>NW_028098001.1:3395095-5795095 GCF_014824575.4 Sturnira hondurensis | reverse complement strand
AGGTTTCGGGTGTACAGTTCTATACTACATCATCTGTCCACTGTGTGTGTGTTCACCGCCCCAAGCCAAGTCTCCTTCCCTTCTCTTACCCTCCCTTCACTCTCCTCCCCGGCCCCTTTCCTTCTGGTTATCATCGTGCTGGACCCTTTCTTTCTGGTTATCATCGTGCTGTTGTCTGCCTCTGACTTTTTCCCCTTAATCCCTTCTTCTTCACCCAGCCCCTCAATCATCCCCTTCCCCTCTGACAGCCATCAGAATGTTTCCTATCTGTGAGCCTGTTTCTATTTTGTTTGTTTATCTTACTCATTAGATTCCACATATGAGTGAAATCGTATGGTACTTGCCTTCCTCTGACTGGCTGATTTCACTTGGCCTGCAGACCCAGATGACTCGGGTTTGAACCCCAGCTTACCGGTACTCACTAGGTAAACTTGGGCAAGTTGAATAACTTCTTTGAGCCTCCACTTCCTCATCTGCATACTAACAGTAATTACTTCAAAGTGTCCTAATGTAATGAAATAATATATATGGCACTGAGCACAGTGCTAAGACCATGTAAAACTCATGATGAATGTTAATTGCTATTTATTATTATTATTATTATTATTATTATTATTATTATTACTACTACTACTCTGGCCTTATAGGGGAGGAACAAACTTTCCTCTACTCTCAAGGTTCTTCTGGCTGGTCTAATAAATAAACATGAGACAGATCAACAAGAGAAAATAAGCAAATTTAACACATACATAGTATGGAAACCCTGCACGCCTGAGAGGATCAGAGACCTCATGTGAGGTCCAGAGACAGAATGGAGTTCTAGCTATATCAGACATCTCAGGAGAGGGATAAGGTTATGCTCCTTGGGGTGTCAAAGGGTTACTGCAGGCTGATAAAAAGAACAGATGTTTTAACAAATGTTTGTCCAGCCACATAGGTGAGTCAAAAAGGTCACCACTGCCCTGGCTGGTGTAGCTCAGTGGATTGAGCACAGGCTGAGAACTAAAGGGTCACTGGTTCGATTCCCAGTCAGGGCACATGCCTGGGATACAGGCCTGATCCCCAGTGGGGGCCACATAACAGGCAACCACACACGGATGTTTCTCTCCCTCCCTTTCTCCCTCCCTTCCCCTCTCTCTAAAAAAAAAGTAAACAAATAAAAATTTTTAAAAAGTTACCACTGATAATCTTTTATTGTATCTGAGGCCCCTAATTCAAGTTCTCCAGATTGTTAAGGGAGGAGCAGAAGTTTCTTTTGAGTGCAAGGCTAATATCTGCCTTTCTCTCTGAAACAATGTACAAGCGCAGAGGCACACAGGGGGCAACTCATTCTGAACCCCGCAGCCTTACTGACAGAACCTGGACCCTCGGAAACACTGGTGCAATCACGGCATTATGTATCCTTTCCTCGTAAGCAAAGGAGCACTTCCCTGTAGCAAGTCTATGTTTTCTGATTTATTTTTACTTCCCAGACTTATAAATAACTGACCAGAAATCTGACTTAATTGGAATTGTGCTAAATAAGCCTTATTCATACAGCATAATAATTCAGCTGCTACTAAACCTTATCACTTTTGCAGAGTAAGAGCCCTCCCTCACTTACTGATCCTGCACTGTGATGGGCACGGTTCTGAGTTCTTACAGTGTGTTATGGTGTCTGGCACAGGAACCCTCTGAGGTAGGGACAGAGGAACTGAGGTTGGGGAAATAAGAGAACCTGGTCAAAGCTGATGATGGGGTCTAGCCAGGACTTCAAACTCATCTGACCAATTTTAGAGCTAACACTTTACATCTCATAAATATCACAAGGGGGTAGAGTGATACAGGGAACCTATCCGTGTGGAATGTAGCCCACCCCTATTGGAAAGCCCATAGGTGCATGGGGGCACACAGGACACCAAACCCACGAATCAGTTCTCCCATGGGTAACCAGGCCTGCATTATACCTAAGCTGCTTTGAGACTTGCTCTTGCTAAAACTCCCTCACCCTGAGTTGAAGCAGAAATGCTTACTGCATATCTTTAAAGTAACTTCCTAAAGTCTGTGCTAATTCTCCCAAGGATTGGAGTGTAACCAGACCAATTACTGTCATCGTTCCCTTGCATTTGCAACATTTTCCCTTGTTAATCTGTAGGAAGTAATCAGTAAACATCCTTTCCTTTGTTATCTGTAAAAGTAATCACCTAAAGTAAACCTGAGCATAATGAGTGAGAACCTTCTTTGATGTATGCTGTCAGAAAGCCAATAAAAGCTTGTCAAGGCAAGGGTTGAGGCGCTCTCCCCTCTTGAGAGAGTGGATGTGCTGCCCCTTTTCCTCCATAGGACTTCAATGGTCCCTGTGAATTTGTCTCATCTCATCCACAACATCATGGACATTGTTGGCCAGAGTCCGCATCAGGGTGACAAACCATATTAAATGAAAATGCCTGAATTATAGAGTATTTTAAAGGAAATGTAGGCTTTTAGATTTGAGAGTATTTTAAACCAGTATGTGCAGGGCTACTTAAAAGTAAATTGTAGAAGTTAGTTTATTATAAAAGGATTCACCTCACTATATGAGGGGTGACCCAAAAAAACCCAAAATTATCTTCTGGAGGGCAGGCCCCTTGGTAGTACAGATTTCCCTCACTAGGTGAGTGTTCTAGGAACCCATCTGTATCCGTGTACTAGTTGGTGGTGTTGTGAGAGGCTGTGTTAGGTTTCAGTGAATTTTTTTTTGAAGACTCAATGTTTTTGTCCATTTCATGATGAGTGATTTATGAGTGTACCTCATAAATCACTGCCTGAACCATACTGAGTGTTCAGCAGTTTTTAACCCAAAACAGCATGACTCCTGTGCCCCACCCTCTCTATTTGCCTGAGGGTAACATTTTGCCAATGTGGAAGAGGTGAAATAAAAAATGGCAGAAGCACTAAAAGGCATCAAAATTGACAAGTTCCAACACTGTTTTGAGCAGTGGGAGAAATGTCTTGATGGGTGTATTGTGTCAAATGGACAGTGCTTTGAACATGACTGAAGTTTAAACATGTAGGAATAAATACACAATTTTTATTAAATACATTCTGGGGTTTCACCCTGGCTCGTGTGGCTCAATAGATTGAGAGCCAGCCTGCAAACCAAAGGGTCACTGGTTTGATTCCCAGTCAGGGCACGTGCTTGGGTTGTGGGCCAGGTCACCAGTAAGAGTGTGCAAGAGGCAACCACATATTGATGTTTTTCTCCCTCTTTTCCCCTCTCTCTAAAAATAAATAAATAAAATCTTTAAAAAAAACAATTCTGGGTTTTTGGGGGGGTCCCCATCATTAATCTACCAAAACAGCAAAGAAAAATGTTAAGAAGTGTTAAATCTTAGATGTTAAAAGAAGTTTTAACAGAATTCTTAACTTCTTTTGTGCTATGTTTAGTTACTGGTTTTCCAGACTGAACTTCTCTTGCTTATAAATAATGTTTTGAAAATAAACTGCAACTTTAAAAAATTTTAAGCAGTGACAAAAACGGAATTCAAAATTT
This sequence comes from Sturnira hondurensis, assembly GCF_014824575.4. Taxonomy (NCBI): domain Eukaryota; kingdom Metazoa; phylum Chordata; class Mammalia; order Chiroptera; family Phyllostomidae; genus Sturnira; species Sturnira hondurensis. Next base: position 5,791,584 of record NW_028098001.1, on the reverse strand, counting down.
CCAAGTAAATATAATGCTATGTTATATAGACACTAAGCATTGTTTGTTAACAGCACTTATATAGGAAAATTCTTCAGTGGCAATGTTAAATGGAAAGAGCAGGGTATAAAATTAAATATACAGAGTGACCACATTATCCTAAAAATTACACAGTAATAAGAGTAAAATACATAAAAATATTAGTGATTGTTGCTACATCATGTGATTATGGACTATTATGAACTAATTTTATTTTTTTGTATTTACATATTTTCTGTAATGAGCATGGATTACATTCATAATCAGAAAAAAAGGAAACACTGAACAAATTGGAAAAACAAAAAAAGACCAAAAAAATTACAAGTAGATATTGGTGAGGTTTTACAATTGCAACAACTATTTTCTACTAGTCATATTTCCACCTACAAAGCCATAAAAACACAAGGGGATAGAATGTATTTGGAAGTGTGTGTGTGTGTGCGTGTGTAGCTGCCTGCCTCAGCAGAAGCTCAGCTGAGATTCCTGAGCAGTTGGACTGAGGCACCAGGTCACCTGCTTCTAAACCCTGCTGGTCTCCAGGGAGCTGCTGGGAACTGGCAGCCAGCCTGCTTCCTGGGCTGCCACACACATCGCCAGCCCTCCCCCAACCCTCCCCATGAATTGGGCTGGCTCCTTGCAAACAGTCCGAGGAAACCCCAGGGCTGAGGCCCCGCCCCACGTGTGACCCAGACTGGTTCCCACTGAACCCGGCTGGGCTGGTTCTCAAGAACATTGCCTTCTACCACAGAAACAACCTGACGGCAGGGCCCCGCTCCCTCCTGCTCCAACCCCTCCCTCCCCGGCTCGTTGCAGCTGGGCAAAAGTAACTCTGATTAACGTCATTCACGTGAACAACTTTCCACTTACATCTAATTGCCATATGGCACAATAATGATTATGCATATTGTTAAATATATGCAAGATTAATTGTGTTGTTCATTGTACTTGATTAACATAGCAATCTAGACTGTAATCTGGGTACATTCAGATTCATGGCTATTTCAAGGTCATTCACTTACAGTTTAAAAATAACAGATTACTGTAGGGTGATAATCTGAGGAAATAAGGTCTATTTCTAAAGCCAGATGGCAGTGTTTAATAATAATAATAATAATAATAGTAATAGTAAATAGCAGCAGCAGCTATATCTGTCGGGATTTACCAGTGAAACCTAGTGACGTTTCATCCTCACTACAGTCCTGTGAAGTAGCACTTCCCTTCCCCCACCACCGAAGGGACTGTGTGTGCTGTGTGCACAAGTTCACAAAGAGAACCTCAACTGAGTAGGTAAAGGATTTTCAGACACTGCAGGAGAGAAGTGGCAGGACTGAGACTCACAAAAAAGGAGGCTACACAAAGCAGGTCGCAGTGAGCAAAGAAGATGAACACAAGCTTAAAGTCATCACTGACTGGATGAGGATATAAATCCAATGTAAACTGGCAGCAACAACTCAGTGTCTTTAATAAGACAAAGTACTTCACACTTATTCACTCTTTATGACATCCATTCAGCACATTTATGGTTATGTGGAATTGTTTCTATGTCTGGTAACAATCATTTTCACCCACTCCTGGTTTATTTTATATGATTTTAAGTGTACAAAAAGTTCTGTTTTCTAAGAATGTAAGTCCATAATAATAAATAGGTAATGTTGTTGGCTTAGTTTTAAAATTCTCTGCCACTCACACACAATACAGGAAAATCAAAAGTATGTTATTGAACGGATCTCTTTGTAAGTTATATAAATGTCTAACCACTGTCCTGTGCATGTGAAATTAATAAAATATTGATATTGAATGTCAACTGTAATTGAATAATAAAAATAAAAAGTATATATTTTAAAACAATCCGGCTGTTATCTCCCGTACCAAAAAATATAATAGAACTATTGCCAATATGAGATACTTATTTAGAGTTCAGGGACTCTGTCAGTCTCTCCCAGGTGTACAAAGACATTGCAATATGATGGCAGAGCTTCAGCAGGGAAACGCCAGGGACCAGTTAGGCTTAGTTGCAGAGTCTGGTTCCATCCCTCACTCACCATGTGAGCAAAGATTAGAAGCTTTACAGTGGGGATTAAATAAATAAATAAGGTGGGGACAGTGATTCCTGCCTCCTGGATTGGTGGAGAGTTAAATGATAAAATGGGTGCAGTGAGATTATTAGCCTGATGCCAGGAATTTACTCGATAATTATTTGTTATTTTTATTATTGCATGCTAAATGGTATATTTATAGACCTCAGTCATTTAAAACAAAAGTATTAAAAGCAAATAAGTAAATGCAAAATATCTCAAAAGTTATGAGAGAAGTATGGCTTGATTGTAGCCTATAAGAATATTTTACTTACCCATAAATACAAGAGATGTCAATAACCACATCGATCATATCACAGCAGAGTTCATAGGTCTGCATATCTACTGGGGTACTATCAGTTGCAATATAAATTTTACTGACCACATCAAATAGAAATGCCTTTTCAATTCCTGAATTCTAAAACAAAAAGAAGACGCTGACTTAGAGCAACAGCTGATTTCAGACCAGGTCACGGTTACATAAAACTGTATGCCATCTGCTATGTAAAAAACGAATGAGCAAAAATTAAGTTACTAAAGTTTCAGGCTGTTCCATTCTATTACAATTTAAACTTCATTGTCATATACTTCTTTATAATAGACTTGCATAAGAAATGAAAAGTGGAATTAATGATCACCAATTACTTACTATAAGTAAACAAACTGAGTAGGGACCAAGTAGACACTAATTTTACTAATTTTAAATTAAAAAGGTAAGAATCTAAACAAACAAATTCCAAATTGTGCAGTGAGAATTTCTGTGAGTACAACCAACAGGTCTGCCTCCATTCCACTCTGCGGAGCTGGTGGTTTATAGGACTCCTTTGGCCAGCTCATCGATCAGTCCTAACAGTATATATCTTATTGCCAAACCAAATGGTATGCTCCCTGCCTCTGGGAGGGCTCTATTAACACTCAGTGGCTGCCTAAAACAGCTAGGAAGAGCAACCTCCAAAAGTAATACTTCAGTGATCTTGAATGCTGTAAGAGCAAGTAGAAGAAAGATCATTTCCACTCGTGCAATGTTATTCTTAAATTCTGCAAATGACACTCACGGAATAATATTATTTACTTACCGAGATAAAGATGTTTAGCAAATTCTCCAGGGTGGGGAGTTGTGGAATTAGTTTCTGAACCACTTTGCTAAAAGCTTCAAATATTGAATGATCATATATGCTTGTCAGATAAAAGCTGAAAGAGGAAACAGTATTTCATCACGTTTTCCCCTTGATGGAGGAATAGACTGCTCAGGCTCTGTCATAACACCAGTCCCCTGCCCTCTGTGTCTACACCTCTTACACACAGACTCTAGCCCCCTTCAGTATTGGAAACGGCCTTGGTAAAAACTGAACGTGTCTTACTTAATAGCCCACTCCTCCCCACCACCCAAACAACAAGAACTGGGCCCGCTTTCACATGCTGACTGGCTGAACTGGAAAGCTCAAAAATGCACGTATGATACAGAGAAGATTGGCATGGCCTCTGAACAAGAATGACATGCAAATTTGTGAAGAGTTCCATATTTTTAAAAAATGCATAGTAGGTGTCCATTCCAGCTTCCTTACATTCTGCAAGAGCACGCACACCAGACCATCTGTGCCCACGCCTCGCAGGGCAGCAACAGTTACGTTATTCATATTGAAAAACCTTTGCCCTGGCTGGTGTAGCTCAGTGGATTGAGCGCGGGCCTGCGAACCAGAGGATCGCGGTTCGATTCCCAGTCAGGGCACATGCCCTGGTTCCCTGCAGGCCAACTCCCAGCAGGGGACACACAAAAGGCAACCATACATTGATGTTTCTCTCTCTCTCTCCTTCCCCTCTAAAGATAAATAAATAAATAAAATTAAAAAAAAAAAGAAAAACCTTAGTTTGCCATTTTCCAATTTGCAGAATGATTACACAGGTAGCACCCCACAGAACATGGTGGAGAAGAGGTTTTCTTCTGTGAGTATTTGTATCTGAATTATCTCCAGAGCTGGCTACCACCGTGTTGATCAAGAATTGCAAACTTCAGCATCAATTAACCTCCTGGATTATGCTCATGGGCTTTACGTTAATGTGTTTTTCAAATGGGGGAAGAACCTTAGCGTTGATCACTTGTTACAAATATATACGTATTTAAAACACCAGTGATTAGAATTAGTGCATGGAAAGCTTACTTTTCCCAGTGATTAGAATTAGTGCATGGAAAGCTTACTTTTCCCAAAGATTATCCCAATGTCTACAGCACAAAACGGGGTAAACAGGTAAATTCCCACCCACGCCCACCCACTTCTGGTGACTCTGGACCCCAAATCTGCTTTTCTTCGTTCATCACTGTGATCCCAGAGGGAGTCCTTTTCTCACCTGAGGTGAATTTTTTCCAACCCAGCATCGGCAAGGTCATCGTTCGCCCTCTGATGAATATCTCTTTGTGTTTCAATTTTGTGGTCGTCTGACAGACCATCCACTTTATGGATGAACACCTCAAAGTTGATGTCGGTGTTCACCTTGTAGGCCCTGGTCACTGTGAGGTGCAGCCGGGCCAGGGCCTCCATGTAGTCATCCTAGGAACAAAGAGACACTCGTGTTAGGGCAGCTGCTGTGCTTTCTAAACCCTTCTGAGTTGCCTTTACCACATACTCTTTTTCCCCCCAGCTTTATTTTGTTTTTTTAAAGATGTTGTTTATTTTTAGAGAGAGGGGAAGGGAAGAAGACAGACAGGGAGAGAAACACTAATGTGCAAGGGAAAACTCCATCGGTAGGCTCTTGCTCGCCCCCAACCAAGGGCCTGGCCTGCAACCCAGGCTGTGTCCTGTTGGGGAATCAAACCCTCATCAGGGCTCTCAGTTCTTCGGGCGGCACCCAACCCACTGAGCCACACCAGCCAGGGCTTCCCCAGCCTTCCTGAGCTATGCTTAGCAAAGAAACACAGTGTACACTGAAAGTGCACAACACGACGTTTTGATGCACGTATATGTTGTGAAATGATCCCCCATCAAGGTGACTGAACTTTCCAGCACCTCGCCTCCCAGCTACCACGTCTGCCCTTCCCACATTCATTCTTAATTTAGAAACCATTCGGTACAACCTCCAAAAATAGTTGGCAAAAGCCCAATAAAAGCTGGTTTCATAGAATTTAAGACTGAAAACTTAAGGTTTATTAACAAAAGATGAAAAAGAAAGGCCGGAAGTGCACAGCTGTAGGCAGTTACAACCAGCTTGGTGACAACCACAAAGATCAGAGTTGCAATTTCGTGAACTGAAAATTCACAAGGGTCACCCTAGGTCCTCCCTTGGAACACAATTCCTCCCAGATTCATGAGTCTCTTGGTAAACGGTGACGAACAATGAGAGATGAAACTATGGTTTGGGTCACTGGGAGGATGGGGGTGGAGCCAGGAAGAAAAAACTCTGAAGAACCCCAGGGGTCCGGCAGCCAAACTGGGCCCTTGCTGTGGCTTGTGAGTAGAGTTTCACTGGAGCACAGCCACTGTCGTTTGTTTACAAAGTACCTGTGACTGCTTCCATGCTGTGATGGCAGCTCAGTAGTTTTCCTCTGTGGAAACTCCTCAGAGATAGTATAGCCTGCAAAGCCTAAAATATTTACCATGTGGCCCTTGACAGAAAAAGATTGCTGACCCATGGTCTACAATCATGGCCTCAAATAACACAACACTATTTTTTCCTCTCCTTACAAATGGCTCCTATATAATAATATGTATAATAATGAACACCTGTGCATGTGTCCCTCTGCTTAAGAACTCAAACATCAGCCCTCGCCAAGTAGCTCAGTCAGCTGGAACATCATCCTGATACTCCAAGGTTGTGGGTTTGATCTCCGTTCAGGACACATACAAGAATTAATCCATGAATGCATGGATAAGTGGAAAAACAAACAGATGTGTCTCTCTCTCCCTAATCAATAAAAAATTTTTAAAACTTTAAAAAAGAAAGGAACGAACCATCAAGACACTGAAGCCCTGTGGTTTTCTTCCCCTCTTCCCAGCCCACCTGATCACTCTACCTCCATCCTCCAGAGGTGGCGCTGTACCAAGTTCAGTATTTGTTCTCACTCATTCCTTCATATATTACTACATACGTAACTCCTTACACGACACAGAGAATTCATTAACATTGTTCTAAAATTTACGAAATATCAAGTTACACATATATTTTGATTTGCCTTTTTCACTCAAAATTATGTCTGTGACATTCACCTATAGCGAAGCGCGTTACTCCTTTTAACAGCTCTATAAAACCTCGTTATGTGGATGGGCTACAGTTTATCACTGTTGACATCTGTTGATGGACTTTCAGAATGTTTCCCCAGACAATGACAACGTGGGCAGCCTCCCACATGCGGCTTTGCAAGGTCTGGGACACTGACCCGCTGGGCCACGGGAACGAACTCCCTGAATCTGACCAGACAATGTGTAGGAGCACCCGGTGCCCTAGGCGCCCACCCACACTCAGTGTCGCCAGAGCTCTTAATTATTGCCAATCTGAAGGTGTGAAAAACATCTTATTTCTATAGCAAAAAAAGGAAAGGGATCCAGGACAGAATTCAAAGGACTTCCACCTCCTATTTTGATTCCAAACACAGATATAGAAAGCCAATAAAGCAGGGGATGCTTCTGGCATTCTCCCATTCTCCAAACTAAATTAGTAAAATGATCCCAAGTCTCTGTATAAATCAAAATAATAAAGACACTAATAAGAAACTATGAAGGCAGACAAATAGCAAATGGAGTCTTTCTCAGCCTCACACTCTAAAGAGTCGCTTTAAATGAAAGAAAATTTTGGACACCGGGCTAGCAGACTAAGCATATCGGAAAAACTCTAGATGAGTAATTTGCAGCACTTCTTGAATACCCAAAAGTGTCTCAACTCAAAACTATAGCTGTCGCTGAATGGTTCCACATATATGAAATTCTAGCAGAGGCAAACCAATCCACAGTGACAGGAAGCAGGTCAGCAGTTGTCTGGGGCTGGGGTTTGGGGGCTGTCTGAGGAAGGAGAAAAAGGAACCTTTTGGGGGTGGCAGAAATACAATACATTTTGATTGTGAAATAGTTACAAGGTGTACACACTTGTCAAACTCACTGAACTATTCACTTAAAATGAGGTCATTTTATTGTACGTATATTAACCTCAAAAAAGTGTTATTGCTATGACTTTGAGATAAGCAGAGAGGGAGTTAAAGGGACATGTCTGTGAGCAAAACCAGACAATGTCAAGAGAGCATCACTGTTTCAAAGGATTAGAAATGGCTCTCTAATCTCCCTGCCCAAGCATATAAAATGGTCTGACTACCAATTAACTGATGACATAGTATGTTTGCTACAGGACTATAAACGATATTAAAAAGGAAGAATACTTGGTTTATTAGGGCGGAGGGATTGTGGATGACTTTTCCTACCATGTTTGTTATTATCGCCTATGACAAGTAAAAATAAAGAAAAATATACTGCCTAGTTTCAATCCAAAATTAGATCTAGGCATTATAGACATGTGGGTCCCTACGCCCGTGTGGAATGGCTGTGGGGGCCGCAGGGGGCCTGGAGCCGGGGTGTGCTTCGGGCTCTGTTAGGGGACTGGAGGTGTCCCACTGTTACATCGTGGGAAAGGGGCTCTTGGTGCTTTCTTTTACTTTATTGGGTTGACCAAAAAGTCCGTACGTTTTTTTCCATAAAATAAAAAACACATTTTTCATTTTCACCAATCACTTTATTGATTTGGATACTTTGAGTATGCCGGCTATCTCCCACGTGGTTCTACACTGATTGTTCTCAATTAATGTCTCAATTTGACCGCGATCAACTTCAACGGTCCACCCTACCGTGGAGCACGGTCCATCAAGAATACTCCAGCACAAAATGTCTCGAACCACTTTGGCATATTCTATCAGTCACAGCACCTTCTCCATACACTGCACAAATCTTTTTTTTTTTGCATCTTAGTTGCCTTTTTACCTTTCTTGAAATAAAAATTCACTAATTTCGACATCTCTTTTAAAACACACACTGATAGGACAGCTTTCACAGTACAATCTAACAAAATCATTTCAAATGAAGTTAAAGACAACTAAGCTCTACTAGAGCCATCTTACCAAAAAAAAAACCACATGAACTTTTTGGCCAATCCAATGCAACATTTTGTGAGGACACATTTTCTCTTTGGTGATGTATTTATCTGGCAGTCCTGTGTTTGTGAGGAATGCACAAGCAAACAATAAAAATATAAGGTGTCAGACTACCAGAGCACTGCTTAGGAATAAAGAAAATGATGATCAAGTGCTACTGAGAGACTTCCCCTAACATGTGCTGCTTCTTTTTTTTTTTTAATTTTAGCGGGGAAGGGAGGGAGAAAGACAGGGAAACATTGATTGGTTGCCTTCCGTAAGGGCCCCGACCAGCATGAACTTGCAACCTTGGCACATGCCCTGGCTGGGAATAAAACCAGTGACCGTCCGGTTCGTGGAACAGCACCCAACCAACTGAGGCACCCTGGCTGGGACACCTGTGCTCTTCTTTTAGTGCTTGTCATCACATCTTATAAAGATTCCCACAAATATGATGTTTTTACAATTCTCACTCAAGGACATGTTTTACTGATTCCAGAGACAGAGAGGAAAGGAGAGACAGAGAGAGAGAAACATCAGCTGGCTGCCCCCTCAGCCCCCCACCCTGCCCTGGGGGGAATCGAACCCAGAACCTAGGCATGTGCCCCAACTGTAATCAAACCCGAAGCCTTCTGGCGTCCCAGATGATGCTCCAACCAACTGAGCCACCCAGCCAGGGCCCTTTTTTAAAAGTATAATTAAAAAAGATGAATTTTGTAAACATTCTTACACCTTTCTCTGCCTTGCAGCTAAAAAACAAACAAACAAATAACCAAGAAATAAAACAAAAAACACATTTACCAACCCAACTAAAGGTCTACTTTCAAGTTCAGGTAGAATTAAAACCAAATTATGGCCCTGGCCTGGTAGCTCAGTTCGTTAAGAGTGTCGTCCCGACACACCAGGGTTGCAAGTTAAGGATGAACGCATAAGTAAATGGAACAACAAGTCGAAGTTCCTTTCTCTTGCTCTCTACCTCCTCTCTCTCTAAAATAAAAAAAATTAATTATGATTGCAATTTAAACACAGGCAAGTATACCTATTTTAGCCCAATTATAACCACCATACAAATACCTGAGATAGATTTACTTTGGAAATGTGAATTCCATAAATGCAAATTGCTAGGTAAGCACAACGTGGTATTAAAGTATTTACTTATGAAGCCACTGTCTTGAAATTCACTAGCCACTGGTTAGAGAATATACTCACTCACAGGCTGCCACTACCCGGTCCAATAACTACAGAAACGGTGGCGATGTGACTTAGGGGGAAAAACGGAACTTAAAAGAGACAGGTGACCATAACATCCCCAGAGCCTCACCTCCCAGGCAGCAGCATGTACACACTCTGGCCCCTCCCCTCCAGCGCCAGGCTTCCTAGTTTCTGGTGTTGGCAGACCTGAGGCAGGAAGGCAGGGGATACTGCCAAGGCCACAGATGGGCCAGAAAACAGGTCAGCACAAGTGGGACAGCCAGAAAAAGCAGTGACTGACAGCAGGCCCTGGACCCGATGCTGGTGTCTTACAGGCGTGTGCTTCTGGACGAGTCCAAGGGCAGAGAGGCACTGCTTGCTTTTCCCAGATCAGGCACTGGAACTTAAATCTCTCCCCCAGCTATACCCCACTACCAAAGAAAGAGCCCTTTCTGACCACACAGCCAAGCTCCTGTACTACCCTAGATGTCCAAGTGCAGTCACTTGAAACTAAAAGGCTTTAGGTGGAAATTTCAATATTATATTAAGTGCCTAGTTCCATGAATGCTCTCTGGCATCAGCAGTCTTCTCAGAAAATAGTTTTCCAAGTGTGGGCTTAGAACCATTATTATGACTAAGTAAGCCTTCCCACCCTTGCCCCACTAACTAGACCCAAGCTCCTGCAAGGGCTGGGGGTGCTCCGCCTGCCTGTCGCTTTGCAGGTCCACGGTTTCAGGAAAGCGTCTGGACCTGAGTTTAGAGAGGGTGTAGCGCATTAGGTAGGACCTGTTGCCTTTTATTCCCTCTCTGCTTCGATAAAAGGACCACCAGCGCCCTGGCTGGTGTGGACTGAGAGCCAGCCTGCAAACCAGAGAGTCGCAGGTTCAATTCCCAGTCAGGGAACATGCCTGGGTTGCAGGGGCTGAGTGCCCGGTGGGAGGCACACAAGAGGCAACCACACATTGATGTTTCTCTCCCTTTCTCTCTCCCTTCCTCTTGCTCTAAAACTAAATAAATAAAATAGTTTTTTAAAAAAGCACCATCAGCCTGGCCACACATCATGTACACTTTCTAAGACGCTTGGAAATGGAGAGTTTGAAGGGCATCAAGGTCCTGATCCTGCTGCCTGCACACTTTCTAATACTGAGCTGCCTAAGATGTACCTGTGGTCCCGCTGCTTCCCTTCCTCACCTCCCCTTTAACACGGGCCCTGCTCCCACTTAACAGGAGAAAGGCTCAGGATACAACACCCCAGGGTGCCAAAGAGAAAATTCAGAAGAGTGGTTTGAAGACTGATTTGAAGAATAACTGGTTTGAAGAAACGTCAATCTGTTGTTTGACGTATTTATGCATTTGTTGGTTGATTCTTGAATGTGCCCTGACCGGGGATCGAACCCACAATCTTGGTGCATCAGGATGATGCTTTAGCCAACTGAGCTACCCGGCTAGGGCTGATATCTTTAAAAACAGTAATAATAAGTGAATGAATGCTATATCAAACCTCACCCTGTATCTATCTACTTATTTGTATGAATGAGGTTTTTCAGTGGTTACATCTGTAGAAATAAAAAACAAGAACAGAATCAATCCCAAGTGCTGTCTTATTCAAGCATAGATATATGAATTAAGTGGAAAAGACTCTATCTCCTTAAGAGATATAATTATCTCCAATTTTACTGTTTACACTGAAGTTACCTATAAAATACATGATAGTTATATTGTCTTTATCAATTGTGCTCTATTGTGATCAATTGTGTAATCAATGATTATCATAATTTTAACTCAGAAGAAAAAATTTCATACTTGGAAGTTTATCTTCATAGGAAATAGTGAGCATTTTAAAATGTAAACTTACACGCATACCTATTTCTGTTGCGCAGAACCTGTGATCTTTCGTAGATGTCTGCCCAGAGTACCAGAGGGGACACGCATTTGCTGTCTCTGGCCTGTGCAGTGGTCCCCTCCATCTGTGAGGTCTCCTCGATCTGGGACTTGCTGTGATGTACACAGCTCCAGCTCCTTAACATCATCAATTATTCATCAGGGTTGCAGGAAGGAGACTCAGAGAGCCCCAAACGAGACACGCTTGTTTGTTAGAGAGGCCTCTTCCCAATTCTAAAAACCAGACCCCACACCGAAACCATCACGGAGGAAATGGTCTGAACTCAGGGCAGCGGCTGCCTATGTGGGGGCCTGCTGCCCCGCTGCAGCCAAGGCTGAGCGTTACCTGGGAGTCTATGACGAATATCAGCGCTCCTGTTCCCCGGAAGATCATCTCATAGTCAAAGGTGGGGTCAAAAAAGTCGATCTGTCCTGGGAAGTCCCAAATCTGGAAGTTAACGAAGGAGCTGTTGGAGACGTCTTCCCGGCAGATCTTGTTGGTGCTCTCCAGGAACAGCGTCTCGCTGGGGGACATTTTGTGAAAGACCACTTTCTGAATGGAAGACTTGCCACTTCTCCTGAGGCCCATGAGCAGGATCCTGGGCTTCACCTCAGTGCTGAAGGGATCGCTGAAGTCCAGAACTGGAGAAAACCACAAAACAAAAATGAGGGTGAGCCGCTTTCACAGCGGTTAATTCAAGGAGTTTCACTTCCGCCTGAGATGTGATTTATGACTCACAAGCAGCTCAGCTTTCCCCAATATGGACAGTGCAACGTCCTTCTTGACCTGGATCACCAGGATCCCTAAGGACTAGAGAGATGCTTGTTCATCTACCCTGGAAGGGGAAGGAAGACAACCAACAATGTCATTATTTGGAGAACCAAAGTGAGAAGAGCCGAGCAGATACATTGCTCCGGGTACCACTGCCCATCCACCTACAAACACCACCCCTCACAGACTCTAGCAGGGGTGTCCAACATGCGGCCCAACACAAAATCGTGAATTTACTTAACACTGTTTTTTGCTCATCGGTTTTCATTAGTGTTTGTGTATTTACTGTGTGGCCCAACACAACTCTTCTTCCAGTGTGGCCCAGAGAAGCCAATAGGTGGGACAGCCCTGCCTCCAGAATACCTTCCAGATGGGAACAGTGAGCCTGCGAGCTGGGGTGTGAGAAGGAAGGCAGCGCCCCAGCAGCTGGCGACACCCAAAGGAACGGGGAGGCGCCACCCTGCCGCAGAGTTAGGTAACGCTCTGACCTCACCTAACTCTCCCTACAATGTGCGTGGAGCTCAAGAGGCAGAAGCAGCACCATCTTCCCTTCAGACATTTCCTCCAATGCCAACCCTGGAGGAAAGCCAAGATCACAGAAGAGAACAGAGACTCAACAAATGGAAGGACGCACACCTGAAGAAGCCAAGTGCATAACGGAATCAGAGCAAACTTTCCAGATAAAATACACAGAGATAACAGAAACTACCACATTTATGAAACAAGGACAGCTTTCAAATAAGAGCAATCATGAAAAGGGGCCTTAGCGATCTTGGAAATAAAAATATAATTTTTTTGGGGGGGGGAGATAAATGGATTGAAAAGCAGAATAAAGCAGATGAAGAGGGTGACAGTAAACTGGAAAGTCAAATGCCCTCAGAATGGAGTATGAAGAGAAAGAGCACTGGAAAGTATGAAACAAAAAATTAAGTGGGCCCTGGCTGGTGTGGTTCAGTGGACTGAGTGCCAGCCTGCGAGTCAAAAGGTCGCCAGTCCCATTCCCAGTGCTAGCCATTGCACTAGACCTCAGACCCCGTGAGCGTGGCAAGCATTATCTGTTTTGCTGTTATATGTCTGGCATTAACTGGCTGTTCAAAGAGCATCCAATGAATGAATGTATTCACTGAAAATGTACCCTGTAGCCCTAGCTACAATGTGGCTCTGGATTGTGTGCTGGCCTGGGAACCAAAGGGTCGTCAGTTCAATTCCCAGTGAGGGCACATGCCTGGGGTAGGGGGCAGGTCCCCAGCTGGGGGTGTACTAGAAGCAACCACACATTGATATTTCTCTCCCTCTCTTTCTACCTCCCTTCCCCTCTTTCTAAACACAAATAAAACTTTTAAAAAGAAAAAAAGAAAAGAAACACATTCACATACATATGATTTGAAATTAGGTTTGCAAAATGAAGAAAAAAATTTTAATGTATAGGGAAACATGCAGGGCACAGGTGTGGGAAGAGACAAAAACTGACAGACTGCTCCATGTTTTAATTACAAATTGAGATCTTTAAGTCAAGTTTCAAAGATGCACAAGCTCACTGAAAATCTTCAAAATTTTTTTGGCTTTACATGCCAAGCACAAAAGTTTTGAAATATTAAACACCACTTAAATTAGGTTTTCAACTCCACATTTTCTCTTTAAATGGTTGTATCAAAGTTTTGCTTTTTCCAACACAATAAACATACTGGTTAACATGAGGTTGCCTGGTAAGTGCTGGTTGGCTCTGCAAAAAGATACGAAACATGGTTCTTATTTTGGAGAAACTTAAAATTTAGTCTAGAAAGTATGCTATTGGCACAAACACAGACAAACAGATCAGTGGAACAGAAAAAGGGAGTCCAGAAATAAACCCAAAACTGATTTCTGACTAAGATAAAAAGCCAATTTCATGGAGAAAGAATAGTCATTTTCACCAAATAGTGCTATAACATTGGACATCGGTTAAAATAAATTTCAGTCGATACCTCACATCATATATATACACAAAAATAAACTCATAATAGTTCATAGGCCTAATTGTAATGCCTAAAACTATGTAACTTCTAGTAGATTACACTTATGACCTTATGTTAGACAAAGATTTCTTGGATATGACACCCTCTCCTCAAAATTAGTAAATTAAACTTCATTAAAACAGAAACTTCTAATCTTCAAATGACACTGTTAAAATAATAAAAAAGACAAGCCAAAGACTGGGAGAAAATATTTGCAAATCACGTATCTGATAAAGGATTAGATTTTTTCTTTATTAATTGTTTTTAGAGACAGAGAGAAGTGAGACGGGAGGGGGAGAGAAACATGGATTTTGTTGTTCCACTCATTTATGCCTTCACTGGATGAGTCTTCTCAGTGCCCTGGCTGGAGATTGAACCTGCAACCTTATCGTGTCGGGATGACACCCTAACCAACTGAGCTACCCAGCCAGGGCCTGAAAAAGAACTTATATGCACAATAGGTAAAGAACTTTAAAANCCAAAGACTGGGAGAAAATATTTGCAAATCACGTATCTGACAAAGGATTAGATTTTTTCTTTATTAATTATTTTTAGAGACAGAGAGAAGTGAGACGGGAGGGGGAGAGAAATATGGATTTTGTTGTTCCACTCATTTATGCCTTCACTGGATGAGTCTTCTCAGTGCCCTGGCTGGAGATTGAACCTGCAACCTTATCGTGTCGGGATGACACCCTAACCAACTGAGCTACCCAGCCAGGGCCTGAAAAAGAACTTATATGCACAATAGGTAAAGAACTTTAAAAACTCACTAATAAGAAAACAAAATCCAATTTTTTAAAAGGGTGGGGCAAAAGATTTAAACAATTTCTCAAAGATCTATGAAAGGTAAACAAAGGTAAGCCCATGAAAATATGTCAACGTATCATTACTCAGTAAATCAGAACAATGACATACTACTGCACACCCACTAAGACGGCTGAAATGAAGAAGACAGACGGTAACACGTGTTAACAAAGACGTGGAAGGACTAGAAGGCTAATACACTGACTGGAAATGTAAAATGGTAAACCATTCTGGAAAACAGTTTGATGGTTTCTTAAGAAGTTAAACACACATCTATTATATTACCCCAATCATTCCCCTTGCTAAGTATTTACCCAAAAGAAATAAAAGCTTATGTTCATTCAAACACTTGTACCTAAAGGCTCATAACAACTTTATTTGCAACAGTAAAAAACTGGAAACCCAAATGTCCATCAACAGATGAGTGGATAAACAAATTGCAGTGCATTTCAATATAAAAAGGAATAAACTATGGATACATATAACATAGATAAATCTCAGAATGACTATGCTGAATGGAAAAAGCCTGTTGAAGAAGGGCATACTCTATGATTCTGTTTACATTATTCTAAAAATTGTGAACTACACTAAGGAAACTTTTGACGGTGATGGTTTCACAGATATATACACATCTGATCTTATCAAACAGGTTCATTTTATTTTATGTCAATTATACCTCAATACAACTGTTTTTTAAAAGCGTACTCTTGCCCTGGTCAGGAGTTCAGCTGGTTAGAGTGCTGTCCCAACAGGCCAACACTGTGGGTTCCATCCCAATCAGGGCACAAACAAGAACCAACCAGGGAATATGTGAATGGGTGGAACAACAAATCACTATCGTTCTCCATCCCAAAAATCAATCAATAAAAAATAAATAAAATAAAGTCTTAAAAAAAACATACGCTCAAGGAAAAGAATGGAAACCTAAAGAGCTATAGTAGCTCTATTGTGCATTGCAAACACCCAGTGCAAGATCAATGCAAGGTGGGCGCTAAAACACTCAGTGGGGCCACAGGGAGCAACCCAGTGGAGTACAAGGGCTATGAATACAGAGTTATAGCAGTGCAGGGTTTGGAAGGGGTTCGGGTGGATGAGCAGGAAGAGGATGTCCAAGAGAGGGGAGCCCGGATATTAGCAAAGGCACATGCCTCACATGGGACAGGAAAATGTGGCATTCAATAAAAGCTCCCGGCAACCACTGCCCTAGGTATTCTACACACTTCATCCCATTCATACTCCTTCAAGAATACATATTATCCACACCTCACAGGTGAAGAAACTCAATCTCAGGAAGGCCAACGGACATTCAAACTGAAGGCTGTACTGTCTGAAATCTGTGCAGTAATTCTCTTTCTGCGGTACAACATTGCCTCCAGTTAAAGAATGCAAAAGCCCACATTAAATCATGTTCAATTTACACTGTGGGATGTAAGTATAGTCTGGAAGTTATTTTCAGCAGGGTCTGCAGATCTGTGTCGTGATCATCCATGTGGGTGCCCTGGAGGTGGGATCTCCTCCTCCTGGGAGGACAGGAGGTGACAGAGACCAAGAAAAGGAGGGGACAGAGTGTGTATGCAACGTTTACCTAGACAGAATGGCTGGGAAGTGAAATACACATGCAGCCATGACACACACAGACAGCTGGAGGGATTCCCTTTTCCCCAGGAGAAATGGTGGACCATTTTCAAGCAGGCCACCAATGCAAACCGCTGGCAAACGGTGAACCAGATCAGCAAGAGTACCATCAACTCTTGGAGGCCCCTCCGACCCACAAAGACGCACTCCAGCTAGTGTGGACAGAAATACACTGTGTGCTAGGGACCTCACTAGACATTTCTATCAACTTTACCCTCCCCACGAGGTGTAAACATATCTGTTTTGCACCTGAGGAGCTTGTGGGAAGGAGCCTGGCCAAGGTCACAGGGCTGGTCTGCAGTGTGGCCCTCACCCAGAGCCTTAGCCCCTACGGCGGCACTAAACAAAAGCTGCAGGAAAAGGGAAAAGGGTAGAAAATATCAGAGTGCATCATGCATAATAAGAGTAAATACTGCTAGGTGAATGCTGGTTCACAATATAAGTGTATTTTTTATTGTGGACCACAGGTAAACAGTTTTTATAGGCCTCTCCTGTTAAGGAAAGGTTTCCTATCCCAGATACTCGCCTTAAGTACCTGGGGATCTTTGCTTCTGAAACCCTGTGGTGTTTCTCAGAGTTTCTCAGGTCTCACTCCACTTTGGGAATGGCTAGTAGGGAGCTTTAAGTCATGAAAGTAAACACCCCCAACTCTTGGGCTCCTGGGGAGGGCTGGGCTGTCTCAGCCAACATCACCTAGTTACTCAAGTTGAGTAAGAAGGACCTGAGAAAGGTGCAAAGTGTGAAGAGGACGAAGGATGATGGCAGCTTTGAAAGGGGCAATAAAAGGGCTAGCACTTTTTAAAAAGGCAACAGAAAGGAACTATAGGATTTGGGCCTAGATGGAACCCCACAGAGGGCTCTTTCAGTGTCAGCAGGGGGTGGAGGAAGCTGCAGGAGGAGGTGAAATGTACAAGAGGGCAGTTTGTGCTGTTTCATAAAGGTTCCCTGAAAGTCCGCCAACCGTTAGATGGGGCTGCACCAGGGGCTGCAGACACAAAGAAAAGATTCATCCTCTAGCAATTAGAGGGGAAAGTGGACAAGAAAACTGACAATTCACTGCTATCTAGGTGTAGGGGCTCGAGCGAGGGTGCCCTGGAGATAAAACATCTGCCTCTTAAAAAGAAGGCGTCAAAGAGAGAAATGAGGGAAAGATTGTGCCAGGAAGAAATGGTGGCCTTCCTGGAGTTGGGGAATGTACGTTACAGGCAAGAAAAGGCTCCACACTGTCCATTGGTTCCCACAGCATAAAGGATAAAATCCAAATGCCTCTGGCCTCACAAGGCCCTACGTGGGCTGCCCTCTCATCCCATACCTGGTTCATCTTCCCCACAAACTCCCTGCTGCAGCCACACTGGCCTTCTGGTTCCTCACCTTGGCGTCTGGACTGGCAGCTGCCTCCACCTGTCGGGCTCCCTCCAGGCCTCCCCTCAGCCCAACAGCAATTTTACCTCCTCTGATGGAAACTAGGCCCCACAACTTCCTTTTTTAAAAAAAGATTTATTTATTTTTAGTCAGAGGGAAAGAGAGGGAGAGAAACATCAATGTGTGGTTGCCTCCCGCATAACCCCTACTTGGGACCTGACCTGCAACTCAGGCAGGTGCCCTGACTGGGAATTAAACCGGGGACTGCTTTGGTTCACAGGCCACCACTCAATCCACTGAGCCACACTAGCCAGGGCTAATAACAGTGTCTTCTTAATAGTACTTATCACTATACAAAATTATCTTTTTACTTTAAGTTCGTCTTGTTTACTGTCCATCCTGCTCACATATATACACATACAATCTAATGTAGAGCAGTAATAGACTAGCTCATGAACGTGATGCTGGGAAGTTCAGATTGCACTCTGAAAGCCCCGAGGAAATCACTAAGGACTTTAAGGGGAGACTAACATGATCAGATTTGCACTTCAGTCAAGTTCACTCTGGAAACAGACTCCGTAGCAGGGATCAACGTGTAGAAAGGGAAGGGGTTTACAGTAAGTCACTGTGGCATAAAAATTATTGTGAGCTGAAGGCATTTGGATTCCTGATCCTTCATTCACCTATAGCAGAGCCTCTCAGAATTCAATTGTCATAAATCTCCCCAGAAATGACTGTTATCTCCTCTTAGATGATTAGGGACTGCCACTGAGCCAAGAAGTTGACACCACACCCAAACAGACATTGTCACCAAACTATGATACCCCCAACTACTCTCCAATGGGCCCATTTGTTTTTCCTTAAGTGCCCTTTGACCATCCCCTTCTAAGAAGGCATTTGCTCTCCCAGAAGTGCCCCTCTGCCCTCCCCCACCCTGTTAATGTGGTAGATAAGCCCCAAATTCTACCAGCCAATTTTTTTGTGAACTGTCATGAATTAGTATGTAATTAAATCTGTTTTCCTCTTGCTAATCTGTCCCTTTAATTTGCAGGCCCCCAATTCAGAACTTAAGAGAGTAGAGAAAAAGTTTTTCCTCTAGAACACTAATGAGAAACGGAAAAACTAAGGCACAGCCTGTGGAAATTGACAGAAGGAATGGATTTGTGAGAAATTCACACCAACTCAGTAATATCTGGTGATCCATGGGACACAGGGGGCAAGGGAGAAAGCAGCTCTGAGTTCCCGGTGGGGCAGACCAAGTGAACGAGGGTCCACTCACCAAATGGCATTAAAAAGCAAGATGCTCTTTGCCCTGGCTGTGGTGAGAAATGGATCCAGAGGCTCAGAACGGCCATAAGACTGAGGTTGCAGACGGGTCTACCGTGGGAATTCAGGTTTCGAAGGCCATCCGTGCCTTGTTGGTCCCTTTTGTCCCTGATCTTCCTGGCTGAGTATGAGGGCACATTTGAGATTTTAGCCTTGGGCACCATGAAGCAGCTCAAACCAACCTGCTCTTCCCACCCAGCAGGGACCATTTACTAACCACAGCAGAGCAGGAAGGGCCATCCCTAATCCTCAAATCAATAGTTTGCTCTTTACAGATGTAAAAACTGAGGCCTTTGGGCCGACCACAATAAACACCCAACAGGCATATGTTGGTGGAGATGGTGACTGAGCTAAATTTGAAGGTAAATTACCTGAAAGCTTTAAAAAGCAACTTTATGTCTTACTTTGAGCTGGGTATGAAGAGGATGCTCCTTCTGCCCAGGGAGTTGATCGACTTCAGTCAGAGGCACTGAGCATACATACCTCACCTACTTTGCACTGGGTCCTGTCAGTACCAAGCAGCCCAGCTTTGTAACTAGACTGCCATAAGTTCCAGGGAAACTCATCCCCCAAGAAACAGCATTAGGGCAGGGGTTTTCCTACCCCGCCGCTATCGGTCTTTAACCCCAGCAGGTTAATTAATCAGTAACTGGCAGAGCCAGTCGGAAACCGGTAGGCTGTGTAAATACAGAAAGGACAGGAAGAGAGATCCAGTGTCCTGAGCTCCGGACACCTGGGGTCCAGGCCTGGCTGATCTGTGGGTTGGAAATGTCACAACAAAGAAGGAGCCAGAAATCAGTAAAATGGGAATTGAAAGGCGATGAATCTCTCCTACATAATTCTAACTAGGTTGGCCCAGCCTTCCTGGGCTCAAGGGATCTCTGAAGAGAATGAGAAAAGGAATGAAATTCACTTCGTAAATTCGGAGGTAGTATACAACTAAGAGCTATTTTACTTAAGTTCTCCAAGAGGTGACAGCTTTAAACAGGTCCAAAATGGGAAAAGCAAAGATTTAATGAAAGAATAAAATAACAAGGTAGCACAGAGATCGAAAGTGGAATGGTTTAAAAAGTACTGGGTTAGCCCTGGCTGGTGTTGCTCAGTGGATTGAGCTCGGGCTGTGAACACAAGGGTCCCCAGTTCGATTCCCAGTCAGAGCACATGCCTGGGTTGCTGGACAGGTTCCCAGTAGGGGGGTTGCAAGAGGCAACCATACTTTGATGTTTCTCTCCCTCCCTTTCTCTTCCCTGTCTCTAAAAACAATAAAATCTTAAAAAAAAAAAAAAAGGTACTGGGTTAGTGGGAGACTAGGGTTCAAGTCCCAGGTCTGTCACTTACCAGCCATGTGACCCTCTTCATGTGCCCTGGCCCATAAATCTTGTATTTCTTCAACTATCAGTCTCCACCAGCACGTGTGTGTATTTGCATGCATCTGTACACACCCAGCTCTATTTCTCCCCCACCCCAAGCCTAGGTAAAGAGATCATCTTTTGTGGAATGTGACCACACATTCCTTTCTCACAGTGAAACGCTCACTCAGCCCTAAGAGAAAGTTAGAATTTCTTCCCTATTAGCATTCTGTGGGGTCAACAAAGCCTTAAGGTTCCATTTTTTTTATGGTTTTATGAAGAGGCCTCCGTTCATTTGCTCCATTATTTGTGGGCCTTTCCATTTCTGGTCAATGGAACTACTTACATATTCAAAACTCAGGAGTTCAGCAAGAAATTCCAACCCAAGTGGGAATTAAATACATGCATAATGACAGCAGCATTAACAAGAGACTGCAAAGTCAGGAAGATTCACTATCCATGTGATTAACTACTTAGTAAGGAGGGTTAAATGCAAATAAAACATATTTTCAAAGGCATAAAGCTGATTTTTATTGATTTTTATTTGTATGTGAAAGCCAAATATTCCTTTATGAAATCCTCTCCCATTACGCTGGCAGGTAACTAAAAAATATGCTTCCATCCATGACGCTTTCCTGAACAGATGTACTCAATAACATTTCTAATGCATTACGATCTACCAATGCTCCTGCAAGAAGGAAATAGTGTTCTTGTGAACTTTTCTTTTTAACAATCACTTTGAGAGTGACTGAGGCCAGTTTTACGTAGTCTCCCATTTTACACACTGAGACACCAAGCTGGCATCTTCCCCGAGGGTCCTCAAGAGAAGTCAGCCAGTTCCCTGGACACTTAAGGCCAGGAGTGAAAAACCTATTTGTTCACAGCAGAACCAGGGAAAAGCAACAGTCACAAGAGAGCTTTAAGGTTTTTGCAGAAGAGGGAGAATAAAAAAGGGTTTTTTAAAGGTAAAGGAAGTATAAAGGAGGTAGAGGAGAAGACAGGGGGCGGGGGCGGGGAGGGGGGAGAGAAGTGGCTGTGGTAGGAAGTGAAGTGTGTCACCAACAATAGCCTGGGTGTGGGAAATTGAATAAAGCAGAGTGAACTCTGAGAGACAGACAGTCACCTGGGACTGGAAAAAGATGATCTTTCAAACTCAGAGCCACATCCCTTATCCAAAACTTGATGTTTCTGCCTATTTCTATTAGACCGCCCTACGTGTATTCTAATATTAACATGGGAGAGATGTGATACAAGTGGAGAATCAAGATTCTACGATACACTGAATCACTGACACATGTGGACACACACCTGATACAGCATGGCTCGGCTGGCTGAGCATCGTCCTGCAAAGTGAAAGGCTGCCCGTTTGATGCCCCACCGGGGCACGAGCCTGGACTGCAGGCTAACCCCTGGTTGGGGTGCATGGGAGAGGCAACCGACGGAGGTTTCTCTCCCTCTCTTTCTCGCTAAAAATAAATAAATAAAATCTTGTTTTAGAAGTCTTACATAAAAATATGCTATGTGTATTCAAACAAGCCCTGTGCCTAAAGGTGTGGCTTCCGTCACACCATTTTAACCTGTTTCGTATTTTTACTATTCCAGCTCGTATGTACCTCTGTACTTCCAGGGACAGAAGGAAACCCAAGAGCTTAGCTATGGCCAGGGCTGTAGTCAACCCAACTCTTCTGGACAGGGCAGAATTATAAGGAAAAGGACTCACCTTTCCACGAACTCTGACCCTCTCCTAACCTTTGCTCAGTTCTACATCACGTTGTGGCTGTGGTAAAGTCCCCTGATAACCCTCGCATATCAGAACAATGACCTCTTAGTCTCAAGGAACTGCAAGATGAATTCATTAGTAATTTTTTAATCACGTTAAGGGTTAAAAAGCTGACACTTATGATTAATAGTTGTGAATTCCTGGATTCACAGCATTTACACCTATCAGGGAAGTACCACCTGCTGACTTTAGACTTGTGTGTGTGTGTGTGTGTGTGTGTGTGTGTGTGTGCGCGCGCGCTTCTAGTAACTACCTAAACTGTCACTTCCTCAGACCTTAAGCAAGTGCACAGGCTGCTATGGGAACACGCCTGTACTTAGCTGGATTGTGGGTAAGTGGCTGTCTTAGTTAGGCTTCCCTTAACTATTGCGACTTTGGGGGAGAAACCAACTTGACTTTTTTAAAAAATCCTCACTCGATGATCTGTTTATTGATGTGAGAGAGAGAGACATCATTGTGAGAAACATCAAGTAAATACTTCCTGTACGTGGCACCACCAGGGATCAAACGCACCTTTTTGTGTATGGGATGATGCTCCGACCAACTGAGCCACCTGACCCAGGCCCAATTTCACTTTTTGATTAAGTATGGTCTTTTATTTTTTTAATTATTTTATTTATTTTTAGAGAGAGAGGAAGGGGGGGGAGAGAGAGAGAAAGTGAGAGAGAGAAAGAGAGAAACATCAATGTGTGGTTACCTTTTGCATGCCCGTATCTGGGGACCTGGCCCACATCTTAGGCCTGTGCCCTGACTGGGAATCCAACCAGCAACACTTCAGTTTGCAGGCTGGAGCTCAATCCATTGAGCCACACCGACTGGGGCTAAATATGGTCTTTTAATTGTTTTCCTTATTATTACAGTTTTTAAAACACAGTAATGTACTAAAGATTTAAAGTCCATTGCCAAAAACAATTATTATTTTTGATGCAATTGTTTTCAATGGCTTAATTTATTTCCCTCCTCTGTCCGGAGATTTATCTGGAGCACGAAAGTTGAAGGTGAGATAACTACCCTGGAAAGGGGCATTGAGAGGTACCCAAATCTGTCCTTAAGAGAACTAAAGTGCCCGGGAGCACACCCGGTATTCATGAATAAAATGTGGAGTGCATGCCAGGGAAGTGCAATTGAAGTCTCACCTTAGCTGCACCACGTTTTCAAACTCAGCACAATGTGGTAAAACTTCAAGATACCCAGTTTAAAAATAAAATCAGAGCTTCCTTATAAAACTATGGGAAATGCAAATAACACTATCCACCTTCAATCTACTTTCTTTTGCACAGCAATGCTACTTGGTCCTGCACCCCACCCACGGTAGATTTCTGAACTCCATAGAAAAAGTCCGGGTTTCCACTGAGCACAGGCACTGAACTAAATCCATGAGGAAGGTGAGGGAGGAAGACAGCTCATGAGTCCCGCTTTCTTTGCTCATGGTCCAAAGTGCACCGCATCCATCTGCCCTCCGAATCAGTAAATCCCTCCCCACCCTTCCAAATTCCTTTTTTTTTTAAGTTTGAGAGTAGATAAATGTAAATTTTACCAAAAATAACACAGGATTCGGGGAAGAAAAGGGGCCACACGTGAAACCTGACGAGCTCAGGGGAGGCCTGCGTGGCAGCCTTACAAACTCAGAGACCAAAGTAACCACACAGGATGGTCTGAAATGAAAACTAACTAAAAGCAGTTCATGGCGGGTAGTCAGGTCCTAGGCCCGTATTTTTCCTTAACAAGGTCAATCTTTATCTTAAATGAGCCTGTCCATGTCTACATCTATGATAAAATACCTTTGGAATGTCAGATTTCCTTTTTCTGGACACCGCAAAGCACAGGACCCACATCTGGGGGAGACCACGAATCCCCTCACTGTCACTGTTATCATGTTAACTGTCGACTGTTAACTACCCTGTACCCACCTGTGTCAAAAATGTGTCTATCATTTTACCTTTTATCCAATCCCAAAATTCTTCTAGCCCTTCCCCACCCCAGCTTTGCTTCCTCCTGCCTCCTTAATCTATTACCAATGGATTCCATGTAACCCTCTTAGGCCTCCTCTTTTGACTGTAATGTATAAAATAAGGAGCAAAACTGCCATTTTCCGGAGCATTTCTCAATCTGTTGAGATTTTGCAATTGTCAGTTTGGCTCAAATAAACTCACAAAAATTCTCTACAGGTTTGAATGTTTCTTACACTGACAGATTATAACACAACAGGTACCCCGTCAGGCCCATCAGAAATCGAGACGACCCTTTGGCGGTCAACGGTCCCAGGAATGGAAGTCACAACTCCCAACTTCTTCCCTCATCCCACTTCCCAGGGAGTGCATCAGCTGGTGTGACACTTGTCAGGGACAGCCTTTGCTAGAGCTGCTGGATGAGGAGCCTATCTGCTACTCCAGAAAGCGACCGTTCTGACAGGCTCTGCATTCGGGCCTAAAGTTCCAAAGCAAAGCCAGGAGCACGTGGCAAGAACAGGAGCCTGAGACGACAGAGGAAGACTTCTGAGAACAGACCACCTATGCGCAGCAGGCCCAAGTGGGGAAGGCCTGGCTTCAGTAATGTTCGAGGAAAGCAAATGTTCACTTGTGGGTTCTCTTATCACATCAATATACTCAACACGCTTTTATTTTGTAGCAAGATTCCAGGTTGATCCTAGAACTCACGGGGGAGGATTTTACCAGTGAAGTAATCAAACAGATCAGTTCTGGGAGGGTTTGCCTCTGGGTTAGGGCAGCAGCGAGGAGCACCCAAGACCAGGCTCTGGAAACCCTTTGTTTCAAGAATCCTACCTCTGAGGCAAAGCTTTCCTTTCACTTCAATTTCGAGTCCCCAGATCAATTTGAAAAGTACCACCTTAAAGAGCTGCAGAATAAGCAGGTCTGTGCTTTTCAGGGTAACTCTCTGGCCCCCCAGGACAATGATCAAATTGCAGGGCTGTTCTTCCTGGGTATAGTCTTTTTCTTTCTTCTTTTTTTTTTCCACAGTACCACAAATACACCCTATTGTGTGTCTATCACGTCAAATACCTTGCAAATACATCCCCCTTCTGAATCTCTCCGAAGTCTCCCAGAATCTAGGAGGAGCCAAGGAGTGCAATTTGAATAATAATGAAGTGACTGAACAATTTAATTACCAAAGGTAGCCCTAGGGAACTCCAACAATAGGGTTGAACAAACGCCTTTATCTACGAAAATGTAACCAACCACAGGCTCAACTATGGGACCAATTATGGAGAGTGCAAAAGAGAGGCACACAGGTGCACACACCAGTTTAAGCAAAGGGGGATATTAGCACAAACCCTCCCAAGAGACAGGCCAAGATGAAAACGAATGGCTTGGAAAGCTTCTCTCATCTCTCAGGCTCAAGGTTTAGTTAACTCTCTTCCCTTTCTGATTCACTGAATGTAGCACCTACCATATGCAAAATAATGGAACTGTTCTTCTGAGAAAGGCTTTGAAGAAAGAATTTAAAATAAGCTCAATGAATTTTAATAAAAGTTCTTCAAAATCAACAGTTACAATGGTACTTTTATCCCTCACACAATTTCTTCAAAGTGAAAAATTTTCAAGTTAGTTCTTTCTTTGGAGGACACAGCTTCATCCTGATGTTGTGCTTAATAGCCTCCTTCTACTGACCTTTCCAAGTGACCTTACAATAAAGGACTTTTTCCTTGCTTTGGAGGAAAAGAAAAAAAACCTTTCCGAAGACTTAAAAGCTCACAATTCTTTTAGGCCTTAAGAATTAAATGTAGGGAAGCCCTCACAGGCTGAACAATTGCTAGATGCGGCTTCTCAAACAGTAAACAGAGTTTACTTCTCTGAGTGGCAGAGTATTCCCCCACCCCGCGCTCACTCCAGGGCAGGCAGAGCCGTGCCCAGGGGGTGACTCTGGGTGCAGATAAGGCGTCCTAACAACCGCTCTTGCCTGGATCCCGGAAAACCCTCGGCCACCGGGCAACTCCTGTATCACCTGGGTGCATCTTCCCGCCTCTCCACGGGTGCCCCTAAGCCGCAGACCCCGGAAGCCCCTGGACCCCTCCCGCGACTACGGCGAGGGCAAGACTGACACCCGCAGCTGCCGACGACCCTGCCAGTCACGCTGCTGCGGCTGCCTTTTTTAGCCACGACATCTGACCCCAGCTTTAACAGCAGCATTCAGGGAGAGGTCCTAGGGCGAGCCGGGCGGTGCCCCTTCCCTCCTCAACCCCCAGATCCTGCCGAGAACTCGGATGAGAGGTGGGGGACGTACCCGGCCAGCGAGCGCATGTTTCCCCAACCCAGACTCTTCCTCTCTGTGCTCTCCCCCACTGATCCTGGTACCCCACCGTCGCCCGCACCCGGGCTCCCCCATTTTGCAGCCTGCGGTCGCTGCTCGGTAGCTGCTCCTGCGCCCCTCCCCGCCCCCACCCTGCAACTCCGTCCTCCTGGATCCCATCCAAGTCCTCGGCCAGTGCACTCGGCCGGGCCGGGGGCGGGAAGAAACACAGGGAAGGGACCGGGTGCCGGCCGAGGACGCGCGAGGCTGGGGACCAGGCAGGGGACCTGGCGCTCACCTCCCTCCTCCGCCCCGCTGTCCGGGTCGGCATCCGAGGAGTCGGGCCCGTCCCCGTAGTCCGCTAGCCCCACCAGCTCATCCTCCTCGTCGTCGTCCTCGTCTTCCAGCTGCGGCTTCCCCAGCACCTGGCTCATTGCGCCCACCCGCCAGCCGTCCCGGGGGCGGTAAGTTCCGGGTTAGGGGCTAAGCCTCCTCGCTTGCCGCTCACAACCTATCTGAATTGGGGTTTTGTCTAGAGTGCGGCGGGAGCTGGCGGGCGCTGGCGGGAGCCGGCGGGGGCCGCGAGTCCCCGGGGCGGGCGGCGTCCTGTCCTGGTCTGGGTTTCGCGGTTCCCAGCGTGCCCGGGCCCCTCGCCGCCCCTCCCTCCTGCCAGCGGAGGACTCAGCCGGAGCGCGGCAGTTCCTCCCCGAGGAGGGAGAGAGAGAGACTGCGTGACCCAAGTCACCTGACACACACTGTCTCTCTCTCTCACTCACACACACACACACACACACACACACACACACACACACACCCGCACGAGCGCGCGCGCGCGCGCTCCCGGGCGCAGGCACCGCTCCGCGGGCGCTGGGCGGAGGATCGACACACACTCTTGGGGGTGGGGGGTGAAACGCACAGGGACACAAGAGGGGTACCCCCAGGCCGAGTGGCAGGAGCCCACCACGGCTGCGCGCCAGGGGCCCCCACGCGCTGCTTCTGCGCGTTGTCCCCACACAGGCGGGAGAGCTGAGGGCCTGAACGCTCTGAGAACCTCTCCTCCACTCTCCCCGACTCACCTCCGACACACACACACACCCTACCTTGGGCAGCCATCTCCAGCTTTTAATCCTAGGGTAGGGCTCCATTCCCTCCATTGGAGCTCCATTGCCCCCCCCCCTTACACTGCTGTGCCTGGGCTCCCCACTGTAGCAGCGTCCCTAGGACACCCCATGGATGCTGAAACGCCCCAAGAAGCAAACTCAGAGAAATGCACACGGCAGAGGCACAGTCTCCATAGCAATTGCCTTTTAGTGTGCCTTTATGGCTCAAAGTGCTTCCCACCAAGAATATTAAAAAATCAGGCCTCTCCAGGTGTAAATGTTTCTAAAAAAAAATAATATGCCTCGTGGCTGCCTAGACTGAATAATTCCTCTGCAGTGTTTTGGAAAAGTCTCAGGTATATAACACACTCGGGGGCTACTCATGGTCACCTTCTGTCTCACTGCATGGAAGACTGTAATCCCACACTTCAAAATCAAATGTTTCAAGGGTTTTGTGCGGGTTTGGGGAGCCAGTGTCTGCGTGAAGGGGGCAATTCTCACATAGCAATAGGAGTAATGTGGGGGTGAAACTAAAACCTGCATTCCTCCACAAGCTTTCCATCATGGGACACAGTGTACCCACCCTTTTTGGATACTGCAAAAAATCACGTGGATGAACTTCCTGTGTCAAGAACAATAAGAAATAAACCAGCTGGCCAGCATGGTGATACAGATCCTACAGGTGCCAGCAGCTCAGCAGGTGGTGTGGGGGAGGAGAAGAAGAAGGGAGCTGAGGCTGAGGCTCTTGGGGCCCCAGGGTGCTGCCTCTGTAGGGAACATTTATTGAGCACCTACTATGTGCAGGGGGAGGGGGGGGATAAGGGGAGAAGGAGGGGAGATCCCCAGATGCTCAGAACAGTGTTCCTGCCATGGAAGAGCCTAGCAAATTATGACTCATGTTCTGGATTTTGTATTAGTTGTGGGTGTTGAAGTTGGTTACAGACACCTTCTAGGAGGCGGCCACTTTTAATTGGAAAGGTCTTCAGATTTGCCCTGTGGAGGTAGTATGACTTGGTATGACTGTATCACTCAAGGTCCTTCCCTGGAGGAAAATAGAGGGCACATGCAAAGATTTTTAACTTAAAAGGCTTTAAATGAAGAGGCGATTTACTTGGGTGTGGGCAGGGTTTAGGAAATGAACCAGGAGTTAGCAACAGTGGGAAGAGATCGTCATGCCTACACTAGAGGACTAAGGAAGGGCTAGAGTCTGGAGAGGGGGCATGATACAGGGGCTGCAGCTGATGAGGAAGCAGCCACTGCCAGGACCACCTTGTGTAGAGGAGGCAGCAATGGGAAGGCATACCTTGACGTCTCTTTCCTCCTACCCTTCATTATCCTGGAAGTACCTCCCACTGGCCAAACCCACCCGGAAGCCAGAGGTCAAGAGACCCTGGCACCTAGTCCAGGAATTGGGTGGGGAGGGCAGAAAGTGGGTCCAAGGGGTGGGTGGGGAGGCAAACAAGGGAACCAACCAGCATAAGCAGACTTTATTTGCTCCTACAAGAGGAACTTACTCCAGGGTCGCTTCCCTAGTTCATTTTCATCTGTTCTATTAAAGAACGTTCCCAGGAGGAAGGGCTCTCCCAGATGGAGTTTGAAGGCCTTTCGGTAATCCCAGACTAAACCCACCACCTTTGTGCAAGGTTTTTTTAGCTGACCTGATTCAAACCACAGAGGGTTACTTATGGGGTCTTAAAAGCCGGTCCAAGGTCAGCCCAGACCATCAAGGCATCACAGGCTGGTTTCCAAGTGTGTAGGACCCAGAGGTTCAGAATAGGACAATTCTGAAGCCAAAAGCCCCACTGTGCCGGAGACCCAGAAAGAGCAGAAATATCTGATGATCCTCTGCTTTCCCCAAGGAGGGAGATCATAGGGGAAAACACCAGCAACAGATTGGAGCGCACCCTAAAATACTTGAGAATTAGGGCATTCTTGAGAAAATAAGGGAACAAATCCACAAAAATGAATGAAAGTCCACAATAATGTTCTACCTCAAGGCAGATTAAAGAGTTTAAGAGTTTAAGGTTTAAGAGTTTGTAATTCGCTGCCATTTCAGAAATGTAGGATAAAATTTGAGCAAACGGAATGGGAAGAAACTCTATTGCTTTTCTTTTGCTGTTATCAGTCCAATGCTGTCAGTTTTCAAATGAGGGATTTTTTAAACGATTTTATTTATTTATTTTTAGAGAGAGGGGTAGGGAGAGAGAAAGAGAGGGAGAGAAACATCGATGTGTGGGAGACACATCAGCCAGTTGCCTGGTTGCCTTTCAAATGCCCCAAGCTTGTCCCCAACTGGGGACCTGACCTGCAGCCCAGGCATGTGCCCCACCTGGGAATCAAACTGGCAATGCTTTGGTTCACAGGCCAGTGCTCAATCCACTGAGTACCACCAGCCAGGGTTATTTCTAAGATATTTTTAAACATACCCAGCTGTGGCTGGTATGGCTCAGTGGATTGAGTGATGGCCTGTGAACAGAAAGGGTCGCCAGTTTGATTCCCAATTGGGGTACACGCCTGGGTTGCAGACCAAGTCCCAGTTGGGGGCACGTGAGAGGCAATCACGAACTGACGTTTGTTTCTCTTTCTTTCTCCTTCCCTTCCCCTCCCTACAAATAAATAAAATATTAAAATATCTTAGAAATAAAAGTTCTTAGCCCTGGCCAGTGTGGCTCAGTGATTGGGATGTCATGCTCTATATCAAAAGATTAGGAGTTCAATTCCCAGTCAGAGGGCATATACCTAAGTTGCAGATTCGATCCCCAGTCAGGGTAAATATGGGAGGCAACCAATCAATGTCTCTTTGTAAAATCAATAAACGTGTTTTTAAAAAAAGAAATAGACGTTCTTAAATTTAAAAAGCCATGTATGTGGATTCTTCTAAAATTTAAATAAAAATAGAAAACCGCTAAACATTGTAAGCCTTTGGGAAACTGGGTGTGGAATTTGCTCAGTAAATTGGCTGTGGCATTGGCCACTTTCTGGTCCAGAGCTCAGGCCATGTCTGTGACATCTCCCAGGGAGAGCAGTCTCAAGAATGCAAGGATCTGTCCATGTGCTACCCACAGTTACTGCTGATGTGTGTGACCGTGGCAGGGTGCCACATACGTACATGGCAGGAGTCTAATAAATGTTTGTGGAATGAATGAAAGATAGTACATGGCCAGCCCTCTGTACAGACCTGGCATATTATTAAGAGAAACTTTAGGAAACTTTAGGAAAAAACAGAAGCCAAAATTTCCACTTGTTTTAAACCCTGAGAAATGCTACAGTGAGGCAAATAAGAACTGTGAGCTATAAGAGCACATCGATGAGCCTACAGGCAGGAGATGATGACTGTTACGCCTTCATCCCTTCAGGACTGCCTGAGCCTCGGAGGAACTGCAACGTGATTATTAGATGCTTATTTTATTCTTTACCAACTCCCCCTTCTTAAAAAAATTTAACTTTTAGAAATATTTTGTGGCATAATGAAAGATGAGCTTCATCTATTGCCCATTAAAATTTAACCAACTAATATTTACCAAGATTTTCTATGAATAAGGCCTTGTTCTCAAATAATATAAGCTTCAAAATATCCCATTAAGTAAGTAATATTGTTGTCTTTATTTTGCAGAAGAAAACTGAGTGAAGCAATTTGAGCAAGGTACCATATGGAGTTGATGGTGAAACTAAATCGGTCAGACATCAGACGTTATTCCTATTTAATGGCCGGAGGCTGAAGTCAGGTAAATTATAGCTATTGAACTGGAAAGGGGGGAAGGGAAGTGCAGAGTGTGTTCCCAATCTCCTAGGCAAAGAAGCAAAACACACATAGACAATCATTGATTGACATTATTTATCTTATTAGAAACACAATATCAAGTGACTTAGCACCCTATATGCTAAGCTAAAGTACAATGCTTGTAAGTGTAATTTTGCTTTACAATTTGAATTTTAAAGGTCAGAAATTTGTGCCCTTATTTTCGTGAACTGCCCTTATTATTTTGCTATTACCAATTAGATGTCTTGTGACAAAGAACACGAGAGCTTTTTAAAAGAAATCTGTACAATTTAGGCAAAATAACTACAGTTCTGAACAGGGCAAGCAATTAAATACAGTCTGCATGCTGCATACGAGGGTATTTTGAGGTCTGACGGCACTGTCGTCTGGTTCCTGGGATTCTCATTTTGAAAGCCTTTCAGGCTTTCTTTTTAAATATGTATCTGAAGCTTTACTTTTTTCTTGATGCAAACAAAGGAAAGAACCTCCTATAGAATCTTTCTGGACTCCTGCTGATCCAGGGAAGCCGGCCAAATTTCTCCAGAGAGCAGCTCACAGCCTCCAGTTCTCCTAAGACCTGATGAAATCATTAAAAATCGTTAAATCACTTCCGGGGAAGCAATCCATCATTAAAGAGATTTTATTAAAATAGTGTTTTGACATTTTAAAAACATGCATATGAGAAAATAATCAAACAGCATAAAAGAATATCTGGTGGGAAGTTAGTTGCCCTCCCTCCTCTGACCTACAGTCTATGCTATTACAGTGGTCCTGATTCCCCCTTTGTCCCCCCTCCAGCCAGCACCCCACCTCAGGCAACCCCCCCCCCACTGTCCACATGGAAGCTCTCTGCTTTGAAGTGTGCAAACATGTTTGTTGCTATTATAGAGACATACTTGTTACCTCATTTTTTATCAGTCAAATAGCATTTTTTTTAAATATTTTATTTATTTTTTAGAGAGAGGGGAAGATAGGGAGAGAAACATTGATGTGTGAGAGATACCCCCAGCTGGGGGCCTAATCCAAAACCCAGACACATGCTGACCAGGAATCAAACTCAGCAACCTTTTGGTTCGCAGGCTGGCATTCAACCCACTGAGCCATACCAGCCAGGGGCAAACTTTTTTTTTTAAACATGAAGACAATTTGATTTGCCGGGCTTTTGGGAAACAGAGAGAGGTGCAAGCATACCTGGGGGGAGAGTAGCCTGATTTAGATGGAGCAGCCAGAGAAGGCCTCTCTAAACAGGTGACATCTGACATGACCAAGAGAAGGTGAGTGCAAAGTGGGAGTCGGGATGGAGTGTCTCAGCAGTCAGAAAAGCCCAAGGTGAGGGAAAAGGTTTGCTGTTGGGGGAATAAAATGGTCAGTGTGATGAGAGAGAGGAGGTTGGTAGGCGTGGGAGACAGGTAGTCTTTTCAGCCAGGATAAGCATTTTGGATTTTCAAGGGCCACTGAAAGCCTTGAAAAGTTTTTAAAAGGAAGGTGAAATGTGTGGTTTACTTGCTGTGGCCGGGTGGCTCCATTGGTTGGAGCGTCATCCTGATGTGCCAAGGTTTCAGGTTCCATCCCCAGTCAGGGAACATACTCGAAGCAACCAATGAATTCATGAATAAGTGAAACAACCGATCTCTCTCTCTCCCCCACCCTCAACAAGTCAATCAATTTTTTTAAAGTCTGGTTTGCTTTTCTAAAAGCTCACTGTGGTACATGGCTCCAAACGTGACCTCGGCCATCCATGCCACCCCACATGCCCTTTTGCAAATGTGCCTTTGCCACTTCTCCATTCTCTTTTCCCTCCTATTGAATGTGGCAGGCCCTGTGACAGTTTAAATCAGTAGAATGTGGCAGAAGTGACAGTGACATTGTACAACTTCTAAGTTTGGACCATAAAAAGCCTTGCTATTTTCTTTCTTACTTTCTGGAGCCATGAACCCCCATAGAAAGAAGTCTGGGCTACCCTGCTGGAGAGACCCCCGTGGACAGAGAGCCCCTCAGGATGCTGAGCACAAGAGGAAAAAGATCCCAGCATGTGAGTCATCCCAGCTGAGGGGCAGACATGTGAGTGACACCATCTTGGATTCTGCAGCTCAAATTGTAGCCATATGAGGCCAGTGCAGCCCACACCACGTGGAACACAGACTTGCGGTTCCTGCTGACCCAGCCCAAAGAGTCGTGAGCTAATAAAATGTCTGTTTTTTAAAGCTGTTAAGATCTGGGGTGTTTTTTTTACACAGCAGTAGGTAATTGATACACATACACTGGCCAATGGGAGGAAAACGGATTGTAGATTTAAGGTGGAAACAGAAAATAACGGTTAGGCAGTCATTGTTCTAGTCCAACAGAGAAATGAGTGAAGAGACTAGACATGGAGAGGAGTGGATAGATTTGATACAAGTTTTGGAGGTAGAATAGACAGGTTTTATTGATAGCTATTTAACATAGATGGTCAGGGGAAGGACTTATTCCAGGCATTTGGTTTGAGCAACCAGATTTGTGGTAATGCCATTTATTGAAATAGGATTGGGGTGAGAGGTCAAGGTCCTTGATTTCTAACATTCTAGTTACTGCATATTGCCATATAATAATTTTTCCCAATTGCAAGCCACAAATGAACTAAAGATGCCATTTTCATTATCTGAGAAAAGTCTCAGACTACTGAGATGGAATTGCTACATGTGGACTTCTATTAAAAATTAACTTTTTATGTATATGGACTTTAAAGGACAAGCGTCAGACATAATGTAACTGATGACATGAATGAGAGCAGGAAATTCTTGATAATAGGGGGGTGGAGATGGGCAAGGCAGGGTAGGGGGCAGAAGGACATTTTTAATAGTGTCTACAATAAAAATAAAGTTAAAAAAAAAAAAGAATTTGCCCTGGCTGGGTGAGTCAGCTGGTTGGAGCATCACCCTGATGTGCCAAGGTTTTGAGTTCCATCCCCAGTCGGGGCACATACAAGAAGCAACCGATGAATGCATAAATAACTAAACAATGTTTCTCTCTTTCTCTCCCCCTTCCTTTGTCTCCCTAAAAAATCAATAAATTAGACAAAATTTTAAATATATTTTTTTAAAAAATTTTAAGTTCCACATATTTGTAGATAGATCATGGACTTGGCAACCCCTACTTTGTCTGGGAGAGTTATACCAACTTATACATTTAATAATGCAAGAAAGCAGATTCTCCAGAACAAATCACTGTATTAAAAATTCACTAGAATGAAATCCAGGAACCGTCATTTACACACATCACTCACTTAACGTTACCAACGAAAGTGGTAGACACGGGCAGGCAACTACTTACCAGCCATTCGCAAACACGTCTCCCTTGCCTGCTTCTCAAACTAGAAATGGAAAAAGTCAGATACTCAAACTCTGAGACTCCTTTGTGTCTGGTCAGTAAGATGTAAGGAGGAATCCTGCCGGGGAACTTCTGGAAAAAGTTTGTTTCCTGATAAAAGAGGCCAATGAATCAGAAGAGCCTCCTGGTACCACCATTTGCCACTTCGAACACATGGTCCTTGGGGGTAAAAAAAGCCGTCTTGCAGCCCTGAAGTAACAGGCCTCAGGCCAGAAGCCTGTCAGGCAACTGGTGGAATACAAAGAGGGACAGGCCCTGGATTACCTTGCTGAACTGTTGTACTCAAACCTGAAAATGCCTACTTCCAGGCTTTTTATTTTATGAGGAAATTAGGAGTCCATTCCTTACACCGGTGCTTTCCCATCCTGTTCTGTCATGGCGTTACATAGGAAAGAAGTCGTGTGACACGCTGACATAGATGGGCAAGCCGTCTGAAGGCAGAGGTGACTGTCAGAGACTTTGGCCACCTTAGGCCCTGCCCGACTGCCCCAAAGGCTGAGGGCATCAATTACTTGGCCATATTTGTAACTGATTTATGGCACACAAGTGGTGGGGGCAAATCAGTGGGGAAGTTCTGCTTAAGCCACTGAAGGTAGGGTGTTCTGAACTCTGCGATACAACATATCCTATCTAAAACAATATATATCTTTTATGAGTGAAGGGAAGGAACGATGGAGGGAAGGAGAGGGGATGGATGGATGGATGGATGGATGGATAATCCTGGCAAAGTTTGTTCCAGAATAACAGGAGATAATAGAGGTTTCATATAAAAGGGAACTTGTTTTTGCTTCTCTCAATACTTCTCATTTCATTCTTCTCTCTTCATGAAAACTGGCTTTCTGTGCTTTTCAAACAGAGGGCAGGAGATGGCTGTCCCACCCACCTTGTCCCAGTGATAGTGGGGACCAGGCTCATGAACTAGGCTTCCTAGGTTCAAACCAAATGCCACAACTAACTAACTAGCTGTGTGATCTGGACCAAGTTACCTATACTCTCAGTGCCTCAATTTTCTCATCTCTAAACTGGTGATAATGTTATAGACCTTAAAGGGGTTGTGGGAAAATTAAATCCATTAAACTATGTAAACATAATTTAAAACAATAAGCACAGTATTAGCTATTTTTTTACATTTAAAAAGAGATTTATTTATTTATTTTTAGACAAGAGGTAAGGGGAGGAGAAAGAGAATAAGAGAAACATCACTGTGTGGTTGCCTTTATGTGCTCCCTACTGGGGACCAGGCCCACAACCCAGGCATGTGCACTGACTGGGAATCAAACCAGTGACCTTCTGGTTTGCAATCCGGCGATCAATCCACTGAGCCACACCAGCCAAGACATACTATATTTGATTGATTATGCTATTACAGTTGTCCTGATTTTTCCCCCTTTGCCCCCCTCCACCCAGTATCCCCCATCCCTCAGGCAATCTCTCCACCATTGTTCATGTCCATGGGTCATGTGTATAAGTTCTTTGGCTACTCCATTTCCTATACTGTACTTTACATCCCCAAATCTATTCTGTAACTACCTATTTGTACTTCTTAATCCCCTCACCTGTTTACCCATTCCTCCCCTCCCCCTTCCCATCTGGCAACCTTCCAGCAACTTCTTTTCTCTTGCTCTTAAAAGTCTCTATCTTTAACCTTTGGCATTTTAATAATGATATGTGTTGCAGTGGGCCTTTTTGCATCCATCGTAACTGGGACTCTATGCTTCCTGGACTTGCATGTGTATTTCCTTCACCAAATTAGGGATGTTTTCTTTCACTACTTTTTTCAGATAGACTTCCAATTTCTTGCTCTTTCTCTTCTCTCGGTATTCCTATGAGGAGGATGTTGGACCTCTTAAAATTGTCCCTGATGCTGCTTATACTGTCCTCATTTTTTAATCCTTTTTCTTCTTACTGCTCATCATGGTTGTTTTTTGCTTCCTTATGTTCCAAATCATTGATGTTATTCTTAGCTTCATCCACTCTACTCTTCTTTTCCTGTACATTGTTCTTTATTTCGATTAGTGTACCCTTCGTTTCTGACTGCATCTTTTTTATACTGCTGAGGTCCTCACTAAGTTCCTTGAGCATCCTTAGGACCAGTGTTTTGAACTCTGCGTCTGAGAGATTGCTTATCTCTATTTTGCTTAGCTCTTTTTCTGGAGTTTTGATCTGTTCTTTCATGTGGGCCATGTTCTCGTCTCCTCGTTTTGGCGGCCTCCCTGTGTTTGTTTCTATGTATTAGGAAGAGCTGCTTTGACTTTGTGTCTTGGTAGTGTGGCCAAATGTAGGTGGTGTCCTGTAGGCTCTAGTGACACAGCCTTCCTTATCACTCAAGCTGGGTACTCAACATGCACCCTTTGTGTGGGCTGAGTATACCTTCCTCTTATAGTTGAGCCTTGGTTGCTGTTGGCAGATCAGTGGGAGGGATTTCCATTTTACCCAGGTCAGTCAGCTGCAAGGACTGGCTATAACCACTGACCACCAAACTCCACCCTCTGTGGAGGCTCAGCTGTGCAGGGGCAGGGTAGTGGTGCTCTGAAGTGGTCTGTAGCTGTCTACTGGGTACGCTGGCCCTGGGGTTTCCAGTGTAGTGCAGGCAAAGGTCATCCCCTGCCTGTGTTTTGCCCAGGGCACCCTGCATGGACTGTAAAACAATTTGAGATGGCTGCTGCTTGTGCTGGGTTTAGAGATTCCCAGGTGAAACTAAACTGTGATTCTAATCTGGCTGCAGATAGGGCTCAAGGAAGCCAGCTGTTGCTTGTTTGATAGGATTTAGGAGCCAAGACCAGCCATAGTTATGGAAAAGAAGTTTGGGTGGGCTAAATTGGGTGGGGAGAGCCCTTGGGGATCTCCAAGGGTGAGTCACATAGCATTAGCCAGATTGATGGAATCTCAGATAAGGCACCAGCCTATAGGCTCCGTGGGGAGAGAGCTCAGCAAAGGGACAACGGCCTTTGCTCACCCTGATGTCAGACACTTCAGTCTCTCCATGTTTACCACTGACGCCCTTCAAGCTGCCACTGTGGTGCTGGAGCTCAGAGGGAGTGAGTCTGAGTAGGTGAGTCCATGTGCGGGCTAAGAGGAGCTGCCTACGGCTCCAGCTGCTCCACTGATTCGATGCCCACCGGTTTCTGCCACCAGAAGTGGTGGGACTGAGCTTCCTAGCCCTGGAATTCTGGACTGGGGGCCCTAGTGTGGGTCTGGGACTCTTCCCTCCTGAGATATCCTTCCTGAATTTTGATCCAGGTGGGTGTGAGGCCAGCCCATTCTGAGTCCATGCCCCTCCTACCAGTCTGGATGGATTTGGTTTCTTTAATTCCGTAGTTGTCAGACTTCCATTCAACTCAATTTCTGATGTTCCTGAATGATGGTTGTTCTATATTTTAGCTGTAATTTCAATGTGATTGTGCGAAGAGACGAGTCATATCTCATATTATGTATTATTATCTTTGGTTCCCAGGCAAGAAATTCTGATTGACTGAGTTTGGGTCAGTGGTCCATTCCTGAACTAATTTCTTCCCTAATCATACTTTACATAGCACCACGTACTGTTATGCCTTCAGAGGATTTCCTCAGCTGTAATTTAATAATTGACTGAGGACTGTAGTCACCACTAGGACCACTCCTGTTTGCTCACCATTCTATCCTTAATGCTGGGCACAGTGGTCCAACTTTCCATGA
Organism: Sturnira hondurensis; assembly: GCF_014824575.4. Classification (NCBI taxonomy): domain Eukaryota; kingdom Metazoa; phylum Chordata; class Mammalia; order Chiroptera; family Phyllostomidae; genus Sturnira; species Sturnira hondurensis. The sequence continues at coordinate 5,753,145 of NW_028098001.1, read as the reverse complement.
AGCACAACTCTAGGGCACATCATTACATTGTATTCTATGTGTAATATTATAATTTGATGATGGTCAAATCCCCCGAAATATGCTGAGGTAATGGTCTAATTCATTATGGCTGGGGGTGCAGTTGGTGGCTACAGAGGTTTACTCTCATGAGTGGGGAGACAGTTCCTAACAAAGGGGAATAAACTGAAGAGAAAACCTCCAAATGTATCCACATGTGCCGCAAAACATTCCACACGTACTGGGCTCTGAATAATTTCACGTGTCTTCTCATTCTGGGACCCAGCTGAGGAAGCAGCCACTCTTCGGCCATGCTACTCTGGTGGCAGAAGGGACCATCTCAAGCCAGTTGGAAGAAGCTCTAAAGCATACAACATATTTCAAGCTTCTGTTCCGACATGGTCCAGTCAAGCCTCACAGTCCCACAGCAGTGGGGCAGAGAAGCCTGCACACAATAGGACAAGATGGCCAAGGTGGGAAGGGAACAAAAGGTTGTCAATGAATAATGAGTCTACCACATAGATCCACTGCAATCAGTTCCAAAGCAAAACCCCAAAATTTTCATGGGACCTGACCAACTAATTCTGAACCGTCTATGGAGTGGCAGAGGGCTAAGAATGATTGGGCTCCGTATGAAGATGAAAAACAAGTACGTAAGGGTAGGACTTTCATAATCAGAAGATTTAATATGAAAGCACAGATTTTCAGACAGTATGGTACTAGTTCAGGGACAGGCAAATGGGACAAAACAGAACCTAAACAGACCCACACGTGCATGCCGTAGCTCTGGCATTGCAAACGAGCAGAGAAACAATGTTCAGATGCAATGTAGACTTACATGTGAAAGGCAAGGCTTTTAAACTTTTAGAAAAGAATATTGAACAATATTCTTAGCCCTGGCTGGTGTAGCTCAGTTCACGGGCCTGTGAACCAAACAACCACGGTTTGATTCCCAGTCAGGGCACATGACTGGGTTGCAGGCCAGTTCCCAGCAAGGAACACATGAGAGGCAACCACACATTGATGTTTCTCTCCCACTCTCTCTCCTTCCCTTCCCCTCTATTTAACAATAAATAAATAAAATATTTAAAAAAGAAAGAAAAATATTTTTACATCTTCAGGGTCAGGAAAGATTTCTCAAAACACATAAAACGGGGTAAAAAAAAGAAAATAAGAATAGTTACTGAATGTTAAAAATGCTTGATCACACTGGTGAGTGGGGAAATACAATCACAACCACAGTGTGAAACTATTTCACATCCCCACATACAAGAAAAACCAAGCACTGGTGAAGATGTGGAGCAAGGGGCCTTGCCTACACTGCTGATGGGGATGGAAATTGGTGTAACCAGCTTAGAAAACAATTTGCCTAAAAGGCAAATGCATACCTTGCATACCTTGAACACATGCATACCTCGAGACCCAACAACTTCACTTGTACATACATATTCGTAAAAACTCTTGCACGCATGCATCAGGAGAAATATTTAAGAATATCTATAGCAACATTTTTGCAATAGCAAAATTTGGGGGGGGGATTTTTTTTCCAAAAAAACTGGAGCCAAACCAATGTCCAAAAGTAGACTGGAAAAATTGTGGCATCTTCCCACAATGAAATATTGTATAACAGAGAAAATGAAAAGCTGAATCTCAGAAACAGAATGCTGAGTGAAAAAAGGCAAGTTGCCTAGGAGTCACATAGAATGATTCCATTTACAAAAAGCTCAAAACCAGGCAAAACTCAACCATGCCATGTTTAAGGCTACTAAATTTATCCATGATAAAATTACTACCACAAAGTTCAGGATAGTGGTTTCCCCCGGAGGAGGAGAATATGGTCATGGAAGGGCGCGTGGAAGATTTCTTGAGTGGAAGCCTTAGCAAGGGCAGTGTTAGGGAGTGTCAGGGACAGAAGTCAGGATGGGGGGGCTGAAGGACGATCTGAAGCTACCAGTGTGAAAGACAGCTAGCACAGTCAACTTATTAAAGAAATGTTGCTGGAAATTGGAGGAGCTCGTATTCTCTCAGAGCAGTTAAAGTTATTGGCAGAGCAGATTTCTTTCTCGTGAGGCCAAAGGAGTGGCTGGTGAGGTGGATTTATGAGGCCGCCTGCGATTGAGCCGAGGAGAGGGAACGGCAGGCGGGGAGCCCTTCTCACATAGAGGGAGGTTTAGGAGTCTCCTTTCATTAGTTGCCCAGAAACTGTGTGCCCACTTGGAGATAAGTAAGCAAGATCTCCAAGCAGCTCTCACGCACTGCTTGCCTTGGCACTCATGAGGTCCCCCTGCCAGGAATCCTCATTCATCAAAGTCTGGGAACAAATGCAGGCCAGTCTGCTCCCAGGAGCACTCACATATCTTACAGGCTGGCTTCAGCATTCTGTTCCTTTCAGCAGAATTAATGAGTGATTGCTCTGACTGCCCATAAATGTAACTTAAAACTTCATCTCATTGTGACTTTATGATGATGTTATAAAGGCCTCCCACAGAAATAGAGAACTCTGGGTCTTTGGAAGTTTATTTAGGGGACTGAGTAGAAAGACTAATATGGAAAAAGGATAACAAGAAATGATCTGACTGAAAGATCATGCATACATGTCTTGACTTCAGGGTTTCACATAGAACTCCATGGAGGCCTGGCTGCAGAGAGATTCAGAGGTACTAATAGGCGGGTGTGTGTGTGTGTGTGTGTGTGTGTGTGTGTGTGTGTGTAAAATGTCTTTTCCTAATAGCTGTAGATGGGGGTGTGACAGAGATGGGGAAACAAATCTTAGGACACTCAAAAGAGAGGTTCCACACTCTTCCAAGGAAACCTGCAGCTCCGACCAGAGACATCCTCTGAGGGGAGTTCGGAAGCACTTAACCTTCCCTGGTATGACATGGGAAGGGTTTTTTTTTCTTTTTTATTTCCTCTGCCTAATGCTCCCTGAAGGAGAGGGAGACAAATATCTTAAGAAAAAGGAGGAGATCATCATGGTTCTTTCCCCCTGAAAACCAGGCCTATTTCAGAGGGGATAAGAAAAATAAGGTTCAAAATAAGCTTGCCCCAAACCTCAGATAAGACTGAAACTCCACTCTAGGGTGCCAGCTCTGTGTTTGCAGAGCAGATAACCAGCCCTGCTTCTTGAAAAAGGCTGAATGAGGTCCCGTTCATTCATATATTCACTCAATAATAATTTATTGAGTGCTCACCTGCCTATTTGAACCTTAGGTTTTAGAACTGTACATTGGGTTTATTGTGCGTAGTATTGTTGTGGAAGTGAAATGATGCAAGTAAAATGCTTGCGTAGTGCTCTTTAATGTTTGGCATCCTTTCTTTGAACCAGTTGGATGATGAACTCTTCTAGACACTGAAGAAGTAACTGAAAAACAGACAAAAAGAGAAGGAGTTAATGGTTTGTCAGGTGCACTTGGTATATAGGAGACAGGAAGGCCCACAGATTTTGCCGGTTTCATATGCATGGTTCCATCAAGTTGTGTGGTATACAGTTGTCTTCTTCCCTCTTCAGTTCTCTGGATCATTCAGCATTGTGGTTTACTTCCAGTGAGCATCCACAGTTAAGTGAGCAATGGGTACATTAAAATATCCACTTGGCCAGGGGCTGAGGGATGGTTTTTCCTTCCAATTCCCATTTTCCTCTAATAAACCTCCTGGCAACCCCTGCCCGGAAAACCCCGCCCCACTGCAGCCCCCCTTCTTCCCACTCTGCAAAGGTGACCTCTCCGGGCAGCTGGTGGCCAGCGCGAAAGGGGCGGGGGGGCCCCAGATTGGAATGGGCCTCTGACCAGGGCCTTGGGACCCCCACCTCCCCCGGCCCCACCGTGCCCCACAGGCCGCTGCGGGGCGCTGCGGCCCCAGTTTAGGAGCTGCGGCTTGGCATGGCAAGGCGGGGAGGAGGGCCCTGCGGGCGGGCGGCAGGCTCGGCCACAGGTAACTTGAGCGAGCGGGGAGCGCAGCCTGGAGAGCGGCGGCTGGAGGCGCAGCGGCGCTGGGCGGCGCCGAGGCCCAGGGGCCACGGGAGCCAGCAGGAGCCAGCAGGAGCCCGCGGGAGCCCATCCCCATTTCTGCTTTCACCCCAGCCCTGTCCCCAGCATCCGTTCCTGCAGCGGGGACGTCCAGCGGGAGAAAAAGGTACAGTGCGGTCTGAGAGCCAGCGCCCCCCACTCCCGGGGACCTCTGATCTGGGGAGGATGAGGTCCGGGCTGGGAGCGCTGCGCCTGCGGCGTCCCAGATCGCTGTCTGCTTGGGGATTAGACTCTGGAGCGCCTTGTCTCTTTCCCGCGGCCTCCGGAAAGCCAGGGCCGGAGGGGTCTTCCTGGGCCACTTCCCCTTATCGCTTTGCTTTGGTTACCCTCTACCTCCCTAGAATATAGAACTCCGGGGGAGGGGGGCCGGGACAGAGGACTTTCTCGTCTTTGCTCGTCCTCCTGCTTTCCCTCCAATGAGTTCAAAGAGTTTGAAGAAAGTGGTCGTGGTGGTGGAGTTTCGGGGGTCGCCGGGTGTTGTTCCCAGATGCTGTTTGCAGGCGCAAAGTCCCCTTGCAAAGGAGGGTCACCTCTCGTTGCCTGGCGCTCCCTGCTGTCCCCGGGCCTTGGGGCCGGCCTCTGGGTGACCGGGCTCCGGGCTCCACTCTGCCTCCCTGTCTTTCACTAAGGGGTGCGGGCGCTGGAGGTTGGGGGCTGCTGTCCTGTCCCAGAAAGACCCGTTCTGTGATTAAACTTTGTAGAGTTAGCAAGTGGCGTCTCCCGGCCGAGGAAATTATCACGTTGTTTGGTTTGAGTTCAGATGCAGGCTTACCAATTCATGTTTTGGGAATTTCAGTGGTGCTTCCGGTAGATTGTGGGGTGGAAGGGGAAGGAGAGGGGCTTCACTTTAATAAAGCCGGTCAGGGACCTTTTCCCTGAGGCTCAGTGAGGGGATTCAAGCAGTGCTTAAGAGATCCCCATTGGGGCTCGAGATAGAATCTCGAGGCCGACACTTGTTCTCTGTGTGACTTGGGAAAACCTGCCTATTTGAACCCTAGGTTTTAGAACTGTACATTGGGTGTATTGTGCGTAGTATTGTTGTGGAAGTGAAATGATGCAAGTAAAATGCTTGCGTAGTGCTCTTTAATGTTTGGCATCCTTTCTTTGAACCAGTTGGATGATGATACTCATTCATGTTTAGGTAATGTTAGTGGGAAGAACTTGGGCAATGAAGACAGGCACACCTGGGTCCACCATGGTCCCACACTGTACTGATTGCCCCTGAGGGAAGGTCTCCCAACTTTAAGAGCAATAACAACCTATTTTCTTACCCTTAGGAGGTGCAACTATACTTCTATCATTTAGAAGTATAGCTTAGCTATCGTTTAGCTTCTATCATTTCTAGCAGGAGTTGTTGTCTTTTTTTTTAAGTAAGTGAAAATCAGAAGAGTTTTCAATCCTCAGGGTCTTAAATGGGGAAGAGAGTAGAAGAAATTGAAGAGGAATGAGACCAAAGAGACCAAAAAAGCTAGTTGTATATTGTTTGAGAAATATAAATCAAGAGTGATAATGAAATGCAAATTTGTTAACTCCTTGTTTGTGGTTAGTGGCACCCAAAAGTAACCACAGCTTTCCACCTAAACTCATCAACCTCTCCAGAGCCTGTCCAGATAAGCATATACTCAAGTAAAGGCAGAGGGGTTTTGAGTAAACTCAGCTTAGAGGTAAGACACACTCCAGCTTCCAAGGCCCTCCTGCATGGGAATTCTGGTGCTGCCACTGTGGAATATCCAAGGTCTGTCCAGAACATATCCAGCCATGTGATGTAAAACATAGAGACACTTATTGAAGATACAAAATACAAGAAACATTGTACATAGGACAATGGTGCCTCAGTCCCCTTCCAATTAGGCACCTTAGGACCTTACACAGTTCCATTCTGCGTCAGCTGCCCTGTCATATTTTCCTGAATCTCACTGATGTTCTGAAATCTCTTCCTTTTCAAAGGTGATTTTAGTTTTAGGAAAAGCCAGAAGTCGAGGGGCACCAAATCTGGGCTGTGGGGGGGCGTGAGTCACCTGGGTGATTTGATGTTTCGTCAAAAAACTCTGCATGAGACATGATACATGAGAGGGCACATTGTGATGAAGCTGCCAATCACCAGTTACCCATAGCTGTGCCTTCTGAATCATCTGAATAGTCTCACAGAGGAATGTTCAAACTTAATGCAACATTTGATGCAGATTCATTGCTCTACTCATTTACAATGTGACAGCCACACAGTACACATGCTCACTCAACTGTGTCTACCGCCCCCACTGACTAGTACAGTGAAGGCATCACTGTTCATGCATTTGCATTCCAGTCCACTGTCCTTGGCAGTCAGGTTACGTGGAGGCCACACAAACCATTCTCATTATATTAACAATGGCTAGACTTTTTCAGGACAGGCTTGTGCATTCAGAAAGTATAAAATTTAGAGGTACAACTTAGAGAATAAGAGCAGAACACACACCCAAGTACCCATCACCCACCTGCAGTACTGGAGCATCCCCAGGTCCTTGGAGCCCCCTTCACCCCTCCCCAATACATCCACTCACTTCTCACTCTAAGGAACCGCTAATCTGGATTTGTGTAAACTTTCTCATTGCTTTTCACATTTAATATCTGTTACGTGTTGACCCCAAGAAAGAAAATAACTACCAAGGACTCCTGGCAGCTAACTGGTCTCAAATTTAAAAACAGAGCCCAGCAGCCATTCTTAAACAGTGGTTCTCACACAAAGCCATACTTCAGGGAGAAGCCTGCACTAAACTGCTGCCTCCTGCATGGAGCTGCCTGCCTGCACTGTATTCCTGCCTTAGGAGGCAACGCTTATAAAGGAGTTCTTGGAATTCTATTTCAACCAACAGGACTGAGGCTTTGCCAGTCCAATCAGAGTTGTAGCATCTTCATTGACCAATCAGAGACGTTCTATTTTGACCAACTAGAACAGTGCTTTTTTTGGCCCAATAAAACTGTGAGGATTAGGAGCGCTTGTTTGCATGAGGATGGCTCAATCAGGTCACCAGGGAGGGGACTTCCTTCTATACAAGTTAGCTCCCCTCTGGCTCAGTGTGCACTATCCCTTTCCATTTAAGACTGAACACTGCCATTGAACTGAGCTGACGCTGAAGCGGAAACATGGAAGACATCTCAGCATAGCAGGGCGGAGCTGTCTAGCCAGAGAGAGGGGCCTCGCCCCAGGCCCCCCTCATAGCTGTGCTGTCCCACAGCAGTTCCATTTTATCATTGAAATAGCATGATTGAGCTCACAGCTGTGCTATATCACAGTTGAGCTGTTTGCACTGAGTCAAGTTTGCTTCTTCACAGCACCCCAAATTTGAAACACCTGAAAGTGGGGATTTCTGTTGAGTTTGTTCTAACCATCATCCATCGACATGCAAAAAACTGTGGGGGAGGGAAGTTTCCAAACAAGAATTTACACAGTGCAGTCTTATAGAACTTAAAAGCAATACATTAAGAGTGAGATGCAAACCACAAAAAAAGCTGACAGGAGAGTCTCTCTCCCAAGCCCCCCCTCCCCCCATTCCTTGGCATAGGTGGGTGTGTTCTGTCTGCAGAGAGGAGGCCCAGTCTCCTCCAACATAGCTTGGAGGCTGTAATTTTAAAAGCTTTGCTTGAGTACCTAAGAATTAGAAAAAACAGTAATTTTCGTGCATGTGTTTTAGAAGTTTTTTGAAAAATACAAATTATCCAGGGGACATTGTATGGGATTGGAAAGATTAAGCTGAGTGAGAGTGAACTTTAAAAATGGTTTTAACCTAAATTCTTCTTTTCCTGATTATGATGTTTGTGTTATGGACTTTGTTTTAAGTTGAAGCAGAGATTCCTAATTTGGTTCATGGTGCCCATAGTATCTCAGTAGTGTTTTCATTGCCTTAGTATAAGTAATAGTTAGGTTCAAACCACGTAATAAGTATTTGTGTCCAAACAATGTAGAAGGTGTTTGAGAAAATAATACACGTAACTGAAAGAAAAATATTTTTAATCTCATTCTTAAACAACCACAATTACCAACAGGATATGAGTGTCTGCACTATTTCTCAAATCTTGGGACCAGATCGGATACGACTGCTCTCACTTCCTGGCCTGTGTTCGTTTTTCTGCAGCGCTTGCTTTTTACTACAGCAACCACAGAAAACCCAAACTCCGCGAAGATACGCTGCCGTTGATGGGGAAGTCGTGGGATCTAGTGTGGAGACTGTGAACTCCTTCCCGTCTTTAAGTTCAGCAGTGCCCGCCGTGTTAAATGTACTATGTATATTTCTCTTGAAATGTTTTAGGAGCCTAAGTTGCTGCAGCGCCCAGAGAACTGGTGTATGGTTTGGGAATTGTTGGTCTGAGGTGAAACCCCCTTCTGGGGAGAGAGCAGGTGTTAAGGAAAAGGGCTGCTTGAAATAGCCCCAGGGTAAACCTCTGTGTCCATGTGCCAAGTGTTGATTTTCTCACCTATAGAAAATGGAATGGCTGATGTCTCCCTGTCGGGTTGTTAAGAGGAATAAATTAGATAATGTACATGAAAGCATCTTTAAAGGGCCTGCACTGTAACAGTCTCAATTTCAAGAAATGGTAGCTTTTTTATGATGGTTAAATAGCACTAAATGAATGTCCAGTATTAGGTATACATCATTGTACCTATCTGAGAAGGGCCAGTGCTGTGCCTTAGTTCACATTATAAAATGATGTCTCATTTTTCAAACAGCGAACTCTGATGTAGTGCTGTGGCACTTGCTGACTTTTCACGCCATTGTTGCGGTGCTCACTTTCACTTGCTGATACTCGGGCTGGTTTGGGGGGAGGCCATAACTGGTGGCTGAGAAGGCCTGACCCTGGCCCGCGGACTTCTGATTTCAGGACGAAGGCACTTTGTTTTCTGTCTTGGGAAGTTTGGACATGGGTTACAGGCCTGCAAGTGTTTTGAGTAGGATTTAATATGTGCATATTCTTACAGCATAGAGAGGCGGGTGATCTTTGCGGATGAAACAGTTCTGTTAAACAGCAGAGTGTCACATGATATTTCCTGTCAATAGGTGGTACTTGTTAACCCTCCAAAGAAAGGCCAACTTGAATAACAGTGTTGCAGATGGCTGTCGTGGTGCCTTTTAGAAAATATGTACCCTTTCTTTCTTTGTCCGGACCCCAAGCCCAGCTAGGACCTAGTGATACTTGAACAATTTGTGAGAATCCACTCAGTCCTGACGTTTTCCTGGTGTAGTTGTTGCTTTCTGTTCTGGCTTTCTTCTGTCATTGAAGTTTGGGAAACCTGTACAGAACCACAGGTGTTGCTTCCAAGTTGAAATAAATATGGGTGGATACAATTTTATCTGTTTGTTTTAGTTCCTAATGTTGGTTTTTTTTCCTCTATGAAAATTGAATATTTGTGTGGGACAGAGAAACTATGTGATTCGTGTTAACAAATTGTTTCCTTTTTTCCATTTGATGCCCAAAGATAAATTATCAACATTATTTTCATTTAATATATTGCTCTTTTTAAAAAAAATAAGAATTTCAAATCTTTCTGTGGTTTACACTGATTGTATCTAATTTTCAACATCTTATGGGTTTGGGGTAAAAAGTAGAAAACTACATTGTAGATAATAAAATGTGCATTAGAATGAATTATTTCCCCCTTTTTGTCTGCTACCCTTTTACCTAAAAAATTGACAAAGTTTGAACATCCATTTACCTATTAGAATGTGATAGTTTAGACACAACGTACTTTGGGAAATGCTTGACTCAGTATTTTCATATAAAACTGGGAAAGCATGTGTAAGGATGAAAACGTTTAATTTAAATTTAGGAGTTGATTGGCAGCTGAATGGATTTGGTTTCTGCATCACTGATTTGGCCTCAGTTCAAGAATGGAGGTTGTAGGAAATCTTTCCGTCCATGGCAGTAAAAAAAAAAGTGAACTTAGTGGAGATTTGCACATAGTGAGCGAGAGTAGAGTAACTTGAAGTTCACGAATTTAATAGGCAAACAAGAGGCCTCGTTGTGTTTGCATTTGTTTTGTAAAGGGCAGGTGCTTTGAGAAATGTTTCTAAAATGAATAGAAACAAAAAAGAATAAGGTTGATTTTCCTTACAGATAGGCTGGAGAGAAAAGATGAATTAAAGAACTTAGTTGTCTAGAGAGTGTGAGCTTCTCCACATTAGCTGTCGGAACCCTGCTGTCCATGACCTGGGACAGGTCAGGTTGGACCAGCCAGAGAGGGAGATGTGGGCCTGTGTGGGACAGAAGGCCCTGGGTGGACGCCGGGAAACTTGGCCTAGTCCTGGCCACCACCTCAGCGTGGAGTTCTAGACGATTTCTCAGAGCCTCAGTTTTTACTAAGTAAGGGGACCAGACCAAAATATTTCTTTTAAAAGTGTACAGTTTTGTAAAATTATACATACAGTGTACAGGCGATACTTTTGTTCTTCCACAGTCCTGGAGAGAAGTACCCCCCATCAACCCAATGGCTTGTGGGCCAGCAGGAGCTCATGAGAGTGCTGACCTGATGTGTGCAACCCGATGATTTCCTCGTGGTGTTCACACCACGTCCAGACTGGTGTTCACATGCCCCACTGCTAGACTGGTGTTCACATCAGTAGCTCACTATGCGGTGTCCTTTAAGACCGTGTGGCTGTGTACTCGCATTTCAGAATATAAACCCAAAGGACCATTTTATTCTATAACTGGAGTCCAGTGTCAGAAAATGTATACTCTTGAGTGAACTAGAGTTTTCAGTTTTAAAAAATCTCTGCATTGCAGTCTAACTCCAGGGAAGTCCCACGGGAATCTGATATACAAGGAAATTGCTGCTGGGTGTTGAGTTTGGGACTATTAGGTTTTTTGCCCCTCTGTACCATAATGGAGATTTTACAGGCTTCTTGCAGTGAACTCATTATATTAACTTTATAATCTGAATAATAAATAAATCAGGTAAAAAGCTTCTGAAATTACAGAAGAAAATTTAGTCTTAGTCAAATGTATTTTTAAAAATACTTTGTTCCCATAGTGAGATTATTTAGGAGATATTACTAAAATATCTGCTTAATGAGAAGTAAAAATTTAGTGACATGAGGTGAACTTTTTATCATATTTATATGATGGTGACTTGAATTTATTATTAAGGATAAAGATAAAACAAATCGTGAGCAATAAACTTGGAAAATTTCAGTACAGATTTTTCACAAAACTAAAAGTTATTTTTCTTTCTTTGTCAGGGATAACATGTCTCATGCCAGTATTCACATTTATCTTTTAGGGAGGTGGGAGTAGGTGGGTGGGTCAGGGGAAAGTGCTGGCAGGAAAATGGGTAAAAAAATTATTTAAAAAAAGATTTTACTTATTTATTTTTAGAAAAAGGGGAAGGGAGAGAGAAAGAGAGGAAGAGAAACATTGATGTGCAAGAGGTACATCCATTGGTTGCCTCTTGTGTTCCCCCCTACTGGGGACCTGGCCTGCAACCCAGGCATGTGCCCTGACTGGGAATCGAACCCGTGACCTTTTGGTTTGCTGCAATCTAGCACTCAGTCCACTTAGCCACACCAGTCAGGGCAATACAACTTATTTTTTAGCTAGAAAATGCTAAGTGAACTAACTATAAAGTCCCAGAATGAAAATCTGAATTTGACCTATTTAGGTAGAATGCTGTGATGCACTGTATTCTATTTTATTTTAGGCCATATGTAGTATAAAATATCCGAGGATCAGAGAGCAGACTTCTTGAGTGGTACATTGGACACACCTGAGTATCCCAGATAGGCCCTCTAAGTACTTTTAGCTGCCTTTTGTTAAGAGGCATGGGCTTCAGAGCTGATCTTACCGGGTCTGATGCCTGGCTCTGCCACCTGTTGGCTGTAAAGCTTTTTGACAACTTGGTTGTAAAAATTTATGCCTCAGTTTCCTAATCTGTGAAATGGGGGTTTGAAACAGTTCTGTGCAGTGATTGTGGTGGTGGTTACACAAATCTACATATGTGATAAAATACAGAGAACTCACACACACACGTACAGTGAGCACATAGAAAAAGTAAAATCCAAATAAGGTCTATAGTTTAGTTAATATACCAATGCCATTTACTTGTTCTGATAATTATACTGTGGTTATGTAAGATATTATTGTTGGGAGACAGGGAACATGGGAACTGTCTGTACTACTTTTAAAAAATTTTTATTGATTGATTTTAGAGAAAAAGAGAAACATTGATTTGTTGTTCCACTTACTGATGCATTCATTGGTTGATTCTTGTATGTGCCCTGGCCTTGAGACCTTGGCTTGTTGGGACAATACTCTAACCAGCTGAGCTATATAGCCAGGGTCTCTGAATTATTTTTCATTGCAATAAAATGTATATATCAAAATCTACCACTCTAATCATTTTTCTGTATGCAGGTCAGCGGCATTACTTACATTCACATTTTTGTAGGGCCATCAGCACCAACCATCTCTGGAGCGTTTCATCTTCCCAAACTGTCCCTACACACCCCCTGAGGAGTGACTCCCCAAACCATGTCCTGCCCCAGCCCCTGGGAACCCCGATTCTACTTTGTCAGTTTGGTGACTAGATACCTCCCGTAAGTGCAATCGTACAATATTTATCCTTTGTGACGGGCTTATTTCACTTAGCACAGTGTCTTTGTGGTTCGTGTACTATTTTGGCATCTTCTATATGAGATTACTACTAATATGAAACAGAGTTTTAAAAAGCTAAAAAAAATCCATTGATGGTGCCCCACTGCTAGACTGGACGAAGGCACAGAGTTTAAGGTCAGTGCAAGATGGCCAGGAAAGCCGGGGAGTGATATTAGTGCCTCACTCTCCCTCCTCCTCCTCCTCATCCCTAGTCACAGGAGAAGAGATGGAAAAAGTAGCTCTATCATCTGTTGTGTAGGGAAGTATCTGCATTATTTAGTAGTGGGTTCCTGTAACAACCTGAGGTGTAGCTATTAAATCTCCAACTAAAAATTGGAATTCTTTGTTTTCATCTTCTTAGTAGATGAGAAAAATTCTTTTAATTTATATTTTTTATTTTTCTATCACCATTTATCTCCCCTACACCCTCTTCTACTTCCTCCCCACCTACACCCCCATAGTCACCCCACTATTGTCTGTGTCTATGAGTTTTTCTCTTTTTTTCCTTCTTTGCTCCCTCCCTTCGCCCTTCGGAATTCTTAGTTTGGGTTTCAGTGGTGGGCTACAGATGCTCAAATAGGTCCCTAAATTTAGGTTGTAAGTATTTAAGTGAATGCTCATATATATATTCAGAGGAAACATTCCATAGCTCTCATCAGATTCTCAAATGTTTCCTTAACCCCAAAATAGTTAGCATTACAAGAAAATACTGTTTGTAGAGCTCTGTCCGCCCCATAATAAGCTCCTTTCTTTGAGTGTCTCAGCCTCTTTCAGTTAGTTCTCTGGTGTATCCTTCCCTCATCAACCTCCAGAGGCCCTTTCCACTCAAACTTGGGATAAGCCTGAACGGTTCTTTTCCCTCAGACCCTCCTGCCATTCACCTGTATCCTACAAACTCCAAGACCCTCAAGAACCAGAAGGGCCCAGAGTAAACTGTCTTGGAGGCCCCAGTAGGGCAGATAGGGAACAAAGGTCTCTGTGTGTGGGACTCCACCTCACAACTGCCATGTCTCTCCCTGCCCTCCTTAAGCTCCAAAAAAGTGGGAAGAAAATAATACTGGAGGTACATAGCTGTGGAAAAACTCATTAAGTGGCACCCAATGACTGAAGTTTAGTATATTCTGCCTTGGAGACCGCAAATTTAGTTTTCGGACTGTCTTCTGGTTTTCAAAAAATATTTTATTTATTTATTTTTAGAGAGGGGAAGGGAGGGAGAAAGAGAGGATGAGAAACATCAATGTGTAGTTGCCTCTCACTTGCCCCCTTACTGGGGACCTGGCCTACAACCCAGGCATGTGCCTGACTGGGAATTGAACCAGTGACCCTCTGCTTCTTAGTCCAGTGCTTAATCCACTGAGCCACACCAGCCATTCCAGGGCTTCGCTTTATGTTTTAAATGTATTTATTATAAATATACAGTGCATTCTGCCTTGTGTAGTATCCAGTGAATTAGGAGAGCTGTTGTATTGTTTTGTTGTTATAAAATATGTTAAATATCAGAATTTATTTAATAAATAGGACTCTCTAGTCACTCAGACCAGTTTTTAACTCATATAAATAAATTGCATGAATGGTAAAAATTATAATCTTGCTTTTTTATACATATGGCTTCTCAATATTTGTATTCAGCTTAGAAACCCTTCAATAAATCATGATTTCATTCTTTTAGTCAACTCGGATATATTCTGTTAAGGTTGGCTAACTGCTGTAACAAACATCTCCAAATCTCAGTGGCATAATCTAGTAAAAATTTATTTCTATGCTTTAGCTGGTATAGCTCAGTGGATTGAGCGCGGGCCTGCGAACCACACGATCACGGTTCGATTCCCAGTCAGGGCACATGCCTGGGTTGCAGGCCAACTCCCAGCAGGGGACGCACGAAAGGCAACCATACATTGATGTTTCTCTCCTTCTCTTCTTCCCTTCCCCTCTAAAGATAAATATATAAAATTAAAAAAATTTATTTCTAGCTCATACCTCTGTTATTCCTGGTTGGGTAGCCCCTCCTTTAGCTCGTCTTTGGGTGACTGAGGAATAAAAGATGCTCCTTCCTTCTTGTGATGCCACAGCCTTCCACATTTAGTCTCTAGTGAGTGTTACAAGGAGGAACAGATTACGGAAGAGGCAAACCAGATTAACCAACTACCTCCACCACTTCTGTGTAGACTCCAGAACCAATTCATAGCCCAGTCTCCATGGGAGGAGGCTGGGAAATGGAGTCCCTGGCTGGACAGCTGCTTCTGAGCAGCTGTCATTTACTTTGGAAGGAGAACAGAAATCCTTGGTGGATATGGAGCTATCTTTTATACCAGTGTGCAAAGTCTTTTTACTGGTCAGTTAAGTATAGCTCCCCTTAAATAATTTATTTTTCACTTTCAAAACATCTGTATATAAAATTTTGTCTTTGCAGTTTAAGGTGTGGGCTGAGGTCTCTAGACTGGAAACAACTGTATCATAAATGCTCTGTAAAAAAATTAAAATGGGATTAAGCCATCTAGGCTCATATTTGTTGGGGAGTGAATGAAACATATTTAATCTACTCAGAGTCATCCAACCATGTAGAGAATTTTGCCTTTGAGAAGGATGTAACAGAGGAACATTAGCAGAGAACAGGAATATGCATGTCTCATTGGCTTCATAAATGTTATCATAACAGATTAAAACTAACCCAAGCAGCTGGCAATACGCATGTGAAGCTTTCTTCCCCTCCAAAAAAACAAAAAAAGCAGTCTTCTCCTTGGAATGTATTGCACAATCACAAAATGTATGTAGCACTTTTACTTATTTGCTCTCAAAAAAAGCTAAAGTTAAAAGATTTGGACATATCTATCATATTTGCTTGAGGTAAATCTGTGTCTAGGAGGACACCTTTGGCTACATCCAGCATCGGACAGCTGCACACAGAACACACCGAGGGACTGAGAAGCGACCGTGTGAAAGATCCCAGTGCGCAGCTGCGGTCCCACAACGTGAGCAGTGCACGCCGGCTGTTGTGATGCTTCGTTCATCCACTGCTGGGGGAGGCTGCGCTGTGCTACCTCAGGAAAGGGTCCAGATCATTAATGTTTACCATCTTTTAATGTTTGTTTTTATTTTTTAAACATTTTATTTATTTTTTGAGAGCGGGGAAGGGAAAGAGACAGGGAGGGAGAGAAACATCAATGTGTGGTTGCCTCTTGCACGCCCCCCACTGGGGACCTGGCTGGCGACCCAGGCATGTGCCCTGACCTGGGAATTAAACCTGTGACCCTTTGGTGCACAGGCCTGCGCTCAATCCACTGAGCCACACTAGCCAGGGCTAAATCCTAATATTAAAAAAAAACTTAGGTTTCATGGTGCCCATGTTGGAATTAAAGAGGCACTAGACCACAGTATGGTAAATTATAGCCATGGGCCACATCTAGTCCCTGCTGTTTCTGAAGCAAAGTTTTAATAGAACACTGCCACACTCATGCACACACTTGTCTGTGGCTGCTGTCATGCTGTTCTGGCAAAGCTGAGCAGTCGTTGCAGAGGCCGTGGAACCCACCACACCTGATACAGTTACTGTCTGTTCCTTTACAGAAAAAGTTTGCTAACCCCTTCAGGAGAGTTAGAATTCACGTGATTTGGTAGGAGGGTAACTCTGCTCCTACTTAATCTCTCTGGACAATCAATCACCTCACCATTATATTGGGGATAGTAAAACTACCTAATGAATTAGTTAAAATAAAGTAGATTTTTTTGAGTTAAAGGATTTCAGGCAAAGTACTAAATTTATCTTCTGGTTAGCTGTCTATCTATCTAGATTATCTAGATAGCTTCCTTAGGCCAATGCTTTTCAAACTCATGCATAAGAGTCATCGGGGGAATCTGTGAAAATACAAAGGTTCCCATGTCCACTCCTTGGATTCTGACTTCATAGGGGCTGCACGCTTAATAACAAGCACCCTAGATTCTGATGCAGGTGGCCTTTACTTTGAGCAACTCAGACCCTTGTGGCATCTTGTCTTTTGGTCCCTAGAAATAGTGTCTCTGGACATTCTAGATAGGCTGACTTGTCTTACCCATTACTGCAGCCTTGCCTACTTGGTAGTGGAGCTCGGAACCATGAGGGCACAGCGCAGGGGGCGTTAATCATCAGCATTCTGAGTGTGTGCAGAGAAACCTAGCCAGTGGGCTTATCCTATACATCAGGGGTGTCAAACTCATTTTAAAGGGGGCCACATCAGACTCTCGGTTGCCTTCAAAGGGCTGAATGCAATTTCAACTTCTTAACAGTTAAGGAGTAGTAACATTTATACAGTTCTAAAATTACATTTGGCCCCTTGGAGGCAACCAAGAGGCCAATGTGGCCCCCGGTGAAAATGAGTTCGACACCCCTGCTATAAATCATATTGTTTGCTGCCTGACTTCACCACCTACAGCCATCTGTGGTTCTGCTTCTAAATGGAAATAATGGTAGAAAAGTTGGCCCTGGGGCTGTAGCAAATGTGACTGGCTTACTTTGGAGTACAGTATGCCTATTAAAGCTAAAACTAGCATATGGCCCTAGTTTGCTCTCTTTAAAATCAAGGTAAACGTTAACAACAAGGAGTTACCAAGAGAGGAAGAACGCAAGTCCCAGTGCTTTATAGATACTTTAAGAACGGATGCTTATTTAAGTTATAATTTCCTTAATCTCTGGAGTGTGTTTGCCTGGGCTATGGGATACTTAATGAATGGCTTGCTCACTGAAGCTTTTGTTTTCCTCCCTTTGCTATTCAAAAACATAGTAAAGAGCTTCAAAACCCCTGATGAATAACAACAAAATCCCATGACACCTGCTGGGTTTTTAAACAAGACAGAAAAAAGTGAGACTCCCCTTTTAAAAGCCCCCAAACCAAAAAACAAATGAATAAAAACATGAAGGCTGGATCCCTAATTCCTTTTTTAAAATATTTTATTTAAGCCCTGTCTGGTGTAGTTCAGTGGATTGAGTGCGGGCCTGTGAACCAGACAATCACAGTTCGATTCCCAGTCAGGGCACATTCCTGGGTTGCAGGCCAGTTCCTGGCAGGGGCCAGTTCCCAGCAGGGGATGCACAAGAAGCAACCATACATTGATGTTTCTCTTCCTCTCTCCTTCCCTTCCCCTCTAAAGATAAATGAATAAAATATTTAAAAAAAATATTTTATTTATTTATTTTGAGAGAGATGGGACAGGAAGGAGAAAGAGTGGGAGAGAAACATCAATATATGGTTGTCTCTCTTGTGTCCCCCATTGGGACCTGGCCTGCAACCGAGGCATGTGTCCTGACTGGGAATCAAACCGGTGACCTTTTGTTTCACAGGCCCATGCTCAGTCCACTGAGGTACACCAGCCAGGGCTAGATCCCTAATTCTTAAGCTTAGTGTGGCTTTGTTACTGCCCCTCAGAGCACTGTTTTCAAGCTGAGGGTCAGGTGCTGATGACACGTTTGTCATCCCTGCAGCCCTGCTGGCATGAATCTGGATGTTTGAGTGACGTGAGGCAGGGTGTTTTGTGCTCTGAAATGTAAGTGAACCCTGTGGGATCCAATGAGGGGTTTACAGCTAATGAGATACCTTCCTGTGGGGACTCATCTAGGGAAACTGACTTCAAAAATATTTCAGAAATCCTATGAGATTATCAAAGAATTCCTTTAAATTGTGAGTTCCCTTAAACCCAGGGTATTTAATGATTATATTAATTCTGTATGATTAGAATTACTGCAGTTCAGAGAATACCCTCTTTTCAGGAGCCCACCATTGCCAGAAAGGTAGGAATGCTGCCGTGCACCGTGTTCTCAAAAGGTTTGGTACTGAGCAGCCATGTGCTATTGTTATTGAAATGGTAGTTCTAAATCATCCCTCCCCTGCCCCTGAGAAATGTGTAACAGGTCTAACTTATCTCTAGATACCAGAATGTTTTCTCTTTCTATTGCGAAATCCTTGAGAGAAGGCCATTTTGAAGAAAATGAAGCTTAGATCTTTAAAAACTCACTTTTTAGACTACTGGTGTGTTTTTTTGGTTTGTTTGTTTGTTTTTTTAAATATTTTATTTATTTATTTATCTTTAGAGGGGAAGGAGAGAGGGAGAGAAACGTCAGTGTATGGTTGCCTTTCGTGCGTCCTCTGCTGGGAGTTGGCCTTCAGGGAACCGGCCTGCAACCCAGGCATGTGCCCTGACTGGGAATCGAACCGCGATCCTCTGCTTTGCAGGCCCTCGCTCAATGGTGTGTTTTTTAATTGAGATATAATGGACATATAACATTATATTAGTTTCACATGTACAACATACTGATTTGATATATATTGTGAAATGATCATCACCCAAAGTCTAGTTAACATCCATCACCACATGTAGCTACAAATATTTTATAATAATAATTTAATAATATTTTTATAATAATAACTATTCTTACTATTCTTAACTATTCTTGTTTTTGATATACCAAAAACAAGTTGTGATGCCCAGTGCATTTCTGTCTTTGTAAATCCTAAATTCACTAATTTACCTTCTTCTCTTGGTGTTTAAAAGACTCAAAAACTCAACACTATGCTTAGAATTGACTGCTTGTGTTAAAAGGGGCTGTAGTTTTGTGCATCTAAAAATAGAATGTGAAATATTGTTTCTTAGGTACCACTTTCCCTAGCTTTGTGAAATTGCCTAAATGTCAGGGACATTTACTTTGAGAGTAAGAGAATAAATCATAAGAGACTTTTCCTATTTGTTCTGAATTTACTAGCCAACTAATTTGGATGGAAGTTACTCTCCCAGTTCTATAAGGTGTACTTGTTAGTGTTAATGAAAGCTGTGTATCAAGTGGAGAGAAAACATATTGCCCAATTCAGTAAGCAAATAAAAGCCATGATGGGTTGCTATAAAAATAGCAACACCAGAGGCTATTAGGGTATTTAAGTGAGGGGGGAAGTGTTGTGTTGTAGTGTTAAATCTGAGAGACCAAGTATTGATTGGAACCTGCTCCCACACCGTAAGTCCACAGTGGCACTGCCTTGGCCCCAGAATAAATGGCATCCATTAAGTCTGAGTGTATTGTTGCCCTGGGATGACGGAAGCAAAATGTTTCACTGTTCTCTGCAAAGCCCAGCCTCTCCATTTGAAAAATTTATGGTCAAGAAAAAAATGTTAAGGTCAGTGACTCTCTTTTGGCCTCCCTAGTAGCATTAAGTAATGTAGCTAGCCTCCCTCCCCACCCCCCCCACCCTCCCCGGACGCCTCCACATTCAAACCTAGCTGGGTTACTTCCCTTGGAAATGGACAATAAAGATGCCCTTCGCGGAAGTCTGTTTCATGGGAGACTGGCAGGCTTTAAAGAGAGGAGGGCAGGCCTGGCTGCCAGGAAGGCATGGGCTCTGGTTTCATGTCTGACAGCAGCCTTTGTGCCCTCTGCCAAATCACTTTCCTCCTTCTGTGGCTTATTCTTCCTTTTCTTTTAGAAAGGTGACCACAGATGGGCCCTCATTGACTTGTCCCCTGCTCTCATGGATTTGAGTCACAGAAACATTTTTTTAGCTTAACAAATTATTATAAGGCCACTGCCTTTATAACTGCCAGGATGGTCAGGAAGGAGGACTTTGCCAGTCAACAGAGGAAGCTCTTCCTCTGTTGCCTCCCTCCCTCCTTGCGAAGTAACTGCAGGCAGTGCTCGTTTTGCAGGTGCTGTGGTACCACCAAGGTAATAGTGCGTGCTGAAACCCTGGTGGGCTGTCTCCATAATCACTGGGGGAAATCGTGATTGTTTGGGGACCTTTAAACGCTTGATCAAAACATTAGCAACTCTTGCTCTTATAATTGTATAGGGAAATGAGAAAGTAGTAAACTTTAGTAGACTGTAATTTAAACCATTAGCAACATTGAGGATTAACCTTTCATTTCTCTGTAAAAACGTATCATGAGTAGGTTGAACAACGTCCACCCCCTTCTTCCCATCTCTACTTTATAATCCAGGACAAGCGTCTTTTCTAGCCTCGATGAGTTTGCAGTCTCTGCTTTTGAAGTTTGGATCAGTTCCAGAAATTTATCCTGTGTGCTCTCAATGTTGTAAAGTGCCTCCGAGAGTTCCCCCAATGGGAAGTTGTTGCCGGCATCATCTCTTCGACTTTTTCAGGTCAGACACTGTCCTGTCATGTCGGCAAGTTCCCTGATGACAGTTCCTGTGGTTGCGCATCTGGCTTCTGCACGTGGGAGCAGAGTTGGCAGTGCCATGGCCAGCTCTCTCTTTGGTAACCCCGTTCCATCGAAAGTTCCCTTCCAGCTGGTATCACCGTTCATTTCTTTGCTGCACTTTCTTCTTTGTTGTCCAGTGTCCTCTTTCAGTTTTTCCTTTTGGTAAAATATTGTGTGGGCTTATCACTGGGAGACAAGGAGGCAACACAAATACATGGTTTGTTGTCTGTGTTTGAACTGAGTAGCGTGAGGCGTGACCGATCACTGACAGACTTTGAAAGAAGTGATATGATTGGTCATTGATCATGATGCACATCTATTAATTATGGTGCGATTGGTGGTATGAAGAGCTGTGCATGGGGTTTGCACTTCATGCAGTTTCTCAGAATTAATACACTGTTGGTAAATGAGATTTGAACCGTGTTGTTGGAGGACGGGTACAATTTAATTAACCTGTGAGAACTGAAGTTGTATGTGCTAGAGCCATGTAAAATAAAGGCCATCTGTATTCTTCTTTCATAGTAATCACTCCCTGGTCATTTTTAATGGTTCTGTAACCAAATGTGCGTCTTTGGACCCTATGGTTTAGTGTTGTTACTTCAAATGTTTTGTCTTTTTAAAAAATTATTTATTGATTTTAGAGGGGTGGGGGAAGACAGAGAGAAAATCATCAATTTGTTGCTTTGCATATGCATGGATTCATTGGTTGATTCTTGCATGCACCCCAACTGGGGACTGACCCCACAACCCTGGCACACTGGGACAAGGCTCCAACTGAGTTACCTGGCCAGGGCTTCTTTTTTTTTCAGTCTATGGGTTTCCTCTTTGCATTAGTTTGCCAGGACTTCCGTAACAAAGCACAACAAACTGGGTGGCTTAAACAACAGGAATTTATTTTCTTGCCCTGGCTGGGTTTCTCAGTTGCTTAGATTGTTGTTCCAATAAACCAAGGTTGCAGGTTTGATCCCCAGACAGGGCACAGACACGAGTCAACCAATGAAGGCATAAATAAGTAGAATAACAAAGCAATCCATTTCTCTCTCTCCTCCCTTCCTTCCTCTCTCTCTCTCTAAAATCAAAAAATAAAAACTTTAAGGAAAGAAAGAAAGATATTTTTTCATTGTTCTGGAGCCTGGAAGTCCCAGATCAGGGTATGGGCAGGTTTGGTTTCTCCTGAGGCCTCTGGCCTTGGCTTGTTAGAGGGCCACCTTCTTGCTGTGTTGTGTTATCCTGTGGTCTTTCCTCTGTGTGTGTGCATTCCTGGTGTGTCTTTCTCTTCTTGTAGGGACAGCAGCCCTATTGGGTGATAGCTTACCTTGACAGACTCTTTTAAACTTAATCACATCCTCAAAGGCCCTTTGAGGGTCACATTTTCTGTGGTCCTGGGAGTTAGAGCTTCAAAACACAGTTTTGGGGGAGGGACAAGACTCAGCCAATAACACCTTCCATTCCTTTCTCTTTTTTTATTACTTAACTATTGAAAGAGTTAGGCTGTTTGACCATTAGTCACATAAAATGTAAACCACAGTCACATAGACATTTTATTAGAGAGTGAGGATCATTCATGAAGGACACTATTGAAAGAAAATCAGGCCCAGATTATGTTGGGTAAAGTTCTATCCCTGTTACAAAGGCTTTATAACAAATCACACCAAAACTTGGCAGCTTACTTATTATCTTTGAAAGTCTTGTAATTTGGGAATTAGACAGTGACCTATCTGGGAGGTTGTGACTCTGGTCTCTCAGTGAGATTGTAATCAGATACAAGCTGGGGCCATGGTCATCTGAAAACTTGACCGGGGCCCTGACCCACGTGGCTCAGTTGGCTGTCCATTGTCCCACAAAGCAGAAGTTCACAGGTTCAGTCCCCGGTCAGGGCACGTGCCTGGGTTGCAGGTTTGGTTTCTGATCAGGGCACATAGGAAAGGCAACTGGTTGATGTTTTTCTCCTTCTTTTCAAATAAATAAACACATACATACATACCTACCTACATACATACTTGGTTGGGGAAGGAGGGTGCACTTCTAAGGCGCTGCACTCACATGGCTGACATGTTGGTGATGGCGGCTTTGGGGAAGCCTCACGGTTCCTTTCTCCAGGACTGTCTGAACGTTGTCATGCCCTGGCAGCTGGTTTGCACCCGAGTGAGTAGTGCAAGAGGCAAAGACATTGTCGCTTTCACTGTGTTCACTTGGTCACATAGATCCAGCCTGGATTCACTGTGGAAGGGACTGCACAAGGTCATGAATACTGGGAAGTATGAGTTAGTGGGTGTCATCTTGGAGACTGGCTGCCATAAATTTGTTGGGTAAAAAGTGTCTTACTCTTGGGAAACCTATTTGCAAATTCTAGCTTCAAATGCTTGCTTACCTTACATGGGTGTCCTCAAAATCAAACATGTCAAAAAAGTAAATTAACTTTCTGCCTCACACTTAATGAGTTAATGTTTTAAGAGTTTAAGATAGTTTTTTTTACATTCAATTTCTTTGTCTAACTCAAAATTTGTACTAGTCCAAATACTTACATTTATCTATTAGTAGATTGCTCGTCAACTTTTTATCACTCATCTGAGATACTGGTCTTCAGTCGAATGGTGGATCCTGAGCTCTAAACCGTGGCAGTAGGAATCTTGGCTCATGTTACTAGAAAATAGCGTGACTTACAGGCTAAAGTTACTAACTCCGAAGTTTTCTGAATGAACCCTGGTCAATTAATTTATTTTTTCTCAGTTTTTTAGTCTGTTACATGAAAGGGAATTTATTATTAATCTATTTTAGGGGTAAAACCAATACATGACAATTATGGGGGGAAATGATGATTTTGAGCTATACCTTTATGGAGGAGTAGAATGTATGGGAAATTGCACTGAGGGACTATGGTTTTGCCTAGTGCTTGGCCTGTGGGGGTCCCTGGGGTTCAGCACCATGGGCAGCTACTCCTGCTGCCCACCTGGGTCCTCCCTTTGACTTGAGAAGACTGGTGATGGAGCAGCCTGGGGCTGTCTGGGGGGCATGTGCACTCCTGGAAATGTGGACATCCCTTGTCCTGGTGGTTCACAAAGTTCATCTTCATTTGACTTTCGTTTTTGCGATAGTCTGTGTTCTTCCAAATTACCATGTAGCTTTAAGTTTACCACGCCAATCTCCATAAATCCAGCAATACTTCAGATGAGCCTCAGGTTAATCTAAAGCTCCTATTTCAAAGAACTGGACTCTGTAATGTCCATTCCTGTCCAGTTCTTCAGCCACTGTTTCCACTTCTACTAAGAATCATTTATCTAGCTTAGCAGCCTGGTAATGCTTGGGGTTGTTTTTATTTAAACATGATGACAATTGTAATCAGATGTGTCAGGCCTCACCTTCTTTCCGTAAATATTACTTTGCTTAATTATTAAATAGTATTTCTAGTGTTTCTGGAACTATGTTGTTACTATGTGAAATTGATTGATGTTATCCTTGGCCCTAGAGAGCACACGTTCTAGGAAATAAACCATTTTACCTTTTTTTAAAAAAAAAAGCAGTTTATTTATTTATTTTCAGAGACAGGGGAACGGAGGGAGAAAGAGAGGGAGAGAAACATCGATGTGTCCCTTGGATGTAGGACAGGCTTCCCTCGCTAGGTGAGTGTTCCAGGAGCTCATCTGTATCAGTGTGCAAGCTGGTGTTGTTGTGAGAGGCTGCGTTCCGCTTCTGTGAGTTTTTTTTAAAGACTCTTTAGGCATGTTTGCCCACTTCATGATGGGTGATTTACAAGTGCGCCTCCCCACACTGCACTGAGTGTTTAGCAGTTTTTGACCAAAAATGGCATGACCCCTATGCCCCGCCCTCCCCATTTGCCCGCTCTCACCCCAAGTGACCTTGTTTTGTTTCCCAAGATGAAAAAAGTCTTCAAAGGGAAACATTTGGCTAATGTGGAAGAGGTAAAACAAAAAACAGCAGAAAAGCTCTGAAAGACATCAAAATCA
Organism: Sturnira hondurensis; assembly: GCF_014824575.4. NCBI lineage: Eukaryota > Metazoa > Chordata > Mammalia > Chiroptera > Phyllostomidae > Sturnira > Sturnira hondurensis. Next base: position 5,728,367 of record NW_028098001.1, on the reverse strand, counting down.
ACAGGTTCAAAAACTGGTGTGAGCAGTGGAACAAAGGTCTCAGTAGGTGTATTACATCAGATGGAAAGTAATTTGAAGGTGACTGAAGTTTAAACATGTAAGAATAAATACACAAGTTTTTAACAAATAAATCCTGGGTTTTTTGGGTCCCCCCCTTGTATTACTTGATGGGAGAGAGAAGACTTCGGGTGAGGTGAGATTTCTTATGACAGATTGTAATTTGTGCTGTAGTGTTATGTGCTGTTTGCAGGAAGCTATAGATAGTTACCCAAGTGATTTAGCAGTCGGAGGTACGAAATTCAGGGCCTTATGTCAAACCAACTTACAGTCATTGCAAAACTGATGATAATACTTTAAGATTTAAAATTTTTTAGAAGTCCACATTCATTCATAACAATTCAGTATCATTTGTTAAATAAAGGCATTTTTTTTGCTGTTGAGTCAGCCCTGGTTCACGGCAACTCTGTGAGTGAGTGACCTTCACCACATCCTGTCCTCAGCATCTCTGCTGAGCTCCTGTAGACGCACGCCTATGATGCCTGTGGCTTCTTGTGTAGGGTCAGTCCATTTCCTATCAGGCCTTTCTCTTTTCCTGCTGCCTTCTCTTTTTCCCATCATTGTCATGTCTTCTAAAGAACCCCGCCTTTCGATGGTGTGCCCAAAATAGATCAGCCTTAGTTTTGTCATTTTTACCTTCAGGGATGTTTCAGGCTTAATCTGATCTAGGACCTGCCCGTTTGTCTGTTCAGTGGTCCATAGGTGTTTTAGATTTGTTCATAAATGCATTCATTCACACAGATATTTTAAGGCCATTCATAAAGGAAACTAGGGACATAATTAAAATATGGTAAAAATATAAGCTTCTTCATGTGTTATAGTTTGATTGGATTTCTCACACATTGAGAAGTGAGTGAGTGCCACATTGAACCCAAACTTGTGAATAGGATATTAACTATGATGTTATTAAATCTGTAAGTTTGTCTAATACAGGTAGTCGTTGTTGCGCTGTTTCATAAAATTTGTATAGTAAAAATGTGACTAAAAATTAGCGTTTATATTCTGCCTTATTCACAGAGGCGTTAGAAGTGATTAGTTGCTACTTTTTAAAAAGGTAGTGAGAGAAGTTTGCGGTGTTGGTGTTCATTTGCCATCAGGCTGTTTTGCAGAATTCGTTTTTGAAATTTATTTGTCACAGAGATGGGTGAATAATAAATTCTTTCTAAACATGTAATACAAGCTCCCTGTTGGCTTTTATCTGTCTGCCTTGGGAACAAAGGTGTCTTTGTGCCGCAGGGTTAGAGGCCTAGAGTGAAGTGACTGCCTGGTAAGTGAAGACTCAAGAGTGTATACAAGACTGAGAACCACCGGGGCTTACGATGACTAGAGCGTTTATGAAATACTGGTCCTCTCAAACACTGATGGAGGCTCACGAGTCTGTTCTGTCTTCAATAGTTCGTATATAGCATTTTGTTTTAGAGACAGAATAACATCTGTTGGATAAGATTTAAAAAAGTTTAGCTGGGTAATTCCTACCACACACTTTCTGTTTTAACAGGGCTCTTGTTATTGAACCCTTTTATGTATTTATTTAAAGGTTTTATTTATTTTCAGAGAGGAAGGGAGGGAGAAAGAGAGTGAGAGAAACATCCATGTGTGACAGAAACATCAATTAGTTGCCTCTCCCATTGCCCCCAACTGGGGACCTGGCCCCCAACTCAGGTGTGTGCCCTGACAGGAAATCAAACCTGTGACCCTTTAGTTCATAGGCCAGCACTCAATCCACTGAGCCACATGAGCCAGGACTTTTTGTTTATATTTAAGAGACATTTAAAAATATAGGTAAGTACACAGTTACCACTATGTATTGACTGCCGAGAGGTTACCATGCATAGTGGTAACATCTTTCTAGTTTTTAACATCCTCATGGTGGGGACTTGATCTCCTGCTTTACAAAATACGCTCAGCAAGGGTCTTTCAACTTGTGGAAAATAGGACTAGACAAGTGAAGAGCATCCACTCCCTCTAAGACCAGCATTTGTTTATAACTGTAGCTTCTAAGTTTGGTGCAGTGCTCTGTAAACTCGCCAGATCCTGCTACTTCACATTAGCAGTAAGTTGTTTGCTTTCAGAACTGTCGAGGGCTTTCGGTGTGATTGGTGGGATGACATCTCCAAAGGGTTGTGTCTCGTGTACTGTCAACTCCATCCCAGAGTGGTGAGGAAGAACAGGAAAAGGAATGGATCCTTGTCCTCTTTTTAAAAATGAGCTTTTCTTCTCCATCTAGAGAATTTGGATAATTCTGAAATGTCAGCCACTTACTGTGGCTGATTTTTGTTTTCATTCACTGGGCTGAGTGTTTAGCTCTTTAAATGTGTCTTTCACTTCTGGGAAATTTTCTTCTGTCACATCTTTTTTGTTGTTGTTGTTGTTTTAAGATTTTATTTATTTATTTTTAGAAAAAGGGAAAGGGAGGGAGAAAGAGAGGGAGAGAAACATCAATGTGCAAGAGAAACAGCCATCAGTTGCCTGCAGCTGGGGGCCTGGCTGCAAGCCAGGCAGGTGCCCCGACAGGGAATCCAACTGGCAACCTTTTGGTTTGCAGGCTGGTACACAACCCACTGAACCACACCAGCCAGGGTTCTCTACCATGTCTTTGATAACTCTCCTTCTTCTGTTTTTTTTTTTTTAAACTTCTGATGTTCCTGTATTAGACTTACTGGATTGAGCCTCTTATTTGCTTAACTTTTCTGTCTCTATCTACCTCCTGGGAGATTGTCTTGTTTCTAATTTTTCTTCTATTGAACTTTAAAAAATGTCATCAGTCACTTTTTTCTTCCTAAAAACTCTCTTATGTTCTTTGATCATTCTAATCATCGCCTTTTCACTCTAACTTGTTCTATAATACTTTCTTTAATCTGAGGATACTAATTCAAGTTGATTTCTTTAAAGTTCCTGTCATTAACCAGTATTATTTCAGTTCACGCTAGAGTGATTTCTTTTTATTTTCCATGGTCTCTCCTTTCCAAACTTTTTTGGAAACTTTTTGCAAACTTTCCTTGGATGCCTGGTGACCCTTGGTTTTCTGTTCATGTTTAAGACTGAACAGAAAACCATAGTCTCCATAGTTGGAGACTATGAGCATAATTACGGTGTATATGAAGGTCTTGTCTTAACAACTGTTCAAATTCCCAAAAGAAGAAATTATAATGTAAAAAAAAAAGAAATAAAAAATAAAAATAAAAAAGCAAGACAGGTGAATGCATACCATATGATACCAATTTCACAAACTGAAAACTTAAAGTAAATGATGGATGGGCTCCCAGGGGGAGCGTGGCCCGAGATGGGCATCTTCACTCTGCTCCCTCTTTAATACCGGCATTGGTTCATGTGTGTGTTTGAGCGGGGGTGTACCTACTTTTAATATTAAAATGAAATAGCACGTGTCATAATGAATCCAGGCATGTGAGGCACTTGTAACTGGGTCCAACTGGAGACTTTCATCTTCTCCCTTTTGTGTTTGTGTCCAGTCCAGTGCCCAGCAGTTCTGAGTCCCAAGCTCTGCAGGAATTTGCAGGGCAAAATTTCTCCTTTCTGCAAGTGTTCCCATCTGTAAACACCAAGCTGAGCTTTCTTCTCTTACCCTTTAGACCCGGGGTCCCCAACCTTGGAACCTAGTTCTGGTAAAATTCTCCTGAGCTCCGCCTCCTATCACCACACCCCCCCACATCCATTCCCTGCCAGTGAGCAAAGCTTATCATTCCTGCCATCGCAGTCTTCCTGGTAACAAAGATTGGGGACCATTGCTTTATACTGCACTGTTACCACTCACTACTCCACTGGCTTTCAGTCATCTCCAACTATTGAAATCTCTCGCATGCCCTACTCCTTTTTTTAAAAGATTTTTATTTATTTATCTTTAGAGGGGAAGGGAAGGAGAGAGGGAGAGAAATATCAATGTATGGTTGTCTCTCGTGCATCCCCTGATGGGAACCGGAAACTGGCCTGCAACCCAGGCATGTGCCCTTGACTGGGAATCGAACTGTGATCATGTGGTTCGCGGCCCGTGCTCAATCCACTGAGCTATACCAGCCAGGGCTGCCCTACTCCTTAATGTAGCTTATCTCTGTGCTTTTTCTCACACAGGAGCGGAGTCTTTGGTGAGAGAGGAGATTGGGGAGGTAGGTAATAAGCTCTCTTTAATCAGAAGCCATTGTTAGCACTGTGAGGCATCCGGTCTCTTCCCCATCTTTTTTTTTTCAGCTTTATTGAGGTATAATTGACAAATAAAATTGTAAGACATTTAAAGTGTATGACATGACGTTTTGATATACATTTTAATGGATTCCCTCCTGAGTTAATTAACATATCCATCACTTCACAGAGTTATCTTTAAAAAATTTTTAAACAATTTAAAAAAGATTTTACTTATTAATGTTTAGAGAGAGGGGAAGGGAGGGAGAGGGAGAAGAGAAACCTCGATCAGTTGCCTCTGGCAAGCCCCCAACTGGGGTCCCCGCCTGCAACCCAGGCACCTGCCCTGATGGGAAATCAGACCGGCAACCTTTAGGTTCACAGGCCAGCAAGCACTCAGTCCACTGAGCCACATCAACCAGGGTGGTTATCTTTTGTGTGTGTGTGTGTGTGTGTGTGTATGAGAACACCTAAGTTTTATTATCTCAGCAAATTTCAATTCTATGGGACCTGTGTACAGTTATCATCTCTAGTCACTGTACTGTACATTGTATCCTCAGATCTTCCCTATCTCATCACTGAAAGTTCGTATCAGCCTCTCCCTATTTCCTCTGTGCCCAGCCTCTGGTAACCACGTTTTATCTTTTGTGTCTGAGTTCAGATTTTTTTTTTTTAAGATTCCACATATGAGATTCCTGGTTACAATCCAAATAAGATTCCACATATGAGCCCTGGCTGGTGTGGCTCAGTGGATTGAGCACGGGCCTGCAAACCAGAGATCGCGGTTCGATTCCCAGTCAGGGCACATGCCTGGGTTGCAAGCCAGTTCCTGGCAGGGGACACATGATACTTGTGTGTCCTTGGCAGAGGCAACCATACATTGATATTTCTCTCCCTCTTTCCTTCCCTTCCCCTCTAAAGATAAATAAAATATTTTTAAAAAAAAGATTCCACATATGAGATCATGCAGTATTTATCCTTGTCTGATTTACGTCAGGTAGTATAATAATGCCCTCCAGATTTATTCATGTTGTCGAAAATGATAGATTTTCTTTTTTTTTAAAGTTGAATAAAATTCCATGTGTATACATGTGTACAAATATATATTAAATATTTATGTGTATAAACATAATAAATGTATATAAATACATATTTTAAAAAAATGTATATGTTTATGGTATATAACATGGTGATTTGATATACATAGTGAAATGATTACTATAGTCAAGCTAATTAATATGTCATCTCCTCACATAGCTTTTTTGTATGTGGTGAGAGTACCTGAGATTACTTTATTAGCATATTTCCAGAATTTAATACAGTATTATTAATTGTAGTCCATCATATTGAACATTAAATCTCTAGCTTATTCATATTGTATTACTGCAACTCCGTACCCTTTCCCATTCCACTCTCTGCTTCTGTGGGCTTAACTTTCTTAAATTCCACATCTCAGATCCTGGAGCACTGTTTTTCTGTGCCTGGCTTATGTCACTTAGAGTCATCCATGTTGTTCTAAGTGGCAGGATTTCCTCTTTTTTAAGGCTGAATAATATTCCACGGCATATATACTTTCATACATAGTGGAAACTTCTGTTAATTCCATAATGCAGCAATGAAAATAGGAGTGTAGACTTCTCCTTGAGATATTGATATACTGACTTTATTTCCTTTGGATATAATAGTTCTATTTTTACCTTTTTGAGGAAACTCAATACTGTTTCTTTTTTAAGATTTTATTTATTTATCTTTAGAGGGGAAGGGAAGGAGAGAGGGAGAGAAATATCAATGTATGGTTGCCTCTTGTGTGTCCCCTGCTGGGGACTGGCCTGCAACCCAGGCATGGGCCCTGACTGGGAATTGAACCACGATCCTCTGGTTCACAAGTCTGCGCTCAATCCACAGAGCTACACCAGCCAGGGCTCAATACTGTTTCTCAAATGGCTGTATCAATAGTGGACTTACAAGAGTTCCCTTTGCTCCATATCCTTGTCAACATTTATCTTTTGTCTTTTAAATGAAAGCCATTCTAACTTGTGTGAAGTGGTCTCTCATTGTAGTTTTGAGTTGCATTTCCCTGATGGTCAGTGATGCTGAACATCTTTTTTTATAGCTGCTGTCCATTTGTATATCTTGTTTTGAGAAATGTCTATTTAGGTCCTTCGCCCATTTTTCAATTGGGTTAATTGTTTTCTTGCTACCGAGCTGTTGGAATTCCTTATGTATTTTGGATGGTTTGCACATATTTTCTCCCATTTTGCAGGTAATCTATTCATTCTGTTGATTGTTTCCTTTGCTGTGTAGAAGCTTTTTAGTTTGATGCAATCCCATTTGTCTTTTTTTTTCATTTGTTGTCTGTACCTTTGGGGTCATACCCAAACAATTATTGCTCAGACCAGTTACAGGAAGCTTTTCCCCATGCTTGCAGTAGTGTTACAGTTTCAATTCATACATTTAATTCTTTAAATGAAGTCTTCTGCATGTGGATAATAATTTTTCCCATTTATTGAAGAGACAGTCCTTTCCCATTGTGTATTCTTGGCCCCTTTAGCAAAGATCAGCTGACTGTAAGTGCGTGGATTAATTCTGGGCTCTTTACCTCTACAGTGTTTCTGTGTGTCTGTTTTTATGCCAGTAGCATGCTGCTTTAATTACTATAGTTTTGTAGTATATTTTAAAATGTAGTGTGATATCATCAACTTTGTTCTTTTTACTCAAGATTGCTTTGGCTATTGGAGGTCTTGCGTGGTTCCATATGAGTTTTAGGATTATTTATTGATACATTTATGTAATTTAAGGAGATCATACTAACTAGTCTCATTCCCAGGAAAGGCAATGTTTTGTTGGGTTCTCTTTTGGTAGGTTCTCTTCTGTTTAAAAAAAGATACACTAAGTTGTATATCTGTGTTCTGGAAATATGGATCAATCTAATTTGTCAGTAGGTGTAAAAGCACAATTGTTCAGTAAGAGAGGCTTGCCTTTAATAAGATCTGGGATAATAGAACAAAATACTCCTTTGTGAACTGTAACTGAGGAGAACTGTTATTGGGTCCTAAAGTTAAAAAGCTGTCACTGTTCTTTAATAAGATGATTCCATCGCTAGTGATGATATTTTACCTAGTAGTCTAAGTTCCTACTTCCACTGGCAGGCTCTTCACTTCTTTTTAACCTGATCAAGTGTCCAGTTTTACTATCACAGATGTGTAGAGCTTGCTTTATACTGATTAGTAGTATTTTTTTCCTAAAGATACAGAAAACATTTCTTTAGTCCCTTGCAACTTGATCATCTGTGCACCCTTCCAGGAATCTCAGCTGGTCTTTGGTGATTCAGACGGTTCAGAATGTTATCTGCAAGCACTCACATCTGTCAGGCTTTTGTTTGGAGCCAGAACAGGAATGTCACATGACGGGCAGGAAAAGACTCCGTCATCTTGCCTTTCCATACCTGATGCACCGTAGTCTGTGTTTTTATATTTTAAAAGCTTTATTCTAAGAACTTATACTGCTTCCATATAAACTACCTTTGCAACATCCTTAGGGGAAAATAGTATACATTTCTGTGTGTAAGGGAAATGGAAAGCGTTTTATTTTTATACTGGACTGTGAGTTAAGTTTGAATGTCTGGCTAGACCCGAGGAGTTGTTTGTGTGGGACCTACCGTGGCTTTTAGGAGCGGGGAGGAGCTTCTTGGGGAATTGCTGTGGACCAGGAAAGGGCGGGAGTGTCGTCAGCTGCAGCATAGGACTTCGATAATGCTGTGTCTTTGTGTGCGTTCAGGGCAGGAGCGCGGTGATAGAGGAGGAAGTAGATGGCTCTTCAGATTATCTGAGTAAAAACCTAAACAAAAACACACAACCTGGTGAGACAGGCAAGAACTTTCACCTTCACCGTATGCCTCCTGATTTGCCTTGAAAATTCTGGCTCACAAGGTCCTCTTTCTTTAAGAATTTGTAGTGCATGTAATCACAGATTACCTGGCATTTTGCTTGAAATTATTTTTAAAATGTGAATCATTGCAAACTGGTTAAATCATCAGACTCTGGAACTAGGTCAACTTAAGACAAATCTTGATTCCATGTCATACTGTCTGTGTGACCTTGGGCAAGCTATTTAACCTCTTTGTGCCTCAGTTTCCTCATTTTAAAGTGGAGATAATAATAGCATCTGTCTCATTGTGTTGTTATGGATAAAATACTTAGCCAGCAAAATTAAGATGTATTCATAGTAGAAATGTAGATAATATATAGAGAACTTAGCAGAAGATAAAACTCTCTAATCCTACCTTAGGTAACCACTATTTTTATATTGGTACATATCCTTATATATTTTTGTCTACAACATTGAGATCATACTCTTCATACTATTTTGTAACTTTCTTCCATTAATAGTATAATATGAGCATTTTCCCATGCTCAGTTTTCAGCATCATTCTAACTACAAGCCAGAACTGCATCGAGTAGATGGAGTATTTCAGTTTATGAAACTATTCCCGCAGTGCTGAAGCTTTGGGTGTCTTCCAGTTTTTCAGTTTTACATGTAATGTCTCAATAGACATTTTGTGTGTTAATCTCACTCTTGAGTACTTCCCATGAAGAGAAGTGGAACCGCTGAGTCCAAAGGTTTTTATTTATATTTTTAAGGCTTTTGGCACATGCCACCAAATTGGTCTCCGGAAATTTTGCAAGTGATACATAAAAGTTCGTTGTCCTCCTGTCAGTTGATTATTCTAGTTTTTATATTCCATTTGATAGGTAAAAAATTATATCATTCTTTTTTTATTATTATTTTGTTATGAAGAAGGCTGAACATTTGTATAAAGGGCGGGGCAAAAGTAGGTTTACAGTTGTGAGCATGTGGAACACAGCGTTTATTCTTGTATTATTATTAATTATTGTATTATTTTCCATATGAACAACTGTAAGCCTACTTCTGCCCAACCCTGTATGTGTTTTAGCTCTTGTTTTTTTTAATTTTATTAATTAATTAATTTATTTTTAGAGAGAGGGGAAGGGAGGAAGAGAGGGAGAGAAACATTGATTGGTTGTCTCTCGATCGGGGACCGAACCTGTAACCCAGGCATGTGACCTTGTAACAGAACACAGGCCCAGCTGCCTGCCACTGCACAAGCCAATACTTGAGAGGCAGGTGCTGATATTAAAGGAAAGTGGTTTATTTTCCTGTGCCAGCCACCTGCAAGGTGGGGACTCATGTCACAAAGTCCACCTCCTGAGACGACGGAGGTGGGGGAGGAGTGGGAGAACCCACGTCTCAAAGACTATCTCCACATCTCAGTGCAGCTTTTATAAAGACGGAGAGGGGGGCAGAACAAAGAGGTCAAGGAGCGGCTTGCGGAGTTCTGTACGTGCAGATGAGCACAGTCCATTCCGATAAAGCAGTGACTGTCCAGTGTGCATCATCCTGGTTTAGTCATCCTGGCTTCACGCCATCCTGACTTCATGGTTGAAGGTCAGCAGATCTCCCAAAACTGGAATATTTGAAAGTCAGAGTCTGTGTATTTTGAAATTAGTTTCTGGGATTCTTATACAAACATGCTGTTTCTCTTAAGGCTACATATTAGTCAGAATCAGCACTTAACAGAAACAATGTCAAAAGAATGGCGGGGGGGGGGGTTGCAATTCCCCATTATAATTTTCTATTGTTGTACCCTGACCAGGAATTGAACCAGTGACTTTTTACTTTGCAGGACTGTGCCCAATTAACTGAGCCACGCAGGTCAGGGCTCTTGTATTTTAATTAATTAATTAATTAGTTAATTTTGGAGAGGGGAGGGGGAAGAGGAAGAGACCTGTTTGTTGCTCCACTTACTTATGTAGTCACTGGTTGATTCTTGCTTGTGCCCTCACCAGAGATCGAACTTGGTGTATAGGGAGATGCTCTAACCAACTGAGCTACCTGGCCAGGGCAGCTCTTATGTTTCTATTTCTTCCTTGTGTGTCAAATTTCTGTAAGTTCCTTGTGCACTTTTTTTGACATATCCACCTTCTTATAAAGTATCAATTTGTAAGAGCTGTTTAGATAAAAAAGCTATTGATCGGCTTCACTGTTTTATCAGCCCCCAAGGAGTAAAGTTTTAACAACTTTGCTAATTGATCTAATGTTCCAGATTGGTCTATTAAGTTTTATCCATGAGGTCTGTAAAAGAAAAACTGTAAAAACAAAACAGTTGATACTTATAATGTAGCACACAAGGTATAATATTATTTATAGACATAATAGGGAAGTCTATTTTTTTCCTTTTTAGTATATTAGATACTTGATGATTTGACTTAATGGTTTGAAGTTTGCTTTGTGGGTGCGAAATATACTTAATTTATTCTGATTACATATTATGAATCCTATTTTGCGCTTGCACCTATAATATCTTGGTGGATTCTTCAACTCTTTATTGGACTCTGTCTTAGTGTTTAAACTCTATCAGTCAGCTACAGTGTTTATTCCCTGTACTTATCAAGGACCGCCTATGTAGATAGATCAAAAATCAAGAAAGAAGGACGCCCACGGACTTTTGTGATTCTAGAAGAGTTCATAATGGTTAGTATCCAAATGACTTGAAAGGTGGTATTCTCAGAAAGACTGGAGCCATTTCAAAAGGTTGATGCTTCACTGATTCTCTTTGAACAGAGAATCACAAGCGCTCACTCTGCATAAGGCAGATCACTGCCGCTCAGGCGTCCTGCACGCAAACCTACTCAGCGCACCTTCTGTTGAGGGAATCTTTCATCTTTGTTGCATTTTGAGGCTTGAGCCTGAAACATATTTTTTTGTGAAATTGGGAGCTGAAGTGAATTCCCTTAAAGTGCGGTTTGAAACTTTACTCATACCTTCAAGCACATTTCAGAATGCAAAATAGCCATAAAAATTCCTGTTACCCGCTGACAGTTCTAAGGCCATGGGCCTCGCATTCCCCCTTCTTTACTTCTCAAGCCGTCTCCATTCTAACTCCTCTCCCATCCCTGAACTTTTAAGGAAAAGCAGAAAACACCTGTTTTAAGGAAACACCTGTTTTAAAAATGTGGCATTTGAGTAAAATTCCTGATGCAAAGTGATTGACAGCACCACCTTATATAATCAGTTCAGCCTTGTCTGGATGAGGTTTCCCAAGGCTGTAGAGGTCAAGTGTTTTGTATTACATACAGTCTGCTACCCAGTGCTTTTCATGTCACTCTCTACTTTTCTTGCCTCCATTTAAATTCACAATTTTAGCTCATTTCTCCATCACATTAGCTTTTTCACTAGGTTTTCCCTGCCCCATGATCAAGTTCCTTCAATCTGTGAGTCCACCAGTCAGCCGCTCGATCTGTTAAGAGAGGGTCTGTGCACTGTGCAGCAGCCCTCCTGAGACTCCTGCTGAGTTCTGGCCCGATCCTTACCCTCTTCAAGCCTCCTACCATAAGCTTCAGATTAGTTTTTTGGTCTCATCATTTGCTGCCCTTGGACCCTACAATGATGCCCTGTTGACTTGAGTAGCCTGCCAGGCTTTGAGCAGACAGTGCTTTTCTGACCGCCCATCTCTGTGTGGGGAAATCCGACCCAGCTTGGAAGTGACACCGTGCCTGGCATTCCCACCCCTCTGGTTGGCAGTGATCCTCTGTGCTCTCTAGTTCATCCGGAATTCTTTTTACATTTGTAGGCCCTTATCTCTCTTGGGCGACGACAGGAACCAGTTCATCCACTCCTGGATCCCCTCAGCGTACTCCAGCTGCTTGGCTTGCTCAGTCCATTTTCTTCTGCACCACACCCCCGACCCCCCATAACGTTCTCATTTCTCCTGTTGTGAAGTAACGACCACAACCACCCAGACTCTCTCTTTGCCTAGATTCTCTTCCTGCTATAGTCGTGTATTTCTTCTTCCCTCTATGAAATTTTTTTAAATGAAAGAGAATAGCATTATTGATTTGCCTGATAAGCTCATTGGAGAAAAATACAAATACAGAATTTGAAGAGGGTAAAAATCATCCCAAATGACATCACTCAGAGATAAATGATCTTTTTCTAAACATCCTGTCCCATTTCACATACATATATACTCTTGAGCATGACACACAATTGCGTATCAATGTTTTCATATTATACTTGCTGTTCTGGAACCTGCTTTTAAAAGATAAACTCAACAGTATATTGGGGACATCTTCTCCAGTCAGTTCATGTTAGCCCTCGTCATCACTCTAAAGTATTCCATTGAATGAAAAATTATTTAACTTACCCTCTTGTGATAAGCATACCCTTTTTTTTTTTTTTTTTGCTAACATAACTAACACTATAGTTGGAATAGGCCACTCCAGAGGAACAGAACCAATAGGAGGTACACACATACTCACACAAACACCCACATAAAGAGATTTAGTATAAGGAATTGGCTCCAGGGATGGTACAGGCTGAGAAGTCCTGAGATCTGCAGTCAGAAGGCCCGGAAACCTCCAATAGTCAGTGGTGTGAGTTCCCCTCTAAGCCTGAGGACAGATGACTCAGGTCCCAGCTGGAAGACCCTCAGGCAGAGAGAGCAAATGCTCTCTAGCTCAGCCTTTTGTTGCCTGTAATCAGTTGCATGTGGGCCTTCTCACATTAGGGAGAGCAATCTGCTTTACTCAGTCTAGTGGTTCTGATGTTCCTTTTGTCCATGAATATCCTCACAGACACACCCAGAATAATGTTTAACCAAATACCTGGGTGCCCTGTTGCATAGTGCCCAGTTAAGTTGACAGGTAAAATCAACCATCACAATTGTTAACCTCTTCCTAGAGCTCTCCGAAACTCTCCCCTCTCTCCGTGAACTCTTTAAGATCAATCCCTGGAGGTGAAATTGGTGGGTCAAATTCTAAGTGCTGTTATTGCCCAGTTGCCCATCAGAAAGGTAAAGTTGTGTAACGGAATGGAAAGCTCAGCCTCATGAGTCCCTCTTGTTCGAGCCTGTGTTGTTCCTATGGCCTTCAGGCTAATAGCTTCTGCTTAGTCTTGCCTATAGACACACTAATCATTAGAGAAATTTTTATTGCCCCTTGTGTTTTACAAGAACAGCCCCTTACCAGAAAGTGCCTCATCCAAGGAGGTAAGGGAAGTATGTATTGTTCATGAGAGATTTGCAGGAGCCTCCTGACCAGACCCACACTAACTAGGGTCGGCAGACTACATGCAGTCTCCCTTGGACCCCTGCTGGTGCCCAGAGGTCTGTGGTCCTCAGTCATGTCTCGCCCCTCCCATTTCCCCTTCCCTTGACATAAAAGAAGCCTGAACTTTGTACTTCCTTAAATTGGATTTGAGGATTATGCCTCCCGTCTTCTCAGTTGGCACCTTGGGAATCAGTGAACCTTTCCTTCCTCCAAAGGAAGATGATTTGAGTTTTGGCCTTTTGGAGAGTCCGGCACACAGACTCTGAGCTGGTTCGAGGTCGTCCTTGGTGAGGTGGTGGGGAGGCTGCTCACTGCCCTCACCAGCATGGATTTTGTCCAGTGCTCGCCATCTGCGCCGGTATTGTCGTTTAAAAATCTCTTTCTTCTTTTGCCTTTTTTGAAGTCTGAGGTTGAATATCATTTTGTGCATTGATGTCTATTTGTGTGCATGTGTTTTCCTTCAGTTAGACAGCCTACCATTTTCTCCTTTCTTCTAGGAGCCTGAGCCCACATAACTCCAGTCCTGTAATGGAACCTACAGTTTGGTTTGAGCGTGAACTGCCTAAGCAGATCCTTTATCCATTTTACTATTTGAGTGTTTTGGCTTTATTCGTTTGTAAGAACTTTTAAAAAATTATGCATGTTACAATATCTATCACAATTTTCCTTTTAAATTTTTGACTTTTATGATTGAATCAAAAGGGTCTCTACTTCTAAAATGGGAAAAATAATAATTCATATATTCTTTAGCTATTCTTATGGCTTTATTATTTATTTATTTAGTTAGTTAGTTTCCCAATTTTTTTTTTTTACTTAAACAGATGAACTTGCTGTGTAAAAAGACATTTTATTTGGCTGGATTGCTCAATAGGTTGGAACATTGTTCTGTTCACCAAAAGGTTGAGGATTCGATCACTGGTCAGGACACATACCTGGATTGGGGACGGGCAAGAGGCAGCCAATTGACGTATCTTTCACACATAGATGTTTCTCTTCTTCTCTTTCTCCCTTCTTTCCCCTCTCTCTGAAAATAAATAAATAAAATCTTTAAAAAATTTTATTAGATAGCCAAAGGTACTAAAGAAGAAAGGCTAAAGAGAAGGAAAGGACTATAAATATTTCTGTGTATTTAATGTAAAGTCAGAAAGGCCTCACTGAGCAGGCCCTTGGGTAAAGTGCTGAAAAAGAGGAAGCAAGCCATGTGAATGGCTGGGGAAAGCGGGCAGAGGGAACAGGAAGTGCAAAGGTCCTGAGGTAAACACATCCTGGTATTTTCAAAATACAACAGGAAGAGAGACCACTGTGGTTAGGGTGGTACATAGAAGAGTAGGAGACAAGGTCAGAGAGGTCTGGAATTTAGAGGAGAGATCCAGGATGGTAAGTCGAATGCTGGAGTTATCAGCATGTGAAAGTAATTGAAGCCATGAATGAGAAGGCATGAGACATCTACAGAGTAGGGCGTAGATGGACAGGATGCCCAAGGACTGAGTTACCTGAGCTACAGGTGGGGACATGAGAAGGAGCGAGCAAAAGGGTGTGGGGAGGAGTGGTGGAAAGGTAGGAAGAAAACTAGGGGGGAGAGAGAGACAGAGACAGAGACAGAGACAGAGAGAGAGAGAGAGAGAGAGTGTGTGTGTTTTCCTGGAAGCCAAGCAAAGTAAAGCAAAAAGGAGCCTTTCCCTCAAATGCTGCTCATGTCAAGTTAGTTGGGGACTGAGGATTGACGCTGGCACCTGGCAGTGTGCGGTGGAGATCCCCTGTACCCTTGCTCACAGCAGTCATTGTGGGGCAACAGAAGGAAGCCTGGCTGGGGGGTTTCAAGAGAGAAACGGACAGAAGTTGGAGCCCTTGCTATCGGCAACTCCTTTAAGGAATTTTCCTAAGAAGAAGATTTATGGATAAAACAGCTATGGGACCTTTACACAATGGAATACTACTCAGCTGTATAAAAGAATAAAATTTCACCCTTTGCAATAGCATGGATGGACCTGGAGAACATTATACTAAGTGAAATAAGCCACTCAGAAAAAGACAAATACCATGTGATTTCACTCATATGTGGAATCTAATGAACAAACTGAACTAACGAGGAAAATGGGGACAGACTCATAAATAGAGAGCAGGCTGACAGCTCTGAGTCAGGGTTGGTTGGTGGAGGGATCCAGGAAAGAAGAAAAAGGACATGGACATGGATAGCAGTATGGTGATGGTGGTGGGAAGAGGGCTGCATGGAGGTGGAAGAGGCTGTAAGGGGGAGAAATGATAATGGACAAAATACCATAATAAAAAAAGATTTGTCTTCCTGTTTAAGTCATCTTTCATGTGCATTTCCCATTAGCTCTTACAGTTTTCTTTATATAGGGCCTGTCTATTTTTTATTAAATTTATTCCTAAGTGTGTTGTTATCGTGACAAGCAATAAAAAAATTGTTACTGTGAACAGCATCATCTATCATTACATTTTCTGATTTTTTAGTGGTGTATTCAAAGTTCCTTCATTTTAGTGTTAATTTTGTAAATGGGCACCATATTAGTTTGCTAAGGTTGCTGTAACAAAGTACCACAAGGCAGGTGGCCTAAACAACAGAAAGTATTGTCTCATAGTCTGTAGGCATGAGTCCTAGGTCAAGGTGTCAGCAGGCCTGGTTCTCTCTGAGGGTGCTGGGGGGAGATCTTTTCTGTGCCTCTCTTCCAGCTCCTGGTGGTTTGCTGGACATCTTTGCCCTTCCCTGCCTTATAGATCTCATCAGCCTCTTTTCTGCCTTCACGTCCACATAGTGTTCTCACTGTGTGCCTGTTTCTGTCCAAATTTCCCCTTTTCATAAGGACACTAGTCATGTTGGATTAGGGTCTACTCTAATTTGATTATATCTACAAATATTTTATTTCCAAATAAATTCTGAGGTATGGGTTCTTCGGACTTCAGCATATCTTTTTGGAGGAGACAGTTCAACCCTTAACAGCAACCTTTTAAGCTCCCTAGTTATTTCAAATAGTTTTTTGTTTTTTTCTTAACTTTCTTGGGTCTTTGAGGTATATAACATATAAATTCTAATGATAGGTTACGTTCCTCCATTGTAAAGCCTGAAACTTGAATTTTGCTCTCTGGTCTAATTTCATTTTACTTTAATGTCCACAGAAAAATTCAACTATTCTGTCTTTTTTTATTTCTTGTCTTCTGGGTCTTCCCCTGCTGCTGAAACCACTTGGCCTGGCCCACCAGTCATGGCCCTGAGTTGTGGGGAAGCTTCTGGTTCTTGCTGGCAGAACTTTCAACGTAACCCAGATGTCACGTAGAGAATTAGGTTAAAGAGATGAGAGAAAAAGTCTGAGTTGAACACTCCTCTGAAGAAACCTCATGGCCCTGGCTGGTGTAGCTCAGAGCACGGGCCTGCGAACCACAGGATCATGGTTCGATTCCCAGTCAGGGCAGATGCCTGGGTTGCAGTCCAGTTCCCAGCAGGGGACTCATGAGAGGCAACCATACATTGATATTTCTCTCCTTCCCTTCCTCTCCAAAGATAAATAAATAAAAAAAAAGAAACCTCATGACAGGCAGTTGATTGCCAGAGAGGAGTTGGACTTTCCAATGCTTATCTTTCGATTTACCAGTCAGCCTTCAGTAGACTCCCAGAGCCTTATAAAAAAAATAAAACAACTTTTTATTATGAAAAATTTTGAACCCTCAAAATGAAATGAAAGGTAAAATAGTATGATGAACACTCATGTACCTATAACCCAATTTCAATAATTATCAGCTAATGGTCAATTTTATTTCATTTACATCCCACTTTCTCCTCCCATTTTATTTTGAAGTAAATCCCAGGCATTCAATTCTTTTTTAAAAAATATTTTATTTATTTATTTTTAGAGAGAGGGGTAGGGAAGGAGAAAGAGTGGGAGAGAAACATCAATGCGTGTTGCCTTTCATGTGTCCCCCACATGGCATGTGCCTTGACCAGGAATCGAACCGGCGACCCTTTGTCTCACAGGCCTGTGCTCAATCCACTGAGCTACACCAGCCAGGGCTCAATTCTTTTATCTGTAAATATTTCCGTGTGTAGCTCTAAAATGATAAACACTTATTAAAATCACTATACTACCATTATCTCACTTAAAAATAATGGCTCTTTAATAACATCAAATATAATTAGTCTTCTAATTTCCAATATCTACAAGATTTTAAAAATATTTTATTTTGAATAAGGATCCAAATAACATCCACCTGTTGGGTTGGTCAGTGTGATTCTCAGGTCTCTTTTTATTATCTGCCTGTTCAGTCTCTCTTTTCCTTGTGAGCTGTATTTTGATGAAACCAGGTTCTTTGTCCTGAAGATCTTTACACTGTTGGATTTTGCTGGCTGTATCCTTGTGGTGTCATTTAACATGTTTTTAAGTCTCCAGTATTTCTTGTAAATTGGCAGTTGGGTCTCTAAGCTTGGTCACATTCATGTTCAATTTACTGATGCGAGTACTTCGTAAATGGTGGTACATTCCTTTGTCAGAGGCATGTACCGTCTGGTTGTTCCTCTTTTTTAGCAGCCATTGATGTTTAATGTCTAGATCCATTAATCCATTGGATATTGCTAAATGGATATTCTGATTCTATCATTCTTTCTTCCTTTGTTAGCCGAAATGTAAAGAGAAACTTTATTTCCTGTACTATTTGGTTATTAGTAGTGGCACAGTTTTTAATAGGACAGGCAGGATAAATTTTAATTCTTTCCTTTGTCAGTTAGTTTTTATGAAAACTTTCTTACAGTTAAACTAGGTTCGCCCAAGAGAGTCGTGCACAGAGCCTATTGGAATTGCTTTGTGAAGACCTTTCTTCCAGGTAAATGTGTGGAAGCTTGCAGAAGATCCCATTGATAATGGGTTGGCTAACAGGTCATGTAGTTCCCCGTGTTTTTTCCCCAAATGAGGAGTATGCTTCTCCCCCCGAAGCCCTCCCTTTCTCCCTTCCCTCTGCACATATGTAAGTATAAGTGCAACCTCATAGGGTCGAATTCTAGGTAACTATGATTCTGCCCAATGATTCTGAATCATTGTAGGTGCCCAAGGTGAAGGAGACCTGCAAAGGAGCAAATGCTTACTGGGGGTCTTTGTGCTTCCCAGGCTTGCCCTGGTCTTTGGCATTAGTTCCGCTCCCCTGGGTCCCTTACCGTGACCTACTCTAGGGTAGCCTGTGCCAGGTGTGTGAGTGCATTGCCTGTGCGTTTTCCCAGAAGGCCTCAGAGCGATAGGCACTGATATGCACCTGGCTCCAGGTTTTGAAGTGGGGGCTGTGTCTTCACCACCGTGTCTGAGCAGGGCTCCCATTTATCGGCTTCTCTTCGGCTGTGCTGTGAGAGGCTCCCCCTGTGAGCCAAGGTGAATTGTGTTGTTTAATGCTGTCTGTCCTACTGTCCCCCTATGAAGAACAGAGAAATTGTTCTGTCCTCTGGCCCCACATCTGCCGATGGCTCAGGCCAGTGCCCTGGGAGAAGGCTCCCGGGTCCCAGCCAGCGAGGAAAAGCCCTAGAGGAAGGGAGGCCATTGCCTGCTCCCTGACCTCCCATCCGTCCCTGAAGGCACCGGCTCTGCTCCGTGTTTTCATCTGTACTGTAACGTCAGTGTACTTCTTTGTATTTAATAGTTTCTTTAAATATGACACTATTAGCTTTTTTCCTAACCTGGAACCCTAAATTTCAAATAAGTTTTTCCTCCCTTGCCTATGCCTTTATTTATGTAATCATTGCTGTAGATCTAGAGAATTTATTAAAAAGTGTGTTTATGACATCTCTTAAAACATTTTACTTTAAAGGTGTAGCTTGTTCATTTTTCTTCCCTTTTTAAATCTTATCATTATTCTTACCTTTCTAGAGTTGCCTAATTTTAAGTCTCACCAGAAAATTTCTGTGTAACCAAATGTATGGCATTTATTTGTCAAGTGCAGTAATGTTATTTTGGAAAGTAACATCTCATATTACCAATGCGAATGGTGTTTTAAAATTTTATTTTCTAAACAACTGTCTGTTAGTGGTGAAACTCAAGGCTGAAAAGTTGACAACTTGTAACGCTGCAGAGACAGGGATGCAGGAGGCAGCACGTTCGTGCCAAGGAGTACACACCGCGATACCGCAGCACTCACGCAACTTCCTTGTGTCTTTCTGCTGCATGTCTCTGAAGCTGCCATTAGCTTGAGGGAGAGACAAAAGCGTTCAGCACGCACAGTGGTCCACCGGCAGGCACCATCAGAGTTCACAAGGCTGTTTTCATCGGAGGAGCTCTACTCTCAATAAGTGGCACGTTTTTGTCCACCGTAGTGTTCATTTTGGCTGGAAATTATTTGTGTTTTTTCTTCTGGCTCTTTTACAGCCTTTCTCGAGAGATCTAACTTAACCTGTATGGCTGACCTGATCAGCATCTTTGTACCCTGAGTGAACCATACGGGGTGCCAATGTAAAATCAGAAATTTGTCTCAGAAGTTGTCAGAAAGCAGCAATCCCAAGCCTTTCTATGTAAGCATGAACAGATGCATGGAGACAAAACTTTTTCAGGAAATAAACCCCAGGAGCACACCCTAAAAGCTGGACATTCCTATTTAAGCAGCAGTGTGGAGCTGTGCACATACAGCTCTCAGTGCGTGACTTTTCTCAAATTAAGAGGTGGTGCATTCTAAATTCTGTTTGTGAAGCTCAGAGCAAACAAGAGAACGATCTCAAATGTGTTGATTTCGGTTGACTCCGAATGTTAGCATCTGTACTGGCATGCGTATGATCGGAACGTGGAGATTTGAATCAGCACCCCGGTTTCTGGTTAGTTGCCAGAAATAAAGACATCAAAGGGGATAGTAGACTGGGCAACAAATCAAAGCAGCGTGTGTTTTCCACTCCCCTTTCCCTCTCTCCCCGCAACTTTTCTAAATAAAACTGCCCCTCCCAGAGCTCCCTGTGGGAAAAGGCCACCCCTAAGTGGACTCGTTGGTTCTTGTCACCTTTGTATATGTATGGAATTGTTTTTATAGGACCCATTCCCAGATGTGGAAAATGCTCAAAGGGAGTGAAGATTTACAGGTTTAACAGGTGACTGCCAAGCTGCCCTCTAGAAAGGCGGTGCCCACGTGCTTGCTCTTCACTGGCACTGGAACTGACACCCAGCCTCTGATCCGGAGTTGCCACAAAGGGCTGTGGGGAGGTGTGTGGGGGCCAGACAAGCGTGATGCTGTGCGGGCCATTTTCTCGTGAAGAGGTTGATTCTTGGAATGGTTAGAAGTTGTTTTAGGTAGTGTGAAACAATGCACAGGTATTCTTGGAAAAGAATATTTTCATAGACTTTTAAAATGAAAATGCTGTATAGTTATATTCAAGAATCTTTAAAATGCATAGTACTACTCTTGATATTCTTTATTTTTGCAAATTACTATCTATATATGTATATATTTTATCAGTTATAATTAGTGTGTATATTTTCATATTTTATTTTTTCACAGAGCTGTCTCATAAGCTGTTTCTCATTTCTACATATTTAAAAAAAATTTTTTTAAAGATTTTATTTATTTATCTTTAGAGGGGAAGGGAAGGAGAGAGGGAGAGAAATATCAACGTATGGTTGCCTCTCGTGAGTCCCCCACCGGGAACTGGCCTGCAACCCGGCCGTGTGCCCTGACTGGAAATCGAACCACGGTTGTTTGGTTTGCAGGCCCACACGCTCAATCCACTGAGCTACACCAGCCAGGGCCCATTTCTACATATTTTTAATTAGTCACTTAAAAGTGCTATAATGTTGCAGTTTGTTATTGTACTTGTAATGTAGGAAACATTTAAACCTGTAAGAATTTTTATGAGTTTATTTGAGCCAAAATGACAATTGCCGGGCAGCGAAATCTCCGTGGATTGGTAAAATGCTCTGGAGAATGGCGGTTCTGCACCTTGTCTTAGACACCACAGTCAAGGTGGAGAAGTGGCGGGTAACGTGAAATCCATTGGTGATGGACCAGGGAGCGGGGAGGAGGAAAGGTGGGGAAATCTCAGGGACTGCATAAAAAGTAAAAAGAATAGACACATGCTTCTTTTACTTTTGTGGGTCTAGGATAGTTAGCAGTTAACAACATGACAACAATAACAATGAGAGCATTTGTGGTTGCTGCTCTGGTGCAGTGAGGGGTCCCGAAGAAGGATATTATTACCCTGACATTACAAAGGTATTTTATCAAAGGTGTAAACAGACAATGGACAGGCTCAATAAGGTAAAGATTGCTCTTTGTCAGGGAAGATACTGACCTAGGACATGACTATGCACATGACTTGCTTTTAGTTAGAACATTTTAATGTCTGGACATTCTGTGTGGTTACTTTGGTCTCTGAGTTTGTAAGGCCACCACGCAGGCCTCCCCTGAGCCTCTCAGGTTTAGTGTGTGGCCTCTTTTTCACCCATATACCATATTGGCTCATTTAGCCCTTAATATTGAATATTTAATATGCAGCCAAATACTTAAACTGCATCTTCTTAATGAACAAGATTTGTTGATTTGTTCCGGTTATAAAAGTAATACAGTTGTGATTAAAGAAATTTTGGAAAACTCAACAAAACGGGAAGAGACACACACAACTCTTCTCAAGACCACTGTGAAGGAGCTCTGTGAGCATCGTGGTATGTTTTCTTCCTGTCTTTTCCTAACGTTTTATTTTTTGTTTTATAGTTTGTACCTATACTATTTGTATAAGACATACTCATTTCCATGTTTCTAAACTCTTTTTATTTTTTTTAAAGATTTTATTTAGCCCTGGCTGGTGTGGCTCAGTGGATTGAGCGTGGGCCTGTGAAGCAAAGGATCGTGGTTTGATTCCCAGTCAGGGCACATGCCTGGGTTGCAGGCCAGTTCCCAGTGGGGGATGCACGAGAGGCAACCACACATTGATATTTCTCTCCCTCTCTCCCTCCCTTCCCCTCTCTCTGAATATTATACCATCAGTGGTTCTTAATTTGAGGGTAGTCGGTAAAGGACCCTTTAAAAATCTTTAAAAACTCAAATTAGAAACCCTTGTTCAATACATAAATGTTGTGGACCGCTCTACCTGGTTTTAGAAATTGTAACTTGACCCCCTGTGGCTAAGGATGAGCGAACAACCCCTAGAATGCGAGCGGCAGGAGACAGTGCTTGTCTCTGATAGCACATGCTGCCTCGGTTTCCTCCCTGCCCCCGAGCATGGTCAGAAGTCCTTGGCAGATGGGACTCCTCAGAGGAGGAGCAACCTAGGCCAGACACAATCACTTGGGAGGCCATCATGGAAGGACTTGGGGGCTGCAACAAAGAGCAATGGACTCTACCTGCCGCCCCCGCGCCCCCCGGCCCCCCCACTGTAGACCGTAGCGCGCGGGCNCCCCCGCCAGCTTTGACAAAGCCAGAGTCCTGTGACTTCTAGGAAAAGTGCTTCCTGGCTCTAATCCCCTTAAGCCTGAATACCTGATGGAGAGAGGTGCAGCTCCTTGTCTTGCTAGAGTGTGTCCTGGGGAAAAATCTGGCATCACAAAGACTTGCTGATAAACCTGTGAAATCTGCTCTGCTAAGAGTGCTTTCATTCATATGTTAAGGGTTTGAACAAGAAACACTAAAACTCTGTTCCTGACAGACTCGGACTCACACTAAACCCTCAGATTTCTTTGAAATGTTATCTACTGTTTGATCCTTGCCGCCCTATATTCCTGTGTATTACAACCCAATAAAAGCCCTTGGAGGAAGGGGCTCAACCCCTTTTTCCCCTGAGAAACTGGCCACCTCTCCTCCCCAAGCAGATCGTGTCTCAGTCATGTTTACTCTCATCTGTGGCACATGGGGGGACTTGTGAGGAAAGTCGCCCCCACACATAAATATGCCTCGCCCCTTTTTCCTGCTAAGCATTATAAAATAGGTATTTTGTTATCATTGTGAACTTCCATAAATCTTTACACTGTTAAGGGGTGAATTGTGTTTGCCCCACTTCTCCCAAATTTATATGTGGAAAGCCAGCCTCCCATTATCTCACTTGTGACCCTACTTAGATATGAGGTCTCTGTAGAGGTCATCAAGTTGGAATGAAGTTATGAGAGTGGTCCCTAACTCATATATGGGGCATCTTTATAAGGAGAAGAAATTTGGAGACAGAGGCACGTAACTGGAAGAGACCTAGAGAAGGTCAAGGAGAAAGGCCTGGGTGGCTCATTTCCTCCTCATTCTCAGCAGGAACCCATCCTGCTGAGACACCATTATCTCCAACTGCTAGACCTAGAACTCGAGACAGTAAGTTTCTGTTGTTTAAGTCACCCATTTGTGGAACTTGGGCGCAGCAGCCCTAGCCATCAAATACATTGATTACATGATCTTACATTGTATAGATGTTTGGATGAATATTTACTTTGTCTTAGGCACTGTGCTGGATGTTGGGGATACTAAGTCAAGTTCCCCGCCTTTAATTAAGGTGCCTAGGTTGGCACACATGGAATGAACCCTGGGGTCATGCTGTGAGCACCACTGGAGCCCAGGGCTGGGCTGAGGGTAAGGGTGGACTTCCCAGAAAAAGCACCATTTGGGTTTTGGAGAACCAATAGGAGCCTACTGGTCAACTACTATTCTATTGTTGACCTTTCTTTTGAAAATCAGTTTCCTGTGGTTTTTGATGATTTCTTTAGACTAGGTTCTCAGTAATGCATTACTGAGACAAGTATGTGAATGCTGAAGCATCGTTTTTAAGGCAGTGTAATATTTTATGAGATGGAAGTTTTCTGATTTATTGACTCGTTCTCTTTCATTGGATAGAGTCTCCTTGTTCTGTTTCCAGTGTTTTGCTATTTTAAATAATGCTGTAGTGTACATCTTTTTTTGCATAAAACTTTTTTCATAATTAGAATTATTTCCTTAGTGATAGAGTTAGAAATACAGGGTCTGGCACAAATAATAACACCCCTTTTTATTACAAAATCATAAGCCTGTAATTCTGTAACAACAGTATCACACTCAAGCACACCCTATGACATTTTAGGTGAAATGTTCAAATTAAAACTCTAAATTATTACACCCATATATCCGTATTCTTACCCTACGGACCACACTCAAGCAGGTGTTACTTCTTCCAGATCCTGTAGAATTACAGTCCTAAAAAGGTCAAACTATTTTCCAGAAATGCTGATTTACATTCCCATTGACAATCAAGGGAAATTTGTTAACAAATCAGTTTGTTTTATTATAGTCTTTTATATCCTCTGGGCTGTTTTAAAACAGTTCAACATTTCCCTCTTTTGAAGACTGACCTTTCCTAGGAGGTAGAGTGTGGTTTGTGTTATTTGGGATGGAAGAACCCTTCCTCCTTTGGTTCCTTCCTCCGTCTGAAGGAATCTGCGTAAAGGACACGCACTATCAGAGACTAGCCCACACGTCTTCTATGCGGGTTTCTAACTAACAGACGTGTGCGTTGGCCTCTGTTTATACTCTTAGGTCATTGTCTTTCGGAAATGTAACTACCCCAGAAGATCAGCCTTCCAGGTGAGCTATTTCTGTTCTATCCCAAGGTTCTTACGAAATGACTCCGGTACTGTCCACTCTGCTACACTCTAAATCCCACTCACGTTGGCAGCATCAGCTGTATGAGTGACACGCAGGGTACGTGGGAACCTGAAGCAGGCCTGTCTGTGAAGGAGGGTTTGCTCACCAGCACGGTAGTGTTTCCTTCGTGGGGGAGGGGACATTTCCCCCTGCTTTTCCTTAGTTCTTCTTGTCTATTAATCAAATTGACCAAAGGCAGATTAAGAGGAGAAAATAGCGAAATTTAACTGTGTATATACACTTGTATATACATTTTCCCCTAGCATTTAAGAAATAAAACAATGCTAAACCTTTTTAACCATAAATGAAACACAAAGTAAATAAAAATGAGTTTTTCTTTTTTTAAAAGCAAGTTCTCAAAGATGAAACAAAAAACCAAAAAGACGGATTATAATGGGAGACAGGTAGGAAAATGGGCACTCCCACGGGGTGTGGGTGGCAGTTCAAGCTGGTAGAATATATTTGGAGGGTAAATTGATCAGTGATTACCAAAATTTTATTTTTGGTGATTCCCATTACCAAACTCCTATTTTGTGCATTCCCCCCACGAACTTTAGAAAAATAAGGATGTCTGTAGCTGTTTCATAATAACGTCATTAAGGTGTCATGGTGGAGGTGGTGTGTTCCACTAGACGAGGAAGTTTGACGAAGGCACATTCAAGTAGGCTCTGCACCCAGAGCGGCGCCAGGGGCAGTGCGGGTCGAAGCACATTGCAGGGTCCTTCCCGGCACAGGCAGAAAGGTGCAGCCTGTCCGGGGCCTGTCAGGCCCCTGCAGGTGCCTTGGGAGGGCCCTCCCCAGGCACTCCCTCCTTTACTCCGTGTCCAAGTCCCAGACCAGCAGTGAGAGTCTGCTCTGTGAAATACTCATAAAATTCAGTTGGGCATAAAACACTCTGTAAATGTAAGTGCTGTAAGTGATCCAAGTTATATCAGCAGCTTTTTGAAAAATAGATACAGGAAAAGAGTTTAAGGGAATGGGATCCAGGGAGCCAGCCTTGCTACTTTCAAACCATAATAAATGGTCCATGGGCCTGAGTTTTGTAATTTCAGAAATGCCTGATGCTCGGACTGTTTGTGAGCTTTGGGAGAGCGGCGTCATCCCAATATCAATCAGTCTGTCTACATTACACGGATTTTGTGACTTTTAAAATTCATATTTTTATTTTATAGTCATTTTGCTTTAAGCTCTAAACGTCCTGAGAATTTGTGCTCTAGATGGCCTTCTGTCATCAGATGCTAAGGACGTCACTGAAGCCCAGTGGCATCCAGGCGAGAATGGGACTCTTCCCACTCTCAGCCCTGTGGGAAAGCTCGGCCCTTGACCGAGGACTCGCTGGGGCCAGAGCTTTGCATCGTTAGGAAATTCTCCCGCTTACGCAAATGTTCTTTCCATCCAAGATGCAAACCTTTGTTCTGTCGTCTGGAGCCCTTAGAATGTATCTGTTCTCCGTACCCTCTTGTATTGAGGATGGCCACCCCTCATCCACCCCGCCCAAGTCATTCCTCTTTCCTAGGTCAGGATTCCTAGAATGTTTGTTCTCCTGGTTACCCACTTATCTCTGTAGAATGGTATGCAGACTGTTGATTCCTGCCTTACCCACTCCGCCCTGTCCCTCCTTATTCATATCACTCTTTCTGATCATGGACCCTAAAATTAGGTCTTGGGCAACCACACCACATTGTTGTCATGTATTGACTTAAACACATGAAACTCCCAGAGCAGTTGTTTGTTGACCTTAGTGAAAGATGGAACATCTATTTTTCTGAAATCTTTTTCCCTTTCAGCACATTTTTCCAACCCAGATCTCATTTGGAATTCTGATTCTGTCGTCCTATCTAAAGCATTCATCTCTCCCAGCGTGGTGTCTCGCTGTCATTGGATAATTTGAAAAGCCTGCCTGCTGATTGCTGATGTATTTACGTAGGTTCGAGGCTTGAAGAGGATGACAAATCCCTCATAATGAGTTTGCCAAATGCCTGCTGGTAGCCAGGAGAGTCAAGGCTGAATCTGGGAGAAGGGAGGACAAAACGCGGGGCCTGGCTGCTCTAAGAGCACCTGCCACCAGGGTCAGAGGAGCTTTGGTTTGACCATTGACATGTAAATGTGAGGGGCGGAGGCTGAGCCCCAGCAGACCCTCTGCGTCCCTCAGGCCACACAAAGGCTGCCCGAGGGCTTTGGGGTTTGCCTTTGTGAGGCCCTGAGCATCTGGCCTCCCCTTATCAGCTGTGTGGTAAAACTGTTCTGTTTCGGACTGTGACGGGCTTGGGAAGCTCTCCCAGGCACACGCAGTGGGAGTGGGCTCTCCGAGCACACTCTATCTTGGAAGTAAACACAGGCCCTGTAAAGATTTCTGAAAAAGACTGCAATTAATGATTATTAGTTTGATGTGATGTGAGGAACAGAATCATACTTGCCTGCAGGTATGTGCATATACAAGATCCGATGGTAGGTTCAAAGCATTTTTCGAATTGTAGTTGACATTTCTGTGGGATGATTTTACTTTTGGCATTGTGTTTTCTGGAGTCCTGTTGTGTCTGTCCGTGGTCTGTCTCTGTCTCCCTCCTTTCTCTCTCTGTCCCCCACTTTCTCTATTTCTAACCTTCTTTACCTTCCTCCCCTCCTTTTCCTTGTAGTGATGGCAAATTGTATAACTCATAAAAGAAGTATCCCTATGTGCTTTTACACGTGAGAGAAGTGAAGGAAAATTATTCACTATTAGCAGAAACTCTTGTGAGTAAACTACTACCGAAGAATGGCTACGCTGATGTCTCCTTGGGACTTCAGCAGAAGAATTGATGTATTTCTGGTGTCCTAAATTTAACACGTGATTTGTGAAATTTGTGTGCTCTCTTATCACATGCTGAAGGTGTATGCCATGGTTTGGACTGATTTTGTTACAAGTCTTTTAAGAACTAGCAAGAAGTTATTTAAAATAAAAGTTCAGATACCACATTCAGAATAAGTATTAGATTAAATGAGAGGAAAACATTGATTTTTTAAAAATTTGAAGTAAAAGGTTTTATTCAGTAAAATAAATATCCCACGTAGGACCCACTTTCCTAACTGCCTGTAGAGATGATGCTTTTAGGAGAACATTTTCTTAATAAAATGCCAATGGTCTCAGATCTCTCTCCCCTCCTTCTCTCCCTCATAGAAACTCTGCAGTATGGACTCAGTGCATGGTGCATCTTGATGCTTTGAATATTGATTGGTGGTTGTTAGATTACACACTTTTTTGCTCTTTTAAAGTAATTATAGTAATAGAATTGTTTTCATACCAGAATACCCATAGTGGAATTGGAAAAAAAGAAAAGCTGATACAGCGTCTTAGATCCAGACACTGTAAATCCTGTCATTAAGCGTGAAGTCTGTTCTTGATTTCTAAGTGTCTCGTGCTGTCATGAGTGTAATTAGGGGAGTTTGGCACAGTAGAAAGAGTACAAAACGAAGTGTTATGAGGCATGGGATCCCTCCCTAACTACCTAGGTGGCTTTGGGCAGATACTAATTACTTCTCGGGACCTCAGTGGTGGACTTGATAAATTGTTTTTCTCCAGAGGTGGCAATATCCCTCCAGGGGCTCTTGGAAATGTTGAGGAGAAACATTTTAACTTGTCCCAGTGGGTACTGCAAGGGCTGCCCTGCCCAGCAAATAATCAGCCCACTCCATATGCCACTAGCGTCCTCACTGAGAAACACGGGGCCAGGGGTCACTAAGGTCCTTCCTTCTCTGTTTCTCTCAAGTTTACAAGTGGGGCACTGAAAATATCTGAAATGATGTTGAACTATTACACTTGGCATCTGCGTCTCACATTGAGCGTTGAACTCCGTGTTGTTGGCAGTGGAGTCAGACCTGGTAGTGTTGGGCGAGGGCACCCATGCAACTTGGGTTCTGAGCTGTATTGTCGGGGGAATTCCCAGCTCTGAGCACAGGAACCTGCTGATATTGTTCAAGAGCAGGTATAGAGCTGGGTCTGGGTTTTTGGTTGGCTTTGGATTCTCCTTCATGCCCTTTTTTCCTCTAGGGGAGGAAGTGGATGTATTGTGGCCACAGGCCTGGCCTCCAGTGCCTGCACTTTTCCATTGTTAAAATGTCAGCTGTCCCAGCAGCTGTCCTGTTGCAGTGCTCTGCTGCTGGGGCCTGTGGGGAAGAGAGGGTCATCGTGCAGGCAGGTGCTGCCCTGCAGATCCACTGGCCTCTTGTCACAGGCGAGAACAGAGGCCTGACGAGGTGGGAAGTCGGTTGGGCTGGAGTAAAGATTCTGGGGAGTCTGAATTCTCGAATCATTTGACTGAGTTAATTTTCTGTTGGTCAGTGAAGTGCTATTTAATCAAAGTCCCACGAGAAAACTTCCCTCAGCATTTGGTAGAAAGCAACAGAGAGGTGAGTTATTAAATCTCACCAGAAATTTTCTATGATGTTGTACATATCTGCAACTTTTAGTAACAATAGTGTAAGATTACCTAGGACAGTTTTTAATTGATATGTTGTTTTCAATTATAGAAATCATTTATCTAAGTAAAGAAAACTCGGATGATTAAGAAAAAGTACTACCATTAATTACTGCATTTTGATATATATATATCCTGCCAGTTTAAAAAAATTCCCAACAGTGAGGTTACAGTGCATGATGTTTTATAACCTGCTGTGCTCACATCACACTGTGTCATGGACATATGTTTATAACATGGACATTACAGAGTTTTACAAGACTTCTGGTGACCCACTGAGAGGACAGGGCCAAAGAGCAGGCACCCCAGCATCAGACTCTGGGTTTATACCTCAGCCCTGCCTCTTATTAGCTGGGAAAAACCATTTAATTTTTTTTGTGTCTTGGTCTGCTCTTCTGTAAAATGGGGAGAATAATAATAATAATACCCACTACATTAAGGTGCTTGGAGAATTAAATGAGATCATAGATGCTGAGTGCTGAGAATAGGGCCTGGCATACAGTAAGCGCTCAGTGCCTGTGAGATACCATCCTGTCAGCTGCTGTGCGTTACGTGACTATGCCATCTCTGCCGACCAGTCCCCTGGTGTGAGACATTCTTCCGTCTAAAAGCGGAATTTCTGGGTCAAAGAGCAAACAGCAGTTATTGCTGAATTTCCTTCCAAGAAGCTTGTCTCAGTATTCACTTCTACCACCTGTTCAGCTGGATTAAGAGAAATTCAGCTTGACTTCCTAATGTCCCGTGTGCTCTGACACCTCCCCTTTCCAGTAGTTAGGACTATAAACTCATTTTTAAAAAAGATTTTATTTATTTATTTTTGGAGAGAGGGGGAGGAAAGGAGAAGGAGAGAGAGAAACATCAGTGTGTGGTTGCTTTGTGTGTGTCCCACACTGGAGACCTGGCCCTCAACCCAGGCATGTGCCCTGACTGGGAATCGAACTGGCAACTCTTTGGTTCACAGGCCAGCACTCAATCCACTGAGCTTCACCAACCAGGGCTATAAACAAATTTCATATTGCTCTAGGTTAAGCATAATTAAGGAAATCAATTAGCCACAGGCAAATTTAGTAAAGCATTCCGTAATCAAATGAAAAAAAAAGGTGGGTAACCTGCCACTTGGTATTTTCTGTGCTCCAGCTTCTCTCCATTGATTGGAAACTGCATGAGAAGATATGAATGTGCAGCCCATAATGCTCTCTTTCCCCCAGCTCCATTTAACTTCTGGACTTACTGGAAAGAAAAAAATCACCTTCAGTAGCAGGATAGGCAATGCACCCAAAATCAGCCATATAATTTGTAAAACATTAAGCCAGTCCCTTTATCCTGTAATATGTAAAAATTACTTATTTCGTTGCATTTTTATATTTGGCATGAGGAAGTTGTTGCGATTGCTATTTACAAAGTTGGGATCCATAGTGTACCCTTTGCTACCTGACTTGGTAGTGAGTGCTGTGGCCCAGGTGCCTTGTTCCGCACGTCTGTGCTGCTGATTATTGCATGATGACTCAGCCCCCCAACTCTGTGTAGAGACTGAGACCCTCTGTACAGCCAGCCATGGCCCAGCTTGGCCTTGGCGTGTATTCGGTGCAGAACTGTCAGATGAAAGCTGCCTCGGTTTCGTTCTCAGCAGCCCACCCCACTCCATGTGGTTATAAACAAGAATGCAGGTAGGGACATTTAAACCGTACGACCTAACACAGTTGTGAGGGAGACAGCCCGATGAGTCTAAATTTGCTCAGTTTGGATTCTCACAGAGAATACAAAATGTGAAAGTTCTCATTGAGAATTCTCAGGTCTCGGAAAATGCAGCTTAAAACCCTAGAACTCTGCTTGGGAAAGACTGGTGTGGTTTACAGACACTGCCCAAGGTACTTTTTGATTATTTTTGGCCTTCTAAAAAGAAATGTAGGTTATCTTTTTATTATTTCTTTGGATTGAATATGGGTTTAATTTTTGCCCAAGAACAGTGGCTCTCAAACTTTGGGTTGTGACCCGTTGTAAGAAGTGAATTTTATATGGTAAGCCAGTATGTACATATACAAATAAAAACACACACGAGTGAAACGAGTGTTTCCCAAAATACATGCAGTGCACTGACATTTTCTGTTCTGTTCTATTTCATTCTTTCAGATGTTATTTGTGACCCACTAACTTCATGACCCACAAACGGGCCATGACTGCAGTTTGGAAATTGCGCCCCAGTGGTGGTTTGTTGTTGAGTGTGAGCTGACTGGCAGCCGGGTGGCGGCTTGCGCCCCTTTTCACCCGAGAAGCATGTGGCCTTCCTCTTGGAGCTGGGTCCTGGGCAGGCTGCCTCTGGAATGGTCCCAGCTCCATAGGGCTGGGCCGGATGTGGGGCAGGGTCCCTGGAGGTGGCTGCTTGGGCACTTCAGCAGCCCCGCGCTGGGAACTTTCATCCTTCCCTGGACTGGCTGCTGCCGCTGAAAGCTCTGCCTGAGAGGGGAGGTTTAAACAAAGACAGTAATTCACTTTGAGGGCTGCTGAATCATGTCTTTGTCTCTGTTCTTGATGGAACAGAAGGAAGTTGTTCATTATTAAGGATGCCAGCTGCCCATTGATTGATATATCTGCAGCCAGGGCTGGCTCACTTTCAAGTAGGTAGAGAGCTGGCAGCCCGTGTGTTTTGAAGAAGTCCAGAAAAGATTGTCTTTAAAATACCTACTCATTCCCTGTGCCTCACATTTTTTTATTAGACGTTCATTCTTTTAAATCCTCTGAGTTTGTTGGTCTCCCAGAATTCCAGATCAATATAGAAATATCCTTAGGAAAGGGAATGCCTTAGGAGTGTATCAGATAACATTTCATGGGGATTCGGACCGCCACCAAGCACAAGCGGTAGGGCTACGGGAAGGGGCAGAGGGAGCCGAGGGGTCTGTGGACAGGGATGGAGGACATTTCTGGGTCTAATGGAAATTTAACAGCTATTTGAAATTTTACCGAGAGTTCTCTAAATAGTTTAATGAGGATTTTATGAAGAACTGGTGGCTTGTGGTGGACTTGAATAGGGCTCAGAGGTGAGGGAACTAACTTCCACCAAAGGCAACCAGAACTCTTTGGGTCACTTGGTCTCAGGGATTTGGTGGCCTGTATTGCCAATGGGTTTGTGTTTTGTTAAACAAGTGCATTCCCTGCAGACAACACAACTAAAACATGCTACCCAAGGTTCACATTTTCTTTTGCTTAATGCCTTCCAAGCACCCTGCAGTTTTCAGACACTTTTCCTCAGTCCTAGCTTTCTGATTGGTCAGATCACTACATTTGACTGAATGTCAGTTTGTTTTGTCAGCTGTTGGTTATCATAGCATTTAGAGCTGAAAAAGGCCATAGAGATCACATGGGTCAGTGTTTTCCTGTGGTTATCACCTCATTACTGGGTCATTAAATCAGCTTCACAGGTGTTACTGATAGAGACTGTTGGGTGGGTGGGTGAGAGCGCTGTAAATATTTGTCTTCCCTACCAAGCTTTGTGCCGTACACAGATAAGAGATTCTTGCTAATGAGTAGCAGTATGCCTAATACGTTTCATGGGACACAGATATAGTCATTCTTTCTGTGACAAACAGCAGTTGTTAATTGAGCTCTTGGTGTTTCTAGACTCTGGTAGGGAGTATAAAGGTGAACAAACACGGACGTGCCCTCAGGGATGCTGTCTTGGGGGATTCGGGCACAAAAGGTCATTGTGACAGTGTGGTGGCTGCAGTGATGAGGAGTCATAATGCTTCTTCCTTACCCTGGTGAGCTCAGACTCCAGAATACCCTGTCTTGGAAAAGCACTGGGCCCTGGCTGGGATGCTCAATGGTGTGAGTGTCATCCTGTACACCAAAAGGTTATGGGTTCGATTCTTGTTCAGGGCACATGCCTGGATTGTGGGTTCCGTCCCCAGTTGGGACATGTGCGAGAGGCAACTGATCGATGTTTCTCTCTCTGTCTCTCTCTCTAAAACTCAATAAAAAACACATCCTCAGGTAAGGATTAAAGAAAGAAAGAAAGAAAAGTCCCAGACTGGCTAATTTGATTCTCTGCCCTGGCACAGCTGAGGGGAAGTTGAGGGTGTGTCTGTGAGAGGACAGAAAGCCATCCTCAAAACAAGACCCGGGGAGGCATCTGGTGAGTGGTGGTAGCTCCATGTGGCCCGTGTAGTGGATTGAACAGTGGCCCCACAAAAAAGGCACGTCCATGGCCTAAATCCTGGAACCTATAAATTTGCTCTTATTTGGAAAAAAGGGTCTTTGCAGATGTGATTAAGTAAAAGATTTTGAGATGAGCTGATCATGGATTATTTAGGCGGGCCCTAAATCTGATGGCAAGTGTTCTGTAAGAGTGAGGCAGTGGGAGATGTGACATGGACAGAAAAAAGGACGCCCGGTGACCAGGGAGGCAGAGATTGGAGTGATGTGGCCACCAGAAGCTGGAAGAGGCAAGAAAGCGTTCTCCACAGGAGCTTCCTGAGAGCTCAGCCCGGCCAACACCTTGGGTTTGCACTCTAGCCTCAAGAACGACAAGAGAATAAATTTCTATTTTAGGCCAGCAAGTTTGTTGGTGATTTGTTATGGCAGCCCTAGCAGACTAATGCAGCCTGGATTTCAGGAACTACAGTACTGGGAGTGGGCAGGGGGCTTCCTGGAGAAAGTACAGGGGCCACAGGCAAAGCCTTGTGTAGGAGGAGAGACACCAGCAATGTGGCTGGAGCTCAGAGTTTGTGAAAGGAGATAGGGCTAGAAAGCTTGTGTCTGACTCCTTGCCTTTGTGGTGGTTTGAGCAACTCCTTGTTTATAGAGGATCATTTGGTAGTTCACCATAGTGCCTCTTAGGTAATGGCCCCTAACAGCCGTGACTGGGCACGTAATACAGGATGAGGTCTGTTTGTTGTTCAGGCAACTGTACTCTTCTGTGAATATGCGAAGAGTGTAAATGTTCTTCTTTTCCTTCTTTTTTTTTTAAATTGAATTGATTGAATTGATTGATTGGTTTTTTATTGTCACCCTCTAGAAAGAGCGACCCACACCCCACTAGCGGGTGGCTCTAGTTGCCCGCTTCATCTTGTTTTTGAACATGTATTTCTCACTGAATTTTCCCAAAAAGATTTATTTTCACAGCATTTTGTATCCTTGAAATTTCCATCAAATGTAAAGTCATTCCTGTAACGTGTAGTAAACATCTTTACACTGGATAAAGAAACTAGTTCACGCTTTCGAGCAGACCCTCCCATGTCCTGTCTTTCTTCTAGAAGAAGTGGACATTTGATACCTTTTTGTTTTCTTTGGTGAGACAGAATTTAGGAGTGAGTACATTTTGGGAGGGAACTAATTACACTTTGTTTCTTTGGGTCGGGAATAGCAGCTGAAGGTTTTGTGTCTGCTCAGCTGTCTGTCTGACCTCTTCTTGTATCGTCACTCTCCCCCACCCCCAAATCTCAGGTATCCCCATGTTTTATGGTTTTTAATGATTTGTTTTTATTATAAAAATAATTCAAGTTTATTGTCAAATGTCAAATGGTAGGTTTGAATGTATGGCTCCTTAATAATTTAACTGGCTACAGAACCCATGTCTGACTTTGCTGTGGCTTGCATGTTTGTGTTCCCCACCTCCACCCTCCCCCAATTCATGTGTTGTGACCTGATGCCCAATGTCATGGTGTTGGAGGTGGGGCCTTAGGGAGCTGACTGGATGACGAGGGCGGAGCCCTCATGAGTGGGATAACTGCACTTATAGAAAAGTGTGTGATGCGAACAAAACTCCTTGCCCCTTGGATGGTGCGAGGACCCAATCAAAAGGCTCCATCTGTGAACCTGTGTTGATGTCTGGTGAGGGTCTGGTGAAGCCTGTCCTCATCATGCATGGGATCTGCTGCCTTGATCTTGGTTCCAGAATGAATTCCTGTTGCTCATAAGCTCCCCAGTCTGTGGTACTTTGTTATAGCAGCCTGAAGAGGCTAAGGCATACTCCTGTCCCTGTATCAACTTTCCTGCAGCTCTGGTGACAAATTACCACAAACTGAATGACAATAACAGAAATTTGTTCTCTCTCAGATCTGGAGGCCAAAGTCCAAAATCAAGGTGTTAGCCAGTCACGCTCTTTCCAGATGCCTATGGGGAAAGCCCACTGGTTCCTTGAGTCTCACCACTTCTGGTGGTTGCAGGTGTTTCTTGGCTTGAGGCCTCATCACCCCAATTTGCCTTTGTCTTCACATTGCGGTTTCCTTGTCTGTGTAGCTCTGTGTGTCTGTATCCTCAGACTTTCTCTGCCTCTCTAATAAGGACTCGTGTGAATACCTTTGGGGCCCAGCAAAGTAGTATTGACTTTTTTACCATATAAAGTAATAGAGGTTCCAGGATTAGGATAAGGGCATAACATTATGGGGGCCACCATTTAACCTACTGTTGTGTTAAAGAAAAAATTATTGACGCTTGTTACAGTGGTAAGGAAGGCTTTATTCTGGATGGTTGTGATAGGTGTCGAGATGAATGAAGTAAGGGAGAGAGGGACTGGGCTTGTATCCAAATACAAGGAGATCAAGTGGGGATTTGTAGCCAAGCAGCAGGTTGGGGGTGGGCGGGTGGGAGGAAAATTACTAAGAGGAGACATTAAACTAGGTGAGGTGGGGGGAGGTTTCTTGCTAAATTAACAGGATCCTCCCTGAAGGCAGGCCAGGGGGATGAGATATCACCTAGAGAATGGTGAGGGGGGAGGAATCTTTTTTTAAAATTTTTTATTGATTGACTTTATATATAGACAGAGAGACAAACATCAATTTGTTGACCCGTATATTTATGCATTCATTGGTTGATACTTGTATGTGCCCTGACAGGAATCGAACCTGCAACCTTGGTGCATTGGGACAGTGTTCTAACCAACTGAGCTACCCGGCCAAGGTAGGGATGAGGAATTTCATCAGATAATGGGGGTGATCAGATGTCAAGGTGGGAGGAAGTATTCTCTCTGAGTTGACTTAGCAGAATTCTTACTAAAACTTGCTAAAACTGTGGGCCAGGGTACATTTCATCAAGGAGAGGGTCATTGTCACAGTCCTCTGTGCTGTGGTTTTTAGGCTGAGAAAGGCCATAAAAGCAAACTCAGGTCATGAGCAACCAAGCTTGTGCCAACAAGGGAACTTCGGAACTCCACGCAGCACCTGCCTCTTTGGAAAAATGGCTCCATGCAGGATTCTGCTTTCTCCTGCAGTCATTCTCTCTAGCCTCTCCAGACCACCCCAGCAGGGTGGACATGCTGCCCTCATTACGGTGTCCGTTCACAGGTCACTGTGGTCCCCAACCCCCTGTTTATAAACGAGCACCCACATCTGCCTGAATGTTATTTCTGCAGGGAAAACCAAACACCCATGAGGGCTGACATTAGGAAACTCATTGCATCATCAGAGAGAATTTTAGATAAATTACCATGTGGGGAGAGGAAGTTGATTGCTGTTTTGGGGCCCAGACTAGAAACATTTGGTGACTGATAAGAAGCCCCATGGCCATTCTAAAGACCGCATTTGGCATGAACCCCATGGCTGGCAGGGTGCAAAGCTGGGCATCTGTGGAAAGAGGGTATAGGAAGATTTCTTCCATAGCAGGGAGGAGAGGTCCGCCTTGAACCCCAAACTGACCTGGTCTCCTCTAAGTAGGACCAGGTCTGAATCAAGTCCAGATCTGTTGTTGGACTCACTTCTGAGAAGGTTGGTGTTGGTCTCGATCCTGGCCCAGACCTGGATGGGCAGCAAATGGAATCCACTCAACAACCTTATGAGTAGCTCCCACTAGTGCTTCAGGGAACAAGAGACCCTGCTTTCAGAGCACTTTCTGGTATAGACGTTCCCCAGAGATTGCGTGTTCAGTTGGCTCCAGACCACCACAATAAAGTGAATGTCACAATAAAGCAAATTACACTGTTTTTCATTTCCCAGTGCACATAAAAGTTATGTTTACATTTCACTGTAGTCTATTAAGTGTGCAGTAGCACTGTGTCTAAAAAAATAATGAGCGTACCTTCATTTAAAACTTTATTGCTACTTTATTGCTAAGAACTCGTTAATCATCTAAGCCTTCAGTGAATTATAACCGTTTTGCTGGTGGAGGGTCTGGCCTGGGTGTTGACGGCTGCTGACTGGTCAGGGTGGTGGCTGCTGAAGGTTGGGGGCGGGGCTGTGACAAGTTCTTAAAGTAAGAAGCAGTGGAGTTTCTCACATCAATGGACTCTCCCTTTCATGAACAATTTATCTGTAGCATGTGGCACTGTTGATAGCCTTTTATCCACGTTAGGAGCTTCTTTCAAAATTGGGGTCAGTCCTTGTCAGTT
Source organism: Sturnira hondurensis (assembly GCF_014824575.4). NCBI lineage: Eukaryota > Metazoa > Chordata > Mammalia > Chiroptera > Phyllostomidae > Sturnira > Sturnira hondurensis. Next base: position 5,690,721 of record NW_028098001.1, on the reverse strand, counting down.
AAGTTTATGTAATATTCTAAATTCTTTATTGTCATTTCAACAACCTTCACAGCATCTTCACCAAGAGTAGGTTTCATGTGAAGAAACCACTTTCTTTGCTCATAAGAAGCAACATCTCATTTGTTAAGGTTTTATCATGACAATGCACCAGTTCAATCATCTCCAGGCTCCACTTCTGATTCTCACTTTCTTGCTGCTTCCACCGTGTCTGCAGCTGTTTCCTCCAACTGAAGTCTTCAGCCTCTCGTGCCTCTTCAGTCTCTCAGCCTCTCATTTATTTATATTATAAATAAATATATAATTTATTTATTTATTTTTAAAGGGAGTGAGAAGTAGAAGAAAACATCAGTGTGTGGTTGCCTCTCACGCACCCCCCACTGGGGACCTGGCCTGCAACCCAAGCATGTGTCCTGACTGGGAATCAAACCAGCGACCCTTTGGTTTGCAGGCCAGCCCTCAACCCACTGAGCTACACCAGCCAGGGCGAATCATTTATGTTCTTGATGGCATCTAGAATGGCGATCCTTTCCAGGTTTTCAACTTACCTTGCCCAGGTCCATCAGAGGAATCACTCTCTATGGCAGCTATAGTCTAATGCAATGAACTTCTTAAGTAGTAAGACTTGAAAGGGGAAATTGCACCTCCATCCATGTGGTGCAGAATAAATGTTGGGTTAGCAGGCTTGAAAACAACATTAATGCCATTGAACACCTTCATCAGAGCTCGTCAGTGACCAACTCTATTGTCAGTGAGCAGTAGTATTTGGAGGGGAATCTTTTTTTCTGCACAGGAGGTCTCAACAGTGAGTTTAGAACATTCAGTCCACCACGTTGTAGGTAGAGGCGCCTTCATCCAGGCTGTGCTGTCCCAGTTACAGAGCACTGGCAGAATCGACTTAGCACAAGTCTTAAGGGCCCTGGGATTTTTGGTTGTAACCTAGAGTCACGAGCCCCATTAGCCCTTAACAAGAGATTTGAAGCCAGGCATTGACTCCTCCTCTCTAGCTGCAAAAGTCCTAGATGGCATCTTCTTCCAATCACAAGGCTGCTTCATCTCCACTGAAAAGCTGATGTTCAGTGTAGCCACCTTAATTGTCTTCGTTGCATCTTCTGGATAACTTGGTGTAGATTCTACATCAGCACCTGCTCCTTCACCTTGCACTTGTATGGGACGCAGGCAGCCTCTTCACTTAAACTTTGTGAACGAACCTCTGCTGGCTTCGAAGTTTTCTTCTGCAGCTTCCTCACCTCTCTCAGCCTTCATAGAATTGAGGAGAGTTAGGGCCTTGCTCTGAATTGGGCTCTGGCTTGAGGGAATACTGTGCCTGGTTTGATCTTCTGCCCAGACTGCTAGAATTTTCTCCACATCAGCAATAAGGCTGTTTTGCTTTCTTACCATTCTTGTCTTCACTGGAGTAGCACTTTTAATTCTTTGCAAGAACTTTTCCTTTGCCTTCACAACTTGGCTGTTTGATACAAGAGGCCTGGCTTTCAGCCTCCCTCAGTTTTTGACATGCCTTTCTCACTAAGCTTAATGATTTTTAACTTTTCATTGGAAGTGAGAGACGTGCAGTTCTTCCTTTCACTTGAGCACTTTGAGTCTATGGCAGGGTTATTAAGGGGCCTGGTTTCAATGTTGAGTCTCAGGGAACAGGGAGGCCCGAGGGGAGGGAGGGAGATGGAGGAACGGCGGTCAGCAGAGCAGTCAGGGTGCGCTCAGCATCCAGCGGTGAAGTTCGCCCCACACGGGTCTGTTCCTGACGCCCCAGACCACTGCAACGGCCGCCCCAAAGGTCAGTGACCATGGATCACCATAACACACACAGTGATGAAAAATTGGGACATGTGGGAGAATTACCAAAGTATGACGGACACGAAGGGAGCAGATGGTGTTGGGACGACAGCGCCGAGACTTTCTCTGCATGCACAGGGCTGCCACAAAGCCGTCAGTGTGCAAGAACGCGTGTTGGTTCAGCGCGACACAGGGAAGCGCCCGTAGGACGAGGTGCGGCTGTACCCATGCTTCCACGGGCTTGTTTTGCTACCGCAGGGTCGGTGAAACAGGGGCGCTGTTTACTGCAGGTCGAAGCCCCGCGCAGAGCTTCGCTGGAACTCAGTGCTCTAGTTTTACCGCCTTTAGCCCACTGTGCTGGGACTCACTCCACGCCAGCCCTGTGCTGCTGCTGCGTGTCGCACAGGACATGTTTTCCTTACCCCCTTTCACCTTTTCAGCCACCGGAGAGTTGTGGGTCTTCCTTCTGTGTTTTAGAGTGAGGAAACTGAGGCTCAGAAAGTCTCCGGCCTGCCCGGGTTTTCACGTCTAGTAATCTGTGTGGTCCAGGGAGGAAGGGAACCCGGGGCTGTGGACGCCAATCCCCTGTGCGGCCCCACAGGCAACCCCACGCGTCCCCAGTGGAGAAGGGAGGGGAACCTGGAGCTGACTGGTGCTCTCTGCGGGTCTTTAGGAGAGCTCGCTGGCCTGTTGAGAATGAAAACTGTGTAGTTGTACTTCTCTAGGTTTCAGGAACACTGGTGAAAGTGGTTAGCGAGTTTTTTTTTCCACCAAGTACTTAGCAGGTTCAAGACAATATTTGAACAACAGCATAAGATTCTGTGTATGAAGGAGTGTGGGGCCACATGGGTACACAGAAGGTGTGGTTGTCGCAGAGGTGAAGGGCCCTCAGAGGGGGACACTAACCAAAGTCGCTGAGCAAATTCACAGATGTGGGCAGATGTGGGCAGATGTGCTGCCATCTGGGGCCAGACCCGGGAACAAACGTGTATGGAATTTCAGGGTATGGACAGTTTGTGAGGCCCACAAAGAAGTGGCTTGTCCCAATATGTAAGTGTAAACACTAGCCGTTACTGTTTAATAGAGAATATTAATGAAAAATTAAAGTTGTTTTACTTTTTACACCGTGGCAGACAAAGCTTCTACCCAAACACAATGTCCCCTGCACCTGGTGACTTTGCAGCTTCCTTTATTCTATTTTGGTGTAAACTCTGACTTGTCAGAGACGTTTCCTGTTAGAAAAGAAAATGAAATTTCAAATTAATTTTCCTTAGTAGGTAGATTTAATCTGATGATGATTTTGAATGGATAAGATTCAAAATCTGATGGTGATTTTGAATGGATAAGATTCTCCTGGAAATTTAAAAAACAAAAGTTACTTTGTTGCTGGCACACGTGGATAATTTAGGACATTTAAAATTGAATCTGAAACTTTAAATGCTGCGTGTTTGTTGATTTGACATACCCGTACCAGAGTGAAATGCCAGCCTCTCCAGTCCCTTCGTTCAAGCCTGCTCTGTTCCGTGACCTTCAGGCTGAGGGCTTCTCCTTAGTCTTGCATCTAGATACGCTAATCATTAGTGGAATTGTGCCTGTGCTTGAGTATTACAAAAATTCTGGTCCCTTACCAGAAAGCACCTCACCCAAGGAGGTAAGGGAAGTATGCACTGTTTATCAAAGGTTTGCAGGGATCTCCTGACTAGACTCACATCAAACTAGCACCATCTTCTTCGGACTCCTGCTGGTACCCAGATGTCTGTGTCGTCCATCAGTCTTGCCCCTCCCATTTTCCCTTCCCCTGACGTAAAAGAATCCTGAACTCTGTACGTTCTTTTAAGATGGTGTAAGATGGGAAACCTGTCGGTGCCTTCTCGACCAGCAGACTTTCTCTTACTTCAAGTTCTGATGGTATGAGTTTTAGCCTTTTAAAATGTCAGGCACCCAGGCTTTGGACTGGCGGCACACCTTGTTTTTAATCCGTCTCCTCCTTCGTGACTTTGTGAAGGGATTGAATGACCTCCCCTGCCTCGGTCAGTTCCTGGCCCCTGGTGAGTTCTTGCTCCACAAGGGCAGTGGACTCCCTGCTTCAGCTGGGCCTTTGTTTGCTTTCTTCTTTTTCTATGTCTGATTTCAGGTTGGTGGGGAGATTACGAGAAATGGTATCTATAACCAGGTGCTGCCTTTCTATGACAATAGAGAATCATTGAAATCCCCAGATCCTATCCTTTCATTAAAAGTGTTAAAAAATTTCTTAATCCTTCTATAAGTCTTGCCTTCCTAGATTTAGCACCAGGTAATAGCAGATCTTTTTCTCTCAGTATGAGTGCTCAGAGCTATTTTTAAAATGGCTTTATTGAGGTACAATTTATATGCCATTGAATGTATCCATTGTAAGTGTGCAGATTGGTGATATTTTAGTAATGTACACAGTTGTTTAACAATCACCACAGTTTCATTCAGAGCAAGTTCATTGTCCCACAAAGTGGGGTCGTGCCTGTCTGCACTCAGTCTCCACTTTCACTTCTAGCTCCGGGCGACTATTGATCTTCCTTTTGCCTCTGTATATTTGTCTTTTTCAAAAATATTTTATTTATTTATTTTTAGAGAGAGGGGAAGGGAGGGAGAAAGAGAGGGAAAGAAACATCAGTATGTGGTTGCCTCTCACATGGCCCCCACTGGGGAACCTGGCCGGCAACCCAGGCATGTGCCCTGACTGGGAATCGAACCGGTGACTCTTTGATTTGCAGTCTGTGCTTAGTCCACTGAGCCACACTAGCCAGGGCAGGAGCTAAAATATTTTTAGAAAATGTGGGTACATGGCTAAAGGGGAAGATGAGAGATAAATGTCCTGCTATATTCACAGTGCTGCACGTGGCAGTTTAGAGTGCAGTGATGTATAAATCTTATATGTCTGCAAGCTCTGCGATATATACTTATAAGTTTAATTCAAACATTAGTCTGTGTGGATAATAGATTTCCCCTGTAATTTTTCAGTCTCATGTTTATTTTGCTTTTATGCTGAAGGCCAAGTTGTTGTTTTTGTTTTTATTTTTAACAGGAGAGGTGTTATAGAGAATGGTATGTAGTGTTCTGTTGACACCTGTTACGCAGACAGGTAAAAGCAAATCATTTCAAATTTGCTAGTCTGAAGTTGTGACCAACGTGAGATACTGTTTGATTATTGTTTCTGTTGATTTGGGAGCCCAGTGGGCTACAGATTAGATGGATTCTTTTTTGTGATAGAATAAGCAGGAGAGATAAACTGCTACATAGCTGTGCTTCTGCATAGACCATTTTTCATGTTTTCAGAATTCCTGCATGTAAAATAGAAGCCCGCCTCTTTGTGGAATGTGGGCACAATTGGGTGAAGATTCCTGGTGGACACTTGAGGTGGGCTCTCTCAAGACCCAGTCCTAACCACCGTCTTCCTTGCCTCCGTACTGTAGACACTGGAAGTCGGCTAGCCAGGGGTGGCCGGTCATGTGATGCACTTTGACCAATGAGATACACTATGAGACTGCTGGAATGGCTTGCCTTCCTGAATAAAAAGGCAGATCTAGGTGGAATGGCTCTCAGACTTTCCTGCCTGGAACCTGGATGTGATGCCTGGAGATAGAGCAATTGTTTCAAAGTCATAAGCAGACTAAGGATAAAAGCCACCGCACTAAGAGATGGCGAAGCATAAAAATAAAAGGGGTCTGGCCCCCTGAGGGTAGTACTGAACTGCTGCCTTCCTCAGGGCTTCATCGTATTGGGGAAAAATGATCTTCTGTCTAGTAAAGCCGGGTTTGTCTGGTGTTTTGTTGTTGTTGTTATTTGCAGCTTAATGCATTCTTCTTCATTGATACTTGTATGTTTGTGGTTTCTATTTTGCCACCTCAGAAGACTTCTATACCAAATGCCCTTCTAGTTTAGTCATGGGCCTGGGAAATTTTAAGCATAGAAAGTCCTAGAATTTATCTCAAGCAGTGGTTCTCAGCCAGGGATGGAGGTCACAGTGTCAGGTTGGGGACAGTCCAACAGGAGCACAACTGTTCCTGTTCACAGTGCCAGTAGTTCCCGGTAAGAAACACAGATGCGACCCCTACTTCCCTGTTTAGGCCTAGACAGGCGGAGTAAACCGCCCAGGGCTCCGGAGACCCTGTGCATTGATTTAGACAGTCCAGAAGAAATAGCCAAGGCCCCTTCCCATGCCTCTCAGTGTCCCCTGGCCTTCCTTTCACCTTTGTCACTGTGACCCCCTTGATTCCTCAAGCCTCCAGCATCGAGGCTGCATCCCAAACAGAAGTAACACAGAGGCACTGCCAACTGGAGGGTAAGGGGAAAGCGTGAAAGCCCTCCAGTTTCTGCAAACCACACTGAAAAGTCTGGGAGGCCTCTGGGCTTGAGTTGGTCACTGTCTCCCAGATTGCATCCCCTCCCAGTTTGTGGATGTGTGACAGAGGTTGTTGGCCACCTTTTCTGCCCCTAGGGGCTCTTCAGTCGTGCTCTAGTTGATGGCCTTCCAGGGGCTAGAGGCATAGGCCCCTCTCACCGGAGAGCTTCTGGTCCCTTGAGGAGCAGCCTAGGGGCTGAGCTCTAGGGTTCCCACTCCTGCCTCCCAGGAGACACAGTCAGGTGCCACTCCTGTTTTTCTTCCCCCTGACAGCAGGGTCACAAGGCCAGAGGCCAGGGACCGCTTGCCCTGCAGTATCCAGGATAGAAATGCTACCTTGAAGTTCCTGGCATCAAAAAATGGAAATGGGGTGTAGAAAAGTGCATCAACCTGCAAAATTTTCACATGGCAGCCCTACTATTAACAACATCATGAGATATTTTTTTTCAGTAAGAAAAAAATGCATCACTAATGAAGAGTAACTGAAATGGACATGTCCTGGCTCTCTCACTGCATGCACCTTCTCTTATGAGCCACTGAGTTTCTGAGTGTTCTCACTGGCAAGAGGGGCAAGAACATAACAACTATGTCTCAGGGTCCATGTGGAGATTAAAGGGGATTAGGATGGAAAAGCACTTTGGAAATGGTAGATGGCTGCAGCCAAGTTAATTAATGTTCTCATTGGAACAGTGATGCTATGCTTTTAATGGCTTTGAGCATTAGTCATAGACAAGATTGTGTAGCAGGACTGTGGGTCATAGTTTAGGTTTCTGTCAGTCCTTGTTGCATTTTATATTACGTCCAACTGAATTTATTTCAGGCCAAGGCAGTGGGATGAGTAAGTAATAAAGATAATAGGGGTGCACTTAGCAAAGCCAGAGAGAGGACATTGTACCCAGCTTAGCAGTCAGAATTCGTCTGGCCCAGAAAAGCACAGCTTGTCCTCTATCTGAAAGACACGTGGGTTGGAATGTGCATCGAGATGGAGCTTGCCGCTGAGGCCAGTTCTTAGGAATAGCTTTTTTCCTGCATCGTAACTGCAGAACGCATCATCATCCGAATGCTTCCTACTGAGGTTGACTTCTCTTTACATGGTACCTAAAGCCTGCCTACAGAATCAAGACTTAGGCTTGTCTGACTGTTTTCTCTAATGGAAGCACCAGATTGGTTAAGTATGTCCAGTGTTCCCCCTTTAAGAAACTCGTACCTATAAGAACAAATGCTTTTTTTCAGCCAGAAGTCTGTGTCTTCTTCCCTCCACAGCTTGAGCTCCAGTCATCAAGATGCCATCACATTTGCATTCCAAAGGGAAATGTCTTCTTGGAAAACACCACACACCACACCATCAAATTGAGTTGCTTTTCAAGCTAACTTAAACCTTCTTTAGAAACACATCCTTTGAAGAGTTCAGCAGGACTCCCAGCCATGAGACTGTTCTTTTTTTTTTCCAATTTTTTTATTTAATTATTTTTCAAGTACAGTTTTCTGTCTATTACTCCCATCCCGTCCCACCCCCCATCCTCCCCCCTCCCTCCCATTTCCACCCTTCTCAGTTGAGACTGTTCTGTTCTTTGCAGAGCAGGGCATTTACACCCTTGTCACTAACCCACAAGGCATCTCTGGAGGGAAACAAAACATAACAAAATGCCTGTGGACTGTGTATCCCGTGGTGTCTTTGCATTAAAGGAAAGTACTTATTTCAGCAACATAGGGAGGGGCTGTGGGGTGACATCCATCTGGAGAGGCTTAAATGATGTTTCTCACCCTGAAGTGAATGGGCAGTGAGGATGTGCATACTTAGTGCGGTGACTAAGATTCTTTTTTTATTCCTTTCCCATTGAAAAAGTTTGTGGTGCTAAGGTCCTGAGTGGTGATACCCATCCCTTTCTATAGAAAGAAGCCATCTTCAAAAAACGGGGGAAGCCATGAATTGAGTGGTGCACGTAGCATTATGCCCCTCCTATCACCGACCGGTAGGATTTCCCCTCTTCAAACGGGCCCTCATCAGTTTCTCTGGTGCCCGCCTTCCCCGGTTCCAGCTGAAGGTTCTTATTAGCAGCCTCTGTGTGCAGTTAGCACAGTCACTAGGTCCTGCATCCTTGTAACATTGAATTACACTTGCCAAAAACGTCTCCTTATTCCACTTCTCCCACAATTCATTGGTCGTTTGTAGCTTTCTCCTGAGGTCCGCTGCAGCTCTTCACCGCCACAGACAGTGGTTAGGACAGTAGTCAGATCTGGGATTCACACTGCCTATTTACTTGTAAATGTTTTTGATTTAGTAGCTATTTTCATTTTAAATAATATAATATCCCCATAATTAACATAAGCATGATAAAAACTACCTACCTAACTAATTATCCTGCCGAATAATCATCTCAACATCTCAGTAGACCTGTGAAAAGAAGTCAGGCCTACCCTTGTCTGCCAAGCTTACGGCCTTGTTCCACTGATTTTGTATGACAGTCTGGGCTGGTAAATATTCTTAACATCAGCTTTTAAAGCAAATTCAATCCTTGAATTCCTCACCTGGCTGGGCCCTATTTGAGCTTTTGTCAGTTGTGGAGAAAAACCAGCAATTAAATCCCATTATGATAACAGCTATAGAAATGCAGGATTTACAGGCAGCAGGTACTATTCTAGGTCATTATTGATGTCAATTCACTTAATAAAAAAACCACAGAGATCTCAACATAGGGTATGTTCAGGGAAGACTGCCTATCTCTAGCTGATGGTCCTGTTACTCAGAGACATAATTTCACTCACCCAGGCGGGAGGTGCAGGTAGGGAGTTCCCCACAGGATTGTGCCTATCCTTTGCTGTTGTTCCTACGTCTGTGTAGCCCTGCTCTGTGACCTCCCGCCCTCCCCACTCCTAGTGCTGCAGGGGCCCTTCCCCTCTCGTCCAATCTGCAGGCAGCAGAGTGCTTGGTTTGGACCCCTGTTGTCCTTTCTGCCTTTCTGTCAGAGGTGGTTTGCAGAACCCGTTTCCTCCTCCATGTTAGCGACTGGGATCTAACTGCAGAGCCAGGAAGGCTGTGCCCAGCTTTTTAGGTTAGGCCAGTGGGTGGATCTGGTACTTTTTGGCTTCTGAGGCTCAAGGAGGGATTGGAGGACAAGGAAGTCCTCAGAGGGTGTCTTTCGCTGCTTCTCTGCCCAGGTAGGAAGCAGTGTTGATTGGCCCAGTGTGTCCTGGGCAGAGAAGAGGACAGAAAGCCATTAGACTCATTTCGGTTCAACCCTTATGCCTGCTGTATCTGTGATGGCCCCTGGATGTGGTTACCGGACAGGGGTCTGGCCCTGTGTGGGTCTGCATAGGGCCAGCTGTAGTGTATGGGTTCTTGACTTCATGTAGGAAAGATTTCACAATGCAAGTCCAGGTGACTCTGAGGATACATCTATTAAAGCTGGGACAGTGAACCAAGGGAGGGCCTAGGCTGGGCCACCTTGTCTCACTGGAAAGTCAGGGAAAAGGGGACTTTGGGGACAGGTTCAGGGGGTTAGTTGGGTGCAAGCTGCTGCCACCCATTGCCTTAGAGTTTAGGAGACTCGTGCATGTGGGGAAAGAAGTGAGTGAAGAAGGGAAAGGGAATGGTGTGCCCTGGGGCCTTTGTCTTGAGGCTTTTCTCTTTTCTTGCAGGCCGGAATCTTAGGGGAGGTATTAGGGCAGGGTTTCAGCAGAATATTCATCAGTTCTCCAGGTGTGCCCTTTCAGGGTCAAGGTCTCCTCAGATTGGTCACTGACAGGGTGGGGGTCTTTAGTCATTGCTGTTGGTTCTGGCTTTGCCCTCCAGTTTTTGCTGCTCTTCTGGGCCTGGAGCTGAAACACAACTGAGTCCTAGTGTGACTCTCTCTAGGGCGGTGGCCTTTTGTGTCCGGCGGTAAATTGCTCAGCCATTGTGTGCAGCTGTCTGTCTTAGTTTCCCTGTTCCACTTGCAAATGACTTCCTACCTTCTCACTATCCTGTCTCATTGAGGGGTGCGGTGATTTGGGATGTCCTGGACGGGGCTGTAGAGTGATGGATAACGAGCTTGAACTTGTCTGGCCACAGACCTGGTCTTTGATCTCAGTGCAGATGTGGGCAAGATGCCTACTCCCTTAGCTTCTTCATGAATTCCTTGAATTCACATGTATTTCTTGAATGCTGATGATGTGCCTGGTACAGACTTGAGCACAACAGCTCCTACCCTAATGGGGCCAGAGCAGGGGAAAGACAGGAAACACGGTGATTATTAAATATATAGGTAGTGATTAGTGCTAAGACTGTGATTTTAAGTCAGGTCATCAGAGGAGGCGTCTCTGATATGGCAACATTTGTGCCAGCACCTGTAGGGGTTAAGGGAGAGGGCTATTTAGATATCTGGGTGAAGAAGACCGTTCTGTGTAGATGGACAGCAGTGCAAAGGCCCTGAGGCAGGGGTGTGCCTGGTGTGTTGGAAAAGCAGCCAGGAGGCCAGTGGGGCTGCAGCAGAGTGAACCAAGGGACTAGGAGGAGAGGTGACTGTGTAGGAAAGGAGGAGCAGATCCCAGAGGGCTTTGCAGACCATCGTACTTTCTTGGGCTTCTATTCTGGGTAATATGTGAAGCCATATTCGGGGGAGTGGGAAGATGGATTTGAGTTAAAGAGTGACATGATGGGACTTAAGGTTAAACAGGAGAGAAAGCGTAGAGGCCTGAACTGGGACGGAGTGGTACGGAGAGGGCAAGGACAGGATTGTGAAGTTAGATGAGAAGTGTGTGGAGTGCTGGCATGCAGTAGGTCCCCAGTAAGGGGTAGCTGCTTGCCCTGGCCAGTGTGCTCCGTTGGAGCATTGTCCCTTAAACCGGAAGGTTGCAGGTTTAATTCCCAGTCAGGGCACATACCCAGGTTGCGGATTTGATCCTTAGTTGAGGCGCATACTGGAGGCAAGTGGTCAGTGCTTCTTTCTCTTTCTCTCTCTTCCTCCCTTCCAAAAAGCGATGAAAACAAAAAGTCCTCCAGTGAGGATAATAAAAAAGGTATTTGCTACTATTGTTATCGAGGGGCTTGTCATTTTGTAGGACAGTTGTGACAGACAGGAAAAAGGGATTTGTCCATCCAGCCAGCAGCAGCAGTGCTGGGAATGGAAATTAGAGTTGCTGGCTTTGAACCAAGTAGAATGCTTCCTGACGCTCCCTTTGACTGAAAATGCGAATCCCTGCAGAGCCACAGCCCGGCCACCACACACACACACACACACACACACACACACACAGCACTGCCACTGTGACGGTAGAGCAGCCAGCCTGGCTCCCTCGAGTCCCGGGTGTCCACCAGCAAGTGTTGTGGCTGATGGGCCCATCATATCTGCTTAATTTAGCGATTTGGTTTCAGTTTTTCTCTTCCGTTCTTTCCTTCTCTGCGGGTAGAGATGGCCTGATGCTGAGCCTGGCACTGCACGAGTTACTGCTCCGTTTCCTTACCAGGTCTCTGCATCTCTGCTCACTCCAGGGCTCGTGTGTCCTTCCTGCCTGTGCTTGGCATGGGTGTTTCGCTACTTGCCACCCAGCCCAAAACATTTAGAGACTGAGTAGTTGGGAAAGTGAAGAGAGGAGGGACAACTTTCTTTGCATTTTTAAACATTTTCAAAGGATATGGGATTTCTGTTGTGAATAAAGGTTAAGTGCAGGAAATAGGAAGCACTCTAGGTTATTATAAGTGAGAAGGGACAAGAATTGCATGCTTACAGACTTATTGGCAGGACTGGCGGGCCTAGGAGGCTGGAGGCTGGGCCTTGGGGAGATTCCTGGAATGATGAAGAACTGGCCCATCAGGGGCTCCCAGCTCAGGACGTTAGCAGGGGTTGTGGGATCCGGAAGCCAGAACCGAGAGGGGGCTGCCACCAGCACCCCTCCCAGCACCCAGGAGAATGGTCCTAGAACATGGCTAGAACACCTCCCACTTACACCTTGCTTGCCAGCCAGGGACTCGGCTGGCTTCCTCCAGCTTTCTAACTTTGCCCAGCTGCCTCTGGTCGGCTCCCATCCCAGTGTACAGCTGCAGGGTGTCTGGTCTGCAAAACGTTTTTATTTTTATGTCCTCCCACTAAGAGGATGAAGTGAGGTTCAGTAAGCCAGTCCCTCTCCCATCCTGTGTGTCTGCAGTGAATGCTCTGGGGGGCCTTTCCCTCCGGGCATGTTGGTGTTGGCCGGTGTGCGAGAAGACGCCACACACAGCATTAAACTCTCACGCTAAACGCCGAGTCCACCTGCCAGTATTTTCCAACCTTATCTCCCGTACAATCCTGTGCACTCTGTAGTAGAGGAGCTCTCATAGTCGCACTGTGACGATCCCCTCTCATATCTGTAACATAAGCAAAGTGGGCCCCCTCGCTGACAGGCAGGTTTTAGTTCATCTCTGTTTGGAGGAAGTAATGCGTCTGGATTTCTGTTTAATCACCAAACATTTTTATGGTTCATGTCATTACATGAAAAGATGAGAGTAATCACAATATTTATCTGAAAATGTGTTATCGACGTTTGGTGCGAAAAGCAACTTTAGCAGCCTGCTGTCACTATAAAACTTCAGGAAAGGGCATCAGGCCCAGGTAAATACTGAGATGACACGAACTGACACCAGCGCTGGTCTGGCCAGTTCCAGTTCTCTGGAGCTCAGAAGTGTCTGTTTCTTGCAGCTGTGCGTTGAGCATGCTTTTTAAAAAGTTAACCAAATTCCTCTCCCCTTCAGCTGACAGAGCAGCAGGGAGTGCAGCTAGCCTAATTAGTTTGGGAACTAAATCAGAACGAACAGAGAGAGCAGAGCCCAGAGTAGGACAGTGGACGAAAAAATAGGTTACTCTTGATAGAACAGTAATTTCTTATCTATCCTGGGGTTCCTGAGAGGTACCCTGGCTGCTGAAACCGAAATGGGTGTGTCGATGCCTTTTTGAAAATTAGAGGTTGGGATGAAAAACAAGTAAAATACCTCATAGACATCTACTACTTCTTGATACACGCAGATACACACTTTAAAATACAGAGAGAGTAAATGCCATTCTACAGACTTCTGCTTCCCCGCCAAATGATATTCCTTGAGCACCTCCTTCTAAATCATTCTCCTCAATTAGCCCAGAAACGGGGTGGCGGCTGGGCTGTGGGCTGATCCGGCTGCCACGTTACATTGTGCGGCCTGCACCCCGCACCGTTAGATTGTGAAAACTTTCGTACCTACAGCAAAGCGGAAGGAGTTTTACAGCGAGCACCCATATGATCACCCCTCAAACTACCATCAAGGTTTTATTAAATTTGCTGTAGCACCTGAAGTTGTAGGTACTTTATCACCAACATTTAGTTAGCTATTGCCGTGTGACAAATCACCCCAAATGTAGCAGCTTATTTAAAACAGTGGAGGATCCAGAGACACATGAAAAGATACTCAATATCACTAGCTATCAGAGAGATGCAAATTAAAACTACAATGAGATACCACTTTACACCGGTGAGAATGGCTATCATAAACAAAGCAATAAACAACAAATGTTGGAGAGGGTGTGGGGAAAAGGGGACTCTGGTCCACTGTTGGTGGGATTGCAGACTGGTACAACCATTATGGAAAACAGTATGGAATTTTCTCAGAAAACTAAAATTGGACTTGCCTTTTGACCCAGCAATTCCACTGCTGGGATTGTATCCTAAGAACCCTAAAACACCAATCCCAAAGAACCTATGCACCCCAATGTTCATAGCAGCACAATTTACAATAGCCAAGAGTTGGAAGCAACCTAGGTGCCCGTCAGTAAATGAATGGATCAAAAAACTATGGTACATATACACAATGGAATTTTATGCTGCAGAAAGAAAGAAGGAGCTCCTACCTTTTGCAACAACATGGATGGAACTGGAAAGCATTATGCTGAGTGAAATAAGCCAGGTGTTGAAGGACAAATACCATATGATCTCACCTCTAACAGGAAGCTAAACAACAAAGCAAACAAGCAAGCAAAATATAACCAAAGACACTGAAATAGAGAACAGGCTGACAGTGACCAGAGGGGAGAGGGGAGGGAATTTCAGGGGAAATAAGGGAGGGATTTAGAGGAACCTATATAAAGGATACATGGACAACAACTGAGAAGGGTGGAAATGGGAGGGAGGGGGGAGGATGGGGGGTGGGATGGGATGGGAGTAATAGACAGAAAACTGTACTTGAAAAATAATTAAATAAAAAAATTGGAAAAAAAATAAAACAATGGGCATTTATTATCCCACACAGTTACCGTGAGTTGGAAATTTGGGAGTGGTGTTGTTGGGTGGTTCTGGCTTGGGATCTCTTGTGAGCTTGTGGTCAAGACATTGGCCAGGGCTGCTGTTGTCTGTGACTCAGCTGGGCCTGGACAACCCACTTCCAACAGGGGTCACCTACATGGCTTTTGGCCTGAACCTTAAAGGTAGCGTAAAGCAGCATCAAACGGGTACTGTTGGTTGACAGTGGTGATCCAGAAGTGGTGAGGAGGGCTGGGGAGGTCAGAGAAGGCTTCACGCTGAAGGTGGGACTGGCCTGGAGCCTATACCCCTCCCATGGGCATGGCATCTCCAAGGGAGAAGATAACACAGGTGCCAAGAGAGATTCGAATGGAGGGTAAAGCAGAATGAGGGCATGTTCAGAGATACATACCGAGGGGCAGGAAGGGTTTAAGGTGATAGATCTCATTGGTGAAGGTGGCTTTAATGGCACATAAGAAGGAGGGGCCTCAGCTACTAAGACTGAAATTGTGAGATGTGGTCATTAATGTTTGGAAACCAGCAGCCCTGAGAGAATTCTTTTTCTAGTCACGTGTATATTTTTATTCATTCGTTCATTCATTGTGTTCAACTAAGGCTGTTCAGCTGACATTGAAATACTGTGAGCAGTTCCCTCCTACTCATTAAAGCTTTGTTTCACTGAGAACTTTTTTTTCTTCTTACGAAACATCTTAATTTTAAAATTTGCATTTCTGCTTCAGACCCCAGAATAGGCCTGACTGGACAACAGGAAGGCCTCCTGGACTGCTTGGCTTTCCTTAAACCATGAGGGTTATGGCTTCTGCCCCTCCAACACACAGGTGCCATCTCCGGCCAGGGCGTGTGTGGGCGGGCCAAGGCAGGAGGGCACCCCTGAGTGGTATATGAAGTGGTTTGTGGAGGGTTTTAAAGTCCTCACCCAGGGGTGAGAGGAGGTGAGCTGCCTGCCCTCTGGGTGGCTGTAGACCCCTCTCTCCATCCCCCCTGCACATTGAGGTGCTTCCTTTGAAGTGCACACAGGGGCCCACCTCTTCCTTCCAGCTTCCTGGTGGCAGCAAGTGGGTCAGGGCAGCTCTGCCCAGAGGGGAGAACTCAGGTGAGGTTCGCTTTCTGCACCAGGGAGGTAATGCATCAATGCCCTCTTGACTGAAGGGGAGGATCATCATCCTTTATAGTCAAAGGACCAGGCGTGATCAATGAAAAATACCTTGTCAGACCGAATCAGCGACCCATGCATGAATCAAAGAATGCCAAGCTTTTAGTGCTGGAGAACCTTGGAGATGACCTCATACAGCCCCTCATTTAAAGATAAAGAAGAAACCTGGAAGCCAAGGAACTGGGTAGTTGGTTTGAGGTCAGGCTGGTTAGGGCCTGGGCCTTATGGTTCTCTGTTAGTAAAGACTGCCAAATATTTTGTACGTACTTTGTATATGTTGGATGTTATGCTTGCCAGGTACCATTTATTCTAAGTTCCTTACAGATAGAAATCTTTTAACAAACCCATGAGGTAAATGTTACCACTGTCTCCATTTTATGGGTGAGGAATCAAGGCATGAAGAGGTCAAGTTAACTTCTCCAAGGCAACATGGTGATGTCTGCCTAGCTAGCAATGGCACTGGGATTTCAAGCCAAACATGCTGGCTTCACAGTCCACGCTGTGAACAACACTAAGCCCTAATTCCCTGTGCAAATATTTGTGCTATTTACTGAACATGCGAAGCCTCCTTTTTACCAGGCATGTGACTTCTGGCCTCCTTGTTTTCCTGGGGCCATGTGACTACTCTGCCGAGCAGCTGTGAGAAGTGTGTTGCGTCATTTCTGGGCCGGACCACGTGATCACTAGTGTGCTCCCTCGTGCCCTGTGCCGCGGAGACGGGCAAGACACCAGGTGGAGGTTTCTCTGTCAGCCTGGGCGAGTCCATGCAGCCCGCGGTGGGCACAGCTTCAGTGTGGAACTGCTTGTGTTCGGCCACCGGGGTTTGGGGTTTGTTTTTAATCCGGCGCATCCTGGCTGATGCGATCTCTGTTGTACCTGCAATTTTCAGGGGTAGTTTAGCAAATAAGTTGGATACTTAGAGGTCTCTCCTAGTAATTTATTTTTTATGCTCATTGGGTGTCATTTATTTTCTCTCACATACATAGAAGGCGGCTTGGTACTATGGAAATAGCATAGAACTTGAGGTTGAAAGTTCAAGGTTTGGCCATTTTTTAATACAGCAGCTTTATTGACATATAATTCACACATCATACAGGGCATCTATTTAAAGTGTACAATTTAGTGGTTTTTAATGTATTCACAGAATTGTGCAACAGTCACCACCATCAATTTTACAACATTTTCATCACCCTAGAACCCCCTTACCCATTAGCCATCGCTGCCATTTTTCTTTAACTGCTACAACCCTAGGCAGCTGCCAATCTACTTTCTTTCTGTATCAACTTGCCTTTTCTGGTCGTTGTACGTAAATGGAATCATATGGGAGGAAAGTTCTGTGAGCTCAGGGAACCTTCGCCTGCTTTGTTTTGTGCTGTGACTAGGGCCTAGCACGGTGCCTGGCACATAGTAGGCGCTCAGCATATGCCTACTGGATAAGTGAACGGCTGCCCAAGGCAGGGCTGAGAGCAGGGTGTGTGAGCTAGGCGTTGCTCGGCCTTGCTTGGCGTTGCTCCGGATGGAAAGAGAAAGGGGCAGTAGACTAATATGCTGGCCTTCTTTGTCTCCTGTTTATCCAGGAACCTGTGTATCGGGGACTTTTAAGAAGATGCAGAGATGGGCCCAGTGAAGGCAGTGCCCTTGATGTGGGGTGGGTCCTAAAATAAAGCCCCTCAAAAAGCTGAGGCCATGGAGAAGTAGGTACAGGCCCACCATAGCCCAGGCTCCTCTTACTCCAGAGACTCCTCCAAATCCACGCTTCACTCGGGCCCCACTGGGTTCCTTCCCCTCCCCAGAAACCAGCTGTCCCTGCCGCCTCTTCCCTGGGTAGCTGGCCAGAGATGAGATCTGAAGCCATGGGTTGTACCCATTTCTCAGAGGCACACGCTGAGGCATTAGGGATTCCTGCTGTTATTCTCCAGGGAAGAAAAGAATGAAATTCCAATTGTTTTTTTTCTAAATTGCCCTAAGGTTTGCTAGATGATTTTGTGACAGGTAACTGAATTCCCCTGTGCTTATCATTCCCTGAAAGGGAAGTGAGGGCACATGCACAGAGAGGAGAGAGAGGGTCATGGCAGCAGAGACCACACTGCCGAGCTTCGGTCTGCAGGATGGTTCTGATCGCAGGGAGGCCCTGACTGTAAGTTGAAAGCACCCACAGGGCATAGTGAAGCCTGTCTGGGTCACTTAGACCTTAATGCACAGATATTACAGAAAGCTAACAAACACCTTCCACTATGATCACAGTTTTCCCAACATAAACTTACAGCAATATTTTTATTTATTTTTATTTTTTATTTTTATATATTTTATTTATTTATCTTTAGAGGGGAAGGGAAGGAAAGAAATATCAATGTACGGTTGCCTCTGGTGAGTCCCCCGCTGGGGACTGGCCTGCAACCCAGGCATGTGCCCTGACAGGGAATCGAACCGCGATTGTGTGGTTCGCAGGCCCGCGCTCAATCCACTGAGCTACACCAGCCAGGGCTACTTATAGCAATATTTTTAAAAGCCAGTACATTCTATACATGCAAAACTCCAAGCATGTTGAGTAGAGGCTGTGTCTTGGGACTAACAAAGCAAAGGTGGCAATGTTGAAAATGTCTCTTTCAGATGGGTTTGCCAGGCGTGGCACCCTATCTCATGAACTGCTGTTGAGGCAGAGCTAGGCCACCCATTGGTTTTGTTTTCTAAAACCACAGCGAGTGTCTCCACCTGAGTTTGGGGGCAGAGGTGAAGTTGTCACTTTGCTGAACTTCCGAGCTGAGCCGGGGTCAGGAGGTGTCTGTGCAGTTTGGAGGGCAGGGCTGCAGGCCAGGGTGGGCCCAGGGACTGTGACTGGAATGAGGTGTTTTCTGTGCTTCACCAGCATAAGCGAGGCATGGAAACTGATTCTTTGACTGTGTCAGGAATGCCACTGAGCTTAGCGAGTAGCTGCTGCAGCATTTTGCATGTCAGTATGCAACTTAAAGATACTGATTGGGGGAGATGTCTCAGCTGCTCTGGAAAGAGTCCAAATAATACTTATTGCTTTGCTTTTCTTAAAAAAATAGGTGCTTTCTCCTCAGAAAATCCAAAGCCAGAGGTTTAGAACTCTTTTTAAATTTTTTCAGTTAAACTAATAAACGTGCATAAACAAAAATACAGATCAAGGAGTTTTCAATAAACTTGAATACATGAAGGTTTAGGAGAAATCTGTCTCTGTATGTACCAGACAACAAGCGAGTGGGTGTGGGGATTGGTTGTCCATGTCAGTGTGACTCACCTTAACAACAACAACAACAGTGTGAGGGGGCTAGGGGTAGTGTGTGTGTTTGAAAGCAGGTGAATGCGGATGGTGCGCTGCTTCCATCAATGCCACCAGTCCATCAGCTGCCACCCAGGTCCGCCCGCAGCCAGGGGCCTCCCTCACCTTCCTCCCATCACTGCCCTCCCTCCTCCTCAACCACGCACCTGACTTCTGACAGGATAGGTTAGTTTTGCCTGCTCCTGGATTTTATATAAGGGGATTCATACAATATGCCCTTTCTGCGTCTGGCTTCTTTTGCTAAGCAGAATGTTTGTGAAATGCATCATTCAGTTACTGGGAGCGGTGGTGGGAACAGCTTCTTGGTTTGCGTTGCTATGTAATGAATGCATTGTAATTTAGTTTTCTGTTCTGTTCTTGGTGGATGTTTTGGTTGTCTTATAGATTTTTAAAATATTATATATATTTCAAACTTTATTTTCAACTTTGTGTGCTGTTAAAGCACGAATCAATTACTAAACAATAAACTGCTTCAGAACACAGCCCAGTTATTCTGGGTAGTTTTATTCTGGAACAGAAAGGTCAGTCTGAGGTGGCACTGAGCTTCACAGAAGACACAGAGGTGTCTACATTTCATTATGAAGCATTACATGTCGCCCTGTTTATGGCTCGGTAAAGGATTCAGGAAGCATTTGTTACTTCTGTAGATAAAATTTAAAAGTTGTACCGTAGTGGGGAAGTTTAATGTTCTAATTTGTGACAACAGGTAGTATCAGACTCTGTCACATTTCACCTACTTAAATCATCAAATCATAATGGAATTACAGTGTATATGAGACATCCTTCGTAGCCTGTCATGTTATATTTTATAGAAATAGAGACAATTCACATCGTCCCTACTTTTAGACTGATTACCAATAACTTGCACTGTAATAAACATTCCCTATATGTTGGCATTCCTGTTGGTTATACAAGGCCTGTCCAGAAGGTATCCTGCCATTTAATATGGAAAATAGAGACATTTATTGAAGAAGACACAAGATACAAGAAACATTGTACACAGGACAATGATACCTCAGTCCCCTTCAGAGTAGGCACCGTGGGACCTCACATAGTTTTCCCAGTCGCCATCAACTGCTCCATCATATTTTCCTGAATCTCATTGATGATCTGAAATCTCTTCCCTTTTAGAGGTGATTTCAGTTTTGGGAAAAGCCAGAAGGTTCAGGGCACCAAATCTGGGCTGTAGAGGGGCTAAGTCCCTGGGTGATTTGATGTCTCACCAAGAAACTCTGCATGAGATGTGATGCATGAGTGGGCGCATTGTCCTGATGAAGCTGCCAATCACCGGTTGCCCATAGCTGCGGCCTTGTGAATCATCTAAATAGTTTCTGTGAAGGTGTGCAAACTTAATGAAAAATTTAATGCAACTTCAGTGCTCTACTCAGTCATTTTGAATGTGACAGCCTCACAGTACACATGCTCACTCAACAGTGTCTACCACCCCCACTGGGTAGTGCAGTGAAGTCATCGTTGTTCGTGCATGTGCATTCCAGTCCACTCTCCTTGGCTACCAGGTTAGATGTCATATAAACCGTTCTTGGTGTATTAACAGTAGCTGGAGTTTTTCTGGACATACCTCATCATATACCTAGAATTGAAATTTTTCAGGCATAGGACATGTATATGTTTGGCATACCAAACAGTCTCCTAACATGATTGTACCAATTTACACCCAAACAGCACAGACTTCTCATCGCTTCAGATCTGTGCCAACACTTGGTATTTTCAGTCATTTAAAATTTTAGTCATTCTTGTTTGGGTGCAGTGGTTTCATTTTCTGTTTCCTTGATAACTTTAGAAATTGAGCACATTCCCCTAGGGTCTTTGGCTAGTGAATAGTCTCTTTTGTGAAGCTACCTGCCCAGACTTTGGACCCTTCTCCTGTTGGGTTGTCTGTCTTTTTCTTACTGATTTTGGCAGCATTCTCTCTATATTCTGGACACGAGACCTTAACTGGATAGATGAGCTGTAGATTTCTTCTCTCACTCTTGGTTTTGTTTTCACTGGAATCAGTTCTACACTGAGGGCTGGTTTCTTTCCTGTTTGTCCTTATTCCGACTGGGATTAGCCTTTTGCAGGGTCCCGGCTGCAGCGTGGAGTTATTGCCTCAGCCCCTCAGCCACCTCAGTGCTCCCTGAGCTCGTGGTAGCTGCTTGCTGACAAGCAGGTGCCAGGGAGGAACATGTGACCCCAAGTGTCTGGCCGCCTCTGCGCCCGTCTTTTCTTCGTGATGTCGGTTGCTTAGGTTCTGCTGCCTTGGTAGCTCTCTGATGTCTTCAGACAGATTCTGTGTGTTTTGTTGGTTGTCGTTGCTTCTCTGGTTGTCCTTGGTGGTCCGATTGGTGTGGTTGGCAGAAAAAGTGCTCCCCAAAGATACATTCACTTTCTAATTCCCGGAACATGGAATACTACCTTATATAGCCAAACAAATCAAACAAAAACCAAAACCAAAAACCCGTAATTAAGTGAAGGATCTTGACAAGAAGAGCCTATACTGGACTCGCTGGGTCGGCTCTGAAATGATGGGGTAGTTTGAAGCAGTGAGAAGTGTGGGGTAGTTTGTTACAGCGGCCTCAGTAAATTCATACCGCTGGTCTGAGGTGTTAGTATGTTTATAGCTTTGTTTAATGAGTAACAGCTTAATAACTTGATGACAGTTTCTAGATTTTAATTGTTATTTCAGATTCAATGAGTGGAATGCAATTTTTTCTTTGCGTATGGTGGTGACAGGTGTGGGATTTTTGACACATCGGGAAAGGAGGCACTGCAGAGCTGGTCTCTTTCATTGTGTTAACAGACTCAAGCAACTCATTTGATGAAATTCAGACAGGTCAAAAGTCTGATTCCCGTAGTTAGTTTTCTCTAGTGTGTGGGTGTGTAGTGTAATGTTGTGTTAAAAAAAAAAACTTATTGAGATACTGATTTAAAACATCACATGGAAAAAACACAACTTACAGTGGAACCATTATAGATGAAGAAATTTAGATTTATAGTCCAACTAGATTATTTAATCAAAACAATCATCATTACAACTCGCTACAAGAAAAAACTGATAGCTGTGTTTATGCTGACCACTTTGAAACAATTAGTGGTGACCTTTACAAAGATAAACGATTTTATCCTTCTGTGACAGTTAGAAGTTGCTGTGTGGAACAGAAGCCCAGAAGCCCAGCAGTTTGTCTTCCTAAGGTTGTTGGGACCCGGGTAGCCCATGGTAACCCAGCTTGCATCCCGGGATCGTATCAGTTGGTCGTAGCTCCTGTGACACCTGCTTGACTGTTTTGGATGCACCCCTGTCTGCGAGCCCTCCAGAGCAAAGCCGGTGTCTTTGTACCTTCACTGACTCATTCACTAAAACATTACCTTGTACTAAGTGCTGTCCCAAGTACTGAAGGTACTGTGAGCAGCAACCAACATGGTTCCTGTTCTCATGGTGTTTATAGCCCAGTGGGAGGCAGACAACCGAAATATCTTAAATGAGTGTGTTACTGCAGACTCTGGTAAGTGATCTGAATGGAAGGAACTTTAGTCTGTGAGAACAGAGAACAGTAGATCTTGGCTGGAGGGATCAAGGAAAGGTTGATGATGAACTGAGATCTGAGCAATGTTTCAGACACGCAAATCGGTGCATAGAAAGTCATATGATGCAAAAAAGCATGTCACCAACGAGGAATTGAAGAAATGTGACCAATTCTCAGAAAGTTAAGAGTCGTGTTAAGAAAGATTACATTGGAAGGGTTTTTCATGCAGAATCTTTAAATTGAGTCAGGGACATAGACCCTTGTCTTAGAAACAGTGGAAATCTCTGTTAATGTGCTGGGGCTCCTGTAATATAATACCATACACTGGGTGGCTTAAACAACAGAAATGTATGTATGTATGTATGTATGTATGTATTTATTTATTTATTTAAGATTTTACTTATTTATCTTTAGAGGGGAAGGGAAGGAGAGAGGGAAAGAAATATCAATGTATGGTCGCCTCTTGTGCATCCCCTGTGGGGAACTGGCCTGCAACCCAGGCATGTGCCCTGACTGGGAGTCGAACTGTGGTTGTTTGGTTCACAGGCCCATGCTCAATCCACTGAGCTACACCAGCCAGGGCTAGAAATTTTTTTTTTTTGCAGTTCTGGAGCTAGGAAGTTCAAGTTTAAGGTGCCATCAGGGTTGGCTTTTCCTGGGGCCTCTTTCCTGGCTTGCAGATGGCTGCCTTCTCCTGGGTCCTCAGTTGGCCTCTTCTCTCTGTGTATATATCCTTGATGTCCAGTGGTCCCCACCCTCTGGGCTGCGGACCAGTACTGGTCCAGGCCTGTTAGGAATGGACCACACAGCAGGAGGTGAGCTTCAGTGAAATGTGCTTGAATCATCCCAAACCATCCTTCCTGCCATGGAAAAATTGTCGTCTGCAAAACCGGTCCCTGGAGCCAAAAATGTCGGCGACCACTGCAGATGTCTATTCTTATGAGGACTGAATACATGTGTCTCTGGTAGTATGGCTATGTTTGGAGTAAGGAAGTAATTAAGGTGAAATGAGGTCATAGGGGGGATCCTGTTCCTTACGAGGAGACACCAAGGAGCTTCCCCCTCACACACACACTAAGGAAAGGCCATGTGAGATCACGGGAGGAAGGTGTCCATCTACAGTCTAGAAAGAACGCTCTTACCAGAAACTGAATTGGCTGGAACCTTGATCTTGGTCTTGTAGCCTCTAGAACTGGGAGAAAACTAATGTCTGTTGTGTAAGCCGCCCAGTTTGTGGTATTTCGTTACGGCAGCTCCAGCTGACTAAGTCATAAAGACACCAGTCATGTTCAATTATAGCGCTAGCTTTATGACTTCATTTAACTTTAATTACCTCTTTAAAGATTTTTCTCCAAATACAGTCACATTCTAAGCCACCAGGGATTAGGGCCTCAACATAGAAATTTGGGGGGGAAGGGCACAATTCGATTCATAACAGAAGCTCTTGAAGGTTTGTTTCTCCAGCCTTATTGAGACATTATTGCCATTCATATACATATGTTGACTTTCACATAACATGTAAGTTGAAGGTGTGCAATATGTTGATCTGATGCTTGTACAGATTGTGAATCGATTACCACAATACGGTAAACCCCCACCCATAATTACCATAGTTTTGGGTGGTGTTAACATGTCAGATCCACTCCTTAAACAGCTTGTAGTCACCAGGCTGCACTTTGGGTCCCCAGACCTGTCCATTTTACAGCTGGAAGTCTGTACTCTCTGACCGGCACTCCCCCGTTTCCCCACCCCCCAGCCCCTGGTGACCAGCCATGTACCTTTCATTTCTGTCAGCACAGCTTTTTCTAGGTTCCACATGTGAGTGAGATCATATAGTATTTCTCTTCCTCTGACTTGTTTTACTTAGCATGATGCTATTGAAGGTTTTTAAAAAATGGTGAGACTGGCTTTAATTCACAGATTGAGAATATCACCTTGTGCTGGGGAGGAAAGGTCAGAGGGAGCCAAAGTGCATTCAGGTTGTCTAAGCAGGGATCCACTGCAGAGGCTCAGGCAAGATGCAGTGCCCTCGGGGATGATAGTGTGGGGATGGTGATGGATGTGAGCAAAGAGTTAGTCACAACATCAACAGGATGCAGTGATGAGGGACAGAAGCATTCAGTAGAGGGAATGGGAAAAAGGGAGATTTCAAAATTGACTCCAAATTTTTAGACCAGCAGAGTTGCAGTAGGAACACTGGAGGAAGTTTGTTCTTAAATTTGTGGAGTTGAGGTGCTTTTGAGGCGTCCACGTGGGAGTGATAAGTGGACAGTTTGACACATGGGTCAGGAGTTTGGAGGAGAGATTTGGGGTGGAGATAAGAATTTGAGAGTGTCAGGCCTACAGATAGTAAGAGTACCTAGTGTATGGCCTGGCATATTTTAAATGCTTGATAAATAGTTTTAAATAAAAAACAAATAAATTGTGGTATAAACTGTTTTATTACCATGAGCTAGAGCAGGGTTCAGGGATAGTGCATGATCATTTCTTTAGAAAGGTTATTTGTGGGGGAAGAAATTAGCAGAATGTATCTCAGTCCAACAGAAATGATTCTTTGAATCCTATGATATTTTGTGTGTGGGCAATTGACTTTCCAAGTAAGAATTTTGGAAAGAGGTTGGGAAATGAACTCAAGCTATGAGAGTAAGAGGAAATTTGGTGCCTCTTTACATTTTTAAAAAATGTTTTATTTATTTATTATCAGAGAGAGGGGAACAGAGGGAGGAAGACAGAAACATCGATGGTGAGAGAAACTCAGTTGGTTGCCCCTCGTAGGCCCCCTGACTGGGGAGTGAGCCCGCGACTTCCAGTTTGTGGGAGGGTGCCCAACCCACGGAGCCACACCGGGCAGAGCTCCTCCCCGCATCTTCTGGAAAGCCCTGCAGCGCACAGAACCAGCAGGCAGCTGTCTGCACAGATGCTCCAACAGGACTGTGCTGCTTGTGCTTGGCCACAGGTCTGTCAGCCTCACAACAAACAGCAAAGACTCAACAAGTATCTTAGCAATTACCACGGCTAAACCACGAAGGATGAGAAAGATGAGGACAAAGGTCATATTGAAATTGGCTTCTGTCAAAACTTGCCATCACTATTTCCTAGATAATTAATGGCTTTTGCTGAGTCCGGAGGGACGGCCAGAGGGATGAGCCAAGGAGTATTCCTTTGGACTTTGAATTCTATGCTGCAGGGTGAAAGGGTGAGTGAACCCAGCGCTTCTTGTTTCATGAGAACAAGAGTGGAGCCTGTTTTTAAAGGACAGCCGATTAGCCCTGGTTGGTGTGACTCAGTGGATGGAGCGCTGGCCTGCGAACCAAAGGGTCTCTGGTTCGATTCCCAGTCAGGGCACATGCCTGGGTTTCGGGTCTGATCAGGTCCCCAGTAGGGGGCACCTGAGAAACAACCACACATTGGTGTTTCTCTTCCTCTTTTTCTCCCTTCCCTTCTGTCTAAAATAAATAAAATCTTGGGGGAAAAAGCCAATTATATGAGCTTTAGTTACAACAGTAGTTACCGTTTGTGTTAGGAAAAGAGTTGGTATATAGATACAGAAAATATTGGCATAATAAACATTTGTCCTCCCACATCCTCTTTTTTAAAAATGTAGTTCTCAAACTATCACAGGAGATAACTTGCTGAGAAATATGAAGAACTTAACGTCCTGGTTTTCAGAACTCCATTTTAAAGAAGCAAAGTATTCAAATTCAGCGTTTGAGTACCTACTGTTTTCCAGGCTGGGGCTCCAGTGGTCCTTGTTCTCTCGGAGCTCACAGTCCCTCCCAGGAGACAGGCATTAAGCAAGTAATTAATTGCAAGTCTGATCAGGGTCATGAAAAGAAACCATGAGGTGCAAATGGATGTACCTGGACTGGTGGGTCAGGAAAGGTCTCTCTGGGGAAGGGATATCTGGACTCAGGCTTCCAAGACAAGTGAGAATTAAAGGATGAGCATGAGGGGAGGGGCCTTCCGGGTGGAGGAGGCAGCGTGTTGACAAGCCAGGACCCGAGAGTGCAGCGAGCCCCAAAAGGAGAGTCCTGAACTCCTCCGGCAGCCCTGAACCTTGGTGAGAATTGGGGCTTTTATTCTCAGGGCAACCAGTATGCTGTGACAGCTTTTAAGAATGGAAGCGACATGACCATGTCTATGTTTTTAAAAGAGCCCTCTGGCCTCAGGGCGACGAAGCCAGAGAAGGTGCACCAAGTCTGGCTGGCAGGCTGTGCTCCTCAGGCAGGCGAGAGGTGAAGCTGTGGATCAGGGCGGAGGTGGTGGGGGCCCGGACCAGAGTGACTGCAGTGGGGCTGAAGGAAACTGGGTGGATCAGGTGTGTTTAACTTTGTAAAAATAATGTTTGTCTAATGACTTCTTTATTTCTTCTTATAGAAAATCTCAAAATATAAACATAAAAAAGAAAATAAGGCACCCAATCTCATCCCCTGGGGAGTTGCATTATTCATTTGGTGTAAACCCTTTGAATCTCTCTTTTATACATGTATAATATATATTCACTTTAAAAATAAGTTTATATACAGGGGTGGGCAAAAGTAGGTTTGCAGTTATAATACAAAGAAATAACATAATAACGTATAACTAGTGATACAAGAATAAACTGTGTTTCACACACTTACCGTTGTAAACCTACTTTGCCCACCTCGTGTTGTTTTACAGCCTACACACATACTCCCTCAAGACCTGCCGAAGGAGAGGCTAGGTTCTGAAAATAACATACAGGGTGGGACAAAAGGAGGTTGGCAGCTGTGAGTATGGGAAACACAGAGTTTATTCTTGTAGCATTGTTAACTACTGTGTTATTTTCCACGTGAACAACTGTAAATGCTGCTGGACTGTGTGTGAGAACAGTGCACGTGATTGCATGGGCTCTACTTTTCCATGACTAGCAGCACCGCAGGTCTGTTTGCACGAGCATCGGCACAAACACACAAGTGGTGCGTCACGCTAGGGCTACAGCGTCACTAGTCGGTTGAAATTCTTCAGCTCCACGTTAATCTGACGAGACCACCATCACACGTGCAGACCCTCGTTGACCGAAACACCGTTAGGTGGCACAGAGCAATTTTCAGTTAGTCAGCTTGTGCTAACGTGCACTGCTCCAGAGTCCTGTACCACAGGTCTCAGGGAGGATGTGTAGGGAGACCAGGCGGCCAGCTTTACATAAGACAAAATTCACTTCTTCCCTTTGCTCTCTGAGAGGCTGTTGGCTTCTTTGCGCTGGTGAGCAGCGGTCTTCATGGGAGAAAGGCTGCTCCTGGTGAATATAAAGACGGAGTTTGCCTTCAAATATCCATGCAAAGGATGGAAGGATAAGATGTTTTAAGAAGGCTTTTTCTGTTATTGGACCAGCTTATGGGTGGAGGGCCTTCAAGCTCTTTGAGGGGAAGAGGGGTATACATACTCAGGTATATCACAAGAAGAGACAAAACCAAGCATTGAACTTTTTTTTTTTACACAAAACTGAAGTACTGCTCCATGGCCCCAAGGGACCAGTTCTTTTTATGTTTCTCATCTCAGTAGTTCACTCTTGTTCCGCTCAGAGGAGAGGTTCAGGTCCCTTCTGACCTGGAGTTCCTCAGTTTCACCGTAGGTGTGCCGGGAAAGGTTTGCGTAGCAGGATTTGCAGTGTGCTGAGGCCGCCAGGCCCACACCGCTCTGTGCTCAGCTTCTTAGTGGCTGGCAAATAGAGTTTCATTTATTCATTTAACAACCACTTAGGGTACTACCTCGTTAGGTGCTGAGTGTCCAGAAATAAATATGTTGAAGTCACTGCCCTTAAGGAGTTCATAGCGTAAATGAATCTTTTGTGGCTGCACTGGTAATCTGATATCAGAGAGTAAGCCTAATGCTAAATTCTTTTATCTCTGGTGGCTAGTAATGGTGCAATCTGTCCAGCTACAGAATATGCTTCTATAATGAAATTAGCTCATGTGCAATTGGGTTAAGGTGAATAATAGCAGTTTATGTGCTTTTCACCCTATTAAGAGGACCAAAATAGCAGGAGTAGAATTAATAACCTTCAGCAAGAAAGGAAAGTGCCCTCAGCTCAACTTTTGAACCTGTAAGAACTCTTTCTGATCTGTTTTAAGAAATTTAAAATGAGAGGCTGTACCCAGAGCCCCATCCCTAGAGAATCCTGCCCCTGCCCTTGAGGGGTCTCAGCCAGCAGCCAGTCTGTGTCCTCCTCTGTCTTCTCTGTCCCTGGGAAACCAGCATGTCCATCTTACTGCTTTTGGGTCCTTTTGGTATTTCCCACAGCAACCCTTTGCTTCCGTCAGCTACTGGTTTGCGTCTAAAGTATTAACTGTGCGTGTGGGTCTGTGTGTGTTGTTGCACCGGTGCTCCCGTTACCATAGGCTTTGAGTGATCTTGCACCGTCTGCCCCATCCTGTATTTCCTGTGAGCCCTGGTGCTGCCATCGGAGGGCCAGGCTGGTCAATGTCCTGAACCAAGGATGGGGGAGTTTCGGCCCTCCCATTCCCTCTGCAGTAGGCTGTTGGACAGACACCAGCAGAGCAAGGACAATGGGCCAGGAACAGAAAGTCACCAGGGCGGAAAGCCCCGGGTACCTAGTAATGGGCAAAACTGGGGAAACAGGGACCTTGCCCCTAGGGTAACCTTTCCTCCCCTATATGACCATATCTCTGGTCGTGTGGTTTAGACCTCTTGACCTTTCCTATCACAGGTCATGAAGTTCAGACCCACCCATGACCTTTCCTCCTTCAACCTCTGAAATGTGGCTCCTCTGATTGTGGCTCCAGCTGGAGAGTGGGACGGCTGGGACCCCACCCCTTTCCCAGTGGTTCAAATACTGCAGGGAAATTCATGCCCTGCTTACCATTTCCTGAACTGGCCATGGGGCAAGGGCTAATCCGTCTTAATGTCGTATGGGAAGAGAGACTGAGGGCTGCTTTGGGATACCTTTCTGTTTGGACTGACTCTGCGGTGACTCAGTGGGCAGCAACATGCCTGCAGGGCGCAGGAGTTAAGTGACCTAGTTCACTTCAGGGAGACGGACCCTCAGTGGACTTCACTGGGTGTGGTGGCCTTCACTGGGTCGGTGCCCTGAGGGCTTGAGGCTGGCCAGCTGCGGCCAGCAGGAAGGCTGGGTTGGAGGAGTAAAGGATATGGCACACTTGGACAGCAGGGCTTGCTTTGAAAATGTCCCCAAGATAAATACATAAGCTAATTCTGGAAGGCCTGCTTCTGGGGGTGGAGAGTTCCCAGTAACAACCCACAGCCGTGTCTCCAAGCTCCACCATTGTCTTCCTGCCCCGCAGTGGCAGACCATGGAAAAACCAGAGGTTGCTTTGAGGAGCAAATCTGTTTATTAAACCTCTACATTTGAATGTCAAGAGTTAAAAAGATGGTTGCATTTGTTTACACCACACACATGCAAAATGCAATCCTGGGAACCCAGCTTATTGTCAGTTTGCTGTCCGAGTTGTAAGTGATGGATGCCTGGTCAATCGCTGTTGCTCTGTGCCCCAGAGAGTCTTGTCTGCCGGAACCAGAGGTCGCTCAGTGTACCTGTGACCACATACCCACCTCCCCGGTGAGTGGGGTGGGGTGGGCTGCTCCGTTCTGGGAACTCAGCCAAAGTTCTGATTTGTTCTTTCTCGTAGTTCCTGTTTTCACAAGTTATGACACAGTTAAGCTGAGGAAAGGAGATAGAAGACTCGTTAAAATGAAAGATATGAGCAAATAGATTTGTTCAGAATGAAGAACCAATGAATCCATTGTACTAGCAAGTATTTTTTTGAAGGAGAATAAGACATTCACATCCAGCCGTGATGATCAAAACTGGTCAGCAGTTCGTGGATCCTTCTACCGCACCTTCCCCGCGCCCTCGCCCAGTCCAGTGTCTCACATCTGCTCATGCCGCGGTAGCAACTGCCCACGCCGATGCCCCCTGGCTCCGCCACGGCCCCATCCTCCCACTCTTCGTGCTGCAGCCTGGCAGACCATTTAAAAATCGCAGATCTGGCCGTGGGACTCCCTGTGACATACTCTCCCAGGGCTCACCATTGCCCCGTCCACTGCCCTTGCCCTCACATCCCATGAGTTGCCCACTCCGGGATCATGCACGCCACCTCATCTCTCCTTCCTCCCTGTAGTACTGGGGTTCCCTGAGAGACAGATCAGTGTGGTGTGTGTGTATGTCAATGTATTGTAAGGAATTGGTTAACGTGATTATGGGGGGTGCCAAATCCAAATTCTTCAAGGTGGGCCAGCAGGCCAGAGACCTAGGCAAGCTGATATTTCAGTTGCGGGCTGAGGCAATCTTCTGGAGAATTCTCTCTTACTTGGGGAAGGCTGTCTTTTTTATTCAGGCCTTCAGTTGGTTGGATGAGACCCACCCACGTTGCCCAGAGCAATCTGCTTTACTTGGAGTCCACTGATTAACATGTTAATCTCATCCAAAAAAAAAAACCACTGCAGAAAAATCCAGAACAATGTTTGAATAAACACCTGTGCACCCTGTTGGCCCAGCCAAGGTGACACCTAAAATTAACCGTAACACTCCCCCTTGGCTTTTTGTCATCTGTCCACGCTGGACTTCTTCCAGTTTTTCTAAAGTGCTGGACTCGGGGCCTCGCACGTGCTGTGTCTTCCACCTGGAGTGCTTTTAAATCTGGCCCATCCTATTTACCCATCGTGCGTGGGCCGAAATTCCATTCACTTAGAGAAAACTTCCCTGATCTCCCCGGCCAGGTTTCTTCCCTCAGATACACACTGCCAGAGCACACTAAACTTCTAATGTCACACTTAGAGTTACCTAGTTACTTGTTCAATGCCAGCTGTTGCACTGGGCCTCAGACTCCGAGAGGGCAGCAAGCATTATCTGTTTTGCTGTTGTCTGTCTGGCATTAACTGGCTGTTCAAAGATTATCCAATCAATGAATGAATGAATGTATTGAAAGTATACACTGTAGCCCTGGCTGGTGTGGCTCCATGGATTGAGTGCCATCCTGCAAACCAAAGGGTCACCAGTTTGATTCCCAGTTAGGGTACATGCCTGGGATTCGGGCTGGGTCCCTAGTAGAGGGTGTGTGAGAGGCAATCACACATTGATGTTTCCCTCTCCCTCCTTTCCTCTCTCTCTAAAATCAATCAATCTTAAAAAAAAGAAAGTGTACACTATATTAAAAGCTTACAAAATACAAGGCTTTTAACCATACATACAGCCCGGTGAAGTAAATATTATTATTTTCACTTTTGCAGACAGGTCTGCATAGGTTAGGTACTTGCTGAAAGTCATGTTCCTAGTATTATCTGAGCTTCAAATAAAATAATAAATGTCACCACTGGCACTTACAGCAGTTAATAAGGGTCAGGCACTGTTCTGCCCCTTGGACAACTTACAGCAACCAAAGGGACAGGTGGACCTGAAATGCCCTGCAGTGTTTGCCCTGGAGCATGGCTTCTGCACAGAATCTGGAATTCGAGGGGAGGCTGGTCCCCTCTGCACCCAGTGGTCTTTATTGGGCCATTTTCAGCTCTCTTTTCCTCTGCCCAAGTAAATAAGGGCAAGTTAGCAAGTCCGTTAGCCAAACAGATGTCCAGTTGAGGACCAGAATGCTGCTCTCCCCTCTTGAAAGTACCCCTAATCTGTACCAGAACCCCCTTGCCTCCAGCCACCGTGAATGTGTGTGGAGAAGTGCTTCTCTTCATGATCACTGTACTGTCCACAGAGCAACCCTCTCTCCCCATCTCCCCTTAGGTCTACGTAGTAGGGGTTGTGGGGCAAGCCAGGTTCTCTGGGTTGGCATCTCAGTGACCTGGGGAAGGGGGGGGGTGTGCATACGTGTGTGTGTGTGTGTGTTCGGGAGGGTGGATATCAGATAATCTCTGGTGCCAATAAATAATGAGATTTGGTTTTCTGAGATCCAGTACATACATGTATATTTTGAAATTCTGTTTTCCCAATATAACTTGAAAACACCTTTGCAATCCCAGAATACCAGGGCATTGTTAGCTGAATGCCTCTTCATTGTGTTAAACTCCAAACTGACACTTCAGGAGCCTTAATTCCCCGGATGATGAGGCAGGGCTTTCTTCCCCATACCAAGTCACAGTATTAACAGTGCAGCCGAATGTGGCTCTGCTGTAAAGAGCCTCATTGTCAAAGACACTCGGACAGTTTTACGGCTGACTTGAAGCATTTGTCTCTAACCACCAAGTAGTATCGTGTTGTCGTCCCAATGGATTCTTGCTGACAGTCGAAGGGCAGGTGAGTTGTAGGAAGGACAAAGCTTTTCAATTAATTTATGATCCTGTTTGGTGTAAAGCCTATAATTACTTTGTGGTTGTTGCCGTTGCCAAGAAAGAAGAAAAATTTAAAACCTGTCTTATGGAAAAGTACTTTTTTGAACTCGAAAGGTAGCATAGGTTAAAAAAAAAGATTATGTCCCCCCCTTCAGAGGGGAAGTGGGGAAGAGTGAAGACTTCTGGCTTATTCTTTTTCCTAAGCAGCAATTTTGTAGCGTACATACTTATGGATGAACAGGGCAATCATCTGGTCTTTAAACCCTATTTTTACATTCTTAATTAGACACCTCACACCCAATTCATTTGCTCTTTCATTCCTTCATCCATTCATTAGTTCAACAAATACTCATAAGTGCTGCGGTGCCCAGGGGCTGTTCCAGGCTTGGGTGTAGAGTGGTGAGCATGGGAGGAAAAGGCCCCTCCCTCTTGGACTCCCATGGGATGGGGGTGCCTGGGTGCAAACAGTACACAAGTAAGTAAATTAACAAACAAGGTGATGCAAATGGTGTTGACTATTGTGCAAACACTAGAAATCAGTGATGTGATGAAGTACGAGGATGTTGGGGAAGGAGGCAGCTAGTCCATGCCGACCTGCCCCAAGCATCCTAGACTCGGACAATAATGCCTGAGAGAGGTTCCCCGTGCCCACCCCACCTACCTGGTTTTGCAAGGTGCTACTGCACACTTGGCAGGTGGAAATAGAAGCCTTTGCAAGAACCAGGCAAATCATTAGCAGGACTCTCTTTGGACTCCTTGTTCAGCTAAGTAGAGCATATAGCTTCTTTAGGGAAAAGAGAAGAAAGCATTGAAAGTCTTAAACAAGAGTAAGGTTCCCCAATCGCTGCCTTAATCAAATTCATTATAACTAAATATATATTTAAAACATTTTTATAATTAACTTAATTTTGGTGTAAGTAATAACATTTGAATTCCTTCATGATGTCTAAGGGCATCTTGATTTAGGAGATGGGGAGAATTGAGCGCCCTGATGGAAATCTTCAGCTTTCATTATGTGTTTATTCTGAGTAAACCCCAAATGCCTGTTGTATAAATAGGGCAACATTTCTAAGGATTAGCCACCCTGGGGAAAATACATGGTTTGAAAAACGGTAATACCATAGGCTCTCTGCATGTCTCTCCAGCCACTGTATTTTGACAGCTAACACAATGAGATAAAAACAAACAAGTGTTTAACACCTACATCCGCATACACGTGCAAGCAAGTGCAGAAAGATCGATGCAGAAATGTGAGTTCGTGCTTTTGGTTTCACGGATAAATCCGGGCCGTGATGCAGGATGGTTGTCTGGTGGCGCTCCTGCCCTGTGGCAGGACAGAGTACATGGGTCACTCTTGCCACTTCCCTAAGGTCTCTGCAGAGGGCCCCTGGCAGCAGTGACCAGTAACTGAGGGCCTTGCTCCACAGACTGGTTGTGTGGAGACCAGATCTAAGTCAAAAATGCATTTATTCTGAAAGAACTTGGCCTATCCTTGACCTAACGTGGAAAGTCAATGCCTTGTTGGAGTTGGGAAGGCAGCCTCACACAGCTGTTTGGAGCAGACGCCCTGGGATTTGACAGCTGGGTCACACCCTGACCCTGCAACCTACCACCTGTGTGGTTCCCATAGTGGCCTGACCTCTCTCTCATTTATCATATGTGGGTCATCATAGGGCCAAACCCTTATGTTGTCAAGAAGATCAAATGAAGACCTTACCACACTTCATGACCCAGGGTAAAAAGCTCAGTAAACGTTAGCTTTTTTATCATTGCCACCATCATGGTTACTGGGTTCTTCCTGGTGTCCAGGTGGGGCTGTTTTGCCCTTTTGTGTTGTAACCTGCCTGTTCTCTGCAAAGCACTGGGAAAGCTGCATCCCGGGGAATGGAGCTGCTGCTGGGAGGAGAGCCTGTGCTGCTGTGAACTTGACTCGGGAAGCAGCATCGCTCTCAGGAGTCTCCAAGGGGTGGAATGCGCTCTCGGAGACAGGCTGCTGGGGTTGTCCTCTGTGTGGCCCTGGTGTGCAGAAAAAGACATGTCTGGGAATTTTTAAAGGAATGTAGCTGATCCAGTAGGAGTTGTCTCCAAAGGCTTTTCTGTCAGGCTAACTTGAACGTGTGTGTGTGCATGTGTGTATAAAATGTGTGTCTCAGGGTCGTGGGGGCCGTCTGTGAGCCCACCACTGTACTAACTATCACCTGTGGACTGGATCGTGTGTACATATGTCCTACTGTTTCTTTTAATGTCTTTTCAAAAATAATAGCCTTTGTCACTGGGTATTTTCTCAATCATTTAAAAACATTTATTTATTATGAAACATTTCAAACACACACATAAGTAGAAACGATAGCACAGTGGGCCTTGGCTTCAATAGTCTTCAGAGTGTGGACAACCTGATTTCATTGCACCTCTCTCCCCCAGTCCCAGGTTATTTTGGGCAAATCCCAGACAGCATGTTATTTCTTTCTGTGAATACTTCAGTTTGTATCTCTAAAAGCTCTCTTCTGTAAAAATAAACCCCACACTGTATCACACATTCAAAAATTAACAATTACTTTCTACTATCATAAAATATTAGCAGTTATTCATATCTTTCTGATCATCACATAAATTTTTAAGTTTATTTTAAGTGGAATTTGAAGAAGGTCCAGGGAGAGGCTGCTCTCCTCTAGCAGGAGGAGCTGCCTCTGCTGGGTCAGGGGGATTGGGCAGTTCGGGACGGTGGGGTTGCCCACCAACAGGCCCGATGGCGCGTCTCAGCCCTATCGGAGTATAAACTCTCCGCCCCTCTGGGTTGTGCCGTAGGTGGAGTCCCACCTACCGTGTCGGTGTCCGAGTCTGAGAAAGTCCGCCCCAGGAGAGGTGCTGTACAGTTCTGTTGGCCGGTAGCTCCGGTGGCTGCAGTAGCCAGTGAGGTGGAGTTGAGAGAATTATGAAGTGGTACCCAAGAGGTGTCCAAAACGAGGGCTCTCCACGAGACTTTGTTTATAGGATGAGGTCAGAGAAATACTGCACTTTACCCTGTAACTTCCTGTGTGACATTCGCAGGTTCCTAGGAGGCCAGATGTTGCCATACCCCCAAAATGGATTGAAGTTTGAAGGAAGCAATATTGGATAGTGTCAAACACATTGTCTTGGCTGATAATAACAACAGCAACAATACTAGTGGTTACCATTTGTGGTTGGCTCTCTGTATCTATGAGCTAAGTTTCTTCTGATTCAACCAGTTACAGATTGAAAATATTAGTAAAAAAAAAAATCCCAGAAAGCTCCAAAAAGCAAAACCTGAATTTTCCACACACCAAACAGTTTGAATCCACTCAAATAAAGTGATGTGTAGGCATACCCTGCTGTAGTCTATATGCAAATATAGGTTATATGAAAATATAGGTTTATGCAAATACTATGCCAATTTATATAAAGGACTCAAGCATTCAAGAATTTTGTTATCTACAGGTGTCCTAGAACCAATTTTCAGAGAGATGAGGGATGGCTGTACTGGCCATTACTAAAAGTTGGCTTCTATATACATTCTTTTATTTTCAAAGATTTTATTTATTTACCTTTAGAGGGGAAGGGAAGGAGCAGGGGAGAGAAATATCAATGTATGGTTGCCTTTCATGCGTCTCCCGCTGGAAACTGGCCTGCAACCCAGGCATGTTCCCGGACTGGGAATCGAACCGTGATCCTCTGGTTCTCAGGCCCAGCTCAATCCACTGAGCTACACCAGCCAGGGCTGGCTTCTATATATATTCTAGATACATTATCTAATGTTCTTATATACTATCTCATTTAATTTCTATCACAGTTCTATCAGGTAGATAATATGCTTACTTGACAAAAGAATTAGTTGAGAAGTTAAGTAGTTCTCCATAGTAAAATAACCAGTAAGGAGTGGACCCTAAATTAATCTGACTCTAAAATAGCAACCAAGTCATTTTTTAGGAGCTATGTTAACTCCCTAACAAAGCCATTGAAAATTTAAGGGCAGAAATGTATATAAATGTGTATACCAGTCACAAGTTTTCATATGCATGCAGCTAATATCTGGAAAAAGGAGCAGTACAACTAACCAACCATATAGCAAAAGTTGGGTAGGGAGAAGCTGAAGGCAGTATATGAGTTAAAGATTTCATCAAACCACATTTGGGAAAAAAGAAACAAGGGAAGCACAGAAGGAAGCTCTTCTCACACAGGACCTGTTCACCTTGAGTGGCATCCTGAGGACGCAGCGCAGAGGCGGGGCAGGACGGGATGGGAGGGCAGGGGAGCCGCCCCGCAGCCAGCCCTCCTTCAGCCCTGGCGAGTGTAGGGCATGTGTGGAACTGCCCCCCTGAAATGTTGTGTTTTAGGGAACTTCTGATATGTGGGGCACTGTCGGCATTGCTAAGCGTGATAACTAAAAAGATGCTATTATTTGGGGGGAGGGTTACATATATGTTCCAGCAGCACGCTGAGGCAGGTGTAGGGGCAGTAGTGGGTCTGGTGGTTGCTGGATCTTGCAGTCAGAAACCTCCATTATCACACTGCCACTTCCAGCAGGAGCCAGGGTGCAGAGGGGCTTTGCCTTTGCTTTGGCCTAAGCCCTGGGGTTAGTGTCCTTGCCGGTACTGGAGGACAGAGGGGCAGGGGTGGAAGCTGTTTCTCTGCTTGTCGATGTTTCTTCCTTTGTGACAGGCTTTTCTCCCTCTGACTGAACAGCAAACCTCACCAGTTTCACTCCTCACCTGAGATTATACAGACAGTTATGTCATCTGGCAAGCAGGTCTGACTGAAGTCATTAATGAATGTATACCAGGAATGTCAAAAGGCATGTTGGAGAAGGACCAGTTTTGACTTTTGTCACTGGAATGTCAATAATAGTTTATTGGAAACTTGTCTGTGTGCCATCACTGTGCCAAACCCTTTGTTCATTACCTTGTTTGGTCTCACAGTAGCCATTTGAAATCATTCCCTGGTAACTCCGTCTCACAGAGCTGGAGTCTGAAGCCTGGAGGGACGCACTGACTCCCCACAGCGTAGTACGTGTGGCTGATCGGCGTCAAGCCCACGTCCGTCTGCCTTCCGTGCCCTGGCTCGTAACCAGGTGTTTTTTCAAGTGAGCTATGTTACTTGGGTCATAAAATTCACTCTTAAAGTATACAAGTTAGTGCTTTTTAGTGTATTCACAAAGACGTGCAAGCATCGCCACTGTCTTAATTCCAGAACGTTTTCATCACCCCAAAATATATGAGTTGAGACTGGGCTGGGCAGAACGCTTCTGATTTGGGAAGGGGTGGGAACTGAGGACTGGGGGCTGGGAAGGACTGGACTGGAGCCCCCTCACTCCCGACTCCTTATCAGTAACTGTGCTCACTGTCTCTTCGCATTCTTCCTCCTCTGTTCCTCTCTCTCCCTTCCCCACCTTTAACCTTTTTTTTCTTTATCACCTGTTTCTACCATGGTCTTTGTTTAAACATTGGGCTAGATATAAATGAGTATCAAAGAAGTGATCTGCCTGAAGGTGCGAAATGCAAGGTACTGTCCTCCCCAAGGTCTTGGTCCCCAGCCCCTGAAAGCAAGGAAGAGCCGAGATCAAGGGTGAAAGCCCTACCACTTACCATAACAAATCCAGGCTCAGGGTTGGCTGAAGAGAAAGCGTAGCCTGGTGCTCTGCGGGACTGACCACAAGAGACGGGGCACAGGCTCCCCCTGGGACTCTTCCACTGAAGGGTCTCCGGCTTCCTGATTTCTCAGCTTGTCCCTGTCTCCTGAGGACTGCTGAAGGCCCGCTAATTAAATATATTTTAATCGTGGAAGTAATTTGACTATGATAATGATGAGAATATTCTGAAAGACATAACTATTTTAAGACTGTTCAAAACCCTTGGGAACGGACGTCTCTGGGGCTAGTTCCGGGTGTGTAAAAGTGATTCAAGGTCACTGTCCTGTCCCTGCTGCATTCACTGGAGGCACCTCTTCTCCTTGTACACTTGAGGCAGAGTTCTAATTCCGAGTAACGCATACTAACTGATGGTAACGACAATTTGGTGTGTTGGTCATTTAAAATAATTACTGGCTAAAGAATTTCGTGGACCAGACTTGTTTATGGTTAATCTATGAGTGAAACTTAAAGATTTGAACAATAACCAATTTGAGCGAATTCTTAGCTGGGGAATATCCAGGGTTTGGGAGCAGTGTAATGTGAGGGGGGCAAGAGGACTTTGGGCCTTCCCCCACTGTCCACCTGATGCGTGCTCATCCTCCGGAGGTTGGAGTCCGCCAGGCAGGAGCGCATCTCCTGAGTCCTAGTGCCCATGTCTGACTGTGGCTGGGTGATGACAGGAGTGTGGGAGAGAACTGCAGAGCCTCCCCCACGGCCAGCTCTCCTCGATGTCCTAGTTCCCTTCCTCTGCGGGGACACTTGATCCCAGCAAAGCTCCGTGCGGGAGCCAAATGCTGTGTCATGCTGCGTGCTGAGTAAGGCCAAGGGGCCAACACTCTCTGGAGTGGGCCTTAGGGACGATCGCAATGAGATATGGGGAGTATTAAATGTTGGAAAGGGTTTGGAAATCTAACTGGAGACTTGAGCACCCCTTGGACTTTAGACTTCCATGCATGCACACCTACTATTTCCTGTGCCCGGTACTGCCTATGCTAAGTGTCTGTCCCCCACTCCCAGTGGTAGTCCTTCAGCTCACCTTCAAAGCCAGTAACTACCGTTAGTGTCCCCATTTTACACATGAGGACATGAAGGCCCAGGGAACTCATATAACATGGCCAAGGTCATGAAGTGCTCAAGGGGGGAGTATTTAAAGGGACCTTCTCCCCTTGTCTCTCCTCACTCCTGCCTCCGCCAGCCTTGGAAGAGAATTTAGACGGGAGGCCCATGTGCATCAGCTTCTGCAAACAGCGTAGAAAGAGTTGGCATGGTAGCAGCATTTTTAGACCACTGGATGTCTCCTCTTGTAGGTGACGGGCACTCTTCCCATCAAATCACACCTAGCCCAGACATGCTTGCTTTTAGAAAGAATTATTGCAGAAAGTCACATGGTTAGGGGAGAGGGGTGAGGAGTGGTCGCATGCATATAGTATCTAGAATTTCTAGTATGAGGTGGGTGTTATGTTAATAATTTATTAGCAGAGAAATTGAATACAGTGGGACCACAGATGTGAAAACTGGCTCCAACAGCAGACCTTGCTAAGTAGAAGCAACCTGTGTGTGGTGGGGGTCGTGGCCTCCCTGACTTACAGGCTCCACCCTGCCCTGAGGGAAGGCCTCTGTCCTCTGAAGAATTCTGTGGAAGAAACGAGGCTGAAAAACAAGGCAGAGTGGCAAATAACAGTTGTTTCCTTATGAGTAGACACTTATGTTAACCCCAGACTTTGCTGTATTTGGAATTGAGTTTGTACAGCTATGTTCAGACAGTAAATTGCTGGCTAGCAGAGAAAGTTCATATAGAGAGAGATTGTGTGTGTGTGTGTGTGTGTGTGGTGGGAAACTGGCTGCCTGACGTGGCTCTCTTTCAGAGTCATGGCGTCTCCTGTGGGAAGACTGCTGAGTGCTCAACTCCGGCCAGGTGCCCACTGGAGAGACCCCAGGGATGGTGCTCTCCACCCTCAGTGGCACGAGCCGTGGCTTCTGCTGGCAGGCACGGCGTCCCTCAGTGCTTCCCTCTCGCACTGTCTCCTTCCTGAAGGAGCGAGTGAAGGACATTTTATAGGAAGATGTAGTCGGCAGAATACTGGTTAGCCCTTGAACCTGACCATCTCTCAGACAGAAGGGAGGGATCCCTTGGTTACCACAGCATCACAGGGGTTGAAGGGCGTGGTGGGCCCCTGCTTCTTGACCAGGGAGGTTTGCGTGAGTGACTTTAAAAAGGAAGCACACTGTGTGCTTGTAAGTGACCCAGACTCATAATTGATAGAATTATTAAATATCCTTTAGGTAGAAGGCATTTGTATTAGTTTCCTATGGCTGCTGTGATAAATCACCACAAATTAGGCAGCAGAAAAAATCACCACTCTTCTCATTTCTTAATTTAAAACAGCAGAAATCATTCTCTCACTTCTGGAGGCCAGAAGTCTTAAGGTGTCAGCTGGGCTGTTCTCCCCCTGGAGACTCTTGGGGAAAATCTTCGCTTGCTTCCTCTGTCCTCTGTCCTCCTCCTCTGGGGGTTCCTGGGGTTCCTGGCCTAACGGCCACAGCACTTGAACCGCTGCCTCTGGGGTCACGTGGCCGCCTCCTCTTCTGCCTTAAGCTTCTCGCTGCTTCTCTTATCAGGATGCAGGTGATTGCATCTAGGACCCAGCCACAAAATTTAGGGTAAGTTTTCCTCACAGGATCCTTACCATAATCGTATCTTTTGTTATATGTTAATACTCATGGGTTCCTGGGGGTAAGGGCGTGGCCGTGACACTTGGAGACCGCCATTCAACTCACTGTGGCATTCAGTGGTGTATTTGGACACATGGAAAAATAAGAGCAGGCACTTGCTCGTAGGGATCGATGGTCCAGTTGGATAGGCATAGATGTTCATTCAGCAGGCATTTACTGTCCATACACTGTACTCCAGGCTGTGTGCTTGCACTGGCTTTCCAGAGAGGAATGGGGCACAGCCCCGTACTGGAGGCCAAGCCTGAGAGCAAAATGTCGCAAACAAGGGCAACCCTAAAGGATTTCAGCCACATGTGGTCTAGTGTTTGTGTGGAAATATTCAAAGAAGTACAATCCAAAGACCAAAAGTAATTTTAAAAAGAAGGGTGATCATTTACTTGTCACTCTTAAAAGGTTAAAGGAAACTCCATTTGTAAATCCCCAGTAACAGTTTTCAGATGCCCCCTTCCCCCCAGTTTGCTCCCATCCCGCATGTTCGGAAGGCCACCCCGTCCTGGTCCAGCCTTCTCCTGCAGGGCACTTCCTGCTCCTTCTCCCAGCTCTGCGCTACTGGGCTGGCCAAACTCGCTTAGTTTTTTCTGTCTGATGGCTCTAGTAGCTAGCGTTTAGTTGTCTTTAACTTCATTTGAAACAATTTTGTTAGGTTGTATTGTGACAGGTGTCATATCAGTGTACTTTTAAAAAAAAAACAAAAGTGATAAATTTTTGTGAATCTATTTTAATATTGAAGATGGAAGAAAATAGGCAACACTTTCAGTGTAGTATGGTTTATTATTTCAAGAAAGGGAAAAACATAGCTGTGACTGATCAAATGTGTCAGAAGTGGTTTGTGAATTTTCTTGATACTACTGACATTTTGGCCAAACCTTTGTTCTGGGGCTGTCATTGGAAGATGGTTGGCAGTACCCCTGGCCTTTACCCACTAGAAACCAAAACAGGAGCTAGCTGACATACTCAAAATGTCCAAATCAATAAAGTGAACATGAAAAATATGTATTTTATTTTACGGGAAAAATGTAACAGACTTTTTTGGCCAACCCAATCAATATATATCTAGGTTAGCTAAGCCTCCCTCGACCAATCACCCTTCCCTTATCTCCTGCCCATCCTCCAGCTCTGCTTCCTAAGGCCCAGGAATACCTCTGGTGTGGGCCATCTCCTTAGAAGAGGCGGTGAATGTAGGAGGTAGGAAGAGAAGCCAAGAATGCTAATATCACAATTGCAGTCCAGTTTGGGACTTTAATATTTTATTTTTAATTTTTTTGGAGAAAGGGAGAGGTAAGAAAGAGAGGGTGAGGAACATCAATGACAGAGAAAAACACCAATTGCTTGCCTCTCGCACACCCCCTGGGGGACCAGACCCGCAACCCAGGCCTGTGCCCTGACCCGGACTCCGCCCCACTGGCCAGAGCTGCACTGGCCAGGGCGGGCACCTTTGGGATTAAGAAAAAACCAAAACATCATTTTATATTGGCCCCATTCAATCTTTGTAACATCCTCATGGATAAAAACTTTTTTCTTCCTATTTTACACACGAGGAAATGAGCTTAGATTCATTAAGGAAGTTGCCCCAAATAAGTGGCTGAGCTGGAATTTAAGCTCAGGTCCCGGGTTTTTGACCAGAGCGTCAAGTGGCACTGGAGAATCTTCTGAGAGGAGGACACCTCGAATCACGTTTGGAGGATAAGGAAAAGTTTTGGAAGCATCCAAAAAACTAAGCAAAAATGACAGGATGATGTTTCCAAGGTGTTCTGAGCACCCTTGTGGCCAAGCCAGGGCACAGGATAGGTGGGTGGGTGGAGACAGGCTGAGACCAGCCCCTGCTCGGACTTATGTGTCACTGGACTCTGTTCGGGCGGAATGGGAGTCACTGAGGGTTCTAAGCAGAGGAGAATCACTGTCACATTCGTGTAATGAAAACGTGTTCTGACATCGGTGATCACATAAATTGAGGTGGAGAAGGGAGTTGGCTAGACTCAGGGCAGGGAGCCCAACACGGTGGAGCAGCTTCCCCATGCGAACGTTAGCCCTAGAGTTAGCAGTCCCCCCAAATGCAGGTACGGTCTGTTCACAGGAAATGCTCTTTGGCAAGAGACACAGAAGAAGAGAGGCCCATAGACAAAGGCAAAATAATTGGCCTCAAAGGCCTAGGCACGGTCACCTGGCAGACCACTGGCTGGCAGATGGGGCGGCATCAGGGCTCCTTCTAC
The DNA here is from genome assembly GCF_014824575.4 of Sturnira hondurensis. Lineage (NCBI taxonomy): Eukaryota > Metazoa > Chordata > Mammalia > Chiroptera > Phyllostomidae > Sturnira > Sturnira hondurensis. The sequence continues at coordinate 5,647,471 of NW_028098001.1, read as the reverse complement.
TCTACAGCTCAGCCAGCTGCTCCCATCTTTACCGTCTTTACACAAGCGGGAGGGGAAGGGTCGGTTTCTTATTGCTGTCTTTCGTCTAACTCGGACACGTCAGAAGGGAACTTACCACTCATTGTCTCAGTGGTCTCAAAGCCCAGACAGAAGAGAGAGAATGTCACCACTGTGGGCTCAAAGGCTCAGTCTTTCCGAGAGTCAAGTTTGAAAAATCCCAACGGCTCTCTGGCCAGGTTCTGTTGACCTCAACAAAGTTATCTTTTACCGAAGAAGCGTTTTGAGCCAAAGTACACTGAGTATCTGAATCCTGAACGTCATCCTTGCTTTGGCTTCTGCTTTTACCTAGGTCGAAACTCATAGGCAAGCTGAGCTCCACTTCACCTCTGGTATCCCAATTTCTAAGTTAGAAAACCACAATTTCAAGAAACATCTTCAGCACCCCATTGGAGGCCACTGTGACAGTTCAGTTGAGAAGCGAATGCAGCCTGAGTCAAAACAGCGGAAGTGCAGCTAGAGATTTAAGCAGTTACCATACAACCATGCTTAGAATTACTGTGCGCTCTCTATGTGCCAGGCTTTCTATAGTGTGTATATTATCTCATTCATTCTCTGCAATAACTCATTGAGGTAGGAGCTGTTATTCTTTCTATTTCACATGTGTGGAAACAGGCTTAGAGTCATTAAGAAATTTGCCCAAAGTAGGTGGGAGAGCTGGGATTTGAGCCTACGCACTCTGGCTTCAATGCTTGCATTTTTAATCTCTCCGCCTTACTGTGTCACAGCAGGAGGGTTAGGTGATTGATTGAATATGAGCATGGGGGAAGGGGAATAAAAAGAACAGGCGTGTCCAGATTAGGCAAGTAGGCAGATGAAAGAAGACAGAGCACTCCCCCAGATGAGGACTCACGAAAAGGGATGGGTGTGGGAAGGAGAAGGAAGGTGATCTGGTTGGGAACATGTTGGTAAGTCACATCCAAGTAGGATGTCTGTTAAATGGTTGGGCACTTAAGAATTTGGAGCTTCAGAGAAAGCGGCTGAGGCTAAGGGAGGTTTGGAGCGACCCGTATCCAGGCAACAGAGGAGCCACGAGGGCAGCGGTGGGTGGGGCGGGGGTGCTACTGAGGACTGGAGAAGGAGATGAGCAGAGAAGACAACCAGGGACAGAATCTTAGGGACCTACAACATCTAAGGGACCGGTGGAAGGTGAGCCCTGGAGTGAGAGAAAGAAATCATTTGAGTGATGGTAGGAGAACCAGGAGAGAGTGGGTCACGAAACCAGAGGAGGACCAAGTGGTGAAGGAGGGATGGCAGCAGCACCAGTGCAGCAGAGAAATCGTGTAGAAGATGGGGACCGAAAGGTCCCATAGCACTTAACAATTAGGTCAATGTTCGATCAGGGGTGGGGATGCAAAACGTTACAGCCACTTTGGAAGGCAATATAGGTTTCTCCTGCTGTCTGCAAGTGGAGCCTGCCTATGAATCCATTATCCTTTATGCGGAAATGGCATAAAGTGAAGAAGCAATTACCTTAGGACACATGTCGGTAATGGATGCACAAAAGAAATCAAAATAAAGCCCAGGTGCTCACAGATGCAGTTCAAAGCTGTGGCGGCTTGCAGCTGAGATGCAGAATGGATCCCAGGATAGGGATCTCCTTCCTCTGGAAGGAGCTCGGCCATGTCACGCTGGCTGCTCCAGGTGTGTGCTGCCTCTGTGATGGCTTGCTGAAGCCTGCACTGAATGCTTACCAACCTCTGGGGCTCCCCATCACCAATGTAAGAGCAGTCCAATGTCTTTGGCCTGGTGGAAGTTTTTCCACAGCCTGACGGCACTATAGTGGTCACTGCTCATGCATTATGAGTGAGCTCCAGCTGCAAAGGTCTCTGTTTTCCTGTTCCTGACACACACTTTCAGACTATCCTGCATTCGCTCTTACTGTGCCCTCTGCCCACGTCCTCCCCCGCTTCTCTGCCTCACAAGATCCTAATTGTCCTCCAACACCCGTTCAAGTGTTTTACCTTCTCTGTGAGGACTTTGCTGACTCCTTGCATCCCCCAGCATAGCAGGCCAGATCTCCCTCCCCATTTCCATAGTTCTTTGTGCCAGTATCTTCAATAAATGCTTAATACACCCAGAATCAACATCAACAGCACTTTTAGTAGGAAAATTGGGGGCAGAAGGATGCTACATCAAAGCAGATTTAAGGAGGGGGTAGGAGTAGAGCTTTGGATACATGGAGGACGGACTACTGTCTAGGGATTGGTTTGATCATAATTCTTTTTTTGTTTGTCTTTAGTATTTGTGATACCATCCTACGGGGGTTGAGGGTAACGAGAAGAGAGTTGCTGGGGTGGCGGTAGTGCTGTGCAGGGCTGGTGCTGACAGACCTGTGTCCCTGAGTAGGGACTGTCTCTGTCTCAAGACCGGTGATTCTTCTGGCCCCAGGGGCTATCGTCCCCCATTTTTAGAGGAAGCAGGAGAGGATAATGACAACCCTCCCTTCCCGGTGGTCATTTCTCAGAGGTTTCAGAGTTACAGCCAGTCTCACCTGTGGGGAAAGGAAAGAGGTTAGCTGACTGGATTACCACCTCCTCTATTTCTTGTGGGATCTACAGGCTTTTGAAGACCAATCAATGATTAGAAAAAGCAACTGATGATTAGTTTTCTTATCATCCACCTAACGGACTTTGAAGGTTGTTCCAAGGACTGTGACAGCTACTGGGGATACAAGATACCCAAAGCAGGGCTTCTGCCCTCAAGGAGCTCAGTCTAACCAGGAAGACCAGTCCTGAGCCCGTGCCAGCAATTACACGGTGAAATCCGCTCCTGTCTTGGTCAGGTCGGGCTGCTATGACACAGCACCCCAGACTGGGTGCCTTGAACAACAGGAATTTACTTCTCACAGTTCTGGAGGCTGGAAGTCCCAGGTCAGGCTCTAGCGTGGTTTGGTTTCTGATAGGACTTCCTAGTTTGCAGATGGCCACTTCCTTGCTAAGGGCTCACATGGCCTTTCCTCTGAGCAGGTGGGGCGGGGCTGAAAGTCAGAGAGAGACAATACACGGAGACTTTTGGATGTCTCCTTTTATAAAGCCATTAATTCTATCAGACCAGGGCCTCATCTTACGACTTTTTTAAAACGTTAATTAGCTTATAAAAGCCCTACATGTTTCCAAATACAGTCAACAGTGAGGGTTAGGGTTTCAACATACGGATTTGGGAGGGACAAAGTTCAGTCCAGAGCAAGAACTTACAGAAAACTGTAGGAGCACAGATGAGGGTGCGATCGTTCTGTCCCTGGAGAGCTGCCGTGGCAGAAAGCTCAGTGAGGGCTCCGTCTGGACTTCGAGCATGTGGGTCATTTGCTTGAGGACCTGAGTGCCTAGCCCCAATTTGGAGGCTCTGGTGATTTAATAGTGCCAGCCAGCCACCACGTAATTCTTGTCACATGTAGAAATGGGAGGTCTCCAGACATCACACGCCTCCTGTCATCACATCTTCATTCAGTGAATGGTATGTTCTCATGCGTCTGATATTTTACATTTGTTAGCAGCTTTTCTTGATGGGGGTGTGTGTCAGAGGTTTCCTGAATAGTATCCAGATGTCCCTCCATTTTCACGGCAACAGCCTCTCTGTGTCTCCTGCAAGGGCAGTTATTTCGGATTCAGTCGCTATACTTGAGAATGCTCAAGGAGCGAGCATGCAGTTCCCTCGCGCCAGCAGGGTGTGAAATGAGCCAGGGGCTCCTCCAGAGGTAGGTGCGCCCCTGCCTCTGTTGTTCCCGTCTTTTGAAGACAGCACCCGTGGGTGCCAGGCTCCGCGAGCAGTCCGTGCTATGCTGTCATCATTGCTTATCGAGGTCCCTGCCTGTGGATATTCTCAGGAGGAGGAAATGTCCCAAAAGCTTAGAGGAAAATAAGCCACTTCTTGTTCTGTGCTCTGTCGCATTCAGTTTACATTTCTGCCATCTCATCTGGCCTTTGGGCCCTGACTGAGGCTTATCGGGGCCAGATGACAAGTTTCTTCAAAGTGAGGAGTGAGTCACATTCACCTCTGTTCCAACCCCATGTGCCCTGCAGTGGTGATCAGAGTGTCCCAGTAGTGGTGACTTGGGGATAAACCAGTACAAGTGTTGTGTACTGAAAATAAGCAAATCATTCCACTGGCTCTTTGTCTCCCCAGTGGAATTCCGTCTCTCTGCAGCACACTGGCCTGGGTCCCTGGCTAGTCTCCTGCCCCTGGTATAAGCCAAATAATAGCCGTAGCAGAGTCCCAGCCCATCATCCCTCCCAGGAGCTACTACCCTCAGCGAAATGGGGGCAAGGCTTTGGGCAGAGAAAGGGCTCAGAAGGTGTGTGTGTTGACAGTTGTTTTTCATCTCCAGGACCAACAATTCTGCCTTAGCAAATGCAGGCAAGGGGGTGATGTGGGCGTAAGTCAGTGAAAACCCTCTTCCGCTCTACGTTGGCTCCAGTTGGGAAGGCGGTTTTCTTTTGTTTCAACAAGTGGGTTGGAGGACATACCTGTAACATTTAGGTCGTTGACTGAACGTGATACAAATTTGCTCCCTTTTTCTCCCTTCCCCCCTCTCTTCAGAGACTCTGTTGAAAGGAGAATCTGTGGGACAAACTGTGGGTTTACAAACGTCAGGGACAGCGCTCGGCTGCCTCCTCACCTCCTGGGCTGCTGCGGCCTCCGTGCAGAGCTGTCTGCTGAGGTGCGCCTAGTATCTGGGGCTCTGCTGCTCCCACAACTCGAGCCTTTTCCAGCTACCAGAAAGACGGTTCGTTACCGATGCTAACCTTACTGCCTCCTCCCTCACAACATGCACATTCATCTCTCCTTGCATTACTACTGAAAGAATGCACATGTCGTTGGTCTGAGCATCATTCAAAAGCTTCCCACCCATCTGTGAATTCTTCCCAGACTCTTCTGTCAGGGCCGTGTTACAGGTCCTCTGCCGGCAGGGGGGAGCTCTCCGACAAAACCTCAAGACCCGAAATCTTTCAGAAGCTGTGACAGGCAGAGCAGACTAGGACGTGCTGAATGGATGTCTTAATAGGCTTTCAGATGTGATTTGGCCAGTGTTGGCAGAGGAAGCTCACGGGAAAAGGCAGCAAGCATTGTAACGTAAATCACTGCAGACCCACTGGGCGTGACAGCCTGGGAAGCTAGTGATTTCTCCAGGAAAGACTTGACTGCAGTTATCCAGCCACAGAACATGGTGTAGAATGGGGAGGACAGACCCCCGGATGTGAGTACACTCTCTCTTTAATGCAGGGTTTGGAGCAGGAGCAGCAAAGTGAGTTATTGTAACCGATGGCGTCCCCGGGTGCCTGTGGATCGTCTCCGGGGAGGTTGTGCATAATGCCTGGCTGGGACTTTTGTTTGCAGGTCTCTTCGCCCGAATGTAGTGGCTTCGGGATACTGGGAGCAGGAGGCTTTGTGGTAAGTCCTCAACAAAACAGCAGAAGCAAACCTCATAGACCTTTTGCTATAAAAAGAAAACCGATCGCATCACAGACCAAACAGCTGCGTGGCCCTTCTGGCGTTTGTTATGGGAGACAAAAGAATCGGCAAACTGGAGAGCGGTGAAAACAGGGCTGAGAGAAAGCAGGGAAATCTTTATTGGAGGCTAAATTCCTTTTTAGATTCAGAGTACTCACTGCATGTTTATAATCATGCAATTTATTTCATTTCTGCTTAAAGAACTGGCAGCACGTTTGCATTTAAGGTTTCTCTGCAGAACACGGTGAAAATGAGCATCATGACAAAGAGGGACGTGATTGATAGAGTTGGGGCAGAAGAAATTCCTCACCGCCAGCAAGGAGAAGTCTCTTGAATGACAGCTGATTCAGTTGGAAGGGGAGGCTCAGGTTAAATGAGGGAACAGGGTTGCTACAGCCCAGTTACCCAACAGGTTGGCTGGGAAGTTTAACTCCTTGATTGCAGACTGATCAGCACTCCACGCTTCCTCTCCCCTCCCCACTCATTGTTGGGGGTCCTTCACGCCCTCTTACCCCTCTCCCCCAGCCTGCCTCTGTGCCTGACGGGCACCCGATGACAAGCTGAGCAGCCCCTCACTCCAAAAAGATGAGGGTTATTGTTCCACTGGGGCAGTGGTCCAGAGAGAGGTGGGAAGGAAGCAGAGCTGGGCCTGTCCTCGCACCGAAGGCTGGGGGTAGAGAAGGAAACAGAAAGGAAGCAGAAAAGAAGACTCAGCCGCTTTTGTGTCTTCCTACCCACCCTGTAAATATCCATGTAAATACGAGAGCTGGAGGCCCTAGCAATAAGGCTATTTACTGGATTTGTTTTGAGAATGAAGTTCAGATGCCCAAGTACACAGGAATGATGAGAGCAAAAGACCAGGAACTGAAAGCCTGGGATTCTGTTTCCGATTGTGCGACTAGTGGGGATTTGGGGAGCGGGGCACGCATCCAAAATCGTGACCTGTCCTGGAGGCTTCCCTGTGCCACAGGTGAGCCTAGCTGAACCTGGCCGAGAGTAGGTGGAGGAGGGGTGGGGTGGGGTGGGATGAGGAGTGGGGAGCATTTCAGTATATAATGGCTGTCATTGAAAAGCAAAAATATGACATTCCTGCTTGGCCAACATTTTCTTAAACCTGTAGTATTTTTCCGTCTCAAAAACTATAATATGTTCTGGATTTGCAAAGGGCTGTTTAACAAAGAAAATTATGTAAGCAAGGCTATCTCAGTAGCTTGCAACCATGGCAGAAAGTGTAGCTGTGCTTTCGTCTCAGTGTCTGAGAGGCTGAATTTATTGCACGGGATGGGGCGGGGGTGGGGGGTGGGAGGGGAGTGGCTGGCGGTGCACCGCAGGCCTGTTGACCTGGTGCATCTGTTGCTGGGGAGACCAGACGGCACTTCTGGTCTGGAGCTCGTGACCTCAGCTGACCACAGGCACAGAGGTTGCAGCAAGATCTCTCTCCCCAGGAGCGACGCTATGGAGTGGAATGAGTAAGATATTAGCCATGATAATGATATTTGTATGAACCAGACCATTGTCCTTGAGACATGCGCTCACCCATTGCAGGAAAGGTTTGAGCATGGGAGGGTGACGGTTTAGGTCCAGCGCACAGATATAATTGAGTAGATGGAGAAGAATGTCGTGTGGGAGGGAGATCATGCAAAAGGCCACAGCCAAGTTCTATATTTTCCTTCCATTTGGACCGGGAGTCCTTTTTCAGTATCGGGGCAAACAAAGCAGAAGCTCTGTGTCATTGGTTCGAAGGTACCCCAGTTTCCCTAAATGAAGGGAGACAATGTGTCCTTAGAAGCAAGCCACTTCCCACAGTGAGGTAGTCTGGCACACAGAAAGCCCGAACTGCTGCCTTTCCCTTCGATCCTGGGAATTAATTCCCAAAGTAGTTTCCAGCTCTCTTTTGAGCCTCAACTTAATTCTTTCATTGACTCATTCACTCACCAGAGACTTACGACACATTCCAGGATCTCTGACCCTGGCTAACGCCGGGGCTGGCGCTGCCGTGGCACGGGTCCTTCTCCAGTGTCTCACACTTCTAATGAGCCTGGTGACCAGAGCAGGGTGGTGTGTGCGGCTTCCTTCTCTCTGTTTCCTTGTGATGCTTTGGCTGCATTTTGGGTGTTTTTGGATGACAAGGTGAAATTTGATAATTCACAAGTTGGGGAGAGATCAGAGTTCTCTTTGAAGTTACCACATTCACACCTGGCCAGTACATTCATGTAATAAAACACCATCTCTAATCCCCACCACAGTCCTGTCATTGTGTCTGTGTTATGTCTGAGCCTTGAACCCAAGTCTCCCGGTGAGCTGGCCTGCCCCGATGTCACGGTGCCCGGGAAGTACAGTGTGGCACAGCCCGGACCTTGCCCAGTCATGCCATGGCCAATTCCTTAATCTTTAGAGATTGGAAGGGACTTTGGGTTTGCCTGGAAGCACCTGAAAAAGATGTCTGTGTGTTTCGGGCCTTCAAACTTAGAATGGGAAGGCAGGGTCTGGGATGAAGAGCGGTTGGTGTCCCTTTGGTACAGCATTTTCTTTCCCTTTGCACATACTGCTCTTTTTAATAAGTATATTTTAGAGCTCAGAGAGACCCTCACTTCCTTGCTGTTGATCAGACCCTTAAGCATTCCTTCTTGTACCCAAAGAACCTTCACCTTGGAAGTCATTACCACTGGCTTTGGTTTGGTGCAGCGGTGGCCAAGGACTCCTGGGAGGAGTCGGTCTTAAACCTGTTCATTTGGCCATTTTACCACTTGTTAGTACATCCAGACCTCTGCTCTGAGTGGCCTGTACACGGTGTCAGTAGGCCATTTATTTCCCGCTTGTTAAGCTAGGAAGCCACTGCCTGTGCCTGCCCAGTGCAGTTGGCAGTGCACGCTGTCAGTGTGTCTAGCATCCCTGTTGTTCCCAAGGTGGCTTGTTCCAGCAGCAGTTGGACCCGCGAGACAGCCAGGCCTGTGCCCAGCTCTCCATCTGTTCCAGGACTCAGGAAACTGCACCATTTGCAGGGAGAAAAGGATGGAGGAAGAGAAGGGCAGTACACGCTGGGAGAAAATCCCAAGGAGAGAACCCCCTCCTCAGAGTCTCGCCACTGGCCCCTGACCTGCCACGGCAGCATATTGGCCACCATGGACCCACAGGACTCAGCCCAGAAAGCCCTCTGTAGTCATCATCCATCGTACAGTGACTTGCCCAAGGTGGCTCTCGAAAACAGGTGATGTCGAGGAGATTCTGTCAGGCCTCCTCTGACCCTCAGAGAAATTCAGAGCAGACCTCAAAGTTCTAGAGAATCCCAAGTCCCTTGCGGGGGTAGAAAGGAGGGAGGCTCACACATCTGCTGCCATCCAGTTGTGATCTCAGGGGCCTTACTGAGCAGAGCGTCCTTCCTGCTGTCCTGTTTCCCCCATTCCCCTCGCTTGCCATGAGCCTTCAGCACAGTGCCCTAAGCCAGAGAGAAGACATGTGGTCTGTCTTATGTGCCGAGGGGCACTGATGGCAGCTTTGTTTTGTAACCCCTAGGTCCCGAAGATGGCCTAGTGACAAGGGCACCTTCCAATGATTGGGAGCATCTGTCTCCGTGGGTGCCGGCCCCGGCAAGTGGTGTCGTGTGGAGCTGAAGGGACGTGCCTACCTCTACCTGGAAACCTCCTTCCCTCCTAATTCATGAGCCAGCAGGATGCGGTCGCTGCGCTTTCAGAACGTCTTCTCATAGCCGCGTACAAAGGCCAAGCGGAGAATGTGGTTCAGCTCATCAACAAGGGCGCCAAGGTAGCAGTTACCAAGGTAACAAGAGGGGCATTCCTGGGGGAAAGGCCTGCCTTTTAACCATTGTCCTCCAAACCATGCTGTTGGGCTCACAACTTTTAAATAATTGGTTTTCCCCCCCCAGTAATGGACATTTAGAGAGAGAAAGGAGGATTAAAAATGCTTTCATTGCAATCTTTCAAATGGAGTCATCTGTATGTAGCATTTCACAGTTTTTAAAGTCACAGTGTGGCTTTTTCTCACTTCTTCAGCCGAATGGACAGGGGAGCTCTGTTGAGAAGTGGGGAGACAAAAGCTTATTGGGTAGAGTATTTGTTTAATGGTCCCGTTAGACGGGCCTCCTGAGGAGGTGGTCAGGGCTCCTCTGTGCTCCGTCCTCTCAGGTGTTGTCCCCATCTGCCCGGTGACGGACATGGACGGGGTGGCCACCACAGCCTTTTGCACCTTTGATTTCGTATGGGTCAGTGAAAATGTGAGGCAAGTGTTGGGGGGACATTGCTTACCCCTCACCAACAGGTAACACGGCGGTAGACAAGGGAACAGAATGGGCCGACGTGCAGTTTTGCTGCAAAGCTGAGCAGAGGCAGACTCTGCACAGTCAAGTGGCCAGTTTAAATACACAGGCAAAATAACACTGATGGCGAGCACTGAGCACTTAGTATGACTCCAAGCACTTCCCAGTCCTGTGGACGGGGTTCTCTTCCCACCTCCACTTTAGAGATAAGCAAACTGAGGCACAGAGGGATGTTTTAAGTAACTTGCACAAGGTCCTCAGCTGCGGAGGTCACAGTTTTGGTTAGTCATACGTAGTCTCTCTATTTCATACTTCCACTGTGCACCTTTTCCCGCACCCCCAAGCAGTTGTAATGCGATGCGGACACTGTCTGCCAAGAGAGAGCCTCGGATCCCACAGGGTAGGGGCTCAGTCCCACAAGACTGCCCCCTCCCCGTATGCCAGGCACAGTCCACGTTGTCACCTGTGCTTCTGACTAACTGGTGATAAATTGTAGGTTCCTGTGACCCGCTCCTTGGGTTAGATTAATTTGCGAGAGCAGCTCACAGAACTCGGAAAAATGTTTTACTTAGCAGATTACTGATTTATTATAAAAGGATTTATCTTGGGAATAGCAAGATGAAAGAGGTACATAGGGCAAGGCATGGGAAAGGGCACAGAGCTTCCCTGACCTTTGACTCCCAGCACCTTCATGGCTTCACCAACCCAGACATTCTCTGAACCCTGTCCTTTGAGTTTTTCACAGAGGCACGATTTACTAAATCATTGGCCGTTGGTGAATGATTCAACCCTGGTCCCCTCCTGGGAACTGAAAGTATCAATCCATCATTCCACTACTTATGGTTGGTTCCCCTGGTAACCAGTACCCACCCTTAGGGGCTTCCTAGAAGTTACCTTATTGTCATAAATGCAGGTGTGGTTGAAAGGGGTTTGTTGTGAATGACACACTCCTTTCACCTTTCTTTTTTTCTCTAGAGCTGTTTCAAGAACTGATGACAACAGACCAACTATTATAATAAAAGATGCTCCCATTGCTCTTGTCACTTAGGAAAGTCCAAGGGCTTGGGGGACTGTAAGCCAGGAATGGAGACTAACAGCAAATATATGTTTCTTCCTATAAATCACAGCATCACAATGCTGGCCTGTAGAGAGATGGAAAATCTTGGGCTCCTCAAAGGTCACCCATTGGCCTAAAGCACTTTCTACAAATGTGCTGAGTGGGTTATTAGGTGTGTGGAACCGATGGTGAAGGGAACCCTAACTCAGCCCTGAAAAAAATTGGTCTTCCTGCAGTGTTTCAGGGCCCCGTCGCCACAAGTGGGAGGATGGCAGGACTCTCTAGTGAGGGCACAGGCTCACACGCTTTAACTCTGCAGCGTGTGCTAATGGTAGAAGCTGCTTAACTTCTTTGACCCTCAGTTTCCATATCTGTAAGAGGGGGCTGGCAATACCAACCTTTCAGGGTTGTTATGCTAATAACAACATTCAAGCACACAGCTCATAGTCTGCAAGTTCTGTTTTATAAATAGACTTTGTCATTTGCTTTTTTCAAAAAAACTTTATTGAGGTATAACTTAACAAGCCAATCCCTCACCTATTCTAAGGCTGCAATTCAGAGACTTCTGATATATTGAGAGTTGTGCAACCATCACCATGTTCTAACTTCAGAACATTTCTATCTGTGAGAAACCCCAGGGAGAAATTTCCTATTATTTAGCTGTCATTTCCCATTCCTACTCCCAGCTCCTGGTAACCATTAGTCTACTTTCTGTCCATATAAATTTCCCGTAGCTGGACATTGCATGCTGTGGAATCATACATTCTGTGTCGTCTTTCGTGTCTGGCTCTTTTCACCCAGCCCATCATTGTCTTCAGTGTTTGCCTACACTGTGGCATGCGTTGGTGCTTTCTTCTCTTTTATTACAGAATAGGATCCCACTCTACTAGGGCACAGTACATTTTGTTTATCTAGTCAGCAGCTGGTTGGACATTTGGGGTTGTTTCTAGTTTGGAACTATTGTGAATAATACTGCTATGAACATTTCTGCACACTTTTTGTGTGGGCATGTTTTAATTTCTCTGGATGGATACCTAAGAGTGGAATTGCTGGGTCCCATGACATTAAGAAACTGCCAGGCTGTATTCCAGAGTGGTGGCACAATTTCACTTGCCCATCAGCGGCGTATGAGCGATTCAGTTTCTCTAGATCCTCACCATTGCTTGTTATTGTCGATCTTTTTTAAACATATTTTGCTTTTCAATAGTTTTTATTATTTTTAATCCTTACCCAAGAATATGTGTTCTTATTGGTTTAAAAGAGAGAAACATTGATATGAGGGAGAGACATCGATCCGTTCCCTCTCATATACGCCCCAACCAGGGATCAAACCCACAACCTGGGTACATGCCCTGACTGGGAATCGAACCTGCAAACTTTTGGTGTATGGGATGATGTTCCAACCAAGTGAGCCACCCAGCCTGGGCTAAAAAATATTTTTTATTAGAAGTAATGTGTGCACATAGGATCTTTAAAAGTGTAAGTACAAATATAGCTGGAAGAGCCTGGGGTCTTGCCCAGGGCAAGGGGAGCTGCCTTCTCAGGCTGTGGGCCAAGTGCCACGGAGGGGGCACCACTTGACAAGAAAGCAACTCCAGAGCCCGAGTTTGCGTGGAAAGCGGCCTCTAGGTCCACCTGCCCCTGCAGATCTGTGGATTTCTGTGCTTGCAAAATGTGGGACCAAGTCCAAAGAAGGAGAAAGGAAACAGTAAAAACAAATGCAGAAATGAATGAAATAGGAAATAGAAAAAACACACAGAAAGTCAATGAGACTGAAAGTGGGTTCTATGGAAGAAGTGACAGAACAGACAAATCTTTAGACTGACCTGGAGACAAAAGGCTTTCTGACGACTGCCTGGGGACCTCTTTCCTCCGTCCTGGGGACTGCCTGGCCCCTTTCGTGTGTGTGCTGTTGTTCTGTTTGCTGGATCCATCTCTTTCTCTTTCATGGTTTACCGCCTTGTGTTGATGTGGTACACCCTGAAGGACAGTGAGGTCCAACAGAACTTTCTGGAATGGCGAATTGTTCTTTGTCTGTGCTGTGTAACTGGGCAGTAATGCATGACTGTCGAATACTTGAAATGTGGCTAGTGTGACTGAGGAGCTGAATTTTTAATTTAACTTTAATTAATTAAAATTTAAATGCCACGTGCGGCTGTTGGCTACCACATTGAACAGCTCTGACGCCTTCCTGAGAAGGAGTGTATGGGAGAGAGCAATCAGTTTTAGGCATAATCTATTGTCCTTTTCTCCCCCACGTTCTCTGCTCTAGTTGTATCAGAGTGTTTTAGCAGATCCATAATTAGTGTGATTATGTAAATGATGTTCACTGGTGAGCCAGTAATTGTACCATAATTACATTTCCTTTTTTTTTAATACCTTGCTGCTTTCCCTAGAGTTGATCACTTTTGCGGGAACCCATGTCACCCCCAATTGGATGGTGCATGGTCTCGAAGAGTGCATGAGTTTTTGAAGAAAAGGAGCACAGAAGACAAATATTTTGAGAACCTGTGTGTCTGAAAAAATGTCTTTATTCCACCCACTCACTTAATTGACAATTTGGTGTGAAATCAAGCTGAGAATTATTTTGCGTCAGTACTTCAAAGGTGATGTTTTACTCTCTGAGTGGTGCTGCTGGGAAAGCCTGCCCACTCAGACCCCGCGCAGGAGCACCCACCCGCAGGGAGTCCACCCCGAGCACAGTCCCCTGCGTGGGACGCACTGTCCTCTCACCTGCCGAAACACTGGCTGTGTACTAGGTCTGTGTCTCTCAGACCTGTGTGCTCCGAACTCCGCAGCAGACTGCTGCTCTCACCTGGGTTGGGGTTCCTCTCCTACTTTCCTTGATGTCTGATGCAGAAGAAAGGCACTGGGATTTGGGATCCGAAGACCTAGGCACAAGCGGCTGCTCCACTGCTTGTTAACTGCTTGGTGACGCAGGCCAGAGTTTTCAGCCTCTGTGCTCCTGGCCTTTTAGGCCAGGTAGTTCTTTGTTGCAGGCGATTGTCCCACACACTGTAGGGTGTTTGGCAGCATCTCTGGCCTCTACCCATTAGACGCCAGCAGTATACTTCCTCCTCCCTAGTTGTGACAGCCAAAAAATGTCTCCAGACATTGTCAAGTGTCCCCTGCCTCTGGGGATGGGGGACAGTATCACCCCTAGCTGAGAACCACTGATGGAGGCAGACTGCTTCACTGCCTGGGTCTCAGTTTCCTCACATAACTTAGAGGATTTCTACGAGGACTAAGTGTGATAATACGTTTTGTTGCAGTTATAAAATCTAAGTAGGCACGAAATATCGGGGATGGGTTTTTTTTAAAACGCTCCCCCCACCCCAGTGGCTAGCACAGCACTGCCGTGAGTGCCAATCCACTGCCCCACCAGTCAGGGCATACTTTCCATCTTGAGATCAGTTGTCTTCACGTGTCTTGACCAATGTATTTCCAGCTGGAACAGGTAATCTGACCAGGATGCTGGGTATCCTGAGAAGTCAGACATATCCCCAGAGTAAACTGTCTGGCTCTTAGACACAGCAACTCAGGATATACTGGTAATTTGTCATCTGATCCCTGCACTTCCCTGCCTCTGCCCTCAACAAAGCCACCCATTATTTCATGTACCTAGCAAGTCCTCACGGAGCACCTGCTTTGCACCAACGAACAATACAGGGAAGACAGCCTTGGCTCTCTCAGAGCTTGGGTCCTGCTGGAGGAAGCAACTACAATTTGCCCTGTCTGCGCCTCCCTCCCTGAAGTTCCCCATGGCTCCTTGATGCCCCAGCTCCTGGTTTGCTTCTCCAAAGGTGCCTTCTCCATCTCTTTTCGAACTTCCTGCCTGTAAACCCGACTTTCCTCAAGGGGCTCAGCCTTCATCTGCTCTCACTCTGCGTGCCCCCTCCCTCTGGTCACCACGCCGCCCTCTCCAGCTTGGCTCTGTCCCCTGATCCTCAGGTGGAGCTGCCTACGTGGCCATCTTCCTATGAAGGATCACAGGCACTTGAAATCTAATGCCCAAGACAATCTAACGTGGCCCTTCCTTCTCACCCCGTGGCGTCTGTTAGTGAACAGCACCCCCCTTTGCACCGTCCCTGAAGCAGAAGCCCAAGGCCCCCCCCTCCCTTCTTCTGGCCCCGTCACGACCCTCCACCTACACAGCTGCTCAGTGACCCAGAGCAGCTCGTTCCGCTTCCCCATCTCTCTGCTCTATGCCTGTCTGGGTACCACCCTGGATGCTTCTTAAGTGTCCATATTTAATAGTAAAATCGAAAAATGGGATTTTTCTTTGCAAGAAATTTTTGGTTCTATAAGAACCAGGCTTTGGTTTTACAGGAATATATTCTCTTTGTAGTCCCCTCACGTTTTAGTTACACAGCCTCACCTGCAGCTTAATATTGTTGCCCCAATTCCAGTAGGTATTGTGTCGTCTGGATAAACCCTCTGCGCGGCTCCTGGCGCCAAGCGTTGCCCCTGCAGCTAGAGTTCGGCGCCTCTAGGAATCCACCGCCGAGCACCTGTGTTCAGGAAGCTGGTGCGTGGGACGTTTCGCCACAGCTTCCATTTTCTCTCAAAGTAACCAGACACAGGTTTTTTGATGCAGCTTTAGTTAAGGAAAAAAATGCAGGTTGGTTCATAAAATTCACGTTTATCAAATCTCTAGTGGTATGTACCACTCCCCCTGAGTAATGCTATGGGGACTTTGATGATTAAGAAACGTAGCCCGTGGCCTCAGGGAGCTTGTAATGGAGAGTGAGCCCCCCGCAGTGCACCGCAGAGCGGGCATGTGGACGCTCAGGAGGGGCCGACACGGGGCCACGTCACGAAGGTAGGGATGGAAGGGAGGGAGGCAAAGAGAGAGAGAGAGAATTGAAGACCACGTACAAACTTACACGGTGTCATGTATATCTAATTTCTGTAAGTCTACACATTTGCATATATGTTTATCTAGAAGGAAATTGGAGAGAGCATTAAGACTTATATATTGACCAGTTACGGCCATTGATATATGAACAAAGCAAGTAGCAAGTGATGGGTATAGTATGATATGCTTTGGGTAAGAAGCAAATCTACTTCTCTGTGCAAACATGTGCTTGTGTTTATGTGAGCAAGAAAAACCATGTACAAAATATGAGGCTGTTAAACATTGGTTACCTGGTGGGAAAGGTGATTAGCTTTGCTTTCCTACAATTTTCCATGGTATTGGTCTACTTATTAAAATAAGCATATAGCCCTGACTGGTGTGGCTCAGTGGTTTGAGTGCTGGCCTGCGAACCAAAGGGTCACTGGTTCAATTCCCAGTCAGGGCACAAGCCTGGATTGTGGGCCAGGTCCCCTGTAGGGGATGCACGAGAGGCAACCACACATTGATGTTTCTCTCCCTTTCTCCCTCCCTTCCCCCCTCCCTTCCCCTCTGTCTGAAAATGGATAAATAAATCTTTTTAAAAAGATAAAATAAGCATATGGCACTTTTGTAATGTGTCAGATCTAAAATGGAGTTTAAATGTGTGCCATTTAAAATGGAGTGCCTGTGCCAGCACTGGGCCCGTGCTCTGCACATACTGTGTCTGTGGAAGTCTCACAGCGGCTGTGAGAACTCTGTGCCCTGGTATGTGCCCTGGCAGTGCCAGTAAGGAAAGGGGGTGCTGAGCAGCAGTGAGGGAGCCGAGCCCAGTGAAGTGGTACATGGTAGACCTGCGAGGAAGCCAGCTGTGTGTGGCTCTGAGGCCACACACTGAGGACAGCACTTAAACTGTCCCTGCTCCTTTCGCACAGTAGGACGTCCCTCCGTCAGCCACCGCTTCCTGGCTCTTCCTCCCCCTCAGTGCACATGGAGAAAGGGGCTGCCCTGCACGCGGGACTACCCCTTTCCCACCACAGGCACACCATTCCCAGAGATTTGGAGCAATGTCAGAAATTCCTGACAGAGGCAATGAAGCGCAAAGGCTATGAACATGGACACAGAAGCCATACTTACTGCCTTGGGTTCAAATGCCAGTGCATTTACTAGCTCCCTGATCTTGGGAAAGTTGCTTAATCTCTCTGTGTCTCTTATCTTCATCTCAAAAATGAGGATTAAATGAGAACTACTTTGTTGGGTAGTGTAAGCACTAACTGAATCACTACCTGCAAAATACTTAGAACACTGCCTAGCACACATGTAGTAAGTGTCAGATGCAGTTGCCAGTACACGGAGTCCTGATGGAGCGGTAGCAGCCACCTCGTGGTCTGAGAACTGTGATCCGAGGGGCAGGCGGGAGGGGCAAGCAGGGGACGCAGGCTTGTTCAGTGTCCTCATCTGAAAGGTGAGGGTAACCCCGGCCTTGTGGGGTCGCTGTGAGGATTAAATGAGATGGCATGGTGTTCGGCACGATATCCGGCAGTTAATGAATGAGCACTATCTCTTTCCTGGTAGAAGCTGATTATAAAATCTGTGTGAAAATGCAAAGGAGCCTGAATTGCCAAAGCAATTTCTCAGAGCAAAGTTGGAAGACCTTTGCTACTTGATGTCCAGACTTATCATAAAACTATAGTAATCAGACAGGGTGGCAGAGCTGTGCAGATGAACAAATAGATCAATGGGACAGGACGGGAAGTCCTCAGATAGACGTACACGTGTGCGTCTACTCATTTTTGACAAAGGTGCCAAAGCAATTTAATGGGGGAGGAGTAGTGTTTTCCACAAATAGTGCTGGAACAATTGGACATGTGTGTGCAAAATAGTGAACATGTTGTACCACATAAGCATGTTAACTCAAAGATGGATCAAAGACCTAAATGTAAACTGTAAAAGTTCTAGAAGAGGATAAAATCTTTGCGATCTTGTGTGATGTTAAATGTTGTGTTTCCACTTGGCTAGGCCATGATGCCTAGATATTTGGTCAAACATTATTTTAGATGTTTCTTTGAAAGAGTTCTTCAGATGAGATTAACATTTAAGTCAGCAGGCTTTGAGTTAAGCAGACTACCCTCCATTCTGTGGTGGGCCCTGTCCAATCAGGTGAAGGCCTTAAGAGGAAAATACTGATGAGTGAACCCTGCCTCCAGACTGCCTTCAGGCTCTAGCTGAAGCATCGGCTCTTTTCTGGGTCTCCAGCCTCCGGGCCTACGCTGCAGAGTTTGGACTTGCCAAGCACGAGCCATCCTTAAAGTACCTCTCACTCAACCAAACCGCCGAATTGGTAAACACCCCGGAGAATGCTGCTCCGCTGTAGAAAGGAGTGAGCGACCGACAGAGGAAACGGTGTGAGTGAATCTCAAAGCCTTATGCATTTGAGGCAGGCACAACAGGCCACACGCAACGTGGTTCCCTCTATATGGCATTCTAGAACAGGCAAAAATATAGGGGCAGAAAATAGGTAAGTGGTTGCTAGGGGGCAGGGATGGTAGAAGGGGACTGACTAATAACACAGCAGAAGGCCGTTTTGGTGGGCAGAGGGAAATCTTCCCTATTTTGCTTGTGGTGATGGTTTTTTTTAAAAAATATTTTATTTATTTATCTTTAGTGGGGAAGGGAAGGAGAGAGGGAGAGAAATATCAATGTATGCTTGCCTCTGCCGAGGACACACAATGTATCGTGTGTCCCCTGCCGGGAAGTGGCCTGCAACCCAAGCATGTGCCCTAACTGGGAATCGAACCGCGATCCTCTGGTTCGCAGGCCCATGCTCAATCCACTGAGCTACACCAGCCAGGGCTTGTGGTGATGGTTTTATGTAACCAAACACATTTATTCAGACACATCAAACTGAATATTTTAAAAGGGGAAATTTTATTGGATATGAATTGCACCTTGATTTTTTTTTAATGCTGACCCAAAGATATTGTTATTGATTTTAGAGAGACAGGAAGAGAGAAAGGGAGGGGGGATGAGAGAGGGGGAGAGAGACTGAGAGAGAGAGAGAAGGAGAGAGAGAGAATCATTGGTGTGAGAAAGGAACATCAGTCAGTTGCCTCCCATATGTGCCCTGACCAGGGATTGAACCCACAACCTTTGGTGTTTGGGACAACACTGCAACCCAACTGACTCTCCTGGCCAGAGTGCACTTTGATTTTTCTTTTTTTAAATAGCTGTTCTAAATAAAATTGTTATAGAGAAGGAAATAGTCTTGGGAGGTTCTGTAACTCTGTTCTAGTCATTTATAGGCTGTGGCTCCTGTGGCGTTTTTATATCCTCTGCCCACACTAGTGAATGAATGAATGAATGACTGTGCTCCAATACATGTAAACTTGAAACCTTTAGACAGAGAGATGTGCAAAGAGTTTGTAGTAACGCCAACGATCCAAGCATGACATTTGTGTTTACAGCCATGAAGAGTGTGGGGCGGTCCATGTTTCCCATCAGCCTCTCCCAAGAGAAGGCTGAAGGAAGACACCTGGTGTGCATTCAGAATCTCAGAGACGTGTGGCAGGGCCAGCGCCTGCATGCACAGCAGCATCCCTCCTGCTGCCTCAGCTGGGCTTCCGGCTCGTAAACCTGTTTCCCGTTTGGGCAACACCCTGCTTTCCAGGGCAGGGGAAAGCGGTGGAAGCAAGGATCTTGTTGCTCTTTTGTTTTCGAGTCTGTGGATGTGTGTTTCATAGCAGGACTCACTGCAGTGTCTGGTTGTGAACTCGTGTGCGCCAGCCTGTTGGTCTGGAGCCCTGTCCTGAAAGCTGCCGTCCCCATGGGGTGGGCCGTGGGGGAGTGGATGTTTGTAAGATTGTCGTTCAGATGAAAGTGTTCATTCGAGGGCTTGTGTTATATGTAGCTTGCTTCTTCCAAAAGACTCTGTCTACTTGTTTTAAAAGATACGAAAAATAAAAAATGTTGAACAGGTCACACGTTCACATGTTCTGATACAGAAGGTTCAGAAGGTCAATAAGTCTTTTCCCCACGCTCTGTCCCAGCCGCTCGATGCCTCTCTTCTCAAAGGCAGTCCGTCCTACCTCTTTCTTGTATTTTTCCTGAGATGGTTTATGCATATATGTGCAAATAGATATGTCTGTATGTGTTCCTCCACATGTGTTCCTCTGTACAAATTGTAGGGTACACTGTATATCTTCTTTACTTTGCTTTATGCAATGAACTGTAATTAGCATAATCTATCCCCCAGTTTTAAAGGGTTTATTTATTTTTAGAGAGAGGGGAGGGGAGAGAGAAAGAGGGAGAGAAATGTCAACTGGCTGCCCCTCACATGCCCATGAATGGGGGGCAGGGGACCTGGCCTGCAACCCAGGAATGTGCCCTGACCTGGAATCGAACCAGTGATGTCTCGGTTCGCAGGCTGGTGTTCAATTCACAGAGCTGCACCAGCCAGGGCTTTACCTGTCCCCTAGTCATGGATGCTGAGATTATGTGAGTCTTCTGCCCTTACAAATTATGCTGCAGCAGCTAACCTCTCCTGAGCTCCTGCTGCAGTGTGGTTGTATCTGGGGGACAGAGCTCTAAGTGGCACTCCCTGGTCAGGTGACGCATCCCCTTGTCACTTCGACAGCTACAGCAGAACTGCTGTGCACAGAGCTTGCATCAGTGCGCACTCCTGCCACAGGTGGGAGTGGCCTGTGCAACTGACCTTGAGGCACACAGTCACCAGCCACGCTGGACTCTCTCTTCTTCCCTCTCCTTCCGAACTCATCCTGCCTTTCTAGCATTCTCTCCATGAGCTCTCTGCTGTGGCTGACTCGGCCTGTATTTAGCCTTTGCTACTCCACTTCAGCATGGGTTCCATAGAGTTTTCTTTTTCCACCTCACCCTCTGGGTTGTGTCTGGGGCCAGCTGCGTGGGAGTGGCTGGAGGGAGGGCAGGCGTGGGGCCCTCCATAGCTCTCCTCCCCGTCCTCACCCAACACCCACAGCTGGAAACACGGCCCAGCATGTTGTCGCCTCCCCAGTGAGGGCGTGAGGGCTGGCGCCTGTGCGGTGCTGACACAGCCCCGGCCCTGCTCCAGGCTGGCAGATGGACATGGAGGGTATACAGTTACGGGCAGGTCAGACAGAAAATCTGCTTTTTGTTCTCCAGTCGCCAGAAGCGTCGCCGTGTGGGAGGACAGTCCCCGCAGGGAGATCTAGGCCTCTGTTGTTTACCCTCAGAAATCAGCAAGGAGGCCTGGCATGTGGTGGTGCTTCTGAGCAGCACGGAGCGTATGTTAAGATTTTATTAAATGAGTCAATTAATGAGGGAGCCAGTAAGAGGTTACAACCAGTTTAAAAAAGAATGCAGAGAATTACAAATACAAGGTCAGGCACAAGTAAACAGCCCTTTTTTATTACATAAAAATTTTACTGCAAAATCCTAAGCATGTAATTCTGTAACATAACACTATCACACTCAAGCACACCACATGACATTTTAGGTGAAATGTTCAAATTTCTGTCCATCTCGTGCGAGACACTCATATACCCTACCACCCCCGATCGGTGGAGTTCCTTCTGACAGACCCTGTATGTAGGCCGTTAGGAAAACAGAAATAAATCTGTTTCTTAGATGTAAAGCTGGCCGGTATGCACCGGATGTCCGCTGGACAGAGTTTCTTGGCATCTGCCTCGGTGTTGTGAGACTGCGCCGTTGTTAAGTAGCTCAGAGACAGGCAGGTGACCAAGGGATGGCATGGAAGCTGTGCCTGAGACAGGACGCGAGTCCCCTCCCTCGCCCTCTCCCCCCTCCCCGCCCGCCGTGCATGTCTGTCTTCTACCCTGTTAGGTTAAAATTTCTTTTATTTTTTTTTTAAATCATGGTAAAAATAACACAAAATCTAGCATTTTGTCTGTTTAAGTGTGCAGCTCACTGGTACGAAGCACATTTACATTGTTGGAAAACCGTCAGCACCGTTCACATCCAGAACTCTTCACCTTAGAACCAAAATGCCGCACCCCTTAAATGCTTACGCCCCATTTCCCACTCCCCTGGTCCCTGGCAACCACAGTACCACTTGGCATCTCTTTGAATTTGTCACCCATTTCAACATCTTCCCCAATTTTTCCTTAACAAGGGTCCAGGCAGTGAGTCCCTTGACCGTCTCTGTGACCCTGGCCAAGTCATTGGCCACCCTGGGCCTTGGTTTCCTGTCTGTGAAATCAGCCTGACGACACTCGCTTCAGGGGTGTGTGGTGAGGGTTGACAGTGCAGAGAGTGCTCGGTGCGCGCAACGAACGTGGAAGTGGCTCAGTGCGTGGTTGTTGCTGTTATCACAATCCCGTTTTCTTACTTGAGTTCTTGGACTGCAGGGGCTTGGAAGTTCCATTAGGTCTGGAATGTTCCAGTATTGGCTGCGAATGTGATCACCTGGAGAGCCTTAAAAATACGGATGCCCAGGTAGGTCCCGCGCTCAGAGGTTCTGATTTCATTGGTCTGGGGTGTGGCTTGACCTTGGGTGTTTCTCAGAGCTCTGAGTGATGCTAATGAGCAGCGAGGCAGAGAGCCATTCATTGCTCCAGGTATTTCTCCCTGATGTCTCAGAGTCGCGTGTGGGGTAGGACAACCCTCTCTAGTGAGCATTGGGCCAAGTCGGGATTTACATGCCTGGAAGCCATGGCTCTTTCTAGTGCACTGTAAAGTACTGACACCTCCAACCAGAAACAAGTTTACCAGCTGGCAATACAAGTCTCAAATATGAGAAGGTGGACACGTGCTGTGGATTGTTGTGTGGCTTGCTTATGAGACAAGGCATGGAAATTTATTGGGTCAATACTAGGAAAGTCTCAGTAAGTGTTACCTTATTATGATGAGCATGTTAATTAGGAAGGAGCACAGTGACTTTGTGGTTCGAGCAGAGGTGCGGAGTTACCCCCTGGAGATGGTCTTTGGAGGTGGGAGAGGTGGCCCTCTCAGATGGAGAGGGACAGGGTGGGACCTGGTGCATTAGCATTAGACATTAGCCCCTGCCGGGGCCTGTGCAGAGACCTAGTGTAGCAAGCCCCCAAACTTGGGCTCTCACACCTGACCAGGCACCTTAGGAGAGCCTCGAGGCCGCTTGGAATGGGAGTCCCAGAACTGGCCGAATCTCTCAGCTACAGGGTGTCTTCTGTTTCCCTCTTGCTTGTGTTTGCACTGGAGTTCACCGGGGGTGGTGCAGGCCCCAGTTGCCCTCCCCTTTCCCCAGTTCTGGGAAAGCCCGGTAGGCGTGTGGGCCCAGAGACCCTTCTAGAACCTGGGTGCTCAATCAGCAAGTCATCCACCATCCCTGTTTCCCAGGGTCTGTGTGTGCAGTGGGCACTCTGTTGCCCGAGGAGCGCGCATTTAAAGTGGAAGGCTCTACGTCATAATACTTCATAACCCAGATTAATGTGCCACTTAAGCCCCCTAAAGTCATACATTTAATAGGTCCTAACCACTCTGGAGGAGATACTGTGATGTGGCACAGCTGGGTGCCAGCATTTTAAATCCGTGGTAGTTTCCAGGCCAGTAGCTGGCCTGTTGTAAGACTTGCAGAGCATCAACACCTAATCTGAACTTCTGGGAGGGCTGCAGGTGAAGACACCACAGAGGAAAGGAGCTTGAGCAGCCGTGAGTCACCCACCCACCAGGAGCTCTACCCAGATGCCAGGGCAGGTGGTCTGGTGGTGGAGTCTCTGAGTCCCTTACTGCTTTTCTTTTTTTCCTCTTAAGCTATTTTGATTTAGGTTCCAGAAAATAAATTAAGCCTGAAACTTATTTGGAGACAAAATCTCTTCTCACTGGCCAGTTGGTTTATTTCCAATGAGAATTAGCTATTGTATGTTTAGGTTGCTATAAAACTCAGGATCTAGGGTAGATGGGTGAGTAGGTGGCAACTGTGCTTGGTTTTCTTTTAGCCCATGTTTTCATGGAACTGAGCATTGTATAAAGAATTGGACACCATGAGCAAGTGGAATGTATCCCAAGTGCAAGGCTGGCTCCACGTCAGTCAATGCGATCTCAGCTGTCCACAGCTGTCTCAGTCTGCTTAGGCTGCTGTAAATAACATCACAGTCTGGGTGACTTAAACAACAGACAATTCTTTTTCACAGTTCCGTAGGCTGGGAAGTTCAAGGTCAAGGTATCAGCAGATGGGGCCCTGTGAGGGCGCTCTTCCTGACTTTCAGACAGTGGCATTCTCACTGCGTTCACACGTGATGGGGTGAGAGAGCTCTGACCTCTCTTCCCCTGTTTTGTGAGGACTAGTCCCACATTGGACACAAGTGGTAAGGACAGACATCCCTGTCTTCTTCCTTTTCTTAGAGAAAAGCATTCTGTTTTCCACCATTAAGACTGTTAGCTATAAGTAAGAGGGTCTTACATTCACAACCTCACTGAGTCCTCATTGCTCCCCATAGGCCCTGCCTCCAAGTCCTACCACCCTGGAGGACAGAGCTTCAACAGGTGCATTTGGGGCCACAGATGTTTAGTCCATGACAACAGGTTAAGCAAGAAAAATTGTATGGTCATATCCACAGATGCAGAAAAACACTTGGTAAAATTCAACACTCATTCATGGTTTAAAAAAAAAAGAAGCTCTCAGCAAACTGAGAATTGAGGAGAACTTTCTCAAACTGATAATCTACAAAAACCCTATAGCTAACAGTCTTAATGGTAGAAAACAGAATGCTTTTCTCTAAGAAAAGGAAGAAGACAGGGATGTCTGTCCTTACCACTTGTGTCCAATGTAGTGCCACCAATTCTAACCACTGCAACATGGCAAGAAAAAAAAAGAGAAAAGGCATAAGATTAAAAAAGAAGAAATAACACTGTCTGTTTCTATTTGCAGTAGACATAATTGTCTACATAGAGAACATCAAGGAGTCTACAAAAAAAAAACTCCTAAAACTAATGAGAGTTCAGCAAACTTGCAAGATAATAGATTAACACACGGAAATTTATTACATAGCAATATACTAACTATGCATATGTGGTGTTGGAAATAAAAATATAATACCCTTTATAGTCATTTCAAAAGACATGAAACACTTAGGTTTAAACTGAACAAAACATGCACAGGATCTGAAAAATTATGAAACGATGAGGAAAGAAATCAAAGGAGGCCTGAATAACTGGAGATGCAGGCAAGTCATTTTCATAGTTAGAAGACTCAACATAGTAAAGCTGATAATTCTCTCCAGATAGGTCTGTAAGTTTAATGCAATTTCTTTGGAAATCCCAGCAAAATGTTTTACAGCTATATGCCAGCTTACTCTAAAACAAGGGTATCCAACCCACGGCCCATGGGCTGCATGCAGCCCAGGGTGGCTGTGAATGCAGCCCAACACAAAATCATAAATTCACTTAAAACATTATGAAGTGTTTTTGTGATTATGTGTTGTAATGCATTGAATGTGTGGCCCAGGACAGTGCTTCTTCTTCCAGTGTGGCCTAGAGATGCCAAAGGTTGGACACCCTGTTGTAAAACGTATGTGAAAAGACACAAATTCTAGGGTAGTGAAAACAAAATTAAGGAGGAGGAGTCACTCTGCTTGACATTAAGCCAACTATATGAATGATTACAGTATTCGGGAGTACGTGGTATATTGGTGGAGGGACAGACACATGATCAACAGAACAGGATAGAACAGAATAGAGAACCCAGGAACAGACCCACACAAGTATGCCCAAATGATTTTTCCCAAAGGTGCAAAAGCAGTTTACTAGGACACTCTGAACAGATGATGTTGGAACAATTGGATGTCCATAGGTCAAAAAAATGAAACTTGACCCGAAGCCCACCACCTTATACAAAAATTAATCCAAAATGGGTCATGGCCTTAAATGTAGAATGTAAAATTATAAAACTTCTTTTAAAAATCATGAGAAAATCTTCAGGCTCTAGGGCTAGGCAAATAGTCCTTAGATTTGACACCAGAAACATGATCTGTAAAAGGAAAAAGTGATCAATTGGATCCCCTAAGAATGAAAGGCTTCTGCTCTGTGAACAACTCTGAAGATGAAAAGACAACCAACAGTCTGGGAGAAAATATTTACAAACCACATGTTTGACAAAGGATTTATAGGTAGAATACGAGGTCTGGCCAGAAGGTATCCAGCCATGTAATTTGGAAAACAGAGACATTTATTGAAGAAGATACAAGAAACACTGTACATAGGACAATGATGCCTCAGTCCCCTTCAAAGTAGTCACCTTGGGACCTCACACAGTTCTCCCAGTCGTCATCAACTGCTCTGGAGTATTTTCCTCAATATCATTGATGGTCTGAAATCTCTTTCCTTTCAAAGGTGATTTTAGTTTTAGGAAAAGCCAGAGTCACTGGGCACCAAATCTGGGCTATAGGGGGGCTGAGTCACCTTGGTGATTTGACGTTTTGCCAAAAAATCTCTGCATGAGATGTGATGTTTGAGTGGACGCATTGTTGTGATGAAGCTGCTAGTCACCAGTTGCCCATAGATGTGGTCTTCTGAATCATCCGAATAGTTTCCATGGAGGAATGTTCAAGCTTAACGCAAAATTTGATGCAGATTCGTTGCTCTACTTGCTCAGTCATTTTGAATGTGATGGCCACACAGCACACATGCTCACTCAACAGTGTCTACCACCCGCTCTGACCAATACAGTGAAGGCATCACTGTTCACACATGGGCATTCCAGTCCACTCTCCTTGGCTGCCAGGTCACATCGATATCACACAAACTGTTCTTGTTATAGTAACGATGGCTGGACTTTTTCCGGACAGACTTCATATAAAGAACTCTCAAAATTCAACTAAAATAACCAGTAATTCTGTTAGCAAATGGGCAAAGGCATGAAGAGACATTCACCAAATAGCATATATCAATGGCAAACAAGCAAATGAAAAGATGTGTAGCATCCTTAGCCATAAAGTAAATGCAAACTAGAATCACAGCGAAATATCACTACACCTATTAGAATGGCTAAAATAAAAAAGGTGACTACACCAAATGCTGGCAAGGATGTAGAGAAACTGAGTCTCTCCTACATTGCTGGTGGAAACATAAAATGATACAGCCACTCTGGACAATAGTCTGGCAGTTTCTTATAAAACTATATATGCAACTACTATGTGACCCAGCAATTGCACTCTTGGACATTTATCCAAGGGAAATCAAAGCTTATGTTTACACAAAAGCATGCCAAGAAAGGCTTATAGCACCCCTATTTGCAATAGTCAAAAACTGGCATCAACCCAGCTGTCCCGCAACAAGGGAATGGTTAACCAGTTATGGTGCATTCATACCACTGGATACTACTCGGCAATAAAAGAGAACAAACTGTGGACATATGCAAGGTTACACACTGTTCCATTCCATTTGTATGACACTGACAAAATTAGAGAAACGGAAAAAGTTGTGATTTCTCTGGTGAGGGATGAGGGTGGGAGATAAGTGAGGGGAGGGAGCTGGATTCTTACAGGTAAATACTCTTACTTACCTGTAAGAGGGCGCAGGAAGAGTCCTTGGTGACAGAGCCTTTCTGTGTCTGGTGGCCTGTGTCAGTGCCCTGATTCTGATACGGCTCTGTGCTTTTGCAGGATGTTATAAGAGGGGAAAACTGGGTGAACACTGTGTGAGAGCCGTCTATATTTCTTAAAACTGCATATAAATCTATAATTTCTTTGAAGTAAAAAAGTTTAATTTTTAAAAAATTACAAAGGGAAGGCAGGGATAACGGAAGGCCATAATTAAAAGCTATTTGTGGCCCGAAGGCCACAGTTTACAACTTCAGCCGAAGGCTGACTCAGGAGTCCCAGGTTCTCAGAGTTAGACTCGTGTTGCATCCAGCCTCATGCCTCCCCCGCCCCAGTCGGCCAAGCTGCACTGCCCAGGCCTGAATCCCTCCAGGGTTTCCACTGCCTTGAGTTCTGGTGGTATGTCTCTGGTATTTTTATATATACCCTGTGAAGAAGGTTGAAACCCCACCTTCATAGCTTCATGCCCTGGAGCAGTGTTCTTAAGGTGCCTTGACTGGGCTGTTTTGCTTCTCCAAGGACTGTCCCTGGGAAAACCGATAAGAAATGTGGGTGAGCTCAGCCTGGCACTCAAGTGTTTGTCAAGTAAATTATACCTACTACTTTGACTACAGAAGAAAAATTTTGCATATGCCTGTGGTACTTCCTCCAGAGTAGAGCCTGTGCCAGAGAGAAAAGGGAGCTGCTTCTGTTAAAGCAGACCACGAGTCTACGAAGCTTTACACCGCGAGGAGGCTGTCCGAGTGGAGGGGAGGTCAGACCAGCCTCCCTCTGTCCCCGGGCACTTGCCCTGTGCAGCTCTCGCACTTTGCTGGCCCCGGGCTGACGAGCTTCACTTTAAGATGAAGGTGGTTAATTTACCCAGAAGTTGGTGGAGTTTTGGCCAGGGCCTTTCCTTGCCCTGGCCCCTTTCAATTCCCGCCAAGCCAATTTTGTAATCTTTTTTAAGGAAGGACTCCAACACTGTATATGTTTCAGGCCTCGTGGAATTTGCATTTGCATTTGTTCCTGGTAAAGGTTCCTATGTAGAAACAGCTCCAACTCTTGGTTCTCAGCAGAATGGAGCTAGGATGAAACTTTCCCAAATCTAGATACTAAAGGTTACAAATAAGGAAGAGATCAAGATAATATAAGTATAAAGGAGCAATGTGTGCATGTACTAGTTTCTTCTTCTCTACTAGCTAGCTTTGCCCAGCATTCACAAGCTCTGGGAGACAGCTGGGTTCCTCACCTCCTGACGCTCGATCTACTTCCACATAGGGATGTCTATGTGTGATAATTCATCACCTAAAAACTGGTGATTGATAGCATGTGCTTTGAATGAAGACAGTCTGAGTTCAAATACCATTGCGCTGCTTAGCAGCTATGTGCTTGGACAAGTATTTTACCTCTATGCCTCAGTTTCCACATCTGTAAAATGGGACAATAATAGCGACCTTAAATTTGCCAGGTAATGCTGCAGGTAATCCAAAATCTCAGAAACTTTAAGCAGCTCTTGAAGCTTTATTTTTTCTCCTTTTGTTTGTCCCCTGCAGGTCAGTGGGGTTGGGTGGGAGAGGAGGCCGAGCTCATCTTGGCCCCACTCAGGACCACAGTGACTAAGCCTCCGCCATTTGGAAAACTTTCTGTCAGTGCTGGTGCCACAGTAGAAGGGAAGGTGGGGATTCACCCATTAGCTCTAAATGTTTCAGCCTTAAATTGATACATCGCACACTCATTTCATTGGCCAGAGCAAGTCACGTGGCTACACCTAATAACTTCAGAGAGGTTGAGAAGTGCACCTTTCCCATGAGCTTAGAAGAGAAGGGCATGTTTGCCACATACCGCCTTAGGGTGCTTGGGAGGACTGAATGGTATAATGAAGAGCCTAGAAGGGTCCTTGGTTTTGTAAGGGCTCAGTAAGTGTTAATATGAAAATAAGAATGGAAGATTTCCTACCAAACTGTCAGTGAAGAAAGTTGACCTTCCATAGGCAAATTAGAAAAATCAAACTTCATAAAAATTAAAAATTTCTGTGTATCAGAGGACACTATCAACAGAGGGAACAGGTAACCCAAAGAATGGGAGAAAATATTTGCAAATCATATATCTGACAAGGGACTAATATCTAGAATATATAAAGAACTTCAACAACTCAGCCGCACCAAAACAACTCAATTTTTAAAGTGAACAAGGACTTGAATAGATATTTCTCCAAAGAGGATATACAAATGGTCAATAAGCACATGGCTCATGAAGAGGTTCAGCATCACGAATCATTAGGGAAATTTAAATCACACTCATAATCAAATTGTACCTATTAGGATGGCTATTTCAAAAAGAGCAAAACAAAACAAAATAACAAACATTGGCAAGGAGGGAAAAATTAGGAACCTTATGCATTGCTGATCGGAATGTAAAATGGTACAAACACTATGAAAAATGGTGATTCCTCAAAAAATTAACATAGAATCACCATGCAGTTATGCAATTGCACTTCTAGGAATATACCCAAAGGAAGTGAAAGCAGAAATTTGAAGAGCTGTTTTGTACAACCATGTTCATGCAATATTATTCACAATAGCCAGATGTTGGAATCAACTCACATGTCCATCAGTAACTAAGTGGATAAACAAAATCTAGTATATACATAAAAATGGCTATGATGCAGTAACACAAACTTCCAGCGTCCAAATGACCTGCATTACTCAGCCTTAAAAAGGAATAAAATTCTGATTCATGCTACAACGTGGATGCACCTTGAAGATACAGTCAGACCCTGGGTCTCGAACATCTTGGTTCTCACACAGTTCGGTCCTTGACCAAGTTGTTCACAGAAAAAATGTCTCAGTTGTGTAGCGAGACGTCGGGTCTCGATTCTCTCTGTCTGACAGCCCTTTCCTGCTGACACGCAGGCGATCAGTCACACGTCTCTTAGGCGACAAAGGAGATTGGTTTTTGAACAAATCTCTTCTTGAACAGTTTTCCAGAACAAACTAAGTTTTAGAACTGAGGTTCCACTGTGTTAGGGTAAGTGATGTAAGCCAGGCACCAAAGGACAAACACTGTATGATTTCACTTATATGAAGGACCAAGCATAGGCACATCTATAGAGATAGAAGTAGGAAAGAGGGTGGCAGGCACTAGGGCGGGACCAGCAGCCAGGAGTTATTGTTTAAAGGATACAGAGCTTCTGTTTGGGATGATGAAAAAGTCTGAGCCCTGGCTGGTGTAGCTCAGTGGATTGAGCACGGGCCTGCGAACCACACGATCGCAGTTCGATTCCCAGTCAGGGCACATGCCTAGGTTGCAGGCCAGTTCCCAGCAGGGGACTCACGAGAGGCAACCATACATTGATATTTCTCTCCTTCTCTCCTTCCCTTCCCCCCTAAAGATAAATAAATAAATCTAAAAAAAATTTTTTTTTAAAGTCTGGAATTGGATCGTTGTGAGTGAATATACTTAATATCACTGAATTGTACACTTAAAATGGTTTAAGTGGCAAATTTTATGTTATTCATATTTTATTACAATAAATCAAAAAGAATTGAACCAAGAATAAGCAGAACACTTAGATAGTCTAATTACCACAGAGAAGGTTAGAAGCATTTTTAGAGATTCACCCTTTAAAAAAACACGAGGGCCAAGTGGTTTCTCAGCCCTGTTTTGTTTTTTGACTACAAAAGAATAAAAATTCCAATGTTATTTAAACTGTTGTAAACACAGAACAAAATGGAAAGTTAGGTCTGTTTTATAAAAGCATTATAAACTTAAAGCCAAAGCCAGGGAAATATAAATGAGAGAGAGAAAAGGATAGTACAAGAGCTATAAATCCATCTGAATTGTGAATATAAATACAAAAATTCTTCATGGCATTACTGAAAAGAATACAGCACTTAACCAGAAGAACAATACTGTGTGACTGAGTGGAGTTCGATCCAGGAATACAAAGTGGATTCTGTAATTCGTAGTACCAAGAAATTAGAGGAGAAAAACACACGATTATATCAACAGTTGTTGAAAAGGCAGTGATTCCTAAAAAAAACCCCAGAAAATCAGAGAGGAGAGTCTTATATCCCGGCCACAGTTCATCATGCATTGGACCACCATGCATTGGACTACCATGCTCTGTCAGTGTGTCAGCCCGTGGAAAACGCAGCCCGGGTGGCTTCTCGGGAAGAACAGGAGGCCATTACGTGAGCGCTTCAACAGTCAGGGAATCTGCACAGCCGGTTAAGTTGACTGGAATATTTTGGTCCTTCTTGCTGGTGCACCTTTCTAGAAGCAAGGCCAACCCTGGCAGTTACTGGATCACCTCAAAAGGAATTCACTTATTAAGTAAGCCATTGTATTTGAATAATTGACTTCTAACAATATACATTTCAAATCACCTCTCCAAATTATTCATGATTATTAGGCCATCCCCAAAGTAGGACTTAGAGAAGCCTTCTGAAGCTTTTTGGCACAGGACTCAGACCCGTCTGCAAAGGAGGATTGTTACCTTGCAGGACAACCCGCAGCCCTCCCACGTGGGGTCGGACTGTGGGTGCTCCGTGCAGGGGTCTTATATCGGCCCCCATTGCATTCGAGGTTAAATTAGCCTCTTCTTCCAACCTGAGATGGTCTTGAATCCTGATCTTAGTTGTCCGCGGAATTGACTGTCTTGCTGCTGCTTGTCACTTTAGTCTAAGATGTGATATGTTACTCCTCCATGCAGACAGGGGGACAGAACACATTTCCACCAAGGAAAACTTTTTTAAAGTAAAGTTTTATTTTCTCACTCTCCTTTGATCTGTGGCACTTTTTTCCTTCACTTGTTTTTGTTTCTGAACGTCTTTAACACTTTGTGTTCATTAAATCATAACCTTTGAAGGACTTTGAAGTTTTGGACCCAAATCTCCACCAGTCCAGGGAGCTGAGACTCGGGACGACTGTCTGTGATAAGAAGAGGCTGGGGGCACCATGCAGAGTCAGCAGTTAAAACCTGGGGGGTCTTCTGCCATTAAAACCTGGGTGAGCCGCCAAGGGGCCAGCGCTCTGCTATGTGCATTTCCGCCACAAGGAAGACTCGAGATCTTGAAAAATCATTGGTCCTTTTTCTCTTACTGTCTTCACATTAAACTACCAAAGACCCTCTGGCCTGTGAATGTTACATTGTTTCTGAAATATGCATCTCTCTCATTTTACTAGCGTTATAACTTCTTATTTCTACATCTCTCTTTCTTTTCTTATTTTCTTAATGCTACAGATAATATTGACATGGTTTGCCTCAAAAAAGACTGCAGGTACAAAGTCGTCGTGGGGATGTGAAATACAGCATAAGGAGTGTAGTCAGTAATACTGTGATAACTGTGTAGGTGCCAGATGGGTGGTAGGCCTGGGGGGACCACTTCATAAGTTACGTAAATGTCTAACTACCATGCTCAACAGCTGAAACTAACATACACTGAATGTCAACTGTAATTGAAAATTTATAATGAAAAAAAAAAGACCATACAACCCTGATCTGCTGTATTTCACATGATCTCCTGAAGAAAGGAGCTGTTGTCATTTTGAAATTATTATACTAACCTAACTAAATTCTTCCTGTTAAACTGTTGCTTGCTGTGTGTTTCACATCTATGCATCTGCCCTCCTTGTAAAACCCCCCAGCTAATATGCTTAAATTGTTTTATTTCTTCGAGTTAGTGGGTCTCAATTCCTTTATCCTTCTTTACCCCATTTCTCTGTGTGACCTTGGGTGTCAGCATGTTACTGAACAAAGGTGGTGTTCCAGGAATGGCTGAGCACCAACACCCTTCTTCTTCACTTTTGGGGCCCACTCTGGGGCTTGTCATTTGAGAGACAGGTGGTGTTGGTCTGAAAGGCCTGCCCCTTAGTGAGGAGGATCCGAGACCAGCAGAGACTGGCTGTGGCCTCTGAGTCTCGGCTGGAGTGAGGAGTGACCAGATCCCCATGGAGTCAGTGGGAGGGAAGGGTCTTTCCGGGCTTGTTTCTGTGGGTTTTGGTTCCCAAATGCCCCCTGACCCCCTCCCTGGGGCCATCCCCTACCTGGGGAGGCCTCTCCTATGTGAACACCTCGGTCTGGCTGGGGCCGTCCAGTGAGAAGGGTTAAGCACCGTATCTGAACACATGCTGGGAATAAAGCCCATCTACTTCCTTTCAAGGCGCCTTCTAAGCTTGTTCCTTTTGGCTGGGCTTCCTTGTCATCCTTGTTGGCAGGAGATCTTTATCTGAACAGGAATCCTCCCCCTGGAATGTTCTCTGAGGGAGCCCAGCCCCTCCAGGTGGGAGTTGGCCTCTTCAGACCGTGTAGTGGGGACCGTTTGTTCTGTGCTCCCTTTACCATCACCTGTTAGTGTAATTTATGGGTCACCTGCTTGAACAGGACTTGCTCCGACACCCTTGTGCAGCAGTTCTGCTGGAAGTCGGGACCCACGAGGGTTCAACCTGCCAGCACAAAGCAGCACTGCAGGCCAGAGCCCCAGAGTGGTGGATGGCGCGGCCTCCTTTTTGTCATTGTTGCCTGGTAACAGCTGAAGGCCCTGGCTCTTCAGTGCCCTGGAAATGAACAGGCTGGGAATCTCTGCCTGTCCCTGCAGGGTCCTGTGTTCACTCTCAGATGGCCCACCTGATATCAGGGCCAGTGGGAGGAACCAGCACCTTTAAAGGGTACAGGGCTGGGATGCATTAGAATCACCTGGAACTTGAAAAGCAGCAGCTGCTTCTCCCGAGAACTTGATAGGAAAGCAAATTCTGTCTCCACCCAAGCCTACTGAATCAGAAACTTGTCTGTTTACAAGCCCTCCGGAAGATTCTGCTGCCCAACAAAGTTCGAGAACCACTGGTTTATGGCATAATGTGAACGCACAAAGCTGGACAGTTGTGTGTGGCCCGTGACTGTCCCTGTGCCGAAGCGCCGACAGAAAAGGTGCACAGAAGAAGGCGGATAGAATGGTAACAGTTATAATTGGGTGGTAGCATCACAGATGATTTGCTTTTACTTCCAAACGTTTAGGAGTGTCACTATGTTGCTTATATATTCTTTTAAGACCCGGGATGCTCTGGGTTGCGGCGGTTCGGGGCTCTGGAGGCGGTGCAGACAGGTGCAGACGAGAGCACCGTGAAGAATGTGCACAGAGGAGCGGCTCTGGCCCGGACAGGCCCAGCACGGCGGGGTTCACCCAAGGGCCTGTAGCTGCTCTGGGGAGGATTGCCCCGGCCGGCTCTCAGGCCTGGCCCCTGTCGGAATCCCTGGGGGAGGCTGTGTAACAATGCACGCCTGGGCCCCCCTGTGGAGAGCTGGGCCAAAACCTGTGGAGGAGGGACTCAGGCAAAAGTAGAGGTTGACAGACAGACAGACAAACAGACCAGCTCCCACAGATAATTCTCCTGTCTCTCTGTCCTTGAGCTTCTCAGGGAAGCGGGTTATTTCCGTGCACCTTCAAAGGTCAGCATCTGGGAGTCTTGGGTGCTTTCTGAGGGTGAGACCTGGAGCCTCTCTGCTGGGGGTCAGCCCCCCACCCCCAAGTGGGGATCAGCATGGGGGCTGGGGTCAGACAGCCTGGGGGTGGATCCAAACTCTAATTACGTGCTGAATGACACAGAGCAAGCAACAGTCCCATCACACTTTGGTTTTTCTCATTTGTAAAATGGACTTAATGAGGCTGCCTGCCTCCTAGGTGGTCAGGAGAACGGCAGGAGCAAATATTGCCCGTGTGAAACTCTTAGGATAGTGCCTGCCATGTAGTGAGTGCCTCTGTCCCTTGTTCTCATTGTTACTGGTCTCCCTGGTCCCCTCAGGGCCTGGGCTCAGCTGGGCTGAACTGTTCTTCCAGGGTAACTGGGGTAGGACCCAGTACAAATCGATGCTTCTAAACTCTCTTCCTCTTCTCACGTATGGTATGTAGTCTCTTCTCCGGCCCGTTTCTCCCACTGGCTAGGCCCCGGGGCCTGAGATGGTAGCAGTCGCATCCTGGAGTCTGTCGGGCACACTCCCGGCGTTGCGGCCTTTCCCCTTTGTCAGGTGTGAGCTCGGAGTGCCCTGCCTGCTGGGCAGCCGCTGCCGTTCCCCTTCACAGCTGCACTTCTGTTGTTTCTCACTCAGCAGTGTTCTGGAAAACCACGTACATTTCTGCTTCTTTCTTGCTGTCCTTTGGTGAGTGGTGGTGTGTGTGTGTGTCTAAGGGGTGATCTTGTGTAGGAGAGCCCAGGGGACGGAGGTGCACAGCTTTTGGTTCGGTGGGAAACCTGTTCCTACTGCTGACACCAGAAAGGGGCCAGCACGAGGGAGTGCCCAGAAGCCCCCAGGTCGCTGCTGCAGCTGCTTCAACGCTGTGGAGCCCCAGGATGTCTGTACCTCCTTTGAGGGGCCGAGACACCCCAGCCCTTGAAGTCCACGGCCATCCTATGATCTCCATTTCTCTCAGGTCAAGCCTGGAACTGTGGGATTCGCCCCCGCATCCGTGGTAGCCCCAGCTGCGCTGTGACTGAGGAACACTGGAACCTCTTTGATACGCCCCACCCCCGCGCCCTAGAGTCAACTTGCTTGATCATTTTCGGGAAGTGCCAGGGCTTCCTAAAAGGGACCTAGTGCTGTGGGAGTGGGGACAGTAAGGCCAGGGACATTTCTTCTTGGAGAAGCGGAGAAGGGCGTTCCCACTCAAGGAGTCTCTTCCAGCAGAGATGAGGCCTGTACTCGTGGACTGTGTTTCAAAAGTGGAAATGGGAGAGCAGACCGGGCCTGGCTG
The DNA here is from genome assembly GCF_014824575.4 of Sturnira hondurensis. Classification (NCBI taxonomy): domain Eukaryota; kingdom Metazoa; phylum Chordata; class Mammalia; order Chiroptera; family Phyllostomidae; genus Sturnira; species Sturnira hondurensis. The sequence continues at coordinate 5,611,542 of NW_028098001.1, read as the reverse complement.
GTGGGAACCTCGGCCTTCCTGCTAGGTAGGACCCCCGGGCTGTCCCAGTGCTCCGAGGTCCAGCTCTCTGCCCAGGTTCACTTGCCTTGGAAAGTGCGGCACTGGTCTTTGCCAAGGCAAAGGTGTGGAGTGTCGAGGAGGAGGGGGAACAGCTGGGGTGCTTTTGGGGTTTGGGCTGAAGGCAGTTGGAAGGAAGGGAATCCCATGTTAGGTGGAGGGTGTTACCTCATTTAACCTAATTCAGTCCTGTTGGGGTGGAGCGTGGAGGCCGTTTCTGATTTACAGACAAGGGAACAGGGCTAGGGGAGTGTGGTGCCCCAAAGCACACACGTGTTACTAAGCAGAGCAGGGATTAAACTAAACTCCTCCTCGGACTCCAGGGCCTCTGGCCGTTTGTTTCTCCACAGAGGGGGTTCTTTGTCGATTCTGGATTAGGACGGAATCTCCAGTTGAGGAAGGAATCTCTAGTTGAGGGCCCTTTTGTCAGTAAGTTTGAGTTTCTAAAGCGCCCTCTGGAGATGACCTGGTTTGAATCACAGCAGCATTTCCTTCATCTGACTTCTGATGACTGGTATCCAGACTCCTCAGCCGTGGCCTCCTGCCCAGCAGCCTCCTCCCCAGCTGTGGCCTCCTCCCCAGCAGCCTCCTCCCCAGCTGTGGACTCCTGCCCAGCAGCCTCCTCCCCAGCCTCTCCCTGGGCAGCCTCTCCCCATCGTGCTCTGCAGGCTCCAGTTGCTCAAACCTACCGGTGTCTCCTCATCCTGGCGGTCTTCCTCCGCCTACAGGCAGTGAACTTGCCCATGTTTCAGAGCCTCTGTGAAGGTCACACTCACCCATCTCCTTGATGGGGACACGGGATGACGGACAGAGCCTGGGACCGAGCCCCGGGGGACAGGACCCGGTTACTTTGCTCCATCTGATCAGCTGTGGACGTTTCATTTAGAACAGAAGTGTCAAACTCATTTTCACCTGGGGCGGGGAGGGGGGGCACGGTGCAGCAGCCTCGAGGTGGCCTTCAAAGGGCCGAATGTAATTTCAACTCCTTAGCTGTTGAGGTGTAGTTACATTGATACAGTCCTAAAGTTATTTTGGCCCCTTGAACACCACCAAGAGGCTGGTGGGGCCCCGGTGCAAATGAGTTTGATACCCCTGCTCTAGAGAATCAAGGGGACGTAGTGTGTGCGGGACGCAGTCGTAACCCAAGGGCAGCTCCTTGTCTCAGGCGTGGCTGTTTTTATGAAGCCTTTTTATAGCCCACTTTCTTGGGAGTCACTTTTTCTTAACTAAGAATGCTAATTTTAAAGTGAGCTCTGACCTCTTTCTCCCCAGGATCATTCTAGTGCTTTGATTGCATTTCTTGGTGGAAATTAAGATCCTTCATCGTTTGCTATCTGTTTCCCCCCACGGCTAGTGACCCACGGCAAATGGGCACTTGGGTGAAATCCTGAGTGGGTTCAGCCTGCCAGAGCATCAACCAGGGTCTGCGGGAAGTTTCGTGGGGGTGCCGACGGGGATGGGCGGCCGGGTGGGACATTGTTCCTCTGGTATGTGTGTCAGCCTGGCTGGGGGCCGTGGTGAAATGATGCCTGGAACGGAGTGGCCATGTTTCCTCATGGTGAACTTGAGGGAGAAGGCAGAGGGGGAGTAGTGTCTCCTTTAGAATTTGGAGAATTCGGAGTTTGGCACGGTCGGTTCTCTGAATAGAAGTTGATTTGTACCAAAGAGGGTTATTCTGGGCGTCACCCTCAGTGTCCGACCCCAGCAGCCACATGCTTAGGGCAGGGGCAGGGAACGGTCCTCTCTGTGACCCCACAACAGGGCGGAGAAGCCTTCTCAGGGGCACGAGGAGGCGCGTGCACAGTCGTGGTCCTTACACCACTGGACACAGCCTGCACGTCCACGGGTCGAAGCCTGGGCGAACAATGATAAATGAACTGAAACTACATGTGAGGATATGAAAAAAAATCTCAAAAACGTAATGCGGGAGCAAAAAACTTGCCAAACAATACTGTACAGTTTAACATACTATTTATGTAAGGTTTGGAGATAAGCAAATCAATGTTTATGCTACAAACATGTAATAAAATATAATAAAAGGCAAAAGAATGACGAATATCAAGTATAAGTGTGGCTACCTCAGGGATGGGAGGGGACGAGATCTGGGAGGGGTTCACAGGGCCTCCCTGCTTTCCCCAGTGTTTCCTTAAAGTGATTTGTGAATGGGTGCATTTAAAAATATTACTCATGTTTTTGAATGGTTGAACTAATTTTGTGACTTTCAGATTTGTTTTTTAAAAGGGGGAGAATGTGTTCCAATCAGTTTGGCCTGCAGTTTGAATTCTCAGTAACTGCTAAGTAGACTTTTGTGGAGCTGACCAGCTTGGCCTTTTGCTGTTCTCCCATCTCCCCCTCAGATTCACTGTGGCCCTTCATCCTCCCTGAGCGTTAGCACCAGCGGGTACACAGAAAATGCAAAACCACTCATTTTTCTACCTGTTGTTTTTACGAATGGGGAGCAAAAATTATACACTGAAGATTTGCACATTTTGAGCCTATTTTCTTCATGATCACAGTGCCAGTAGCCAAGGTTAACTGAGACGAACTTGAATTCAGGGTAAATCCATGAGAATCTCCTGCCACCGCACACCCTGCTCCGAGGTGATGTTGGCATCCTGTTTTGAGATCGGTGTTTGCTTTGCATTAACAGCATGGCCGGACCCCCCTGCATCTTGCTGCCAACAAGGGTCACCTTCCTGTGGTCCAGATCCTGCTGAAGGCGGGCTGCGACCTCGACGTTCAGGATGATGTGAGTAGAAGCCGCCCTTCTCTGAGGGGTGGGTTGTCAGAGGGGCCGGTCTGCCTGGAGGCCCGCAGCACAGCGCATGCCCAGCCGTGAGGGGGCAGGGGAGTAAGATGCTCTTAAGCACTTTTTACCTCCACGGGATCCCCGTGGTGGGAAGAATTTACTCCTGAAGACCTGCGCTGGGGCCCCTTCTCAGCAGCGAGTTAGAGTTTGGGAATGTGGGGTAGTTTCCCCATCAGGGTTCATTTCCTGTCTGGTATCAAGTGCAGAGTCTCGAGGGCATTTTGCTTGTGTCCTGGCTCAGTATGAAGGAGCGCGCGCGCGCGCACACACACACACACACACACACACACAAGTAAGTGTGGGCGGGGCCCGCCAGAAACCAGAGTGATTGCCAAGCTTACCACGAGAGAGAAGGTGGGGCTTAAAAACGTAATCGTGTTCCTTTTCTCACCTTGGTATCACTTAGTCAGTGAGTGTTTAGTTTAAAACAACCTTTTCAGAGAAAACCAAACTGACCTCATAGAACCCAAGAAAAGAGAGGCCTCACTCTGACTCTGCCGTTATTAAGACTCAGTTTCTGAGCCTCTTCATTCAAATGATCTAGAAAGAAACTCCAGTTGGCTCGTTTGGGGGTCAAGACCCATTCCTGAGCCAATCAGCAGAGGAGGAGTGGGCTTAGGTAGTATGTGGGGTGCCCTAGTGGGTCTTTCCTCTCTGAGAAGGGGATATGGAAAAGATCATATGAACTGTTCTGCAATTACCTATCAGGAAAACGTCCTCAGATAACACAGCTTGGAACTGGTTCTAACTGTAGTTTATGTGGCGGGGCCTCTAAGAAGTACGCACTCTTGTGAGGGACACAGAATCTGGGGGTTTTGCACTACTTCCTCTTCCAGATGCACCGTTAGTAACGGTGGTTAGAGGGTTATCCAACTTCAGGCTTTCAGAAGGCCAGGGTGCACATTGCCAAAGTGCTTCTAGCTTTCTTTAGGCCTCTGCAAAGTTCTAAACCTTTGCAAGCACACGAGTGAGGACAGCATTCTGAAAGAAACAACTAGGTGTGTGATTGTGTTCTGATGGGCAGAAGGTTGTCCGGTGCCATTCCTAAGTCTCTGGTCGTATTTGGAACCTGTCAGATCATCAAGGACATTATTTTCAGAAGACATTGATTTAGCTTTAAGCTGTTGATTTGTACCTTGGGTCATCATTTATTTTATTTTCCCATAATGTAGTCATCATAACATTGATTGTATCATCATCGATACAATCGATGAGAGTGAAAATACAGGGAGAGAGGAGATTCTGACCCCCGAAAAGCAGGCCTTGGAGTTGCTGGTGCACCCATCTGGCCTTCTGTCTGGGGAATCAAAGCCCTTGCTTGCCACAGTGGCCAGGCTGCAATGTCATGCGTGCTACCCTGTCCCAGCCCAGCACTCCTGCCTGAGGTCTAATACAGCAAGGGCCATGCTAGCTTCCTGGAACTTCTGCTCTTCGTGTCAGACAAGATGGGGGTACGACCGGCAGCAGTTCTCAACAAGGTGGCCTGTCAGCTCCACTTCTCACAGGGACACCCTCTTTCATGGTCTGTTTTCTTTCATCTTTTCCACCTTACACAGCACACAGCACACATCACACATTGCTTCTCCCAGATAACTTTGATCTAAGCAAAATAAGAATACAACAAAACAGTGTAAAATGAGTGGAGGACGGAGGAGGATGGAATGGACTGTCCCTGGTTCTGAAGTAATACATTTGCCAGAATGTGGTCCATGTCTGTCTGCTGTGTATTGGCTGTGCTTGTTGATGATCAGCCTTGAAACTTATGCAAGAATTTGAGGAAGGAAACTCTTTATCGGTGTTCTTTTAAGAAGCTGAGAAGTTCATTATTGAAAAAGGTCATTTCAGAAGTTACCTGTATTCTAAGGCATTATTTTGGATGATGAGTAGAAACAGAGAATGTTAATGTTACGAAGCATTTATCCCTAACTTCATATTCTACAGATACTGTCCTTTATGTCACGGTAAAGACTGAGAATTAGTTGAAGAATGACCTCCAGTGGCCTGGAGTGGGATTATTATGAATTTGCACCTGTGGAAACCAGTTCTTTAGAATATGCCACCCCAGGAGCAAATTCCCTCTTGCTTCCCGTCAACCCTGTCAACTCTCATTGGAGCTCTAATGCCATCTCTGATTGGTCAATGAGCAACCACACAGCCCCCATCTCAGAGGTAGTCCAGGACCCTGTGGCCATGGTAAAAGGCACGAAGGAAGAAAATAATAAGGAAAACCAGAGAAGAAAGGCTAGGAAGAACCCTAGAAGACCAGAGACAGAAAAAGAGGTCAGCAGCTTGCTTTGCGCACCCGGCCTGCCTTGAGCTTCCTTGCAACACGTCTGCCTGTGTCACCTGGGAGGGATTCCTCCCGACGAGGGGCATGTTCCACCCTTGCATGACTGCGGTTTCTTCCATGAGCTTAGCTTTGGAATCTGCTCACTCTTTTTCACCACGTTAGGAGAGAATGCTGAAAGTACTTCAGAACAAAGATTTAGACCTCAGAGCTTCCAAACCTCTTAAAAATTCCAAAGTAAGAAACACTTATGTCAGAAAGATTAAAGCTGGCAGTTTATGTACTTTACAAACAGGTCAGCATGTTCCAAATGAAAGTGCCAAACTACAAGGTTGCTGGCTCTTCGAGTTCCCAGCTGTAGCATTTTTCCTTCTGCTTCTTTGTAGTTAATCACTGGACAAGTACTTCTTGGGCACTGCACTGACGCACTTAGCTTGAGGATTCCATAAAAGGCAGCCCCAACCCCACAGGGGTACCTGATGTTTTTAAAGGCCTGCCCTAAGGTTAATTAGCTTCACAAGTTGGAAATGGGTGAGTGTGAAGAACCTTGACAGTTTGAATTCTGGCCCAACCACACTACCTGAATGAGCTGGTTGGTCATCTCAGGCTAGGCACTGACCTGAGTTGGACCTTTTTTTTTTTCTTATCAATAAAATGAGGGAATTGGCTCTGGCTGGTGTGGCTAAGTGGACTGAATGCCAGTCTGTGAACCAAAAGGTCGCCAGTTCAGTTCCTAGTCAGGGCACATGCCTAACTTGTGGGCCAAGTTCCCAGTAGGGGGTGCTTGAGAGACAAGCACACATTGATGTTTCTCTCCCTTTCTATCTCCCTCCCTTCCCCTCTCTAAAAATAAATAAATAGAATCTTTAAAAAAGATAAATAAAATGAGGGGAATGGATGCCATGGTACTTGGAGCATAGTAGAGAGTCAGTGAGTGTCCACTGAACAAATAAGGAGTAAATGCTGTCAAGTGCTGTATTTATCCCAGTTTTTTTATTTTATATTTCCCCAGAGTCTCAGAATGTCATGTTTAATTTACATCATATAGAAGTAAGGATTATGTCACAGTTGCTTCTTGGGCCTGTTAATAAATATGTATGTATTGCGGCCACATTTTGTTCTTTTCTGTGTCCTATGTCACAGAAGAAATATTTCAACAGTAAATTTTAGTTTTATGGGAGGAAAAATTGATTCACACATAACAGACCCTGTTCCATTCGAGGTTCTGAAGTTGTTCAATTGTTTGTGTTCTTGGGAAGCCTTTATTTCTCCTCTTGGTAATCTAAGGGTGGCTGGTTTTTCTATACCAGAGAAGGTGTCTCCCCCAGGACCACTTCATTCGGTGCCAACGAAGCTCGTGGTGCAGCTAAAGGACAGCCACTTGTGGTGGGGAACAGTCGACTTTGGCCTTCACCAGTGTTTATCTGCTGAAAGGACTCAGGCTCTGAGGGAGGGCTCCGTCTGAGGGGAGTCAAGACTGGGGAGTGGGCTGTGGCCTGGAGACAGGCAGAGGCACTCAGGGTCTCCGCAGAGAGAGGGGAGAGGCAGGAAAACACCTGTGCCACTCGGTGGAGAGCAGTGTGTGTTCTCGCTGCAGCCTCACGCGGTTGTTAGAGCTCTTTGAGTCCTGATAATCCGTCTGGAAATTGACTCCTAAGGGCTGAACTAAGTTAGGTTTAGCTTCTCTCTCTGAGCTCGAGTTCCACAAAGGGACATTCTCTCGAGGGCCGGAAATACAGTAGATTCATGCTGAAAGCAAGTAATAAATAATGGTGACTTTCCTCATTTCATGATTTAGTGGCAGCTTGTGAAACACAATAAAACGTTTGACCACAAGCAACGCTTCGGGTAGACTGTGCCGCATCAGCTCGGCCCTTGGTGCGATGACAGGGGTGGCTGACGTGACCCGTGCATCCAGGGCTCAGTGCTCACGCTTCATGCACAACGTGGACAGAGAGCGCGGTTCAATTTCGATAACGAGGAAAGGCTCTGATAGGCCCAAGGAGTGCTAGTTAAAGAGTGCCAGCAGTTTGCAGGAGTATTAAAAGGCCTCTCCCCGTTAGGTGTGGCCTGGTCCGCATTTGCCCGGAAAGAGTGAGCCCCAGGCTCACCTTTCTCTTCAGATCAGTCATCATAAATTTCACTGGAGGTCCATTTTGGGAAAGCCCATCACCATGCTGATGGGGAAATGGGCAACATCTTAGACATTTTTACAGAACATTTACAAAAATTAAGGCATGGGCAATTTCTCCTATGATGGCTTGCTTGGGCATTAAGCAGAACTCGTGTGGAAACACTTCAGGTGTTCGACGTGGGTGTGTGGTGGCTTGCACACCAGCCACTGCCACTCCGGCGGCCATATTCTTCTGCCTGCATGCCTCACAGAAAGCGACCTCTTTGAATAAGGGATCTGGGAAAGTGGAGAAAACCAAGTCTACGCCTGATTTATAATAGAAATAATGGCTTAGGGTGCCGAGGGCAGGGCTGGTAAGAGAGACACTGTCCCGGTGGGTGAAGTCCTGGTGGTGGGGTAGGGCCTCCTGACCGTCACCGTGGGAATCCCCGGAGCTCCACCCATGAGCAAGGAGAAAAGATCTGAGACACGGAGTCCCCATTACTGGTGCATTGTCACAGCTTAGACTTTTAATGAACAGCAGTTTCTCCTGATGCTAAAAATCAAAGGCTGAATACAAAAAGTTGGAAGGTATTAAAATTATGAAATAAAACCCACTTTTCATGGATGTTTAGAGGGAGATTTAATTTAAAAAGGTGAATTTCGGTTTTAAGTGGTATTAAGTGCTTTTGTGTTGTGAGGAAATGCCCATTAACATGAAGTTTACTCTCCTGACCACACAGAAGCGGCTTGAAGCGCATTTGCAGTGCTAGGCAGCCATTGCCACTGTCCACCTCCAGAACTTTATTCTCAATTAAGTGCTTTTAAAGTCCATCATTTTAAATTCCAGGGAGTTTAGTGAGTCTTCATTAGGGTTATTTATGGGCAGCAGTACATTGCTCTTTGAAAAATCTTCGAGGTTACTGTTTTGTAGTCTCTCTCTTCTTGGGCTAAGGACCAGGGATGCCCCAGGGGGTGTTGTTGCCCCTCTGGTTCTCCACCAAGAAACTTCGTTTATGCAAATCTCTTACCACCCAAATCACAGAACCTGAGGGACGAGAGGGCCCTGAGGACCATCCACCCCCTCGTTTTACAGGCGAAGGAAAGTTTTCACACTGATCACCCACCTGTCCATTCACACATGGACCCCAGGTTGGACTCAATTCGTCTTGACTTGCTGAGTGCCTGTCAGAGATAAAATATGCTCTCGGGGGACTTCTGAACACTCTCATTCCAGTCTTGACTGTTGTTCCTCCAGGAGCAGTTAGTCATTTTCTCAGCTGCAATTATGGTAAAGAGTCAATTTTCCCTTGGCGCCCTGATGAAGAAAGAGAAGGTCTGCGATTCCAGGAATCTGATCACAGAGCAAGGGGTCACATGCAGCATAAGTCACTGGGGGTGCTGTCGTGAGATGTCAGAAAGGGCTTCTTAGAGCTATGCAGTGACAGTTCGTATCCCTGGAATCCCACGGTGACACAGCGTAAACCCCTGCATTCCTCTTGTCCAGTACAAGTCAATCAGCAGTGTACACCCACCGTCAGATCCTGAGTGCCGCACACTCATGTAGCTGGATGGCAATTTCTCTGAGAGCAGGGAGCTGGAGGACTCACAGGGAGCAGGGATTCCAGGCATTGCTGCTATAATCGCACAGCACACGCAGTCCTGCCCTCAGACCCGCTCTTCACAGATGTGACAGCCTTAGTCCGGCGGCACACTGCCACCTCCTCGGGAGCAGGGGAGGGCCTGCCCCGCGTGCTAACGTCAGCGCTGCAGCCAAGGCCTGTTCTGCGGTTGGCTTAAGGTTCCTCCTGAACAAAACTGCTCTGCCTGGTGTGTGTTGTCTACTAACCAGACCAAAAAGCCACCTTGCCCATGGTGGTGACCAGTCTGCTTTGTGTGGGCGGTGGTGTCCTGTGTCGCAGTGAGGGAGTGAGTGAGTGAGTGGTGCGGGTGGTGGGGGAGAGCTGACCCTGTTTCTGCCTCCATGCCGTTCTGCAGGGGGATCAGACGGCCCTGCACCGGGCCACAGTGGTGGGCAACACGGAGGTCATTGCGGCGCTCATCCAGGAGGGCTGTGCCCTGGACCGGCAAGACAAGGTGAAGTGGGGCAGGCCTGCCCGGGGCCCACTGCAAGCTGTTATCCTTCCTGAGTTATCACTCGTGGGTTAGCACGATGAAATCAGGCCACATTTTCTTTGAATGAGTATTTGATATCCTAGTGAAAATTTGAAAAATCCTTCCTCTCATGGCGGCTCTGGGCCACCACATAAGCATAACTTGTAGCAAAAACAAAAGGTCCAGAAGTAATGGCATGTGCCCCTACACCCACAATTGCTTTTCCCCACTCCCTGCCCACCCGCCCTTTTTCCTTCTCCTTCTTTGATAAATGAGCAAGTTAATTTTTAAAACTATACTGGAAGAAAAAATTAGCAAAATTATTTTTTAAGAAATCCCAATGACATATATATTAACCCAGTGTTCCTTAAATTATCAAACAATCTTAAAACAGGGAAATTTACAATTTAGTGCAATTCAGCCTGTTTACTGTATTTTTTATTTTTTTAAAGATTGTATTTATTTATTTTTAGAGAGAGGGGAAGGGGGGGAGAAAAAGAGGGAAAGAAACATCAACGTGAGAGATAAACATCAATTGGTTGCCCCTCACACGCCCCCACCCGGGGACCTCGGCCTACAACCCAAGCATGTGCCCTGACCGGGAATTGGGAATTGAGCCTGCAACCTTTCACTTTGCAGAGGGCAACGCCCAACCACGGAGCCACACCAGTCAGGGCCTGTTTACTTTTTAAGACAACTTTTTAGTCAAGCATATACGCAGAAAAGTACGCAAATAACAAGTGCCGCTCAGTGAGGCTTCACCGCCCGAGCCCATCTGTGTGAGCACTCAGATCCAGACGCAGGGCGTCCCCACAGCCCTGGCCCCTCCAGTCACTTCCTTTTGCTTCCTGCTTTGTGCAGTCAGTCCCTTGGGCCTGGCCACCCACTGCTGCTTCCTTTTCCAGCATGTCCCACTCCCACTCCCTGGCCTTAGGCACTGTGGTCTTTGAGACCCTAGACCCTGTGAGTGCCAGCCACATTGGGCCTGGTCTGTCTGTGTGGTCGATTGCAAGTCTAAGCCAGACCCTGGACGTAATCCCCACTTCCAGCTGCCTGCCCTGTACCCAGGCCTGGAGCTCGTGGAGGGTGGTTCTGCCTCTCCTCCCGCACGTCCCCTTCCCCAAACCCTGACCCTCCGTGCCCCACCCACTCAACCCACTGCACTGAATATCTTTTTTGTAAGTTAAGCGAATACAAGTTATCTTCAGTTGATTGATTCTATTTAGAAGCCACGTAGTGAGGAGTCTTATTTACAAATCAGTGTTGCGCATCTCTTTGGTGCCCTGAGGCTTTTGGATTAAACTGGGTGAGATTAAAATTTGGGAAGAAAAAGGAGAGGGGGTATCCACCTGTCTGGTGCTTGGGCCCTGGAATTTATGAAGCTGGACCCTGCATTTGCCCAATCTTTGCAGGGTTCTCTTGGGGGCAGGAGTAGAGCAGAGCCCAGGAGGTGATGGAAGTGGGAAGGAACGGACATTTTCTGTCCTGATGTTGCTTTCTGTTAAATGCAACTGTGCCTTTCTTAACTGGGGTTTCCATAGAGACGGAAGCCCCAGTGCCTAAGGCGTCCTTTGCACACCCCAAGTCTAGACTGCATCTGGACTGGTACTTGTTACGTACCATTTCTGGGAGAAGGGAGAAACTGGCCACTCAAGCCATTTTTCGGGGCTGTGATGCAGATGAGGAATCCTAGTTGGGAAAGGCTCTGTGATGGGCCCTGAGAACACACGCAGATGTTTTGACTTTAATGAGATCAACGAGGTCGTGGGTAACGTGCTTTCCCTCTGCGTGTACTCTTACAGGACGGGAATACGGCCCTGCACGAGGCATCCTGGCACGGGTTCAGCCAGTCAGTCAAGCTGCTTGTTAAAGCAGGTGCCAACGTGCTTGCCAAGAACAAGGTGAGGCCCTGCAGGGGCTAGCGGTCACTCACAGGTGAGGGTGGCTGCGGGCTTCGTTCCCTGGACAGGAGCCTCCTCTCACAGAGCAGAGAGGGAGCTCAGGGGAGCACAGGGAACCAGCAGGGAAATGAAAGCTTGAATGGCTTTGTGTGCACAATCTGCGTGGTGAGTGAGAGGACCTCCTGGGGTGGCTTTGGCTCCGTGGATCTCTCCTGGCTCTCACTGCTTTGCCCGTGGTTTATCCGAGCGTGGCTGTCCTCATGGAGACAGGGGAAGGATAGTAGCATCCCTTCTCCCTCTTTTCCTCCATCTCCCCTCTCCTGTCACTCATCAGGTCTTGCCTGTTTCGAATCTATCCCTCTCCTTCCATGCTCATTATTGACGTGTCCCTGGATTTTAGAAGTGCCACCGGCTGCCCAGTCCCTTCCCCATCTGGCTCTGAAACCTCTCAGGAAAGCTCTTCAACAGGATGCTGTCTCGGGGCCTCCCCAGAGTGGCCTCAGCCTGCCTCTGGAGCTCCTCTCCTGTGCCTTTCCTAGCATGTGCCTCCTGTGCCCTAAGCTTGGGCTCACTGCCCCCTGCGGCTGCCCCTCCCATAGGGGTAGCCTATTCCCTGTTTGTGCCTTCAGACCTCTACCCACAGCCCCCAAGACCATACTCCCTGGCCACTGCATACAGCTCTGTGCTGTCGTTACTGGTTAAGTGTTTTGCATGGTTCTCTCTTGTGTCAGAAGCTTGGGGGAAAGAATCCAGCCATATACCATCACCTCCCCAGTGATGCCTGGCTCCCTGTCTGCAGGCTGGTGCCTGCCCACTTCTCCGAACTGGTGGGAAACCTGAGTTGGTTCGTTTGTACCAACTCTGAGAAGTAGGAGTTTCCTAGGTAATGGACAGAGAAGCCTCAGGAGGAGCTAGTATAGTCCTTGACTAACACGTGATTCATTTGGGACTCGGAGCCGGCACCCGGCCTGGGTCTGTCTGTGCAGCCCACGGCCTCCTGGCCTATGTGAGGCCCCAGGGCACAGAGCAGAGCCCTGAGTTCCCCCTCCAGGTGAAGCAGCAGAGGCTGTTGGAAAGCACAGGCGAGTGCCGTTTCAAAGACGGACTTGGGTGTTCGGCATGAGCCACAGCCTCTAGGGGAAATTCTTGAAAGGTGCTCCCACCCCCAGCTTTACTGAGGTATAACTGACAAAATATAACATTTAAAATGTATAGAGTGATACGTTGGGTTGGTCAAAAAGTCCACTACATTTTTTTCCCCCTGTAAAATAAGACATTTTTCATTTTCACCAATAACTATTGATTTGGATGTTTTGAGTATGTCGTTCATCTCCTGTTATTGGCTTCTCGTGGGCAGAGGCCAGGGGCGCTGCTACACATCCTCCAGTGCGCAAGACAGCCCCACAGCAAAGATTCGGCCAAAATGTCAGTAGTACCAAGAAACTTTGCAAACCACTTTTGACGTGTTCAATCAGTCACAGCACCTTCTCCATACACTGCACAAGTCTTTTTTTGCATTTCAGTTGTGTTTTTACCTTTTTTGAAATAATAAAGCATAATAGTCAAAAATGTTGCACATTTACTTCCACCTTTAATATTAAAGTGGCTGTACAAAATGTCATCAATTTTGATAGGTCTTTTAAATGCACACTGATATGACAGCTGTCACAATTCAGTATAACAAAATGGTTTTGAATAAAGTTAAAGACAACTAAGCACTATTAGAGCCATCTTAGGGGGAAAAAGTAACAGACTTTTTGGCCAACTGAGTAATTAGGGTGGGAAAAATATGTTAGTCTATCTACCTCGGTCACATTGTTTTAATATTAGGTTTTGAGGTACAATGTGTATACAGTGAGGTTCATCACAGGAATACTGTCCTATGAGTTTTGACAATTGTATACAGTTGTGTAGCCACCGCCACAATCAAGGTAGAGAAGACTTTCATCACCCCCAAAGTTCCTTTGTGCCCTTCGGTGGCAACCCCCCACTTCCTCCCCCCAGATCCTAGCAACCACCTGTTTGCCTTTCCCCAAATGTCATCGAAATGGAATCACAGTACGTAGCTTTTGCGTCTCACTTCTTTCACTTGGCATGTTTTTTAGATTCCTCCGCGTTGTTACATGTGTGATTAGTTCATTCACTTCGATTGCTGAGTCATATTCCACGGCGTGAATGTACCATATTTTGTTTATTCCTTACTCATGGTTTTCCATTTTCTTGGTCCAAATGCTCTTCAGCATAACTGATACTTCCTTATTGGAACCAAGAGACTTGGTTCCAAGGCTCTGTCACAGAAAGTAAATCTTGGTGTGGTATTTCTGGAGCCACCAGATTTCTTTTACCCGACACATGTAATGACCCCCTCGGAGACGCCGACTTTGGGACGGTCTCCGGCATGGGCAGAGGGAGTCACATGTAAGCCCAGCACTAAGCCCTTTCACAGGAAATGTGGCATTTAAAACATGGGCAGATGCTTCCCTTTGGAGACCTAAGCAAGCACTTTCTCTACCAGGGTGCACTGTAAAATCTCCCAGGAAACTTTAAACAAGAAGGAAAACCCCCCTGAATCTATCCCGATGGCCAGGCCTAGGGTAGCCAGCTGCCCCAGTTTGCTCCAGCCCGAGGGGTTCCCCAGAATGCCGCCGACGACTTTCAGAGCTCAACCCTGAGCAGCTCAGACTCCACCCACCAGAGTAAATCCCAGACCCCGGGGTCCCAGCTGTGTGGGGTCTGTTTGAAGGCTCCCCAGGTGATGTACATGGGCGGCAATGGGGTTAACAGCCATGGCACGCACTGAGATCTAACACTTGCAACCCCCTCCAGTTTCCTGGAGGTAACAGCGAGGCAGAAAGGCTCAGCCTGGGCTGGTAAGAGCCAAGGTTGTGAGAGGGAAGGTAAGTGAACTGGCAACAGGCAGTTTTTCTTTTTCTTTTTTCTTTTTTTTAGTAACTCATTTCTCTTTTCAAAAGGTGAGGAATATAGCATCCTTGAGTGTGGGCAGGCAATGCCTGTGGTCCAGGAGGAGTGAACTGGGTGAAGGAATGGCCATGGGCAGGCCATGTCACGGTGCAGAGCCCACTCCGTGTCAGCCCTGGCCTAGCCTTGCAGCTCAGTGGAGCAAGCGTTGCGTCTCCAGCCTCCTGAGTGCACACTCTCAGCCCAGCCCCGAAGCTCCCCTCATGCTGCTGCTTTTCTGGTTACTTTTCCAGGGTGAAGCAGCAGCCTTGCAGGCCCTACTCTCCAAGTCTCAGAAAGTTCTGTTTATGAATTCTTTCCGCAGGATTGCCATGGGCCTTAGTCAGACCCTTGGCCGTCATTTCGATGTGGCACGTTGAAAGGAGAGGGTCTCTGTCTGTCGGTTAAGTGACAGACACAATTGTATTGCCTGTGATGTGGAGATCTTTTCCATCGTTCCAATTTCTGTCTAAGAAAAAGACAGAAATGGGCGATTTGAAAAAGGCTACAGCGTAACTGTAGGCAACGCTAGCCTACTTGTAGGAGGTGGCCAGCTTTGCCCTCTTTTGCTTCACGGGCACAGCATTGTAGCCACAGCTTTGATTCATGTTGGGTGGGAATGATGAAGCCGTCTCAAGAGGAATGTAACACGTGGATGTGCACAGCATTTTACCATTAAGGAAATGCCCTCCTGGGCACTCAGAGCCGAGCCTCACAGCCTCAGCATCATAGGGGCCACACGCCATTTTACAGGTAAGGAATTCAAGGTGAAGGACGGTAAGAGCCTTGACCCGTGGCTTTCAACTAGTAAGTGGCAAAGCCGGGACTTGGAACCAAGGCTGTGTCACAGATGTAACTCTTCTGCTTGCTTGGGTTCCAAGTTAGGTGTTCTTGCCCCTGACACCACTGCTGGGTCCGCCGATTAGGGAGCAGGGAACCTGACCTCTGACCTGTCCTCTGTAAGTGTCGCCCCCCATGAGGCCTGCTCGGAGGAGCACGTCTGTGGAGCGTGTGTCGCTAACCTGTCCTCCCTTCTCTCGCCTCTCTCCAAGGCAGGGAACACGGCCCTGCACCTGGCCTGCCAGAACAGCCACTCCCAGAGTGCACGCGTCCTCCTGCTGGGCGGCTCCCGCGCCGACCTCAAAAATAATGTGGGTGAACAAAGCCGGCTTCTCTCGAGCTCTCTCGTGTCATCTTGGGAAATAACCCTGCAAGCATACTTGAGTGTTTACCTCTAGAAAAGAAAAATGTGAAGTATCTGGGGACTATCTATAAAGATTTTGTTTTGCTTGCCAATTTTTTAAGGGGTCATTTAGGAGTGTGAGAAGGGGAAAGAAGAGACTTGGAAACAGCTTTTCTTCCACCCTGGTTCCCTTGCTCCTCAACCTCGATTTGCTTTATCGCTCCCTATGCCCTTTGTTGGTGAGTGGATCTAGGAAACCTCTAAATGTCTGGAGAAGGTCCCTGCCCAAGCAGTGCTGTGCTCAGTTGGCAACTACTGGCTGGTGCTTGCCAGGGAGGTTGTCCGAGGCTTCATGCCCAGTGTCTACAAGCAATGACTGGGGCATCCTTGGAATGAGCAGATGGGTCAATAGTTCCGAGGGGTGCCTGACCTGAGAGGTCACGTGGGTGTCCCTTCTCTCTTCACAGGACGTCCCATGCCTCAGCTACTCCACTAGAGGCTGTAGCAGGGGTGTCCAACCCACGGCCCATGGGCCGAGTTCAGCCCAGGATGACTACAAATGTAACCCAACACAAAAATCACAAATTTACTTAAAACCTTTTTTTGCTCATCAGTTTTTGTTAGTGTATGTGTATTTACTCTGTGGCCCAAGATAATTCTTCCAGTGTGGCCCAGAGACACCAAAAGGTTGGACACCTCTGCAGCCGTCTCTTTAGTAAGTGGCCTTAGCTGGGCCTCCCTGGCTGGGGACAGGCTCGTGTAAGCTAATTCTCAGAAAGCCCTGAACCTCAGCTGTGAGCGTGGCTCCTTCTTAATCTAGGTCTAGGAAGAAAGTTATGCTGAGTGGTTGGCGTTTCTAGACAGAGCTAGAATGAAAATGTTATGCGATCGCCACAGAATGTTGTGACTTTGTCCCGTTTTGCTGTTGTCCCTCTGGGGGCCACTTTGGCCAGTGGCCACAAGGAAGATCTGGATCCTGAGTTTTCCTGGCTGCCCTTTGTTACGCCCTGTGACTACTGCTCCATCAGCGACCCAGACTACCTTGCTCTATATGGGATTTGGGGGTCCTACTGAAATGGGATGCAACTTGAATTTTTTAGAACACACGTGATATTACAACTCAGCAACGGCCCCTGCTTCCCTGTCCTCAGATCCACGATGGATCTGCGAAGGGAAGGGCTCATTTCCAGAGCAGTGCTCTTGGTCCTTCTTCAGCATACTCGAGTCTTAGGTTTGTAGGAGAGGATGGGGTCAGGGGATTCTGGGAAGCAGAACCTGCCCTGGCTATTGAGAAGGTCTCACCGGGGGCAGACGTCCAGCATATAAAACCTGGACGCAGAGACTGCACGGCGGGGATCAGCAGGGCTGCAGACAGCAGCAGAGGGCTGGGAGTCTGGGAGCGGAGTGTCCACGGTGAAAGAGATGCTCGTAACTCAGCCCGACGCCCTCTAAAGAATATACGCTTGCCTGCGAGCTTTTAAATGACATTTTTTTTTGACTTTCACTGTTGTGCTTTGTAGTAGCTGCGCAGACTGTGCTCAGAGTGTGATTTCTGTCCGCAGGCAGGCGACACCTGTTTGCACGTTGCTGCACGCTATAATCACTTGTCCATCGTTAAGCTCCTCCTCAGTGCTTTCTGTTCTGTCCATGAAAAGAACCAGGTCAGTGCATGTGTCCTCCCCATGGCTGCCCCCTTCCCACAAGGCTGACTGCCAGGTGTGTTAGCACAAACCAGAGCCGAGGCCACTGGGAGCCTCTGTCGGCTGGGACACCGCCAGCACTGGCCTTCCCATGGGTGCGCCTCCTAGAGACAGCCTACCCTTACCATTCCCGTGCCTGTCACATTTACATATCGAACATTTCCTGGTGATCCTGGGGGTGGGGTATTGTCTTAAATCTGATTTTACAAGAAAACCTACAAGAACATGGCCTAGTAAATAAGCAAGGGAATGAGGCTTCTCACCACCTGAGTTCTCTGCCTTGCACTGCCACTTTATGTGAGCTCATGAAGTCTCTGGTTGCTGTAAAATTGGGCACCTCATCTGTATCTGGGCCGCATAATGGGCTTTTGTAATAAAGCTGTGACTATTACAGTGTTCTGTGGGAATGTGCTAGACTTTCAGTAGTTATTTATACTTTTTTAAATGTCTTGCTATTTGTTGATACCGAAGTGATGCATTGTTGGGCTTCACCTGGGTTTGGGTGCAGATATCTGAAATTTAAAAAACAGATGGTTATATACCTTATAATGGTAATTTCTAACCCTGGCTGTCCCTAAGAATTAACAGGGAATTTGAAATATCATTCCTAAATCCTACTCCTATTTAAATGACCAGATTACCCAGGAAATGGCCTGAGTGTGCAGTTAGGAGTGAGAACCACTCACTGACCTAGCTAAATCACAAAATTGAATCACAACATTGCCATTCCACAGCCCTCAGTAGGCAGTGGTTCTCAAGTTTTGTGGCACGTTTCAGTCACCTGGGAGCTTTGAAAACTCACCGTGCCCAGCCCACACCCCAGACTAATTACATCGCAATGTCTGGGCTGGGGCCTGGGCATCAGTAGTTTATACAGCTCCCACCCCCAGCGCACAGCTGAGCGATTCAGCAAGGAAATAACATCCTGGGGGTACTCGCGACTAAAGTATCAGAGTGCTTTACCTGATCCCCTGATGGTAGAGAGTGAATTGTTACACTTTGCCTGAATTTGCCTGGCTTATTTATATCATTCTGTTTGGAGGGGGGATAAAAAAAACAGCATTTGCATTTGGAATTGTCCAAATCCTCCTATCATAGCTAAACATTTCTAGTATAAAGAGAACATGAAAACTTAGGCAGTTTGGTAAGAGGTTTTAAACAGCTGGTGTTAAGACTGATAGAAGTGGCCGTCTTTGCGGCATCCACCTGCACCAGCACTCAGGAGCCAAGGGCTCTCTGCCTTCGTCCCTGCCTTGGTGGTGGGACCTGGGCCAGACCTCCAGGATGGCCAGCCTACCGGCCCCTGGCTCCCGGCCATCGTCCTGCCTCAGTGTAAGGATGCAGGTCTGACCACTCTCACCAATCCCAACCCAGCATCATTTTGTCCCCCTACGAATTTATCCTGTGATTTCAGGTATCTTCAGTCAGAAAAGACTATGATATTTCTCCATCGCTCACTTAGCTCCACAATCTTGAAGAAGAACCACATAACATTTGAGCCAAGGGCCCTCTATCAGTCTTTAGCAAATCTTAGACTCTGAAAAGCTGCCCCCGGGCCATGGGGCAAAAAGCTGGAGGGCTGCGGACCGTGCTCAGGTGGGGTTTAGGGGGCTTTCTTCTGATTAATTTCAGGCTGGAGACACAGCACTTCATGTGGCCGCTTCCCTAAATCACAAGAAGGTGGTTAAAATCTTACTGGAGGCTGGAGCAGATGGGACCATCGTTAATAATGTAAGTGGAGTTGCAGCAGTGGTTTCTAAAGCCCTTTCCACCCCCTTCCAGAATGGGGCGGGCTGTTCCTACCTCCCCTCCTGCAGACTCCGGGGGCACATACCTGGGGCCCTCAGGGGCGGACTTAGGGAGACCCGTGCAAACAAGCCCTGAGGGCTGTCTGCATTCCTAGCTGAAGTCCGCACACCCTGGTGTGAGAGAGGTCTGGGATGACCGAGCTAAGAAGTGGAAGTTACTGAAGACAGATGTGGTCCTCAAAAAAAAAAAAAAATGACCACATAGCATCATCCATCATCCTCAAACTTTTAACTCCTTTCTCTCCAAAATAACCAGTCTACCTTCCTTCCCAATATCTCCTTTCCTCCTCCCGTCCTCCCCACCCTCCTCTTTCTCTTTCAGATCCTATAGCAGCCCCGGCGCTGTGGTCTCTGCCCTCCTGAAATGTCAGACTCACCGGGGGTGGAGTACTTGTGCGAGTGTCTGGGGAGGCTGGGGTGTCGACGCTGCTGAAGGCTCCCGACTCCAGTTTCCCCTCTCTTCTCCCAGTTCCAGTACCTGTGTTGGGGGATAACTTAGGGCACCTCTTTCTTGATGCTTTGAACACCTTTCCCATACTTTGAATCCTGCTGTTAACGACTCTTGAATCTTGGCTGAATCTCCCTAGAGCCTCGGCCATAGCTTTCTACTTGGTTTTCACAGTCCAGCTCCCGAGACTCTGGCTGGGCCCTCATCTGCCCTTCCCAGTGTCTTCTCCCTTATTCTCCAGGGAAATTCATGGCTTGGCTGCGTGTTGTCATCCTCTGAGTATCCTCAGCTGGAATCTTCCACCCTGACTTTGTGTGGCTTTTCCCTTCCCTCATCTCTTTTCCAGAAAGCACACCTCGGTGGGCAGTGCCCCGACCTCTGCCTCCTGGAGCGCCTAGTGCCCACCCACTCGGCACTTCCCCTCTCTTGCTGCGTCCTCAGGTGTAGCTTGGCTCCTTCACTGGGAGGAGGCTCAAGAGCAGGGCCTCGTCCTGCGTGTGTTCTGTGAGCAGGTGCAGCTGTGACCGGGTGTGGGGTTGGTGGCTGGTACTCACTCGCTCTCCCCTGTGCCTTTCCCTCAGGCAGGCCAGACCCCGCTGGAGGCCGCCCGCTACCACAATAATCCAGAAGTCGCTCTTCTCCTCACTAAAGCTCCCCAGGTAGGATTTACTGCATTTTCCATTGTATCGTTATATGGGGCTACAGAAAGTCATGGGGACGCTCTGCTTGCAATCTCTGCTTGCAGTCCACTGAAGCCAATTCAGACTAATGTGTTAAATAGGAACCAATGGGTTTATTAACCGGGCAGTGGGAAAAGTAGGCATCCCTGTGGGCTGCTGGGATACCCAGAGCCGGGGGCTGCAGGCCTGTTTTGCCACTGCCAGCCTCCTGGACTGTAGCTCCCCAGCTACTCAGCTGAGAAAAAGTTCCAGTTTAAAACATCACACAAACGAATGGGGCGAGATGGCTGCATCCACTTGACCATGTGGTGAAGGGGCATTTTCTAGAGAAAAGTGGGAGGGGCCCGTTCTGAGCAGACAAAGCCGTAAATGTCCACTTAGAGGCAGTTAAGTACAGTATAGTTTTCTTTTTTATTAAATAAGGGCATTTTGGTAATCAAGCAGTTTAAAAAGATGGTTCAGATCATTTGAGTTGAGTGATCTATATTTTATAAGCTAGTCAGAATTTCAGCAATAACTTGCTTCTTCGTATTACTTTCCGCTGACACACGGCTTTTATGTGATTGTGTCGACAATGTGTGTGCCCTCTTGTGGTCCGACCTTTGTTCTAACTGCAATAGGAAGATGTCCTGCGGCCGTCACAATTACTCATCATAGTAGTGTTCTTTTTTTATTGCTGTCTATATTTTGTTGAACAATTTCCTTAATGTAGGGCATTCAGGTTATTCTGTAGTGGGGGTTATTCTGTGTCACATTATGGTAAACACTGATTTGCTTCCACCTTATTCTGGCTACTGTCGCAGGAGGACAGAGTCAGGGAGCTCCGGGAAGATCCTGGACTCGGCTTGTGGCCTCACAGCTCGACCCTGGCCAGCCCAGCCTTCTGCACGGCCTTGATTTCACTCAGGTTTTAAAAACGTGCCTGATATAAGCAGTGGCTGGAAATGGTTAAGATTTTTGTCTTTCGCAAAGTTGACCAAGGGGCTGGTCCTCCTCAGTCGTCTGTGGAAGTCCACAGAGCCCCTGGAAGGTGCAAGTCGGCACTCCTTCAGGAAGAGGCTCCATCCCTCTCCAGTTATTTACAAAGAAATCATCCATGGAATCCACCTGTGAACCCAGATATAGAAAGATGCTAGTCTCTCGTGGATCAAAAAGGACAGGGTGCTGTGTGAGTGTCAGAACCCATCGGTTATTTGGCACTTCAGTGCTTGGCGTTTTGATGGACAGTCCGCCGCGTGCTCACCACATGAAGACCATCAGGTCTTGAGGGGAGAGGATCCCAGGCGCACACACACAGTGGTGGGCCTCTCACCACCTGTGTTTGCCTTCCAGCGCCCGAGGCGCTCAATTCACAGGGAAGCTTTACCACGGCCAGTTGTCCTATGGGATTGTCCTTAGTGCTTCTATTAAAAAGTGACCTAAGCCAAGTTTTTCCACACCTGTATTGAATAGCAAATAGGATAACATTTATGACAGTTTGTTTATACAACGGTACATGATAAACCCTACTCTCAAAGGAGGAATGTTGGAATATGCGTCTGCTGTTCTGTTGTTTCGTAGTTACAGAAGTAGTTCTACTGTTTGTCTGAAGTAAGAAATCCCTTTGCCTTGGTTCCTGAACTGACCTGGATTTCGATGGTTCTCAGTGAACTAAGGACGTTTTTCCCCAAAGCTTTAAGATCAATATGCCCTGGTTCCTGTGAATTGGAAAAGACTGGTGACATTTCATTTGGTAAATGTCTGATTTTTCACGGGCTAGTAACATGGTCTGTGGGTTTTTCTGAGGATTATTTTTGGTTTGGGTCACCTCTGAGTGTCCCTTCTCGTTTGTGATTGATGTGGGGTTCAAACGTGCTTCTGAAAGTGAATTGCAGGCTGGTCCTGGTGCTGCGTGCCGTTGTAAGGGTCCATAGACTGGGTGAGCGACAGGCACCAGTCACCTCCTCTCACCAGACTCCACGTGCTGGTGAGTCTAAATGTAGCTTCAGAAATGGCTCAGGATGGGGGCTCTCAGACTGTGGTTGAAGGGCCCTTTTGCATTTCAAAATATTTTGGAGGCTTACAAGGAGCTTTGTTTATGTGAGTTTTATCCATCAGCAGTTACCATATTTAAAACTGAACTTGAGGGAAGTTAAAGATGTTTATTTAAAAATTAGAAGTCCATTTTGTGTTCATAGAAATGGCATTGTTTTGCGAAAAACTATTTTTCAGAACAAAAATTAGGAAGAGCAGCACTGTTTTACATTTTCGCGGGTCTCCATGCCATCTTACCTAGAAGATAGGGGGATCCGTCTCTCTCTGCATGCAGTCTATGGCAATGTCTCAGATGCAGGCCCTGGTAAATGCCACCGTTCCCTCGTGAGAGAACAACAGTGAAAAGGGCCACGTTGTCTGAATAGTGGGAAAACAGTTTTAGTCTCATGGACCCAGGAGTCCCTAGACTTTCAGAACTGCTGACTTAGGGGACGAGAATTGGGTTTGAAAATCAGCCATATTCATCAGCAGATATTGTCAGGGGGATCCCTTTTCGTGGTACCCACTGCCCCTAGAGGTTCTTTCTGTGGTAATGGTGTCACCTGAAGACAATGAACATGAGAAGAAAGTCTAAAACTGAGGTGAAAAAGACTGTGCTGAACTTCGGAGAGCCCTTATCTATTTATGTAAGAGGACAATAAAATGTTTTGTTGCAGAAAAATAGTGCGACCCCGAAAAGCGTTTTCATGTTCTGGACCTCTTGGTGAAAGGGGTGAACCCTGGATGTGGGAGTGGGGGTGGGGGCAGGGCGTGGAGCTGAGCTGGTGAAGGTTTCTAGCAGCTCAAAGATCTGCACTCCGGTTCAGCAGCCTCTGTCACTTAAGTAGCTAAGTCACCGAGGTGGGCAGGGAGGGGGCTGACAGTGACTGAGGGTCCACGGTGCATGGCCACCTCCTTTGCCTGGGTTAGTCCCAACCCTTCCTGTGTTTATGTTTGAGGAGACAGAGGTCAGAGGTGTGAGGTCACTTGCCCAAAGATCCTACTGCTAGCAGCCGGGTTCTACTCTGGCTCGGCTGGGCCCCAGATGCCCTCTCCTGTGCCCATCCCCCCTCTGCACGCTGAAGGGGCCGACCAAGTGCCTCCTTACGGGAAATTCCTGCCCCATAGTTGGCACAATGGATCATAGATGCACCTCAGTAATTTTTAATCAAATTGTACATGACTTGGACACAGTTTGACCCAGAGAACATCTGATGGGTTGGTTTGGGCCGAGTGTACCAGACAGTGAGTGAGGCCGTGCGGGGCATGGGACAGCCACATTGCACAGCTCCAGGGGACGCCATTCACGTCCTAGTCTCTAGTCCATGTGAGTGACGCCCTCTGAGTTAGGCGGGGCACAACCTGCACACACCTGTTTGGTGGCCCAGGCCTGGCGCATAAATGCCCGTTACTGCCATGGACTGTCAGCCCCTTAAGGTCAGGGACAGTGTCCATCTCTGGATCTCCCCAGACCAGGGCGGCATTGCAGGTGGTCTGAGGTGCTTGCTGTGAGTGCTTGGTGTCTCCTGCTAGACTGGAAGTTCCGTGAGGTCCAAGTGCCAGGTCCAAGGAATTCTCCCACACCGTTGCTGGGCTAGTGTGTAATGATGCCTCTTGCCTCCTTCAGGTCTTGCGCTTCAGTCGTGGGCGAAGCCTGAGGAAAAAGAGAGAGAGGCTCAAGGAAGAGAGGCGAGCGCAGTCTGTGCCAAGAGATGAGGTGGCACAAAGCAAGGTGGGGGGTAGCCTTCCCGCCCCTCCCCAGCTGCACCTGCTCTGAGGGTGGGAACTACCTCCCCACCTCCTCTGGGTTCTTCTGGCGGCTGCCAAGCCCTCTGTCTCTTCCTTTCACTGGGGTCCTTCAAACTATTGCCCGTCTGTTCCCTTTGGCGTCGTGCCCCCCACTCCTGCAGGATTTCAGATCGTGTGCCTCTGTGTGTGTGTGTGTGTGTGTGTGTTGCCCATCTTTCCCTGCACCCTTGTGTGGTGATTGTTTCTAGCTCGTGGATCCTTGGCCTTCCCACTGCCACGTGGGCATTGCTGCTTCTCGGACACTGTGCCCGTAATTGTGTAGAGCAGCACCTTTCTGAGTGCGGTGTCCACGTGTCATCGGAGCCCTTGTTAGAGATGCAAATTGGGCCACCTCACCTCAGACCCACCAGAGCAGAAACTCCGGGGTGGGGCCCGGCCAACAGCGTGTGAACAAGCCCCCCTGGGGATTCTGGTGCAGGTTACATCTTGAGAACCAGGAGCATAGGCAGCTTTCCCCTTTCCGCTTAGGGAATGGACAAGTAGCTGTGCACAGTAGGAAAGGTGCTTCCTGGACAGACCACCCAGCACAGGGCGCGGTGGTGACTAGTGCCTAGCACAGGGCACGGTGGTGACTAGAGCCCAAGCTGGATTTCAGCTCCCTCTGCCCCATCGACCCCCGGCTGGGCACCGTGTGCTGCAGACAGCTTGCACCGCTGTAGTGAAGCAAGTTTTGCCAGCTCTCTCACGAGGCAGAAGACTAGGATGTGGAGCGAACTTGGGGCACATGACGTTTTATACCGAGAACTAATTGTCCCGTCTGCTATTTCACAGTCCTCTCATCGATTTCCAGGGTTAAGGCATTGTAACTCTGATTACGTTCCTGTGTGTGAATTGTACGTATTAATTTATGAAAGTTCTCACAAGGACCAGAAACATGTTTTTGTTTGTTTGTTTGTTTTTTTCATTTCAGAGGGTTCTCTCTGCTATGAACTGTGAGGGTCCAAGTTCCAAGAATGAGTGGAGTGGTTTCTTGTTGAACTACAGAAGACCAGAAATCTCTAATGCTGAGGTGTTTTGTGTGTGATAGGTTCCCGGAGTTCATGTATAATTAGACACAAGATTATATTTAGTTTGGCACCTAGTAAGTAAAAGCCAAATATTCGGCTGACTGGGAAAGATGAGCATATTCAGTGATGACCACCACCAGGCAGTGCCCCTGTGGCTGAAATTTGTCACTGGCAGAGGTTCCCATTGCTCCTGTGGTGGATGGAGTCCTACACACAGAATTTTGTGCCATGATTTAAAAAGGCCAAGGGGACAAGTAGAACATGTTTCTGGGCTTTTTTTTTCCTCTGTAGGGAAGTGTCTCGGCAGGAGACAGCCCCAGTAGTGATCAGGCTGCACCCAGAAAAGAAGAGACCAGAGAAGATTTCCTGTCGGCCTCCCCAGAGCCCCGAGCGAAGGACAACAGGGAGAGAAAGTCAAGGCCCAAGGTCAGGAGGCGCGCTACAACAGCCCAGAGAGGGCCGGGAAGCTGGCTGGCGGAGGGCCCTGGGACAGCATCATGCCCAGCAGCTTGCAAGCTCCTTGACTTGGCTGGCTGGTTCAGAGCCAGAGCACGGAATTGGACCTGGTTGACGTCAGACACAGGGTTGTGCTGCCGCATTTCCTTGGACACGTGGTGCTCGGAGTAGAGCGCGTGAGGCAGAGAGTGCACGGCAGGGTTCTCCGCCCAAACGTGGATGAGATGGGAGCTGCTGGCTGGGGGTCAGTCTTGCAGTTGTCACAGTGTTGGGGGGTGTTGTCTCTTCCTCTCTCACAGGTGTCAGCATTTTCTGACCCCACCCCACCTGCAGACCAACAGCCAGGACACCAGAAGAACTTGCACACTCACAGTCACCCTAAGAAGAGGCTCAGGCATCGGTGTTCGCCCCCACCCCCTCCCCACGAGTTCAGGGCATACCAGCTCTACACGCTGTACCGGGGCAAGGACGGGAAAGTGATGCAGGTACCTGCCAAGCCCTGTCGGGACGTGCGACCGTAGGCCTGCCGCAAGCTTGTCTGTTGAACACCATATCCAAGAGCTGATATTCACTTAGGCATTGGCTTAAGTAGGTATGGGCTTTGGAGAGAAGGCAGAGGGCCCACCCCACCTAAACAGTGGGATGCACTCCTGTTGCTTAGGCCCAGGCCATGGAGGGAGGGGTGGTGACAAAGTTTTCTGCACCACCCTTCGGTGACCAGATTATCCTGAGGGCCCAGAGCAGATAAAAGCAGCCTGAGGACTGAGACCACCTGACCTTCCGACTCTCCTAGTGCCTGATGGACCCGGCACTAGGCCTGTGAGACACTCCACGGTGTGGACTGGGCTAAGTTGACTCCGTCATCTGTGCCACCTGCCGCACTGACTGCCCAGGATGAGTACTGAACACTGGTTTTTGAAGGAACACCTGTTGTTGGATTGACTCCTTTTTTGTTTGCTTCTTAGGCACCAATAAATGGCTGTCGATGTGAGCCCCTCATCAACAAGCTGGAGAATCAGCTGGAAGCGACTGTGGAGGAGATCAAAGCGGAGCTGGGGTCGGTTCAGGATAAAATGAACACAAAACTGGGGCACATGGAGAATAAGACCCAGCACCAAGTGAGTGAGCCGCCCAGCCCCCCTGCTTTGCAGTGCTCTGGGGGAGAGCGTGTTGGGGAGGCGCCGAGCACACCTTCAGTTCCACAAACCCTGCCCCGAGCGTGTGGGGTCCGACAGGGAAGAGGCCTGCCTGTGTGATTGTGCTTAAGCCTGTTTATTTAAACTAAAGGAAAAAAAAAAAACGTTGCAAATGCTTCTGTTTATAAAAGTAATCTATACCTCCTACAGAGCATTTCTTAAAATATGAAAGTTAGAAAGGAAAATAAATCACGTATACACACACCCCAAATTAATCAGCACTATTAATATTTGGGTTTATTTTCTTCCAGTTTTTTAATATGTCTATGTACTCTATTATCCTTTCCTATTAGGTACAAAATTAGAATAATTGTGTCTGTAGTACATTCCTCTTCCAACTTTCCAAACACAGAGAACAGTTGAAGTAACAGTATAACGAATGCTTCCATGCCCTCCACCCAGACCCGGCCCAGTGCTGCCCTGTTTGCTCTGCGTCCCTCTCTCATGCTTTTTCCTCCTGCTGAACTGATGGGCGCTCAGTTGCAGCCCGTCCTGACGCCCGCCTCTGTCACAGAGTGCACTGGCTGAGAGTGAGGACTTCACCTTCGTAACAAAACACCATCATCACACCTGAGAAAATGAATAACAGTTCCACAATCTCCAGTTCAGAATTTCTCAATGCTCCCAAGGTGTTTTTTTGTTGCTGGGGTTTTTTCCCTCCAATTACAAGAAAAAGATGATTTAGAAAGTTACAGAGATTAGTAGCAGTGAGCCAGCTGAGCTGAGTAGGCTCAGGAAACCAGTTACCGAAGTCAAAGGAGGGCCCCTGGACCTTAGGAGAGGGGAAGGCAAATGGGAATGTCTGGCAGGAAGGAGAGAACGAAGGGAAAGGCATGGGTGTGCTCCCGAGAGGCAGAGTACGGATTTGTTTGTTTGTTAAATTTTATTTTTCAATTACAGTCTACATTCAATGTTATTTGGTATTAGTTTCAGGTGTATTAGTTTCAATCTGGCTCTTGTTTTTTTCCCAGCCCAGGACCCAGTGAGTCCTCGGCCCATGCGTGGTGTCTCTGGGGTCTTTTCATCTAGAACCGTCCCTGATCCCTTCTTCAGGTTTTGTTCCCTCCAGCAATATCAACTTTTTAGAGTCCAGGGCAATTGCTTTGTAGGATGTTTTGTATTCTGGATTTTTCCTTCCTTTTACACCCCCATAGGAATGTATTTTCCTCAGCATTGAATTATGAATTTTTTCAAGAATAAAGCAAAGTTGAAAAAATGTTAGTGAACACTTATATACCCAGCATCTAGATTTAAACAGTGGTATTTTGCTTATTGGCTTTGTCACGGTCACCCATCTACCCACTCCTCTATCTAGCTACCCATTTTCTTTGCATATTTAAATAAGCTATGTTATAGTGGTATCAGATTTACAGGACGGGCGCAGGGACCGCACAGAGTTCCCCTGTAGGCCGCTCCTGCTTTCCGTCTCCCGTCTCCCATCTCCCATTACTAACATCATCCGTCAGTGCGGTGCGCTTGTCACGAGCTATGAAATGGTGTTGACACATTTTCTTGTTAGAATCCATATTTTACTCAGATTTTCTTAGTTTTTCCATAATATCCTTTTTCTGTTCCAGAGTCTGTTACATTTTTTAGCTAAAAGTTCTTCTGAGCTGTGATAGCTTCTCAGACTTGGTTTCTGATGACCTTGGCAGTTTCAAGGAGCACCAGT
This sequence comes from Sturnira hondurensis, assembly GCF_014824575.4. NCBI lineage: Eukaryota > Metazoa > Chordata > Mammalia > Chiroptera > Phyllostomidae > Sturnira > Sturnira hondurensis. The sequence goes on along the minus strand of NW_028098001.1, from coordinate 5,583,330 downwards.
CAGGTGTTTTGTAGACTCTCTCTTGATTTGGGTTTATCTGATATTTTCCTCATGATTCCCTTGGTGTTACGGGTTTTTGCACAAAAGACCACAGAAATCAAGCGTCATTCTCAACTAGTTCTATTTTGGTAATGAGCAGTAACATTAATTTCTGCAAATTGGCTAATGACTTCATGAAATTTATCTTTGCTTCTTCATAGTTAAAGGAATTTGACTCATACTTGATTAAAGAACACTTTTCATTTTTTAAAGATTTTATGTACTTATTTTTAGAAAGAAGGGAAGGGAGGGAAAAAGAAGGAAAAATACATCAATGTGTGGTTGCCTCTTGAGCTCCCTGTACTGGGGACCTGGCCTGCAACCCGGGCATGTGCCCTGATTGGGATTCGAACCAATGACCCTTTGGTTCACAGGCCCACACTCATTCCACTGAGCCACACCAGCCAGGGCACACTTTTTATTTTAATTTTGAAAATCTTTTTTATGAAAAGTAACAGATGTGAAAATTTCACAGGAAAAGTAAAATTATACTGATGTTATAGCTATAAGATGTTCAATCTTGCTGTACAAATGCAAATTAGCATTATATGATAGTATTTTTACTTCTCAGATTGCCAAAGATCAAAGAGTTTGATGATATAATATGTGGGTGTGGATGTAGGAGAACAGGAGTTCCAATATATTGCAAATAGAAGTATAAATTGGAGTGGCCCTTAAAATGATAGCAGTAGCCATCAAAATTACAAATGCACATGCTTTTTGGTTCTGCCTTCTTTTTTAAATCATTTTGTTTCTCAGTTACAGTTCACACACAATATTATGTTAGTTTCAGGTGTACACACCAGGGGTCAGACATTATATAACTTCCTAAGTGTTCCTCGTAATACATGTCATACCCATCTGACAGGATACATAGTTATTAGAATATTATTGACTGTACTTCCTATGTTGTGCTTTACATCCCCATGACTATTCCGTCACCATCAATTTGTACTTCTTAATCCCTTCACCTTTTCTACCCATCCCCCAACCCTCCTCCCACCTGGTAACTGTCAAAATGTTCTCTGTATCTATTTTTGTTTTGCTTGTTCATTTATTTGGTTTTTAGATTTAATTGTTGATATGTATTTATTGCCATTTTATTTATATTTATCTTTTTTCTTATAAGAGACTCTTTAAGATTTTTAAAAATGAATTTATTTATTTTAACAGAGTGGGGAAGGGAGGGAGAAAGAGAGGGAGAGAAACATCACTGTTGCCTCTCACACGTCCCCCACTGGGCCCGCAACCCAGGCATGTGCCCCGGACTGGGATCAAACCTGCTACTGTTTGGCTCACAGGCCCACACTCAGTCCACTGAGCCACACCAAACAGGGCTAAGATTTCATATAATACTGGTTGATGGTGATGAACTCCTGTAGCTTTTTTTTTTTTTTGGTCTGGGAAGCTCTTCATATGTTTTTGACTCTAAATGATAGCTTTGCTGGCTAGAGTAATCTTGGTTGTAGATTCTTGCTTTTATCACTTTTAATATTTCTTGCCAGTCCCTTCTGGCCTGCAAAGTTTCTATTGAGAAATCTGCTATGGGAGCTTTACAGTTTTATGGGAGCTTTCTTATAGGTGACTTAACTGCTTTTCTCACTGTTGTTAGGATTCTCTCTTTGTATTTAACCTTTGGTATTTTATTTATGATGCCTTGGTGTGGGCCTCTTTGCCTCCATCATGTTTGAGACTCTGTGATTCCTGGACTTGTGTCTGTTTCCTTTGCCAAATTAGCGAAGCCATGATCCCACTGGTTTTCACAGGCAGCAGTGACAGAGGCTTCTCTTTCTGGCACCGAAACCCTAGGCTGGGAGACCTGGTGTGGGGCTGGGGCCCCTCGCACCTCAGAGGGAGCCTCTGCAGGCACACGCGGGCGTGGGACCAGCTCTGCCCGCGTCTCTGCACTCCCACCAGGCTCCATGAGGCGGTTGTTTAAACCCCTAGTTGTAGGACTTCCATTCGGCCAGATTTCAGGTGGTTCTGAATGATGCTTGTTCTGTAGTTTAGTTGGGACTTGGATGTGGTTGTGGGAAGAGGTGCACTACATTTACTGACGCCGCCATCTTGACCAGAAGCTCACGGGATGTTTTTGAGTTTCTCTGTGGTGTTATTTAACTCGTTCCTCTATCCCTGCGTTTCCGTAAACTTGAAGTTAGGTCCAGAGCAGTGGTTCTCTGAGTGTCATCTTCAGCGCAGCAGCAGCAGCAGCAGCATCTAGGGACTTGCGGGGGGAAATGCAGAATGTTACAGTCCTCAGTACAGACAGACTGAATTTAATGGAGTTGTGAATGAAATTTAGGGGGTGAGGTCTAGGCCCCTGTGTTTTAACAAAACCTTCAGGTGACGCTAGTGCACCTACAGTTTGAGGACCAGAGGTCTAGATGTTTACTTAGGTTCAGGTTAAACGTTTTGTTTGGCAAGAATGCGTCATAGTTAATGATGTAAACTTCAACTCACATCACATCAGGAGGCACATGTCCCAAAGTCCCATTATTAATGATGCTCAGTTTGATCTCTGCGCTAAGCTGGTAACCACTGTCTTACCTATTTAGAGGTACATTTTCCCTTCGAATTAATAACAAATGTATGATAGATGTAATTTTTAAACTCCCAAAGAAAACTTTTAAAGAACTTTACAAAGTTAGTCTGATATGTTTACTGGGGAAAAAAATCCCATTGCAGAACATGTATCATCTTGACACTCCTCAGAGAGCTTTTATTCTTGGTCTGGTACATGTTCCCGTAGGTTTTCTTTTTCATAGATAGTCATCTACGGGAGTATCACTTTTAAACAGAAATGGAACCATGCTGAGCTTTTTGGGCAGCTTATTGTTAAGTTTAGTTAACTTGAGACACACACGTACAGTGTAGTTTGTGATGCTGGTACACCATTTCCTGTGGGGGGCAGGATTCCACAGTTACACCTCCTGTTTTTTTCCGTAGTTTTACATTATGAGCATTTCCCCATGTCCTGGCTTCTTGTTCCAGCACGATAACATAATACAGTTTATTTAACTGTTCCTTTTCATTAAACTTTAAAGTTGCTTATAATATTATCTCCAGTCACATAATGCTCTGATGAGCATTTATGGGCACAAACTTCGGATCGCTTCCCAGAGTGTTCGCTCAGAATTAAGATAACCTGAGTGTGAAGTTAAGAATGTGTTTACAGCTCTTGGTAATTATTGGCAAACTCCTTAAGAAAGAGTTTGCACCCATTTACATCCTACGAGCAGTGTCTGTTTTTGTCTCTACCCTTTGCCATTGTTTATTTAATGTTAATCATGTCGTGAAAGTTTTGGCCAAATTGATGATGGACATTTAATTGTTTAATTTTCACTTCTTTGTCCATGAGGTTGAACATTTTTTAATTTAAACAAATTTATTTTTCAGTTTATATTTAATTTTTTATTAGTTGCAGGTGTACAGCACAGTGGTTAGATTAATCCTATACTTTATAAAGCGTTCCCCCCATATTTCCCGTTGCCCCTGGGCACCACACATAGTTACTGCCATGTGTTGACTGTGTTTTCCATGCCGAACTTCACATCTCCATCACGGTCCCGTAACAGAAATCTGGCCTCCTTTTCCCGTCACCTTTTTCTCCCAGCCCCCAAGCCCTCCCCAGTCTGGAAGCCTTCAGTCTGTTCTGCATGTCTGTGTCGGTTTCACTTTCATTTGTCCGTTCATTTTGCTCTTTAAATGCCACATACGAGTGAAGAGGTTGAACATTTTTAGGGTTCGCTTGCTGTTTTCATTTACTGGAAAGCCTGTTGTCTCTCAGCATGTTGGTTAAGGCTGTTCAGGGACGAAAACCCACTGCAGCCAGCTGAGCCCAAAGAGGGGTGTCAGGTGAGGGCTGCGGTGTCTCGAGGACCGCTCTCTGGTCCAAGGAAGGTGACAGATTGGGGCGTACACTCTGAGTCCTCATTCAGATCTCGAGGAAAGGACGGTGGCCCAGCTGAGTCTGGTGCCCCCGCCTGGACCCATCCAGCATGCCTCGAGCAAAGCTGGGTGTCAACAGGGCTGCTGTAGGCGGAGCTCTCCGCACAGGGGAGGATGAGGTGGGAGAGCAGGCCGCCGTAGAAAACAGGAGAGCCATTCACAGAAGAATCCGAGGGCCAGAGACAAAGCAGACGGCACTCTCCACATCTCCAGAACTGACGCTACTTTTCTTACTTTTCAAAATCTGTGTGTGGAACCCTTTGCACATCCCTGACGAGAGAGGAGCCGACCAGTGAGCCCTTAGGGGCCAGCTGCCCCTCACAACAGCTTCCCTCGCTTCTTTGGATCTTGTCAGAGCAGAGGAAGTTCAGCTCTCCTGGGTGTTAGGGTCCTGCTGTAAATGCCAAGATGAAGAGGGACCCAGAAGGGCATGTGATTGAAAGGTGGTGACAATTATTTCTTCTCCGAAGCAGTCCTTTCGAACTCCTTTCACAGCCTTCTTCCTACTTGCTTTGACTACTTTTGATGACGCACTGAAAGGATTTGTTCACTGGGAAAGCTGGGTAAAAGCCCTGTGCATTCAGCTTCTTTCACTTCCTCTTGGGCAGCCACTAACATTTAAAAGGGGGAGAATAGCTCCATACTTTGAGATAGTTTTCCCTTTCCATCCTAGTCATGGGTACACTGTTCAGAGACCTGTAAAAATTCTCCTTTACTTACAAGGCCTGTATTGGCTCAAGTTTTATATAAACAGTATATTCACAGTCTTTTAACCCCCTTAGCGACTTTAACAAGTGGGAAAAAGGAGCATTGGACTAAAATGGAATTCTGCTTAGGACTCTAAAAAAATGATAGTTCTGTGGCTACTATATGGAAACAGAATAGAATGGGTGGTGGAGGTTTGCTTGCATTCTCCCCAGCCCTGTGTGGGCCCAGACGCCCCTCGGAAGCCCACCCTCAGAATACCTCAGTCATGCACTCTCCGCCCATTGACTCTTAGATTCGAGTTCTGGACAAGTTGATGGTGGAGAGGCTCTCAGCAGAGAGGACGGAGTGCCTGACCCGCCTGCAGCAGCACTCAGACACAGAGAAGCACGAGGGAGAGAAGCGGCAGGTGAGAACCGGTGTCTGTCAGTCCCTAACTGGTGATTTACTGCACTTCCCAATAATCAAAGGCTGAGACCGATCCTTGGAAACTTGGAGGCTGAGGTCCCCTAGAAGTGTTTGCATTACATAGCACGATATTTGCATAACCCTGAAATGAAGTGAATCGGAAAGAAACTGTAGTTCAGTTCATGTTTGTTGCTGAATTTGCTGGCAACAGGTGGAGACTGAAAAGTTCATAGAACGTGCTGGGCAAACGTGCTGTCTGCCCAAATCATTTCTGTGTGTTGTGTATTTACCGGGCTGCTGTTCAGTTGAACAAGATTGGGTTCCTGCCCTGAGGGTGCGTGGTCTACTCAAGACCACAGACCTAACGGGAACATTTGCGAGTGTGTGAAAGTTCATGCTCCTAAGTAGGCAGACACGCTTCATTGGGAAGCCTTGGGAAGCTTCGGTGTTTGAGTTAAGGGGCTCCACGTGACTTGATGAAGACTATGGACGGTGTCAGCCTGGGTGTCAGGTGAGGCCTGGTGTGTAGAAGGCAGGAGGAGGAGTGTGTGTGGCCTGGGGGCAGAGGGGTTACACACAACTTCGGGGCTTGTCAAGATGGTATCCTCAATTATCATAAGTAAAAAGTTCGTTCTTGATGCTTTAATTCATACACCATGTATTAAATTCACCTGATCATTTTGTGTGTTTTTTAGCTGTCCTTGGTGGATGAGTTAAAAACCTGGTGCATGTTAAAGATTCAGCATCTGGAACTGAAGCTTTCTGGAGATTCTAGGGCCCCTCGGGCAAAATCCACACCATCTACTTGCGAGTCCTCTACAGGTAACTCACATGCCGAGAGAGAGCCTTTCCATCAGGAGGTGATGACACCCCCCAGACCTGGTTCCCTCCTGTCTCCGATGGTGGCCTGTATGACAAAGCCCTGGAAAAACTGGATCGCAGAGGAAACCTGAAGGGGCAAACACCGGGTTTTGCTCATTACTGTATACTCAGTTCCTATATAGCAGTAAAGCACTCCTATGTGAGTGTTTAAAACTATCTAAGTGAAGGAATAAAAGAACTGCTTTATCATTGATAGCGTGCTTCAGGTACAGTGTCGATGGTGTCCGAGTGGGCCCCAGAGATGAGGGTGGGTGAGTGAACACCTTCCTCCTCAGCAGCGCCCTTGACTTTGTACTCCTTTCCCCTCCGGGCTTGGCCTCCTACCTTTACTCAGCCCTGTGAAACCTCGTTAAACTGCTTCAGGTGCTAGATGAGAGATGCTCCCAGAGAAGCAGGTTTACCTGAGCCTCAGTGGTTAGCCCTCAGGTAATTCTGATGAAGACATTCACATGCTCAGTAAATAATTATGCTTCCGTGGGGGATTTTCGTATGTGAAGTGTTTCATGTTACTGCAGACCATCTCTGGAACTGTGGTTTTATCTTCGTTATGCTCGTAACAATGGGGAAAATCCTTGGCAAATTCTTCATGCTATGACTGGTTATGGAGCTTGGCCTGGAGCTCTTTCCACGGTGGAGCTTGGGTCAAGGAACCAGTACCTGGGGCTGTGGCGAGGGAGGGCCCAGAGGGCAGAGAACAGAGATGCTTATTCTCATTGATAAACATCCTGTCCTGTTTTGAGACAATGAGCTATGTCTCCTTGGCAAACAGGAGATGGTCCCCAGAGCCTTCTAGGGTAGATGGAGACAGGCTAAAGGAAAGACCAGCAACTTTTTTTGGCTTAGATGCCACAGCATGACTAGCACCCAGGAAAGACATGACAAGCCATGGTGATGACCTGGGGAGAGGGGCAGAGAGGTTGCATCTTGTGACTGGTGACTGGGAAGGCTGGTCATCTATAGGATTCTCGGAACTCTGAAAAGCTGACCACAGCCATGTGACTGTGTGAATGTGGATTTGCTCCGATTTGTGTGTTTTTTCTTCCCAAACCAGGTGTGGATCCATCAGTGGTGACCGCAGGTCCTGTGGCAGCTTCGGACAGTTCCCCTCAGGTGGTCAGGCCCAAGGAAAAGGCCCTCAACTCCACTGCTACCCACAGACTCCAGCAGGAGCTGTCTTCCTCAGACTGTACAGGCTCCCGACTGAGGAACGTCAAAGTCCAGACAGCCTCACTACCTCTGAAGGAGGCAGCGAGAGGTGATCCGCAGGCTGGGCCCTGCGTCGACAGAGGCACGCAAACCAAGAAGTCTGCCAAAAGTGGGCAAATGAGGCATCGAGCCCAGCACCCAGCAGCACCCAGCACCACCTGCGGACAGCCACCACCAGCAACAGGCAGCAAGCAGACTGCCCCTCATGTTCGAGACACCTCCCAGGCTCTGGAGATCACGCAGTACTTTTTTGAGGCTGTTGCTACCCAGATGGAAAAGTGGTATGAAAGAAAGATTGAAGAAGCACGAAGCCAAGCCAGCCAGAAAGCCCAGCAAGACAAGGCCACACTGAAGGAACATATTAAAAGTTTGGAAGAGGAACTTGCTAAGCTCAGGACTAAGGTGCAGAAGGAAAATTAGGAACTGGGAAGTGACCCAAGAAAGGATTCTTGAGGATTTCTAGTTTTGCAGCTGCAGAATAGTTATACCCAAGGTGTCAATTACTGTGCACGGAGCAGACTTGTCTTTAACAGATCACTGATTTCTAAAATGTGCCAGACACACATGTTTCCTATGCCCTGAAGTTATGAAGACTTCAACAATTAAACTGAAACCAGGGAAAGCTTGCTTAGTGTCAGGTTTCATTACAAATTTAAAACCTCAGTCCAGGTTCATCTGAAGTTCAAAAGCTCAGATTAAGTGAGCCACGAAGGAATTGAATGATGCGTAAGCCTAAACCCTAAAATTCAGAATGTACAAAATAACATAAAAGCAAGAAAAAAGTTAACCCCTTGTGAACTCCACTAGTCATGCATTAAACACACCTGCTGTGCCTAGACGAGAATGTCATTCTGGAAAAGTGGTAATACATGCGTTAAACCCTCTCTCAAATGGGCAATTCTCAAAATGCTGACATTTTAATCAGGTGGAAACCTATCAGATTTTGAGGAGAAAGATTTGCATGATGTCACAAGATCCAATATAGCTTAAAAGAGAATGTTTCGGCTCTGACTGGTGTGGCCTGGTGTGTTGGGCATCGTCCTGCAAACCCAAAGGTTGCTGACTCGATGCCCAGTGAGGGCATGTGCCTGGGTGGTGCCCTCAGCTGGGGGCGAGGGAGAGGCAACTGATCGATATCCCCTCGCACATCAACGTCTCTCCCCCTCCCTTCTCTCTAAAAATAAATAAAAATCTTTAAAGAATGTTTTTAAAAGTCAAAGTATTTTTTTAAATAGTTGGATAACAGCATTGGGAATATTTGTTAATAATGAACTCGTTAGAAAGGTTCAAACATTTGATCGTGGTTTCTGTGTTTTCAGCCAGAATATAGAAATACTGCAATCAATTAATCTTTGTGATTATAAAGCAGATTAATGGGAAAAATTCACATAACAATTCTCTGAAACTTCCATCACCTATTCACAATCAAGTTTGTCTCAGAGCACCTTTCTGAGTTTGAGCTTACTGGTCTATGCTTTGGAAAGAAATGAGGCTGTTTCTTGAAAGTATTTCATTTTAAATTGAGTCATTAAAAAAACTTCAAGAGCGCCCCACTGCTTTTTAGTGACTATGTCAAAGTAAATAATTCAGTAACTCAATTAGATCCCATCATTCCCAGCTTCACCTAGCTCTAAGGATTTTTCTCTGCTCTGTAGAATAGTTATAAAAGTAGCTTGGGTGTGTTTAATCTTTGAATTTAATTACTTTCCAAACTTCTTGTCCCTTGAAATGTGGGATTCATCTAAAATTCCACGTATGCACAGAATCCTCAGTTCTAGTTCTATAAACTCAGGTACTGAGTAACTATTGCCTGTAATTTTGAATAAAATGTTGCTCATTGAGCCAAAGAGAAAAGAATGACTTCTTGCCATGGAAAAGTATGTTTTTAGCCTCTTTGTTTTTGCCTACCAAAGCTTCTCTTTTTCTTTATAGCAACAATCTGTTGCTATACGGGGAATTTACATTCCCCATAAATGTCAGTGTGTGTCAGCATTTCGGAGCCTGGGCAGGGAGTTAGTTTGATGCTCTCAGGCCGATTTTCATGTTTGTGAGCTTGTCTTGTTTCTCAGCTGCTGTGTAGGTGATGGTTCTTGCCCCGAGACTCTTTGGACTGCTAACTGTAGAGGTTCGTTCTTTCCTCTTTCCCTGTTTGAGATGCAATCACAGACTTCTAGAGCCAGATGGTACCTTCAGGCCGTGAGTGCTTTGGTGGAAAGTATTTTGATTATGTAACTCTTACTCACCAGAGGCAGGCAGCATCATTGTGAACTAAATATTTTTGTCAAAGTCACAGGGAAGAGACTAGGCAGGAATGAGGAAAGTCAAATGCACTTCATCTGAAGATGACACAGGTCTCTCTCAAAGATGGGAAAACCTCTACTGTGTAACGGAGGCAAGGAACGAGACAGGGTCAGTCAGCCTTCCAACTCAGAAGAGCCGGCAGCATCTCACCACCAAAGCGCCAGTGTTTCTAACAACTATGCTTTCTGTGTTTTTGTTCTTTAGTGTCAAAAACTCAGCTATAGGTCTGATGTGTCTTTTTCCTTGTGCTATTTGCTAAAGCAAATGCCCCAGGAGTCCTCTTCCAAAGCAGACCTATTAATAACTTATGTGTGTCATATAGGTCATGTTTCAAACTAAGGCTGGAACTTCCAATAGCTGTGGGGAAAGTGGAGTAAAATACATAGGTTGTACAGTATTGCACTGTTTTTGTTAGTGCATTATTGCATTTGAGTAAATATCTGTGATAGGCTGAATTATTAATTCTAATCTTACTTTCAGCTTGGGGAGCCCAAAATAAAGGAAGTGATGTTTTCATTTATACCTTATTTTTTTTCAGTCAAGCATTAATACTTGAGAGGTACGTTGTCTTCTATAGAATATTTTTGCAACCTTGAATTCGGGTCTCTTCTGAGCACTAGACTTGGTTCTAAACATTGTGGGTACTAAATTCCTTATTTAAAACATGGAAGTGTGAATACTGCTTCGATTACATTTTCATTTGTGCCGTGAACCAAATTTTAGGGTTCCCAAAAGAGTGCACCCAGCCCACTACATGGTGTTTCCATGAAAGTGTAATTTCAATACATCTGCTTTAAAGTGGAGATCAGGTAGGCTGCATGAAAAAATATTTTTTAAAAAGCCTGCTGTAACGTGGAAAGACTTCTCAGTGCAAGCTTAAACAAATATTTTGTTTAAACTGTTGACCTTTTGGAAAAAACAGAAGGATAACATTACTCATAATTTTATGCAGGTAAGATAACATTTATGACTAACAAAATGTTCCTAAAAGCTAAATATAATAATTCTTCTTGTGATATAAAAACCAACCAATTAAGATTTAAAAGACAAACCAGTCCTGACCGGTGTGGCTCAGTGGGTTGGGTGCCGTCCTGCAAATCAAAGGGTCACTGGTTTGATTCCTGATCAAGGCATGTGCCTGGGTTGGGGGCCAGGACCCCTGTGGGGGGCGTGCAAGAGGCGATTGATTGACATCTCTTTCCCCCTCCCTTCCCCTCTCTTTAAAAACCTTTTTAAAAAGACAGTTTTTAAAACAAATTTTTTAAAGATTTATTTATCTTTAGAGGGGAAGAGAAGGAGAGAGGGAGAGAAATATCAATGTATGGTTGCCTCTCGTGCGTCCCTTGCTGGGAACTGGTCTGCAACCCAGGCATGTGTCCTGACTGGGAATCGAACCACGATCCTCTAGTTCACAGGCCCTCGCTCAATCCACTGAGCTACATCAGCCAGGGCTAAAAAAGACAGTTTTAAAAAATGACCTTTTAGAATACATTTTATGAATAGGAAAAAACATTAAAATGTAATTTTATTATACTTTTATAATTTATTTTCCTATATTGTCAAATATAAATGTGAATGTATTTAACACAAAAGCAAAAACAGTACAGCAAAGTACTTGTTTTTAATACAAAATAGAGTGAGTAGAAAGTGATTTACTCTTCTCAGTAAACAATTTAATCCTAAAATAATTTTTCAGATGTTTCACTCAAGGAAAGAAATAGCTTATTGTGATTTCTAGTTTGGCACAGAGTAACAACTTGCTTTTTATCCTGTTTGGATCTTATTCTACATAATCCTACTTTTTTTTCCCCAGAGTAGATGCGAGCTGCTTCCATTTGGTTTTTTGCTTGCATGTCCCTGATTCCACACAAGGGATGAGAGATAACAACTCAGGTGAGTCCGGGTCTCTGCCCTGAGATGCTCCTGAGCATGTCTGCTGGTGTGACTGCAGCCACATGAACACCAGGAAGTGCGCTGTTTCCCAGGTTGGAAAGTTGTCCGTCTCTGCGGGCACGTTCACTGCACTACCTGTGCCATGAATTTAACGTTTCCAACCTGATGGCACACTTACAAGGGGGAGATGACACAGGGACTGTCCATATGTTCAGTGATAAATAGCCACTTCTCATGGGCTAGAAAGCTTTTGTATTTTAGAAAACAAGTTAATATAAAGATTGACTTATTGTTAGTTCAAATACATAAGCTGAACATTCAAACTTCTTTAACTTCAGGAACAAAACTTTCACATTCAAGCAAGAGTATAGTTTAAAATGAACATACCCAAGAAGGTAGTTTGTTGTCAAATCCAAAATGCTGATAAAGATGATGAACAGAATCACCAGCAGCTCTATTCTACCAACATCTTAGTAAGCAACTGTGGCTTTGTATGTGAGAAGAAACTGCCAAATAATTTTGCTTAGGCTAAACCAAAGACTTGGCCTACAATTCAGAGGGGAATAGTCGAAGCATGTACGTGAACAAAGTAAACTATTCCTCAGAAACGAAGGCAAAAGCTTGTCCATTATGATCTCAGCCTCTGGAAGAAATTAAAGTTTTAGTATTTTACCCAAATGAAAAACTTTGAAAAACAAATGAAACTCCAAGTTAGGTTTTCTTGGAGTCTTTGGTATTTGCATCTTGCAAATTCAAACCCCATGTGTTCTGTTTCCCATGTACCCCACTGGTAGGAAGGGCGCCACCCAGTCACTGACTTGCTCACCTCTTAAAAGGATGATTTTTAGCTTCCAGATTTTAGGTTTGCTAGAGACAGCCTCTACTTGCATACGTATGGCAATTGTGCTACACAAAGAATATTTCTAAAGTGTTCTCTCCTCAGAAACTTCACAAATGCTTTTTTCATCAGATGCTTTACAGTAGGTTGACTAACCCAAACTCTAGAAATTGTCTTGTGCAAGCTCTCTGCACTAGTAGCTTGCCCTGTGGAAGAGTGTTTAGAATTATTTTGCCTTGTGAGCTCTGAGGCTGTGGGACAAGGAGGTGGACCTGATAATGCAGGTCGCTGACACACCCCACCATTGGCTCATGCCTCTCCTGTGGTGCCCAGTCCAATACTAGATACCAGTTTTCATTCTGCATTTTTTCTTTCAGGTGCTGGTCAGATTCTTGGATTAACTTTTTAGATCTGTTCTGTAGATTTTAGAGTGCTTCAGTCTGCAAGACTAACAATTCTAGCCTCAGCATAACCTTGCACTAAATTGTTATACATTTGGTCTCTTTCAAAAAATGTCCTAAAGTCCACTTCTTTCTCTGATGTAGTTTTCAAACTCTTTTTCCCTGTCACAGTGGGAGAACCTGAAGCACTGAAGACCCTCCCTAATGACCTACTGTACTTCTACGTGGATGTTAAGGTAATTGCATTAGTTTCATCCAGAAATTGCCTGAAAAGAAGTTGCCTCCTCTTATGGTGTACAGGTGTTCATTAAGGTTCTCTTTCCAACAAAGTCCTAGCTTCCCAGTTGTGGTCTTCGAGAATCAGATCGTGACACATCTGAACAACATAACCTCAGGAACCCTGAGGGGTGATGGAGGGTTTTTTCAAGAAGGTTCTGGGTTATCTCCCGAGGCCAGTACACCCCCAATCCTACATCTCATTCTGTTTTTGAACACAGCTTTATTGAGTTACACAATGTTATATGTCAATTATATCTCAACTTTAGAAACCCAGCAACAACTTTACTGAGGTGCAATTCACATACATATAAAACGTACATTTCAATGGTAGTATATTCACAGCATTGGACAACCAACACCGAAATCTACTTTCAGGATATTTTCATCACCCTGAAACAAAACCCCACATCGAGTTACTCTCTGTTCCATGAGTTACTCAGAGCCCCGGCAACCACTAGTCCTTCTGCCCAGTCTGCACGTTTCCTATAAAGGGAATTATACGGTATGTGATCTTTTGAGACTGCCTTCTTTAACGTAATATTTTCAAGATTCATCCGTGTGTAGCATGTATCAGTATTTCACTCCTTTTTATTGCTGAATAATGATTTATTGTATAGATACGCCACATTTTACTTAGTTATCAGTTGGTGGGCATTTGGATTGTTTCTACTTGTTGGCTGTTATGAAATAATGCTGCTATTAACATTTGTATATGTGTTTTCAATTCTCCTGGTTGTAAACCTCATCGTAAAACTGCTGAACCAGGGAACTACGTTTACCCTTTTGAGCTACCGACAGTCTGTTTTCCAAAGTGGCCGCACTGCGTTATGTTCCCACCAGCACTGTATGAGGGTTCCGATTTCTCTACATCTTCACCATTACTTGCTACCATCTCCATTTTTCAATTACAGCCATTCTGGTGGATGTGCAGTATCTCTCTGTGGTTTTGATTTGCATTTCCCTGATGAATAATGGTGTTGAGTAACTTCTTATGTGCTAATTGTTGTACAACAATCCACTTGTTACACTTTGTACTAGGCTTTGCTTCTTACAAAAACTGCTGGCAAATCCAGAAACATGTTTAAAATACAGGTATATTTTTCAGTGCTAAGGCAGTTATTCTGACACAGCTTTTCTTTGCTCTCTGTGCAATAACATGCTCCATGTTCTGGAGTGTTGGAAGTACGGTTTGACTTGACTTTGGGCTGCCCATCCTTAAGCCTAAGCTCCTCCAAACACATGGAGACTGAAAATCTTTCAGAATAATGCCACCATTAAGCTTTTGCTAAAGCAAGTGTTTTCTCTAATTCCTTGAGCTGCATGTTGCCTTGTGTAATCATCATCCGGATTGTATCCTGTAGGAGAAGATGAAATCTGGTCACTGTTTTACCTGGTCAATCAAGGTACAGCTGTATTACTGCATCTGTTAAAGTCAGGAACCAACACTGAGAATTCAAATGGCTGCATATTAAGAAAGCAAAGCTGATGACCAGGAGTGCACAGTGTGGGGAGTCACCCTTCCCCAAAGATACAACCGCCAGGCTGTAGTATTTATCATCTTCATGTATCAGGGGGAGGGGGGAAAGGTTAAGAGAAAAGTCAGGTGATGCTAGTGTAGAATGTAGATAGAGCAAAGTTGTAAAATTTTAAATATTTAAATTGTAGAAAATCAGTACTATTAGACCAATGATCAAAATATACCATCTCGGTGGCATTTATTCTCCAAGATGCCTACTAAATGTTTGTAAAAATTCACTGAACAGCACAAGGGGTCAGGCAGGGCCTCTGATAGTGTTCTTACCTCTTCAGTGGCATTTTTGTTTCTTTTGAATTCTTCCCGTGCCCAGTCCTTCAGGTATTTGCGATCAGAATCATTTGGAACTTGCCGGATTGCTTGCAAAATCCTTCGGTAGAGAAGGAGAACTTGTTGCCTTCTCAAGAACTGCAAAGGGGAGGAGAAATATCAGTTACAACTACACAACCGACATCCCAGAGGGCTCTACTTTAGCAAATCAAACTATAACCAGATAACTTATCTGGTTAAGGCCTTTGATTCTGAAAAGGGCAAAGAAAATTTTTTAAGAAAATGACAAGTTTATTTCAGCTGTCTGCTTACTCCTCTGTCAAACAAAAAGAACCCTTAAAATCAAGAGCGTACTACTGGGCAGCAAAGGGGCTACCAGACTCCTAGAAACTGTAACCACAATAACAGCACTTTTTCTAAGTTAACGCACTTGTTAAAATCCTGTGGTTACTTCGTTTTCTTCTTACCATAGCTGAGTACAACAGGCAAAACAGTTCTTACTGTAGGGCAGCTGAGGCGTCAGGGGATAAAGAGATCTACAGCCTGCACCTCTTCTATCCAGACAGAAGAAAGGTTCCGGGCAGCCTCCGGGCGGCGCCCGCCCCCTACGCCCCCCTCACCTCCCCTACGCCCCCCTCACCTCCCCTACACCCCCTTCCCCCCTTCCCCCCTTCCCCCCTTCCCACGGACAGCAAGTGAGAAGCCCCGCCCCCTCCAGCCCAGGCTGTGTGTGGGGTCACTGACCCCAGCTGCTCCCCAGACGCATTCCATGGATTGGGCGTAGGGAGAGCTCTGGCCCAGGAAAGAGGCCATAGAAGGCCCATGACAACAGCTGGTACCTGCTTTAGCGTTAGTGTTGCAAGGGGTAAGCGGGAAGCAGCCATGTCCTCCAAAAAGTAGGGATTGACTGGAGCCACAGTGCGCAGGAGCGGAAGTGGAGGCGGAACCGGAGTTGGAACCGGGGGTGGGGCGAGCTCGGTTTCCTAGGAGATGGCCTACCGATTGTGCAGATTGCTCGGCAGTCTGGTGAGCCCGGGCTTTTGGAATCGAGCTATGTAGCCTTGAGCAGTTTCAGTTGTCTTAGGCTAAATTTCTCATTAGTTTCTGTGTAATGAATGGAAAGGGATTTAGCACAGCTCTTGATATATAGTTATGAGTTTCATTAAATGGTTTTTTGGAGGTGAGTGGGGGAAATTAATTATAGTGTACTTCTGGGCTTTTTAAGTGTGTATAGTTAGAATACCAGGAGTGTAAATATTTCTTTTATGATTTGTGTCTTCCTCCTTTGCCTTTTTTTTAAATTCCCATCCTGCACTTTTTTTGTTGCAATCATTTTCCTGGCAGTGTGGTTGTCTTCATGATTCTTTTTGGTTAGGAGGCTTTAAATGGCTGCTGCCCTGTTGCAGCTTTAAAAATTTTACATCCCCAGCCCTCATCTGTGTGTGCCTCAGTTGGCTGAGCGTGTGGAGCACATGCCAGTGTTGTGGGTTTGGCCCGGGTCGGGGCATAGCAACTGATCAACTGGTGATGTTTCTTTTTCTCTTTCTCCCTTCTTTCCCCTAAAAATTAAAATTTAAAATAACTTGGTATCACTAATAACAATGCTCTTCCCTATGCCTTTTTTTTATCCCTGTGCCTTTATTTCCTCATAATTATCTTGTCCTCCCCATAACACACACAAGTCCTTAGGATATATTACTGTAAGTGGGGCTAGTGAATCTTTGCTATACTATTTTTCCAAGTAGGATTGTTCCAATAGACAACCAAGCATGTTCATCTCTTCATTTGATGAACACTTATGAAAATGTTCAATTGCCCATTTACTTGTTTTTTTGGAATCTTTGGGGCTCCCTTTTCCTAGCCATGTTATGGTACTTAACGTGCTCCCCGCTCCCCCCCATGTGTGAAGTGAGGTAAAGCACCGCCCTCAGAGCTGCTGTATGTGTGAAGCACTGACAACAGGCGGTGCCACACGTCAGCACACTAATGATGAGCTTTTCTGAACATTACCCCATGACCACTTTCTTTTCCCAAAATTAATTCTCTGATTTTTTCCCCTTTAAATGTTAAACATCCCTACTTTTAGTTACGCTTATTTTGTGACTTGTCATGACTTTGATCCATTAATGCTGAATAAAATTTTTATTCTCATTTTCTAAGGATAGAAAATCTGCCTATTTTTAATTTTTGTCTTTTATATAGTCTCCATATATAATAAGGCGCTATTTCTGAGGCTTTTAAAAAATACTTTTTCATTGTTAATGTTGAAAATATATACTCCATCTAGATTTTAATGGTATAATGTGGACGTTAAGTTCTTTTTCAACTGCTGAATCATTATTTTGATACCATTTAATTACTTCTTTTTGGACTTTGATGCCCACAGGGTAAAATTCTCTTAGGGTTTGAATAGTCTGTTCAGGACTATTTATCTGGAACTAATATATTGTTTTTAATTTTTGTTATCTGGTAGGAAGACTCCTCTATTTTTTCCCTTTATTTTTGTTGACACCATTGCAGATATCCTCCTTCCCCCTCCCCTCTGCCCACCTCCACCCTGCCTCCACACTCTCCCCTTCCCTTTGGCCATCACCACAGTTTTCTGTGTCTATGAGTTATGCATCTATGTCCTTTGACTAATCCCTTCCATCCAGTCCTCACCTCCCCTCTGACAGTTGTCACTCTGTTCCATGTATCCATGCCCATTTCTATGTCGCTCGTCAGTTTATTTTGTTCATTAGATGCTACATATAAGATCATAAAGTATCTTTCTCTGACTGGATTATTTCACTTAGCATAATAATCTCCAGGTCCATCCATGCTGTTGCAAAAAGTAAGATATCCTTCTTTTTTACGTCAACAATGTAGCACAGCTTTTTTTTTTTTAAATCCTCACCCAAGGGCATGCTTATTGATTTGAGAGAGAAGGGAAGGGAGGGAGGAAGGGAGAGAAACATCAGTTGCCATTCCCACGCACCCTAACCAGGGAGCAAACCTTGAATCAAACCTTCAACCTTTTGGTTTATGGGATGATGCTTNCTGACAGTTGTCACTCTGTTGCATGTATCCATGCCCATTTCTATGTCGCTCGTCACTTTATTTTGTTCATTAGATGCTACATATAAGATCATAAAGTATCTTTCTCTGACTGGATTATTTCTTTTTTACGTCAACAATGTAGCACAGCTTTTTTTTTTTTAAATCCTCACCCAAGGGCATGCTTATTGATTTGAGAGAGAAGGGAAGGGAGGGAGGAAGGGAGAGAAACATCAGTTGCCATTCCCACGCACCCTAACCAGGGAGCAAACCTTGAATCAAACCTTCAACCTTTTGGTTTATGGGATGATGCTTCAACCAAACACCTGCCAGGGCCGTACCATGGTGTTTTACCCACTCATCTACTGACGAGCACTTAGGTTGTTTCCAGATCTTGGCGGTTGTAGGGGTGGATTTTGGTGTCTCAGAATTCTGTGGACATATTCCCAGAAGTGGAATCCTTGGGTCAAAAGGCAGTTCCATTTTTAATTTCGTGAGTAGACGCCATACTGTTTTCCACAGTGGCTGCAGCAGTCTGCGTTGCCACCAGCAGTGTGCACTAGGGTTCCCCTTTTACCACATCCTCGCCAGCACTTGTTGTTTGCTGATATATTGATGATAGCCATTCTAGCAGGTGTGAGGTGATATCTCATTATCGTTTTAATTTGCATCTCTCTGATGGTTATTTACATTAAGCATTAGCATTTGTTTATGTCTGTGGGTCATCTGTTATGTCCTCTCTGGAGAAGTGTCTATTTAGGTTCTTTGCCCATTTTTAAACTGGATTGTTTCCCTGGTATTGAGTTGTATAGTTCTTTGTATATTTTGAAAATCGACCTTATCAGACTATGATTGGCTAATGTTCTCCCATACAGTAGGTTCCCTTTTCATTTTGTTGCAGAAGCTTTTTAGTTTATGTAGTTCCATTTATTTATTTTCCTGTTACGCCCTGCCCTAGATTTTTCAGCCAAAAATTTCGCTGTTGAGAGATGTCAGATTTCACTGCCAGTTTTCTGCTAGGATTTTTATGGTTTTGAGACTTACATTTAAGTGTTTTATCCACTTTGAGTTTATGCTTGTGTGGGGGGTGATCAGGTGGTCTAGTATCACTGTCTTGCATGTACCTGTCCAGTTTTCCCAATAGTGTTTATTGAAGGGACTGTCTTTAAGGGACTGTCTTTATTCCATTTTATGCTCTTTAACCTGTAGTTTCCTTTACAAATCTTACATATTCTTAATTTCTGTATGACCTTTAGAAATGTTTTGTATCATTTCCCTCCAAGTCATCTTAGGATCTTTATTAAAACTGAGTGTTCTGAGATACTTTTATCCCTTTCTTCTTGGCCAGCAACAGTCACTTGTGCTAGACACTGGTAGTACTGTCAGTCCATCTGCATCCTGCCCTCAGCCTCGCGCTCTGGTCAGGAAGACACGCAAATTCAGGAAAGCATTACAGATGTCAGGGTTCACAACATGGGAGCTTGTTCTTCCCAGAGGGCTCATCTCAGCTAAATGCTTATCACAAACATGAGTATGTAAGAAAATTCCAGATGAAGAACTAATGGAACATTAGCAGGTTCCAGGATCCCCATGGTTTGCTGTGATCAGATCAGACAGTCTGGGGTGGGACACAGGGAGAGAAGGAACCGAAAAGGGGCCTCTGGAGGGACTTCTGAAACATCTTCTCCGATGTTGTGTACAGTATGAAGTAAAGCTAGCAAAGTGGTTAGTTTGGGATACAACTTAATACTCCAGGCTACAGACTTAGAAGAATTCCAGCTGCAGTGCAGCCAGAGGAGAGAAGTGAGAGCAGACAAGATTGGGGTTTGCATGAAAAAAGTTAAAACGGATGTAAAGATTGAGTAGCAGGCGAGTGTGAGAGAGGAAGCATATCTTCGGTACCTTCTAAGTGACTCATGCTTTTACTGTGGGCCGGGGTCTCCCTGACCTCTACCTGGTGCGTTCCTGGCAGGTCGTCTCCCATGCCTCCTTTTCCCCGCCGCAGCACAGGCTGAAAATTGCACTCTCAGGCCATTGCTTACTGGAGGCTCCTGTCCCAGACCCTAAGCACTACTCTGGGAAGCTTTGGTTTGGATGGCCCTGTCAATTAAAGGTGGGTACGACAGAATACCACATCACTATCATAATGTTGGTGTCCTTCCCTACCAGATCCAGCCCTACTGGAAGAGTAATGCTCTGCCCCATAGAGGGCCTTGGCCAATGAAATCTGAGTAGGGGAGAGGTGTCATTTCGGAGCAGAATCTTTACAAGCCATTGTGTGTTTCTGCCAAGTCGCCACGTTTCCAATACCACAAGGCCAGCCCGCCAGAGCTCACCATCCACTGCTGTGAAAACAAGAACCAAGCCCTTACTGTAAGTAAAGCCACCGGCGTTGTGGGGCCCGCCAGACCAGATCACCACCCTTTCAACTCTCCTCTTTAGTTCACTGAGAATGGTCACAAGTTATTTCACCAGTGGTATATATATGTTTTTAATAGTTTTCAGAATATAAGATGCATAGTTTTTTAGAATAAAAAATGATGGTACAACAGCAGGTACATGCTTAGGACACTTGGTTAAACAATAAGCAATCTGTGTCTTCGATGACCACCTCAGAAGGGTGGCAAACTTCACAGTGTAACATGGTAACAGACAGGGAGATACACAATTACATCACAGCATGTTGTCTACAAAACAACAGTCTGACAGAACTTAAATAGAACATAGCACAGCACAGAGTTTCAAGTATTCAAGCACTGCTTTCTGGCCAAGTAAAAATTGCCTTAAAAACTATTTTGACTGAGGGAAAAGGCAAATGTAGCCATTTAGGTCTTTTGGATACAGCCTATGTTTTTCAGAATGAGACTGGCTCACTCAAGCTTGAAAGCAGTGTGAGGAATGATTCTTGCCCTTAACTGTTAAGAACTAAAGAAATAAATTACTACAACAGCAAGAACTATGGCACCAAAAGAATGAAAACAAAGGGACAATCATCTTCCCATCATTGCATAGTCTCCCAAAGCAGCAAAATGTGAAGGCCCCTGAGAGCCACCCCACCTTCACAGAGCCCAGGGACCATCTCTGGTTACCTGAGCTGCCATGATGTCTAGATGCTTTCTGAGCACACACAACAAGCTTCCCGCCTTTGAAGAGAAGGTAGTTCCTCTCACAAGAAGTACAGTAAGAAAATACACACTCAGACTCTGAAAACTGCAGCCGTCTCAGCCACCTGACAGCTCTTACGTGCACACAGTGGGCTTGGCAAAGCCAAACCTTAGAGTGGGGTCAGAAGCATAGCTCCCTCCAGGCCCTCCTCCAAAGGCCCGGCAGGTGTCCAGGCTCCCTTCGAGCAACAGTGGACAGCTGGGCCCCAAGGGTGGGGCTGACCTCTCAGGCGTAGCTTTTTGTAGCTGTTGAGTGGATTCTTAGATAAAATATTTTAGAGCTGCAAGTTCAGAAGCAATGGTCTAAAAAGCAGCACCTGGGCAAGAAATATGCCATCTTGACTGTGGCTGAAAGTCTCAGCGTTGGACTGCGTTCTTTCTGGTCTATAGGTGGTCAGAGGCTGTCACCAACTCAAACCACTGCCTGAGAGCATCGCTGAGTGTCTCGGGGAGCGCATTCACGTCGCGAAGAATTATGTAGAAGGGGAATGGGAACTCCTCCATGTAGGATTGGATTTCAGGCATCTCTCCAGGTCCTTTAAATATTGGTACTTTAATGTCCAAGATAGAATCCTGTCAACAGAAGACATTTAGAGGTAAGTCAGTGTCCTTGGTCAGCTCTTCCACGGTCTCTTCTGCTGACATTCCCAGGTTGCATATGAAAGTGACATTCCTTACTACGTAAAACACCACTTTCAGAATTCTCACCGAGGATGAGGCAGATCTTTCTGAGCAACCTCCTAGAACAGGCACCGGCATGGGGGAGGAACACACGAAAACCCGGTTTCTGTGAGGCTGTGTCTCCTCCTCAGCTCGGAACGATTCACGTTACACCTCCCACCTGCCCTGCGGGGACACCGCTTCCCCTGGAGCAGCGCCGCCCTGTGCGGGCCTTTCACTTGGTGACTCGTCCTCCTGCCTGCAGCAGGCACCACTGACACAAGTGACCGGACAGGGCCACTGCCGAGAGTCGGCACAGGAAGGAGACGGACTCTGGAGTCAGCCAGAACCCTGGCTTTCCTACTCATTACCTGTGATTCCGTCCTTCGCTAAAGCAGGAAGGATCCCCGCCTCAGTGCATTATGCCAAATGAGAAAATAGTTGTGAAGAGCCAGGGAGGCTGCCACCCAGGCCATGCTTCAGGCAGAACACGCTGGAGAGCATCTCCACTTGATCCTCAGAAAAGCAGCTTTCAGTCCTCACTCACCCGTGAACTAGGATTATCCAACACAACAAAAATGACGAAGATGTTCGCATTCCGGGCAGACTGGACAGCTGCCTGGACTCTGTCTTTGCCCTCGAGGAAGAGGCCGCGGCCGTCCGAGACCACCAGGAGGAGCTGTGCGGTGTCTGCAGCAAACAGAGCAGGAGGGAAAGGACAGGAATCCACTTTTAACAATAATTCAAAACTACCTAAAGTAAGACCAGGCTTTTCCTGTACTACCAACACCTGACAGGCCCTCTGGAACTGATGGATTCTGGGCCTAAGGAAAGGGGGCCTCTGTTAGATCTGCCCCCGAGTCAGGGACTGAGCACACGCGGAGCTCCTGTCAGGTACATACATCTCCCAATCACGCTGCAGGGAATGTCCCCTTCGGATTAACCTAATTGGAGAGTGACATGTATGACAACTAAAATACATGTTTTTGGCTATAAAATATAAAAATGCAGTATTGGGGCCATTATAAGAAAGTACCCACCAGAACCCCAGAATTGTCTCAACGTTTTGCCAAGGTCTTATATACCTGACTTCTGTAGTTTTTTTTCTTGAAATCAATTTAAAAACTTAGACCATAAAACGAATGGCAAGTTAAAACGTTAAAAAAATATTTAGCTATGTAATGTTATCAGCAAAAGACTGTCGTGTCTGAGGGCAGCTCTTTCTCGAAGACGTTCACCAAGCATCGTGAAGCACAGGACTAGCCGCAAGTTTCTCCATGGTACAAAGAGCCAGATAAAGAACTTGGGTGTTTCAGCCCCAAATCAATCATGGCTGGACTGGCTGGTTTCAGAGTTATGTCCTCCTCCACTTTCCTCTTAAAATGTTACAGAATATTCATACTTGCTCCTTTCATGACTCTCAATCTAGCAAATAAGTACATACTACTTAATATAAATTAGTTACTTAGTGTCTAATTCCTTCATTGCTTATAAGCCTCTGGGTACAGGTTCAATAAAAGTTTTTGAAAAACAGTAAGTGACATATTCCATGAATGCCTAATACCTCCATCTCCCATTCCTTTCTTTCCCGGTGGAACATGCACATTAAAAGATGGTGATGGGCACAATGAGATGAAGCAAGGAGCTTGCAAACACAGACAACAGAAAATCATTTGTCAACAAAGGTGAAAGATGTAGCTCACCTGGACTGACGTTCTGTGGGAGCTGCGGGGCGGCTGCAAACATGTTGGCTACAGATTCCAGAAACTAAACCAGAAACAATCAGAAAACTATTCAAACTCTTCCCACGGTCAGAACTAATGTTATTTCTGACACACAAGGAACTGTCAGTAAAGGTCTCAGGTCACTGCCCCTTCCAACCACCCGCTGGCAAGGAACACTGCTTGGCATTTATCCTTAGGTACTGGGACCCACAAACAGCTGTGTGTCTGGCACAAACCCCAACGTGTTCTACCAGACACTGGAAAAGAAACAGTTTGCTGAAGATGTACCCGCCCCCGCCCCCCCCAAAAAGTAGTAAAAAGGAGGCAAGAAAACACCAAATGCCCAATGCAACATAAAGAAGCTAAATGAGGGCAGGAACGAGGTGGTCAGAATTACTGCTCCATGCTGTGTTTTGAACTTATACCATCCTGGACAAGTCACTGGCTTTATTTTTACATCATTTCTACTGTAGGCTAAATAGGAGAGAGAAATTGGCCTTAATCCACCTGATAAGTGCTGGGAGATGGTTTATTTTTCAAAATGTTCCAAAAAACAAAACGAAATGAAACAAAAACACCTCTCAGAAAAATAGGGAGCAAAAAAAAAATCAAAGCTACAAATTCAAAATGATCTTTGAGAGACGGAAAAAGAGGTTAGGTTGCACCATGTTTAATAATGGGTGCCGAGGACGTTTCCATCCCTGTGGTACACAGGCTGGAGTTCACGACTGTTCTGTATGGTAAATTTTATCACCCCTAATACCACAATGGGCAGAAGGTGTTCTAAAAATCATTTCTCTCCTAAATGAGAAACTGCGGAAGACAGCTGATGTCATTAGTATACCTGAGCAATCCTGGTTTTCTTTTGTTGGAATTTGCAGAGCCGTAGAATCTGGGATCCTGAGTAATCACTGAACTGTTCGTGGAATGGATGTAATAGCTTTACAGACTCTCCAAAACTTGGGGGAGAAAAGCCAAATATAATGGGGTTATTTTTTGTCACATGAACAAAATAACCAGAGGCGGCTGGTTTTTCCAGTGTGATTAGAAGTGATGCTTACCTACACACCGCTATCTGACCCACTTCCAGAAGGGTGAGAGCATTTCCGATCACAGCCAGAGATTCAAATGCAAGCTGTGACATAGAAGGTTAAGGGTTAAAGGGATCAGACTATCTCCTAGACCAGTGCCTTTCAACCTTTTACATACCAAGATTGCCACTGAAAACTTTTTTTTTTTTGGTGTGGCCCCTAGGAGAACACCATCACTATAGCTACTCACAACCAGCCCAGAAGCTTTGGTGTCCCTAGGCCCTGGCTAAAACCACAAATGCTGAAATCCAGAACTCGTTACACTGGTGGGAAAGGTCTACTCTAACATCAACCAATAAAAGTGATTTGGGTCCTGGCTGGTGTGGCTCAGTGGACTGAGCCACAGGGTCAGTGTTTCGATTTCCCATCAAGGTACATGTCTGTTACAAGCCAGGTTCCCTGGTGCAGGGCACAGGAGAGGCAACCACATATTGATGTTTCTCTCTCTCCTTCCTCCCTTCCCCTCTCTAAAAATAAAATCTTTTTAAAAAAAAGTGACCTTGAGACAGTTGGTCCTTAAATTTGTTTCTTTTTAAAAAAAGTGACCTTGAGACAGTTGGTCCTTAAATTTGTTTCTTTTTGACTACATAAAAAGTAATTTCTTACAGGTAAAAGATTTTATTCTAATTATGCACCAATGGTATAAGTTTTAAATTTTAAATTCATATAAAAAGATGATTATGATGATACCTATCAAGTGCTAGACATTAAACCAAGTACATCCATTATTTCATTTAGTTTTCATAACAACTCTGAGTTTGAGGGAGGTACTGTTATAATCCTCATTTTTCAGACTGACTCTTAAGAAGTAATTAGCTGCCCAAAGGCAGGCTGCAGTGAGTGAGTCACTGCGGGGAGGTGGGATCTGAACCCAAGTTAAACTTCTCCCAGCAGAGCCTACGTATAGATTTTAGGTTGCTCAGTGGCTCACGATGCATAACAGCTTCACTGTAAAAAGGAACACACTCTGCAGTATCCATGCCATTCATGGCACCACAGGTAAGTCTACTCAGACTCCTAAACCTTGGTAATACTGACAGAACACAAACTGTAGATAATTTGGGGCTTAAAGGAATGTGTGATCAATCTATTTTTTAAAAAGATACTCCAATACTACGTGTATGGTCTAAAGATTAGTTTAATAGTAAACTGCATTTTGTGGAAAATAACGCATTGTCAGATTTACTTATTCTGTAACTAAACAACAATTTAAAAGACCTGTAAACAGCAAGGGGCCAAAATATTTGAGACATTGAAATTGCCCCTGTGAACTAACACAGTATTCACAATCTCAGAAAAGACTAACTGGCATTTCACACTGTTTTCTCAAGCTCATATTTAAAACGTGGTGGCTCATGGGACATGGTTTGGTGTTCGGGAACCTCTCTTTCTTACCTGTTTGGTATGGTTGTCTACCATACTAGAGGAGTCATCGATAGCCAAACAGATCTGATACTGGCGTTTACTGGGCTTGGTCCTTCGAAGCCAAATCTTGTCTTTTCGAAACTGACTAGCAATGTATGGAATAACCTTCCGCATGTTCAGTCGCTTCCCAGTTCGATAGTCTCCTCTATTAAACGTACCCAAATGAAAAGATGAGTTAAAAACTGCTCACCCCTTGAGTACTTTTTTAAAGAATGAAATCACATTCATAGTACTTTATAACCAATTATACCAAATAGCGACTGAGGTTTAAGGGCCCAAATCTTGATCAGCAGCCAAAAAAGTGGTTATGTATGTGGTAGTAATAATTAGGTCCAAAAAACTAGGACTTCTTTAGATTGGGGGAAAAAAACCGTTTGTGCTGACTTGGATTCTCTTTTCTGGTCTCCGAACATGATTTTGTACCCATCTTTGAAAGATCTAGCTGAGTAACACGCAACACGTGAGTAACCCAATGTGTAGCAGCAATGTACACAGCACATACAAAGGCTTGGCCAATTTTCCATCAAGCTATTAAGGAACCAGAGAGAATGCATCCATACCAAACTTCACAGAAACCTGTGGCAGACACCAACATGACAAAAGGCTAAGAGCACCACACTGGAGCCTGCACTGCAGAAATGGCAACCCAGAAGCCAGCATAGTAAGCGGTTAAGGGCTGAGCTCAACGAAAAAGACAGCACCGCCATCTTTACAGGGCGCTGTGAGTGCGTCCAGCGGAGACTTACTTCAGTTTGGCTGCCTGGCTGGGCTCCAATATGAGACGCAGCTGCTCGCACAGCTGTTGTGAAAGAGGTGCCGTCAGCATCAGGTAACTCTGCCACATCTCAGCGGCAGCCTTTTCCTGTGACAACGGCAACAACATGTAAGTCACTGTGAGAGCAGCAGAGCCAACTAAAGTCATACAACAAGACGAAGGTGTGACACTGAGCAGTAGAAAGTAACTCTCATGAGCTTTCTCATCGAAAGCACTTTTAAAGCTTTTCTTAGCTGCTAATTCACTTAAATAAAAATGTCTCTCCCCCACCAAAACCACAACACAGTTTCAACTAAGAAAGAATGGAACAAGACAGTAAAATACTAGAATTCAATGCCTTATTCACATCAGTCACAGAGTATAACCTGTCCCTTCGTGTGGAGAGGGAGCTATGAGCGGGCAGGAGATCCAGCCACTTAACCACGGCTCTCAAGGTTGTGTTTCAAAAGCGAAAGCAGTAAGTGCAGATCTCCCAAGTAAGACACCCAGCAGCCTGCCCACTTCCTAGACACAAAGCTCCACGACTTTCTTTGCCAACTACAGCAGAGCAGGTGCTCACACGGCGTAGGGGCGATGCTACTAACGTACATATCCAGCAAGCTTAGAATGCAGTCATTAAAAAGAAAACTTCTGTGTGATCCACACGTCCACATCGCACCGGCTGGCAAGGTTCCAGGTGGCCTATCCTGAGGATGACGTGGTATCTTTTGGCTGTTTTTCAACCACTGTGACATCTATTACATCCGTTACAGAGTGAACAACAGAAGTTAAAAAATGAATCCTATCCGTTTCTCTGTTTTGATTAACCTATAGGTCTAGTGGCACAGCAGGCAGAAAGCAATGCACAGCCACAGGCTTCAGGAATGTAATTACATTCTCCACATACCTGGTCCCTTTAACAAAGGTTAATGGAGCTAAGAACCTGTAACATTAAACTTACCATATCTTTAACAAAAGTCAAGATATTGTATGAAAACACCAGTGACTCACTTCTTCTGGGTTTCCAGATTCATGTGGCTGCCACCTTTCCAGCTGTCTCTCCAGCTCCTGTCTTAACTCATCGATGTCTTTCACAAAGGGCTAAGAGGAGAAGAAACCACAGATGAGAGGCAGCCCAGGTCGGAATCGCCAACTCACTGTCCGGCTGCCTCCTTCCCTGCAGTATGAACTCCAAGTACATACCTCTGAGATATCAAACTTAAGCAAAGTTAATGGCACACTAAAAAGATGCCAGATAACAATTCTTCTGCTTTCCATTTGTTGAAACAAGATGGATAAAGAGAATTTTTGATTGAATTTATTGGGGTGATATTGGTTAATAAAATTATATAGGTTTTAGGTATACAGTTCTACAATACATCATCTGTACATTGCATTGTGTGGAAAAAGGAAATTTTAACATTTATAAATCCTAGCAAAACAAGACCAAAGTCCCATCAATATCAATAATGAAAATATCCTTTGATTACACTGTCCTTAACTCACATAATTACCGAAAACAACTGTTATTTGGGTCTTCCTAAATGCATTCATCAAGTCAGAGAATCGTGCTATTTAACCAACACAAACTGTTAACTATCCTGTAGGATCCTTACACGGGCACGGTGATGACAGATCAGAGGCCCACCGTCCCCCCGTCCCCCCCAGGTCAGGGCTCAGACCGCCTGCTGTACTCCTGGGATTAACCCTGAGAACAGTGTTTCATCTGCTTGGAGAGCTCCTGTCATTCTGATGATCCTAAAATTGTGATAAGGATATGATGCCCCCAAACAACCAGCTGTTCCATAAAGTTCTATAGACAAAGATTTAAAAAGGAATGTATGATGACATTTTGCCAATTTACTAATAAAGCAGTAACTGGTGAAAGAGTTCCCCTCCCCTCATCACCCCCTACCCCTACCACCTGTCAGCCTTTGAGCACCTGGAAAACGGTGTCCACAAGGAGCTGAGGGGCTGTGTGAATGGTCGAATCTCGGCTCTTCTCTGGTTTCTCACTCTCTGTCTCCTTGTGGGATTTGTCTGTTCTAGGGTCTTGGTCTTCATCTGTTTTAACAGTTTTGGTCTCCATCTCCGTCTCATCGAAGCCTATTTACATATAAGAACATAGTTTTACTTATGATCATGCTAACATAAAGACCGAGCTTTCATGGTTGCCTGTCAGTCTTGACAATCAAACTTCACCGCTCCACCTCCTCAACACACCTCTAGATACTTGTTTCTCTGGGTCTTTCTGAAACAGTCATTACCAAATAAATTCTTATTTCCCTAACTTCTCCTTCCCTCCCCACGAAGATGGCTATTCTGAGGCAGGAACAGGGGAGAATGTACAAGGGGAGATCCTCTCCCACAAAGCAGAATTTATTTATAAAAAACTATTTATTCTTACATGTTTTAACTTCAGTCACCTTCAAGGTACTCTCCATTTGATGCAATACACCTATTGAGATGTCTTTTCCACTACTCAAAGTTTTTGAATTTTGATGCCTTTTAGCACTTCTGCCATTTTTTTTTTGTTTCACCTCTTCCACAACAGCAAAACATTTCCCTTTTGAGGACTTTTTTCATCCAGGGAAACAAACAAAAAAAGTCACTCGGGGCAAGATAGGGTGAATAGGGAGGGTGGGGCTTGAGGGTCATGCCATTTTGGTCAAAAACTGAACATTCTTGCGGTGTGGGCAGGAGTGGTCATGAATCACTCATCATGAAATGGGCAAACACATTAAAAGTGTCTTCAGAAAAAATTTACCAAAGCTGAACGCAGCCTCTCACAACAACGCCAGTTGGCTCACTGATATACAGGGGTTTCCAGAACACTCACCCATGAGGAGGGGAAGCCTGTACTATAAGGGGCCCACCCCCAGAAGATAATTCTGGGTTTTCCTGGGTCCCCTCATAGTTTACATTGACAAGTCCTAAGAGCTGTGTCATGCTTTAATTATGTAAAACTTTGACAGAAATAAACATGAAGATAAATACAAAGTTGCATTTTACAGATGAAGAAACTGAGACAAAGAAATGATGAACAATGTGGCTCCACCTGTGAGTTAAGAGGTAACATCTGAGTCTGAACCTAGGAGATTCTAATCACAGAGCTGTGCCCTTCCCACGTAGGGCCAGTCAGCCAGCAGCACTAACGCCCCTAGGAGGGCAGGGGGGAGGAAGGGAAAGCTTCTGAATTTGGCAACTTCCTTGACATTTGCCTTTCTTCATTATTGACAGTTCATTTTTACCCTGCTGATAGTTATTTTTAATGGGCTGAATACATTTAAAAAATAAACTAGTAATAGCTCAAAGTCAACTATTTAAGTATATGCAGAGTTTTAATACTTTCTCACATGCATTGTTCCCATTCCATTTCTTTCAATATTTCACATTTTATGCTAATACTGTATATGTTCATATAATCAAAAACATTTCTGTAATATTCAAGAATATACGTTCTTGTCACAACTGGGTAAATGACCTAGTCTCTTCTACATATTTTTAAAAGGCTAATGGACTTTTGTCTGAAACTCAAGTTTCTCCTTGAAAGTGTCCTACAACACCATTCTCCCCTTTCCACTCCGAACACAATGACATTACCACAGGCAAATGAACGTCTAACCCATGGGTTTAGGACCAGGCTAGACTATGGTACAAGCAAAGCGACCTAAGCTGGAGAGCTCAAGAAGGGTCTGTTCCCTGTAAAACTCACCAGAGCTTGCAGTGGCCCCCGACTTGACCTCCTGTGGCTTCAGCTGCTCTGTGTCTGCTGCTGTGAGCTCCTCCTGCTCCTCCATGTCCATGAGAATATCCTCTCTCTCTTCCTCCTCCTGATCCCTGCTGGAGTCTTTTGCAGATTGTTGCTGTTCCATGCTGGCTACATCTGCCAACAAAGTGAACCGACACATAGAAAGCTTAGGTCTTTGCATAACAAAGTATTGTGAGTGGGTGTGGTTTTTGTGTTATTAGTTTCTCACAGTCTACTAAGTTGGCTCTAATCGGCTGTGTGGCTTAGTGCTTGGCTTGTTCATGCCCAAGATGTCCTACTGACCCACTGATATATATAACTGCCTACTCTCTACCCCCATAGAAGCTACAAGGATGTAGTGTAACTACACGTGCGACCACAGAAGTAGGATGTTTAGCTGGGTTTCTACTGTTATGACCAGAGACTGAGCCGCAATAAACAGGCTGGGCACATGACTCAGAGCAGGTATTTGTGTATGGGTGGGGAAATGGCAGTGGTTAAGAGGATGACATCTGGCACAGAAAGACAAATGTGGGAATCCCAGCATGTCAATCTTGGAGAAGTTCTTAAACTTCCTAGGCCTTAGTGTGCTCATCTATCAAATGGAGATACCCTTGCTCATGAGATCATTGGAGGAATTCCCTGACCACGTGACAAACACCAAGAACAGTGTCTAGCACTAAGTAAAAGCTCAATAAATGCTACCTGTTATTATTACTGCTTTATTTTCCTAACAATCAGGGATGGAAGAGAAGAAAAGTAATCTCAGAGCAACTGTTTTTGTTCTGTCCTAATAGGTAGATATTATCAACGGTTTACGAATTGAAAACAAAGTGGTGAACTGTCACCAAGAACTAGAAAGAGAAACAGATGAAGGCCTGAATACTCTCGTATGGGTGTTCCTCCTCCCCCCGCTTTTCACCTACAGAGAAAACATGTATTTCCAGTTCGCAGCTTCTGCCACTGCGGGGAGGAACCTCAGGGTGACTACGAAGAAACGTCCAGTACTCCAAGACTCCTGCACCAGTGCTGTGCCTGGCTCCGGCCAACTACCGAGATTATTTCAAAAACTTACACTAGATCAGAAACACTGAGCATCTGCACTTGGCTATGGATACCTTTAAGCAAAAACCAATTTACATACCTGCACAGTTACTAGAGAGAAAAGAGTTTTAAAAAGTTTTTAAAAGACCCTTGCCTCCTAAGATGAATTTGTAGTAACAGCTGGTGGGCACACAAACAAGCTCTCACAGAGAGCTCAGTGAGCAAAGACGTCTCCCCTGCTCCTACCGTAGGTCTGTGCATCGTAAGGGTCGCTCCCTTGTTTAATGTGCTCAAACACAGCAGCGTCCTCCACCTGGGCCTGGGGCTGAGTGGGCTCCTGGTCCGCACAGCTGTCTGTGTCCACCGTCCGCAGCCTCTTCTGCACATGCTCACTGTGATCGCCCAGGGAGCGTTCATTGTCCGCATGCCCAGGTTTCCTCTTAAAACTCTGTGGGAAATAGGGGAAATTCATCAGAGCCTTGTAAAAGGACTAAAAAACCCCATAATGTCCACCCATAGGAGGCTGGTTAAGTAAATTAGGTTTGGCCATACAAAAATGCCATTCAATGCAGCTGTTAGAAGGAATAGGCAGTTCTTTATATATACATACAAAACAATTTCTGAGTAGCACCTGAATAAAGGCATGGAAGCAAAGAAACTCCCACACACATATGTACATCCACATGTTACATATGCAGAGAAGATCTAAAAGACAAAACTAGTAGCGTCGATTTCTGTGGCTGGCTTGAGGACAGGAATAGGGTGAAGTTATTTTAGGGAATTACTTTTTATACACTAACTTTATGTTATGTGCATAAATGACACCCTATTAAAAAACTTATTTTTTAAACTCAAAAGACTGCGGACATTGAAAAGAATAAAACTGCTTGGTGCTGGGCAGCAGCACACAGCACCGGGCCCTGGGCTTCATTTCAGGGAGAGGTGGCATGAGTGTGCAAGCACGTGTGAACCCTTGCACAGGGAAGATGGCCCGTGACGGGCTCCATGGGGAAAGCCCCGAGGTGCCGGTCTGCTCACCAGTGCTGCCATCATGTCTATTAAAACAGGGACAGAGAAAGGTAGGCACTGTGGCTTTTTTTTTTAATCACTATGTTTAGAGCAATTTTTTTCTACAGGCAGCCCTCACTGTAGTTTAACTGAAGAGTGACAGAGACCTGTGTGTTGTTCCTGGTCTGTTTCTGGGAGGCCAGCCGGGCGATGAAGTTGGACTCATGGCCTTCTGCCTGCTTCGCATCCGCAGCTCCACTCCCATGTTCCTATGAAATCCAAGCCATGAAAGGATGAGGATGGAGGACGCTGTCCAGCACCTGGTTAAGTGCCCTACGTGGTGTACCACTTTCTCACTATTGTTCTCACCTCAGAGTCAAACACTCATAGGTGCCCACCTGCTCTGGAACTCACCCGTGACTACAGCCTGGCCTGTGGGCAGGGACAGGAGCAGCTAGACCCGGATCTGTAACCCCCGTGGGAGACTTTGCTTTGTGAGGCTGGTTAGTCCCTTGTTCACAAGAGTGTAGGGGCTCACTCTGAAGGTGGGGAGACCTCAGTTAGAAACCAGGCTTCATCAGCAACCAGCTATGTACCCCTGAGACTGTCATTTAACTTCACCGAGGGTTATTAAACTTAAATAAAAAATGAAGAAAACAGTGAGAATAATAACATTAACTACCTTTTATTGCAACTGTGCAATTTTGCTGAAGTAATAAAAATGCTTAGCACCTAGTAAGTGCTCGATGAATGGGGCAGAGAGGGTGTACGGACATAAACAGCTGTTATTACTGGAGAGAAGACCGGGGCTCAGAAAGGCCAGCGGAGCTGTCTGAGTCACCACTGTGGCCGAGGTCCTCTGACTTGGTGCTCTGCATGCCGGCGGCCCAAATGGAGGCCCCGTATAGAACACATCACCCCGGGTCAAAAAATAAAGAAGTGCTTTGCTTTCTAAATTAAAACAGTCAGAAGCTGGCGAACTATAAGGACAATGGAAGCACTACTAGAGGCCTATTGTTACATGAAGTCTGAATTCTACCTTTCTTTCCTTGGAAGCATTCTAAAATAAAGTAACATACACCTCATCCTCCCACAGACAACTCCCAGTCTAGTAACCTCCTCATTAAGTCCATCAGTTAAAATCTGAAGCAAGTATTCTCAGGTTAATGCTGGGAAGCACATAAAAATAGGTCTGTGATCATTTTCTCAAGAATGAAAAATGATCTTTTAGATGTCAACAACAATTAAACATCACGTGTAAACCAACTATTGAGATTTCACCCAGAGAGACCCTCCCTCCTCCAGAGACCCTGCCTCCCCCGAGAGGCAGCCGGCCAAGAGCCCCTCACCTCCTTCCCCTGCTCGCTCTCGGGCGCGGCCCCGGCCAGCTCCACAGCCTGCGTACTCTGCACGTTCTCCACCCCGGTCTGCCCGCACGAGTAATGCTCTCTCCTTTCTGGAGCCTCTGGCACCTGCTCCTCTGAGTCAGAGTTCTCCCCTTCTTTTTCCTCCTCCTGTGGGGAAATCAAACACAGCATTAAACGCTCTGGGGGAAGAACATGAGGTGGGGAATCTCTGCAGCAAGCAAGCACCCCATTTTTGACTAGGGGGGGTCCATGGGGAGGGGATGAGCCGGGGAGGGAATGAGCCAGGGAGGGTCTTAAACAGAAACTGAAAGCAGCACCACAGAGATGGAGAAGTATCCGAAAGGACCCTCTAGTGAGAATATGATAATCTCTCTTCCCCACTATTATTTCTAATCCAAGGCAAACCAGACACCCACACTACCTGAGGCTGGAGACCGCAGTCCACAGAGACGCCATTCTGCGCACTCTCCTCAGTGGCCTCTGCATCGCTGTCCTTGTCCTCGGGAGACTGCTGCTCCTCTTCCCCTGAGCTTTCTTCGGAATGTTTGTCTGCATCTGTGTTTTGGTCATTAGCCCCTGTGTTCATCTCTTCCTCCTCCTTGTCACCCTCACTGGGGCCTTCCTCAGCCTCATGTTGACCCTGATCTTCATTCAGTTCATTGGTCTCTTCATTTATGTCCTCGGCTTCATGACCTCCTTCTTCAGTATCCATTGGTTCTTCTTTAATTTCCAAAGGATTCTCTTCTGGGTAAATAAAACAAATGAAAAAGAAACACAGAATTAAATAACAACAACGTCATTTCTTAAGATGGGATGTAATGACCTAAGTGTTACTGTTTTGTTATTTGAACAAGGAACTGGCAAACTGTGGCCCTTTGGTCTAATAGGTCCATCTACAATTCCACATGTTTCTGTAAGTCGATTCGACTGGAACACAACCACATCCATTGGGTTAGTTAAGTATTTACTCCATCCATCCTGCAGTGCTGATGGCTGCTCTCACACTGCCTCTGTCACAGCTCATGGCCTCATCTACTTACCATCTGATCCTATTACAGAAAAATTCTGCCTACCTCTAATCTAAGCCACACTTACATATTACATACAATTAATTGGATGGTGTATTTCTTTAAATAATAAGCAACATACTAAAAAATCCTAAAAGCTATAACTATAGGAACATTTTATTTTAGAGCACAGATAGGAAATGAGGGTCTAATTTTCAATTATGATTGAGAATAATTGGTGGACATCTTTTTTATCATACACAGAAATTACAACACATATTCAAATGGATATAATCTTATTTGAAGAAGTTTTGTTTATTTAAAAAACTTTTCTATACTTTGGACACTTCAGAAATCAGTTACTTTGTTAGCAAACAATTCTTTAAAACAACTATTCCTTTGTTTATATATGCAATAGCTTAAAATGAGCCTGGATGTTTTTCTAGGGCAACTGGCTTATTACACTCTCGGTGAATTTTAGTTTTCTTAATTTTATGCTTTCCTGATTGTTGAACTCAAAGTTGAAGTCACTATATGTTAAAGAAATAGCCTCAGAAGCAACAATTTATACCGTTTAAAAGGTAAGTCAGACAGTCACAGAACAAAGAATGTTTTAAGCTTCAAGGAAATCTGTATCAATTCCTTAGCCAAATGGTTCTAGTTAAGTATCAAGTTCACAAATTCATTTTTAATTATTGAATACTTTAAACATGGAAAACACATTTTACATTTATGAGAACCATAAAACTCCTAAATTTAACAGATATTAACATTTTGCCATATCTGTGCCAAACTTCTGTCTCTTCTTTTTAAGAAATAAATGGTTCCGGATACAACTGCCTCGGTTCCGGAGGCCTCTGGAGGTCCTGCTTCCTTAGGTGTCCGAGCCTAATGCTATGAACTATTCCGTCCCACATTTTCGTACATTTGATGCATCCATAAATAATATGTGAACTGTTCCTTGTATTAGACAGTACCTCATTTATTCTTTTGTAACTTGCTATTTTTGTTCCAATATGACATTTTCTTTTTTAATGCAATAGCTTTACTAAATATGTAACTGATGCATTCAAAAGCAGAGTGAAGCTAGGCCTCATTTTTCTATCCCTTCCGTGCCAGGATGGAGGCCACTAGTATGGCACCTCCTCCAGAGCGCTTCCAACTAACACCAGGTGACACTCCCTACGGAGTCACCCACGTTGAACAACAGGTGACAAAGGCACCAGAAAGCTAAGGCATGTACCATATGATCAATTCCTTTTGGGATTCTTCCATTTCAAGCTCTATTATAATGACTTCACATTTCAGGCTAAACACACAACATAAGCACAGCAATGAATAAGTGAAACAATCATTTCCTTTGTAAAGCTAAAACGGGCTCTGCGAGAAGCCTGGGTGTGCCCAGGGTTTACGTCAATCAATGGGATGGGCCCAGTGATGGCTGTGAGGAGATGAATCTGTGTGTGATGAAGCACCACCCAGGCAGAGCATTAAAACATAGGACTGGAAATGACAGCAGTGAGAGTTACAAGCTTTAGGTCTATCAGATGAGAAACATGACAAAGAACAAGCAATTTTTGCAAAGTGGAACTGAACTGACCAAACATGATTTAAGGCTTGGCCTTGACATTGGCCTGAAGAGAAATCAGTTACTACTCCTTTTCAGTGAGTTCCCACTGGTCTCTTCAGGTTATGAAAGACACACCTTCTCCTTCATCGTCTGTGTCCTCACCACCAATCTTGTCTTCACTATCTAGGTTCAAATCATCTGGAAGGTCCAAAGCCTCAGGTTCTGGCAGTGGTTCCTGATTGCCATGGTAAGGGTCCACTTCATGTTCATCATATTCCCGCTTTGAAGAGTGGCGAGAACGGGGAAAATAATAAAAATTAAAAAAAAATTTAAAGTAGCATTCATACATAATTAGCTCTAAGTAGTTATGCAAGAGAATACAATGTTTCTGCTCTAAAATTACTAGCACACATTCTAATTTTACTAATATTTTTAGAATTTTCATGTTGGAGTTTAAAACTTCACTTTCCGTGCAGCTGATAGGACTGTGTTACTGATCTCAGAGAAGAAACACAGGTTTACAACAATAAATAAAAAGACCACAGGTTTAACTTGCAAACTACGGCATGAGCCCAAACAGCATGAAGACTACCTCACTGACAACAATAGTCAGAAATTTTATGTCCTGTTAAGAGGCTGTTACATGTTCTTTTATGACACAATAAGAAAAACTGACAAACGGAAAAAAAATGCCTTGAGTCATCCTAAGAGCCAGGTGGGGCAGTGGCCACAGCCTTGAGTCAGGAAGAGTAGATCAGTTTTGAGTCTTCATTACCTCATCTATTTGTTCGTTAATTTTGTCCTGGTCTTGTCCATCCACATCGGCTTCTGCTTCTTCCTCTTTTTCCTTCTTATCATGCTGGTTTTTATCTCTGTTTGACTTCCCAGAATCCAAGGTATCATCTTTAGCAACGAGTCCACAATCTTCCTAAATGTCGAAGGAATAAGAAACACAAAATCACCGTTTTTGATCTGAGAAGCTGCTGACACATGTGCCGATTCTACCTAGTGTAGCTCTCAGACATGTGTAATTCCTGCCCACTGAGCCTGCCCCATGGAAATACGCAGGTGGTGGGGCATCGTCTGTGACCTGGAGACAAGAGTCTGGGCCACCCAGAGAGCGGCAGTAACAGCAGGCGTGTCAGCCACAGGCTGGGCCAGCCCATGAGGCGCGGTGTCACGGCCGGCCGGGAGGTTCTAAGAGGGAGCTGGAGAAGTTCCATGGCCCACAGAAGAGTAAGAACGTGTGTACTGAGTTCCCTCAACCTCCCCCCTTCAGAACACATGGGATGGATGGCTCACGTCAAGCTACTCTTTTAGCTCTGAATCAATGAGTAAGATACAAAGCAGAAGAAAGAAATGGAAGAAACAGAAGGAAAACGAAGAAGAGCAGTAAATGACAGGGAGTAGTGGTTGGGAAGACTGTCTCCTCTCAAGCTGGGGACTGTGGGATGGGAGTCTTTTGAGTTACCTCATCCATTCCTGGTCCTGTTTCTTCAGTTTTACTGTCTTCTTCTTCCTCGGCGTCTTCATCATCATCATCATCACCCCAAAGCCTCTCATCTAGTTTGTCAGCTTCCTCTCCATTCAGATCTCCCATCTGTTTGTCCAGGTCTTCGCCCTCACTATCTGATTTCTCATCATCCTCTTCTGGAAGGGAAGGCACTGAGCTTAGTTAGGCAGACTCCCAAACCAACTTGGTCCCGTGTGTGTCCGCTGCTCTGCATGGGCAGGCAGTAAGCCCAGCCTGGGACTTACTGCCTGCTTCCCCAGAGCACTCTACTGGCAGGTGCCTTCAGATCTGCAGATGCAATCCTACTGTGCTTAGCAAACAGTTTGAAGAATCAAGAAAGTCTGCGAAGTGTATGTGAACAAAACACTAGAAGGGTGGCGGGATAGCTATGAGGATGTGTAGTTCTGGTGCTGGGGTCATATTCATCAGGGCACTCAGCAACCACACTGGTTTTTGGTTTATCTGTAAAATGACAGAAGCAAACTGTAGTATTTCCAAGGTTCCCTCCCCTATCCTCAATACACTGTAGTTCTATGATTTCACCCAACATCTAAAATCAATGTATAGCTTAACTGATCAGCATTTTCTTCCGACTATCTTTGCTCAGGGTCTACTGTGTCAAAGGTTACGTCCTTGTGCTGCTTAGGCAAGTGTACCCAATTCTACTCTGAGGTCGGCTTGCATTTCTGCAAGAGCTTCACTCAGACTAAAACACCGTATCTTAAATTAAGCTTCGGACAGAAACTAAGGGTAATAACTAAATTATGGTACAAACATGACAGATGACAATGTGCTATAAGAAATCATATGCTCAAATTGTTAATGTCAAGGGGAATGTCCAGTATATGTTACACTGTTTATGATCTATGAATATATACATATGCAATAAATGGTTTGGGTGATAGGCCTAAGGGGTATCAATTTCATTCCTGCCTTTTTGTTCCAAATTGTCTACAACAAAGGTCTACTTTTTCAAGATTTCATTTATTATTTCTTTCAGAGAGGAGAGAAAGGAAGGAGAAAGAAAGGGAGAGAAACACTGATGTGAGAAAGAAACACTGATTGGTTGCCTCTCATATGCACCCAATTGGGACCGAAACCTGCAACCCTATTCCCAGTGACCTGACTGGGAAGAGAACTGGCAACCTCTTGCTTTGTGGGACGATGCCCAACCAATTACGCCACATTGGTGGACAATGTCTAGTATGTTTGAAATTGGAGGGTGGGGGGAGTTAGTTCTTAAAAAAAAATACCCTGAACAATTGACCTCTGAGCTAAGAGCCAAGCTCTGTTGAGATCTCCTCCTTTCCCTTTTGGACGTCCCTGAAGGGTAGTACCCACTCACTGCATCTAGCACATGAGGCAGGCAGCACCTCGGTCAGTGTCTCAGTTTACTCAGAGGAGAATCCCCAAAACTGACCACAGACCTCTACCCCGGTGGACATAGTGAGGGCACATACATATATGCTGATGTTTTCATTTGTAGTTATGCACAATAACCGACTTGGTTCAAAAATTCTAACAGGACAACAGGCTCCTCACTGGTAACATGCAGTTTTCTGGATAAAAAAATTATTTTTCAAAAGCAAATACGCAGTGACAGAGAATCTCAAACCTTGTTGCTCAAGCTCCCCATCATGCATTGTCCCGTCAAAGTCTTCTGACATCTCAATAGCATTATCCTCGCCCTTAATATCTGATTTTGAGTCAGGATCTTCTTTATCCTTTTCTTGACCCTTCTGAAATGTGTCTTCTGCCTATATGAAAAAATGCATAGAAATCAAACAAACATAACTAATATTTATTCAGTTCTAAATAGAATATAATTATATAAATGCCAAGATTAATAGCATAAAGTTATCTCTGGGGAGAGAAAAAGAAAGAGAACCAAGAGAGATAACCACACAAAACAATTTCTGGTTTGCTTTAGCATTTCTGTAGTTAAATTCCAGTTCGTGGCATTTGTGATTAGAGAATAGAAAATTCTGTGAATTGTTTAAAAAATCCAGTTATATTTAAAAATACAGATATGCTTTGTAGGACAAAACAATCCATCAGTCTTTTAAAGATTTTTATTTATTTATTATTTATCTTTAGAGGGGAAGGGAAGGAGAGAGTGAGAGAAACATCAATGTATGGTTGCCTCTCGTGCATCCCCTGCTGGGAACTGGCCTGCAACCCAGGCCTGTGCCCTGACTGGGAACCGAACAGTGATCCTCTGGTTCACAGGCCCGAGCTTGATCCACTGAGCTACACCAGCCAGGGCACAATCCATCAATATTACAATACTGCCCATATCTTTAATATTTTTGTCACTCTGATCTCTCAAGTAACACACTACGAATGCAACTGTGTTCATTCTTCCTCAAACTATGTATTCCTACATACTCTGTGATATTTGGGGCATGAGTCATGATCGTTATCTCTCTCACTATGAGTGAATTTTAAAAGTCCTTTTTTAAAATGCAAAAGTAATAAAGTTTTTTAAAAGAATTCTAAGTACAACAAAAATAGTTAAATTTTCCATGATACTACCATCTTCCACTCCCAAAGAAATTATCATCAATAACATATGGATGCATTAGTTCATCCATGAATACATCATAAACAGCAATGTAAGTATTATGTTTCAATACCTACCCTCAAATATCTTTTTAAATAAAAAAGGAATCATGCTTTACAAACTGTTTTGCAATTTGCTTTTCTAATTAAAAAAAACTTTCAGATCTATTTCCATATTGATACATATAAATCTATCTCATTCTGTTTAATTAACTTACAGTATTGCTGTACATACATACTATCTTTGACCTTTATTAACATATGTTAGATACTGCCAAATTGTTCTCATAGTTCTTTACTCCTCTTAGTGATTTTTTTGCACTGGGTTAAACTTTCCCTGTTAGGCCTACTTTTTTTTACTTTAATTTTTTTCATTAGAAAAGTACTGGGTGTTGATAAAATTAAATTTGAGAAATAAAGAAAAGCCAGAAAAACAATAACAAAATACACATACCTAAAAAGACAGCTCTACTACATATAAACGCTAGCATTAATTACTCTTTTGGTTTTTTAATGTTTCTAGTTTTCCCTTCAAAGAGACAGTGGAGGTTTGAATTCATTTGCTCCTTTATTTTTAATGGCTATAGCCATACCCCCAAACAGAAATGTATGGCCTGCTTTCGACTTAGAACACAGGCACAACAACAAAAAAATTCCCTTACTTCTTCAAGTCATTGTTGATTAAAATAAGTGACTAAGAGAAATATGCATACAAACAGATAAACATCCCTCCCAAGTGAGATAGGCATTATAAAAAGCAACATAACAACCTTAGGCCAAATCATTTAAATATTTCAAAAGCATTCTTGGTTCTGATCAAAAAAGAATACGGATTAAATTATTTCATGCAATCATCAAAACAGCCCAACTTTTTAAAAAATCTCAACTAAGGATATGTTTATTGATTTTAGAAAGGGGGCTGGGGGTGTGAGTGGAGAGAGGGAGATAAACATCGATCAGCCGCCTCAGATATGTGCCCTGATGTGCCCTAACTGGGGGTCAAACCCGCAACCTTTTGGTGCACGAGATAGCGCTCCAACCAGCTAGAATACAACAGTCAACTTTTTACCCTTAAATGAACTACTACCAATAATACTCTCTAGAAAATCATCAGCAACAATCTCCCCATTTAAAATTTAAAATTATTTCCCTCTCAAATTACAACCATAACCAATGACTGAGTTGCAAGGTTTGTTTCAAAGCTTTTCTTTAAGCTTTCTATTTACATCTGCTTCCCAAACCCTAGTATTCCTAGAGGTCCACAGATCTCAGGTTGAAAACCGTTGACATTTATGTCTGTAATTTACTGAAAAGAAAGGGGAAAGGGAACAATCTTCTGTAAACTCTGTACATGTTTCAGGTATGTGAAGACTTACCTGTTCTTCATTTTCTATCTTGTCACTCACATCCTTCATGCCCTCACCTTCTCCAATTCCACCCCCCTCATAGTCATGGAACTCAGTTGCTCCCTCGCCTGCGGAATCTTCCATAAATTCTTTGGGCAGGCAAAATCCCTTGAACACAAAAGAGTGAACAGTAAGGTACAAAGGTAATAAAAACAAGGATTTTCAGTCATACCACATATAAAAAATTAAAACATATGCTTAATTATTTTTCTAGCTCAGTATTTTGAATCTGATGGAAGCACAGTAGACCTTTGGCATTTTCCTCCTTACTGGTAACTGCTATTATGTCTCAAAGCCTGATATCAACTTTAATAAATGAGGCCCTGACTCTGGAGAGGCCTCTGGTGTGTGGTAACCTGTCATTTTTGCCAAGAAGAAATGTGAATAATGTATACCAGGGGAAATATTTAGGAGCAGGTCGTTGAAGGAGTGTAGTCCTCTCGGTGTCTAAATCCCAGAGGGGTTTTGTTCTTACTTTCTCCTGAAATTAGTAAGCCTGAGAAGTATGTAACCCTGGAGGCACAGCAACTTGAACCAGATGCTGCAAGTGGGAGAGTTCGCTTGGACTTTAAAAATTGAAATTTGGTGCCATGCTCCTCAAATAAAATGTTAACTTTAACATATTTAAAAACATGCCTTCCCCCAACTCTTCAAGTAAACTTGTCACTCTTGGAGAACATGCCACATCTGGTCC
Organism: Sturnira hondurensis; assembly: GCF_014824575.4. Classification (NCBI taxonomy): domain Eukaryota; kingdom Metazoa; phylum Chordata; class Mammalia; order Chiroptera; family Phyllostomidae; genus Sturnira; species Sturnira hondurensis. The sequence continues at coordinate 5,540,850 of NW_028098001.1, read as the reverse complement.
CGGCACCGGGCACAGTGTAGGGTCTAGAGTAAAGAACAAGGCCAGACAGACACAGTAAGGTTCAGGAAGTGTTAACAAAACTGTGTTTCATATGTTGGAAAATAGCTGAAAAGCAAAATCAACTACTTTAGTGTGTGGGGCCAAAGTGAAAAGAAAGAGAAGAAAACTGTGGCTCTCAATCAGAAATTTTAGTTTTATCAGAGGAAATACAAGCTATCATGGTAACTGTCAAACTGAGGATAAAACTGTACGAAAATTAAGTTGAAAATAAGCTGCCAGCTAACCAGGAATTAAAATCCAAGCCCGGCAAACACTGATTGTGACTTAGTTACAAAGAAACAGCTTTCTGCTGGCTAAGTGCTATAATTACCACCTACATCTATTACCTTAGCACCATGTCCAGCCTACTTTCAAGTTCCCTCTGTGCTACTCAGAAAGGATATGAATACAATTTAGATACAATAAAACTAAAAGAAAGGCAAACTTGCTTTCAGGACATGTATTCCTAAAAAATCGATTAAAAAGACATTTTGGTTAACTTACCTAATTTTCCCATTGAGCTCCATTACTGTGAAAGAAATGTATTTAGTTGCAGGCAGAAAGAGACCACACAGGGGAGACTCGGACACTCTTTTGGAGGGCACGTAACTACAGTAGCTACACCTGGGATGGTCACTGGGCTCCAATTTTGCTTTTAGAAGAAGCACTTCCACCCCTACACCCCACCCCACCACGCACACAAGTCAGACAGACTGAAACCAGTCCAGAACTGTCAGACCTGTGCAATGGTCCAAGTGGACAAACCGCTGAGTCCCCAGGCAGCCTCCCCAGGCCTTGTTCCGCACTGCCAGGTGCACGCAGTTTCCCAACAAGAACTGGTGGGATGTAAGGCTGGCTTGGCTCCCATCAGACAGAGAAGGCAGATCTGAGATGCACTCATTTATTGTGTTACTCAATAAATACACATATCTATCTTCTAGACACGGGGCACAGGCTTGCCTTTCACTCTGGGACCCTTTCCAACACTCCAGATACTGAGAAGTAAGAACTGAGAAACCTAGACCTCTCCTCCAGTTTGTAAATTCCTATCACCCTCAGTAAGTCTCATGTGTACTGTACTTAGGGGAAAATCTTGGAATACTAAAACAATAAATATATATTGGAATACTGAAGGAAAAAAAAATATATATAACTATACTCAACTGAAGTCAGTTATCACAAAAATGCTAACGAATGTAGGCAGCTCTCATAAATGAGAGAACTGAGGCTCAGAGAGGTTCAGTGACTAACTCTGGCAGTGGACACTCCATGATCAGATTGTCATCACACTGTGGTGAGTATGCTAGAGTATGGGGCTGCCTCCTATTGGGTACAGGGGCTGGACAGATGGATGAATGAGTGAATGGCTTCCCTATTAAAGAAAAATGCTCTAACATGAAGAAACCCATTACCATTTCATCATAATTAGATAAAAATGATTTAAATAAAACTTACTGGCCTTAAGTATTCATCTACCCTACAAGTCTCATTCAGGGTTAACTGAAGACGACTTCGAATTGGGGTCAGACAGAAAAGGGTGTGAAAAGAAAGCAGCAGCCTTTGGGAGTCTAGGGAGCTCACCAGTGGGGGGGGTGGGGGGGTCTGTAGGTCCCAAGACTGTAGTGGAAAGAGGCTTATTACAAGGGTGCCGGATAAAGCCCTATATAATCCACAGGAGAGCAAATTAACTTCTGCTATCTGTGAAGGTCCAAGATAAAAGTCTGTCAAACAAAACACTACCAGGTCCAGAATGCACCAGCCGCCCCAAGGTGCTCTGCATGAATAGCCCTTACCTTCTGGGCAAGCTCCACAAAGACCTGGGCAAGCACAGAGAGCAGCTTTGCAGTGCTGCGATGCGTCGCCAAAGACATGGTCAGGAAGAAGAGGACGAGGTCCGAGTACCTGGAGAGCATGGGCTCCAGGCGCACCAGCAAGCAGCAGGACTGGCTGAAAAACTGGGGACGAAGCAGATCAGAAAGGCTGCTCACACTGCTTTAGGGGTGCTAGGTTTCCTTTGGTGCGATAAAAATGGTGACGAAGCTGGTCTGGAGCTAGATAGCAATGATAATTGTCCAACACTGTGAACTGAATGCACTAAATGTCACTACTGATAAGGTTTTGTGTCTTTAACACACTCCTACTGATATTTCTTCCTTGTTCACACAAACCCTCACAAAAGTACACTTTAAATTCTCCGTCACTCAAGTCTCATTTAGTTAACAAGGTTGTTTGTATTTTTTAAAAATAAAATGTTTATGAACAAATGCCACTGGAAATCAAAGCTGGTACAATGACCTATAAAATAAGTTGCCTCCCAGGACTCTTGGATTCAACAACCTCCTCTGCGGGCTTATTGTGGAAGGAACGGTATTTGCAGGTCACGGCCACCAAAGCCTTAGTTGATGGCAGCAACATTCACCAGTAAACCCTTAGCGAGCAAACCCCGAGTTTTCAAAGTTTGTTAAAGATGTTTACATGCATCGATAAATCAGCTTCTTAGTGGTTTTGCTGCAGAGGATGCTTTAGGACCACCCACATAAGCGAGATGAAAAACCACTCTGCCCTTACTCAGCCCACCCCCGACAGCAAGAAGCTTGTAAAAAGAACAGTTGGTTACCGTGTGCTTTGCTGCTGTGCCATCCTCGCCATAGGATTTCAGCCTCTCCAACAGCTCAGAGACGGCAGAAATTACTTTCTGTACATGTAAAGTGCTCACATCAGCCCAGAAGTCTTCCTCTAAGAGTTTTGTTAAATGTCCTGGTTGCAGTCTCTCAAAGTCTGCTGCTTCTTTCATTCACAGAAAAGAACAAGATGAACAACCAAAAATAAACCCTTTTCATCCCCATTCATCCAGTCATCATTCCTAACATGTCCTTAAATATTGACCAAAAAAAATCCATGACGTTGAAAACTTAACAAGTGTGAAACTAATTTTTGCCTAATTTCCGACATACCTCCCTCTTCTTGTGGCCTTGTCTGGTCAGTGCTCTCGTCTGTCTTTTTACAGCTCCTTTCTGCTAAGTTCTGGATGGCATAAAGAATAGACCGGATGGCAGTTTCCATTTGCTCTGCAAAATCTTCCACAAACCCTTCATCCAACATTTGGTTTCCTATGAAGTAATATGGTACAAACAAACAAAAAACCCGATCATTCACTTCAGGATATCATCAGAAACCCTCACCTGTTACGTTAATAAATGGCCTCCTGTAAGCACCTACTATGGGTCAACCACTGTGCCAAGCTGTGCAGGATACAAAGATATGAACGAGACACAGTTCTTGCCTAAATAAACCCGCAAGTTTACTGTCTTGCATTAAAACAATCTTGCTACAAAATGTCAGAAACATGAGAATAGTTTAGATGGTGTGTATAAACACTAACTTAGTCCAGATATCACCCTTAGCTTTCCAGTCTAAGGGAGAACTGTGACAGCTGAGGGAGCCTGTTGTGTCTCCACACACGTGCACCACAAAGTGACGTGATGGCAACCCAAAGGCAAGGGACTTGGATGAATGTCAGAAGAGAAGTTCAGAGCTGTGTGTTTCAACCACACCTGCCTGCCTTAGAAGCCCTAGACAGATTGGTCTAGAATAAAACAGTATGTGTCTCCAGGATAATCTAGGCTTCGTCTACAAGACATCGTTCCTATGCTGGGCTTTTCCTCCCTTACTGAGTAGCAGTCCTTACCTCCCTGGCTGCCTGAAGCGAGCAGATGTGTCTTCCAGGTAGTAAATTCATCTGTGGCTTTACTGATTTCTCCTCTGATATATTTCAGGCTCTCAACTAATGCCATTTGTTGGTCTGCTTGCTCAGCCTCCCTCCTTGGAAGAATGAATAGGGACTCTAGGCCTTGTAAATGAGATGACACCTGGGACAGGCAACTCAGCCCAGCAGAGCAAACTTCAAAATCTTTCCTGCAACAGAAATGCCACAATGTTGAAAGGCACTAACACACTCACACACAGTGATCCCTCCAACCACTAAAATGGAAGCATGGCGTAACTCACTGTATTCAAAGGTTTACAGCTAGACATACACCACAAAGCACTACGCCTGTCCACTGAAAAACAGAGGACTGAAGCATAAGCCCTTTCATGATTCTACCCCATCACTAAACTCTGAACAAGCACCCAAGCACACACAGGAAGAGCAGAGGCATAGGCACACTCACCAAGAATGAAAGAGAGTCTCACAAGACTGCTGCCTAATTCTGTCAACGTCAGCTTTCACTGTTTTAATGGTTTTCAGCATCTCTGTTAATCTTGATGTTGACTGATGCCAAAGCTCGTCCTGTTTCTGCATCCGGCAACCAGAGGGCAGCTGATTTCCAGGTACCGGGGACGGGTAGCTCAGATCTGATGGGATAAGGTCCTGCACTGCTCTGGAAAGCTGTCCTGGGGTGAGCTCTGGTCCTTCTGGGTCCAGAACAGAAGGATGACCCTGAGCCTGAGCATCACCTCGGCCTGGGGCTGACCCTGCACCAGGGCAGCACTGGAGGAGCCAGGAGAGCTGCTCAAGCAGGATCTGACTCTGCATGGCCACATGCTGCAGCCTCTCCGTCCACTGCTGCACAGCATCCTGAGGGGGAAAGGCCACGGGGTACAGCGGTGGCCCTGTCAGCCTGCTGTGAATCTCTTGCACGCAGCCAAAGAGGTTCCTGTGCAGAGAAAGCCATGGCAAAAACATACGCCACCTTAGTCTGTGTCACCATGTTGTTTTTAACAATAAATCCATTCATTTCTGAACAAAGCATGGGTTTTTTCATGTAACTGAAATAGAGGACTCCTCCGATAGGTAAGTAGTCTATCAGAATGCCTTCCAAAGTGCTCAAACACATCATTCAGTCTTTCAGAGGTATCAAAACTCAGTGCTTATCACCTGCCCCCTTACAGCCCTCTTACATCTCACAGTCATACCAATGCAGTGACTTCAACCATTATTTGTTTTTAAACCTAGCAAATGTAATATATTCATCTAGATAAAGCCCTGTGAGTGGAACAGAAAATAGCTGAAATTGAAGTGGTTAGCCTGGAAATACTGCCTCTTAACCCTCCACAGATGGTAACAGACTTCCCAACTGTCCTCATCTTTTAAATATCTACTTCGTTGAGAAGTCTCCACGCACGGCAGGGAACTGAAACTCCGTGATCCAAAAAGCCTAACAAACTGAAGCAGACTCCAATCGGATCTGTGCCGAGACTGAGACACCTCCAATACCATAAACAAAAACCCTGTCTCTTGGCCCATATGGACTATTGACCACATTTACCCTCATTCCAGCCCCAGGTAGAGGTTCAGCCATGGCAATATTTACTGTCTGGCTCAGCCCTGAACTCAGCTCCCAGGCCCTTTTCTCTTAGGAGGTGTTGCCAGAACCAGGAAGGAGAGGGATATCACCAAAAGCCAAAAGAACCCCCACCTATTTTTTTCAGGCCTCAAATTTCATTTCACAACTGAGAACAGCACATGCAGAAACTCTGAGCTGATCCACGTAATTCTTCCTAATTCAGGCCACAAACCCAACTAGCCAGCTGGTACCTGAGGAGGATCCACTGCTCAGTCAGTGCAGTCAGGGAGCGCCGCTGCCGGATAAGTATCTTCATCAAATGTGCTGAGAACCCTTTACACCGCTCAATGTTGCCCACGCCCAGCTCCTGGCAGGAGGAGAAGGAAACACGCTGAAGGTGTTGCTGGCAACGCCCCCGCCACATGTAGGCACCACCGGAAAGCTCCTTCATCCCATATGCTCAGAGGAAGAGTACCAGATAAGCTTCGGAAGTGCTGCACTCTAGAGGAGGGCAACACACTGATCTTTCTGAGCAACGCTTCTCAAATTATGCTCCCACAGATCATTGATATTTCATGACCAGGAAATAGGTCTAATTCCAAAATTGGTACCAGTGGTCATTTCTCAATTCATAAGGGGAATCTCAATTTGAAGTTTACTTTCTGTAATTTTTCTTACACATTTGATCCTGCTGGCAAATGCTGAATAACAGAATTTGTCATAAGATGTTCTCTGATTAGGCACAATATTACAGTGATTGTATTGCAAGTTTAATAATGTTCAGCACAAAGCCCAGTCACTTCCACCAACAGGCTGCTACTACTTGACAAGGTCTGAGAACGCTGCCGTGGGATGAACAGAGCTGGAGCTCTCCTTAGGCCCCGCGACTGAGGTTCTACCAGTCTAACCTTGGCAGGGGCTGCTAGAGCCGCACTGAGTCTGGCATGCCGTGCAAGACAGCGATAAAAATACTTCTGGCACCCATCCCACGAAGACGAGATTTCTGTAAGAAGCCTGCAAAAAAAAAAGGAAAGAAAGAAAAGTGATTTACTTGATTGAAAACACTACTTCCAAACCCAGATCCTAAAGAGTCAGAGATTGATATATTTAGCCTCAGCAAAAGCCAAGAGTCTAAATAAATTTACTTCCATGAGGCACTCATCAGTCCTTTATGCGAAGGATGTATTGTATTATACACTTAGCACTGAAAGAATAGCAGGGAAATAAACTATAACCACATGGTTTCCTTAACGAAAACTTTGTAACTATCTTAGCAACGGAGGCTAGAGGTCTTCAATTCTGATGCCTACAGAGCAAGCAGATAATAAATGATTAAGGAGAGCCAAGCACAAAGTGGTACATGGCAAAGGCAGCCGGTGTCAGTGTGGAAGAGCAGGAATTGTTACGGACCACAGGGAACTGGAGAGCACGTGTCCTGTCGAGAGGAGGGAGCTACAGTCAACTTTGACCATATGGGAAAGCTAGCCCACCTGGCCAAATCTTCCTGAAAAACTAAAAGTACAGACTGTTTATGTAAAATTTATACTTCTTACAATGTTGTGTTGAATTTGAATTTAAAGCGCTGAGCCTATTAAGCAAACCAAACACAAATGCATGCCATACCCAGTTCACGCAAATCGTCATTCACGACAACCTGGCTGTAGTTAAAAGAGGCATCTCTGTCTCAGGTTTATAGGCTCTCAAAATCAAGAATATATTACAGCTTATAAGAGGCTTATAGATGTGAAACAGCTAAAACTGTGGCTATTCTCTAGCAGATTTTCACTTGTACACTCAAAAGAAGTAAATAAACCTCAGGAAAATCAAAGAAGCAAAAAAATAATAGAAGAGGCAAATAGGAGGAAGAAAGATAAAGGAAGAAAAGAAAACTAGCATTTGCTGAAAGCTCACCCCGAGGCAGACCCTGAGCCAGGCACTTTTCTAAATGCTACCTTTGGAGCAACTCTAGGCGAGAGAGGCAGGTACTGCTATCCCCACTCTGGCCAATGAGGACACGGAGGCTTTAACGACTGGTTTCACTTATAATTAAAAAAACAAACCTAGAATCGGCCTCCTGAGTGCTGCTGACTATAGACAACGAGCTCCGGAGATCCAATGGGCGAAGATGAAGAATCTCTTGAGGGTTTTTGGAACGGGCCCAGGCAAGACCTTTGCGATACGACAAACCTAGAAAGAAACAGCAAGTGTTCAAATAGAGCAGCTCAGGAGAGAATGGATGTGCCACGCCCACTCCTGCCCATTCTGCCACTGCCACTCAAACTCAAGTCCTCACGACAGCACCACCCAAGCAGCCTGTTAGAAAGCAGATGCTCAGGCCCTGCCCCACACTCACCAAAACAGAGCCTACCTTCTGTTTGGACAAGACTCCCTGAGTGGCCTACCTGTACATGCATCCAAGTTTGAGAAGCACTGCTCGCTAGGCTATGCTTGAAGGGTGGATGCTATACAACATATGGTGATGAAAATTAAAAAAAACAAACATGACTTCTGAGAAACCTCATTATAAAACTATGGAAGTATTTGGGAATCACAAATGGTTCATCACAGGACTTCGTGTGTGACTAGAACTCTTAGAATGGCATTTCAAAACCTTGCCCACCACCTTCTATTTTGCACTGTCTCAACTGTTTCTGGAAAGTTCTTCCAAATCACCCATGCTGTTTTTCTCCCTAAAAGCTGGTGATTATACTTTATGGGGTTTCAACTGAGAACCTTACCCGTTTTTGCAAGGTGCTTAAAGAGGTCTGCTAATGCTCGCTGCTTCTGCATGAGAATGTGTTTGGCTTCTGACCTCTGCTTCTCCTTCTCTGCGGAGGGCTCCACCTTTAAGCTTTGCAGCTCACCCACAGAAGAAACGATTTCACCTGAGGGAGAAACATGAAAATCCCAAAGACACATCAATGTGTTACAATTTCCCAAGACCAGGTTATTTCTCCAGCACCATGCTGCCTTCCTGAATACCCAGAGGTACTTGTAAAAGTTACCTGCCACAGGCAATATTATGGGCTGATTGTATTCACCCCAATACATGCTGAAGTCCTAAGCCCCAGTACCTCAGAATATGACTATCTTTTGGAAATAGGGCTTTTAAAGAGATGCCAGTAATTAAGGTAAAATGAGGTAATATGGGGGAGCCCTAATCTAATCTGAGTGGTGTCCTTAAGAGATTAGGACACAGATATAGAAGACATAGTAAGAAAATAGCTATCTGTAAGCCAAACAGAGAGGACTCAGAAAAAAGCCTAAGACTCTGTTCTTGGACTTTTGGCCTCCAGAACTGCGAGAATATTTGTTGTTTAAGCTTTCCAATAGGCAGTACTTTGTTAAGGCAGCACTAGCAAAATAACACAGCCAGCCCAGCCTTCCAGATAGGGCAAGCACACCACGTGCATTACACTGGTGTCGTTGGGAGGTTAGAGGAGAGAATGCTGCTGGTGTGGATCAGTGGACTGAACGTAGGCCTGTGAATCGAGAAGAGAATGCTCTGCAGCATACACTGTGGGTGCCCTTTCCAGAAGATGCACATGGGAACGTGTGCATCTACGCAAGGTAGATGCATCTACCTTGTCAGGCTCAGAGAGAAATGTCATCTTGAGCAATGGATATTAGGCTTCTACTCTAAAAAGAGCTCCCTGGTATCGGACCATAACCTAATTGAAAGAGGGCCTGCCTCACTGACACCACACACTCTGGGGGAAGTGGTAAAGGGCTGCCAACAAACCAAACTGTCTATTAAGCTCTGGAATCCTCTCACCAGCTGTTGCTATTGTATTACAGAGCAAGTCTCTGCTCCCAACTGCCCTGAGCAAAAGTGCTCAGGGAGATGAAACTGCTACGCTTATCTGAAGTGAAGAAAGCAGGGGGGCTGTGGATGAATCTTCCTTTTCCTTTATCTAAAGAGAAAACACTCTGAGAAGCGAGGACGGCTTCGAGACTCTGGGAAATCCATCTCTGAGGCCTTTACTCATGCCCCTGTTACAAACAAGGCTGCTTAGAAAATGGCACAACACGGCATGAGTTTCCATGAGAGGAGGACAGGATAAAAATTATGATGAAAGTTCATATAATCCCAGCTGGCTCCTATGTCTAGGCTCTGCCGGTTTTTAGCCCACTTCTTTATTCAATTAATTGCTCAGTATTATTCATGATATCAAAAAAAGGACACAGGTGACAAATCCCCAGCCTTCTTGGGCCACTGGGGGAAACAGAGCAAATCCCACCCCTGCCCTGGGCTGCGGGCACCCACCAGTGAACTGATCCAGGCTCTCCACTAGGTGAGGGAGGCGGCTGTCCTTCATCAGTGTCAGGCACATCTTCCTCATTCGTCTCATGAGCTTTGGTAAGCGATACAGAAGCTCTCCCTCCAAGGGGAAAGGAGCACCCTGACACTGCTCTGGAATCGTGGCCTACGAGACAGAACAGAGGTCAGTCTTCCTGGCAAGGACAACAGTAACAGCTGTAACCTGCATGGGCACTAAATTTAAATGCTGCATCCCTCCACACACATGTAGCTCAGCAAATATGAAATTCTCTTCTCACCATCTCTGAAGTCTGACAGGAACAAATGCAGCATAACCAAAATTAAAATAGTCACTTACCGTCGATGGTGAGAAAATGTCCTGCTGCTCGACATGAGATCACAGTAATCAAGGACCCCCACCCCCACCTCCAGCAAGGCTTCCCTGCCAGCCACAAGGAGACTCTGGTTCTGACCGCTGAACCCAACAGAATGACTAATGGCACATGCTGCCTTTGAGGTGCCTTGCTGCACAGCAAGGCGAACCTGATCTGCCAAACCCTACTTCTACCACCTTCTCTCCTACCCTCCACTTCCTGTTCAAGTATCAAGAGCTCACATAGTAGATGAGAGGAAAAGCTTTCATCCACAGGAACATATTTTCACTGTTGTTTTCCCTGAAGAATCTGATATTCCTATGCTGTCATCGATAGCAAGTCAGTTTCTGATCAGTGTGACAGAAGCAGTGAGTTGACAAATACAAGGAAAAGAAAAGAAACTTGGCAGCCATCTTATCTGTAGAGCCATATCATGACTAAATTGAGCAAAAATGCTCAATTTCTACTGTGCTTTCTGTACTAGTAAAATATTCAAAACAGCTTAAGGATCTCCATTGCTAAGTCTATGAGTGGGAAGGACAGTAAGAAGCAAAAACGACTACTCTTTTGAGACGTGCCCCTCTCCAAATCCTGGATCTCTGTACACCCAAGGATACACAGCAGGAACAACCAACCTGTAATAGACCTCTTCACTCCAAGTCTCTGTGACTGCAAAATGTTCAGGAATTTTGCAAGGCAGCTAAGAGCTGGCTGAAGAACTGCTGGTGCTTAAATTGGCCACAGTGAGAATACTTACACCATGGTCATCAGCAACCACTGCAAACTAGCACATCCCTGCACACATTCACTCCCTGTGCAGCTGTTTCAATGGCACATTCCTTCACTGATGCTTCAAATCTTTTGTTGTTGGTAAACAAAACGTTCACAGATAAGCACACTTATTTCCCACAGGCTACTGCTAAACTTTCAGTACCAGGATCCGTGCTTTTCAGTGGGATCAGGCAGACAATACAAATGCTCTACATTGTGCATACAAAGAGCAAGATTTTAAAGGCATTTTTCCTTGACTAGTTGTAACACTCCTTACACAGAGAGCACAAATCCCACCTGACTGTCCAAGAATATGCAGACACCACTCCACAAGCTAGTACCTGCACAGCTGCTGGCCGGGCTAACAGGGTCTCCCTCAGAGCCTTGTTCAGATTCTGAATGGGGGACGCTTCACTCGTGGCTGCTTCTGTTGGCTGCACCAAAAAGTCAGACTGTTCTTCTGTGTCACTCTCCATCAGAGACGAGCGGCAGGGTTCACTGAGAACAGCTTCAAATTTCTTCATGAACTTAAAGAGGGTCCTGGCCCCAGGTAATAACCAAATGAGGAGGAAAAAAATGGACAAAAGTGAGGAAATGTGAAAATAACATCAATGACATACAAACACATTACTTATCTTTTATAAACAACGAGCTCCTTAGACATTCATAATCATATGCTTTTAAAGAAGCATGACAGGTACTGTCATCTTTTCTAGGGAAAAAAACTGAAGCCAAAAATGGTGGGATCACATCACTCAAGTTAAAACAGCTAGTGGGTGGCAGAAGATTGAATCCTTCCATAGTGCACAGTCTGCTTTACCTCATCGCACACCAATTCAGCCCACAGGCAGACTTTGCTCTGGTGGTAGGGGATGGTGTTGAAAAGTCCTTCCAAACAGTCTAGTGTTTTATAGTAAGTTCAAGGTGGCACTAAGTCAGACGACAATGTAGTCTTGCTGCCTACCATTCAAAAGTCCTGAGCTTTGGTGAGCCCCAAAAGGTTTTAAAAGATGAATTACCTGTGTGTCTTTTCCACAGACTGTTTAATGGACCAGAAGCTGACATCATTCCACTTGGATATTTTAACAAATTCCTGTAAGATAAACAAAAGCTCAAGGAATGGCTTTATAAACCTGGTGTCATTCTGTTTCTTTCTAGACCATCTCTTTGCCAAAGACCAGAGCCCCCCCACCAACATGGGACAGTGCAGCTGTGAACAAGTAAAACAGGTCTAAAAAAGGAACCAGTGTTTGTCCCAAAGGACTGGAAAAGACTGCTGCTACAATCAACAGGTCTCCCGATATACACTCAGGCTCATACTGGGTGTGAGCTACCACCACTGAAGTGTCACAAAGAGAGGGCCCTCCCTCGGCACTGCAATGGCACGTGGAGAGTGCTTCTCGGGGGTGGAAGATCAGTCTGAACGAGACCAGGGAGCCAGCACTAGCAGACGCCTAGGACAGTCCCTTTTACGCAGCCTTTAATAAGGCTGCTTATTAACCACTCACAAACTGAGCCAGGCATCAATGGAGCCCATGCCACAGAATGTCAACCCTGCCATCCCCCTGGCCGTTGCAATGCTCTCCTCCAGTGCCCAGAACCCTTGCCTCACTGTTAAATGGATAAAAGAACAAAACTAAATAAAAAGGATTTGCTGATTTTGTTCACCCAAGAGTGATCAAGACAGCTGTTCATCTTACTTTAAGTTCTTTTTCTAGGGGGGAACGAAGTTCCAAAATTTTTGCCTGGACCCGGTCAAAGAACTGCTTGTAATAATGGTACAAATTCCATAAAACACTGCAAAGTGAATCTGGAAGAAATGAAAAGGAAAAAAACACCACACATATTACATGTGCAACTGGCTCATGGGGGCTTCACACTTCATAGATTTCCTTTCCTTGTCCCTCTTTAGGCCATGAGTGCATTTCACAGCCTCACCATGGAGCCTGTCTGAATTCAGAAGTTCCCAGAGATGCAGGCTTACATCACTACTCTATTTTTTCATTTCAGCTTCCAGTGAAAATTTTTGTTGCACTTTTTTCCTTAAAGATGGTGTAGGTTTACTCAGACATTCTGCTAAAGTCACTTTCAAACCTTCTCCAAATCCTTTTGTGAAGTCAGCAGAAACTGAGCCTGCTTTAAGAGACTCGCCCTGAGTGCTCACTCGCACACCATCTGCACTCATTTTACGGTGACAGTGTTATCCAAGTTGCTGTGGTCAGGGATGGCAACTCATAGTTGTCTTGTGTGCAGCTGCCTGAAATGCGGCCGTGAACCTAATCATGGCCTGGATCAAGCAGAAGCGTCACAGGACATGCACAATGTCTAGACGGAAAGACTGCTGCCTCAACATGCCAGTTCGAACCCGAGATCTGCACCTGGCAGTTCACCTTCAGCCAGAGTTCAGCCATCAGTCCTTCAGTGATAACCAGTCTGCAGTTTACTTTGAATGTTTGTCTCTACATCTAATGTGAATTACATGAAAGTAAAAAAAATGACTAAAAATGTCTTATTTAAAACCTGGTAGGCAACAAGATATCGGTCTCATGTGGAGAATTCAAAATCTAATCCATTAACAGTACAGAATAAAAGTAAAGAAAAAAACACAGAGAAAAAGATATGTATGTATCTCCTTACCTTTTCCTTCAACCTGTGGCATCAGCAAGACATGACAATGGAAAACCAGTAACATCTGAAGTCGAACTTGGAATTCTCCCAGCGAGGATCCTTCAATAAATGCTTGTAACGTGCTGACCAGCAACATCAGGGTCATCTGTTTGTCTTCTTCAGAGATACAAAGAGCAAAACATATATGCCTGCGACCATCACTCCCTATTCATAACATGCACACCATCCACTGGAGGAGACACTGAGACACAGCAGTCAAGTAGAGACCACAATTAAAGTGAATCTTTGAAGCAAGAATTGCAGCTAAATTCCAAGCTGATTTAAAAAACAGCTGCACTCAGGGTGTGTGTCAAATGCACTCACAACAAATTATGAATTATGAAGTGCTTACTCTAAGTGTGAAATGAAACGCCTTTAACTTAAGCACATTAACTGCTACCTACCAAGAAGGTAATTTCATTTTGACTTGTCTCATGGATTTAGAGAATAAGGAAACCTCATCTTATGACGAACTCTCTAGACTTAGGACAAATCATGTAACTTCACATTACTCTCTGACTTTTGTTACTGAACTTTCTCGGCTGACCTCTCGGGAACACCACGAAGTCAAATGAGGCCTCTTATGTGAAAGCAGTGATGGAATGGGACATGGGTGCAGGTTCATCCCACACTTCCGAGCACGCCAAGTTTAGCTTGAAACTTCTAAATAAGCAGGGGATTTACTGACAGATGTTACCTTCCCGCTCTTCTGTTTGTTCCTGCATGTGCTTCTCAAGCATCTGATAGATGGAGAACCAGTGCTTGGTGGACTTCTCAGTGTGGCGTTTCATGGTATTATCCAAACTCACAGACCAGCAGCTGGAACATGAGAGAAGAGGCCACAGAAGCACTTAAGGAAAGCCATTTAGAATGTCTGCAACCACAGAAGCAGAAGCTAAATGCAGATGGAGGAGCCTCCCAGTTTGCTGCCTCAGGACACTATACTGTTCTCTGGTCTCTACTAACGGTCATTTTAATGTCTAGCTTTTAACCCTGTGATTAATGACGGAAAAGCACATTCTCTAACTGGTCTCCAGCTGCACTACGTCAACAACAAAGAAACAATCAGAAGACAAATGCCCCTGCAACATAAGGTCAGGAGGGGAGTGTACCACTTACTTCAGTTCCAGTTTACGCCAGCGAATGATCATCTGACTGACAGAATCCAGATGCTTTCGCAGAGACAGAGCTCGACTTGCATTCTCCTCCCAATCCTGAAGAAATGAAGACGAAATTTACTACGGCCATTCTTCAATCCCTAAATCACCTCCTCCCTCAAGAACATCCTGGACTTCTCTTGTGTGACGGCCATTCTTCAATCCCTAAATCACCTCCTCCCTCAAGAACATCCTGGACTTCTCTTGTGTGAAGACCACTGGGTCCTTAAACAGCCTGTATTCCAATTTACCAGTAGCAGTAACGAGTTTACGAACTGTGTTTCCAGCTTCCCATCCTTTTTAGCCACTTGACAGAACCCCAGCAGAGTCATGTTTAAAAGTAGACAGAAAGCACAGGACCTGGAGACCCATGCCTGATTTCCTGTTTTGACGCCCTCCAAAGCTCAGGGCCCTGATCTGATTATCAGGGAAGCACCAGCTCTCTCAGAGGCTGAAAGGACCAAGCAGGACAGCGTGTGCAGGCACTCACTGGTCTGAAGGCCCACGTGGAAGTCCTACCCAGGAGCCCTCAGTCCCTGTGGACGATGCATCCCACCCAAGAAGAGGTGAAACAGGTAGGATCCTCCCATGCCCCCAGAGGTGATGGCTTCCCTTGCAATGATCTGACCCAACCCCAGAAAAAATAAGGTTTATCCTTCCCCAACCCAGACTATAACTTTCTGTCCCTCTAACAATGAAGGTGCCACAAGATAATCTTTTTTTTCAATTGATTACAAACTAAAATGAGGAGGAGAGGAGGAATCACCATACCTGTGCCTTTGCCAAAAGGATCTCTAAACCATTCAGGAACTTGGAGATGGGGCTGGAAAGTGGGAAACTCCGAATTCTGTCCATTACAACTAGAAGCTGCAAGGGGGGGAGGGGCAGAAATTAGCATATCCCCACATTAATGTCCATCATCCAAAGTCTCAGGGTTCTAAAGAGGCCACATGCTCAGGGCCCACTCCAAACCAGCCACCCTACCTGCACAAGCGCTGGATGTTCCGGCCAATCCTGCAGCAGCCCACTGACAGCCTCTGAGAACCCCTGAAGCACAGGTTGACAATGTCGTGCTTCTGGGACATTGGGGTGCTGGTAGAAGTCATAGGGTCCAACAGGCTTCACTACCAGGTCAGAGGTCGCCTCCCCAAAGAGAGTGTTATGGGAGAGAGTGCAGGCCAAAAGCTGGCTGCCCAAGAGTTGGTCATTCAGCTCAACTCCTGTAAAGTTAATAACATAAGGATAAAGTCAATAGATCCCATAATTTCATCTATCTGTAAATTAAAAAGATGTTAGAAACATGTAAGTTAAAAAGATGTTAGAAACATGCTCAAACATGATGAACTATTAAGAACTAAGGAAGCAAATATTTCAATGCCATCCACCCCAAAGTTAACACAGGCCTAGAGGACTGTACCCTAATACTTGCAGCAGTCACAGAAATCTGCTAAGTTTCTAGGGTATAGGGAGGAACTCGATACTGCCTAGATGCAATCAAGAAGGAACAAAGTTTGGTTTGATGGATTCAAATTCCCACTTTTTGTAGCTGATCTTGGTAGAGAGAAATGAAATTTAAAGCCTCCTTCCTACTTGTATGGAATAACTCATGAGGTCATGGAGAAAACTGCATCCAACCATATTGTGTGAGAGAATTTCTGAATTCTGAGGTTGCCCCCAGGAATACATGTTTTCGTTTGAAAAGCACTGGAGCTATTAGAGGAAAAACTGGAAATAATGACAAGATCATTTAGACTAAGCCCACCCTTTTATTCTCTCAATCCCTTTACCCCAAAGTATTGAAATGATTAAAATTCATCTTCATTGCAGAATTTAAAATTTTCATATAGTTTAAGTCCCTAAGCTAACAAAATTCCATGAATAAAACAATCTAAGAAAAACAGGGAGGTAATGGTTTTCATTGTGCAGAACTAGCACATGACTTCTAGTCACTTTGATTTCCCAAGAGTATGTCAACAGGAAACTGCCGTACCCATCAGGGGGTAGAAGTGTGCCACGAGAGATGCCCCAGTCTGATAGCAGGAAAGGAACAGGCCGACGTAATGCTTTGCCTCATGCGGTGGCAGAGTCTGCTGGTACCAGAGGGACCGAGCAAAGCTGAGGCACAGCTGCTGGTGGATCAGCATCACGGCCTGCATGGAGCTAGGGGAGAGGAGGGCAGGGTCTGCGGCTGCCTCCTCTTCTTGTTTATCTGAAGTCCCCTTCTCCTCTAGTGTTGGTTCTACCAAAATATCCGCGAAGTCCTGTAAATAACATTAGAACAATTGAACGTTAAAAACAAAAACAAAAAAAATGACTCTAATCAGACTAAAAGGAAGGGGAAAATATGGAGTGTGAACAATTAAGAAAATAGGTAGCTACTTATATATATGAAGACACAGTAAAAAGATTACAAAACCATTGGAAGGCAGTGCATGCAGTGTTTGTGTGTGTGCTGTACCAAGGGAATTCATTCCAAGACAAACCCTGACCTTTTCGTGCAGGGGGAACTGCTTTCTGAACTCCAGCTCTTCCTCCTCCTCCTCGCTCAGGGCTCTCTTAGAGTTCTTGCTCCTGTATCTGTACAGGCTGCTGTCCTGCTCAGCCTTCTCTTGGGCTATGCGTTCCTGTTCATCCCATTCATTGATGATTTCCTGAAAAGCCACACACACATTCAGGAGGAAGCTTATTTGCTTTTGTTGAGGCACTTACAATGAAAAAACTCGAGACTTATCTCTTAATTTCTCATGGAAACAAAAATACCATGGTTCAAAAACAAATGAATGCCAACATTCAAGAAACTACTTTCAGGTAACAGACAGCAAATGAGCTTTGTCTTCAAGCTATTGCAGCAACCCAAGTTTCCTAAATCTCCCCTTGCTGCAGCATTAGCTCCACAAGTGTAAATGCTTGCTACAGTAAAGCTTTGGGAATTTCCTATCGAGAGTTCATGGTGCTTTGCAGTAAGGTCAGGCTCGGGGTAGGCAGTGTAGGGGTGTGATGCAGACCGCATGTAGCTGGCACCCCAAGGAGCTGGCCCTGGGGCCAAGGGAGGTTGAGAGGCAACTATTTGGCAAAACTGGGCCATGCCTTATCAGGCACTTAAATCCCCTACCACCTCTAAGATTTTAAGTACTTAAATTAGTGAAAAGCATAAATCAAAGAAACTACAGACTACTGATGAGGATTAAGGAAATAAGCATCCACCATTCAGTAAGAAAATTTGTATTAAGCCCTGGCTGGTGTGGCTCAGTGGATTGAGCACCTGCCTGCGGACCCAGGGGTTGCAAGTTTGATTCCCAGTCGGGGCACATACAGGGTTGCAGCCGGGTCCCTAGTAGGGGGCACATGAGAGACAACCACATACTGATGTTTCTCTCCCTCTTTCTCCTTCCCTTCCCCTCTAACAACAAATAAAAATATTAAAAAGAAAAAGAAAATTTGTATTAAAAGCCTAAGCAGTTAATCTCTGTCCCAGCAATTCTGCTTTCTAGAATTTGTACCCAAAGACCTGATTATAGAACTATTTATGGTGGTGGTATTGCTTTTGCTTCAAAATCAGCAGGAAGCGTACATACAAATATAAATTTTCAATGACAAATTATTAAATGACTTATGTCATTCTCATATAAAACTAGGTGGCTGCTAAATATCATGTAGATAAAGAATACCATAATTATGGGGAAAATAAACACTAAGTACTATTAGGATTAGTTTTTTTTAAAGCAACTTATAAAACAGAATGGACTTTATTACTGGTTTATAGAACACTGATGATTTAAGGACCGATCTCAGGGGATAGAATTGCTCTCAACCAGAGTCGCTATTTTTTTTTAATTTAATTATTGTTCAAGTACAGTTTTCTGTCTTTTACTCCCATCCAAGCCCACCCCTCCCCATGCTTCCCGCCCCCCTCCCCATTTCCACTCCCCTTAGTTGTTGTCCATGTGTCCTTTATACCAGTTCCTATAAATCCTTCCCCTTTTTCCCCTGAAATTCCCTCCTCTCTCCCCTTTGGTCACCGTCCCCCTGTTCTCTATTTCAGTGTCTTTGTTTTTACTTTGTTTGTTTGTTTTGTTGTTTAGCTTCCTGTTAAAGGTGAGATCATATGGTATTTGTCTTTCAACACCTGGCTTATTTCACTCAGCATAATGCTTTCTAGTTCCATCCATGCTGTTGCAAAGGGTAGGAGCTCCTTCTTTCTTTCTGCTGCATAGAATTCCATTGTGTATATGTACCATAATGTTTTGATCTATTCATTTACTGATGGGCTCCTAGGTTGCTTCTAGCTCTTGGCTATTGTAAATTGTGCTGCTATGAACACTGGGGTGCACAGGTTCTTTTGGATTGGTGTTTTAGGGTTCTTAGGACATAATCCCAGCAGTGGAATTGCTGGGTCAAAAGGCAGGTCCATTTTTAGTTTTCTGAGAAAATTCCATACTGTTTTCCATAGTGGTTGTACCAGTCTGCAATCCCACCAATAGTGAACTAGGGTTCCCCTTTTCCCACAACCTCTCCAACATTTTTTGTTTGTTGCTTTGTTTATGATGGCCATTCTAACTCCCATTTTATGGGAGTAAAGTGGTATCTCGTTGTGGTTTTCATTTGCATCTCTCTGATAGCTAGCGATATTGAGTATCTTTTCATGTGTCTCTGGATCCTCTGTATATCCTCCTTGGAGACAAATGAAAATGAACTCACAACAACCCAAAACTTATGGGACACAGTGAAGGCAGTCCGGAGAGGGAAGTTCATAGCAATACAGGCTTACTTAAAGAAGACAGAAACATTTCAAACAAACAACCTAACCCGACGCCTGCATGAACTCGAGGAACAACAAAAACAGCTCAGAGCAAGTAGAAGGAAGGAAATAACCAAGATCAGAGCAGAATTAAATGATACAGAAACTAAAAGCACAATTCTAAGGATCAATGAATCCAGGAGTTGTTTTTTTGAAAAGATAAACAAAATAGACAAGCCTTTAAGTAGGCTCATCAAGAAAAGAGATAGGACCCAAATAAACACAATCAGAAATGAAAGAGCAGAGATTACAACTGATACCATAGAAATAAAAGAGATTGTAAGAAATTACTATGAAGAACTGTATGCCAAGAAATTTGAAAATTTAGGTGAAATGGGCAATTTTCTAGAAAAATATAATCTTCCAAAACTCAATGAAGAAGAAGCAGAAAGCCTGAATTGGCCAATAAAAAGCAAATGAAATTGAAGCAGTAATCAAAAAACTCCCGTCACACAAAAGCCCTGGACCAGATGGTTTCACAGGAGAATTCTACAAAGCATTTAAGGAAGAGCTAACCCCTATTCCTCACAGACTATTCCAAATAATCCAAAATGATGGAAAACTCCCAAACTTTTTTTGTGAAGCTAGCATCATCCTAATTCCAAAACCAGATAGAGATACAACAAAGAAAGAAAACTTTAGGCCAATATTGTTGATGAACATAGACGTTAAAATCCTCAACAAAATATCGGCAAATTGCATCCAACAATGCATTAAAAAGGTCTTACACCATGACCAAGTGGGATTTATCCCAAGGATGGTTCAATATTGCAAATCAGTAAATGTAATACATCATATAAACAAAAGCAAAAATCACATGATCACATCAATAGATGCAGAAAAAGCTTTTGATAAGGTACACCACCCATTTATGATAAAAACACTCAGCAAAACAGAGGGAACATTCCTCAATATAATGGAGGCCATATATGAGAGACCTACAGCCAACATCATACTCAGCAGGCAAAAACTAAAATCTTTTCACTAAGATTGGGAATAAGGCAAGGTTGTCCACTTTCACCACTTCTATTCAATATAGTATTGGAAGTTTCAGCCACAGCGATCAGACAAGAAAAGGAAATAAAAGGCATCCAAATCGGAAAGGAGGAAACAAAATTCTCATTGTTTGCAGATGACATGATAGTGTACATGGAAAATCGTATAGACTTTACCCCAAAACTGCTCAAACTAATAAATGAATTTGGCAAAACAGCCAGTTACAAAGTCAATATCCAGAAATCAACGGTATTTTTGTATACTAACAATGAATCAGCAGAAGCAGAAATCAAGAAAAAAACCCATTTGATATAGCAAAAACAAAAATAAAATATCTGGGATTAAACCTAACCAAGGAGTAAAAGACCTGTATGCAGAAAACTATTTTTTTTAAAGATTTTATTTATCTTCAGAGAGAGGGGAAGGGAGAGAGAAACATCAATGTGGACTTGCCTCATGAGTGCCCCCTATTTGGGACCTGGCCCACAAGCCAGGTATGTGCCCTGGCTGGGAACTGAACCTGAGACCCTTTTGTTCACAGGCCAGCACTCAATCCACTCAGCCAGAGCAGCCAGGGCCAGAGTGGCTATTTTATCACTTAAATATTGGGTCACTATATTAAGATTTTTATTTTTAAAAGGTTCTACTACTAAAAAACAAACTATAAACTACCGGAACAAATGAATTAAATTTAGAATGTCATACATATATGCACAAATAAGCAAGAATGGGATATACCAATACGTTAACAGTTTGGTAAATTCTAGTAATTTTTCCTAATATTTAGCCTTTTAAAATGAGAACAAGTTGCTTTTATTGGTAAAGAAAAAAATAAAGTTATTTTAACCATATTAATAAAAGTTGATACAATTAAATGGCAAAAGACACCATAAAGTCAAAGGGCAACCAACAAGCTATTTACCACGTATAACACAAAGAGCTAATATCACTAATTTTTAATCTCTTAAAAACTAAGGAACAAAGCCCCCCAATCTGACAGTTAAATAGGAAAAGAAAGAAACAGACGGTAGACCCCACTTGGTAACCACACTGTCTCCACGTACAGTGGGCACCGCTAACACCCTGCAGGCGCCCTGCTCGTGCTCCCCGCCCGAGGAGGCTCACCTGGCACACGTGTCTGAAGAGCTGCAGAGCCCTCTGATCCATCTCTCCCTTGCACAGCACATGGGAGCGCAGGTAAAGAAGGGCATTTATCAGCAGCTGTTCTCGGGTGGGACAGGGTCTCTGGCCCTTGCCTTCTAGCTCCTTTCCTCCAGAGCGCTTGCCGACCAACTTCCCAAGGTCCCGAAGAACCTCTTCAGACTTTACTGAGCACAAAGCATCTGCATGAGCATAGTAGGTGGGGAAAGCGGGGCCCACTGATGGAAAACCCAACAGAGACGTAGCCAGGACATCCAGCCTGTCTGCACGGACCATGCTGCTGTAGAGTGAGGTATGGACCTCAGATGCCACCAGCCTCATTCCATGTTGCATCTGCAAGATGGATGCCTGCAGTGGGGCCACAGAGTCTGGATACAGTGCGTATTCCTCGGCCAGTCGCTTCCTGAACTGGTGGTGAGACTGCTGCCAGGAGGCCTCCTCTTTCAGAAGGTTCTGGACCACCTGGGCAGACCGAGGCGCATCCATGTGGAGGGCCTGCAGAAGCCGTGTGAGCAGATCCTGAACAGCAGGAGCCTTGGCGATGCTGCTGACGTAGTGGCTAATCTCCTGCACCAGAGACTCATATCCAGGCAGCTGGGGTCTGAAAGCCTGTTTCTTCGACAGGCTGCATATTAAATTCTCCAGCTGATCAATTCTTTGGTGAAGCAACCTAAAGGCAAATTAGCACAATATGCAAATTCCATCAAAAGAAGAACAAGAAATCTAGACTGAGCCCTCATGAAAACAGAATGAAGACATTTCAGTTACTAAAGAATAATAAGATAACATTGACAATTACAATGAAATGGATTACAGAGAGCAGTTACCGCATGCCACACATGATGTTAAGCAATTTAGATGACTAGCTCAAACTCTCATTACAACTCACCAAAGAGCATTATCCTTCTGTTAGGGATATGGACACTGAGCCTTAAAGGCATTCAGTGGTCTACTAAAAGTCTAAAGTCCACGGGCAGAGACAGAACTAGAACTCGGAACCTACTATACCAGGCAGCATTTCCTAAGGCAACAGACCCACACAGTGCGCACCATCACACTCAACTTCTCCACGGTGAGAGTTAAGTTCTGGCTTCAACCCTCTAGGCCCCATGTGAATCCGCACCCTCCTTTCACTGAGTCTATCTTTTCCTGACTATAAACCATGGCTTTGGGATCTAATTGCTAGTGCAGTTCAGAGATGTGTACCATCACCTCTGCTGACACTGTAATTGCATTTCAAAGGTCAACCTTCAAATGTCTTTTTCAGAAGGTTAGACTATAATCACCAACACAAATAATCATCACTCTGCTGTGTTACCTGATGTGAGGATGAGAATAACTGATGATGACTTCATCTTCCAGGCCTCTTCCAGTCTGTAGCTGGGACAAGAGGTTTTGGGTCTTCCACTCGCACTGCAGCTGGTGAAACTAATGGAAAGCGAGAAGCTGGTCTGCTGCGCCCAGCTAGGACCATGCCTGAGAGAACAATGTCCTGGGGGAGGGTAGAGCAACTGATAGAAAGAACCTGGGTTCCCGAGTGACCCAAGGACAGATAGGGAGCTTTCCTCCTTTAACCTGGACCACCCACCTCAGACTGGTGACGTGAAAAAAACCATCTTATTTACAACACTCAATTTCTGAGACTTTGCTATAGCAGCTAGGCCTTTGCCAATTAATACAAATTTTCTTCTTCAAAATACACAACTAGTTTATCACTATCTTCATGTAGGCAGTGCCTGGGCTTGGTTTAAATAGCAAGGGTACCCATGTGACCTGATCCTACTTGGTTCTTGACTTTTAGATAACAAATACTGAAAAGTTTAAAACCTGAGGAATACTACACTCTTGTCTAAAGAACTGATTCAACTCCAAAGATCCAAAACTTAGTTCAACGAGAAGTCTGGATAGTGAGGGCTACAAGTACTTGTGTGGCAGTGCCTCTGGTGTTGCACTGTCATGTCCTCTGCCCACTGCAGCCTATTGGCAGATACACCAGAATCTTAGGAAGGGCCCCACCCAGTGCCTGAGCCCACTGAGGAACCCTCAGAGGAAAACACAGCTTTTAGAACACACTCCTAGGAAGTCACAGGGCAGCTTACGCAAAATCACCCAAAAGAAAGAGGATTGATATACTAAGCAAACCCAGCCAGTTAGGGATAGAGCCCATCCTCCAACTCTCATCTCCATACCTCTTCCTTGGCGTACTTGAGCTTGAATTCCCTCTTCACTGCAGGGTCATACCGTGCCCGGGGAAGCCACGTCTGAATCTGGAGCAGGCCAAGGCTCACCCAGAGGCTCCCGCGCCGGGCTGGTTCCGGTAGGTCCTGCTTACCCCCCCCTTCTCCAAACAGGTGGTGCAGGGAGGTGAGCAAGAGGCATAGCAGCTCTTTGGGCAGCACATCCTGTCCGGCCATGTCCCCAAGAGTCTGGCCCACATGCTGGAAGGCCTGGCTGTCCCCACACAGCAGATGATCGCAGTTCTGCATATACTCCTGCCGTTGGGTCTCAGGGAGCAGCTCTGCCAAGCCTGCCAGGTGCCGGCACAACACCAGCCCCTGAAGCCGGGAATCTGTGCGTCTGTGGGGACAAGGAAGCACTTAAGGGCTAGCAGTTGTTGCATCAAACAACAGTCCTTTCTCCCACTATCATTCCTTCAAAAAATGACATGGCAGACTGCACCGCCAATACTAAGGGTTACTTTCTATTATAATCTTAGCTGACTTTCTAAACATCACTCTCTTGAACATGATATGCTCACTATAGCCTCCGTCATGGGCTGAAAACCTGCTGATCCAGCCAGAAAACACCCATCAGGACCAGCCACTACAGAATCAAGTGGCTGAGTTCTGACTGAGCGGCTGCATGCTCTGGAGAAGCAAAAGGAGCTTTACAGTCTACCCAGGGAGGAGGTAATACCTGAACTCTGCTAGTGAAGGGATAGCCATGTTGGTCCAAAGCACTGAGCCGATGTCCTGGAGTTGCTGGGCTCTTTCAACCCATTCTCCCAGGGTGACGTGTGAGGAAGATAGGATGGGGAGGCCACTCACATCCCAGGGGCTTGCTCTGCAGCTGCTGGTCAAGACCTCAAAGCAGCACTTGGAGAACATGGCTCTACTGAGACTGCCAGGGCCCTGATAGATGAAGAGGAGTCAAGTCAATTTAGAAATTAGTTAAAAGGATTTCAACGAGCATCACTGGCACCTCAGAGGGAAGAAAGTGAGTAAGAAAAAGGGGTTCAGGTTGCTAAGACCAGGTAAACATCAACCAGAGATGGGACCAGGAGGACTGAATGGGGTCAAGTGTTAGCAAGCCTTAAAGGGATGTGAAGCAATTCCAGGAGTGAGGAGCAATGGGTGTTTCAGTTAGAAGAAAGCCCTGAAACCCAGACATGAAGACCATTTCTGCAGCAGAGCTAGGAACACACTGCAGGAAGGTAAGACTCAGAGGCAGGGAAAATAATTCAATGTAAGAGCCAGAGACACAGTTTGCCACGCCTGTGCCCCTTGGACTGTCCATCTGGGACACAGTACTGGCCATCCACAGCAGAGATTGACTAGAGGTGACGGGAGACACTGCACACTCCATGCAACTCTTGGGGACCCATAATGTTTACCACTGACTGCTTAGAAAGATATTTTTCCATTAAAAATAAATTTGCATAGAGCAACCTAACAGAAAAGACTCCAAAATAAATTCATGAACATTTATGGGAATAAAATATATCATTGAGGTGGCATTTTAAATGAGAGTGGAAAGGTTGGATTAGTCAAAAACAGTGCTCTCACACTGCTCTGACATACTGTCTGCATAAAATAAAAGAATTTCCAAGTCCCCCTCATAAAACGAGATCTCCAGATAAACTTGATTTCAATACAAAACAAAAACAAAAATATAGAAGAAAATACAGGTAAATGGTTTTTAGCTCTAGGAATAGTGAAAAAAGACTTTTTAAAAAGCACGACCCCTAAAAATGTACAGATGATGTATCACAAAACTATATGCTTGAAACCGATACAATTTTATTAATCAATGTCACTCCAATAAATTTAATAAATAATAATGCTATGACACCAAAGTCAGCAAGTAAAAAGGGATGCACATACTAAAATAAGTAAATAAAAACTTGAGAAACAACAAAGAAATAGATTTTCAACCATATGTTGGTTAAAGGTTTAACAACCAAAATATGTAAAGAAATATCCAATAAAAATAAAATGATAAATCTTTTTTCCCTAAAATACACAATTAACATGACTGAAAATTCAGAAAAATAGAGGACTTCTGCCAAGATGGAGGCATAGGTGGAAACACTGTGCCTTCTCCCACAACCAAGTTTGACTACGACAAAAGTTTTGGAGAACTAGAACACACCCAAAGACCAGAACACGGAATTATACGGAAGTCCGACAGCTACGAACCATTCAACGGGGACGGTAAGAGAGGCGGAACCAGCAACGGAGCTGGGTCGGGCAGGACAGATCCCCCGACCTAGGCGCTAGACGCGCGGGCAGCCCAAAGCCAGTTGGGGTGCGGGAAAGACTGACCAAGGTCACACATTCACGCACAGTGAGACAGAACATGCAGGCCCCAGGGGACAAACCCAGTGGTGGAGGGCCGACAGTGGTGGCACACTCGAGTGCAGTGGAACGAAACGCGTGGGCCCGGTGACAGTGGTGGCTGCAGTGCCAGTGGGGGTCGCGGCAGCAGACGGCGGAGGAAAGCCATTGTCCCTCTTTGACCCCGCCCCCACATACAATGTCAGAACCCAGCAACTTAGTTGCCCTGCTCAGGTGAAAACCTAGGGCTCCGATCCTGCTACTTAACAGGCACAAACAGCCCAAAAGATGGCGCAAGAGGAACTCAAAGTCCCAGAGCCAATAACCCTAAGTGACCAAGAAATTGCCAGCCTCTCAGAGCCCAATTTAAGACACTATTTATCAGGATGCTCACAGAATTGGTAGACTACAGTCACAAATTAGAGAAACATATGAAGGCTAAACTAATTGAAATGAAGGGAGATGTCCAGGAAACAAATAGCGATGGAAAGGAAACTGGGACTCAAATCAATGGAATGGACCAGAAGGAAGAACAAAACATCCCACCAGAAAGGAATGAAGAAATGAGAATTCAAAAAAATGAGGAGAGGCTTAGGAACCTCCAGGACATCTTTAAACATTCCAACATCCGGATTATAGGGGTACCAGAAGGGGGAAAGAAACAGCCACGAGTGGAACACTTATTTGAACAAATAATAAAGGAGAACTTCCCCAGTCTGGCAAAGGAAATAGACTTCCAGGAAATCCAGGAAGCTCAGAGAGTGCCAAAGAAGTTGGACCCAAGAAGGAACACACCAAGGCACATCATAATTACATTAGCCAAGACTAAAATGAAGGAGAGAATCCTAGAAGCAGCAAGGGATAAGGGGACAGTCACCTACAAAGGAGTACCCATCAGACTGTCAGCGGATTTCTCAAAAGAGACCTTACAGGCAAGAAGGGGCTGGAAAGAAGTATTCCAAGTCATGAAATCCAAAGACCTACAGCCAAGATTGCTTTATCCAGCAAAACTTTCATTTAGAATGGAAGGACAGATAAAGTGCTTCTCAGATAAGGTCAAGTTCAAGGAGTTCATCATCACCAAGCCCTTATTATATGAAATGCTAAAGGGACTTATATAAGAAAAAGAAGATGAAAAATATGAACAGTGAAAGGACAGCAAACACACAGTTATTAACAACCACACCTAAAACAAAAGCAAACCAAGAGGACAGCTAGATCAGGAGTGGAACCATAGAAATGAAGAACACATGGAGGGTTAGAAACAGGGGAGTGGGAGGAGGAGAAGGGGGGAGAAGGCACAGAAAATAGCATAGATGGTAGGTAGAAAATAGGTAGTGGGGAGGGTGAGAATAGTGGGGGAAATATAGAATCCAAAGAACTTGAGACACGTGGTTATAAACTAAGGGGGGGGAGAATGGTGGGGGAGGGAGGGTGAGGGTGGAGGGGAATGAAGGGGGGGAATAGAACAACTGTAATGGTATAATCAATAAAATATATTTTTTAAAAATTCAGAAAAATAAAAATGGGGCTCGAGTCAAATGGTGGTGTAGGGAGACACAGCCTGCCTCTCTGCACAACCACACCGAAGTTACAACTAAAATACAGAACAATCATCACTCAGTAATGTCAGAAACTGAGCTGAAAGGAAGTCTGACAACTACAAAATCAAACTGAATGGAAGTCCAACATCTACGGAATTAAAGAAAACACATCCATCCAGACTGGTAGGAGGGGTGCAGATTCAGAACAGGCTGGTCCCACACCCATATGGATAAAAATTCAGGAGGGGTATCTCAGGAATAAGGAGTCCCAGACCCACGCCAGGCCCCCCAGCCCAGAGTTCCATGCCAGGAAAATCAGTTGCCACAAATTATGGCTGCAAAAACCAGTGGGGATTGAGTCAGTGTAAGAAAACTGGAGCCCCACGCAGTTCTTACAAAGAACCCACACACAGAATCACCTACTCAGACTCACTTCCTCTGAGCTCAAGCACTGGGGTAGCAGCTTGAAAGGCACCAGTGGTGTACAGGGCAACACTGAAGAGCCTGGTATCAAGGCCAGCAGAGGCCAATGTCCCTTTGCTAAACCTTCCCCCCACAATGCCAGGGTGCTTCATCTGAGATGCAATTGAGACAGAGTCCCAATTATGATGGATGCAGAGAGGCCCACTTCAAGACACGTCAGAATTAAAATGACCAAAGTTAAAGAAAGATTTTTAAAAGCAGCAAGAGAAAAGTAGTTAGTTACTGGAAAGTTGCCATATGGGAGAGAGGAAGGGGGAGAATGGGTGAAGAGGTGAAGGGATTAAGAAGTACAAATAGGTAGTTACAGAACAGCCACGGGGATGTAAAGTGCAGTGTAGGACATGGAGTAACTAAAGAACTTATATGCATGGCCCACGGTCATGAAATGGTGGGGGGATTGCCCAAAGGAGTGGGAAGCACTGGGTGGAGGAGTGCAAAGGGGGAAGAATCAGGACAACTGGAATAGCACAATCAAGAAAAAATAATAAATAAAAGAAAAACAATATACCATATTTTGCCATGTATAATACACATCTACATCGTAGTACTAACTGGCATATCTAATTCACACTATACACAGCAATTACTACTGCCCACGTATAATGTGCACCTTTATTTTTCCCTCAAACATTTGGGCAAAAAAGTGTGTATCATACACCGCAAAATATGGTGCACATATAATCATGTTTGATCTCAAAAACAAAGAAGCATAGATTAAAATGAGATTCTTAAAAACTGTCAGACTGGCAATAATTTAAGTGTTGATAACACCTAGTATGGCAATGTTATGGAGAAACATGTCCTCATATATATAATAAATGAAACTGTGCTCTGGTCTCAAGTTCTCCTAGTGATCTCCCTCTTCACAAGCTCCTGGCATATTTAAAAAAGTAAAACAAAAACTACTTCCTAGACATTCTGGTAATAGCTACAAGTTTCTTTAACTATGCACACTTTGATCAAGGGTTCAATTCCAGTTCTTGTAACATATCCACAGAAATAGCAAACCTGACAATGATTCATACAAAGGTAGTTGATAAAGGTATGGTTGTTATAGGAGAGGGGGGTAAATAAAGGCAAGACGCCTCAAACCTATGAATATGAAAGTGATTAAATAAATTTCAGCACACGTGAAGGATGAAATACCTTAAAAAGAATAAGCTGGAATGACAGGTAGAGGCTTTCATAATGTATTACGTAAACAAAAAAATGGTGTCATTTCTATTTGCTTATATACTTAATATAAAATATATGTAAACAAGATATAGAGCAAAGCGTGATTATTTCCATTAAATTCTACTATATATATATATGTATATACACATCAACACATTTATGTACTGTTTAAACGTTTTATATTTAGTGAAGAAGAGTATTTTAAGTAGAAAACAAAATACTTCTTTAAGGAGACTTTAATTCAGAATTTCCCAAATCATTTAAGACAGAGTATCTTCTATGAAGGTAAGCTTATTAATATTCTGTAGAAAATAAAGTATTACAGATACTTAGTTACTGCTTCACACTAGGAAAAAATGTTCACTATGCTATGGGAAATAAGCCAGGCAGTGAAAAACAAATACCACATGATCTCACCTTTAACAGGAGCCTAATCAACAAAACAAACAAGCAAGCAAAATATAACCAAAGACACTGAAATAAAGAACAGGCTGACAGTGACCAGAGGGGAGAGGGGAGGGAATTTCAGGGGAAAAGGGGAAGGGTTTGCAGGAACTAGTATAAAGGCCACATGGACAAAAACGAGGGGGCGGGGGTGGAAATGGGAGGGAGGTAGGGAGGGCTGGGGGGGGGGGGAGGCTGGGATGGGAGTACAAGGCAGAAAACTGTGCTTGAACGATTAAAATAAAAAAATAAAAAAATAAAAAAAAATGTTTATTGCTAAATCTATTGTAAAACATTTTCCACAATTACCATTTTTATGATTTTTATGCCAACAAACCTTCAGTGTGGAGTCCAAGAGGGACCTGGGCCTCTCCCTCTGCTGCACGGCCAGCAGGGGGCTCCACGTGAGCCAGTACTCTGGGTCTGTGGTCACTGTGCTGCTCCAGAAAGACATGAACGTGGAATTAAATAAATCAGACCACAGAGAGATCATTTCTTCAGCAGACACCTAGAGATAATGGAATAAAGAGACGTGAAAACATTTGAGAAAGATTTCATAAATCAAGTTATATGGCCTTGTAAGACCCATCTAAAACTAATATGGGTGTGAAGATAGGAATCCTGATGTTGCTAATTTTCTGCTACCCTGGCCGTCTTGGTAAAGTCTCTTATCCTGATTATAATTTTATGAAACTGAAAATATATCTTCTTTGGAAAGGTTGCATGAAAAATATAAGTAAAATGTATCACACAATTACAGTACGGGCAAAATAGATAAGTGAATAAAACATCATTTGAAAAACTTAAGGTTGTATCACTGAAGCTATATTAAATACGGTTTACCAGTATACACATTCAATAGTTATTCTTGGAGGAAGAGTAAAAAACACACACACAATGTATTTTCAAGGAAACAAAATAAAACAAATATTTTAGCTTCTTTCAACTGGAAACTAAATGGAATGATTCTGTGATAAGTTGAGAAATACCCAGGTAATTACTGCAAAAGGTCATTTAAAATGATTCCCTATGAAATTAACTCAGGTATAAGTTTGTAACATGCAATTTTGAGACTAAATAAATAAAATGTTCTGCAACCTATCTGCCACAGAAAATCTACTCAGCTCACAGTATAAAGGCGGTTTATTTCTTTTTTATTTTGTTTTTTACCTTCTGGTGGTGGAGTAAAGACCAAAGGTCTCGAAGCTCTTGAGGAGCAACAGGCGTGTGCTTAAGACAAAATGTGATGTGATGACTTATTTCCTCATCTATCTGTGGTTGCTGATTTTTGCTGGACCTGTTCCAAATATAAAGAGGAAGAGAGAGTGGCCTGTGGACTATCGATGAACAGGTACAAAACTGCTATGTGTGGGAATACGGAAACACAAAGAACTTAGAAAACATTTATTTAAAAATGAGCAAGCAGTACTACTGGAAAAATAGCTATTCACTTTTGATGATGAAATGAAGACAAGCAAAGAATCTTCAAGCAGTTTGGCTTTTCAGAGTGGCAACTGACCTCCCTCTGCTTCAGCAACTATTCTGCCCCAAGACAAGTCTATGCTGTTTCCCAAGTGGGATACACAGAATAAACTACCAAGAAAAAGAGTTCCCCCAAGGAAAATGGCTTACCTTCTCAGACAAGCCTGTGTCATAAAGTCAGTCGCCACTTTGTACCGCCAAAGCATAGCCAGATACTCCATTGCAGGCCATAACTGAACACTCCTAGTGAGTTGAATTAAGGAGGTCAAGTCTGGCTGGGATCGGGCGGAAGGTTCATTGGGTTTTTGCTCCAGAAAACCAAGAGAAATTCCTCTGGCTTTTAGTTCTACACACTGAGCATTCACAAGATTCTTTAATTCATCTGGACAAAAAGACACATGAGGCATTATTGCACAATAGTCAGTAGTACAGGCTCAGATTTCCAAAGCCAGTTAAGTGATAGTGAGCTAAGTGATAGTGATAAGTGAGATAGTGCAGTAAACCTGAGCTGAGTTTTTAATCTGAAATGATGTTAACCCATTTCCTGTTTAGGAAAAAAAAAGTACAACTCACTGCCAGTGTTCATTTAATTTTACATGAACATGTTCGTTGAGGCTGAAGCAAATCTGACTAGCTTTCAACTTGGTAATAAAGTATAAAAACTGTTCTTGGAGTTACATCTAAATAAAACTTGCCTCTAATCCTAATGTATCTCAGGGTAAATGCTGCAGCTGCAAGTGCCGCCTGTGAGTACTCTTGGGGCAAACAGGAAATGGGTTAATACTTACACAGATCTAATGACAGAATTAAACAATGTGCACAGTGTGGCAAAAGCAGGTTTACAGTTTTAAGTATGTGAAACAGTGTATTCTTGTAGTATTATGTATTACTGTACTATTTTCCTCACAAACAACTTTAAACCTAGTTTTACCCAACCATGTATGTGAAGTTTAGCTCTATGCCTGACATTTACTTAATGGTAGTTATAGTATACCCCCCCCCAAAAAAAAAAATCTAAGGGAAAAATGAAAAACGAACTGGCTACAGGACAGTAGACACACTCTTAAGAGTGTTTTTCAGCAGGCTAGACTCCAGAGCACATTACCTGGGCTGACATCTTCCAGAGTATTAGCTCTGAGAACCAAGCCCCAGGCCTGTAGGAGACTTCTCTTTAACGTCCAGTCAAAAGCAACCGTTTGGAGCCGACTGATGTCTTCCAGCCATCCACCGTCCCCAGGCGCAGCCATATGCTCCCTGATGGCCAGGGCTTTGTTAAGGATTTTCAGTTGTGAAAAACACTCCACCACCCGCTTGTCCTGAAACAATAAAACCCAGGACAGCCTACTATAGAGAGGAAATGTGGTTCTTTTTAGCAACATATTCAAGTCTGACAAAAAATTTAAACTATTTCCACAATGCCTCTGGAGAACATAGGGTTTATCCCTGTTTGCTGCCAGATGTTTGTGGGAATAAAGTTAAAACTGCTCCTAGCTTTAAGTTTCAAGAATAGGTAAAATGATTTTAACATTTAACAAATCAGTTAACATCACCGACCATTTAAAAGGCCAGCTTTGCAGGCAAGGATGAGTCCAAATGAACTGCACTCCCCCCTTTTCAGAAGAACTTCAAAAGAAGAGGTCAAATCTTTTTTTAACTACAATTCCAAGATGTACCTTAAAAGGAAATGGTCGTCCCAGGAACTTCTGCAACCTCTTTATACCAGTGAAGCCACCAGTTGGGCTCCCCAAGCAATTCTGAATATGTTCTGAGACAGTCTGAACCTCTTTGTAGTACCTTTAGAGGAGGAGAAAAAGAGCAAGGGAAGGTAAGGAGAGGGGAAAACGCTGGACAGTAAGAGAAATCATTTACATTTTATATTCGATTTACATTCACTGGCAGGTCATGGGAATAAACCAAAATAAACAGGAAACAGTTTCAATTCTAAACCATCTTCTCTAACATTATCGGTTCTGTAGATATTGACATTGTCACTCTACAGGAGTCTTACTTGTCTTCATGGTTCATCAGGAGTCGGGGGAGCTGACGGACCAAATGTTTCAAAACCCAGTGCCAGTGAAGGGCAAGCAGGGCCAGGCCTGCAACATCCACTTTTACTGCGTCGGCCACAGTCCAAAACCGGTCCCGCCACCGCAGAGCCTCCAATATCTAAAACAAAGTAAACCAAAACTGCTCACAAACAGTTCCCAGAGAAGACACAGGACACAGACTTCAATTATTAATCAACAGCCAACATACATACATGAAAGGCCTACCGTTCCACTGGAACATTGTTAGGGACATTAAGGCAATCTGAGAAAGCAAAGGTCCTGCTTCCTCCTAGTACTTGGAAGTGCAGAGCTAGTCTGTTACAGAAAATGGATTACTGGGTCTCATGGTTAAGTGTACAGGTAATTTTATAAGAAACCACCAACCTGTCTTAAAAAGCAGTGGCACTATTTTGTCTTTCAGCCAGAAGTAGGTGAGTTCAAGCTCACTCCACCTTCTTGCTAGCAATTTTGGCCATTCTAGTGGGTGATGATGACACCTCACTATAGTTTCAATGTCCAATTCTTTGATAATGAATAATCTTGCAATTTTTCCAGTTCTTAATAGTTATTCATATTATCTTCTGAGAAGCATCTCTTCAAAAAATCTTGATCATTCTTTGTCTTATTAGTTTGCTTACATAATTTATGTATGATTTCTAAACTGTTGTTTCCAGTGTTTTCATTTTCTTAAAGTTGTCTCTTGTAGCACAAATTTTTGATTTTGATGAAATTTTGATAAACTATCCTCCAAAGTCTTTGCCTATCCTTGCTATGAAGATTTTCTCCTGTTCTCATTTAGACAGTTAATAGGTTTAGTTATTTAATATTTAGCCCTAGACCCATTTTGAGATAACTTTTCTATAAAATGTAAGATAGGGGTTAAGACTCATTTTTACTTTATTATATAGATTTAGCTATTCCACCGTCATTTGTTGAGTCGACTCTTTTCCCCCAGTAAATGAACTTGCATATCTGACAAAAACAGTAACAAATCAATTGACCATTTATGTGAGGGTCCATTTCTGAATTCTCATTTTTTCCCCATTGGTCTACGTTGGGAACCGCTCTGCCTAGTTTCAGGAGTTGTAAATACCTCCCGTGGCTAAGGATGAGTGAGTGACCTCCGGAGTGCAAGCCAAAGGAGACAAAAGCTTGTCTCTGGTAGCGAATGTTGCCTCAGTTTCCTCCCTACTCCGAAAGCATGGTTGGAAGTCAGAGACAGGTAAGACCTCTCAGAGGAGGGGCAACTTAAGCCAGACATGATCACTTGGGAGGCCATCATGGAAGGACTTGGGGGCTGCAACAAAGAGCGAGCAATGGACCCTTGCCCCCCAGCTATGTGACATAGCCGGAGTCCCTATGTCCTCTGGGAGAAGTGCTTCCTGGCTCTAATCCACTTAAGCCTGAAAACCTATGATGGGGAGGGGTGCATCTCCTTGCCTTGCTAGAGTGGGTCTTCCAGGGAAAAATCTAGCATCACAAAGAATTCCTAAAAAACTTGTGAAACCTGGTTTGCCAAGAGTGCTTTCATTCATATGTTAAGGGTCTGAGCAAAAAATCCTGAAGTTTCTGCAAAACCCCCTTCCTGACAGACACTGACTCAGACTAAGCCCTCAGATTTCTTTGAAATGTTTATCTACTGTTTGATCCTTGCCGCCCTGTGTATTACAACCCAATAAAAGCCCCTGAAGAAGGGGCTCGAGGCCTTTTCCTCCCAGAAACTGGCCACTGCTTCTCCCCAAGCAGATCATGTCTTGGTAGTGTTTTCTTTCATCCATGGCGGATGGGGGGACTTGCGGAAAAGTCACCCCCACAGGTCTATACGTCTATCCTTATGATAATACCTACCATTTTCATTCATGCAGCTTTTTAATATAAATTAGGTTACTGCGAGTCTCCAAAATTGCTCTTGTAGTAATGTATTTTTCTAGCAAAATAGTCTCAAGATTAGTGATTCTATTTAGAGTTCCCATGAAGTAAAAGCTATTTTCATAATATTAAATTAATTGTCTTTTTTCTATATTGACATTTGTACTGATGGTACCTCCCCCCAAAAAGCACAATAAACAAATTTGAGTGGGTATCTGGCAAAGACTGTATTCAAAATGAATGAAGTGAGTCTGTCAGGTTATGAAAATAATTCAGAGTTCTGCCGCCATTAGTAAATTCAAGCTTTTAAGCAAAGCCTAGAATTTTAAAAAACAGACTGTAAAAACTTCCCAATACTGAAAGATTTTTCTGATGAGGTCTGTGATAATTAATGACTGTGACTTTATTGAAGAATGGAATGTGCCAGCATTTAGAACGTCTGATGACTCAGTTAACAATATTTTCCAAATTACCAACACAAGAGCTATAAACACACATCCAAATCCATCCAAAGTGCAAGCTGGGCCACCAGATTTTAATGCATGACAGCTTCAGTGACATTTCTTCAGATTCCACGTTACAAGTAACCTTTATAAAACTACTACTTGTCAGGTTGTGGTGTAGTGTCAAAGGAAAACATTCACAATTATATGAATTGGCTACTAAGATACTCCTTTCTTTTCCAACTTCATAACTATGAACAGAGGCCGGTTTTTCTTCACAAACCTCAACTCAAAAAATATATTGCAAGAGACAGAAGCAGATGTGAGAATCCAGCCTTCTTCAGTAAAGTCAGAAATTAAAAAGACTTAGATTTAAAATGTTGTTGATATTAACATGAAATGGATCTATTAGTCTGTGTTTTTCAACAGACTAACAACATTTTTATATTTCTCAGATTTGTATATTAATTTAATAAGTATTGATAAATGTAACCAAACAGCTCTTTGGGGTGTTTAATAACTTTAAGACATAGAGTCTTGAGACCAAAGAGCTTAAGACGTGCTACTCTAGCTTACTGGACTTACTAGTATAATCTGGATTCAAAACTCAAATCCGCATGTGACAGTGATGTCTAGAAAGGCTTAAGTAAATTAAAATGTAACTGTTAAAACTCCAATGTCCAGCAACACATACGCAGATGAGTAAGTTGTAGTACGTACATTTAATGGAATATTACTCAGCAATCTGAATGAACTCTTGATACATAAAACAATGTGAATGCATCTTCAAATAACTATTTTGAGTGAAAGAAGTCAGACAAAAGAA
This sequence comes from Sturnira hondurensis, assembly GCF_014824575.4. Lineage (NCBI taxonomy): Eukaryota > Metazoa > Chordata > Mammalia > Chiroptera > Phyllostomidae > Sturnira > Sturnira hondurensis. Next base: position 5,504,467 of record NW_028098001.1, on the reverse strand, counting down.
AATATATACTGCATAATTCCATTTATAGAAAACACTCTAGTAACAGAAAGGAGATAAATGGATACCTGCCTAGGGGTGGAGACGGGAGAGGAAGGGAACACAAAAGAACATGAGGAAAGGTTGGAGGGTAGTGGGTATATGTTCAGCATCTTGACTGTGGTGGATTGTCTCACAGGTGCGTTCATATAAAACTGTATACTTCAAATACACTCCATTTGTTATATGTCAATAATGTCCCCATAAAGCTTTAAAATGTGCATATATTTTAAACTGTTAAGAACAACTATATCTCTCAAATAGTATCTGAGATAATAACACTGAAGTTAGTCTCGTCCCTAAGAATCTTTGTACCAAGACAAATGTTTAAAATAAAAACAGGTATATTTTTCCTTACCTCACTGACATTGGTATCAGACACTGTTCCCTGGGAGGACTGTACCCAGAGCAGGATTAATGCATCACAAAATTCAAAAAAAGCTGCAAGATTGACCACAATTTCATGGGGCAGGCTGTGATAGCTCTCTGGATCTTGGAGTTGACGTAAATAAAATAAGAACATTTCATCAGAGTTAAATTAGTCTCTGGACATTTTCAAAATCAACTGTAATGTGAAACTTAATATTCCCAGTACATAGGTCAAAATGAAAGCAAATTCTTTGCCTACTATTATTAAACCTTACAAAGCAGGCATATATACCTATAGATGTTCATAGATATCTTAAATAATACAATTTTAAACAAGTATATGCTTAAATGCAAAACAAAAACTAAGTGTATATATGTTTGAATAGAGAGCACAGTTATGAGAAGATACAAACATACCATTAATAAAAGCAGCTCTAAAAGCTGACACCTACAATTTTTTATGTTTCTATGTGGTTCGAATTTTTTCGAACAAGCATGAATCTTCTTTTCAATTAAAAAAAGAGAAGAAGAAGAGGCAGAAAACTGTACTTGAACAACAATTAAAATCCAAGTTTTAAAAAAGGAGAGATAAAAGAAGAACCTATAATCAAATACTTAGGAGCATGCACTTTTTGAGCCAACAGACAGACCCAGATTTCAAGTTCTAGCTGTTTGAGATGTGACCTTGAGCACCTCTGTGCCTCCCTTTCCTTTTTCATAACATGGGGTCTACATGGCATGCAGTTGTAAAAAGTAAAGGAACCAAGAGTGTGCAAAGACCAGCTTATCATTAGCACTGAATAAGGGCACATGTTTGAAATCAGGCCAGCAAACCGAAAGGAATCAGTAAAATGGCAACAGCTACTGAGTATGTCTCTCAACGTCGGCAATATTTTGCAATCAGGTATGTCACTGAAGAACATGCAAGGCAGTGGTCTTACCTTTGTGGAAATCAAAGGACATTCTCAAGACACTATTTAACTTTTTGCCACCAACAGAAACCAAACTTGCTTCAGTAAAAATTCGTTTTTCTCGGTCAAGATATATGATTGTCCTGAAATGAGATTCAGTAACATAACAAACCATTATTGGTGGATAATATTTTTCATATCTGCTGAATCCTGAAAATCCCTGAAACACCAATCTTCTTCAACCTGACATTCCTCTCCTCCCTCTACGAAGTCTAGACTGGAGAGAGAGAGGCAAAAGTGATGACAACTAAGTTGGAGCAAAAAGGGCAGATGGCTGGAGAAAGCTGTGGCTAGGTAGATGGCCAGGCCTCTTTGCTCTGCCATGATCTGACAAGCTGTGCTGGGAACCCTTAGAATCAGGCATCACAGAGTTAATCTGTGGTGGCAGAAGTTACCCAGGAAGGTCAGGCGCGAGTTACTGGAAGAGGAAACAAGGGGGTCTGTCTCTGAGGTGCTAGTACATATCACATGCATGAATGTGTTTTCTTTGGGAAAACTCATCAAAAGCATGTATATTCATTACGTTCACTTTTCTGTAATGTACATTATACTGTAACTACAAAGTTACTTTAAAGAATTTATTACAGTGATGGCCAATTTAAAAAACTGCTGGTCAGGCCCTGGCTGGGTAGCTCGGTTGGCTACAGCACTGTCCCAATATGCCATGGTTGCAGGTTTAAGCCTTAGAGCACATAGAAGAATCAACCAGTGAATGCATCAATAAGTGGGACAATACATCAGTATTTCTCTCTCTCCCTCCTCTCTCTCTAAAAGTCAATCAAAACTGAAAAAAGAAACACCGGCTTATACAACAACCAGGTAACTTTAAATGTGAGTGTGAATGTAAGCGTGCAGGTACTACGTGTGTCCCTAGTATTCGAGAAAGTGAAATGATGTGATGTGACAGACCAATGGCTAAGGAAAGGCCATCTGAGGGAACTGGTAGGTGCAAATGGAAGGAGCTGCAGGGCATCAACCAGGAAACAGGAGAAGTATGATTATCTGATTATAAAGAATTAACCAGAAAATAAATCCCACTATTAATGCTAAGCTAGTTTATCTTTTAAAGCATCCTATTCAATTACTAAGAGCTTGCAAAAATGATAGGAATTTTGATGTCACAGTCAGAATTACTTCACTGAGCAGAGAACGCAGAGGAGTAGTGGTAACAGAGGCAGTCACGTCCACCCCCACTCCCACCTCTCAGGTTCACAAGATTAAACACACCTAAGTGGTATTTGACAGACACTTAGAAAAGATATGCTCTGTGAAGCCAGAGTGTAGAGTGAGGCAAACGATGCCCAGAACAGCAGGCTTCACCTACTTATTTGCAATAGACTCTAAGAGGGTAAAGAGCTGCTCAGACTGGTCCGTCTGTGGATCAAAGTCCATCGAACTTCTAATGATGTCCAAAGCCTGCATATTCCATCGAGGGTCCAAAGGAATCACAAATTCATCTGGTTTAAAAAACAAAACATAGAATTTTGGAGTTGAACTCCTCGCCTGGCAAATTTCTGTTGATGATTTTCACTGTTTTAATTTGACCATATTCGGTCCTGACGGGGAAGAGGTGGCACAAAGAAAGCTGGTTTCAGCCCATGGTACTAGAAAAGCGAAGTCCAACAGCTTTTATACTATTTCCCTTCTAAATACAGAATTTCTACCAGTCCTGAAAATCCATTCCACTGTAGGATACAAAAGTAATCATTAATGGGACATAAACATTCTAACCAATGCATTCATTCATTTGCTGAAATCCCACTATCGGTCAGAAAAAAATCAATGGACTTATTAATTACCCAATTATTTACCATTAACCACAAGAAAACTAACTTACATGGCAGGAAATAAATGAATACATCTCATCATTTGCTTTCAATACACTTAAAAGCCGTGTCTTTACAACAATAGGATGTAAACACCTATTGCTGCTAACACCTCCCTGAGCTCCTTTGGCTTAAACCTGGCCCTTCTACAAAGCAGCAGTGATCGGCCTCTGATACTCTCCGAGGTTGTGAGAATCAGAGGGACAGAGGTAACACCAAACAATGGTAACATTAATTTAAAGGTGGTTCGGTAAGATGGGTCAGTGGAGCTGAGAGCTAGAAACCAAATCAGGTACAGTACCTGTTATATTTGGTTGTAGTATTTTGATGACATTACTAACCCCAGCTGAGAAAGAAGTTGAGTAAAATTTCCTGAGAGATGCAGCATTGGCTTCCAAATGAATCTGAACTGACTCTGTGGGAGAAGGACACGCAAATGTTAGTCTCTAAAGCAAGCTGTCCAATAAATCTCGACAATGACGAAAACGTTCTGTAGCTGATCTGTCAGAGTAGCCACTGTCACCTGTCAGCAGGTGAAATGTGGGAAGCACAACTAAGGGACTGGGTTTTAGATTTCATTTAATTTTAATTAGTTCACACTTATTTACCTTTTATAGTCATCTGTGGCTAGTAGCTATCATATGGAGCAACATAAATAACAATAAATATACAAATACTCTCTACACATTTTTAGACAGATCACTCGTATCACAATAATATAAACATTCAACAGCTCATCTATGAATTCCCATGGAGCAAAAAGGCTCATGTAAACACAATTACCTTAAGCAACAAGTTCTACCAACAATTTCTATGTCCTGTATTTTTATAAGCTATGTGATGTTGTTACTGTTGCCTTTTCCTCTTTAGGATGGAGCACCCGGGATTAATAAATCTCTTAGGCACTTTTAGGGGAAATGAATTCCCCCAAAGCAGCACCTTTACCAGACAGAATGGCTATGCAGCACCAGCAGCACAAAAAGCAGGGTGTTCAAACAAACAGACAGCAACAGAATACAGTTCACTTTCCTTTTGGACCCAATAGAAAGGTGGACAGACTCTAAAATGCCGATCACTACACAAGGAAAAAAGTTTCATTTGGGACACATCTAAGGGCACATATGTTCCTTAATTTTTTTAGTGCCTTTGTTAAATAAAGATTTTAAAATTATTTTCAGAAATGGAGGAGGGAGGGGAAAAGAGAGGGAGAGAAGCATCAATGTGTGGTTATTTCTCTCGCAGCTCCTACTGGGGACCTGGACTGCAACCCAGGCATGTGCCCTGAGTGGGAATTGAACCAGTGACCCTTTGGATTGCAGGCTGGCACTCAATCCACTGAGCCACACTAGCCAGGGCACATTCCTTAATTTTTTTAACACCTACACAGACAGTAATGCTAGGTCACAAATTCCTGGCTGTGAGGTCTCCCATATGTAATACTAGCAATGTAGTCACAGACAATACAGCCGCTGAAGAACTAAACAGCTAAGTGTACATACATTCACTCATTACACAAATTAAGCCTTTCTACTCACCAAGCCCCTGTGGTATATTCTTGGCTAGATGATAAAGCCACTTAACTCTGAGCATCCAATCTTGATTGGTTGCTCTTTCTATAAGCAATTTAACAGCCATGGCCAGAACATCTGGTTCATCAATCCAAAAGGAATCCATTTCAACAGAACTGAACTGCAAGCTCTCAGGGCTGGAGGACTGCATAATTTTCTCTAAGTCTGGCAAGGTAAGAGGCTGGATCCTGAAATGCAATGCAATAGGCAAAGTCAGTATCAGAATGAACTTTCATTTCACACTTCAAAGAACCAGGAAAATAACTTTACAAATAACAACTCAAAGAAACAGTGGGGAAAAGGTGAGTCTCCTATGAAGAGGACAATTAAAACATATACTGAATGAATAACATGCAGGGAGTAGCAACAAACAAAGCTATGACAGCTGGGTAATAAATGGCCACACAACATTCTGGCCTAGCATGCTAGGTGACAACCACCACCACCAAAAACAACACAGTGAAGACAGTGGAGACACACAGGCTCAATGCTCTGCTAACCGTGCCCAGCTGCTCGTCTCCATGCTCATCCTGTTGAGGCAATACGCTAAGATCTGTCCATCACTTCGTACTGTAGAGAGGTGAGAATCTTCCGTAGCAAAGAGAGCTGAGGGCAGAGAATCTGGCCACAGCCCTAAGGCAAGAATGGAGCTACCCCAAGTTTCACGCGCTTGCAGAGAAGAAATATGTTTCTCCAGTAAAGCCTGTGCAACCTGGTAGGAGATAAAAACACATGGTGTATATGTGCTATTGCCAAGGAATGTATATTACAAAGTAACTTTTACTTTTTATGATGATAAATTCAAGAATGTAATATTTACACTTAAGCTACTTTTCTGAAAAATACCTGGATACCAGATCTCTGTGAGATAGTAACTGTCGTGGTCCATTCTCTTAGGTCATTCAAGTTATCATTAACAAAAAAGAAATTTTCTTATACTAAACAATGTACAGTGTTACAGCGTAGACAGCTGTTTGAAACACTTTGTGGTACCTTCTGGTTTGCTGCTGAGTGCTGGGAGTGGACATATGCTTCCCAGCATGCTTCAGAAAAGGCTCTGTCTACACTCAGCCCTCGCTGCAGGTACTGCACAATGAGTAAGGCCGTCTGAATCAGAGTTGAAACAGATGATGTTGGGGAACCTATAAAGAAGAAACATTGCCATCTATGAGCAATAGATTCTGCAAAATCTCCAATGAAAATGGATAAATCCCACTTTCACATCAAACTCTATTCTACCCAGATACTTATTTTAGAAAGCTTCTAAGGGGACTGTAGAGACTCTTGGACTTGTGGCAACATTACTATTTTTTCCCTCTTACGTTACTTCCCTGCTCTCTAACAGTATCTTGTGGGGAAGTGACCAGACGACTCATTTACAAGTGTGACAAAATGACCTCAAAAAGGACCATAGCTTTGAAATCTAACAGACCTACTTTCGAATTCCAGACGTCAGTATTAACTATTTGGCTTTGATGAGTTACTCAACTTCTCTTAACCTTAACTGTAAAATGAAAACATATGTGTTCCAGAACCAATGTGAGTACTAAATAAACAGCCAACATTGTACCTAACACACAGTAGTTATTCAATAAATAAAATTCCGTTTATTATTTTTACTACTGTTATTGCATTGCTTTTTTTGTACATTGGGACATTTAGAAGAAGTACCATCCGTATGGTTTAAGCAATTCAAAGTTCCCTCTTCATTCTACTCTCAAGGATTCAGTGATGATCCTGAAATCGGTGGAACACCGTCACCAACCTCAGGGCCTAAAGCAGTGTTCCGCAAAGTGTGGGCCTCTGAACACACGTGTCAGAACGGCCGGAGAAGCTTCCTTAGACTGAATCCTGTGCTTCACCCACACCTGCTGTTAGGGAAAAAAGAGTACCAGGATGTCTACACTTTTGTGGGAATTTCTATTTCTGCGTACACTAAATGTGGGACCTCCTGGACTAACAGTCAAATGGAAAGACAGGAATAAATTCTGCAGAGGCCAGAAGTCAAGCACCTTACCTACAACAGCACTTTGGGTCTCTCTGTGGAGAGCCAAGAGGATGTCACACACACTGTCCCCCACCAACCCAAGGCTGTGCAGCAGAACTTTCAGATCCAGGTCATCCAGGATGCTCCCATCCCCTTCTCCTGAAATATATATTTCAAGTCCACGATTCCTCATAGCTCGGGATATTTCACCATGAACAGGATCCATTGAGAGAAAAAGTCTAGTAATACAGCAATTCAAAGGAAGAAAATAAAAATAAAATCCCAGTGCAACCAACGGCACAACTCAGCCCAAACTGGTGAGGCCAAATCTTATTTTGCTCATCTTCAGGGCACTTATTCGACACCACTAATTACAAGTCTGCTACTATCATCTGTATTCTATCTTCCAGTTCCAAAATGCATCATACAGCAAACCAGTTCTCTAAACCTACTTTCCTTTGGAACTTGTATATCCAGTGCACCTTTAATGCTATCTGAGAACTTTAAAATTCTTACTTTCAGATATTCCCCCAAATCAGGCTGTGATAATTCATCACTTAACTTACCTATAAATAGCAGAAAAGGAAGCACTAAGTTCTCCTGAAACAATTAGCTTCATATATTCAAAGTCCAGGAACACCTCCATCTAGCTGACATCTCTAAGACTCAACAGCAATTCCCTGCTGACCCTCCCCACACCAAAACCTGATCTTTTGCTAGTCTTTCCTTTCTCAATGAACAGCACCCCCATTTACCCCATTACTCAAGTCAAAAATTTAGATGTCATCCCTGCTCCCTTTTTATCAACCCACAAGTCCACTGGCAAGTCCCATTCAGCTGACCCTTCTAGTATAAGCTATCATTATCTCTTCCTTGAACTACTGCAAAGGCTTTTTTAACCACCTCCCTGCTTCTACCCTTCACCACCAATCCATGGCAGGAACCAAGCTCTGTGTCCCCAGACCTTGGCAAACAGCAGAACCTCCATAAATAATGTTAATTGAACCAATGAATGAGTGAACATACTTATGACTGGGTGTGTCAATACAATAGCCAAAAAGGTCCTGCTGAATGTCCTCCGCTTCTAGGGAGGCTGTCAGATTCTTAGGCAGAGACATAAGAGGCATAAATACCTGAAATTGGGATGTGGTGTTATGGTGGGAGTGGATCCATCTATCATTCCTCTCTCACTAACTGTGAGGACACCTCCAGGTTCAAGCAAAGCATTCAAACGATCCAGCACTGAGGGGCTGCACAGAGAGTTCAAAGGGTGGACAGGGTGACATGCTGCCTTGACCCTACTTTCCTCAAACAAGGCTCCAGCTGCCCCAACCCATGTCTTCTTTCAGCATAGATCACTCCCTTAGAAGTGTGAACTCCTTCCCCATCAACTCCCATTTTCACACCTAAGGTACAGTGTCCAGAGAGCCATACATAGTAAAACCACAAAATAGTTGCTAAATAAATACAATAAATTAAGAAAAATGATGGCAAGTTCCCTGAACCGTTTTTTCTTCCCCTCCCCCACTTCCCAACATTATCAAATCCATTTAAAGGTAATTGGATTTCAACTCAAAACATTCTCAGAAATGCTCCACGTAGAGAAACGTATCATATGGACTGCAGTAGCTTCTATTAGGCTATGTAACTACAACAGTTTTGTGCTTGCCCTTTACCTTACTTTGGAATCAAAAGCGATTTACCTTGATGCACATTTACTAAATGTGGGTCCTGTGTCAGATCTTCCATTTCAAAAATCTGCATTCAAGAATGACCAGTACTGGGTCATTCTGATGTTAAATAAAGCATCTCAAAGATGGCTGGAAATGCAATCAAATTTTGTCAGCCTTCATCTCAACTCACTAAAATCTTGCAACTCTCTAATGACCAACTACCATTGTTCACCGCAGGGAGAAGTCTACAGAATATGGCTGAGGATGCATTTCTGGTGGAAAAAACAGTGGATTAAAAATACCAGACCTACCACCTGAGTTTCTACTCTGAGAAGCATATCCCAAATTTCTGTCGGGCTCACTCATGATTGGGCAGAAGGTCCTTACTTGCAAAAATTAACGTTATCCATCAAAAGCCAATCTCCAGACATCAGGGCCCGAACCAACATGCTGTCAACCCATTCGAATGTGCCATGGCTGCAGCCACTGGATGCCTGCCTGAGCTTCGCCCCGAAGCTTCGGGACTCTTCCACAAGTTTGGTGAACTCTGAAATGTCACAGGCACAGCTCTTAATTGCAAACCAGGACAATAAAAACAATTTTAAAAATACTAAAAGTTTATTAAAAGAAGGTCAGACACTTCTGGCTCAATTTTTTAAAGTTTCAAAATAGAGCCAATAGGATAAAATTTTTTGTTTGGTTTAAACAAGATAGGTAAGAAAATTAGGTTGGAGGGCAGAAACTACGTTTTAATGGCTTTCTGAATTATTAGAGGTAATTTGAAGGTGATGGAGAAGATCAATAATCTTTATGTGCTATAATTTTTCAAAAAGCAGAAGGGGAATAAAGTCTCCCACATATTATTGCATTTATACCAAATGAATGTGCTGTTAGTTGGCATGACACAATCAATGTCGTTAAACCAGGCTTTCTTTATAATGTCCGTATGATTACAATAACAACTGCTATTTCTTTATAGTGTACACAGCCCATCCCTAGAAACCTTTCAATTGCTCTTTCTTGTTGCAAATTGTTTTATGACTTTTTTGTATCACCAGGTATTATACAGTAGATTCCTGGTTCTAGCCATGAGGAAATAACATTTAGACTTACCCTTCCATTGGGAACAATTAGAAAACTAGGCAAAATATCTGAAACACCTACGGACATGGACAACGGTGCAGGGATTGATTATGGAAGTGAAGGATGGGCTGGGGGGGGAGGGGAAAAAATTGAACAACCCCAACAGCATAAACAATAATAAAAAAATACATATAAAACTGCTTTCACACATTGGACAAGAGACAGCACAGCACCGTGATACCTAAGGAAAGCTGATCCACAAAATTAGAGAAGTTATGTTTCCATGCTAAATTCCACGTTAAATTTCTTCCACTTTCTATACAAACTTACTAAACAAATCTTAACTATCAATTTAGGGATCTAGTCTTCAGTTTAAAATGCTCAATTTCCTGAGAAATTATTAAGACTTTTTAAAAGGCCAATAAACAATAAGACTAACTTTATATGCAAGTGACTCATCACTACAGCTGGTTACACACAAAATAAACCACCTGCTCAAAAACAACTTTCTTCCTTGGTTGCTTCGTTTAGGAGTACCAACTGTGGCTACTCTACAACAGCTTCAGTTTACTTCCTAAGACAAAAATCTTCAAATGTTGAGCATTAATCATTATTTAAAAAAATTATGGACATTGCATTTACAAATATATTACCTATAAAGGAACATTATATGAACAATGGTAAGTACCTGATACACACAACCAAACACACACACACACCTGCCTTGGAGTACGAGTTGATTTTATTGTTGAGTCGTTGCATAAGCAATAATACTGCTTCCAGCTTGTTGACAATCTCCACTGTGACTCCTTTACCATCTTCTCCAAGACACTTGGGCTTGTACGTCAGAAGAAAATGACTCCAGGCCCGCAGGACTACTTCTGCATCATCAGTGCTGATAACGAGGCTGTCTCTTAAAAGTGCCCTTACCGTGCTCTCCACCTTCTCTACCAGCTGCCTCCAAGGCCGTATAAGGTCAACCTGAAATACCCAAAGCATGTGAATTCATAACAGCTATTTGCCAGAGTCAAAGAATACTGATTTTTATAGTTACTACCAAAACAGAAGACTGTCAATCAGACCACTTACCTGTTCAAATCCACCCAGAAGCTCTGTAGTATCCATTGCACTGTTCATAGCCATGACCTTTAATGTGTGACCAGTAAGTTGTGCCAGGAGTTGGACCAGACTGGTCTTGCCCACAGAAGCTGGACCCACGAGGATGACCATCCAGCTCATCTGCACACACTTCATAACTGACTCCAGGGACTGCAATGACTGGTGCAGAAGTGATAAAGGATGGCGGGACAGGGGAGTCGCGTAGCCACCACGGGAAAGGACTGAGTAACCCACCTGAAAAGACATGCCAGTGAGACTTCAGCAGTGTGCCTGGTAGTACGTGCAGAAGAAATCAGAAAATTGTAGAAGAAGAGAGGATTATCCAGGTCTCCTCACCTGAACATCATAGGGAGTGATATGAAATAGTCTGGTTCCCATGTATGGGTTCGAATGTGAACTGAACACTTCCTTAAATACAGCAATGACCTAAAAGAAGATGGTACAATCGACACACAAATCACTCCACCAAATTCTGAGTCAAACCTTCTAGAATACACACTTCTTCAAAGGCACACAGTCACTATAGGTCACTATATTGTGTGAAAACTAGTCACGATACCCTTAACCTTTAGAATTCTCTTATAAAAAGGATAGATTACATTTAATTCTTTAGAATCAAAGCAAATTGAAGCTCAAGAAAAAAGCAGTAACATAATCTCAAACTATCTGAGATTCCAGTAAGAATGTATCATAAATTAAAGCCATGCAGCAAATCTAGAGATGAAAAGAGAAATTTATGCCCTGGCTGCAATTTGGAGCATCATCCTATGCACCAAAGGACTGTGGGTTTGATTCCTGGTCAGGGCACATATGAGAGGCAATGAATCAATGTTTCTCTGTCTCCCTCCTCTCTCCAAAAATAAAAATAAATAAGTAATCAATAAACCTATCTTTAGGTGAGGATTAAAAGAAAAAAAAGATCACTTTTATCATTCAAAATATACAACCTAAAAGAAGACAGACGAGAACAGCAATATGACTATTGTGAAAAACAATGACTATTTCTTGAGTACGTACTATGTACCAGACATTATAGTGGTGCTTTAATAGAGATTATTTCTGAACCTCATGTCCTTGCAAAATAGGTATTATTTCTGTTTTATAGATATGAATAACAGGATTCATGAGAGTTATATGATAACTGCTCATAGTTAGTGGCTGACTTTAAATCTAAGGCAGTCTGACTCCAAAAACTCTATGTTATCCTTCTAAAACTTTTGTAAAATAAAAACCAAAGTTATTTCTCTAACAGATTTTTTCCAGTTATCCCTTTCTTAGTAGGAATACTGCTAGAAAACTTTCTATTAGCCTCGTTTCTTTTTTGGATTTCTTTTAAAAATCTACAAGGAGTTGGGGTAAGGGTGGGAAAAGGGGGAGAGGGCAATAAAAGATATCAATATAGGCCATAGCAGCAGGAAAATTCCAGCCATGCAAAATATTTTCACCAAGTTGCTTGTTTCTAACAAAGTGGCAAACACTTATAAAAAGAACTGGCCACTAGACTAAGTCAGAAAATAAAAATGGTATTGTAAGTAAAGGGGAAATAATATACAGAACAGTGACTACTGTTAATAATACTGTATTGCCTATTTGGAAGTTGCTGAGTACATCCTAAAAGTTTTCATCAAAAGAAAAAATTTTGTTCTGTATGACAGATGTTAACTACACTTATTGTGATGATCATTTTGTAATGTACACAAATACCAAATCACTGTGTTGGACACCTGAAATTAATACAATGTTATATGTCATTTATACCTTAAGATATGTACACAACTAGAGTTTGGAAAACATTAAGGGGGAAAAAGAAGATAAAATCATAACCAATGTCAAACATTTACTATGGGCCAAAAGGCAGTAGAGGAGAAAGTGCTCGTCAACTACCCCTGGGTTCAGGCGATTTCTGGCTTTATATATTATCCACTCTAAAGTGTATAATCTCCTCTCCCAATAATCTACCAGAAGTGAAATCATAAATGTTTTCACAATCTATTGTGGCTGTTTTACTTAGTTTTTTAAAGTCATATTCAATTTACCCGAACCCTTCCAGCTTTTATAGCCTTTCTCCTCCTATTACTGTCTCTTAACATTTTTTCTTGTTCAGAAAAATCTATCTGGTCAATTATCACAACTCCGCACTAGAAGAGTGGTGGAAATCTTGCACAGCCTGTCGAGTCACACCATCTAACCAACATTAGTTACCCAACAGCTGGCCAGTGTCCAGCCACAACGCACTGTACCTAGTAAGAGAATGAAAAATTTAAAATACTAGCTAATAGTACATGAATTGTGTGACAATAAAGTTATTGAAGGAATGCTAACTGAACATTCTGTCCTAATATAATGACTGAAAGCCACTACTCAATAAATGAGTTGTTAACATCTGACTAGATTCTGAATACCACATAGGATTCTGGGCACTGGGCAGAAAAAAAGGTGTATGAAAGCCACGTGTACTATGGGATGGTCACAGCTTCACATTTGAAGATTACTGCTTCTAATGCATGGATCTGTGCATTAACTACTTTTTAAGCAGCTGTGATGTTGCAGAAGGAATAGCACAGTGGAAAGGTCTGGGCTGAGAGCTGGCTCTACCACCTGCTACTTGTGAGACTCCACAACTCTGAGCCTTGGATGCTCATCTGAAAGAGGCCATGACAGCACCTCCCACCCACAGCTACTGCAGGTGTTCAGTGAGGCCTGACTTGAAATACCACAAAGTAAAATGCACCCATCAATCCAGTTTATTACACTGGGAATTCAAGTATTATTTTCTACTTATGAAGGGGTATATTTTTACTTCCATTCAGATCATCGTCTCTTTATATCTGTTTGTACTTTCTAGATAAAATACTTGTAAAAAGAAAACCCTCCTCTCCTACTGGGTATCACCCACCTCCTCCTGCTGCTTCTTCTTCCCTGTGTGTGTGGAAAGATGTTGGAAACCCAGTTCTTTAGTATAGGAGGCGATGCTGTTCTAGGTAAATTTACAATCATGAGGGTTCAGATGGATAAACAAAGTGTGTACTCCAAAGCAAACTATTCTGTATTGTGAGATCCTGAGAAAGGTAAAGTACAGTCTCTCCCCTTAACTTCTAAATTTCCAAGTAGATTTACTGAGGTTCATAATTTTTGTGAGTATGCCCCTTCTCTCCCTTAGGAAGAAATGAACTTTCAAATGGAAAGAAACACAAAGAGCGAATGTGAAAGTGTGAAACACACCTTTTCTTTGTCTTCCCTGGTTCTCATTCTTTCACCATAGACCAAAAACACATGCTGACCAGGATCGTAACAGCCAGGAGACTGGTCAACCAGCATCAACTGACACCAACGGAAAAGGTCCCGGAGGTTGAATTCCCACGGTCCTCCTCTTTGCCCCCATTTCTTCTCAACAGTCACTTCATGATCAATCTAGAAAGAAAATGCCTTTGTTGGAAAACATGTCCCACTACTGGGCACTGCATTAAGTACTGTTAATGTATTATAAATGCATACACAATCTGAAACAGAAATTAACAGGCTTGAGTCAGGTATCTCCCCTTTTCTAATCCAGACTTGTAAATGTCAGAAATACCCTGTAAACATTAACACTGAGACACACAACAGCAATGAATTACTATAACCCTCAAATGAGTAGCTTCCCTTCCACTGTAAACCTGTAAAATTCTATGTGATTTATCTTAGACTAGTAATTAGGTAGTATCCCATGTTCAGAAAAAAATAGCTCGATTACAGGCAGGAAAATCAAGAACAATCAATACAAATAGGTACTTACCTGGTTATTGAAAGCAACCATTTTCTTAACAATATTTTTGTCAATGGCTGGAAACAGAGTACTGGCAATGAACTCCATGTCAATTACGGTAAGGGGGTCCACAAAGACCTATAAAATCCCAAAATAAGATGGAGAGATGCAACTTTCTCTTTACTAAACACAGAAATTAGTATCACTTGTGATGTAAATTTTTTATTTATCAAAACAATACCTTAGTTACACATACATTTATATAATTTTTCAGTTCTAGAGCTATCTTTTCTTGCATTTTTAGGATACAGAATCAAACAGTTTTTGAAATACAAAGCGACTGAGGATTTCTCTTCTTAGCTCAACTCTAATAAAGAGAAAAGGATACATGCAAAGTATTTTTTAAGTATATTTATTTTTAAAAATATCCTACAAAAATTCTGGATGGTAGGCACACGAGCATCCGCTATAAATCTGTTCAACTTCAGTATGTTTGAAATGTTTCATAATAAACTATTCTTAGAAGATACTTATCAAATTCTTAATTATCAAGGGACAGCGACATTAAACAAAGCTAACCTGTAAAGCCACTTCCAAACCTCTAGCCTAGCCAAACTGTAAAAAAAAACAGATGTTGGAACAAGAGAGCACATGCACATACAGACACCCTACCCTCTCTGCAAATGTGAATAAAGGCAATAGTATACCAAAACTGAATTATGGTTGACTTCGGAATAGAGAATACAGGTTTTTAATTCTTCATGGTAGTTTTCTGTTCTTTCTCACATGTCTTTAAAATGCATTGTTTTCATTACAAAATTCTTTTGATGTCTTAATAGACACTTGAAAAGGTCACATGCTGGCCTTAATCCTGAGCACAGTAATAGAACCCTACAGAGGGTGGTGACCCTACTCCCCCCGCAACTGATAATAATACTCCAGGTCCTCTGGGGCAGAAGACAAAGGGATTCACATCAGGAGACAAGTGATGATGGGAATCAGTTGCATTAATATTCATCATATAAAGACATGGAATTGAAAACCAGATCATTAAACTGACTGTCTCATTCTCATAGAGAACCTCCTAATAGCTACACACCCACAGTCGTGAAACCCCCAACACTTTCCCTGTGGTGTCTATGGTAACAGGAAATCTCACCTGAGTGAATCTGTTAAGAAAAGACCTGGGCAAGCCCTTCCTCCCGCCTCCTTGTCTAAAGGGATTTTGACATCCAAAAATCTTCGTCTTTTCATGCTGTACTTTAAAGCTCATCCCTAATTCAGGAATATAGATTTCTCCCCGATGGTCAAAACAAGCATTGAGTCCTTCCAATACGGACTGAGAGGCCAGGTTGAGCTATATAGAGAAGAAAATGCATACATGTGTTATATGTGGTGTGTGACTATAACAAAAAGCAAAGAAATAATATGCACAAAAGACAGCGCTATCTTTAAGAGGAGGAAGTTCAAACAATATTAGTTACATTCTACTTCTTGAGTGATGGACTGATGTATATGCATCCTATTACTGTATCATATGCATGTTAGATTTGATGTATATAAATTCTCAATAATCTTTCAGTAAACAAAATACATGACTGAATTTTTAAAAAGCAATTAAAATCTCTAAAATTAAACAGTATCCATTATGTGCACCATATTAACCTTCTTTATAAATAACAGCTTACCCAAAAATGGCCAATATATAGATATCTCACTTTTGCACTCTGAGATTGTAAAAGATGAGGAAAGATAGCTCTTTACCCACACAGATAAGTAAATAACTTTCCCAGCTCAAATACTGAATGAATCTCTAAATGAGAGTAAAAGTCATGGTATAAACTACATGAAGTGGATCTACACAGCTATCTTTCACCAACAATTTTGTGAACAAGAAAACAAATAAAAGCTTTTTGTGACAAAAATGAAAAGAGCTGAATGGAAGTCTCCACCGTGGGTTCGGAGCTCAGGGATGGGATGTATGGGTGGTCTTTAGGAAACATGGAAAAATTCAACTGGGAAAATACGAATCAGTAACATTCAAATGGGCAAAATCCTATGTGAGAATTTCAAATGTTGTATTTACATAAGCACTACAAAGCACAAATTCCACTGTATATTTCCAAACAGGCTAAGTTCTAAAAGCCGCACTGAGGTATGACTGACTGCAAGTCCAGGATGCCTTGTGGTCCCTGGATGAATTTTCACCCACTGGAGTGAAGTCTTCTTAAGCTTTAAAACTAGGCACTCCTTTTTCCTGAAAAATGAATTTTGTATCACACATCTTTTTCAAAAAAAAAAACTGGGGGGGTGGGAGGGAACCCTCTCCTTAATATGTCCCCTAGCAGCTCAGCAAAAAAGGAACGCCCCTGGGATGGGCTGGGATGGGAGTAAAAGACAGAAAACTGTACTTGAACAATAATAAATTTTAAAAAACATACCAAAAATTAATAATAATAATAATAATAATAATAATAATAATTTAAAAAGGGGGAATGCCCCGGCATTCCTCGAACTTCAGACCAAAGGGGTCCGAACCTGGCAAATGCTGGGGTCTGTGTCACATCTCACCCGTCCCACTTTCATGACTCTAATCGCATAAGCGCCCTACCACTTCCTAGCCTTTTCCTCAATGTACACGGCACATCTCACTCTGACTTGACTCCACGGGCCAGAGCCTTAATTTTTTTACTTTTGTAAATCACTTTCTCATATCTCAAGCTACCTGTGTGTCACTGATATTTAGCATTAACACAGGTCTCAGAATGTGCTCTGTTCTGGTCAATAGTATTTATCCAATATACACACATAACACTGATCATTTCCTCGCCATTTCTGTATGTTTCTTCTTAAGACAACTTTCCCCAGTCTCTCTGTTGCACTGGTAAAACATGAGGTAGCTGACACAGAAAACACCCATAAAATAAGTGCAAAGAGCATACCTGCCAGAGCCTATAAGAAAACACTAGCTAGGAGGTAGTTTTGCTCTGGAAGCTACTTACAAAAGTAGGAAAGTTTGGAGGTAATACATATAGAGGGGCCTCTAAATGTACCTTCCAGCAAGTAACTATTTTTATTATTAAAAGAAACCATGGAGGATTCTTTTCATTAGAGAATTTGCCTTTAAATAGGCAACAGCATGATCATCCACTGAGAAATGTTGTAGAGCTATGAAAGGCACGACTGCTCTTCACACACGAGGCCCCGTCCAGGGCATGATGGACAGTCCCCTCACCTCATCCAACACAACCCAGTGACCAGCCTTCAGAGCCGCCAGCAAGGGGCCGTCACGCCAGGCAAACTCTCCTCCCTTGCCACCTTCAACGGGTAGATCTGCTCCGAACAGGTCTGTGATGTCCTTTGAGAAGGGGCAGAAGTGAGAAAAATCAAAACTTACATCAAAAATTAACTAGATTCCAAGAGCCAAAATGTAAAATACTAAATTCTTGGGCCTTGTGCCACTCTTCCTCCCAAGACAGAACAAATTAATAACACCCCCCCACCCCACCCCCGCCCAGCGTTCTCCACCAGGAGCCCAGACGCGCCTACAGAACCTTCTCACCACAAGGCCCCAGTGTCAATGACTGGAGCTGGAGCTCCAAATCAGTAGTTCTCAGCTGTGGCTGTACCTGGAAATTAACTGGTGGGCTTTAAAAAGAATATTAAAAACAAAACCCAACAACAATGCCCACGCTCTGCTCCCAGACCCCATTCCAAGAGATTCTGATTTAATTTGTCATCTCTGTTCCACATTTTCATTAAGATTGTTTAATGGTTATTTTACTTCTACAAATTTTTATTTTAGAAAGGACCAAAATAAAAAGAGGTTGTATTACAATAAATACTAATGTGGGTAATTCTCAAAGAAGGATTAGAGTAAAACATCCAGAGTATTATTACAGATGTTAGCTATTAATTAATTCAGAAGAAGAATTAGTTTGGAAGATCAAGTTGCTGTGGTTTTTTATAGCCAGGAAATCTCTGGGATACTGAAAATGTCGTAACTACTCCTGATTAGGAAACTGTGAACAGATACAAATGTATTCCCTCTGCCTATGACTTACCGTCTGCTCTGACAAGTTGATTCGAACAAGGGTGTTGCCTGAAGCCCTTGCTAATGCTCCCACCAAACTTGTCTTGCCCACACCAGGGGAGCCCTCCAGGAGAATGGGCTTGTTCAGCTTCATAGCTCTTAAAAGCCTCTGGGCATTCATGGCTGTGGTGCCAGCACTGAGTGCATAGTCGGCAATATTACTCCTGTGCAGGACAGGTCCTTAAGTGGAGGGGAAAAAAATCCACAGATAAGCTGGACATCACCACGTAACATATACATGCCAACCCAAGACTATAAGGATCCACCAAGTGAACTGTCAGAAAGTAAATGAAGTAGGATTTGTAGTGTAATGCTCAACCCTATTTCAGCATTTCCCTACTTTGGGGCCCATAAAATGCTTTACAGAAAGAGCCAGCAGCACCTTCCTCAGTTGTGCCTGATGCACAAATCTCTCCATCTCTTGTACCTACACAGGTGCCTACTACATAGGTCCAGCTGCAAGCACTATCTTTCCTATTGCAACCTATACCTGGAAATACTACAGGTATCTGTACAATTTACCTTTATAAGTAGGTATTTTTCTAAAAGTCAAGTGTAAACTAGGCATGTAGACCACATGGTTCCATATTAAACAATCTCATCCAAGGTTTTAGGTTACCAAGACAATTCAGGATGCATCCCCTACATTTCCCAATTAATCATTCATTTGTTCATCCACTCAATCAAGACATTTTCTGAATGTCTATGACTGCCAAGTTACATGACAGATGCCAGGACAGGAAAATGGGAAACACCAATTTTCTCTCAAGGATTCACAAACCTACTTTTGCAAAAGCTGATCAGGTTCTAGAGTTGGTACATAGGAGAGCTCTTATTTTGAGCACCAAATAATAAACAAATACATGCACTTTTACAAGACAATTTAGCCATAGATTAAAGACTATATTTCCCCTATTTTTATACGCTTCTATGTTTTGTGAATGGTTCTATGTTTTAACCATTCACAAAATTATGGTTATGCCAAATCAGATTCTAACTCAGGTAACTAGTTCAAAAATAATCATGAATGTGACACATTAAAACAAAAAGTCAAGTATCTGTGATGTACAAGAAGAGAATCTTCATTTATTTAAAAATCACTCTTACCTCTTGATATAAAAAATGGATGAATTCCCCAACGGTTATCTATCCCAGTGAATTCTTTGGTTTTGAATCTGTCATAAATCTTCAATTCATTTTTCTGACATTCAGTAAGTCGGACTACCTTGGAAATTTTCTTCATTAGGAATTTCAGACATGCTTTGCGAGCCAAGAGAGCTGTACCAAACCCAGAGGAAGTGACCCCTAAAAGACAGACAAGTTCATCAAACAACACAACACCAACCTTCACAACCACTCAGCAGGAGCTCTGGGCAGGTTCCTAGAGAAAATGAAGCCCTAGCTGAATGACAGCCGAATCACAACTGCTAATGTAAGCGGTCTTAAGGAAGACGTCTGGCTTCCCTCTTTCCACAATTTACAGATCATCAATTCAGCAAAGGGTACTTCACGAAGCACTCCAGGCACTCCATGATAAATCAGCATGGAGATATGAATAATAATATGGTACTACTGATTGTTTTGGTTTATATTTCTAATCTTCATGGCTAAAAAGCCAGAACTTAAATACAGAATTTTATGAAACTACAGTAAATTTAAAACCAACGAAAGGATTCACACCCATTAACTACAAATGACCCTTCATGTTAAGAATTATCCAGTCTTTCAGAAGCAAAGGCATTTCCAAAAGTCTTCTTTCTACTCATAATCATTATTTCATACTTACTAAGTCCCTTGCCTATAAGCAACGAGAAGTTTTTGGCATATATTTTCTCAAGATGAGTTTTAAAAAAAAAGGAAAGAAAGGAAAAGCCATTTTGAGCCTTGGAAATATTAAAGTAAGTGATTCTATAAAGTAGCTGGGTAAGAGATCTAGGTTTGCTACATTCTAAAACTCTACTCTGAACCCCTTGTCCCCACCAGCTAAGATACAACATACCTGAACCTATTCCATCTATGTACACCAGGCATGCAGCATGGACAAGAGATGTCACAGTGGAAACGGTCTCTGGTCTTTTCAAAGCAGCTTCCTCCGCCATTGTGTTCATGAAGTTAACCCATGACAGGATATCTCTGATACTGACCACACACTTTCGGCCAAATTCCTGGTGGGTCAGCCAGTCAATGAAATCCAGCATCACTTCAGCTACATCAGCTCCTATGACACCAGGAAGTAAGTGTGCACTGTTTACAAACACTCTACAACAGGGCACGTGTTCCCTGGGACCCACAGATGGCCTAAAGCAACCCCTGTGATCCTTGAAATTACAAGTACACGCAAATTTTTGGAAATTCACATTAATGTTTTTTCTACAAAGGGGGGTGGTCCATAGCTCTTACAGCATTCCCAAGGGGTTCATGTATAGCATTCCACATATAACAAATTATACCCTGAAAACTCAAAGAAATAATATTTTGGTTCATGTTCAAACACCATTTTGAAGACACAAAGACCTTAGAAAATACACAAATTTTACTATATTATAAAAGACTGTCTGGAATGGGGAACACCACATTCTTAGTGGCACTAAGACCAGAGTGTTTTTGCTAAATCTATCAAAATTGAGCAAATTACAAAATTCATAAATTTTGTTTCATGATTTAGGTTAAAAAGCTATTCTACTTATCACAGTTTCATGCTGCAGAGTATTTTGAAATAAAATACTTCTTAAACAGTTATAGATTAAAGCACTGCCAATTAAATTTAGTAGAGCAATTTACATATATAACTTCTGAAATCAATAGTAAACATTTATCTAAAAAGAAAAAAATAATAAAAGTATAAATACCAAAGAACTTTTTTTTTAAGAAAACATGATAGGAGGAATCGAGACTGATATAATATGAAAAGACTACTCAACAACATTCTTTAAGGCAAAACTGAGAATTGGTTAGAAGAAAACTAATTGGCCAGAACAAAAAATACTAATTACAAAAACCCCACATATCTCTAGAAGGAACTTAAAATGACAGCTCAAAGTGAAAAGTCCAGTAACAATGACAAAAAAAATTAAATGCTGCTTCAACTAGATATTAAATGAGTACCTGAGTCCACATCTCAGAGTGAAATAAATTTTAGTTGTATCAACAGCTTAATAAAATGAATAACTTTTATCTGCTGTTAGAGAGGAACTGAACCATGGCTATTCCACACAAAGAAGATGAGTGATAAAGTAGACAGGTTTATGTATGTATTTTTTACAAAAAATATTAAGGGGTAACATAATATAGAAAATGATGTGATAAATGTAATGCAGAATATTACCCAAAAGTAAATAACGATTACTGGTGTGACTCACTGGGTTGGATCACTGTCCCATAAACCAAAAAGATCATGGGTTTGATTCCTGGTCAGGGCACAAACCTGGGTTGCAGGTTCAGTCCCCAATTGAAGCATGTACAAGAGGCAACCAATTGATGTTTCTGTCACATCAATGTTTCTCTCCCTCTCTCTCTTCCTCCTTTTTCCTCTCTCTAAAATCAATAAGCATGTCTTCAGGTGAGTATTAAAAAAAGTCCATGCTGGAAGAATTACCAATGAGGTACATTCACTAAGTTGCTGACAGCATTGCAAATGAGAACGTCTTTCTGAGAGCAAGCTGGGCATAACCAACAGAGGCTGTGACATTCTTCATTTCCACTTTTAGAAATACAACTTAGGGTTACATGTATACAAAGCATGGTGACAGATGTCAACTAGACTTAGCGGTGATCATTTCACAACATATAAAAATATCAAGTCACTATACTGCATACTGAAACTAACATTGTACGTCAATCATACCTCAATATAAAAAATTTTTAAAAATATATATCAAAGCAATCTAGGCTCAATTCAAAAAGAACCACCTGCTTTTCCTCCCTGGCTACCTGAAGATCGACCACCATCATGAATGACACAGTAACTACCTGGAGTAGGAGGTCCCTGACCAACGTGCTACTTCAGGGAAAACAAATGGTCACTGACATCCTTCACCCTGGGAAGGCAGCAGCATCTAAGACAGAAATTCGGAAAAAGTAGCCAAAATGTGTAACACCACATCAGATGTCATCTTTATGCTGGGATTCAGAACCCAGTCTGGTTGTGGCTACACAACTAGCTTTGACATGATTTATGAGTCCTTGGATCACACAAAGAAAAACAAAACTAAATATGGACTTGCAAGACATGCCCTGTATGAGAAGACGACCTCCAGAGAACAGAAGAAGGGACACAAGAACAGAACGAAGGAGGTCAAGGACTGCAAAGACCAATGCTGGTGCTGGCAAAAAGAAGTAGAAGTTCTTCAGTGACTTTGTTGTGACTGTACAGATTTTTCATGACAGAATTAATAAACTAAGAACTCTAAAAAAAAGAAAAGAATCACATAAGTGTTTTGACTCTTTGACTCTTACTGGTTATTTTAAAAATTGTTAAATGTAGGTTATAAATTTCAACCTATAGATTTTAACCTTTAACTAGGTTAAGTCTAGGTTACAGGTTATAAAAATTTTTATAATAAAAAATTTTAATAAAGTGAAACAATAAATTAGCTGATGACAATTAAAGAAATATGGTTGAAAGCTCCATAAACATTTTCTAAAGATGAAAAAAACTAAAACCAAACCCAAATTTTCCTCATCTTTAGCTATACACCTTCTATAAAGATGTTCTACGCCCTGGCTGGGGTAGCTCAGTGGACTGAGTGCAGGCTGTGAACCAAAGGGTTGCAATGTTCAATTCCCAGTCAGGGCACATGCCTGGGTTGCCTGCCAGGTCCCCACTGGGGGCCACATGAGAGGCAACCACACACTAATGTTTCTCTCCCTCTCTTTGTCTCTCCCTTCCAGTCTCTAGGAATAAATAAATAAAATCTTTTTAAAAAAAGTTCTATAAACAGGTGAAGCAATAAGGAAACTAGAATTTAATAACCCCAGTGAAGGAGGCAATGGGAAAAGGGGGCATTTTAATAGATAGTACTAGGCTAATATGTATTTTTTAGATCTAGTTTGTTCCTATTTCTCTAACTCCTGTCCTCCATATAATAGACCATGTGTACACATGGCAAATGTCCTACATCACACTTCTCACATCCAGCATACCGATGCTCTGTCCCATTTCCACCACCACCACCTGAAGACTCTCACCTTTACGATTTATTCTGCCCAGAGACAATCCGGGACGAAGATTACTACTGATAATCTGTTTTAAATCTTCACAGTTTGTGCTCTGAGGACACCATATTTCGGTAAACCGGTTCCTTAAGGCAGGAGACAGCTGTAAGAAACACAAACTGCAATATGAATGCAATACTTATTAAAAAAAGCTGGGAAACAAATCATTTTAAAAACTGTTAGCTGTGAACCTGGCCAAGTGCCAGACACTTCTTTTATTACCTCTATTACTACATACAATTTAATGAAGACCTGCTGCTCTGTCCTGGCTCCCTCTAAATGTCATCTCTTTAATCTCTACCACAGCTTCCTAGTCAGTACTGCCATCACTTTCTTGACAGACATGGCACGGAAGTGCAGAGGAGTGCATGGTATAAGTGGTACAAACAGGATTCCAGCCCCAGTGGGCAATTCCCTGCATTGAACACCTTCCCCTAAGCCAGGCCCTTCCTTTACTTTATCCGCAACTACTTAACCAATGGTTTAGAGAAAATAATGCTACCTTCCCACAGACAGAGCTGTCTGAAGTAGAAGAAAACTGCTTTTATGTAGCTCGGAGAAAGTAGGATTATGAGGTATATATTTTACCTCTTGTATTACAAAGAATTGTGCAGTCCCTCTGATCGTAAGGCCTCTGCCCTCAGTCTGGATTTTTACTCTTCCCATTGGTCAGTCAACCTCCATTCACAAATGTCTGCAATGATGCATGTATGTAATCACCACTCTCCTTTTACTTGACAATAAAGTCCTTTCCATTGTCTATCTAGCCTACCACAGCAAAACCAGGAACAATGCTTGTACTCAGAGCAGCTCAATTAAGACCCAGGGAATACATGAGTGTTTTTTGTAGCCAGCCTAGACAAGGAATGCCTCTGGTCTTCAGAATCCTACCTTGCTCTGCTTGCTAGGCATGCAAAATAAAAGTTGGCAATCTTTGGCTAAGAAAAACATAAGCTAACCTGATAGGTAAGTTAACATACACAACCTTTAAATCATATCCTCTATGTCATTCCCACTTGCCAAAGAACCTAGTTTTCACATTTTGTTTGAAACTGTAGTGTATTTTATTTCTTCTCTTCAGAACATTTCTTGAAGCACGGTGATACAATCTTTTATCTTATGTTACTGAGAAAAATTAGGCCTGAAATATCATGTATGCATTTAAATTTAAGCACCCACCAAGCTACCAGGAACCTGAATTGCCTTCACTCAGAACCAACCGCCGGTTCTTATCATCCTTGACCTGCTACCACACTACCCTTTTCCAAACCATAAAAGGCTAGGGTCCCACACACAACACATATTTCACTGAGAGGTGTGACGAGCCTGAAAGCCATGGAGCTTGAGTGTTAGATCCTGGCTGAATCCTAACACTACCTTTTGTAGAGAAGGAAACACCTCCACCCTCTTCTTTCCAAAAGATTGACAGCAACCCACAGAACCCTGACGGAACAGATATGGTCCACCTGCAAAACCAAAAGAGGTTCTTGGCTGTGACTTCTCAACACTTTAAAATTATCCATAAAGCCTTGGCTGGTGTAGCTCAGTGGACTGAACGCAGGCCTGCAAATCAAAGGGTCCCTGGTTCGATTTCCAGCCAGGGCACATGCCTGGGTTGGAGGCCAGGTCTCCTGTGGGGGAGCATGTGAGAAGCAACCAAACGCTGATGTTTCTCTCCCTCTCTTTCTCCTTCCCTTCCCTTCTTTCTAAAAATAAAATCTTAAAAATAAGAAAAAATCCAAATCATTCATAAAGCCACACTCATGTGTAAGAGAATAAAACCTAGTAGCACAGCTTGAGATTAAATTTTAGTTTCAAAATTTCACATCCGTAAAAATAGAAAAATAATGTTATCACACAGCTCTTGGGAAAATTTACTACACTAATGTATGTAAAGACCTGGGCAAAGTGAATGGAACACTGAAATTTCAGACACATACACAAAGTGAGATGTCAAATAAGGAAACGTTTATCTGTCTGAAATATTTTTCAATCTTTTAATAATCCTAAATTATCTTTCTGGATTTTTACCTTTTACCCAGGTTTTACCCCACATAAAAATTCTAAATGCATTTTCACATACTGCATTTAAGGGTGCCAACGAGCTATGGTCAAAAAGTTAAAATAAATTATGCTTTGAGAACATGGTTTTACCTCTTTTTTTCCAAAGTCACCCCCAGGATTCATGGTTGCTAAGATACGAAATTTTTTCCCAGCAGTCAACAGCTCTACTTCATTATCCTTGTCCTCTAGGCTGCCTTTTTCTGCTAATACCAGAGACTTTTCTACTTCAAGGACACTAAATGACAGGAAAAAAATGGAGAATATATTATTAGAAAAGGCTATGTATCCTTCCTATTTTATGGCTTCAAGGTTCTTTAAGAAGGAAAAAGAAAGTTCTCTCCTCTGCTGAGCTTTCACGTTATTTAATGGTTTCCTACCACACATTTTAAAAAGACTCACTATCTCAATTCCTGTGTGATAGAACAGTATTTCCGATCAAAACAAAAATAATTCATTTTTCTACATACGTCCTTATTAAGGAAAGCATTTGTTTTAAAAACAAATCTTGCATGTAAATGCCCATGGCAGCACTATTCATAAATGTAGAAACAACCCCAAAACAACCAAGTGGTGAATGGATAAAAAATATGGTATATCCACACAATGAAATACTATCAGAAGTAAAAAAGAAACAAACTACTGATAGCCTACAACACAGATAAGCCTCAGAACATTACTGCAAAATGAAAAAAAAAAGGCCACTTATATGAAATGTCCTAAAAAGACAAATCTAGAGACAAAAAGATTAGTAGCAGGAGGTGGCATCAGAGATAAACTGTAAATGGGCACAAGGGATCGTAACGGGATAATGGAAATGCTGTAAAACTTTATTGTGATGGATGCAAAACACTGAATTTACTAACGTTCATTAAATTATACATTTCAAGTGAGTCATTTTATGACATGTAAATTATACCTCAATAAAGAGTGAAAAATAGGTATCGTGAAGATTCATATAGGTCTGAAGTTATGAGAGGCCTCACAGCCATAATATCGAGAATGCAGATTCTAATACTTTCTAAAAAATTAAGACAATGGCTATATGATTTGCCATAAAAAGAATTTTAACTTAGGCTCATTTGTTTCAGCCTAGCCATCCCAGAGTCCCATCTTTCTGATTACTGACAGTGAAACAGAAAACCTAGGCCTCTTTAAGGAGATTCTGCATGCTGAAGCCAAAAGAGAGTAGTAACTCATTATCATGTTCAAGCATTTACTTGTCACAAAAATTAATATCTATAAAAACAAGATCAGCAAAACTGAACATAGGGAATATACCTGTTGAGTCTTTCCAGGACAGAGTCGTCAGCCAGCGAGATCTCATCCAAGAGGAAAAAGCTATCCTCCTTCATGGCCAGGACCAGAGGCCCATCACGCCACTCAAAGAGTCTTGATGTATCAATTTCTTCCTACAATTTGGAAAAGGAGAAGGTGAAATTAAAGGGCGACTGTCCACGAGACAACGCACATGTAGCTAGCTGGTATTTGCTGGAGGGAAGTGATCATTCCATCGGAAAGCACGAGGGGGATTCCCCTCAGAATAAATGGGATGATCTTGTGGAGGGCAGGCCCCTTGTAGTACTGGTTTCCCTCACTAGGCGAATATTCTAGAAACCCATCTGTATCAGTGCACCAGCTGGCATTGTTGTGAGAGGCTATGTTCGGTTTCAGTGGATTTTTTTTGAAAACTCTTTCAACCTCTTTGCCCATGTCATAATGGGTACCTATGAGAGCACCCACCCACAGCTCAGAGTTTCATTTTTTGACCGAAATCAGCATGAACCCTGGGCCCTACCCTTCCTATTCACCCCATCTCGCCCCAAGAGATATTTCTTGTTCCTCTGGAAGAAAAAAAAAGTCCTCAAAGGGAAACACTTTGGTGATATGGAAGAGGTGAAACAAAATTTGGCCGAAGTACTAAAAGGCATCAAAATCGACAAATTCAAAAACTGCTTTCAACAGTGAAAAACAAAGTCTTGGTAAGTATATTGCATTAAATGGAGAGTAGTTTGAAGGTGACTACAGTTCAAATATGTAAGAATACACAATTTTTAATGAATTAATTTGGGGTTTGGGGGTCCTAAAGGACTGAGAACAAGGGACAGATCCTGCACAACAGGATGCTCGTGGGGCCCCTTGCAGGCCAGTGAAAACCTGGAGACACATAAAAAATCTGGACTCAAACACCCTGCCCCACACAAAACTGATTCATGCAGAGTTAACTCAGTTCTTTAAATGAATGTCCTAATTTGCTACTGGACAAACCTTGTCCTTTGGCTTCTGTCTCACCGGCCGCAGTCCCCCTAGGAAGTCCGATGTCTCCATGTGTAAGTGGCAGTTGACTGAGTATAATTTCTGATTTGCCAAGGCTGCAAACACCTGACAAATGGTAGTTTTCCCGCACCTGTCAGAGATACACACCAGATTACGAAGGAGCATGAATTCCAAATACACACCCACCAAGAGCCCAGTCGGCAGGAGAGGAGCTCTGGTGAGAGCCTCACTGTGGCGGCGGCGGCAGCAGCAGCCACTTCTGGCCAACACATGTCTGCATCCCTAGCCCGGGGTGCACTTACCAAAACACCAGCACCCTGCCATGTTCAGAATGGCACAATGGTACACGAATTCCACTCTTCCCTCCTTCTACCAGCCACCACCAAGCAATGGGAAAGAAAGCCAATCCTTACAGACTTTCAAGACACACAGCTCATGTGCTACTTTCCTCTATATATCTACAGGATATCCTATAGATAGGGCGGGATCCTATCTCCCATAGATCCTATAGGATGGGATCTTATATATCTACAGGATATACAGAGTAAAAAACTACACAGAAAAAAAATAACTGCATATTTAAAAAAACAGCCCCAGTTATAATGATGGAAGAAGACATTCTCTTCCACCACAAAGGTCCAAAGGTAGAGGGAAGTAAATAACAGATCTCTTATGCTTCTTAAAAAGGGAGAAAAGGAAAAAAAGAGGGAGGAAACTAAAGGAAAAAACAGTCTGCTTTCCTTATGAGTCCTTCCGAGATAACTCAAGTAATCCTATGGAACTGAACTGAACCCTCATAACCAGTTATTGTCACAGAGCTTTACCCAGTGTCTCCAACCAACAGCACTGGTTCGCTGAATTCCAATGCCCTTCCCACCAGCATCGCCTGTCTCCGCATGCTCTCGGTCCACACAATATGGTTGAACTTGGACTCCAACGTGGACATCTGAGTAGACAATTTACCTACCAAAACAGAATAAATACTTAGGTTCTAATATGAGTATAGCCCAACTCATTCTCCTCTGGATATTTTGGCCAACTCACCCAGCAATTTTAGGACATTTTCTTTGGAGAAGAGAGATTGGGGACACAACTTTTTCTTGAAATGTTTTTCAAGTACTTCTTGAATCACTTCAACCTCCTCCTGCTTCCTGACTCGGCCTGCCAGAAGCATATAACCTTAAAAAAAATAAAAATGAAGAACCATCAAGTGTCAAGACCAAGGGATGTTGAGAATACAAAGCAACTCTCATTAGCTGCTGCTGGAGGAAAAGAAATCTGAAGATCTACTTTGGGAAACTGGAAGATCTTACTACAACGAACCATGTCCCTGCCCTATGCTCTAGCAACATTACTTCTAAGTAGACTCAAACACAAATGAACACATGTGTGTGCCAAACGACATATACAGCAATAATCAGAGCAGCTTTATTCATAATAGCAAAAAAGCAAAAAGGATCCAAATGTCCACCAACATGAGAATGGCTAAACATATTATGGTATCTCCATACACAGGGTTATAGCACAATAATATTTTTAAAAATGAAGTCCTGATACACTTAACAGCATGGCTGTAGGTCACATCAGAGTGAATGGAAAGAAGCCAGACCCAGAGTACCTACTTTATGATACTCTTTAGATGAAGCCCAAGCACAGGCAAAATCGATCGGTGATGATCAGTCAATTACCAAAGCAGTGGTTACCTCCTGGGGAGGTAAGGCTGGCAAGAGCCATAAAAGACTCTTCTGTGGTCCTAGAAGTTCTAAATCTTGGCCTAGGCAGTGATTCACGTAAGTACATAAATACGTAAAAATACATAGAGTTGTACATGAAATGACAGAGTGCTTCATCCCATTTTACTACATGTTATATTTCAATTGAAAAGGTTTTTTTAGTATGTTCCTCCTAGCTATTGTTTACCAGGAAAGAAGAGAAATGACAATTCTTATGGGTTAGTTTTACTTACTCTCCATCTTCACTAACCACCCCATCAATGACTCATCAGCTCCTTTCAAATCAAAACATTTTGAAACATTTTCTATCCTACCATAAAGAACATATAAATTCTTCCCACAGATTAAACCAGCATGACCAATCCTGCGTTTCAGGCGACATCACTGGCTTCTCTCAGAACCCCGACATCACCTGACCTTTCAGTTTTCTATGACTCTAAGGCACAGCATGACTCTTCCCAGTCTCTACATTGCAGACAAGTGGTCCAAAAGGCATCACCAACCACCTGACTTAATTCCTGAAGGTACTGTGCCCATAGCCTAACTCCCAGGGTGGCCATCTGAAGGGAGTAATGAGAAAACCTTAGAAACCAAAACTCATTAGCACAGAGGCTTGCAGAAATAGTAATACTTAGAAAAGCAGCTGGGACTTGAGGGAGAAAGGCTCAGTTCCTGAAATACCTAGTAAAATGTACATATGGATCCCAATTTGGGCAAGGTTTGTTCTAATTAAAAAGTGTGCTATTTGATATTACTTCATGGTTTGAGAGCATTTGATTGAAAGCATACCATCATTGGCTAAATGCTGTAGCCAGTCATAATCCTTTTCAGTCTGTTCAGCCAACCTGTATCTCTCAGCCCATCGAAACAAGTCACGAAGGGTGATGAAGCCCTGCTTTCCAGCAAACACTGATGAACTTCTGCGGTAGGACTATTAACGAATCAAAACAAATGAAAAGGGACAATGTCAAGCATATAGTAAAACACATTAGATTCTTAACCAATTTAAGATCCCATAAAAATTATTCATTTCACTGAGATTAAACTTTTAAAATGTAAAAGGATGTAATCATTTGAAGAAAAACGCAAACTCTTGTAAAACAAATGTAAACAAACAATGGAATTCCCTGTCATACACCATACAGAAAAAGATCATGAATACAAATGTAGGCAAACATGCAGGAAAAGTAATCTCATAATGTGGGACCATAGAAGAAAAAATAGTTATTATTAGGTTTCTGAAAGGTAACTTTAACAGTGTAAAATTCTTATAAAGAACACTTTTAGCCCCATAATTAATTAATGGGATATTCTGGAGAAACAAAGAGAAGAAAAAAAGATAACTGTAACTTTTCCAGAGTCGACAAGGGTTTGCCACACAAAAAGGGTCTTTTCACGAGGGAGGACACCCCCCACCCCACCAAAAGAAATTCACTTATAAAAATTGTGTATTATAAAAAATTGTGTTCAGTCATCTTCAAAAGTTCTCTCCATTTGATAAAATACACCTATCAGGATGTGTTTTTCCGTTGCTCAAAACAGTTTTTGGACTGGTCAACTTTGTTGCTTCTGCTACTTTTTGTTCTACTTCTTCCACATCGGCAAAATGTTTCCCTTTGAGGACTTTTAAATCAACAGGGTGAGGCAGGAGGTCACGCAGTATTTTGGTCAAAAACTGAACACTCAGCACAGTGAGGGCAGGTGTGCTCATAAATCCCCCATCATGAAATGGGCAAAGATGTTTAAAGAATCTTCAAAAAAATTTCACTGAAACCAAACGCAGCCTCTCATAACACCACCAGCTGGTACATGAATACAGATGGGCTCCTCGAACACTCACCTAATGAGAGAAGCCTGTACTATAAGGTGCCTGCCCTCCAGAAGATAATTCTGTTCGGGGTTTATTTGGGTCCCCCCTCATAGTTATGTCCATTCAAGGAACATATCCATTTAAAAAACTAAATTTTAGTATGTTTATGTCAAACTGTAATCTAAACAAAATGTTCCAATATTATCCACAAATAAGAAACTATCATCACATATAACATCAGAAATTTTTTTAACATAGTAAACTGTTGATTTAAAAAATAAAACCAAAAAATTCCTAATGAGATGCATTTTAAGACAAGATCCTCATTGTGAAAATAAATGAATAAATGGATGAACTGCATTTTTACCTAAGGAACCTATCAAATTTTGATCACCAAGTCTAATGAACACATTCCATTAAAAGTAAGTGGAATGCCCTGGCTCGGGTGATTAGAGCACCGCCCCAATACACCAAGACTGTGCGTCCAATCCCCACTCAGGGCACATTCAAGAATCAACCAACGAATGCATAAATAAGAGGAATGACAAATCAATGCCTGACTGTCTCTCCCCCCCTTCCTTTCTCTCTGTATCTAAATCAATAAATTTAAAAAAGCAAAAAACTACATTAAGCGTTGGAGAGATGAAATACCTGAAGGTCCAGCATGACTCTAACCAACTTGCTGCAGTAAGAGGGCGGCAAACTACACCGCTTATGCAAGATTGTTTCCAACTCAGAACTTGGCAGTTCATCAAAGTGCAATTCTACAAACCGGTTCCTGAAGGCTCTAGAAAGCACCTAGGAAGGGCAGAGGAAAAACACATGATAAAAAGGGCCTTTTCAATTAATTACTTTCCAAAACGGAGCCTCTGCTATTCACTACAAAAAGAAAAACCCTTCAATAGTGATAAAAAAAATCTCATCTCCCAAGGACGATTTACTACTCGATGCAATAACAAATGGGAACAAGGGGACAAATGCTACATACCTTTCTACCTCCATAAAGTCCTGGGGGATTCTGGGTAGCAAAGAGCATAAATCGAGGGTGTGCTTTAACAACTTCT
The DNA here is from genome assembly GCF_014824575.4 of Sturnira hondurensis. Taxonomy (NCBI): domain Eukaryota; kingdom Metazoa; phylum Chordata; class Mammalia; order Chiroptera; family Phyllostomidae; genus Sturnira; species Sturnira hondurensis. The sequence continues at coordinate 5,471,838 of NW_028098001.1, read as the reverse complement.
TGAGTTTCTGTTATGAGCAGTTCACGGTTATCATCTAAAAGTCTGTTCAGTGCTTCTAACACATCAGTAGGGGCCAAATTCAATTCATCTAAAATAATCCAGTAGCCCTTTCTCATAGCATCAATAAGAACACCTTGGAGGAAATAAACACTGAGAATTAGTGCATAAAGTAGTCCAAAGTTTTATACAAATCAACAAATTCTAGATTTATCATGAAATTTCAAAGCAAATTACTCTCTGTAGGTAGAATTGCCCCAAAATAATTTGTGATGTTGAATATCAAAGTACAATTTTCCATTAAAAGTCCTTTTTATTTTATACAGAGGGGGGCCAAGGCTGACAAATAACACATTCCAACTTATGTTTCCCCTGCAGTTTAATTTCATTTACATCATCACAGTCTCTTGTAATTTCCAGCATCCCTCTGGCTCCATGCTCTTTTGAGTATCCAGGAAATGAAGTAGGAGTTCAACTACCCTCTTCAAAACTTGGCCCTAGTCCTGACTACAGCTGACAAGATTCTAGGGGGACCCAGAGGAAACTGGACCCCTAACCATCACTCCTAAAAGGTGCGGCTTAGGAAGAGAGAAAAACCAGCTGCAATGGCAGCAATCCATGTGCCTCACCTGGAAAGGATAAAGATTACTTGGGGAAATAGGTCTAAAAGAATGAATAGCTGCACTCATGAAACAGAGTAACAACCCTACCTTCTTTAAACACAAGCTTCCCTGAGGAGTCGGATGTGTAACAGCCAATGTACTCTTGAATATCCGTGTGCTCGTGATTGTTAATACGCATACAGTGGTTACCAGTAGCTGCAGCTAACCACCGGATCAGGCTTGTTTTACCAACCGATGTCTCTCCCTGAATCAGCACTGGATATGTTCTTTAAAAGATCAGCCAACAAAGCAATTAAAAAAACACACATACACACAAAAAAACCAGAATTAATTCAAGTAATCTTAAAAAGAATAACTATGTCATTTCACATCATAAAATAACATTTTTATATACCTATGCATTACTAATGCAGTATTTCTTTTTCTTTAAATTATTTTATTGTTGTTCAATTACAGTTGCCTGCATTTATCCCCCCAATCCCCCCTGCCCCAGCCATCCCCACCTCCCTCCCTTGCTTCTACCCCCGCCCCCGGTTTTGTCCATGTGTCCTTTATAGTCATTCCTGAATGATGCAGTATTTCTTAAGCCCAAAGAAATTTCTATGTAAAAGTGGTTCCTGAGAAAATACTAAGGAAAAATCTCTTGTACTATTTCTGAGAAACAGTAAGTGGGACTCACTGTTATTCACTTAACAAACAACAGGTAATGAGTGTTCATCAACAAACTACTGAAAAGCAACCTTACAGACGACCAAAACCATGTGCATCCGTATGGCTTCCACTATGGCACAACCAGAAACAATGATTTGTGCCAGGAGAAAGGTGACAGTTCATTTAGCCAATAAACAACAATAAACCACTTAGAAAGGTAAGGAAGGAAGACTAGAATGTCACCAATGTCTAAGATAATAAAACTTCAGAGCAGCAAAAGAAAAGTCCCACACACCCTGCAGAGACCACTCGGACTATATCTCTCAGGTTCAGCTTGACAGAAGATGTGAGAATGTATGTCTCTTCTATTTTAGGTTCCTTGTCTCCCACCGAAATCCAATAGCCTTCAACCTGGATAAGCCGACCTCCTTTTGGTTCTGGAATAGGCTGAAAGACACGAAAGTTAAAGCAATAACCCACAGTGCCATGACAACTAGGGCATTCCTTCAGAGAGGGGTGACAGTAAGAAAAGTTGTCAACAAGAATGCTGCCTTGTTCTGGATGCTTTGAACATCAAAACCCATGGATGACATATGGAAATAAAATCACTTTGAGAAATAAGACAAAATAATGACATGTATTAGTTTTCAAATTTAGGTGGGGGTAGGTGAATTTGGGCGAAAACTTGAATCAAAATAATTTCTCAGGTTATAATTCGGTTCTCTTCTCTTACCTAACAAAACTCCCACTCTGAATAAGTATTTTGGTAAAAAACATGTATCTCATATAAACCACATTCCCCCAAATACAACTGGTATTGTACTAAGTGAGGAGGGCTTTGCATTATTTCCTCTGGATCCCCTGGAAGACTTTTAAAATAAAAGCTACTCCTCAAACCACCATGTATAATGTTGCTGTGTGGAATGCACTGCTGTACATTACACGCTTACATGTGTAATTCACACCCACACTTTTGGCACAGACTTTCAGGGGAAAAAATCTTTCATTTTAATGTTAACTCAATTTTTACTTATTTAAATTTAGAAACAAAACCAATTATAGTTTTCCACAGTATTATATTGCATATGGATATTGTTATTGTTTTCTAGAGTTATACTTTTAATGCATAAGCATAAATAAAAGAAATAAAAATGTTTATATAGATACAAAATTCATACTATCCATGTATAATGCCACCCTTACTTTTCTCTCAAAAAATTTGGCAAAAAAGTGTACACTGTATGGCAAAATATGGTAATCTATAATCTTCATAATCTTTTGAAGATAAGGTGAAAGTTACTGGTTTATACAAAATTCCTATTTTTATAGATCAAGATGCTCAAACAGTGGTCCAATCCATAGCTATGAAAAAGTGCTCTTCTAGAACACACTTACTCCCCTGACTTGAAGATACACCCAATTAGGCTAAGAATGGAAGCCACCAGAACATTCTTATGAGACAGTCCTGTTTATATCATTTACACCAGATACACAGTAGGATTCACCCTGACAAATGGACAAGCACATACATATATAAGAATTTAGATGGAAAGGACTATCTATAGGGTTTAAATCTCCAAAGAGTAGGAATATTGGGGATTTTTACCATCTACTGTTTAATTTGTTTGAAACAGACTTATAATTAGAAAATTTTGTAAAAAATCAAACAGCTCAAAATTTGATCATTCAGCCTTTCATTTGTTAAACAAGTCAAAAACAAAAACCAAACATACCTGCTTCAGCAGACTTTTAACACTGCCAGAAACAATGTGTTGACAAATAAGCTTCTGAACTATTGGGTGTGATGCCCTGTCGAGCTGTGTCAGGAAGCCCAAACAAAAGCCCTAGGAAAGACCCAGAAATGCACAACACCAATTACTCTTCTGCAGCGACAGATTCCCAGAACAATTTTCACTGGGATACCACAGTAGAAAAAAGGTCAGGGTAGCTCTGGTATACAATGTTCTAGGCCAATCTGACTAAATGGAAAGCACAAGCAAACCTGGACTACGCATTCCTACTCCCTTCCTCCCCATGGTGAGCCATTCACCAAGCTCCATTCAAACCCAGACTTCGGAAACACCTCATAGAGTGAGCGCTGGATGTTGCTACAGGGATTGCAGGCTGCAAATCTCAGGGCCCTGCAGAGAGTCCGAAGGCTGTAGTGAGGTCTATGGCCCGTCCCATCCACCAACGTTGTCCCAGATTCTTTCCGCACATCTCTGTAGAAGCTACAAAGAGGATGCACTTTAGGTGACTTTACTCATTATTCTGCCACTGTTCCCAAACGCCATTTTTACAGATTAGGGGGCCACGCTTACATACGACTTTCTGGATCATGCACCAAATCTCTCACTCTTTCTTTAAATCTATTTTTCACACACTCAGAGGTACTGTTTCAAAATAATAAGCAAAGATCTATCAGTTTTCTTTAAAGATAGAAATAGGAGAGGGGAAAAATAATTCTTAAAAGATACTGAAATGTGAGAGAACCTTAATTAGAATATACTGAGTCCAAACACAGTATTCCAGAGTCAATTCTAATATGAAGGGCAAATCCATAATGGGAATAAATAAGCACCCAGAAAAAACAAAATCACAGTGTTTTAAAAGGCTATGGATATAATCAATAATGACAAAACATTAAAAAGCATGAAGACATTACTATCAATAATAATTGGTGACCAATTACTATTACTATTACCACACACTTCAGAAGTTAGAAGATGACAACATGGAAAAACTTCAGACTGAAATATAGAGTGCAAAAACTTTATGACCAGCTACCCTAAGATCAAGTATAACCAAGTATGCAACACAGTGAAATCCAGGTTCTTGTCCAAATGAGCTTTGGCTTGCCTCTTTATAGCCTAACTACACACTCTTTCTTCTGTTAGGAAAAGTCCAAGGAAGTTCATAAGGTTCCATATTCTAGTCTAAGTAATAATCCTTCCCTCAGTTTTCTCCAGTTAGGAGGAAAAAAAGGAAAAATAGTATGAACAAGGCACACACTTTATGTTCAGAGGAAAGGTTTATAGGGAAACCAGAAAATACCTACTTTATAATTCCTTGCACTGTGCTCTTGTTCACACTCAGTCCTTTCAAATAATCCACAATAAGAATTTGTAAGTCTTCTTTACTTTCCAGTTCTTCTACATAAAGTTCTGTGAACCTATAAAACAATTATTACATAACCATTTTTCTGAAGTTAAGACAAATATCCTGACAAGAAAAAAAAGAAAAACAGAAGTTATGTGAACTCATTTTAACTGTTTCTAGTGTAAAACGTAATAGTTATTCAACTTATGATACAGATCGACCATAACAAAATAAAAAATAATGTAACTATCACCAAAAATCTACCATTATTTCTTCTTTGAAATGAGTCTTCTACTTACAGTCCTTGCAAGAAGCAGTTACAAAAATAAGACTTATCAACCCTAATTTTCAGGTGTTTTTCATCGTAAGTACATGTAATAAAAAATACATGCAACAAAAAGCCCCCTCACCATGAAAAAATAAAATAGCTGTATCAAAGGAAAATACATAGTTGTAGTTTATAAAATTTTCCTAATAAGCTTTTATTACTACTAGTACAATTTTAACACTGTTTTAAAACTTAAAATTTAACAAAAGAGTTACCAATAATTAATAAGGTCACTTATCTTCCCCCAAGAGCTACATACATAAAACACCAATAACTAAGCACCTTGCTCATGTCAATCAGTGCTTAATGGTGAAAACTGAAATGTACAAAACCTTTTACAAATCATTAGCCACATCTAAGAGGACTTTGTTTCTAACAGACACTTGTACTATTATACTATTATATCATTATGTGAAGTTTTTCTAATAGCTACAGGCTATTTGACGAAGGAAAGATTTCTATTCTCAACAATGATCCATTATGTATCATACTACCAACCCAAAGGACAGATTTCCCAGTATTCTGGAATACTCCATATTTGTACCACCTACAGAAAGTAAAGGAATATAACAAAAAGGAAGATTATCAGTGATCAAGAAATTTCAAGCACTGTTACAGGGTTTGGTTATGTTAATATTACCAGCAATAAAAAAGGAGAACTTTTAAAAAGTCTCCAGGAACCACGCCATGTCCCCTCACCTGTTTCTAATTCCTGGTGGGAGATTTCTTTTGCCCACATCAGTTGCTGGATTCATACAGGCAAATAAACGAAAGTCAGGATGACGAACCAGTGGTTCTGTTAAGAGAAAATTATAAATTCTCACGAACTTGTCAATAAAGTAAGCCATCAGCCACAGGCCCCTAAGGGATGACTAACTACACAGGACCCCAAGCCAAACAACCCTGCCTCAGGCTCAGCAAGGTTGTTGTTGGCAGGACAAACCATCCTTCCTCTGAAACTCCACATGTATTAGTTTCCAGACCTATGTACACACTTAATCTTATGCTGCCTTTCATCTTTCAGATATGGTTGTTCACCACCATTTATATTTTATTACCTATCCACCAGCATATATTTTTCCACTAATTGTGCATGTCTGTTATCCACTACCCAAGTGCCTTGACAAATTATCTTCTTCTATGAATTCCCCATACTACCTAACAATATGACTTTTACAAAAAGTAAATACTTATGGAATAAACAAATCCAACTGGGCAGCCCAGGTATTCCACCTAACAGATTCTCACTCTAAAGAGGCCAACACACCTGGCCACAAGTCAGACTCCAAGGGGATCAAGCCCTACCTGTGTCCCCTCGATCCAGCAACACCAGAGAGCCTGAGGCGCCTTCGAGTAAACCACTGAGACATTCTAACGTTTCTGGAGCAGCCAAATTAATCTCATCCAACAAGATCCACTCTCCTTTCTTTACAGCCTGAGCTAATGTGCCCTGAAAGATAAAGAAAAACGGTAAGATCCATTTCAAACAAGGACACACTCACTGAAAAGTTATGAGCAGGGTTAGAAAATAGAGGCAAGGTCAAAACTCCCCAAATGGCTGCTAGCTGACTGCCAAAGTTAAGACCAAGTTAAGTTAACTTTTTATGTCTAAAAGGATCAAGGGGATAACTCTGCGCCTAAGAGTGAGATGCAATAAACTAGATCATCTCACTGTAAGGATACTGAAGATAAATGATAAAAACATATTTTAAACATGTAAACGTACCTTTACATGTTTAAAGGTACCCAGATGGTTATTAAAAGCATCCAAAATAAATATCAGGTCAAGCTATGAATATATCAGATAAAGGAGTAAATCAAAGATATATAGAAGTTGTAATAGGCAGCCTTTCCCAGCTGCTGAAGAATATCAAAATGAATCTTCCCTAGCTTTACTCTAGTAAAGCATTCTAGTCCAAGAGTAATAAAAATCTTAATGTTGACATCAAAAAACTGAATTATTTTACTATTATTAAATTGCTTTGTACTTTTATTTTCATAGTGATCCTGACAAAGAATCTTCTACAAATTTAATTTTAAAAAAGAACAAATACATTAACAGTATAATGTTAAATCATGAAGTAAGTATAAACTCTACTTTGAGAGCACCTGACATTTTAATTGGCTATTTTAGAAATAATCACAGTAAGACAAGCACTGATGACCCAATTCCCCACACTGACAGACATACAGCTGAGTGACTTTCTCTTAGACCCAAACACCATCTCAAATAAGACCCCCACCTCCCTTAGGATTTGGTCTAAGGAATATCACAGAAACAAATTTTTAAAAATAGAAATGTTTAAATCTTAGGTCATGAACATTTAATTACGCTGATTTTTCCTACAGGGTCACAGGACAGAAAAGAGTAGAGCTACCCACGCACTGGAATGAAAAATGGGGCCTAACGTGACCGGACCCCACCAGTGCGCTCGCTCTGGCTCTCACACGCACACAGCAAGGAAACAAGGAGTTCACCAGCTGTCCTCTACAGCCATCTTTACAAACAACAGTGCTCATCAAAACGCTGTGATTTCTATAAAGAACGTCTTTCAAAACCTTCCCCATGTTATTTCATTAAGTATAAGTCTTGAACATGAAAAGAATACAAAACAGAAACCTGCATAAAACTTGCATTTTGATTCAAATCAACAGTCCCTTAACTTTAATAACTAAAGCCAAATACCTCTACAAAGGCAAACAACAGGGCATTTTCAGTCATTTTCATCTGCTGTTGGGCATGGTTGAGTCTAAGACCAAATGCTTCCCACTTCTCTTTTAGGAGTAACCCTAGAAAAAATAAAGACAAGAATGTAACACCTTTTAAATTGTAATATATATAAACACAAAAAAAACATACAAGTAATAAAACACACAAAAATCAAACATATTAGAAGTATATTTTTTAAAAGCCCACTTACTAAGTGCTGACTACTATACTAGTCAATTCATTCAAATGAGTATGTACATGCATTAACTGACTTACTCTTCACAACACCCCTTTGAAGTAGGTACTCTTATTTCCATCTCAGAGAAGATAAAGCACAGAGAAGGTAACTAAGCTACCAGAAGCCCCTTGGCTGTGGAATCTAGCTTTTTGGAACTGATCTTTTTCTAAGGAAATACGGCTGACTGCTATAGTGGTGCCTGTACATCACCACGCCAACCAATGGTCCTTATGGAAATCATGCCTAGAATCACAGGAGCAGCAATACTTGAAAATTAGTCACGTTTGCCCTAAGTCTTAGAAAGACCCAATTTGCATCGCTTCATTCCCCCACAACCCTTTTTCTTATTCCACTAACCTGGCCCCAGCCTCATGCCCTATCACTAGCAGCCTGGGTCCCATTCTTACCAGTTTCGCTCTCCTTGCCATCCTTGCTGACAGCCGACTTGTGCACATGCTGCATTAGTCTCAGGAGATCATGCCACCGTTTCTGCCTGTAACAGGTCTGAATGTGCCCCAAGAATGTAAAGTTTTGCTTCTTGGAAAATGTCTGGGCAAAGAGTTCCTCAAATGCCTCCCTTAAGGGTAGCCAAATAAGCTTATGGTCCACTGGTTTGTACCTAAAACAAACAGTAAATGTGATTCACAAACTCCTGAAGCGAACAGAGCATGAAAACAGTAACTTAGACAACAGGAATAAGTCTAAGATTTCATTTACTCAAAATCAGAAATAATACAAAAATACTTAAAATCTGTTATAGTTTTAAGCTATCATGCAGAAAAAGGGTCTACACTAAAGGTAAAAACTAGCATTAGGTAAATGTTAAAAAAAAATTGAAATTCCTACTTGGGCACTGAAAGGCATGTCATTTATTTTACTAATGTTTAAATGACATTAGTCATGTATAGGACGACTTAATGGTAAAACATTTTTATTAAGATCAAAAAATGTTCAGGATATCGTAGAATATGAAAAAACAACATCTGCAAGTGATTTACTTAAGCAACGTGAACTCAGTTCAAGCCTTCTCAATTGAGGGGGAGGGCAGGTGTTGCTTCCAGAGAGATAAATATTGGTAAAAATAATCTTAGATATTGCAAAAGTCTGTGACCCTCCACAGCTCAACTTTTTATTCCACTGTATTTTAGATTCTCTCTTATTCCTTAGCATTTAATTTATCTGGGAAGTTAGGAAATTCATTTAAATTAAATTTTAATTTAACAGCTGGCAGTGGGAGGAAGTCAGTAATTAAAAGAGTCAAGAAACAGTGCTCTAGCTAAAAAGTAAGTTGCCTGAGCAGCACTAATTATTCCTGGAAAATCAATCTCAAGTGTATCATTTTCCACAGCCTAAGATACTAAATATTACAATTCAAGGATGATGATATAAAATTTACTTCCAGGGAAAACAATCTGAGAACTGAAATGATATTTGACTGTTCTGAAAGTATGTTTCGGAACAGTCAAATACAGTAGAGAGCTCACAGATCTTATTTACTCATCCACCTCTAAAGGAGAAACAATGTCCCGATACTGAGAAGCTGTATCAAAGAGTCTGGTTTTAGAAAGGAAAACTGTAAACTTCAAACTCATTTTTACTTCCCAGTAAGCACCAGTCATTAGTAAAGGCATTTCTTTACTCCATATATTCAACAAAAATTTACTCAGTACTCGTCATGTGTTAGACACTGAATATACACCACCTGCAAGGTCCTGCCCCTCCACGGTTTACAATCTAACCAACACAGAGCTAAAGGAAGGATATCATGTCAGAGAACTGCCAACACAGACTGTGATGGGTTTTCTTTACAGGGCAAAATTAAGCCTTTGTATTATATTCAAAATGGACTAAGAAGTGTGTGGGGGTACTCGGGGGAGGGGGTATTTGAGGAAGAGACTGATGTGATATGGTCTACATTTTCAAGGATCATTGTAACTACTAAATGAAAGACACTGTGAGGAAAGCAGCGAAAGCAAAGATGACAGATCCATGCTCTGGACCAGGCAAAAGAAGATGAACTAACTGGAAAGACAAGAGAAGTGATAAGAAATTAAAATACATGTTATCTAAATAAAACTGTTAGTCTTAAAGATGATGCTATAAAGGGGATTCAAAGCTAACTGAGACAGAATAATAATTAAGAACACAGATGTTCAAGGCGGATTGCGGGGGTCCAAAGCACAGACCAGCCACTACCTTGAACAAGGTAATCAATCTCTGTGTGCCTCAGTCCTCTCCTGTGTAAAACGGAGATAATTAACAATCTGTGCCTCATGGTTGTTAAGAAGGCCAAGTGGGTTAACACAAATAAAAGGTTCTGTTTAGTACCTGGCACATAAATGAAAATATTAGTTAGCTTTATGAAAAAAATTTTTTTAAGAGTTAGCTGTTACAATGATTATTAACCATATCAGTCTACTTGAATTCATGAATGAAAGACGTGGCTTGATATTTCAGATTAGACTGAGTTCCTGAAAAGTCCATTCATTTAAAGCTCAGCATAGTGGCTGAAACAGTTAAGTCAAGACACATTTCGAGTGATTAAAAATGAGCAAACACACATACATTTCACAAAAGAAAAAACAAAAACAAAATGAACTATGACACAAATCTCTACTGGACCCAACCCACACATGGGAGAACCGGCAACTCAAACTATGACGCATCACACAGCAGGGTTTCCCAAGTGTCTTCTGCAGAGAAAAGATGCCTCAAGAGCAACCTAAAGGGGAGGGGGCAGCCCTAGGATTCCTAGCCCCCATGGAAAGTAATTCAAGTTCTACTGGGTTGGCCAAAAAGTGAGTTTGGTTTTCCCCCCATAAGATGGCTCTGGTAGTGCTTAGTGGTCTTTAACTTCATTCCAAACAATTCTGTTAGATTGTACTGTGACAGCTGTTGTATCAGTGTGTATTTAAAAAAAAAAACTCATCAAAATTGGTGAGTTTTTGTGTGGCCAATTTAATGTTGAAGATGGAAGAAAACATGCAACATTTCTGGCATTATTATGCTTTACTGTTTCAAGAAAGGTAAAAACGCAACCGAAACACAAGAAAAGATTTGTGCAGTATATGGAGAAAGTGCGGTGACAGGTCAAAATTGATTTGTGAAGTTTCATGCTGGAGATCTCTCATTGGACATGTGCTCCACGGTCAGGTAGACCAGCTGAAGTTGATAGCGATCAAATCAAGACATTAATTGAGAACAGTCAATGCAATACCACACGAGAGATAGCCGACATACTCAGAATATCCAAATCAATGAAGTGATTGGTGAAAATGAAAAATGTATCTTTATTTTATGGAAAAAAAATACAGACTTTTTGGCCAACCCAATACCTGTTACGTACAGAGAGACTGCACGCAGGCATTTATTTGAAAGCGTCACAAAGGAAAATGACTCTCCAAAATTATAATAGGTGAAAGAACATGAGGTGTAAAAGCCACCCAAAACAGTATACGCTGAGTAACTGAAACGATAAACACTTCTGTGCACCTCAGGGTCAGGACCCCCAGACTGGGAGCATGCACTTCTGGCCTCCTCTCCCTGTGCAGTTTCCCTTACAGATCTTTCTGCGGGGGGTGAAGAGGAGGAGGAGGATGGCAGGGGCTGCCACTTTCTTTCTATGAGACCTTTCATTTTCCTCCTATTTTTCCTTTCCTTTCCTGCCAAATTCTCCAAGGGCCCCTTCCCTTTCACTGTGCCTCTCCTCCCTCAGAGGGTGTCCCTCCCAATGCTTTTTCCTACAGTCAGTGTTGTGAAGCTACTCTGTATTTTGCCACTTTCTAGACTTTCTCTTTCTGAAATGATATCAAGTCCTCTGTTCCCTCTGTTCTTTTTCAGAGTCACATAAGCTCTCTCTACCCTAAACTCTATTGAAATTTGGTTTAGTTCTCCACTCACGGGTAATTTGAAGGTTTATGTGCTGCCTACCAGAAACTCACTTCAAATATAATGACAAATGAGTTAAAAATTAAGTGAAGGAAAAGATACACCACATTAGCAATAAAAAAAAAAAAAAACCAAGGGGGAGTACACTAACAAAGATCAGAGGCATTCTGTAGTAACATAGTTTAAGCTTAATGGTCTTTTTTATAAAGTGCCTTTAGCCTTAATAATTTTTAAAAAAACAATCTAAAAGATGCAGATTTGCAAACTAATGAATAAACCTAAAGATCTATAAATTTCTTCTATTACTTTTTATCATAGTATTTGATACATGCAAAATGTCTAATAAGTTATAAAATATAATGAAATAGATGAAAATAACCATATATCCCAATAGAACTATACCCTTTTTCTATCTTTCCCTGCCTATTTCTGAATTTTGTTTTCCACTTCCCTGCCTTTTAAAAATAATTTTTGTCTTCCTATCTTATGTACAAAGATTTTTAAGCAATGGTGTCATCCATACGTCACTATATATTTAAATTATTTGATTTGTATCACTTTCCATTAATACAAAAGTATAGAAAACATAGCATATTCCCAACCACACAAAAATTGAGGTGTATGTAACTTTTCTTGTAATAATTGATGTTAACCTAATGACAAGGAAAAATGGATATATATTCTTTTTACCAACTTGGCACCAACCCAAAATTTCAGTTATCACATTAATTCCAACCTTTTTTATATTATTAATTAATTGTATCAGGACACAAATGGGTTCCTATGTACTTGGCTACATTTAAAACTATTTGCAATGGCTGATATAACACTAAAACTTTTTAAAAGAGACATACCAAGTCCGTGTTCAACTACTATAAGATTAATAGCATTTGTGTTAGGGATACTTAACAGTAGGATATTAATGAAAAATATATAGACATAGAATAGACATAACACAGTATGACAGACATGCCTAGTTAAATAACAAATTCCACATAGTAGTAAGAACAGGATGCCAAGTATCTCAATGAAAAAATGGGGGAATTAAGTGTCAATTAACTAAACAGAAGTAAAATAAAAACAAGGTAGATCACTGGGGAAAAATAACAAAGCAGAACTAAGAGTAGGAGAGATAAGCCTCAGCTAATTAATTTTAAGCCAGAATATAAATTTAAAAGCTTTAATTGAGTACAAAATGAATAATATGTGTGGAGCCGAATACAAGCAATGGATTGGGCAGGTAAGCTAAGGAACAGCACCAGCTGAAGCAGGACTCCGAGGGATTGACAGCACAATGCCCAGAGCAATGAGGAATGAGAGACAAAGAAAGAGTGAAAATAAAAATATTGCTACAGCATGTCATCAAAAAAAGAGGTAAGTGGAAAGCTTTATATCAGATGCCATAAAGAGCAAAAAGAACAATAAATTGTTATTTTATGACTTTCAGGATTTTTAAAAGCAATTATTTAGAGTAAGTAGGACAGATCCTAATGTTGCTTAACGTAAGGTTATGTCAACAGTGTCCATCAGCACTGCAGCCTTCAGACCAAACTAAAATTGTTCGTGAAACTAACATATTCAAAAACACTAACAGGGAAGGAGGCATTTTAATGACCACAGTGGAGCCCATGTGCAACATTTAATCAAGCACAGAGCTAGTTAATGTTTCAAAGACAATCTAAACGTGGCAGAATATAGCTAGAAGACAGTGTGACTCCAGAACATACATTTTTAGATAGGCAACTGCACACACAAATACTAGTTGATTACATACTTATCTTCTTTTCCCCTCCCCCTGTCAGCATGATCTTTGACAGCCAGACCCTCAAGCATTCTTTAAAATGAAGAGAAACATTGATATACACAAGAGGTCCTCAATAAATTCCAATAAATAACCTGCCAGGGTGGGGTGGGGGTACGAGAATTTGAACATTTTTCCAAGGCTAGTTTTGAGCTTTGTAAGAGAACACTATTTCCTATGTCAAGCAGTGAACACAAAAGAACAAGAAAAAAATGTAAGCCGCACTTACCCTCCAAGTAAGTCTGCAGTGTCACTCTGTTGATTCATATTGACAACCCTCAAACGGTGGCCTTTATAAAAGAAAGGGCAAAAGGGTCACTCCAAAAATGTAAAAACTGGTAAAATCCAGTGTGATCTTTAAGGATGTGTAGACATGGGCATAGGGAAAAACTTTAAGTGTGCATTTCCTCTGATTCTCTCACTCTGCTTTTCGGATTCAAAAATTGCACCTACACCAAGGAGATATGTATAATATGATTCACTGTGTATTATTGTTCTGGAATGAGATAACTGAAAGCAACAAAATTCCTTCAGTAAGTCAAAGTCTATAAATTAGAACGAAATAAAACGTCAGTGTGGAATGTTACTTAGCCATTAGAACAGAAATGAGGCAGTTGTTTTTAAAGATGTCCAATTTGCTTAACTAAATGCAATACACAAAGCATAATCCCTTTTATTTCAAAACAAAATTAAATCTATATGCAAATGTATTTGCAGACCATAGAGTAGAACTAAAAACAGTTAATGCCAATCCATTAACAGTGGTTATTGCTAGGAAAAGTGGAGTGGTAGCACTTTATTTTAAACTCAGGTATTTTTTTAACTTTATTTTCAGGGGGAAAGAAAGGCAGTCAATGTGAAATGTTTATTTCCTGGGGTGCTTGGCCCCTAGGAATTACCTGTAATGTGAGCCAAGTACTGTACAGTAGAGGTTTTACCAGTCCCAGTCTCTCCCACCAGCAATACGGGCTCTCCTTTGCTAACACACACCGCAAGCTGTTCAATAAGAACAGAGGAAGGTCTCGTGGCAGCGAAAGTGAACTTCTGCCTGGGAAGGGGAAAGTAAGAAAACAATGAAGAGAAAGACCCCAAGTTTCTCTTAGTGTTGCTTTGAGGAACCAGATTTTCTAGACTCAACAAGAATGAGAAGACAACTCAGAGTAACTGTCTTCATGCTATAACAGACATCCTTACAATATATAAAATGCAGAACTCATTCATTCAGCAAACACTGAGTACACACTCTGGCAATTCAAACCACCAGTAAGATAAGACATTATCTACCCTGAGCAAATTACTTAACCTCACTTAGCATCAGTTTCCGCACATGTAAAATCTGAATAGTAACAGTTACTAGTTGTAGTGGGTTGAATAGCCTTCCTCCCAAATTTATCTAGTTTCATAGAAGAGACTTTGGGAAAACACTGCTCCATGCCATCCCGTGCCCTGGAGAGACCACATTCAGATACATGCATAGCTCAAAGGTGCTGCACTAGGCCTACCATTAAGTTCCCAACAACTCCACAGTTCCTGTACTAGTCAGGAACCCTCTTTACCTCTGTACGTGAACAGCCTCACTTTGTTTCCGTAGAAGCCGCACTCGACCCACTTGCACGTCCAGCTCATTGATCACAATTTCTGGTTTATAGAGTTGACAGAAAAATTCAGTCTATGGGAAGGGAGAGATTTTATCTGAGTAACATTTTGTATACTCTGCAAACATTTCCTCGGCCATCAGGCTTACTGTGACCCTCTATTAGCCCTTTACTAAGAGGTACTTTGTACTTCCAAGACAGGCAAGTTAGCTTTTAATGACTTTGTCTTTTAAATTTCTAAATTTCTAACATTTAAAAAAAACACTAGCTATGAATGTTTCCCTGTGATAGTACTTTTTATTCATGCAAATAAGTGTACTTAGAGATCTACCTAAATCTAGAACACAATGACATACTGGTACTTCAATAAAGTGAACAGAAACTCTCCCCCTAAAAGATATGAAAAAAAAAAAACAAAGAAACTTTTCTTCAGGTATGCCTCCTTCTAGTTTAAGTTTCTAACATAACCCTGGCAGGGTAGCTCAGCTGGTTAGTGTCAGCCCAATGCACCAAGGCTGCAGGTTCAATCCCCAGTCAAGGTGCATACAAAAATCAACCAATGAACGCATCAGTAAGTGGATCACCAAGTCAATGTTTCTCTCTTCCCACCTCCTCTCTCTAAAATCAATAAAAAATTTTTAAAAACTGAATTTCTAACATAATGCAGGAAACAGTGACTTGAGTAAACCCTAGTACATCTAACCACAGCCAAAACAGAAAGAGAAGCTGTGACAGACACTCCAGGACATCTACCCAGCTGCCATCTCTTTCTCACACTTGTCGTTAACCCAGAGAACCCAGATTTTTACCAGGTTAGTAGGGTGAAAGGGACAAAGTACTTGGGAAAGGTGAATCCCTCTTCACCCAAAATGAATGAATACTGATCAGTCAAAGCCAGTGGTGGTAGTTTGATTTCTCTCGCCTACTTCAATTTATTGTTTAAATTCCTTTAAGGAGCTGTTCTGTTACTTGCAGCCAAATCCAGCCCAACAGTTTCAACACCCTAAGGAGCACCTCTAACTATTTCAGTTCCTGACACAAGGCTTTTTGAATCACCATTTATTTGGGAATGCCAGATACCTGCCTCACAATAGGTCCCAGACACTTGTACAGTTACTACTACCACTGCTAAAAGGCTCTCTCCTCCAAATACATGTATTTTGATATAAAACAAGAATGACAAAATATTAATGGCAGCAATGAAGTAGTGTGTATACAGATGTTCATTGAATATTATTCTTTTCAACTTTTCCAGTGTCTGAAGATATTAACTTAAAAAGCTGGAGCCCTGGCTGATGTGGCTCTGTGGATTGAGTGCCAGCCTGTGAACTGAAAGGTCACCTGTTTTGATTCCCAGTCAGGGTACATGCCTGGGTTGTGGGTCAGGCCCTCAGTTGGAGCATGCAAGAGGCAACCAATTGCTGTATCTGTCCTCTTTTTCTCTCTCCTTTCCCCTCTCTCTAAAATAAATAAAATCTTTAAAAAAAAAAAGTAAACTAAAAAGCTGGGGAAAAATCTGTACTGGCCAGTGTTGCTCAGTGGGTTAGGCATCATACTGCAAACTGAAAGGTCGCCAGTTCAATTCCCGGTCATGATTGGGTTGCAGTTCAGGTCCCTGGTTAGGGTCATGCAAAGGCAACTAATCAATGTTTATTTTGCATGTCAATGTTTCACTCCCTCTCGCTCCCTCCCATCCCCTCACTGTGAAGATAAATAAATAAAATCTTTTTGAAAATAAGGCTGGAAAAAATCTACTTGTACATAAAACTATAAAGGTGTTACTAAGGTACGGTTCCAGTCCTGAGCCCATAACCTACAGAATAACATCCTAACAGTGGAGACTAAGGCATGCATGTGCCACAAGACACCAAGAAGCTCACTTTCAGAATGTGGAACACATGGAAAACTATTCATCTAGAGGTGGTGAGAGCTTTAGGCCATGAGAAGCAGCAATGAAAGTACCAACTTTAACAGAGATGGCAATTATGGCAAAAGCTGTTCATAGTAAGGACCTGAGACCAGCAAGTAAGCTAAAACTTCCAGCTTGCTTTCAATAGGAAAATAAAAATAGCATACCTTTTTCTTGGAAATGTTCAATTTGCTTCCAATGACTTCTGCCATTTTCAGTTTGCTTGTTTGCTTAGAAAGCATTGCTGTGAAACAGTCCAGAGCCTATTAAAATAACCAAGGTACACGCCGACTGATTTGTAAAATAATTCATTAATAACAGGGTGTCACTACCCTGCCACCAAAGGGAGAAACATAAAACCCAGCAGGAACATTTCTGCAAGTCTAACAATACAAATAAGGTATCAACACTCTAGCCTCAAGGACTTTGCCACAACAAGGGTAGGACACAAGTGTAAAGGCTTCACTAATAATACACAGATTATTTAGGGGAAAAAAACACCCCATTCAGGGAAAAATAGCAGTAAGCATCATCAGGTATATGATCCATGGAGGAACTGACTCTCAGGAAATAGAAGTAACACCAAAACATTACTTTCCGGCTATCAAGGGAAACTCCTGCTGTGCAATAAAGTGATCCCAGTGTCCTTACTCTAACCCAGTATTCAGCCATAGTGACTACTGATAGGCCAACCAGATATGTGCCTTCTGGTGTAATGAAATATAAAGTACATATCATGACCAAAAATGGATTCTACCCACAAAAAGTTCAATTTAGCCCTGGCTGGTGTGGCTCAGTGGATTGAGTGCCGGCCTGACAACCAAAGGGTTGGTGGTTCGATTCCTAGTCAGGGCACATGCCTGGGTTGTGGGCCAGGTCCCCAGCAGGAGGTGCAAGAGACACAACCACATACTGATATTTCTCTCCCTCTCTTTCTCCCTCCCTTCCCCTCTGTCTAAAATTAAATAAATAATTAAATTTTTAAAAAGTTCAATTTAAATACCTCAAGCATTTTGTTAAATTTCTATTTATAGGAGAGACAACATAAAATGACAAGGGAAAGGACACCATCAATGTGGCAAAATAAAGAATATATAGCAGGTCCTCAAGTAGTATCGTTTTGCTCAACATCATTTCACTATGTTGAGATAAGAGGAAAAAAGCATCAATTCCAGCTGGAGCCACAGTCTGTGTGCTTTGCACAGTCTCCCCATGGCTATGTGGTTTTTCTCTGGGTGCTGTGGTTTTCTCCCATGTCCCAAAGATGTGCATTTTAGTAAATGTCCCAGTCTGAGTGCATGTGAGCACATATGTGAATGCACCCTGTCATGGAAAGGTGTCCTGTCCAGGGCTGGGTCTCTCCTTAAACCCTGAGATGCTGGGAGAAGCCACCAGTGACCCTGAACTGGAATAAGTGGGTTGGAAAAGAATTCTTTTACTTGCTTTTATTAATCTTTCTTAAATGTATATATGGCTCACATTTATTTCAATTTTTAATAATAGAAGTATTTGAGGTCTTTATTTAGAAGTTTGTGACCAGAAATATGCTGTAGGAACTTAACTCTTATTGTATCAATTAGCCTACAGTAAATTGTTTTGTTATCTGTTGTTGCAGTTCCCAAAAACCTATCTATGATATTAAGTGAGGACTTAGTATATCTGGTTCTGCCACCACCAAGTATATTATATTTTATCAATAAACTTCATGCAAACATTTAAAAGAGAGTTTATCTGGTCTTTGTCCATGATTCCTGGCACAAAGCGTCAAAAAGCCTTGGAATTATGAGTAAGGAATGTTATTCTTAGAGTCTCTCTGGACCACACCTGAGTTTATTACGCTCACAAGCTGACTCTGAATGGGCCCCTAGATAGCTTAAGGGTGGTACTGGTCACACCAGAAAGATGAAGGTGTAGAGGGCTGAAACTTTCAGCTACACCCCCAAAATTTGGAGAGGGGAGAGGAACTGGAGACTGAGCTCACACATGGCCAATGACATAAGACCCCAATAAAATACTGGACATCCAAAGCTTGGAGAGCTTCCTGGTTGTTGGTCACAGTGATGTACCAGGAAGGTGGCACACCGACTCCCACAGAAACAGACACTCCTCTGCCTGAGACCCAGTAAGATCTTGCCCTACGCACCTCTTCCATCTGAGTATTCGCGAATTATACCTTTCATATTAAAATTGTAACGTACCACATTGTGCTTTCAGTGAGTTCTGTAAGTCAATTATGAACCTGAGGTGGTCATGGGAACCCCTGAACTTACAGCAAGGTCACAACTGTGGGTGCGCCACAAGACTTACAGCTGGAGTCTGAAGTGGGGGCAGTCTTGTGGAGGACTCAGTCCTTGAACCTATCCAATGGGGTCTACAGTAACTCCAGGTAGTCAGTATCAGAACTGGACTGAATTACAGAACCCCAGTTGATGTTAGAAAAATAAAGAAGTAACCAGATAAAGCCAGAAGGTGGGACATTCTGCACAACAACTGGCCTGATGTCTTCAACATGGTAATGTCCTTAAAGGGAGGATTTGGATACGGTAAGAGTTCTTAAGTCTATACGTGAAGAAAAAGATCTGGAATGTACACCAAACTCTTAACAATGCTGGGGAATCCCTGGATAGGGAAATATATTTTATCATTTCACTTTCCTACAGTTTCCTATTTTCAACAGTACACAATACTGACTCATGCTACATTCAACATTAATTAACTGACAGAATAAAGTGAATTTAAAAAAGATACAAAAAGGTCACATACTGTACAATTTCATGGATATGAAATGTTCAGAATCAGCAAATTTGCAAACAGGAGGTAGACAGTGGGTTGGCAGGGGTTACAGAGAGGAAAAAATAGGGATGATGGCTAATGAGCACAAGGTTTACTTTGGGGGTAATCTAAAGCTCTAAAATAAGACACTGGTGAGAATCATCGCCACTAGCACAATTCTATGGATATACTAAAAAAACCCCACTGTATTGTACACTGTAAAAGAGTGAACTTTATGGTAAGCAAATTACATATCAATAAAGTGGTTTTACACACAAACACACAATGCCATCCTAAAATAGAAAGTAAAAATTAGAGAACTCCTACCAATGCTGCAGTTTTATTTAAAAGTACAAAGCAAGGTCACCTGTAAGAAGCATAACAAATGAGGGACAATGGGAAGAGTGCACTGCAGAGAAGAATGAGATTAAAAGACTGGCACACCACGTGTCAGAGTTCAGCTGAGCTTAAGTATGCACTCCACATGAGGTCTCTTTCTACTCAAAGTTAACTTTACCAAACACAAAGAGAGACTGCAAACCAAACTGGGTCACTATACTCTCTCCTCAGTCCCAACTGACAGAAACCAGAACACTTTATAATCAAAATGGGCCAATGTTTTAAGACCACACAGATCTTCAGGCAGTCATTTTTACTCTTAAGCAGTAGGGAACAAATCTGTGATCTTATTAAATATGGCAAAGCTATAATTCAACAGGGCTTCCTCCCACAGGACATACTTTCTCCCAAGCCCAGCATACGAGGTTACACTCTGCAACCCCCACATAAATTTCTCTGGACTAAAATCAAAAGGCCCTACTGAGGCCAAGTAGAGAAATATAAATCTATCACACAGACTAAGAAGTTATATGCAAGAATAAATATGCCCTGGTTGGTGTGGCTCTGCCCTGGCTGGTGTGGCTCAGCGGATTGAGCGCCAACCTGTGAACCAAAGGGTGGCCAGTTCGATTCCCAGTCAGGGCACACAGCTGGATTGCGGACCAGGACCCCAGCTGAGGGTGGGCAAGAGGCAACCACACATTGATATTTCTCTCCCTCTCTTTCTCCCTTCCTTCCCCTCTCTCTAAAAATTAATAAATAAATAAAATCTTTTAAAAAACATCCTAGAATATTAAACATCTTAGAAATACTTTATATTTTATAACATTATCATCATCTGGGAGATGTTTTTTTCATTTACCTTTAATTTCAGTACCTATTTTATTCTACCTCAAATTATTCTTATTTGCATTTAGTTTCAAAAACCATAAAACATTATGCCCACTTAGTTTTAAGGCAAATTAGTTCAATTTTAACTAGCTAAGGATAATAAACAATACCTACTCCTGTAGCAGTCAGGAGACAGAAAATAACAATGGAAATCAACAGCCTGATAGAGAACAGAGAAAACAAGCAAGAAGACTGTACCTTACCTCTTGAAAAATGTTTAATGATGCCGAGGAAGACAGGTTATCAAAGCTATGGGCAATCCTATTACACCAATTCAGAAGATCCCTTTAAAAAAAAGAAGAAAAGCTGAGAAATAAAAGACCATAGGCTAGGACATCAAAGGCATCAGTTTATGTGGTCCACTTAAGTTTGGGCACACCTGGCAACTAAATCTCTCTCGTTTTTTTTTTTGTCACTGAGAAGATAAGAAGTGCCAGAGGAAAGAATAAGTGACTGGCCGCAGCAGTCCCTGCACCTACCAGGAAATGGCCTATCACTCATCTCCCCTCATCCATGCCAGACAACACAGCAGGGGAGCGGGGCCAAATCTCGGGGCAAACTGAGGGAAGCTGCTCTTCCTAATTCTCAATTCTCAAAGGGCAAGTCCACAATGGAGAATAGGGAGAGAAAGCACAGAACTCACCATATACTCACCATATACGGGAAAATCCAAGGGTCTTATCTAAGCCTACAAGTGTCACAAAAGGATAACCAGAAAAAAAACTGTAACTACTCCNACACAGCAGGGGAGCGGGGCCAAATCTCGGGGCAAACTGAGGGAAGCTGCTCTTCCTAATTCTCAATCTCAAAGGGCAAGTCCACAATGGAGAATAGGGAGAGAAAGCACAGAACTCACCATATACTCACCATATACGGGAAAATCCAAGGGTCTTATCTAAGCCTACGAGTGTCACAAAAGGATAACCAGAAAAAAAACTGTAACTACTCCCAACTTTGCCTTTAAAAGTTATTTTTCAAAGCAAAAATAATGTTGCCTTTACAAGGCTTCCTAACCAGTAACTATAGACATGAAAAAAGGATTTGACACCATGCAGATGCCCAGAACTCTTAATTTCAAATGTGACCTCTTGTAAGCATTTAGTGTAGCTGGTAAAAGAACCTTTGAGTGAAGCAGTTTTTAAAACACCAACTGAAAAAAGTGTTTACTCCAGTACCTTAGAGACAATTCTCTTCCCTCAAGGCTTAGTCTTTTGTTTTCTCTTCTGGCTTCTGACACTTCCTGAGGTGCCTGTTCACATCCAACAGAACCATCACTCCCGGCGTTATGCTTCTCTCCAGTAAGCTGGATGTAAATGTCAAGCAGGTGGTCAGTTGCTGCCAAGAGGCTGGGGTATCTGTTCTGAAGAACCTGACAGAGTAAGGGGGGAAAAGCAAAGAAAATTTAGCAGCAGCCGCACTGATTTTTAAAAGCACATGTAAACCACTCCTGACACTAGTCAACCAAAAAACCATGTATCTCTATGAAATTTGTCATTTTTACCAAGAATAAGAACTTCCGCCCTTACCCTCTCTGCCCCTTCTTTCCTTTCCCATTCAAAGATCCTGAATTTTTTCCTACCCAGAACTCAGTTGTCCACTAGCTAATTTCATCATGTAACACAGCTTAAGATGCAAAAGCCAGATGGGAAGGTCTTTCCCAGCAACGCATACATTCAAGTCCCAGGAATTACTCACTAGGGAATCCTAAGTACTATTTACTGATTGTAAATATAATTCTACTAACATTCACCGGATCATTTTTCAGCCAAAGCAAATTGGAAGTAGTCAACTGGAAAAAACCTAACCTTTTAAAACAGACCACAGTAAGAAGATCTAAGAGTCAAGTACTGATAAAAAGCAGCTGATCTTTTAAAAGCAACAATAAAATTTAAAAAGCAAGAGATCTCATCTCATTCACTGCAATAACTATTGAGAATTTTTTGCAGTATAATACTTAGTGTTCATAATAATGATTCCAAGGTTTTATGATATAAAACTGTTCAACCAAATCTACTTGAGTATGTACATATTAGAAATACAACTATCCAATACATTTAATTTAGCTTGAAAAGTATATTGTGATTCCAATTTGTATATGAATAATCCACATATTTGGTACATATATTACATCATTTCAAGTTGTATATCTCATAGATTTTATTTCTTTATACATTGTTTTATTGGAGGGTTTTACAACAAATATTGCTGAAAACATACTTCAGGTGAATTAAAATTAAGTAAGGACAGAAGAGAATAATAAAATTAACAAATACAATTTAATAGTTATACATATGGGTCTTCTAAAATTCAGAATACAGCCCTGGCTGGTGTAGCTCAGTGGATTGAGCGTGGACTGCGAGCCAAAGGGTCACCAGTTCGATTCTCAGTTAGGACACAGGCTTGGGTTGCAGGCCAAGTCCCCAGTGGGGGACACGTGAGAGGCAAGCACACACTGATGTTTCTCTCCCTCTTTCTCTCTCCCTTTCCCTCTCTATAAGATAAATAAAATCTTATATATATATATTTCAGAATATACATTTTTGTGTGGGTGTTCCCTATGGCTTTGTTTTTAAGTCTGTCGTTTTTTATGAAATCATACGGGATGTGGTGAGCAGTTCAGGTTCCTTAGCATGTTTTTGAGATTTATCTAGACATTATGGCATGCATCAGCAGTTCATTCCTTTTTACTGCTGAGTAGTGATTTCATTATATAAGTATGTATATTTATGATGAAGATTAAAAAAGCTATTTTTACTTGGAAAAAAAAACTTTGAAGCCTAACAGTATAGTAAAAATTCAGCTACCAATCATTTTCTACCTTAGCCAGAAAATGTCTTTTGTTATTACCATAAAATAAATTTTTCAACAAAGTATCATTTAATAAACTAATCTGACATGGTATCACTCTGTTATCAAATGATATGCATTTTGGAGATTCATTCCTTTGATGAACATTTATTAAGTACCTACTTTATATGAGGCACTGTTCCAGAGAAAGAGAAACAAAACAAATAAGGAATGGAACCCACCCTTAAGTAACTTTTTCTGGCATAAGGAAATATGCAAGTAAATCAAGCTTCCAGCACAAAGGTCAGCCCTGCTTGGGAGTCCCAGGAAGGTTTCATGGAAAAGAGGCACCCGGCAGAGGTCACCAACGGCTGTCAGTGGGCACCGCCAGCAGGCAAAGCAGGTCATGTAAGGTACCAGCAATTAAGGCATCTGGGCACATGCAAGTTATACGGAGGAGACAAGGCTTGAGAAACTGCCATGGGTATGTTCCTGGCATGCACTTGGTATGAGACTAGCACTACATAAGTAACTCATTTTTTAAAGTATAATTTGGCATTTCAGCAAAAAAAAAATCTTTCTAAGCATAGGATGACTGGGGTTAGTACAAAGAGAAATGC
This sequence comes from Sturnira hondurensis, assembly GCF_014824575.4. Classification (NCBI taxonomy): domain Eukaryota; kingdom Metazoa; phylum Chordata; class Mammalia; order Chiroptera; family Phyllostomidae; genus Sturnira; species Sturnira hondurensis. The sequence goes on along the minus strand of NW_028098001.1, from coordinate 5,447,590 downwards.
AGTTCCTCGCGTGCCCTATGAGATGAGCACAGGAGATCGTTTTATTTTCTCAGTAATACACACAAGGGTTTGGGTTTGTTTTTTTTTTACCACCAGTCATTTACTCGGGAGAGGGTTATGAGCATTTATTACCAAGTCCAGAAGCTTAAAAATAACAAGCGAGCTTCTCAAAGTCAACTATCTATACATGACACGGATCATTTAAGTGAAGGGATGAATGATCCTGTCCCACTTCCTGTGAGTAGGAATGCCTCACTGCTTTGCATGACAAGAACAAAAAGTTAAGTTCTGGCTCGAACTTAAAGTACGAAATACAAAAACTAAGAAAAGAGTAGCTGTCAAATGTTCTCATGCTCTTAATCCCCAATAAATCACACCTAAATACGAACTTCCGCCTTCTCCTTTAAAGAACATACTGGAATTTAAATCTGAATATTAAACATCTGAGCATCTACAACTGCAAAAGAAAGAGCTGCATTATGATATAGCCATAAAACAAACGTTTACAAAGCCTAGCACTTGAGTGTATGGTGGTGACACAAAGTTGCGGGAGGAGCTTATCATCAAGGGCAGCAAATAAGGACCTATCAGACGCAGAATGAGGACCTATCAGACACAGAAATACACAGCTACGAACTAGAGAGTGAGGTGAGAAACTCTCAAGTGCAAAATAGGCTATAGAATTATAAAATCACAATGGCAGGCAGGGCTTATTAGAGATTATATGAGCAAGCTTTTCCTAGTTATTTTGTGAACTACATACCTTGAAAACCCTGCTAATAAACACCTAAAATGCTAGACAAAATATTTGGAAAGATTGTCTTGGGTCACTTATCTAAAAACTTACACTAAGAAAGAACAAAGCACCCTTCTTCCAATGCCTACGTAATCACTGACAAAGTTTTATTTACCACCACTCTCCAAGATAAAGCATTGGAGAATGGGAAGCTTTCCAAGAGAAGAGGTAGATACAAAAGGTGGTGAGGGAGGGTTAGCAGAATAAAGTGAAGTACTGCTTAACAACCAAGGATAACCAGCGATACTACAAAGTGACCCATAAAATCCATGAAACAATTCATCTCGATTTTCATTAATATCCAGGTCAAAATGTGCACTGAAGTGTTAAATGTAAAGGATAATTAAGTTACAAATTAATTTAGTAGAAAGATCGTTTGGGGACAACTGGGGCAACAAATATGGTCTAGAATTAAATGGTACCATGAAATTCCTGTTTTCATTGGGTATAGTAATGTTATTGTGATAATATATGAAAATACCCTTAAACATTTAAAGATACATGAAAGTATTTGGAGATAAAATGTTATGGGGTTTGCTCTTAAATACATTACCAAATGAAAAATACTAAATGAAGTTAATACAGTAAAATGTTAGCATATTGCACTTCTGGCCAAGGTGGAGGCGTGGGTAGACACACTGTGCCTCTTCGCACAACCAAAATAAGGACAACAACAATTTAGAAACAAAGTTAACAACCCGAACTGACAGAAAATTGAACTGTATGTAAGTCGGACAATAAAGAAGATAAAATAAACACATTCATCCAGACTGGTAGGTGGGGCGGAGTCAGGCAGCCAGGTATAGAAGGGTCGAGGCACCGGGAGCATGGGGCACCCCGGGCAAGCAAGACAGCAGCAGGCAGACCCTGGGCACTGAGTGGCAACAGGCAGACCCAGTGAAGCAGCGAGACAAGGCCCTGCACACAAGGTGGCTGACTGACCAGGTGGTCCCACATTTGCGCACAGATAAACCAGGTGAAATGGGAGTGAGACAGACCATGCAACCCAAGGTCCTGGCGCCAGGAAATAAAGCCTAAAAGCACCAAATGAAAATACCTGTGGGGGTAGAGGTGCCAGGAGAGGCTCCCAGACTCACGGGAGAGTTTGTTGGAGAGACCCACAGAGTCCTAGAATGTGCACAGGCCCACCCCCCAGGAATCAACACCAGAGGGGCCCACTTTGCTTGTGGGAAGTGGCAGGAGACTGAAATCCAGAAGAGAGTGGAGCAAGCACCACTGTTCCCTCTCTGACCCTGCCCCCACATACAATGTCACAACCCAGCAACTGGGTTGCCCCACCCTGGTGAACACCTAAGGCTCTGCCCCCTATACTTAACAGTCGCAAACAGACCAAAATATTATGGCTCAAACAGATGAACATATCAAAGCCCCAGAGCCAATACTTCTATGCAACCAAGAGACAGTCAACCTATCAGATGCACAGTTCAAACACTAGTGATCAGGATGTTCATAGAACTGGTTGATTTTCATAGCAAATTACATGAAAAAAATGAAGGCTGCACTAAGTGAAATGAAGGAAAATGCACAGGGAACCAATAGTGATGGAAAGAAAACTGGGACTCAAATTAATGGAGCGGACCAGAGGAAGAAGGAAACAACCAAACAGAAAAGAATGAAGAAACAAGAATTCAAACAAATGAGGAGAGGCTTAGGAAACTCCAGGACATCTTCAAATGTTCCAACATCCGAATTATAGGGCTACCAGAAGGGGAAGAGGAACAGCAACAAGTAAAAAGGTTATTTGAATACATAATGAAGGNTCAAACACTAGTGATCAGGATGTTCATAGAACTGATTGATTTTCATAGCAAATTACATGAAAAAAATGAAGGCTACACTAAGTGAAATGAAGGAAAATGCACAGGGAACCAATAGTGATGGAAAGAAAACTGGGACTCAAATTAATGGAGCGGACCAGAGGAAGAAGGAAACAATCAAACAGAAAAGAATGAAGAAACAAGAATTCAAACAAATGAGGAGAGGCTTAGGAAACTCCAGGACATCTTCAAATGTTCCAACATCCGAATTATAGGGCTACCAGAAGGGGAAGAGGAACAGCAACAAGTAAAAAGGTTATTTGAATACATAATGAAGGAAAAGTTCCCCAATCTGGCAAAGGCAATAGACTTCCAGGAAGTCCAGGAAGCTCAGAGAGTCCCAAAGAAGTTGGACCCAAGGAGGAACACACCAAAACACATCATAAGTACATTAGCCAAGATTAAAATGAAAGAGAGAATCCTAGAAGCAGCAAGAGACAAGGGGACAATCACCTACAAAGGAGTTCCCATCAGCTGATTTCTCAAAAGAGACCTTGCAGTAAAGAAGGCCTTTTCATGCTTTCCAAGTCATGAAAGGCAAGGACCTACATCCAGGATTACTCTATCCAGCAAAGCTTTCATTTACAATGGAAAGGCAGATAAAGTGCTTCTCAGATAAGGCCAAGTTAAAGGAGTTTGTCACCAAGCCCTTATTTTATGAAATGTTAAAGAGACCTATCTAAGAAAAAGATAAAAAACATGTACAGCAAAATGACAGCAAACTCACAATGATTAACAACCACACCAAAAACAAAAACAAAAACAAACTAAGCAAACAACTAGAACAGGAAGAGAAACACAGAAATGGAGATCACATGGAGGGTTAGCAACAGGGGAGTGGGAGGAGGAGAGGGGGGAAAAGGTACAGAGAATAAGTAGCAGAGATGGTAGGTAGAAAATAGACAGGGGGAGGGGGGGAAAGAATAGTATGGGAAATGTAGAAGCTAAAGAACTTGTAAGTATGACACATGGACACGAACTAAAGGGGGGCAATGTGGGTGGGAGGGGTGTGCAGGGTGGAGGGGAATGAAGGGGGAAAAATGGGACAACTGTAATAGCATAATCAATAAAATATATATTTTTTAAAATGTTAGCATATTAACTTTTAACACATTAGGTTAATGAATATTTTGGGTATTTATTACATTACTTCCTCTATATTTAAGTCTGGAACCTTTAATAATGAAAAGCAAAAAAGAAAAGCATCAGTATTTTCTAATAACCACATACCTCACTCAGTTCTGTTTTATCCATGTTATCCAGGTGAATTTTGGTCCAATATTTGTCTAGCAGAGTAGCATGACTATTTAGTGGTCGATACCAATTTCCTCCACAACTCAAGAGTCTGTATTTTAAAATTTAAAAAAAAAAAGAGTCACACAAAACTCCCAATTTTAATCTTGAACTACAGCCCTGGTTAACTCTTGCTAGACACTGTCTCAGATATAATAGAACTCACATCCCTTCTGGTACCAGATACCACTATGTTTAGCTTCTAGGGCAGAAAACAAATGAAAGGCTGTCAACTGACCTAAGTTTGAATCTTTTCTAAGGGGGCGTAAAAGGGCTTTAATCAAGTGATTTTCAAGTCACTGCAAATGATTCTATTAGGTGTTCAGATCTCAACAACATGCTTCTCTTCCTTAGACCTAATTTCAGGAAAGAGAAAGGCCTATGGCGTTCAAGTCCACTGCTTATTCCCAGAAGTGACATACCCAAAATCATTAAAAATTTCTGGAGAAGGCATACTCATGAAACATACTCTGGGCAAGCCACAAACTTAAACCAAAGCCATTTGATTTACCCCTTACAACTGTCCCAAAGGGATTGTGCTCTTCTTTTCTCCTAACACATAAGGGAGAGAACAATGCCCCGGCTCACTCACCCACAAACGCAAGAACTGAATTCAAGTTTGCCTGACATCTTTCTTTAATGTTCCAGGACTTTCTGGGGAATGTATCTAGCAGAAAACAACCACTACCTCTGTAAGTAAAATCAGGCTCTATTAAAATTAACAGGACCTCACAAGGTGTTTCTTGAGAACTATTAGATTAGTGCCACATCCCATGTAGAAATGGATATCCACTGAGGTATAATAAACACTAATATAATCAGTAAACATAATGTGACATTAGTTTCACTCCCGGGAATTTAAAGAGCTTGGAGAAGCTGTAAAGGTCTAGACTAGCAGCAGGAAGTAAACCACTGCCTTTGTGTCACTATAAACTGCAAACAGGAACATATACTAAGTTTGCTTAAGTTTCAGTCTCTTGTTGATGCTTATATTCATTTGAAATCTATATGTCATTATCACCATCACCCTGGCCAGCCACCAGTTGGGCACTTACTATGTGGCAGGTCTTTAATTAAGTTGTAAAGTAGGCAACCAGACAAACAAGGTACACACACAGGTACAAAGTAATAGCAGCAGGACTCAAACCCAGAGCTATCTGCAATAGTCTCACCTCTGATATTTTTGAAAGCATGAAAAGATAAAGTTGTTTTTTAACTGTTTATTTATAAATCAGTGGGGGCAAACTCCTTATTTTCTAAATTAATTATCTTCATTAAAAGTAGTTGGGAACGAGCAGGTTAGATCTGTCATCAGTTCCAACTAACCTTGCTTAATTAAAATCAGCCCAGAGAACTCTATTCCAGGACTTCTGGACCCAGCACTCTAGCGTGTAGACTTACGAGGAAGCGGCTCCACAATGGGAATAGAAAGGTGAATGCAACGTACCTCCTGGTTGCAAAGAACTGAAATCCAGGAGCCACTTTCACACAGTCACCTCGGCCAGGAACCAAGAGCTCTCCATTCTCCAAGAGAGGGATCAGCACAGAAACCTAAATCACAAAACCCCACTGATAAAGCTATTAGGACAAAGTAATAAAACAAAACAAATACCAACCAAACAAAAAACACCCACTCTTCAAATAATGAACATTCTTGAAAGAAACCCCAGTTCTCGTAGCATGAACTGATATCAAAAGGCAGGTGGGTGAATCTGGGCCACCTACACTCCTGCAGAACAATTTATTCATTCAACACTCATCTAACGCCAGCTATGGACCAGAACCAAGCAAAACACTACAAATCCAGACATGACTGAGGTGTTACACCTACTGTCTAATGGGAGACAGTCACGCAGAGCACCAGACAGCAGGACCAGTGTGACTCCGCAGATGTGCGAAGCAATAGTGAGGACAGCGAGAGGCTGTAAATCAGCACGGGGTGGTTAAGAAGCAGGGCGATGAAGCCGTCCCAGAGGGAATGACGTTCACTCAGTCTGAAAATGTGGGCAGGGATTAGCCAGGTTTGGTGGGGGTGAAATGCACATACACTCTAGGCAAAATATTCAAATGGATAAAAAAATATATATCTAAGGCCCTGGCTGGCGTAGCTCAGTGAATTGAGCGCGGGCCTGCGAACCAGAGGATCGTAGTTCGATTCCCAGTCAGGGCACATGCCTGGGTTGCAGGCCAGTTCCCTGCAGGCCAACTCCCAGCAGGGAACGCATGAAAGGCAACCATACAGTGATGTCTCTCTCCCTCTCTCCTTCCCCTCTAAAGGTAAATAAATAAATAAAATTTAAAAAAAAATATATATATATCTAAGAGTGGAGCATGAGGGGATTCTGTTATGGTTAGGGCAGAATGCACATATCAAGTAGTGGAAAAATACAAGGCTTCTAGATAGATGAGAAAAGGCCTCCTGTGTTAAGGAATTTGAGTTTTTTCATGAGTTATGGAGAGGATTTTAGCCTGTCAGAAAACATTACACTTTTTATTTTAGAAAACCAATCATGTAACACTATGGAAGATAAACTAAAAGGAAATAGCCTGAAGCAAAAGATGTGAAACAGAACACTAGTCAGGTAAGAAAGGTTAAGAGGAACAAAAGGAAGAAAGGAAGAAAAGAAAAAAAAAAGCCCTGTGCTCAGGCAGTAGGACAGGAGAAAAGAGAACAGGGAGATGAGGAAAAAGTCTAAGCAATATAACACAAGAGAGAGACATCAAACTTCTGGCTTGGTAACCATGGAACAAAAAAAGCTGTTTCCAGGAAGAGCCGACAAATTCCATTTTGGACAACTTGAACTTGCACAGGCTTAGGAATATCCGACTAGAGATATTTCAAGAAAAGCGTGGACTACACATATGCATCTCAAGGTTTTGTGGACCGCTCTGCCTGGTTTCAGGAATTGTAACTACCCCCCGTGGCTAAGGATGAGCGAGTGACCCCCAGAATGCGAACCACAGGAGACATAGCTTGTCTCTGGTAGCAAATGCTGCCTCAGTTTCCTCTCCCTGCCCCCAAAGCATGGTCGCATGGTCAGAGACAGGTGAGACCCCTCAGAGAAGGGGCAACCTAGGCCAGACACGATCACTTGGGAGGCCACCATGGAAGGACACAGGGGGCTGCAACAAAGAGCGAGCAATGGACCCTTGCCACCCGGCTATGTGACATAGCCCAAGTCCCCATGTCCTCTGGGAGAAGTGCTTCCTGGCTCTAATCTACTTAAGCCTAAATACCTGATGGAAGAGGTGGGGCTCCTTAGGGTGAAAATCTGGCATCACAAAGAATTCCTGAAAAACCTGTGAAATCTACTCTAAGAGTGCTTTCTTTCATGTTAAGGGTCCAAGCAGGAAACCCTAAAGTTTCTGCAAAACCCCCTTCCTGACAGACACTGACTCAGACTAAGCCCTCAGATTTCTTTGAAATGTTATCTACTGTTCGATCCTTGCCACCCTGTATTCCTGTGTATTACAACCCAATAAAGGCCCCTGGAGGAAGAGGCTCACCACCTTTTCCCCCTGAGAAACTGGCCACTGCTCAAGGCCCTTCCCTTTTAAGGGATCAGCCTCCTCTCCTCCCCAATCAGATCATGCCTCGTTTTCTTTCATCGTGGCTGATGGGGGGGTGGGGGGAACGACTTGTGGGAAAAGTCACCCCACATAAAGGAACCGGAGTTTATAGGGGAAGTTTGAAAAGAAACAAAAAGCCAAGAAAGAGGGTTTGAAAACATCAGACATAACATCCATTATTTCATTCATGGCTAAAAGCTGAAAAGAAAGCCCAAAATAACATAGGGGCAACTGCAAGATAACTCCATAATTTAAAACTAAAAAATTAATTAAAAAATCAACCTGAAGGAGAGCTGTAAAAACTGCCTTAAAATACTGGGTTGGCCAAAAAGTTCTTTTTTCCCCCAAAAGATGACTCTAGTAGCACTTTTCTTTAACTTCACTCTAAACAATTTTGTTAGATTAGATTGCACTATGACGGCTGTCATATCGGCGTGAACTTTAAAAAAATTTTTCAAAACTGATGAATTTTTGTGTAGCCATTTTAATACTGAGGATGGAAGGAAAAAGTAGTATTTTCAGCATATTAGACTTTATTACTTCAAGAAAGGTAAAAAACGCAACTGAAATGCATAAAAAGATTTGTGTAGTGTATGGAGAAGGTGCTGTGACAGATCAAATGTATCGAAAGTGGCCCTGGCTGGTGTGGCTCAGTGGATTGAGTACTGGCCTGTGAACCAAAGGGTTGCCAGTGATTCCCAGTCAGGGCACATGCCTCAGTTGCAGGCCAGGTCCCCGACTGGGGGCATGCAAGAGGCAACCACACAATGATGTTTGCTCCCTCTTTCTCCCTCCCTTTCCCTTCCTCTAAAAATAAATAAATAAAAATCTTTTTAAAAAAAGTTGAAAGTGGTTCGTGAAGTTTTATGCTGCAGATTTCTCTCTGGGCAATGCTCCACAGTTGGGTGGGTACACCAGATGAGGTTGATAGCAATCAAATCGAGATGTTAATTGAGAACAATCAACACTTTACAACCTGGGAGATAGGTGACATACTCAAAATATCCAAATCAATAAAGTTACTGGTGAACATGAAAAGCGTGTCTTTTATTTTCTGGAAAAATCATATGGACTGTTTAGCCAATCCAATATTAGCTGAGTCCTGAATGGTGTGGCTCAGCGGCTTGGGTGTCTTTCTGCAAACCAAAAGGTCACCATTTCAACACCCAGTTGGGACACAAGTCTGGGTTGCAGGCCAGGTGTCCGGTTGAGGGTGTGTCAGAGGCAACCAATAGATGTTTCTCTCCCTCTTTTTCCTCCTCTCTAAAAATAAGTAAATAAATAAATAAAATCTGGCCTGGCTGGTATGGCTCAGTGCACTGAGCACCAGCCTGCAGACCAGTCTGATTCCCAGTGAGGGCACAAGGCTGGGTGGTGGGCTGGGTCCCCAGTTGGGGGCAGGTAAGAGGCAACTTTGATCACTGTTTCTTCTCTCCCTTTCCCCCTTCTTTCCCCTCTTTCTAAAAAATAATAAAATATTTTTAATAAATAAAATATTTTAAAAACTTAGCTGAGAAGTTCTGGAAACAACTGAATAATAATCAAGGAATCCATGTATGTTTTCTAAGTAAACACATCTTCACTATAATGATAATTGTGTTTAAATCAACTGAATAACACACCTTCTGAAAACTTCTATTAACAGAAGGGGAACTATTTGCACAAAATGGAACTCAAAGTACAGGAATTACCTGATGTTTACCAGACACTGCCAAAAGACCAAGACAGACATTTTCAGTTATTGCAGGTCTTGAATCTTACTCATCAAAGAATGTCCTTAGCTCAACTTTTGTGAAATTGGTCACATATTCATCTACTAAATGAAACAGTACAAGCAAAATTGTACCAATTTTCTATCAAGTAAGAAATCACCAAATAATTCAGGACCTCAAACCAGATTAGGAAGGCAATCATGAATGATTTTCTTACAAAGTATCTCTAATCAAACACCTATGCTTAAATCATTCCCTAGAATCACCACTAACAAAATGCTCTTCAAAGACAGGAAATTAGCGATTAATTAGAGAAACCACATACCACATCTAAGGGGGCATAGTCAATATCCTCCAGGAGAATCCAGTGTCCCTTTGTGGCCGCCTGTGTCAGGGTGCCAGGCTGCCACACAAACTCTCCTGGGACATCTGTGCAGCGATACATTCCCAGCAGCATCTGCAGAAAGAGGATAAGGTAGCTACTCAAATCACACAATCACACACCTGAGATGCCACTGCTATATCCTTTGATTAATTCCATTAAACTTCTATAGGGATATAAGCAAGCACTTGTGGCTTTTAGAGCTTGGTTCCATCAGTTATGAAAGACCAGTAACTATTTTCATTAACCCTTAGCAGAAACAGTATTTTAATGCAAATATTTACAAGCATGCTAATCTCAATTACCTTACTGTCGGTCTGATCTCCAAGCTGGACTTTGAGAAGCTGAGGAGGCTTCTTTCTACCTGTCATTGCAGCTAAATATTCAACTAAGGAAGTTTTGCCACATCCTATGGGTCCTTCCAACAACACAGCATTCTGAGAAGCCACAGCCATAGCCAGGGTCTGAAGATTTTTGCAGACTGACTCAACCAGCACATAAGACCTAAAGGCCAGCTCCTGTTCACGAGAAGAATTCCTATTACTAGCCTAAGGAGGCAAGGGAGAAATAAAAGGCATGTCAAAAATGCATCCTTTATCCAAAAGGCACAGGTTAATTAAATTTATACAACAATGCTTCCACTGTCCTTCACATAAACCTCTGACAATAAATTAGTAGTATCAAAGGATATAATAATAAGTATGTTATCCAAAGTAAGAATCTGACATTTTTCTTTTCTTTCTTTCTCACTCAACCCCTGCCTTGGCAGGAGGAAGGGAAAAATTCACTATCAAATTTAAGAAAAAGTCTCCTAAAGTTTAGAAAGCCAAAAAAGGTGACACACAGGGGATGGGACAGAGCATGACTGAATTATTTTATTTATTTTCCTTCCTCCTGCCATATTCTAGGATTTCACATCTAAGATCAAGAATGCACACAACAGCCCTGGCTGGTGTAGCTCAGTGGACTGAGTGAGGGCCTACAAACCAAAGGATTGAGGTTCGACGTCAGGGCACATGCCTGGGTTGCAGGCCAGTCCCCAGCAGGGGATGCATGAGAGGCAACTATACACTGGTATTTCTCTCCCTCTCTCCTTCCCTTACCCTCTAAAGATAAATAAATAAAATGTAAAAAAAAAAAAGAATGTACACAACAGTCCTAGCTGGGCAGCTCAGTTGGTTACAGCATCGTCCCAATACACCAAGGCTGCGTGTTCATTTCTCGGTGAGGGCACATGCAAAAATCAACCAATGAATGAATAAGTAAGTGAAACAAATGGAAGTTACTCTTTCTAAGAAAAAAAAAAGTACACAATACATTTCTAAGACAATCAAGTAAATATGGACATTGAGAATACATTTCATATTATAAAATTATTAAAATTTTGTCAGGTATAATAAGAATATGGGTTTTTAAGTGCTTTCCTTCTACATATATATATTAAAATATTTAGATATGAACCATCTGGAAGTTGCTTTAAAAGTAATATGGTACAGAGTAATTATGCAGAAATATAAATGAAACATAATTAATCATGCATTTATAATTACTGAAGATGACTGATGAGCAGATACTTGGGGATCATTACATCATTTCTATTTTGGAATGTGTTTGAGATTTTCCATTAAAAAAAGTTAAAAATTTAAAATAATGTACCCAGTATATTTCATTGGTACAGTTTCAGTTTTCCAAGATAAAAATTTCTCGAGTTTGCAAAACAATGTGAATATACTTAACACCACAAACATGTACACTTAAAAATGTTCAGGATGATAAATGTTACGTGTATTTTACCACAGTTTAAAAAAAATTTTGCCCTGGCCGGTATGGCTCAGTGGGTTGAGTGCTGGCCTGTGACCGGAATGGTTGCAGGTTCATTAACCAGTCAGAACACATGTCTCAGTTGCAGGACAGGTTCCCAGCTGGGGGCGTTCGAGGCAACAAATTGATGTTTCTCTCCTCATCTTTCTCCCTCCCTTCCCCTCCCTCTATTAATAAATAAAATCTTTTAAAGGTTGTTTTAAGTAATAATACATAATATAATACAAGGAAAAATGATCTCTTGGAAAAGTAAAATGATTGACTTTTAAGGAATAGTCACTTTCCAAACATGGCTACTCACCTAAAGATACGTGAGGGCAAAATACGATTCAGGGCTGAAAGTTCTTTGCAACTTTCTGAAGATTGATTACTCTAGGAATTTAGCAAGTGGGCTGGGCCATAGCACCATTCTGCACCCTGCCCTAGTGCCCTGCCACTGCTACCCAGCAATAAGCCCATCCCAATCAGAATCCTTCCCTATATTAAAATTCTAATGCTCCAAACATATCTATATTAGGAGCGTGGTTAAAGAGGAGAGGAAGGTGTCTTAGTGAATGGAGTGAATCACAGGGGCTTTGGAAGTGCTGGTACCTTAGTACTGGTTACACAGGTATATTCAGTTTATGAATAATCACTAAAATGTATACTTAAGACATGTGCTTTTTTATATGTATACTATACTTCATTTTTTTAAATTGTACTACCCAGTGACAAATCTAAGGTTCAAGGAATGACCGAGGACTTGTTCCAAGGTAAAAAACTGAGTAAGTCTGACCAAAATGCCAACTGATTAAAGACTGCTGGGGGTACAGAAAGTGACTGGCTCCCAGTGGTTCCAGATATGGAGGCAGATTATGGACTATAAACCTTTCCAAAGTGTGGTCTGGAGCAACATTCTTAGAAAGGTCATTTCATATGGCAGGGGGAAGCTCTGTACAGATTCCAGCCTTCCCCACCACAAAGCGAAAACTCTCATAAAAAGAGGCGGCTGGGACTGAGACCTGGGCCTAGCTCTGTGTCTGCAAAAGCACCAAGGGTATCTGAGCAAGTCTGCCTGCCTCTGTTTTACATAAATATCTTAACACAACATGCACCACCCAACTTCACACAGCTGTCACAGCAAGTAACAGAGAGGACATATGAAAGTGATTTGCTAAAGTTAAGAGCATCACACAAGCTTTGTTACTGTTTCTAATTTAACATTAAAGAGGGACAAAGAGAAAATAAGACAGGCAGAGCCCTGAGTAAATTTCTCTTAATCTATCTTCTGTAAATGGAATAGCAATAAAGCAAGCTTGATTTGGCTCTGCATTGTAAGTGTTTGGCTGGGTGGAGTGGGGGGTGGGGGCAGGGAGCATACACCCTTCCTACTGATGCCAACATACCTGCTCCCCAAGGGTTGATGGCTGCCCTGGCAGCACCACACCACAGACAGCGGTCACCCTGGAGGACAGGTCAGCTGAAACAAGGTGTCCCTGTAAGTACTGCAGTTCCTTCTCCTTACGCCACAGGGAAGCTTCTGGATTGGCTAAAATCAAGGCCTTCTCCAAGTCCTGCAGCTGAGCCTCTTCCAGTAACCTGAGTGACATGAGGATCTCATCAATGACTTCAATGCAGAGTGAAGCTGCATCAACACCTCCAGAAATATTCCTGCTTACCTCAACCTGAAATGGATGAGTTCCTCACTATTAAAAATCTTCTTAAGGAACGATAATTTGTGCTCTTCATTCATACAAGTTACCACAGCAAGACAATGGGCTGTGTACCTGGAGAAAATCAAAGTATATAAACTTATGGCCTGTGGGTGATTCTAAAGAACAAAGAAAACTTGCTAGCTACTGAGGGGTAAAAAAAGGAAATCTTATAGAATTAACATAACACATTTAAGTGAAAATATCCATCAGGTATAATGAATTCACTTACAGAACATGAAAAAGGTGAAACTCCACTCACATCATCTCAATTTCCTCTCATGTGATTACAGATTAAAGAAAGGGCATAAGAACACAAAAGGCACCAGCACAAAGGTAACAAACATTAAATGGTTTCCTTCCCCTCCTTATGCACACAATTCTACACTCCCTCTACCATCCCCACACTAGAAGCAAAGGAAAAATCCAATAGCTACGCACCAGCGGACCAAGGTGTCATGGCTTCTGAGGAGAGGAACACACACACTCCAGTCCCAGAGCTCCCGGAACACAGACTGCTCATGCTGCAAAAACTTGTAGGCGGCTTCCATTAGGTCCCGGAGCTTCATCCGCCTGCGCCCATAGCGGACCGGATTAGCATCTGAACTCTCTAGGAAGAGTCTTTGAAAGACTGGAGAAGTGTCCTTGAAATACCTCAGGGCAAACCTTCAAGAAGAAAGTAGTTTTCATTGGTTGGTGAGGATATCAATGCATGTACATACACTTTGAGACAGGACAGCAGAACCTAACCGGAACAGAGACAAAGTCTAAAGCCACCCAGTCCTGAGATTATACCCATTCTAGTTCAGGAACCAGGTATGGTATGAGATATCGAAGTGCTTACTACTGAAAATGCACTAATTCTCAACATTTTCTGACTTCTCACTATGAGCCAGCCACTGTTAAATCCTGGAGATACAAAACCAAAAAGATACTTTCCTTGAGGAACTTGCTTTCTGTAAATGGGTGTCTTCCTTACCCTCACTTACAGAAACAATGAGACGTGCACACACACAAGAAAGAACAGAACCTGGGGGAGTTTAGAAGAGAAACCTTACAGTAACCATAGGGGAGCTGAGAGAAGGATAATGGGGAAAATAGGGGGAAGGGATATTCTGCGTACAAAGGACACACCGACAAAGCCAAAAGGGGTAGGTTCAAGGGTGGGAGGCAGGGATGGGTGGGTGGGTGAGTGGGGAGCATCATGGGAGAAACTGGAGGCAACTGTACTTGAACAACAATAAAAAAATTATTAAACAAAAGAAAAGAAACCTTGTTTGCATTTTAAAAAATGAAGAGGAGCCCTGGCTGGTGTAGCTCAGCGGACTGAGTTTGGGCCTGCAAACCAAAGGGTCATGGGTTTGATTCCCAGTCAGGGCATATGCCTGGGTTGCAGGCCAGGTCCCCAGTAGGGGGGTGTGTAAAAGCCAACCACATATTGATGTTTTTCTCCCTCCCTTCCCTTCTCTCTAAAAATAAAGAAACAAAATTTAAATAAAAATGAAGAGGAGATCCTCATGAAACAAAAGGCAGTAAGATGGGAAAAGAACAAAAAGATACAAGACATATGAAAAATAATTAACAAAACAACAGTAAGTCCTTCCCTATCAGTAATTACTTTAACTACGAATGATTTAAACTTTCAATCGAAGGACATAGACTGGTTGAATGAGTAATTTTTTAAAAAGCTCAAACTGTATGCCATCTATAAGAAACTCAATATGGATCTAAGGGCATACAGGTTAACAGTGAAGAAATTTTTAAAAAATCTATGCAAATGGTAACTAAAAGGGAGCACGGCAGAGCAGCTATATTAACACCAAACAAGACACATTTTCAATCAAAAACCATTAAGAGAGACAAAGCCGACATTACAGAAGGATAAGAGTCAATTCACCAAGATGATATAACAATTTCAAATGTTTTTGCAGCAAACATCAAAGCTCCTACATACATGAGGCCAACTTTTGACAGAATTGACAGAAGAATCGACAGGAGAAATGCACAGCGGCACAACAGGAGACTTTAACACCTGCCTTCCAATAATGGATGGAACAATGAGATAAAGGATCAGTCAGATAACAGAGGCTTTAAACAACACTACACACCAACTGAACCTAGCAGTCATATAGAGAATACTTCACCAAATGAACGACAGCAGAATATATACATTCTCCTCTTGTGCATATAGAACATTCCTCAGGACAGACCACATATTCTCACACAAAACAAGTATCAACAAACTTAAAAATATTGGAATTACACAAAATGTCTTTTCCTATCCCAATGTAACAAAACTACAAATCCACAGTGGAGGTTTTCCTCCTCTTCTAAACAGCACCTTTCCCGCCCTCCACTTCTTCCCCCACAGGCGTGCATCTCCTAAACTCTACGGGAGCCCGTCTGCCTTGCAAACCCGTGGAGCACCGGGCAGTGGCAGCTCATCCCGCACTAATCCCTGGAACCTGTCTCCAAGACCCCCTTTCCCTGAATTCTCAGAGAGCCAGCGCAGCCCCACCTCTCTCCTGTTACTTCTTGTCCTGAACTCTTCCTTGTTTCACTCTCCTCGGCTTTAATAAACGTACTCTCAAAATAAAAAATAATAATAAAAAAAGAAATCCATGACAGAAGGAAAATGGGAACATCTTTAAATATGTGGAAATTAAACAACACACTCTTGAAAAACCAATGGGTCAAATAAGTCACAAAGAGAAACTAGGAAATACCTTGAGACAAATTAAAAGAAAACCACAACATACAAAAACCTATGTAACACAGCAGAAGTAGTGCTAAAAGGGTATTTTATAGTTATAAATGTGTACATTTAAAAAATCTCATCAACAACCTAACTTTACATCTCAAGTAACTAGAAAAAAGAACAAATTAAACCCAAAGCTAATAGAAAAAAAGGAAATAAAGACTACAGCAGAGAAAGAAAATAGAAAAATAGTTTTAAAAAATGAACAAAGTTGCCCTGGCTGGTGTAGCTCAGTGGACTCAGCGCGGGCCTGTGAGCCACACGGTCGCGGTTCGATTCCCAGTCAGGGCACATGCCTGGGTTGTGGGCCGGTTCCCAGCGGGGGACTCACGAGGGGCAATCATACATTGATGTTTCTCTTCTTCTCTCCTTCCCTGCCCCTCTAAAGATAAATAAGTAAAATCTTAAAAAAAATGAACAAAGTTAAGAGTTGGTTTTTGAAAACATCAAGAAAAGTGATAAACTCTTAGATTACTAGGAGAAAAAGAAGACAAATAACTAAAAACGGAAATAAAAAAGGTTACACTATTATGCATGCCACAAAAATTAAACAGACTGTAAGTGAATATTGTGAATAACTAGGTCAATAAAATGAATAACCTCAGATAAATGGATAAATTCTTAAAAACACACAACTTTCTAATAGTGAATCATACAGAAATAGAAAATCTGAACTGACCAATAAACAAGTCAGGAGACTGAATCAATAATCAAAATCTTCCCAACAGGGAAAAACCCAAGATATTCACTAGAGAACTGTACCAAGCATTTAAAGTTAACACCTATCCTCTTCAAAGTCTTCCAGAAAGTTGAAGAGGAGAGAACACTTCCAAGTTCATTCCATGAGGCCAGCACTGCCCTGATAGGAAAGCCAGATAAAAGACACTACAAAAGCCCTGGCTGCTGCAGCTCAGTGATTGAGCGCCAGCCTGAGAACCAAACAGTTGGTGGTTTGACTCCCAGTGGGTTGCAGGCCAGATGCCCAGTTGCGGGCATGCAAGAGGCAACCACACATTGATGTTTCTCTTCGTCTTTTTCTCACTCTCTTCCCCTCTCTCTAGAAATAAATGAATAAATAAAATCTTTACCAAAAAAAAAAAAAAAAGAAAGAGAGAGAAAGAGAATGAAAATATCCTCTGGTGAGTATAAAAAAAAGTTTTAAAAAATTCTGTCAGAATAAGTAAAATAATTCTCGGAGAGGGCGAAAAGTCTACAATTAAATACAATGTATTACCTTTACAGCATTTCTGAATACAATTTTGAAACACAGACATATAAAGGTATAATTACTTTTGGTCCCTCATCCTGCTCTATGCCAGCATGATTTCAACATGACTGACTATTCACAGGCATATACTGCCCCACACAAGGAGCACACTCTACCACAGAATTCTATCTGCTGTTATTCACAAAGGACCACAACTGCGCACAGACGTTGATCTACATGCCCAAAACAAACTGGCAGCAAATGCAGACCTGAAGCCAAGAAATTTACCCAATACAATCCAAATGAACTTGGGTGATTCTTTTTTAGAATCATTAGTTACATAATATACTGTTCAGATCAAGTTCTGCATAAGTCAGTCAACAAATACTTGAATGGCTCCAAACAGGATAGGCAGGCCAAGGACAATGCAGAAAAAGATAACCTGGGCTTTGGGAGCAGCCAATCTATGAATGAATTTCTGTTCTGCCACTTTCTAGCAAGTTATTTAACAGCTCTGAGCTTCAGTCTTCTCATTTGCAAAATGGGATTAGCACCTAACCAGAGGGTTGGAGACAGTGTCTACTAAATGCAAGAGCAGTTGTGGTGGTAGTCCTCATCACTAGTGAAAGGGATCTTTCACAAGATTTGCATGCGGTGATTGAGAGGAATGTACATCAAAGGGACCTGAAAGAACAAGGAGAAAGGGGGTGGTGTGGCTCAGTGGATTAAGCACTGTTACCAGACTGGTCACCAGTTCTGTTCAGGCCACTTGTTCGGTTCTGGACATGGTGTGTGCCTGGATTGTACACCAGGTTCCTTGTTGGGGGCACACGAAAGTCAACTGATGGATGTTTCTCTCTCACATCAATGTTTCTCTCCCTCTCTTTCTCTCTTCCTTCCCCTCTCTCTAAAAATAAATAACATCTTAAAAAGAAAAACTACAGGGAGGGGAGAAGATAGAAAAGAGAAACAAATTAAAAAAAGCAAAGAACTAAAACATGCAAAATGTAAATTGAAGTACAATCAGAACTTAAAAATAAGGTTACACTCTTGAGAGAACACTAAGGGGAAAAATTCAACATATAATATATGAAGGGGGAACAAACTAAAAATTTATAAAAACTTATTTATTCTTACATCTTTAAACTTCAGTCACCATCAAAGCACTCTCCATTTGATGCAATTCATCTATTCAGACTTTTTCCCACTGCTCAAAAGTTTTTTTTGAAGATTTTATTTAATTAGAGAGAGGAGAAGGAAAGGAGAAAAAGAGAGAGAAACATCAACGTGTGGTTGCCTCTCACACACTGGGGACCGGACCACAATCCAGGTATGCGCCCTGACTGGGAATCGAACCAGTGACCCTTTGGTTCACAGGCCAGCATTCAATCCACTTAGCTACACCAGCCAGGGCTCGAAACAGTTTTTGAACTTGTCAGTTTTCATGCCTTTTAAGTGGTTCTGCCATTTTTTGTTTCACCTCTGCCACATCAGGAAAATATTTCCCTCAGGGGAATAGGAAGGGTAAGGCATAAGGGTGATGGTGTTTCGGTCAGAAACTGCTGAATACTCAGAGCAGTATGAGCAGATACACTCATAAATCACCCATCATGAAACGGGCAAAGGCACTGAAAGTCTTCAAAAGGAGATGAATGAGGACTTCCAGCCAAGATGGAGGCGTAGGTGGAAACACTGTGCCCCCTCCCACAACTAAATTTAAAGACAGCAAAATTTTAGAAATAAAAATGCAGCCAAAACAGTGAAAATTGAACTGTACAGAAGTCCAACAACAACAAACCACTCAACCAGACTGTGTCACAACCCAGCGACTAGGTCACCCGGCCTTGGTGAACACCTAGGGCTCCACTCCTCATACATAACAGGCACGAACAGTCCAAAACATGGCTCAAGAACTCAAAGCTCCAGAGCCGATAACTCTAACCGACCAGGAAATAGTGAAGCTCTCAGATGCACAATTCAAGACACTGGTGATAAAGATGCTCACAGAACTGGTTGATTTTAGCCACAAATTAGAGGAACATATGAAGGCTAAACTAATTGAAATGAAGGGAAATGCACAGGAAACCAACATTGATGGGAAGGAAACTGGGATTCAAATCAATGGAGTGGACCAGAAGGAAGAAAGAAACAACCAAATAGAAAAGAAGGAAGAAACAAGAATTCAAAAAAATGAGGAGAGGCTTAGAAACCTCCAGAACATCTTTAAACATTCCAACATCCGAATTATAGGGGTACCAGAAGGGGGAAAGAAACAGCCACGAGTGGAAAACGTATTTGAACAAATAATAAAGGAGAACTTCCCCCGTCTGGCAAAGGAAATAGACTTCCAGGAAATCCAGGAAGCTCAGAGAGTCCCAAAGAAGTTGGACCCAAGGAGGAACACACCAAGGCACATCATAATTACCTTAGGCAAGATTAAAATGAAGGACAGAATCCTAGAAGCAGCAAGAGATAAGGGGTAGGAAGGAAGTATTCCAAGTCATGAAATCCAAAGACCTACACCCAAGACTGCTCTATCCAGCAAAACTTTCATTTAGAATGGAAGGGCAGGTAAAGTGCTTCTCAGATAAGGTCAAATTCAAGGAGTTCATCATCACCAAGCCCTTATTATATGAAATATTAAAGGGACTTAGCTAAGAAAAAGAAGATAAAAACTATGAACAGTGAAAGGACAGCAAACTCACAGTTATCAACAACCACACCTAAAACAAAAGCAAACCAAAAGGACAACTAGATCAGGAGCAGAACCATAGAAATGAAGAACACATGGAGGGTTAGCAACAGGGGAGTGAGAGGAGGAGAAGGGGGAAGAAGGTACAGAAAATAGCATAGACGGTAGGTAGGAAATAGATAGGGGGAGGGCAAGAATAGTAGGGCAAATATAGAATCTAAAGAACCTGAGACACGTGGTCATAAACTAAAGGGGGGGAAGAGTGGGGGAGGGGTATGCAGGGTGGAGGGGAGTGAAGGAGGGAATAGAACTGTAATGGTATAATCAATAAAATATACTTAAAAGAATATGAACAGTGAAAGGACAGCAAACTCAGTTATTAACAACCACACCTAAAACAAAAGCAAACTAAGAGGACAGCTAGATCAGGAGCAGAACCATAGAAATGGAGATCATGTGGAGGGTTAGCAACAGGGGAGTGGGAGGAGGAGAGGTGGGGAGACGATACAGAGAGTAAGTAGCATAGATGGTAGGTAGAAAATAGACAGGGGGGAGGGCAAGAATACTATGGGAAATACAGAATCTAAAGAACTTGTGACACATGGACATGAACAAAAGGGGGGGAATGGTGGGGGAGGGGTATGCAGGGTGGAGGGGAGTGAAGGAGGGAATGGGACAACTGTAATGGTATAATCAATAAAATATATTTTTTAAAAAAAGAAGTTGAACACAGCCTCTCACACTACCACCAGCTGGTACACTGATACAGAGGGGTTCCTGAAACCCTCACGGGTGGTGGCAGGGTGGCCGGGGGAGCCTGTACTATACATACAAGGGGCCTGCCCTCCACAAGATAATTCTGGTTTTTTTGGTTCCCCTCATATTAACCATCCGAAGCCATCTATTCAGTGGAAGAAATCTGGTAACACAAGTTCAGTCAAGGTTAAGAATGGAACATTAAAAACAAAACTAGATGACTTTTTAAAATAGAACCTTGAAATATAAGTAATATATCCAAATAAAGAAAGCATCAACAGTCTAGAAGTATTCTCACATCCTTGACAAAGAGCTTGCAAAAGGTAAAAAAAAAAAATGTGTTCAAGAACGCTATGTGCAAAACAGTAATGAACAAACAGTATTGAAATGGTAATTATTAGAGGTGAAGGATGTGTTAAATAACCTTAATGTGGTAAACATCTCACATATGAGTATTAAATCACCACACTAACTTAAACTTACACAACGTTATATGTCAATCATATCTCAGTAAGTGGGGGCAGGCAGTAACGAACACTTGGCTTAAATAAGAAAAAATAAATAAATATCTGGTTAAGGCTACCAAGGTATCTCATAAAAAATCCCAAACAGGTTACAGCAAGGCCTCAGAAAGAAGTGTGAACCCAGAAATAAGTGGTATTAGGACATCAGGATCCCAGAGAGCTTCAATGGATTCCTCCTGTTCAATCTCTAGATTTTCATCCCCATCCCATTCTCTTCTCTTCATTCTTCCTCCACCATTTATCACAATACAAAATCTTCATTTCCAAGAGGATAACACTCTCATTTTTCTTATTTTAATGATTTACAAGCTTCCTTTAACTATTTGGCTCAAAAGGCCTCTATTAACATATTGTATTCAATATGGAGGGCAATTTGTTTGCAAATATAGGAACCCATTATATTCGACTTTATTAACCCCTGTGATGTCACCTAGAGCTTAAAAGAAAGAACTTCTATATTTATGTATTAAATAAGTAGTTGCATTTTATATAAATATATTATATTAGGTATGGCCCTAGCTGGTGTGGCTCAGCTGTTTGGAGCATCATTCTGTGAACTGAAAGGTCATCGTGGATTTGAGTCCAAGTCAGGGCACATGTCTAGGTTGCAGGTTCAGTCCCCAGTTGGGGAACATGCTGGAAGCACCGACTGATGTTCCTCTCTCATACTGATGTTTCTCTATCTCTCTCCCTCACTCACTTTTCTTCTCTCTAAAATCAATAATAAGCATGTGCTTGGGTGAAGATAAAAATATATATTAAAAATATGTTAGTTATATTCCTAAGACATTAGGTATATTTCCTCTACAGAAATTTGAGGCATATGTTAAATTAACCAGCTACAGTTCTTAAAACAAAAATCAAAATCCCATTCCACACCAATACCTATAGTTCATTTCACATCTTGCACTGACTCCACATTTACACGCAACTTTCTTTTTTCTTGTTTTTAAGTTACTCTATTCTTGTTTTTAAGTTACTCTATCACAGGCACCTTTGTAAGCTGCATTATATTATTTTTGGAACAAAGCAGGTGCATAAATAAGAGATAAAATAAAATATACTGCCTTGGAAAAATGTTAATAAAAAGTAGTAGGTATGTGCCTCACATTCATTAATAAGACCATAAAATTTGAAGCTGATGAGAGACCAGATGTAGCTAATCCATCATTTTAATGATTCCACAGCATGCACCATAAAGCCTTAAGAGAAGTTGGAGTTCAAGTTACCCACATGTCAATCCTACAAGACTAACTAGCATATTTTGTGATACAGTACCACGGTCAAGTATACCTAAATGACTACCAAGAGAGACCATTATGCCAACAATCAACCCACACCACATATTCCTGATTACCATGTATGATGGTGATCTTTACTTTGCTATGTATTTTCTACTTTCGTTAAACTGGGCCTATTTTTCCCTTCCATGTTAGAAAAGCTCATAAAAATTATGCTTTTCCCCAAAGGCTTCATTTCTTATTCACTCATTCAAGGACCAGTCTAGAGGTTGTAGTTCCAAGAAACCCAAGTGTACTTACTTATTGTGTTGATGAAGACTAAAAAATAAGAGATGGATACAAGAGATGCTCCTATCAGTACAAAGCACAGTATTTTTCATGTTTGGAGTAAATGTTCTTTATCTTCCCAATTAAAAAACCCTTGACACTCATTTTCCTGCCTTTTTCTGGCTATTCTACACAAACCATATTTTACTATCAATTTAAAAGAGAAAGTCAAGTGTGGTGGCACATGCCTGTAGTCCCAGACACTTCAGAAGCTGAGGCAGGCAGATTGTCTGAGCCCAGAAGTTCTGGGCTGTAACGTGTTATGCACTAAGTTCAGCATCAATATGCTAACCGCTTGAGAATGGGGGAATCACCATGTTGTCTAAGGAGTGGTGAAGCAGCCCAGCCTGGAAATGAAGCAGGTTAAAAAAGAAATACATTACAATCTAGTTCTAACACAACTTTTTACCATAGCGATTTGGAGGGACTTATAGAAAGCTAAGAAAGCTGGAGATCTTCTAACCCACCTCCTTTAGCAACAAATCACATCCATGTGAAGTGGACGCTGTAAAAGCCTCGGCTAAAACATATTTAAATATGACTTACATGTATGTCTTGCCAGATGATATAATCCTTCAGGGCAGGGAACATATCTTGGCCACATCTTTTCCTGTCTTGATGGCCAAGACATAAAAGAAACCTAGAAAATGGTCACTGAACTGAATTGGATAAACAGATTCTCTGTGATTATTTTTATAAGCAGTACCACTTATCTCTTTCCTTTCTGTATTTTTCCTCTTCCATTCTTAGCTCAGACTCCTCCTAACTTCCCAGGAGAGAACAGATTCTACCACCTCAAGGAGAAACATGAAGAATAAAACTGTTACTCACGGAAGGACATCAGGATGGCTACCAACGAGTTTGCTCATTGAGACGCAGAGTCGTTCATGAAGATCATGGTTGACTTGGCCTCCAGTTTTAATGGCTTCGGCATTCCTTTCCAGCAAATCCAAAAGGATAGGGCGCAGATGGCGACCAATCAGCACAGTACAGTCCTTATCCAGAAGTAACTGTGCTAAAGTATTCAGGATACACTGGCGATCTTGAGGCGTCCACACCTGCAAGAAAAGCCGAACAGAAGACCCCTGTGACACTGTAAACAATATCTGCACTGCTGCAGAAAAGCAAAGAGCTCCAGCGTGGAATCAAAACAACCGATTTCCAGACTTTATAAGTGACTTTATCTTATAAAACACAGTGTGTGTGTGTGGGGGGGGGGTCCACGATAGAGAATTACAGTTACTTTCATGTAAAGGCTGTTACAAACAAGTATCAGACTACTGGGGTTTAAGGTAAAAGAACTGACATCAATTCTATGTATTGGGTTGGCCAAAAAGTGTGTTTAGTTTTCTCCAAAAAATAAAATACACATTTTTCATTTTCACCAGTAACTATTGATATGAAATATTTTTAGTATGTTGGCTGTTTTCCATTTGGTATAATACTGATTGTTTTGAATTAATGTATCAATTTGATCACTATCACCTTCAACTGGTCTACCCTACCGAGGAGCGTCAACCAGTAAGAAATCTCCAGCATGAAACTTTGCAAACTACTTTTGATAGATTTGATCTGTCACAGCACCTTCTCCATACATTGCACAAATAAATCTTTTTTCTGTGTTTCAGTTGCATTTTTAACTTTCTTGAAATAATAAGGCATAATATGCCAAAAATGCTGCATATTTTCTTCCATGTTCAATATTAAAATGACTACACAAAACCACCAATTTCGATAAGTATTTTTTAAATGCACGTTGGTATGACAGCTGTCACAATACAATCTAACAAAATTATTTCAAATGAAGTTCAAGACAACTAAGCACTACTGGAGCCATCTTACAGGGGGAAAAAAAACCTTTTGGCCAACCCAATAAAAAGCTACACAGCTTCTCTGAAAAATAATCTAAGTTTCAGGATCTCAACACTCTGCTGAGGAATCCAGTGTTTCCCCCAGCTCCTCTGCTCTTGAAGGAAAATACAGGAATTAAAGGAAAACAGAAAGACTGCAGTTAGTATGCAAAACTGACAACTCTCTTGAGGAAAGCATAAAGAAACAAATTCCTGGAAATAAATAAGGCTATCCCCACAAAGGCCCTGGCCTCTAATAAATACACAAAACAGATCCAAAGTGTACAAGCACACTTTGACATGCTAGATGGAACAGACCACAAAACTCTAGTGCCTGGGCTCAAAATGTCCATAAGCGTGACAGGGAAAACTGTCAAGTGCGTACGGGGTTCATGGTGCTAGTACGTATGTATGTACAACCCTTGCTGCTGCCCAAAGCGACATACCCTCTAACCCAGCAAGTCCAACGTGATAAATGTCTCCTAAGGAGTTTCATACCAAACATGTATCTATAAGAGTACAGCTTGATCACAAATTAAATACTATATGTAAAAACATAATAATTTTTTCAAAAGTTATCAATCTGAAAATAGGAGGTCACCTTACACCTAAGTCTTACAAAGTCTCCCAAATTATTGGGCATTCTTTCATAAAAAACACCTAATTTTGAACAAAGCACTGATGGAGAAAGGCTGTTATCATGAAACAATTTCTATCAGTATCAGTTTTGTTGTTTACAGGGGGCCGCATAAACAATTTCATAAAATTAGAGGCAAGGGAATTTAACAGACTTGGTCATGATATACAGAGGCATGACCTCACATTTTCAACTGCTTAAGTGTCCCTATAAATAAGTCCTCTAAAAATATCTTTTTTAAAGATTTTTATTTATTTATCTTTAGAGGGGAATGGAAGGAGAGAAGGACAGAAATATCAATGTAAGGTTGCCTCTTGTGAGTCCCCTCCCGGGAACTGGCCTGTAACCCAGGCATGTGCCCTGACTGGGAATCGAAGTGCGATCCTCTGGTTCGCAGGCCCGCAGCTCAATCCACTGAGCTACACCAGCCAGGGCCTAAAAATATCTTTAAAATATAAAAATAAAAGTAATATAGTAAGTGGTTACAGTGTGAAGAAAAATACACATCATGTACAAAACAAAAACAAATATATTGTCCTAGACATGTTATTCAAATGGACATTTGTGAGCTAGGAAAAAACCTCCAGAGAAGACTACTACTATTGTTATCAATACTATTATTAAATCCTCACCCAAGGGTATGTTTACTGATTTTATACAGAGAAGAAAGGAAGGGAGGGAGGGAGAAGGGGGGAGAGAGGGGGAGAGAGGGGGAGAGGGGGAGAAAGAGGGGGAGAGAGGGAGGGGAAGAGGAGGGAAAAGGAGAGAGGTGGAAAGAGAGGGAGGGAGAGAGAGGAAAGGAGGGAGATACATCTATGTGAGACAGAAACATCAACCAGTCGCCTCCCATATATGCTCCCACCAGGGATTGAACCCACAACCTAGGATGTGCTCTGACAGGATTCAAACCCACAACCTTTCGGTATCCAGGACAGTGCTCTAACCAACTAAGCCACCTGGCCAAGGTGAGAGGAAATTATTTAATAATCTTTTTCTTCAAAAGGATATCTAGAAAACTGTGATAGAGGAAATAGATATTTAACTTTTTAAAAGTCAACTTTGACTTTTATAATTTACATACAATAAAATGCACCCATTTATCAGGAGTTTTTGAATACGCACACACCATTTAATCACCACAATTAAAGCATCGAACCCAAAGTTCCCTCATGTTCCTTTGCAGTCAACCCTCTCACCCTAGACAAGTAACGATTTGATTTCATGAGATTATATTTACCATACTTTTCAAACTATAAGACTCACCCCACGCCACCAAATTTGGAAGGAATAATGGTGGTTAATGCTGCTGTTGAACTGTTTACATTTACATTGGTAAAATATTATGTTATTTATATTATTAAGTATTTTACATTTTTTGCTTCAAAAATTTTTTCCTATTTTCTTCCTCATAAAACCTAGGTGTGTCTTACGATCCGCAAAATACAATACCTATTCTGGAACTTCATATAAATTGGTTCATACAGTGTATACTCTTTTCTGTCTAGCTTCCTTTGCTCAGTATAATGCTTTTGACAATCATCCACGTAGTTGTATGCCAAAAGGCTGTGGGTTCGACTCCTGATCAGGGCACATAGTTAAGTTTCAGGTTCAAACTAGGTCAGGGCCCATTTGAGGCAACTGATCAATGTCGTCTGTCTCACATCAATGTTTCTCTCTCTCTCTCCTTTCCTCTTTCCCTAGCTCTAAACTCAATAAAAAACATGTCCTGGATGAGGATTTTTAAAAAAGCATAGGGGCTTATTTTTGAAGAAAAATGTTCCAAAAATGCACTGTGGTCACAACTGCAATATTTGTGAACAAAGCAAAAACCAATGAACTATACACGTAAGTGGATGAATTATATGGTATGTGAATTATATCTCGATAAAGCTGTTTTTAAAAATTACTATTATAGTTCACATGCACTAATTAGTTACTATGTGCCAGGCACACTGTAAGCTCTTCACATGGGTTACATCTAGATCTCACAACAATCTATTTACAATAATAATAACCACTTTTACTAACAGTACTTACTAAAGTCTAGGCTTCTAATCCTCAAAGCAACCCATACAGTAGGTATTATCCCCATCTGACAGATAAGAAAACTGAAATATAAAAAAGGGGCTAACATCACAAGGCTAGCAGCAGAATTAGGAATCCATGTCACAGAGACTGGCTCCAGAGTCCCTGCTTTTAACTACTCCATGTAACTGTTCAGCAGCTGCCATGTGGAGTATATCAAGAAATTGAGACTTAGGGGTATTAAGTAAACTTTCCCCAAAAGTCCCCAAAAGCAATTAAAGAGAATGAACCTGATTTCAGCCAATCTTCTGTTCTAGTACTCATGCATCCTAAACTTTCTGCTCTTCCTGAACATAGACAAATGATCAAGGAGGTAAGGATGCGTGATATTGAGATTTATAGTAAGAAATATATAGTCCTGGCTGGTGTGGCTCAGTGGATTGAGTGCTGGCCTGTGAACCAAATGTTCGCCAGTTCAATTCCTAGTCAGGGCACATGCCTGGGTTGCAGGCCAGGTCCCCAGTAAGGGGCGCTCAAGAGGCAACCACACACTGATGTTTCTCCCCCTCTTTCTCCCTCCCTTCCCATCTCTCTAAAAATGAATAAAAATATCCTAAACAAAAAAAGAAATATATATTTGGCCTTTGACCCCATCCCTGGCCCAGAGTTCTTAAAACCTCAGAATTCCCTGTGATGGCATCAACAAAGGTGTTATCCATTATGTTAATGAAATGAATTTTGGAAAGTTTCCAAGGATGGGGCTGGCTGAACCAAACATTCGATTAAAGGGTTGAAACTTTCAGTCCTACCCCCCTGACCTCTAGGAAGGGCAAGAGACTAGAAACAGTTCAACCACAGGAGCAAATGGGCTAGAGACTGAGTTCAATCACCAATGGCCAAATATTTAATCAATCGTGCTTGTGTAATGAAACCTCTATAAAAATCTAAAATGAAGGAGAGAATCCTAGAAGCAGCAAGAGATAAGGGGACAGTCACCTACAAAGGAGTACCCATCAGACTGTCAGCGGATTTCTCAAAAGAGACCTTACAGGCAAGAAGGGGCTGGAAAGAAGTATTCCAAGTCATGAAATCCAAAGACCTACAGCCAAGATTGCTTTATCCAGCAAAACTTTCATTTAGAATGGAAGGACAGATAAAGTGCTTCTCAGATAAGGTCAAATTCAAGGAGTTCATCATCACCAAGCCCTTATTATATGAAATGTTAAAGGGACTTAGCTAAGAAAAAGAAGATAAAAACTATGAACAGTGAAAGGACAGCAAACTCACAGTTATTAACAACCACACCTAAAACAAAAGCAAACTAAGAGGACAGCTAATTCAGGAGCGGAACCATAGAAATGAAGAACACATGGAGGGTTAGCAACAGGGGAATGAGAGGAGGAGAAGGGGGGAGAAGATACAGAAAATAAGTAGCACAGACGGTAGGTAGAAAATAGGGGGAGGGCAAGAATAGTAGGGGAAATATAGAATCTAAAGAACTCGAGACACGTGGACATAAACTAAAGTGGGGGAAGGGTGAGGGAGGGGGTGTGCAGGGTGGAGGGGAATGAAGGGGGGGAACAGAACAACTGTAATGGTATAATCAATAAAATATATTTAAAAAATAAAAATATAAAAGGATACTATTTGGAGACACCCCCCCATATTTTGCCCTATGCATCTCTTCTATCTGGCAGTTTCTGAATTATATCCTTTTATAATGAACCAATGATCTACTTGAGTGACAGCCGAAGAAGGGGCTAGTCAAAATTTCCAACATACAGGTGGTCAGAAGCACAGGACAACTTGGTCTTGCAATTAGCAACTAAAGCAGGAATAGAAAAGCAGTCTTATAGGGCCCTGGCTGGTGTAGCTCAGTAGATTGAGCGCGGGCCTTCAAACAAAAGGACTGTGGTTCAATTCCCAGTCAGGGCACATGCCTGGGTTGCAGGCCAGGTCCTAGCGGGGGACACAGGTGAGGCAAGCATACATTGATATTTTTCTCCCTCTCTTCTTCCCTTCCCATCTAAAGATAAATAAATGGGGGTGGGGGGAGAAAGAACTTTAAAAATTATTTTTTTAAAAAGCAGTCTTGTAGGACTGAGCCCTTAACCTGTGGAATCTGATGCATGTACAGGTAGAAAGTGTTACACTTGATTTAAATTGTAGCAGCTGGTGCCTGAGACCTGCTTGGTGATGCTTAGAAAACCCACACACTGGAATTAAGAGTCAGAATTGGTAGTAGAAATGAGGAAATAGATTCAATACTGAGAAAGTACAATCAGAACTTGGCTACATGTGAAGGAAAAGAATGAAGTGTTGAAGACCCTAAATTCTCTATAATATATTGATATTACTGGATAGACAGGGTGCTGCCAACAACCTACATGAAGAACACAGAGGAGGCACAATCCTAAAAAATTCTTAACCCATGTCCCAAACTCAAATGAGAACCAGTATTTCAAAAATCTTTACTTGCCAATAAAATCACTGTTTCCAAAAACTGGAGAAAAATGGAATGGCAATATAATCAACTCTTCCCTGAAATGGAAAGAAACGAATCTGAAAACACGTCTGAGGAGGTCAGAATTTGCAAAGAAAAATAAGGCAAATGGGTCCAAATCTCCTTAATTCAACGGAACTTCCTAGTACCTTGAGTCCAGTAGCATTACTATACAGTCTCAGACTCTACACCAGTGGTTCTCACACCAGTGTCAGATTCTCTAACACCTCATCTAGGAAAGGCTACAAACCATTTCCCCACCCTACTCCCAATACATGAACACCAATTTTGCATCCACACAGTGGTACAGAATCATAAATTCCCTGTTGCTGGTCCGTGATCCCTAGATTCAGAACCACTACTCTAAATTCTAAAGCCCATTTCTATTGTAGAAAAACACCTCTAGCAACAACAATACATAATTCAGGAG
Source organism: Sturnira hondurensis (assembly GCF_014824575.4). Taxonomy (NCBI): domain Eukaryota; kingdom Metazoa; phylum Chordata; class Mammalia; order Chiroptera; family Phyllostomidae; genus Sturnira; species Sturnira hondurensis. The sequence goes on along the minus strand of NW_028098001.1, from coordinate 5,417,537 downwards.
CGTGTCACAAACTCAACTCATTTAAATTGATTGTCTTTCCTTACTCCAGCCCACCAAAAACCAGTTTTCTTTCTGGAACTCCCCATTTGTGTGATTCCCTTCACTGGGGCTCACAGGCCAGAAACCCTAGGGCTGTACTTTTCACTCCATTCTCCTCTTTGCTTCAACGTTTAATTTGCTGTTCTCCAAACAGAAATGCCTCGCATGTTACTTCCTTGATGCTCCAGACCCAAAATGCTGCCATAGCTTCATAGCAATGGGATATGTGTAGGCAGTGCATTTGTGACTAAGTTCTAGATACTGGAATCATAAAAAAATTCTACTCTGATGAAGCTCACAGATACTGGGCGTGGGGAAGAATAAAATTCAAATTAAAATGCAAAGTGAAAAGAAATATGTTATAAGGGTCCAAAACTCAGACTGGGGCGAGTGAGGGTCAAGGAGAAAAGCCTCTCAAGAGGCCAAAGACCCACATCCCCCCCCCCCCCGCCCCCGGAAAAATCTAATCTACCTCATTGTTACTATGATTAGTATCATGCAGCCAGCACTGACTGTCTGGCTTTTTCCTTTAGTTGTTCTGCTTCTGAACAGTCTCCAAAAATAACTGTTAAATTCCCTGGGGGCAGAGACGCAGATTTACTTATCAGTCTTCACACAAAACCACACTGTGCCTTAGGCATAGCAGGAACACAATCAATACTTGTCAATGGGCGGAAAAGAAAGAGCAAAAAAAGAAAAATATTCACCCAAACGAACAGAGGTGGCTGCAACGGGACACTTAGGTAAAACACCTGGCAAAAGGGCAGACTTGCCACCTCAATTACAGAAAAACAAACAAAATTTCTTTCTGAAGGCCATGTCTGCCACACGGAGACGAGCGCTGCATGGGGTCAGCGGAGAGAGAACGGGAAGGCTCCCCCTAATTACTTAAAAGGTGCTTTCCAACCTCCTCAAACCCGCGCGGACACCTCCGCCACTGGCCAGCCCTCAGGAGGGGGCCAGGGTGACAAACTCGGCTTCTCTCTCCCGACAAAGCACCCTGTCACCGCTCAGGGCCGCGGGGCACGCACGAAGATAGTGGCCGGGGTCCGCCGGGCGTTTTCCCTCTTGCTCCGCTTCTTACCTGTTTGGCCAAGAACCTGCCCAGCTCGCTGCGGCTCTTCTCGTTCTTGGCAGCGATTAAACGCAGCGGCGTGGCAGCCACTTCCAGCATAAGGTGCTCCATGACCGCGGGTTCCCTACCGCAAGCGGCCACCAGCGTGCCCCGCTCCACGTTCGGAGCCCCGCAGCCACCACAAACTACGCCCCCGAGGAAGATCGGCCGGCGTAGCACCTACAGCACGGGGAGTGCAGCAGCCCACGTGGGGAAGCACGCGGCGCCCCGCGTCATTACCTCGCGACCACAACCGCCAAGGCAGGGCGACCCGACCCCGCCCCCTCGACAGCGGAAACGCGTGACGTCACTGTGCGCCAGTTCCGGGAAGGATTTTGGAGTATAAATTGCTTAGTCCACAGCCTAGTGATGGGAAGTCAGGAGGTCACGCCCAGCAGGAAAACGACACAGAACGTTCCACCAGGTTGGAGAAGAGGTGGAGACCCCAGGGGCGTGTAGTTTTCAGCTCACCGTACCTCCCTCCGCTTCAACAGGCAAAAAGATCTCATAGGAAAGAAAGGCAGATTCGTCCGTCCCGGACCCAACAATTCTTAGCTTTGGAAATTCTGCACAAGTATATCAGTGACACCCCATGCAGCATTTCTTAACTTAAATATAGGAAATAGGTGTTGGGGCAACATTCAGTTGGAGAACGTTTAAATAAGGTATGGTATATGCGTTATAAAATATTCTGAAATTGTTTTTAAAAAGTGGTGAAATAAAATAAAAGTACAATAAAATTAAAAGTACGTTGACCTGAACTTCAAGAACAAACCAAAATAATAATAAAGTCAGGCTAATGACTGCCTTTGGGGCTATTGACTGCAAAGGGGCCTAAGGGAACCTCCTAGGGTAATGGAAAGGTTTTATCATCTTGTTCTGGGTGGTAGTGGTTACTCTGGTAGATAAAAGCAAAATATTAAACAAGTGTGTGCAAGACTTGTACACTTCGTGTACGTTATACTTCTAATGTGTTTTTAAAAGGGGTAGATACACTGATATCATTTAGGATGCTATGACTCAACCTTTTAAAATGTATTTGGAAAAAACAATAAATAAAAATGTATTTGGATTTGAATTTTTCCTAGGGTTTGAATGTTGGCTTCTGGGGGAACTCAAACTCAAGTGCAGAACTTCCAAAATGAATGAGTTTTTTAAATGGAGTAGAAAATATTTCCAAATAAATATTTCCAATCTTCTTGGAATTTTTAAATTCCAAGAAGATTGAGAGGGTCCCTGAGGACATAGAGAAATGGATGAAAATTACCAAAAACTGAGGACTTAATTATTTTTTCCCGGGGTGTCTCCCATGTACACTTGTATGTGAAGCATGCATGTTTATAAACTGTGTGTTTTTCTCTTGTTTATCTGTCTTATATAACAAGGGTCTCAGCCAAAAATATAGGAGGCAGAGGGAAAATTATTTTTCTTCCCTACACACACTTTCTCAGGAATCTGTTGAGAGGGGTGTCATTTATATGGGGTGTTAACAGAAAGAAAACACGGGATCTAAAAAATGAGGCTCAACACAGAAAAGTGTGAAAAAGAATACTCAGGATGACTATTGAGAGAAATCCCAAGACTTTAGCTGGGCAGCAGCAGGAGCATTAAGGGCTCTGGAGTAACTACATTGATATTGATAGATCAGATCAGTGGTTACCCGCGTTTGGAAGTGGAAGAGAGGATTTACTGAAACGACCATGAGGCAACATATTTGAGTGATGGAAATGTTCTAAAACTGTATTGTAGTAATGGTGGCACAAATCTATAAATTCACTAAAGTTGTTGAATTGCATACTTATAATGGGTGAGTTTTATGGTATATAAATTATACCTCCTCAATAAAGCTCTAAAAGTAATAATAATAAGCAAGGAAGAAGGTATAAATGAAACAAGATTGGCAAATATTCAGAACTATTGAAATTCAATGTCAGGTAAGGGTAGTTCATTGAACTCTGTACTTTTGTATGTTTGAAATTTTCAATAATAAAAGAGAAAATAATTCTATTTTAAGACTCCTAGGGTCATTCAAAAGGACTTGGGTGCTAAAGGGTAGCAGAATGTGCCATCCCAAAATATGCCACTTAAGCATTAAAATTCAGGACATGCCACCCCCAAATATGCTGCTTTAGTATATTGGTTATTTTAAGCTACAGTCACTTTAGAAAGAGCAGATACAGGAAGTGCTGTCCAATCACCCCTCCTTTTTCTACCTTAAAAGTGGGTCATAAAATTGCTCATGAGAAAAGTGCTCTTCCTGTACCTGGAATAAAAGAACATCCTTATCACCTGAGACTGGTAGTCAACACTAAAATTGGTCTGTACAAACAAACTCACTAAACCCCTAACTTCCACTAGTTTTACTGCCATATGTCTCCTAGTCACTTCCCTAAAATTTACTAGCTTAAACCCTTTTTGTCTTGTCATTTCTTCACAAAATTATTGCTGGTCTATAAGGCATATAAGCTTTCCTGAGCTGAAGGCACCTGAAAAGAAATGGAGTCAAAAGCTCTCTGGCCTCCACTTACTTGCCTAAAAGCAGGACCTAAATTTGTAAAAGTGTCCACCCTCCCCTCTACCAGGGAGGAGAGAAGTCAATCACGAGACAACTCTACATCCTTATCAGCCCAGAGGCAGCATTAGAGGAAACTACATAACCTTGCTAAAACTAGCCCTTATCTACCATTAGTTTCCCCATATATTTGCCTTCTCACAATTTATCACTAGAGAAGCTCAGAGTTCTTTTTCTTCGTTTTGTCATGTCTCTAAAAATTTATTGTTCTATTTTTAAACATCACAAATAGAACTTTTTTTATTGATTTGAGAGAAAGGAAGGAAGAGAAACATTGAATTGTTGATCCACTTATTTATGCATTCATTCATTGATTCTTGTGTGTACCCTGGACAGGGATCAGACCCACAACTTTGGTGTATCAGGATGACACCCTAAACCACCTGATTAACCTGGACAAGACACAAATAGGATTTTTTATTTGTCACCATTAAGTGAATTTTAAACAGATTCTTGAGCGGGAGTGGGAGACTCAATTGTCAGTTCGTTCAACTTCACCTGTCTTATTCCCAGTAGCTTTTCCAGAACTACTACATTCACAGTGAAGCTCCATCAGTTTTTCCAATTCAAACTTGGGCTTCTTCAGCATTTTGACTTTTCTAACAAAGACAACATGAGTCAGATAAATAGATTGGAAAGTCTTTTCTATGTCTTTTCCAATGCCATCTGGAATCAATTAGACTACTTTTAAGTCACTTGTCCACAGCTTTTTGGTCGTGATTTTCATCATGTTCTTCCAGATTTGTCGAACCTGTTGATGCAGGTGTTCAGAATCTGAGTGTTGCATTTTTTAGTAACCAATGCAGAACAGATGAAGCAAAAAACCATCAGTAGTCTCGAAATCAATGTGAGCTTCAGTTATGGTCTGTCATTTTTTTATTGTGGAGCACATTTTGTCACAGGTAAGATCCATGCCATGGAAATTAAGCAGTCTTTGCCCTAAATATTTTCAGTAGTTGGATTGAATTTTCTTCTTTTTTTAAAGATTTTATTTCTTAGAGGGGGAGGGAGGGAGGAAGAGAGGGAGAGAAGCATTGATGTGCAAGCGAAACAATGATCAGTTGCTTCTCACATGCCTTCGATTGGGGACCTGTCCAGAGATTCAGACATGTACCTGACGAGGAATTGAACTGGTGACCTGTCAGTTGTCCGGCTGGCACTCAAGCCAGTGAGCCACAGCAAGTAGGGCAGCTTGAATTTTCTAAATGCAGCTTAATCATTCTGCCCATCAGGTAGGCTAACTTGAAAAACACGACCCTTGACACCATAAGATGTGGTTTTGGTTCCTTGAGTTCTCGTGACTAGTGTTTTTCCCATACTTACTATGTTGAACACCATCTGGTTGTCACCAAAAGATTAGTAAGCTTGTACAGCTTACCAGTCTTAGAAAATGGATCAACTATTTTCTTCTTGGCAATGGTGCTTCTCAGAGAAGCAAAAGGATTATTGTTATTTTTTAAACATGCTATATAAGTCAAAGTTCTAAACAGCTCTCTGAGTTACTTATCGTTGAGTGCTCTCCCATGTATGTGTGATACACATTAGTAAACTTCTGTTTGTTTATTCTCTTGTTAACCTGTCGTTTGTTAGCCTAATGTACTAAGCCCAAGCCAGAGAACCCAAAATGGGTAGAGGAAAAAGATTTTTTTCCCTTCCATACAGTACCAATTTGAAAAGGTCCCAACTGACCAAATGGTAAAATGTGAGCCTCTATAAGGCCAACAATTGTAATAAATTGAATTGTGTTGTATATGTTTAAATCCATGAATATATAATATTATTTGTGAAAATCAGTTATCTTCAGAGAACAAGAAATCAATCTTGAAAGCTTGTAAATAAAAGTAAGATACCAAAAATATATTTTGCTTTTTATTTGTTTATTTAAGTATATTTTATTGATTATGCCATTACAGGTGTCTCATTTCCCCCCCCTTCATCCCCTCCACTGTGTACACCCTTTCCCCCCACATTCCCCCCCTTTAGTTCATGTCCATGTGTCATACAAGTTCTTTAGCTTCTACATTTCCCACACTACTCTTTCCCTCCCTCTATTTTCTTCCCACCATCTGTGCTACTTATTCTCTGTACCTTCTCCCTGCTTCTCCTCCCAGTCCCCTGTTGCTGACCCTCCATGTGATCTCCATTTCCGTGACTCCACTCCTGATCTAGCTCTCTGCTTAGTTTGCTTTGAGTTTGCTGTCCTTTCACTGTTCATAGTTTTTATCTTTTTCTTAGATAAGTCTTTTTAACATTTCATATAATAAGGGCTTGGTGATGATGAACTTTTTGAACTTGACCTTATCTGAGAAGCACTTTATCTGCCCTTCCATTCTAAATGAAAGCTTTGCTGGATAGAGCAATCTTGGATGTAGGTCCTTGCATTTCATGACTTGGAATACTTCTTTCCAGCCCCTTCTTGCCTATAAGGTCTCTTTTGAGAAATCCGCTGACAGTCTGATGGGAACTCCTTTGTAGGTGACTGTCCCCTTATCTCTTGCTGCTTCTAGAATTCTCTCCTTCATTTTAATCTTGGTAATGTAATTATGATGTGCCTATGTGTGTTCCTTCTTGGGTCCACCTTCTTTGGGACTCTCTGAGCTTCCTGGATTTCCTGGAATTCTATTTCCTTCACCATACTGGGGAAGTTCTCCTTTATTATTTGTTCAAATAAGTTTTCCACTTGTTGCTGTTCCTCTTCCCCTTCTGGTACCCCTATAATTTGGATGTTGGAATGTTTAAAGATGTTCTGGAGGTTCCTAAGCCTCTCCTCATTTGTTTGAATTCTTATTTCTTCATTCTTTTCTGTTTGGTTGTTTCCTTCTTCTTCTGGTCCGCTCCATTGATTTGAGTCCCAGTTTTCTTTCATCACTATTGGTTCCCTGTGCATTTTCCTTCGTTCCACTTAGTGCAGCCTTCACTTTTTCATGTAATTTGTGACCAAAATCAACCAGTTCTATGAGCATCCTGATCCCAGTGTTTGAACTGTGCATCTGATAGGTTGGCTATTTCTTGGTTGCTTAGAAGCATTGGCTCTGGGGCTTTGATATGCTTTTCTGTTTGAGCCATAGTGTTTTGGTCTGTTCGAGCCTGTTACGTATGAGGGGCGGAGCCTTAGGTGTTCACCAGGGTGGGGCAACCCAGTTGCTGGGTTGTGACATTGTATGTGGGGGCAGGATTAGAGAGGGAACATTGGTGCTTGCTCAGCTCTCGAATTTCAGTCCCCTCTACTGCTTCCCACAAGCAAGTTGGGCCTTTCTGGTGCTGGTTCCCGGGTGGGTGGGCTTGTGTACGTTCTAGGACCCTGTGGGTCTCTCCAACGAACTCTCCTGTGAGTCTGGGAGCCTCTCCCGTCACCTCAACCCCCCCAAATTTTTTTCAATTGGTTCTTTTAGGCTTTCTTTCCTGTTGCTGGGGCCCTGGGTTGCATGGTCTGTTTCACTGCCCCCCTTTTTTTTTTTTTGCCTGGTTTATCTGCCCATGAATGTGTGTCCATAGTTGGCCAACCGCCTTGCATGTGTCACTGGGTTTGCTCATTTCCTCTCCACACTCAGTTCTGCCAACCCCTGCCTCCTCCTGCTGGGACCCCTCTCTGCCAGCTGCCAACTCTGCCCCTCTTACTGGTCTGGATGAATAGTTCATTGTTGTCAGACTTCAGTACAGTAAAATTTTCTGTTTGTTCTGGTTGTGTTTTTGTTTCTAAATCTTTGTTGTCCTTAAATTTGGTTGTGTGAGGAGGTATAGTATTTCCACCTACGCCTGCATCTTGGCCAGAAGTCCTTATTTATTTTTTTAATATTTTATTTATTTATTTTTAGAGAGTGGGGAAGGGAAGGAGAAAGAGAGGGAGAGAAACATCAATGTGAGGTTGCCTCTTGCATACCTCCTACTCGGGACCTGGCCCTCAGCCCAGGCATGTACCCAGGTTTGGAATCAAACCAGCAACCCTTTGGTTCACAGGCCAGTGCTCAATCCACTGAACCACACCAGCCAGGGCTATCTTGCCTTTTATATATGAATTGTATCACTGGGTAGCCAAATACAAGGTAAATGTCTCTTCATAAAAATATTCCAGCTAAGATGAAAAAGAATTAATAGAATTAGAATATTATCATTTTCCAACCCCCAGTTAATTAACTTGTTGAGGTAATAAGTATGAATGGCTGTTAAAACAAACATTAGGTGGCTTCTGAAGGAAGAACTTAATACCAACTACCATCTTGTCAAAAAGGAATAAATCTCTGGACCCATTGCAGAAAATAGAGAGGACAGAGGAATAGATTAAACTGCACCATAAATATGTAACCAGGGGTAAACATCCTTACTTCTCCCAAGCACTCTTCTTTAACCTCCAGGATTGCTATCAAAAAGTTGTTGGTGATTGAGCAAAACAGAGACAACCAAAAGAAAATTACTGGTGCTTCATTAGGATATCAGGAGTATCATGTGAATTTGATAGAGTGCTGAGCCAGCATCTAAAGACCTGAACCACTGAATGTACTTTTTCCATTAACTAGCTATGTGATCTAGGTTAAGCAACTTCACTTTTCTAGGCCTTGTTTTTTCACTAGAAGTTCTGATTTTGTATCTTTCTCCCAAAGTTAATAAAAACTTCTGGCCCTGACCAATGTGGCTCAGTTAGTTGGGCGTTGTCCTGCAAAGCAAAAAGTCACTGGTTCAATTCCCTATCAGGTCACATGCCTGGGTTGCAGGTTGGGTCCGTGGTCAGGGTGCATATAATAGGCAATGGTTGACATTTTTCTCTCTCGCATCGATGTTTCTTTCCCTCTCTTTCTCCCTCCCTTCCTGTCTCTAAAATTACATAAATAAGATATTTTAAAAAACTTCTCAACACAGGAAGTGCCTTATTTTTCCTTGTATCTCACAGAGCACTAACATACTGTGTTCATACACAATAGGCATTTAATAATGCTCAAGCCTTCCAAGTAACTAGATGACTGAGAAAACCAGTAATAATTTACTTAATTAAATCTCTTGTGCAAATTACAAAAGAAATATATTTGTTGAGAAACTAGTGCACTACCTGATTTCTCTATCTACTTATAAACTGTAAGGGAAAATGCAAATTAAGAAGCTATTCTTTCTGTGGAAAATAAGGAAAGAAACTCCTTTCCCGCTTTCACTGCTCCCTTTTCTTTCAGAATTCCTTTTGTTCTCCTTCTGAAATGTATGCAAATCTTTTTACAATAGCTTTTCCCCAGTTTCACAACTCTAGGTTTCCTCAAGGACCTGGGAGCCATCTCTTTGGGATGAAATCATCATCAAGGAAGATAATTCCCAGTTGTGCAATTTCTGTGGAGAGAGTCCTAACTTGTCACCTGACTCTAAATTAGAAAACCTATGTAATGTAATATAATGGTTATATCCACTTGGCTATTGTTAAATTAATTAAACAAAGAGGCCATCAGACTGAGGTAGCTAGCTAAGCAAACCAAAATCTAAGCCTGTAAATGCCTGAAGGTTAGAAGATCAAAAACACTAACTACAATGAATCATTGTCCTCACTGGTGTGGCTCAGTTCAGTTGGCTGGATGTGGCCCCACAGAGCAAAAGGTCACATGTTCATCCCTGTTAAGGGCACATGTCTGAATTAGGGGTTCAGATCCCGGTACATGACGCAAACTTTCACATCAATGTTTCTCTCCCTCTCTCTAAAAATAAATAAAATATTTTTAAAAGAGACATTCACTAAGAGCCAGCTAGCCTTTAATTTATAGCCAATCACTGGAAAGAATTTAGAATGGAAGGACAGATAAAGTGCTTCTCAGATAAGATCAAATTCAAGGAGTTCATCATCACCAAGCCCTTATTATATGAAATGTTAAAGGGACTTAGGTAAGAAAAAGAAGATAAAAACTATGAACAGTGAAAGGACAGCAAACTCACAGTTATTAACAACCACACCTAAAATAAAAGCAAACTAAGAGGACAGCTAGATCTGGAATGGAACCATAGAAATGGAGATCACATGGAGGGTTAGCAACGGGATTAGGAGGAGGAGAAGGGGGGAGAAGGCACAGAGAATAAGTAGCATAGACAGTAGGTAGAAAATAGGGGGGAGGGCAAGAGTAGTATGGGAAATATAGAATCTAAAGAACTTGAGACACGTGGACATAAACTAAAGGGGGGAAATGGTGGGGGAGGGGGTGTGCAGGGGGGAGGGGCATGAAGGGGGGAATTAGAACAACTGTAATGGCATAATCAATAAAGTATATTTAAAAAAATTTATAGCCAATCAGTCCTAGCTGGGTAGCTCAGTTGGTTGGAGCATTGTCCTGATGCACAGGGGTTGTGGTACAATCCCCAGTGGGGGCATGTGCAAGGGTCATTCAATGGGTGAAAGAACAAATTGCTGTTTCTCTCTCTCCCCTTTCTTCTTTCTGTAAAATCAATAAGCAAAAATTTAAAAATAATTTATAGTAAATCAAACACTTTCCTTTCTTTCTCTATATAAGTCTTACACCTGGCTCCTGTCTGGGGAACACTCTGAACCATTACCGGTTTGATGCTGCCCAGTGGGAATTGATTTTTGCTTAAACAAACTTAAAATTTTAATATGCCTCAGTTTATTTTTTAACACTACATAAAAGGGTGAGCTTTCTTCCTGCCTCTGCAGTCTCCTAGGGGAATTGTCTGTGATGTGCTTCACATTCTGGTTTAATGCTTATTGAATAATGGTTTTCTTTCCCTTCTACCTTATATAGAGATTTTCAGCATTGGGAGGAAGTGAGGAGGTATTGTTTTAAATTATATTTTCCCTAACAACCATGATTTTATACATAAAACAAGCAAAGCACATTGAAAATTAGAAGAAACTAAGCCTTTCATATTATTATTTAGAATAACAAATTTCTTACTAAATTATAAGTTCCTTCCATAAATATTGATTGCCTCTTTTTTACAGTTAGTTTATTCAGCACATACTATGACCTTTCATATCGAATAGTAAATACCCATGAGGGGCCCCCCAAAATTCTCCTCCTCCCTCAAGACTTCCTGTTTGCACAACTGTTACTAATTCTAAGAGTCAATGTACATTTAATACTATGCCAGACACACTGTTCCTAGCAGGTTCTGGGAGTATAGAGGTGATAGACCTCTGTCATTAGAGGATTAGCAGTTTCATGTTGAAGATGGATTATTGTCACACAGGGCTGTAGTAGGGAGACAGAGACAGGTTACTATGAGAGTACAAGTGGGGAAAGCTGCCAGCTCAACCTAAGAAATAGGAAAAACTTCTGGAGAAGGTGAGATGGGAGGTCAGGCTTGAAAGTGACATAATAAATTTTACTGAAGGTTTAGAGAAAGTTCAAAGCGATTACACACTCCAGTCTCCAGAGGAAGAAGAAAGTAACTAAACCCTTCATGGAGATCCTTGCTGCTATCCTTGCTCCTCTATCTCACAATCACCCCCTTCTCTGCTGTGCTCTGAGAAGGCCCCTCTGTCAGGTAAATCTGCCTCTTTCAAGAAAACTCCATCCCCTGGCCCTGGCTGGTGTAGCTCAGTGGATTGAGCGCGGGCCTGCGAACCACACGATCACAGTTTGATTCCCAGTCAGGGCACATGCCTGGGTTGCAGGCCAGTTCCCGGCAGGGGACACACCAGAGGCAACCATACATTGATATTTCTCTCCTTCTCTCCTTCCTTTCCCCTCTAAAGATAAATAAATAAATCTACAAAAAATAAAAAATTAAAAAAATAAAACTGAAAAATTAAAAAAAAAAAGAAAACTCCATCCCCTTCCCACAGAAATGGGCCTCACCTATCATCTGGTCTCTTTCCAAAATATCCAGAAGTTCCAACACACATGAACACCCAGGCATTCCTCAAATTTCAACTTCTTTAACCAATACCCACATTTATTATTGTTGAAAACAAGAGTACAAGCCCAAAATTGATCAGCTATAGTAATCCCCAAGTCACCAAACTAAGACTTAATTACAGCTTCTGCTCCCTCAGAAACAGAACCTTAGACCAGTCAATCATGAATTCTCTGATCAGCATTAGTTAGGTAATCTGCCTGATAAACTTTTGCCATCCCCTAAAGGAAAGTAACCTTGCAATAACCAATTGATTTGTTGCTGAGTATAACGTCCTTGTTTCTGCTCCTTCCTGTATATAAAAGCCTTTATTTTGTATACCTCCTCAAAGCTGCATTCATTGATGTATCTCTCACACATTGATGTTTCCCTCTCTTTCTTCCCGCCTACCCCTTTCTCTAAAAATAAATAAAATCTTTATAAAAAAAGAAAAACATGGAAGTGTCAGTTCCTCCATATTTTTTGTAACACTTGTTATTTTCAGACTTTTAATTTTAGTCAGTCTGGTGGGTTTTTGGAGGTATCTCATGGTTTTAATTTGCATTTCCCTGATGAGCAGAGATGTTAGTAGGTTTTCAAATGTTTAATACTCCCGTGGATATTTTTAAATATATTTTTTGAAAAAAATTTTTGCTCATTTAAAGAAAAAGTGGGCTCTCTGTTTATTTGTGTGTGACTTTTTTTCTTTTGGGGGTGGTAGAATATCCTGGATATAACTTTTTGTCAGATGTATGAATTGCAAATATTTTCCCCTGGTTGAAAGCTAGGACTTTTTCCACAGAAAAATGTACCAATTCATAATTTTTGCAAACAATTTCACAGGGTTCCAGTTACTAGACTCAGTTATAAGCACTTGTTCTTGGGCATGTCCTAGTTATATTTTGAAGACTTCCTTACTTTCTAGTACAAGAGGTATTCCAAGATCATCTTTTTTACCCTCCTGCCCCACTCCTGGATCATCCATATCTCTAAGGAGTTCCATTAAATAATCAACAGTATCTAGGGACTAAGATCTGGACACTATGATCACTCATTGTTATTGGGCTATCACTGCTTCTAGGCCCTTTCAGGGAACAGAAGTAGAAAATATGAATATATACACATACAACATACATGTATATATAGATAGATAGCTATAGATATAGATATAGATATATGTATTCAAATCATTAAGTTCATACTGATAACCTTTAGTGTAATCCGAAAATTACAGGATTTTATCTTGTCTTCCTCCACTCTGTATTTGTATCATCCTTTTCCATAGTGAGAACTCTGGCTCCCACAATACTCAATACATTTCTTTACTTCTCAATTTTACAATACATGCAATATGATTTCAGAGTTCCTATATTCATACTACTATAAATAACCAACTGGATAAATGGAAATTAATATTTGTTTGCAAGTTTTTAAAATTTATTTGTTTTTGTTTTATACTGAGAATATATAAACTATTTTTCAAAGTTCCTTGTATTAGTGCCTTTTTTCCTTTATAGGTGTATATATTATTTTGAAATGCAGATAAGTTCATTGGTTTGTTGTAGACTTTTCATTTTAAGTTTAAAAGTAAGTGAAATTGACTAATGTTATTAAAAATACTAGACTGTTGGAGAGAACTTGAGGTTCACTACACGTTTAAGTACTTAGGAATGCTTTACTTGTCAGGGTTTTTATGTTTGTCCTATCAGTATTTAAAGCATTTTTTAAAAAAGATCAAATGTGTTACATTTATAAATGGAGTTTAAAAATTGAAGGGAATTTAACTATACTGTGTAAATGGTAGTGGTTATTAATTTAAGTTTATCAAACATGGTTTTCCTTCTCTGGCTTTCCATTCTCCCATTTTATGTAACAATTTTAATAAAACTCAACATTATTTTGTTTTGATAATATCACTACTATTCCAGTTATCTAATGCTGTGGGAAAAAATTACTTCATTTTGTAATTATATTTTATTGGTTATGCTACTACACTTGTCCCAATTTTCCCCTCTTTACCCCACTCCATCCAGCTGCCACTACCCACTCCCTGAGACAATCCCCATACCATTGTTCCTGTCCATGGGTCATGTATATATGTTCTTTGGCCATTCCATTTCTTACACTGTACTTCACATTCCTATGGCTATTGTGTATCTACCTATTTGTATGTCTTAATCACCTCTTCACCTATTCCCTCACATCCCCCTCCCATCTGGCATGCATCAAAATGCTCTCTGTATCCATGATTCTGTCTTTCTTCTTGTTTGCTTAGTTTGATTTTTAGATTCAATCATTGATAGATATGTATTTATTGCCATTTATTGCTCATAGTTTTGATTTTCTTCTTTTTTGTAAATAAGTCCCTTTATTATTTCATATAATAATGGTTTGATGATGATAAACTCTGTTAGTTTTTTCTTGTCTGGGAAGTTCTTTATCTGCTTCCTGATTCTAAATGACATCTTTGCTGTGTAGAGCAATCTTGACTGTAGGTCCCTGCTTTTCATGATTTTGAATATTTCTTGCCAATTCCATCTTGCCTGGAAAATTTCTTTTGAGGAATCAGCTGTCAGTCTTATGGGAACTACCCTGTAGGTAACTAACTGCTTTTCAAGTGCATGAAAAGGACATTTGTCCAAAGGATGCTTCGAAAGGCAAGAAGGTGACTTAACCATAAAAAAAAAGCTAAGCACTATCACAAAGAATATAGGCAGATGTATAGAACTGAGATTGAAATGGCTAGGGTGCTAAGAGAAGCTGACAACTTCTTTGTACCCACAAAACCAAAACCATCATTTGTCATCAGGATCAGAAGTATTAATAGTATGAACCCAAAGTTCCAAAAGGTGCTGCAGCTTCTTCACCTTTGCCATATCTTCAATGGCACCTTTGTTAAGCTCAAAAAGACTGAGGACTGTGGAACCATATATGGCATGGGGGGTACCCAATCCTGAAATCAGTGAATGAATTGATCCACAAGTGTGGTTGTGGCAAAATCAACAAAAAACAAATTGCCCTGATGGGCAAATACATTGTTGCTTGATGGTTTCATTAAAATGGCATGATCTGTATGGAGGATCTGATTCATGAGATCTCCACAGTTGGAAAACACTTCAAAAAGCAAAAACTACCCATGGTCCTTCAAATTACCTTCTTCACGAGGTGAAATGAAAAAAAAAAAAAAAAGACCAACCATTTTGTAGAAGGTGGAGATGCTGGCCACAGGCAAGACCAGATCAACAGGCTCATTAGAAGAATGAACTAAGGTATCCACCATGGTTATTTTAATAATCTGATAAATTAATAAACAGTGGCTGTTTCAAATTGAAAAAAATCATGGCTTCATGTTGACATTTCCAATTCACAGAATAGTACAGGAATTATGTATCTATTTTTCTCTTTTTATCCAATCCTAGAGATTTCCCCCCAGTTTCCTTTCCCCCACCCCCCACCTCCCTAATCTATCACTTTTGTGGGCATAAAGTAGTTAACAATTAACAATTAACATGATGATTTTAAGAATGAGGGGATTTGTGGTCTCTGCTCTGGTGCAGTGGTTGTGTTTTGAGGGGTGGAGGGGTAGAAAAAAAAGAAAAGTACTTTGATATTCCAAAGGTATATTATCAAGTATGCCATCTTTGATGCAAAAAGACAACAGACAGGCTTGATTAAGGAGATTGACCTTTGGTAGGGAAAAATACTGGCTCAGGATATGACTACCTGCTATGAACTGCTTTTAGTTAGAAAAATTTAATTTCAGACCATCCTATGTAGTTACTTCAGGTCTCTGAGTTCATAAGGCAGCCATGTAGGCCTCCCATGAGCTTGTCAGATTTAGTATGTGGCCCCTTTTTCATCCACAATGTGAAGTATTTAAGAGTATACCAGTAAAATGAGAGACTTTGTTAATGACTTCAATAATAAGGTCACTCTTTTCCAGAGGATAATGTTTTGAGAAACCTTTACTTATTTTTATAGTATATATGCTATGCTCTCAATAAACATTTTTTGATGAGTGCTATGCTGAAAGCCAACATTCGACCAATTGCTAAGTTTTGCCAATTTTATCCTCTATTCTAAATCTATCCCCTTTCTTACCTACCATCTTTTTGAGATCCTCATTTTCTGTAGCCTGGATCAATATGAGAGCATTTCAGAATCCTCCTTCTCAAGGCCAAAGGATCTTAATTATGCAAATCAGATCATGACAACCCGAAGCTTAAAATCCTTCAGTGGTCCCTATGCCTCAACACTTGGAGGTAAATTCTAAGCTCGGTGACATATACATGGCCTTTCAAGATCTGATTCCTGCATTGCTTTCCAGCTTTTCTGCTCCAGCAACAATGAATGCCTTGTGATTTCTACCTTTTACTCTTTCCTAGTCTCCATTTCCTGGAACTCCTAAGTGTCTAACTTTTTAGTAGCTAGGCTGATTGGGGGACAATTTAGCAAACCAGTGTTCTCCCAAAACATATTCTTCCTAATGGGGGACTTAAAAAATTTTTTTTCATGGACAAACCCTGCCTCAGGTCTATTTGCACAAACACCACAGGAGGACCCCAGCACCGGGGGCACATCAGTCCTTCTGTCCTCACATTGGCAGACAAAAGCCTCTACTATGGAGCCTTTGCAGGGGCCTAGGCACATTTGGGAGCTTGAGACTGAGCCTGAGCTAGAGCCTGAGTGCTGGCTGCATCTGTAGCCTGGGGCTTGGGCCTTGGTCTTTGGCTGGCAGAGCAGGAGACCCTTGGCGATGCAGGCACGAGCATGTTTCCTGAGCTTGAGTTAAGCAATGTAAGCAAGTCAACTGAGTTTGCGGCTGCCCCCCTTTGGGATCTTGGGCTTGATCAGGCCCTTGATAGCCTCAGCATGGGTGCTCATGGCCTTGACGTTGTTGGCCTGCATCTTCTTCAGGCCCTTCTTGTTGTGCTTCTTGGCAAAGCACATGATCCTCAGGAACCTGGGGTCTACCCCCTCGAGAGATTCCTGTCTTTGTGACGAGTTTCTTGATGCTGTTTCTGTGCCATTTGGGGGACTGGTTGTCTGTGGTGTAGTTCTTGGCCATCTCTGCACCCAAGCCCATGGCTCTTGAAGTGCCTGGGACTGGAAGAGAACTTTTTCAAAAATGTATAAATATGTATTAAGTTCAGCCCTGCCAAGTTAGCTCATTTGGTTAGAGTATCCTGCAGATACACCAAGGTTTTGGGTTCAATCCCATCAGGGCATATACAAGAAGGAATGAAAGAATGTAAAAATAAGTGGACCAGCCCTGGCTGGCCGTAGCTCAGTGGATTGAGCACAGGCCTGCGAACCACACGATCGTGGTTCGATTCCCAGTCAGGGCACATGCTTGGGGTGCAGGCCAGTTCCCAGCAGGGGCCAGTTCCCTGCAGGGGATGCACAAGAAGCAACCATACATTGATGTTTCCTTCCTCTCTCCTTCCCTTCCCCTCTAAAAATAAATAAATAAAATATTAAAAAAAATAAGTGGACCAGAGGGGAGGAGAAAGGGGAGAAAGGGAGAAAGGGAAGGGTCTACTCAAGGAACATGTATGAATGACCCATGGACATTGACCACAGGGTGGGGATAGACTGAGGTAGAAGGTGCCGGTGGGCTTGGCGGTGGAGAGCAATGGGAATAAATTAGGACAACTGAAAAAGAAGAACAACAAAATAAAATAAAAAGTACGTGTAAAAAAAAAATAAGTGGGCCCTGGCTGGTGTGGGTCAATGGATTGAGTGCCGGTCTGTGAACTGAAAGGTCGCCTGTTTGATTCTGTCAGCCCACATGCCTGGGTTGCAGGCCGGGTTTCTGCTGGGGGTCTGCGAGAGGCACCGAATATATGTTTCTCTGTGTCTCCCTCCCTTCTCCTCTCTCTAAAAGTAAATAAATTCATTAAAAATAACTATGTGGTAAGTTGATATGAAGTTGCAAGGTGTAAAAACGGACAAATTAAAGGAAATGGCTAGGGATCAAGATCCCTAGATGAAGTGGTAGAGAAAGTTGCCTTTGTTACTTCCTCTCCAGCCAATGGCGCAGGCTCCGCCTACGGAGGCTGGACCCTATGGGCACCTCAGATTCCTGCAGGTTCTATCAGATTACTCAAGTGTTCCACTCTCTAAAAAGCTCTCCCCTTCTCCATCCCTGCCCCCACCTCCGCCACTGGACTGGTATCCATTCCTCAAAACTCCCAACACTCTGGCTAAGTTGTTTGCCCTCAGCACAGTGTCTGAGGGCAAGGAACAGTGCTAATTCATCGTTATCGAGCCAGCGTCCAGTACTCTCTGCCTAGCACGTGGGACACTCAATAGAATTTACGGAATGAAGGACTAAATAAATCACAAGGCCTTCTCAGAGTTTACTTTCCCTTTCATTAAAGGTTTTTCCCGGACCCCGCCCCTACCTTAGTTGAGGCCCCACCTCTTCCGTAATGAAGCATCACTGTGTTTCCTTCTCCGCCCTCTCAGGCCCCGCCCATTTCCCCATAGGCTTACACCGAAGGCCACTGGAGTTTGGCGCCAACCGTGTTTTTTTTTTTTTTCCTCTGCCGAAGGCGGGAACTAGTTATGTGCGCCGGGACGTGCTTTGCGTCTAGTCTGATTGGCCAAAGGCGCTCAGTCCCTCCTCCGCGGCCTGGTTGCGCTCTTGCATTGGCAGAGATGCCAGGGAGACCTCGCTGTTCCGAAAGGATTCCGGGCTGTCTTGGGTCTGGCAGGGTGTGTAAGTTGCGGCCAGTGTCTGCCCGGTACGGGGCTGCTGAGGAATGAGCTGCATGGCGAGGTAGTGCCTCCAGCGGAGGCCGGCAGCGTCCGGGGAGCCAGTGAGTCGAAGAGAGGAGCAGAGTCGGTGAGGGCTGGGCGCACCTGATGTCCGGGGCCCGCAGGTAGTCGGGTTCCCGTTGCCCTCGGTTCTGGGTCTTGGCTCTCACTTCGTCCATTTGGTCCTTGGAGAGGATCCAGGCAGTGCTGGGGGCGAGCGCACGTAGGAATTGCTCCTTCGGCCGCACTTTCCGCCCCTCCCCCTCCCCTCAAAACAGTCTCATCTTGGAAGGTGCTCTTAAAGGCTTTCTGAAGGGATTCTTTGGAGGAATGGGTTTTCCTAAATGTAAAGTGATCATTGATGTTGGTTGTTTCCGAGACTGTTTTGACCCAGAGAAGCTTCTTAATGTCCTGTGCTTCAGAGAGCAAGCTAACTCTGATTCTTACATGTTCTTTCCCAGGTTCTTCTCTGGTCTTTTCCACTCTTTACAGCCAGCTCCAAATCTTTCACCTCTAAAGGCCCCTTCCCCATCTTACTCAGCGCCTCCTTGGAAGGGGACAGAGACATTTAGGGCGCAGATTCCCTCCTTTCCCACTACAGTTATCTTCTAGCGTTTTTTGCCATTTTACAACTAGGTGTCTCCATTGGAAAGAAAAATTATGCTCATTAGTGATTATTTTCGATTTTGTCATCTGGCTTTGCAGAGAGAGCTAGGATCCAGTCCCAGATTTGCCACTTACCAGCTGTTTGACTTTGGGGTATGTTTCTTAGTCCTCTGTATCTGTTTAGTAATCTGTATAAAGGGAAAAAGAATAGTAGTATATATCAAAGGACTTGTGAAGGATTTAAAGTGATTTAATAATGCATTTAGAATATTTAGATCAGTATCTGGCACACAGTGTTCAGTGTATATGTAGTGTTTGTTGTTATTTTCCTCTTACATATTTTTTAGGGATCTTGCTGTGTTAGATTTATCCTTTCCCATGAGCCTAAAAATACACTCTCCCTCTCCTATGGCTTTTTTCAGTTTTTCTCTACAGATGCTTATTTCATTCCCTCTTTTTTTCTTTTTTTAAAGAAAACTTCCTTTATATTCTTTTTAAAAAATTTTATTTTAGAGAGAGGGGAAGGGAAGGAGAAAGAGTGGTTGTGGTTGCCTCAACCACAATGTGTGGTTGCCTCTCACGTGCCCTCCACTGGGGACCTGGCCTGCAACCCAGGCATGTGCCCTGACTGGGAATTGAACCAGCAACCCTTTGCTTCACAGGCCTGTACTCAATCCACTGAGCTACACCAGCCAGGGCCTTTAGATTCTTTTTAACAGGTATCACAAAACTCTAGGTGATCCTTCTCTCATCTTCACCTTCATATCTGAATTTATTGGAATTGTTTCTCAAAAGATTGAGCCTGCAACTCTTTCATCATATTTCTCAGTGTTTAAGATGTTGCTTCTGCAATTTTCATACATATAACATTCCTGTCAGTAGCAGTTCTCATTGTATATTGAGATCCTCAATCAGAGGAAGATGAGAGCGAGTGTGCAAAAGCCCCTTTTTCTCTTCCCAGGAATCTGATACATAATCCGTTCTCTTTTCCTCCGTCCCTTTCTAAGACAGTCATTAGCCTTTGTAGTTCCAAAAAAGTAAACTCAACAGTAACAGTTACATCTTATCTTGTGTCCTATTTCGTACAGTTTCCAGCTGTGTATGAGACATTTTAACCTGGATGTCCTACAGATAGTTCAACATGTCTTTGGTTCTCAATTTTCAGTTAAGAGTATGAATACTTTGTTATCAAAGTTAGGAACCTCAGAGTTGTCTTTTAATAAATTGGGAATTTCACTAATTATCTTTTTTTTTATTGTTGTTATTACTGCCAACCTGCCAGGCCCTGTGCTGAGAGCTGGGGATGCAGTGGTGAATAGAGCAGAGTAGAGTCTAACAGTCTGTTTTGGTCTCCATGGAACTTATAGTCCAGTGGGTGAGATGGAAATTTTTCCAGGAATACCACAAAAAAAATGTAATCATAAGCTGATTGGATTCCCAGCTTCATGTACTATACTGTTGATTCCCTGAAAATTATTTTTCATTTGTTAGTGTATCCTTTATTTCTGACTGGTTCTTTGTTTTGGTTTTCATGTCCTATTTTATCTCTCTAAGTTCATCTACTCTTCCCCTAAGTTCATTGAGCATTCCTATAACCAGTGTTTTGAACCCTTCGTCTCATAGGCTACTTGTCTCCATTGCTTTTTTAGAGTTTATTCTGTTTCTTCACTTGGGACATGTTTCTTTGTCTCCTCATTTTGGTGGCCTCCCTGTGTTTGTTTCTATGTGTTAAATACAGTTGCTATGGCCCCTGGGCTTGGTAGTGTGGCCTAATGTAGTAGGTGTCTTATAAGGTCCAGTGGCATAGCCTCCCCATTCACCCAAGCTAGGCATTCCGGGTGCACCCTTCCTCCCTGTCACCCTGTGTGGGCTGTGTACCCTCTCCTGTTATAGTTGAGTTTTAATTGCTATTGGTACATCAGTGGAATGGATCACCCCAGCTCGATTGGCTGTAAGAACTGGCCACAACCGCTATGGAGGATCAGCTGCGCAGAGGCCTACCCCATGGAGCAGGACTTACTTTAGTGGGGCTCGTATCCACTGAATCTTCCCCTTGAGTGTGTCACTTGTGGAGGTGGTTGGGTGGTGCTTTGATGTGATTCGGAGATGTCCAGCAGGTGTGCTGGCTCTGGGGCCTCCCAGATGTGCAGGCCAAGGTCAACTGCCTCCTGTGCGCTGCCTGGGACCACCCAGCATGAGCTACAAAGTGATCTGCAGGTGGCTGCTACTTTTGCTGGGCTTGGAGTTATCCAGGAGAGGCCAGGCTATGAACCAAGGTCGGCTGCACCTAGTGCCAGGCCCGGCCAGATAATGCTTGTTTGTGAGATTTTTAGGAAAGTCTGAAGCATAAGTCAAGACAAGCCATGTGAATGGAAAAGCCGCTGGAAACAGCTTGGGTGAGCCCACAAAGTTGGGTGGGGCAGAGTTTCAGGGAATCACCAGAGCAGGGCTAACTGTATGAGCTAGGTTGATAGAGACCCAGGTATGGCACCCACTGGCTGGCTCTCTGGGGAAAGGACCCAGGAAGGGAACAGTGGCCTCTGCCAGCACTTCTGTCTGGGAGAAAGGTGCCCCTGCAGCTTTTACTCTAATGCCGGACGGTTCACTTCCTCCCTGTGTGTCCCTGGTGCCTTTGAGCTGCTGCCCCAGAGCTGGAGCTCAGAGCTAGTGAGTCCAACCAAATAAGTCTGTGTGTGGGCCCTTTTAAGAGGAACTGCCTGGGACTCCATAAGCACTGTGTCTCCCTCAGGCACAATCCTCTCTGGATTTTACAGCCGGAAGTTACGGAGACTTCTCTTCCTGGCACAGAACCTTGGACAGGAGAGTCTGGTGTGGGGTTGGGACTCCTTGCTCCTAAGGGGGAACCTCTCTGCACCAGAGATATCCCTCCCAATTTTTGTCTGCCATACATTGGTGTGGGACTTACCTGTTTCTTCTCTGCTTCTTCTACCAGTCTCAATGTGGCTTCTTCTTTATATCCTTACTTGTAGGATTTCCATTCTGCTAGATTCAGGTGGTTCTGATTGATTGTTTTGTAGTTTAGTTGTAATTTTGATGTGGTTGTGGGATGAGGTGAGTACCACCTTTACCTACACCACCATCTTGACTGGAAGCCCCACTTTAACTCTGAAGATAGCGTAGTGGAAGGTAGAATGAAGAAGAATTGAGGCTGTGGATTTGTGGAGACAAGAAAAGAGGGACATAAGCACCCAAGATTGTGGCTGTAGAAGAAATTGCAGATTTTATGTGAAATATTGTGATGGCAGATGGAATGGCTCTGGTTCATTGCCTTGTGTTTGGGGTCCCTTACCACCCTATCCCCTAAAAAAAGATTGAGGAAAAACCGTGTTTAAGCCATTGCAAGACAAAGGCTGTTGTTATACTGTGATAAGGAAGTGTTGGGTATCTAGAGAAGGGTACCATCATATAAAGGACTAGATTCCTTCAGGTGTTGCTGTGTTTAATTAATGGTGCAAAACTTTAACATCCTGGGAAGAGCACTGTTTGAACCAACGTAATTTCTGTATTATACTGATGTCACTTGTCTATTTATCAGTAATGAATGCGCAGACTTGCATTATAGAAACATGCTGTGGTGGTACAGAATCAGTTGTGTAGCTGAATGTGGTAGGTAAGGGGAGCAGTGTGAGGAAAGTTGATAAACATTTCTGGGAAAGGTTTTGGGTTCTGTGCTAGGAAAGCTTAACTTGCTAATGTTATTTTGGGTAGCTCCTGAAGGTTTCTGACCTGGCAATAAAACACAGGCTAGACAAAAACTATTAATTTTTGCTTCAGTGTGGAAAATGGTGATAGGAAAAAGATAATGGTAGTCTGGAAACTAGCT
The DNA here is from genome assembly GCF_014824575.4 of Sturnira hondurensis. NCBI lineage: Eukaryota > Metazoa > Chordata > Mammalia > Chiroptera > Phyllostomidae > Sturnira > Sturnira hondurensis. The sequence goes on along the minus strand of NW_028098001.1, from coordinate 5,394,782 downwards.
AGGAGACTTTTAAAATAATTTAAGTGAGAAATAATTGTATCAAACTGAATGGAGAAGGTAGGGAATGAAAAAAAAAGATGGTATATACCTCAATTTTATTTAAAGGAATAACAAATTGTATCTCTTGTGGTAGATCCATGACCTTTGTTTTCTGTATGAATCCAGGGATTGGAGTTTTGGCTTCTTTCTTGCATAAAACATACCCATGACATTGTTTATGGTTCCTAGCACTTTTTTTTTATTAAAGTGGAGTAACATACTTGTTAATCAATCTGAGTATAGACTAGATTTTCCTGTCCACTAATTTTGGTTATCTCATCCTCCCTTGGTTTGACAAGCAGTTGTGTTGTGTGTCTTACTGTTTACCTTTGAGTTTTTCCAAAACATTTAGCCTAGTTTTCACTGGAAAATAACTCCCTTTTGTAATGTGGTGTTTTGTAACATTATTACTTAGAAAAATAAGGGAACAGACATAATTGGATTTGGTAACAAATGCACCTGGCTATTGGTGAGTGTGTATCTCAATTGGTAGGAGCAGAAGTGTATAGGCACAGTTATGCTCCATAACCTCAGGTAGGCATAGTTCATTGATCATAGGCAACATCCATCAAGTTTAGCTGTCATAGTAGAGAATTTTAGACGTTAGTTAATGTCAGATAAGTCAGATTTTTTTTGTTTTATTTTACTGTTTTGGATTTTTGTGTTGCTTTGGCTCTTGCCACTGCAAATAGCGCTTCATTAAATAGTTCTGTACAATCCTCACTGGTGTGGCTCTCAGTTGGTTGGGCGTTGCCCTGCAAAGTGAAAGGCCACCAGGGTTCAATTTTTGGCCAGGGCACATGCCTAGATTAGGGGTCAGTCCTGGTCAGGGCAAGTACTAGAGGCAGCCGATCCACATTTTTCTCTCGCATCAGTGTTTATCTCTCTTACATCAGTGTTTCTCTCTTCTTTCTCCCTCCCTTCTCCCCTCTCTAAAAAAAATTAATAGAATTAAAAAAATATTTTTGTACAAAACATTTTTGTAACTGTGTGCTTGTGTATCTGTCAAATTTCTAGATATAAAATGGTTGGGTCAAAGCGTCTTTGCATTTAAAAACTTGGTAGCGATTATCACAGTGCCTCCATAGAGCTTGTACCAGTACACACTTGAGTGACATATGATAATACTTGTTTTCTCACACTTTACCAACCTAGAATAGTATCAAACTCTTTGCTTTTTCCCTGTTGTACTATCTTGTTGGTGAAAATATGTATGCCTTGCATCCCCAAGACTTACCCCCAGGTTTGATGATTTGCTAAGAGGACTCACAAAATTCACCATATAGTTGTACTTATTTGGTATGATAGCTGGCGGAAGTGAGCACGATAGCGAGCTCATTCAGCGTGTCCAAATTTTGAAAGTTGCTTTTAAAAATTTTTTTTAAGATTTTTATTTGTTTATTTTTAGAGAGAGGGGAGGGAGGGCAAAAGAGGGAGAAAAATATCAAAGTGTGAGAGAAACATTGATTGATTGATTGGTTGCCCCTCACATGCATCCTGACTGGGGGGTAGGGTGGGTGGGGAACCAGGGAACTGAACCCACAACCCAGGCATCTGCCCTGCCTGGGAAACTAACCAGTAAACTTTTAGCTTTGCAGGGTGACACCCAAACAACTGAGCCACACCCATGAGAGCTGACAGTTACTTTTTAACTTAAAGCTAGGTTTATTCTTTGAATTGTGAGATTGATTTTTAACAGTAGAAAATCTTTATGTTTAATATTTTAGATGGCAACTATCAAAAGGAAATAGGACCATGGCAGCAGATGATGACAATGGTGATGGAACAAGTTTATTTGATGTCTTCTCTGGTAAGAGCTCATTTTCACTATCTTTGTAAATTTAATTACAAATCATTTACTTTTTTAAAACATTTTTATTTTTTTAAGATTTTTAATTTATTTATCTTTAGAGGGGAAGGGAAGGAGAAAGGGAGAGACACATCAGTGTATGGTTGTCTCTCATGAGTCCCCTGCTAGGAATTGGTCTGCAACCCAGGCATGTGCCTTAAATGGGAATCGAACCACAATCCTCAGGTTTGCAGGCCCATTCTCAATCCACTGAGCTACACCAGCCAGGGCCATTTACTTACTCTTATTGAAAACACTGTCATTATCAACTTTTTCTCCTCACAGATAAATGAATTAATACAACGAAATGCCCAGCAAACAGGAAGTGCCCAGTAAATGTGAACCTTTTTGTTATATACTTTCAAGCTTCTTTAAAATATATATATATATATTTATTGATTTCAGAGAGAGAGAGAGAGAAACATTGATTTGTTGCTTAGCTTATTTATGCCGTCACTGATTGAGTCTTATATGTGCTCTAACTGGGGATTGAACCCACTACCTTGGCTTATTGGGATGATGCTCTAACCAACTGAACTACCTGGGTAGGGCTCAACCCTCTTAAATATAATGAATTAACAACTATTGTGAAAGACAACCAAGACCTGGTAGTAAAATCAACTCATAAAATAAAAATATTTTAAGTAAGATGTGGAATGTAAACTTTCAGATCCTGAAACATTTACTACTTTTGTCTTAATTGTGATTATACTATGACAACCTCGTTAAATTTTTTGACATTATAAATGTATATTTATTGACTAAAATTATGATTACTATGTGATAGAATGAAAAGGATGATGTAAAACATGTCTAGTAGAATTCTATTTTTGCTTAAACATCTTTTTAAAAGTTAATATTCATACATATGGAAGGATTCACAGAAAATATAGTGAAATAACCACTCTGGGCAGTATTAATTTGTTTTTTGGTGTTAATTTTTTGCTGATGTAGTTTCAAATTATGCTGCTGTGTATTTTTTATGACATTTTTCTTTGAGATATTTTAAACCAATAGAAAAATTAAAAGTATAATAAATATAATGAGCACCTCTACTTTTTATGTAATTTCACAAATGGGTAACTTTTACTATATTTGCAACTTTTATTATTTTGAAGGACAAAACTACATTGTTAATCTCATTGGTTGGAAATAACTTTTTATTTTTACATATTACTCTCTCACAACTTCCTGCCTACATTACTTTGAATTTTGCTTTTACCACATAACATAACAGGATTTAATGTAAAATTTAACTATTATTAGCATTGTCATAATTATGTTTATTTGTTTGGAAATAATTTCAAGCTTGCAGAAAAGTTGCAAGAATAAGAACATGTAAAGAACCCTTTGCCTGGTTATGTCAGTGGCTTTATTACCATGTGCATACTCTCTTTTAAAGATTTTTATTTATTTTTAGAGAAGGGGAAGGGAGGGAGAAAGAGAGGCAGAGAAATATTCATGCTCGAGAGAAATATAGATTGGTTACCTCTTGCACGCCACCAAATGGGGCTCTGGCCCACAACCCAGGCATGTGCCTTGACCAGGAATCAGACTGGCAACCTTTTGCTTCACAGGCAGGCACCAGGGCCATACTCTATTTTTAAACACACAAACACACACACACAATTTTTTCCTGACCCATTTGAAATTAAGTTGTGTAAATCATTGTCCTTTGTTCCCAAATACCTCATTGTATTTTCTATAAGAAAAAGTTGAGTCCTGGCTGGTGTGGCTCAGTGGATTGAGCACCAGCTTGCGAACCAAAGGGTTGCTGGTTTGCTTCCCAGTCAGGGCACATGCCTGGTGGGGGCACATGTGAGGGGCAACTGATCGATGTTCCTCTCTTACATTGATGTTTCTCCCTCTTGTCCTCCCTTCTCCTCTCTCTAATAATAAATAAATAAAATCTTTAAAAAAGAAAAAAAATTTCACTAAGTGAAAAAAATTAGTTTTAACTAGTTTTTAATTTTTTTGCAGCATCTCCTCTTAAAAATAATGATGAAGGTTCTTTGGACATATATGCTGGGTTGGACAGTGCTGTTTCTGGTATGTTAAGTTCTATAATACAATAGTTTAGTTCAGTCTATTGAAAGTGTTTCTTTTGTTACTGATTTTATTTTATTTTAATTTTTTAAAATATGGAACGCTTCGCGAATTTGCGTGTCATCCTTGCGCAGAGGCCATGCTAATCTCTATCTTTCCAATTATAGTATATGTGCTGCTGAAGCGAGCACTTTTGTTACTGATTTTAGAGTAACTCATAGATCTTGAACAATCTGCTCATTATTTTGAAATGATTACACTTAGGTAATCATTTTCTTGCACAAAGCTCGATCAGTAAGACACATTGACACTCAGATTTGTTATTCACCTAGGTCTCAGATTTAACAGGACCTTGTGCAAAAATATTTTGTGTCATTGAAATACAACTGGTGGTCTTGTCTGTACATGTATTACTTCTACTCATACTGTCACAGGTTACATGATACCAGAACTTTTAAAAAGGATAATTACTATAAATACTTTCAGATGTATTAATAAGAATGTGATATGCAGAGTCTCATGATCTATTCAAATTGGAAACCTTTTCCATCATCAAATCTGTCAAAACTTGGAACAAATATTGTCCTCACACCTGACCTGTTAACACAAGCATTTTAGGTTAGTTGGTTTTCCAATGCTTGTCTGTGAAACCATTGTAGATAGGGATGGAATGCAGGAGATGGAGAAACATATAGCCTGTTGAACTGTGATAGATACAACGTCCAAAATCTTAACACATATTTTTTTTCACCTGTAGTGTGATATAATTGGGATAAAATTGTGTAAGTTTAAGGTGTACGGTGTGTTAAGTTGATATATTTGTGTATTGTAAAACAATTGCCACCATAGAGTTAGCTAACACCTGCATCACATTACATAATTACCATTTTGTTTTTGTGGTGAGGACGTTAAGATCTATTCTCTTAGCAACTTTCAGTTATATAATACGATATTATTAACTCTAATAACTATGTACAATAGCTCACTAGAACTTACTCATCTTATGGCTGGAAGTTGGGACTTTCATCATCGTCTCATTTCCTCAACCCCAAACCCCTGGTAACCACCATTCTAGTCTCTATTTCTGTGCATTTGGCTTTTTGAGATTCCACATGTAAGTTATATCATGCAGTATATGTCTTTTTGTGACTTATTTCACTAAGTATAATCTTCTCAGTTTCCATCAGTGTTGTCACAGATGACAGAATGTCCTTCTTTCTCATAACAGTAATAATCCAATGTGGTGTGTACACACACACACACATCCACATATCTTTACCCATTTATCCATTGTTGGATATTTAGGTTATTTCTATAGCTTGGCTGTTGTAAATAATGCCACAGTGAACATATAGAGTGCAGATATCTCTTTTATTTCTTTTTGATATATACCAAGAACTGGGATTGCTGGATCATATAATAGTTCTGTTTTTAATTTTTTCTTTTCCATAGTAGCTNAATAATCCAATGTGGTATGTACACACACACACACACATCCACATATCTTTACCCATTTATCCATTGTTGGATATTTAGGTTATTTCTATAGCTTGGCTGTTGTAAATAATGCCACAGTGAACATATAGAGTGCAGATATCTCTTTTATTTCTTTTTGATATATACCAAGAACTGGGATTGCTGGATCATATAATAGTTCTGTTTTTAATTTTTTCTTTTCCATAGTAGCTCTACCAGTTTATATTTCTACTAACAGTGTACAAGGATTCCCCTTTTCTCTACATCCTTGCCAACACTTGTCTCTTGTTTTTTTAATGGTAATTGTTCTAACAGGCATGAAGTGATACATCATTGTGATTTTGATTGCCTTTCTTTGATGATTAATGATGTTGAGCATCTTTTTATGTACCTTTTGGCCATATTGTATGTCTGGAAAAATATCCAGTGCCTTTGCCCATTTTTTAGTGAGTTTTTTTGTTGGTGTTTTGGGTTTTGTGAATTCTTTATATATATTGGGTATTAAACTTTTTATCAGATACATAATTTGCAAATATTTTCACCCTGTGGTAGGTTTCCTCTTCATTTTGTTGATGGTTTGCTTTGCTATGCAGAAGATTTTTAATTTGATATAGTTCTACTTGTTTATTTTTTGCTTTTGGTGACAAATCCAGAAAAATTGTTGCTAAGACCAATGTCAAGGAGCTTACCCTCTATGTTTTCCCCCTAGGAGATTAATGGTTTCAGGTTTTACATTAGAGTCTTTAATTCCCGTTGAGTTGATTTTTGTGTATGGTGTAAGATAGGAATTCAGTTTTATTCTTTTGCATGTGTCTGTTTTGCTTTCCTAACACCATTTGTTGGAGAGACTATTCTTTTCCCATGGTATAGTCTTGGTTTCTTTGTCATAAATTAATTGATCATGTGTGCAGATTTATTTGTGGGCTGTCCATTTTGTTCCATTGATTTATACATTTTTTTTATGCCAATACATACAGTTTTGATTATTTGAGGTTTATGTTATACGGAGTACAGCAGAGGCAAGGCCTGCTTCAGTGTGGTCAGTAGGGTAGTAATGTGGGTGTAATAATGTATCGATTTAGTATGAACATTTCACCTAAAATGTCATATGGTGTGCTTGAGTGTGATTGTTATATTATAGAATTACATGTTTATGATTTTGTAATAAAAGATGCTGTAATAAAAAAAGGGGGTGTTATTTGTACTGAACCATGTAGTTTGAAATAAGAAATTGTGATGCCTCCAGCTTTGATCTTTCTCAGCATTGCTCTAGCTATTTGCGGTCTTTGTGGTTGCATACAAATTTTAGGGTTGTTGTATTTCTGTGAAAAATGACATTGGAATTAGAGTTTTGCATTAAATATGGAAATACATATTTTAATGTAAGGGTTTTTTGTTTGTTTGTTTTAGATAGTCCTTCCAAATCCTGTGTACCATCCAGAAATTGTTTGGATTTATATGAAGAAATTCTTACTGAAGAAGGAACTGCAAAGGAGGCAACATATAACGATGTATGGGTTGCCAGAATTATTAAGGATGGTTCTTTTTCTCTTTGTAGCTCCTTACAGGCATTTGCTTACTGTTGGACAAACATTCTTTGTTTGGGAAGTAACTCTTAGACTAAAAGAACATCTAAGTCAGTTTCTGCCTTCAGATCTGCTTTTTAAAACAGTGTTTTCTGAATGTTTATCTAAATCTAGTCATAACTTTGCTTGATTGTATTTAAGTGTCTAAATATGTAAAACCTCAGCAGGAAATCAGTGTGATACAACATTTTATCTTTTCGTGATTTGTACTGTTATAAAATGTCCTAAGACTTAAATCAGAAATTTCTTTCTGCCTTATTTAAATTCAAGGTTTGGACAGTGAATGTGAAACCAAACAAAATACAGTATTGGTAGGGTCAACTTTATTTTTATTTTTATTTTTAATTTTTAAATTTTTATTGAAATTATAAAATGTTATTAGGGTAACATTGGTTAATAAAATTATATAGGTTTCAAGTGTGCAATTCTATAATACATCATCTGTATATTGTATTATGTATTCACCATCCAAAGTCAAGTCCCCTTCCATCAATATTTATCCCCCCCCATTACATCTGCCTTTCTCATCCCATTTCTCTCTTGTAATCACCATATTGTTAGGTATGTGTTTAAACTTTAAACAGGTATGTGGTGAACTTTAAAAACCAGTAATCTTACTAAATATCTGTTAGTAGAAATAGACCTCATCTACCCTTTCAGTGGGTTGCTTTGCAAAATTTTAAATATTTTGAAATGCTATTTAAACTAAGAAAATAATTTAGAATGATGCTTAATCTTTTTATATCTTACAGTTGCAAGTAAAATATGGAAAATGTCAGCTACAAATGAAAGAACTAATGAAAAAGTTTAAGGAAATACAGACACAGGTACCATCATAGTAAATATTTTATTTTTCCCTATTTTGAAATCAAAATTTAGTAAAACTTTTTGTTAGAAATTAAAATGCCAAAGTGTTGGCAGTTTATATAAGGGAACTATCAGCAAATCTGATAAAACATGCATAATTTCCTATACAGTTGATGTAGGAAACTGCTTGTTTTGTTAAGTGACATTGTCATAAAAGATCTGTTAGGTAGTTAACTAGATAAATAATAGAAAATTTGTAGAGATGAGATTAGGTGGTTTAAAAGATAATGATTTGATGATCAAAGATTTAGAATGGCTAATGGGGTGAAATGGCAATACTGTCAGAATTTTTGCCAGGGGGATTTTGTGATCATGCTACAAAAATCAGGAATGTCATGTGTCTTGTTCTGATTTTTATGTTTTGGTAAAGTTTTTCCTTTTACCCCAGAGAACTAGTGAATCTAGATTCATCCTTTGTTCACCTGAGAATTAGTATATTTTTGCAAATTAAAGCTAAGTTGTTAAATATAGATTTTTAGTATTTTTATTTTCAGTTTTCAAGATAGTGATCCAGGGAGAATTTTGATGTTAATTTTAGGTTTCTGTTGTTGTTGTTGTTGTTGTTTTTTTAATTTAACTTTTGATCCCTATTTTAAGTAGCTTCATTTTAAATGGCCTTTCTCTGGTGCCATCATCTTTTCTGAATCTTAGCTTCCCCATATACGTTTTTGAGAATTACATAAGATAAAATATGTGATGCCTGGCATTAGTTTAAATTCAGTAATCATTAGCTATTATAAGTAGTAGCTTAATAATCGTGTAGATATATACTTTATTAAATATATTATATGATGTTTAGAATTGCAGCTTAAAAAATGAAAACCAGTCCCTTAAGAAGAATATTTCAGCACTTATCAAAACTGCTAGAATGGAAATAAGCCGCAAGGATGAAGAAATAAGTAATCTTCATCAAAGGTATAATTAAGGGGCGTGGACCTGTAAATTACATGGTTGTTGATATGTGGAATATTTTCAACTTTGGAAAGATAAAAATCATGTCTTTTATTTAAATATGTAAGGTTTTACTATGAGTGACTAATGGTAGATAGGATTATTAAGTAGAATATTGCCACATACCTCTCTCTGAATGTATTCCATTTTCTAATACACTGGACTCTGTCTGGTATTCTGGTTTTTAGAAGATGATGGTGTATATGTTACAGATTCTTTTAGGCCCCCACCAAATTACTAAAGTATCAAGAATGCATCTGTGCTCATATTGTGTATCAATAGACAACCCAGAAACTACCTCTCAATTCTATATTCTTTTCCCTCTCAAATGGATTTTCTATTTCTCTTTCTCTTTTTTTTGGTTGGGGGCAATTTTCTGCTCCAGAGGATTTCATCTCTCTCTTTTCCTTCATAGTCAAACCTCCAAAACAGTTATCTAAACTTTGTCTCCATTTTCTACTTTTACTAACTCTTGAACCTAATGCACACTGACTTCTGTTCCCATTGGTCCACTGTAACAGCTGTCATGTGGTTAGCAGTGACTACTGCTAAATATATCACATATATTTTTTAAATATGTCAAATAGTTTTGACTTCTCATTTTAACTTATCCTCACATGCTGTTTGACACAGTTGACTCTCCTGTCTTGAAGTAATTCTCTCCCTTTGGCTTTCATAATTCTCAGTTTTCTTCCTAAGTTGAGGTTTGCTCTTTTGTACTTGGCTATGTTGGAATTCCTCAAAGCTCAAATCTATGTCCTTTCTCTATCAGTATTTTCTTGTGAGGTAATTTTACACACTACATCAGTTCCAATTATATGTAGATAACTACTTCACATTGGTATACAGTTTTCAAAATTATCTCATCCAAAACGATTTATGGTCAAAGCTCTTCTGTTGAGCTCAGTGGCTTTCCCATTATTTATTCAGCTGGTGCAAGCTAGAGACCCACATGTAGAAAGACCCTATAATTTATTGTCCAAACCAGAACACTTTTAAGAGTAGAAGGGGGTGCTATTAATACTTACACTGAGATTGCTTGGCAAACTGGGGAACAAAGTCACCCTGCCTGCGTAGGAGTTGTCATTGACACTTACCTCTTGATCATCCCTCACATCCAAGTCTGTTAATTCATGTTCTATTGATTTTTATGTTTTCATAATCTCTCAGATCATTTATTTCTCTCCATTTCTACTATTGTTGCTGTTCATCTCTCATCTGAATTGGCAGTAGTCTTTGTGCTGGTATTTGTATCCATTCTTGCTCTAGAATTATGTCTCTCAATATTAAAGTTATTGGACACTTGTAAAGCGTAAGACTACATCTCACTATCACACAGCCATCACATCTTATTCCCTTTCTTGATTAAAACACATTAATGGCTTATTGTTTCTAGGATAAAAGATCATAAATCTTCACTTGGCCCGTGAGGCTCTTCACAGTATAGTTCCAAAGTACTTCTTTTTTTTTAATTTTTAAAAAGACTTTATTCATTTATCTGTAGAGGGGAAGGGAAGGAGAGAGGGAGAGAAATATCAATGTATGGTTGCCTCTCATGCATCCCCTGCTGGGAACTGACCTGCAACCCAGGCATGTGCCCTGACTGGGAAACGAACCGTGATCGTCTGGTTCACAGGCCCGTGCTCAATCCACTGAGCTACACCAGCCAGGGCCCAAAGTACTTCTCATTCCTTGACTTCAGCGTATACCTTTGCTCTAGGTGTTGTTGCTCTGGTATATCTCTAGCATTCTTTTAGTTTCTTGGCTGTACCATAAGCTCTGCCTTTGTGTGGATTGTTTGTACTGCCTAGAATGCTCTTCTCCACCTGCTAAATATGTACTCATCCTCAGGACTTACCATAAGCACCTTTTTTACAGGGAATATTTGTCTATTCTCCCTTACTAGGTCAAATCTCTCTTTTGTAGCTTCATGTACACTTACAGTTTTTAAAATCATAAATGGGATTACTTGATTAGTATCATTCTCTTCCACTAAACTGTAAGCCTTGTGGGAGTAGGGACCATGTCTCTGTGTCCTCACCATTTTATCAAGCACCTAGCATAGTGCCTGGTACATGGTAGGTACTCAATAAATGATTGAAGAATGAATGAAGACAGTCCTATGCATGGACTTGATAAAGCACTTAGTCCTTTGAAAAGGAAGATGGTTTTGTGTGTTTGCTAATCTAAAACCCACTAAAGCAACTAGTAAAAGATTGGTTCTTTAGGGGAAATTTTATATGTATTTGAAGCTTTTAGGGGATGAACATGATGTTTGAACAGATGAAAAGAGAGACTGGGTGAATAAATGATGAGAGTTATGTCATTAGATTGTTTGACATGGTTATAAATATTCTCTCAAAAATTTGCACTTTTAAATTGTGAGCTATAACTGATACTCTAATGGTAAATGTGTATGTATCATTTGGATGAAACTTCATGTTTAATAGAAAAATTGGAAATATAAGATCAAAATTTAAGAGTGTAAATTCTGGAAAGTGTTAAATGTGAAGTTTCATTTAAAAATAAAACTTGATAATTTAGTATGGAGTTGTACTGTGTGTTATGAGATCTGTAGGCTTGAACTATCTTCAGGAGCTTATAGTTGAATAAATAGGATGTACATTACACAAACATGTCGTTTATTGAATATGTGTTTCTTGTTGGATAGATTTATTGCAAACATCTTCCATCCTATGACTTGTCTATGACTCTTGTGTCTGTGGGGAGTAGAACTTCTTAATTTTAACGAAATTCAATTAAAAATTTTTTTTCTTTTATGGTTAGTGCTTTTTGTGACTACATTTTCCCATTTGTCTCAAAGGTATCTTCTAATATCAGGATCTGTATTAGTTTCCCAGAGCTGCTATAACAAAGTACCACAAACATGGTGGCTTAAATAGAAGTTTATTGTCTCAGAGTTTTGGAGCTGAAAGTCCACAGCAGTTTTGATTCCTTCTGAGGCCTATGTGATAGAAGGATCTATTCCATGCCTATCTCTTTGGCTTGTAGATGGTTGTCTTCTTCCTATGTTTCTTTATATTTCCTTTTTTCTATACATATCTGTTTCCAAATTCTTTCTTTTTATAAGGACTCTGTTCGTAATAGATTAGGACCTCCACTGTACTGACTTTGTTTTAACTTAATTACCTCTGTAAAGACCCTGTCTCCAAATAAGGTCACCCTTTGAGGTACTGGAGGTTAAGACTTCAACAAGTGAATTTTGAGGAGATAACAGTTCAGCCAACAAGATACATAGAAGTTTGACACATTGCCTTAGGTTACTCTATTAAGAGTCTTACTCATACTCTGAGCAGTACTTGCTCAGAGTGTGAGCAAGTATTGGAATAGAAATGAGAGGTCCTCCAGATCTTGTTTGGATTAAAGAAATGAGAGTTCCATGTTTTGAAAACTGGCCCATTTAGTTGGAACCTGGTAAATTCTTATTACTCATACCTTTATACAGTGTAAAACTAGTTTTCCAGTAGATGTCAGTCCCTGAATTTTAAAGTGTACCATGTGTGATTAAAATTTGGATTACTAAAAAGCAGTAACTTTTTTTTCTATTTCCTTATAGATTGTCTGAGTTTCCACATTTTCGAAATAATCGTAAAACTGCACGAACATTAGATACAGTTAAAACAAAAGATCTTAAATCCAGATCTTGCCATTTGGATGATTGTGCAAAGACTGATCCCAGAGTGAAATGTGATGCTTCTAAAGATGGACATCATAGCACTTCACTGCCAAACATTGAAAAGGAAGTAAAATTGCATTTGGAAAAAAAGAGCACTTTGCATTTGCCTACCTCTAATGAAAAACACTGCACCAATGGCATTTGGTCACGTTCCCATTATCAGGTTGGTGAGGGTAGCTCAAATGAGGATAACAGAAGAGGGAAAAAAGATGTTGGATACAGCCAATATAGTAGAGGAACTGATAGAATACGAAAAGACTTAAATACTAATAGTGGTGATGGTGAACCAAGGAATATAGAGGCTAGTCAAAGGCTACAGGGACGTCCTGAGAAATATAGTAAAGGTGAACCAAAGATAGAAAGCAAAAATTCAAAGTTTAAAAGTAACACAGATTTGGATTATAAAAATGAACGCTTTGGCTGTTTCTGGCAGAAAGAGACCTTTAGAGAGAGATCACATACTCGAGTAGAATCTCAAAGTGACAGAAAACTACAAAGGCAAAATGAAAGATTAAAAAATACAAATAAAAAAGAACTTAAATCACAAGACAAAGAAGAAAGAAAAGTTGATCAAAAACCGAAATCAGTAGTAAAAGACCATGATTATTGGAGAAGATCTGAACGAGCATCTTTTCCTTATTCCAAGAAAGATATAAAATCTCATAATTCAAGTAAATATCATCTAGAAGAGAGAAGAGAAAGGGAAGATGGTAAAAGAGACAGGAGTGTGAATAATCATAGTTTTCAAGAAGGAAGATGTTCATCCTCTCTTTCAACCAGTAGAACTCACAAACACATTGACTCTAAGGAAGTTAATGCTATGCACCAACGGGAAAATACACCTTTAGAAGCAGAAAGGCATAGAACTGAAGATAAGAGGAAAAGAGAACAAGAAAGCAAAGAAGAAAACAGGTATATGAGAAATGAAAAAAGAACACCTACAGGACATTTGCAGAAGACTAACAAGGAAACTAAGCAAACCACTGCTGATTTAAAGAGACAGAGTGGACCGAAAAATGATAAAGGTGAAGTCTCATTAGGTGTTTCTGAAGGCCCAGATAACAAAGATCTTGCAATTAAAGCTGAAAGTGGTCCAAATGAAACAAAGAACAAAGACTTAAAGTTGAGTTTTATGGAAAAGTTGAACTTAACTCTTTCTCCTGCTAAAAAGCAGCCTGTTCCTCAGGATAATCAGCATAAAATAACCAATACTCCACAGCCCAGTGACATGTGTGATTTGGAGTCCTTGGTGCAGGATAAAACAGTGACATGTGTTCCCTCTGTAAGTGAACATAGTGCAGAGGAAACCAAATTAAAGTTTTTGGAACCAAAAGATGCTCTTGCAGCAGCAGCATCTGAACCTAGAACTGGAATTCCAAAAATGAAAGTGGAAGAAGAAAATAGTTTGTTAGTTAAATCTGTTGAGGATACTATGCATTGTGACTTGCCCATTTGTGGTACAGAGACCTCTTCAGCACCTGTGGAGATGGAACAAACAGAGTCTTTGTTTCCATCATCAACAGAAATAGAACAAACCATTCATGGTGCAAGGGCGGCAGTTCCAGTGATAATCGACATATTACAGACGAATGTTTCTCAAAACTTTGACTTGGAATTAGATACCAAAGGAAATGATGGTTTAAATTCTTGTAGTATTTCTGAAGATACGGAAATGAAGGAGGCTTTTTCAACAAAAGTGGCCAAATCCAATGAAAGCATTTTACAGCCTTCAATTGAAAAAGCTGGTGTTTTGCCTGATGCCGTTTCAGGAGTTGATGATCCAAAGTTGGAGTCTTCTGTTGAAGATACGTCACTGGTTGAGAATAAGTCTTGTCATTTGGAGCCTTGCTTATTACCTAAAGAGACTCTAGAATCTTCACTTCAGCACACTGAGTTAATGGACCACAAAATGGAAATTGGCGAAACAAACTCAGTGTATCAGGATGAGAACTCAGTTCTGAGCATTGACCTTAATCACCTGAGACCTATTCCAGAAGTCATTAGTCCCCTGAATAGTCCAGTGAGACCTGTGGCAAAAGTACTTAGACTGGAAAGCCCTTCTCAAGTTCCATTATATAATAGTCATAAAGGTAATTGTTTATATTATTTTTAATAACGTATCTTTTTGGGAGAATGTAAAATACAATAAGCAGGATGAAGTAGTACTTTTTTGATAACATTCAGACTCGCATCTAGAAATTGAGCCTTAAGTCTAAATTTAGGTAGTTCTTTTTTTAAAGATTTTATTTATTTATTTTTAGAGGAGAAAGGAGGGAGAGAGGGGGAGAGAAATATTGTGTGGTTGACTCTTATGTGAGACCCACTGGGGACTTGGCCCGCAACCCAGGCATTTGCTGTGATGGGGAATCGAACTGGAGACCCTTTGGTTCTCAGCTGGCACTCAGTCCACTGAGCCACACCTGCCAGGGCCTGGGTACTTTTTATTTATACAGAAAATAGTGGCTGGGGAATGGTAGGACAGATTATTTTAAATATGCCCTGCTTGTTTTCAGATATATTTTTGTTATTCAAAAGCTATCATCAGATGGTATTGAGTACATGATAATGCTAACCTGAGTAAAGAAAGGTACCTGCCTGGCTGGTGTAGCTCAGTGGATTGAGCGCGGGCCTGCGAATCAGATGATCCCGGTTCGATTCTCAGTCAGGGCACATGCCTGGGTTGCAGGCCAGTTCCCTGCAGGCCAACTCCCAGCAGGGGACGCACGACAGGCAACCATACATTGATGTTTCTCTCCCTCTCTCCTTCCCTTCCCCTCTAAAGATAAATAAATAAAATCTTAAAAAAAAAAAAGAAAGGTACCTGAACAGTAGTTGGTAGATGGTTATCCAAATAACCAAACTCTACCTTGTAACTGTTGTTAGATACCTTCTGAGCACCTTCTGAGAACAGTAAAAATCAATGATGTGAATAAGTGTTAGGCATTAACATTCTGCTTAAGGAAAAAAGCTATTAAAATAATGAAATAACCTCTACTTAATTTTTTGTTATATTTAATATGGAAATGTCAAGTGACTAAGATTCGGCGGTCATGTGACTACAATATACTTTTTATCTCCCACAGATGTATTTCCACCAAATTCAGCTAATTCTACCTCCAAGAGTCAGTCTGACCTCAACAAGGAAAATCAGAAACCAATTTGCAAATCTGTCAAATTTACAGAACTAGACTCCCATAAGAATTCATCTTTAGATGAATTAGAAGAAGGAGAAATTATAAGTGACAGTGAAAACTCTAAGCAACAAAAAAATTTTGAAGAAAATACCAAACCTAGAGTTTCTACTGAAATGCAGAACAGAAGAACTAGCCCAGGAAGTAGGAAAAGTACTGGACATTTGGATAAGGACAAAAGGGAAAAATCTATAAAAACTCAGCAGACAAAAAGGAAATGGAATAAAAGACAAAGTGAATCCAGTAGATCTTCAAAAACAGAGAAGAAAGATAAGACAGTGAGCACCTCTGTCCTGGAAAAAATAGTTCCAATTATTGCTGTACCCTCTTCTGTCCGAGAGGTTATGCACATGTTACGAATGATAAGAAAACATGTAAGAAAAAACTATATGAAATTCAAGGTAAAATTTCCATTGAAACAATTTCATAGAATTATTGAGTCAGCAATTTTAAGTTTTACATCACTCATTAAACACCTTGACTTATCCAAAATTTCTAAGTCAGTGACTACTTTACAGAAGAGTCTTTGTGATGTTATAGAATCCAAACTTAAGCAAGTTAAAAAGAATGGCATAGTGGATCGTTTATTTGAACAGCAACTACCAGATATGAAAAAAAAAGCATGGAAATTTGTAGATGAACAACTTGATTATTTGTTTGCAAAGCTTAAGAAAATCTTAATAAAATACTGTGATTTCACAAACTTTGGTAGTGACAGTGATGAAGGGAAATTTGAAAAAAATAAAGAGAAAACACAATATTCAAATTGTCAGAAGAGGAATATGGTCAACTCTAGCAAAGAAATGCTGAAAGAGAAATCCTCAAAATCAGAAGATTCTATTTATAATAGATCTTCACTGGGATGTAAAAAGTCTGAGGGAAAGCGTCAAGACCAAAATAACTCCAGTATTAACACAGTAAAGCATGATATTAAAAAAAACTTTAACACTTGCTTTGATAATATTAGATGCTCTCAATCTGAAGAGCACTCCTTGGAACTAAACTGTCTGAATACCCCAAAGCCAGGAAAAATGGAAGGCAGCATGATAGAGGATACACAGACTTCCCAGCAGGCAGCTTTGAAGCCAGAACGCTGTTTTGAGATTCTTACTGAACAGCAAGCATCTAGCCTCACTTTTAATTTAGTGAGTGATGCACAGATGGGTGAAATATTTAAAAGTTTGTTGCAAGGTTCTGATCTTTTGGACAACAGTGTTAATTGTAATGAAAAAAGTGAGTGGGAGTTAAAGACTCCAGAGAAACAGCTGCTAGAAAGTCTTAAGTGTGAATCTATACCAGCTTGTACAACGGAAGA
The DNA here is from genome assembly GCF_014824575.4 of Sturnira hondurensis. Classification (NCBI taxonomy): domain Eukaryota; kingdom Metazoa; phylum Chordata; class Mammalia; order Chiroptera; family Phyllostomidae; genus Sturnira; species Sturnira hondurensis. The sequence goes on along the minus strand of NW_028098001.1, from coordinate 5,377,765 downwards.
GCTGGTTACTGATGTAGTTTCTCCATGTCCTAAAATGATCAGTGATGATAATTGGTCATTATTATCATCTGAGAAAGGTCCATCTCTGTCTTCAGGGCTTTCGTTGCCAGTTCATCCTGATGTGTTGGATGAAAGTTGTATGTTTGAAGTGTCCACTAACATAGCTTTAAGTAAAGATAATGCATGTAGTTCAGAAAAGAGCAAGCCCAGCATTTCTTCCATACTTCTTGAAGATCTAGCAGTATCTTTAACAGTGCCATCACCTCTGAAGTCAGATGGTCATCTCAGTTTCTTAAAGCCTGAAGTTTTATCTAGTTCAACTCCTGAAGAAGTTATTAGTGCCCATTTTAGTGAAGATGCCTTACTTGAGGAAGAAGATGCATCTGAACAAGATATTCACTTAGCTTTGGAGTCTGATAATTCAAGCAGTAAATCAAGTTGTTCATCGTGGACAAGTCGGTCTGTTACTCCAGGCTTTCAATACCACCCTAATCTGCCCATGCATGCTGTCATAATGGAGAAGTCCAATGATCATTTCATTGTGAAAATACGGCATACGGCACCATCTACCTCTACTAGCCTTACACAGAATGTGGTGGCTAATGAGTCGTTGGCATCTTTGCCCAGAGTGGGAAAGGAAGCTGATGTCGCAGAGAAGGAATGTATTTCAACTCAGGACACAGTTTTTAAATCTGTGGAGGAATTGAAACATTCCAATGAAAATGCTGACAGCAACAAATTAGCTCATGAAGAGCAGGGCTGTATGATACAAACACAGGTTCCTGATATATATGAATTTCTGAAAGATGCTTCAGGTAAAGTGGATCATAGTAATGAAGTGGCTGATAAGTGCTTGAAGTTGCATCAAGTATGGGAACCAAAAGTACCTGAAAGCATTGCAGGATTGCCTTTGATGGAAGACATTCCACATTCTGTTGAGAGCCATCTTCCAAACACATATGTAGACCTCACAAAAGATCCAGTCGCTGAGACTAAAAACTTGGGGGAGTTCATAGAAGTAACAGTTTTAAACATGAATCAGTTGAGATGTTCTGGAAGCAATTTGGATCAGAATGCTCAAATCTTAGACAATGTGCAGCCTGATACTGTTGATGCTTTTATTGATTTGACACAAGATGTTTCAAGTGAGAGTAAAAGTGAAGATAACCATCCTACTTTAGCAGTTGGACACTTGGGGTGTCAGGTGTTTTGTGTAGATGAAGATAAGGAAGAAAAGGTGCAAGTGGCAAGCAAGCCTTCAGAATGCATGGCTGAGGAAGCTTATATCGATTTGACCTCAGACTCTCCTAATTCATGTGAAGTAAAGAAGGATTTAAGATCAGAACCAGCATCAAATTCTGATATTTCAGAGTTGACTGCAACTTTGGATAATGCTCACAAAAAGAGAAAAAACCTTTCTAATCTAAATCATTCTTGCCAGAAAAAACAGAGAAAGGAAACAGACTTAAACAATAAGGAAAAGACCAAGAAAATTACCCAAAATTCTGGTGAGAATGGTGAAGATCACCGAAGAAAAGCCACTAAGAAAAAGGCCCCTGCAGTGACTAAAGATCCCTCATTGTTAAAGACAAGCGCAGGCATTAAGGACCCACCAGCAGCACCTGGCATTTCTCCTGTAAACCTTTCTGCGAAGAATATCATTAAAAAGAAAGGAGAAGTTATAGTTTCATGGACAAGGTAAGGATCTTATGAGACATTTAGATCACCAGGAAATTTTGAGAGGCCAGAAATCTATTCTCTCATGTCATCATAGTTATATCTTATCCTGAAATAAGGAAAGTGAGGACTTCAAACGTAGCCAAGATTAATAGAGGACATGTTCTGGGATAATACAACAATGCCTCTTAAGGATGTGTATTAGCACCATGGGTAGAACTTTTCATCAATGAAAAGTGGATTGTGTTTTAACCTCACTTTTTTTTAATTTAAAAAAATACTTTAAAAAATACTTTTATTTGTAAATAATTGGTATAATCACATTTTAGAAAGGAAGAATGACAAGTAGTGAAATAGGGCAGAAAGTCTGAGCCTTTATAATTTGAGTTTTTCCCTAAACGAAGAGTTTTAAAAAAGTCTTGTAAACAGGTTGTACTTTTGACTTTTATGTGAACTTTTAAAGAAATACAGATTTAAAGACCTCGTTTAAGACAAGGGAGCCATTGGACTCAGTGGTTCATGATCTTCAAACTTAACTAGAATGCATAAGGAAGGAAGCTGAATTTTGTTGAATTTCAGGTAACTTAACAGCATAGGAAAGTCTCAGAGACTGTAATAAAAGACAGGGAATTGAAAGGTTTGGATTCTATTTTACGTTTGTTCTTTTGCTTATATTGAGTCTGTCATGGTTAGGCCCTCGTTTTTAAAATAAAATTAAAAACCTATACTTTTGTCATTAGAATAATCAGTATGTTTATAAAATTTTGGAAATACATATGAGCTTAGAGCTAAAAATCATCCATAACTTTATTTCTCAGAGGTAACCATTTTCCATGTTGTGAAGTACACTTTCTTTTTTCTATGGGTTGTAATAAAAATGTCACCTATTAGTGGACATTAAGGCAGTGGAGATTTTGTTAGCTTTCTGCTGTAATCTACAAAAGCTAAATAACATTTTCCCTCCATAGAAATGATGACCGGGAAATTTTAATGGAGTGTCAGAAAAGTGGGCCATCAATGAAAACATTTTCTTATGTAGCTGCCAAGTTGAATAAAAATTCATCTCAGGTAACTTTGCAAGTTCTATATCTCTGTAGTTTCACAGATGTTACTAGTCTATTTTTTAAAGATTTTATTTTTTATTTTTAGAGGGGAAGGGAGGGAGACAGAGAAAGAGAAAAACATTGATGTGCAATAGAAACATTGATCAGTTGCCTCATGGGCACCGCAGTTGGGAACCAGCCTACAACCCAGGCATGTGCCCTGCCTGGGAATTGAACTGGCAATTCTCTACCAATTGAGCCATGCCAGAGGGCCAGATGTCACTACTCTAAATACCTAGACTTCAGTTTTAACATGTTTAAAATATATAAATACTTCTTTAAAAGTATGGCTGTTCATGTGGGACTGTTAAAAACTTGGTGATTGTGGAAGAACAGTTCTATTTTTTTTCTTTTGTCTTACCAATTTGACCTCAAACAATTTTGTAATGTTTACTTGTTTAAGAAAGGTTAATATTGAGACTTGACTTGGGGTGATGAACACACAATACAATATACAGATGATGTATTATGGAATTATATACCTGAAACCTATATAATTTTATTAACCAGTGTCACTCCAATTAAAAAAGTTGAATAGTGAAAAGTTAAACTAGCAGTCACCTTAGTATGAAGATACTTACTCTTCTAGGTGTTACTTTATTTCTTTATTATTAACAGTAACTTTCTTTAGATGTTTTATGAAAATAGTCCTTATAGGTTTTTTAAAAATCTTATTGAGATATTTATAATTAACACTCACTTTTAACTTTCCAGGTCTCAGAAAGATTCCAGCAGCTATTGAAGCTCTTTGAAAAGTCAAAATGCAGGTAGTTAATGGTTATACTACAGGAGACTCATAAAATAAATATTAGATACTGTAACTGCAGTCAGTGGAGTGTTAGTCATTGAAGATGTGAGTAGTGGGTGAGAGACATCCAGTTGATTTCCTGCTTCATTCACAGCTTGGAGGATGATTGTTCGTAGTAATCTAAGGTCACCACATCCACAGGAGGTGCTCAGTTGCAGTTTACATCACCATGGCAACCCTCCTTAACCTTCTGACTGCTGATGAGTCTAAGGTGGGGGAAGTCCCATTTGATGATTCATAAGAAACATTTTTATAAATGAAAAATAAGTGTTCTTGAATAACAATGTTTCACAGGCAATGAATTCTGTGCACTCATAATTTAATATTTTTTGCATACATTTAAAAAATATATATATTTTATGGTGCCTGGGATGATGCTCCAACCAACTGAGCCACTGGGCCAGGACTATATTTTAAATTAGTGCTAAAATCGTCTGAAATATAAAAATAGACATTTAAAACATTAAATCCATTGTCATCTGAACAGATGACATGATTTACCTTGTAAAATTATTAATAATGTGGACAGACATGTTTCCTCAGTTTTTTAGGGCCATTTTTGTACAGGTTTGTTAAGATAACAATGTTTATCAGCAGGATTTTCTTTGTAAGAAGTCAGTTGCTTACATATTTGGACTTCACATAAGAAAAATTGTAAAGATATTTAACATAACACTTTTTCAGTCAATTTGTAGTCATAATTATTTAAATGCAAAACACCCAGTTTTAAATTAAATTAAGTTCAAATTAAATCTAATTGGAATAGGAACCATATTTGGCCATAGACCTCAGTGTGAATGGGTTCTTAATACATTTTGAGTTATAAATCTACTTCTAGACTGGATATATCTTTTACATAGACATTTTATATATAAATGTCTATATGTAATGTAGTTTCAAAAGTAATGTAAATGTCAAAAGTAATTTGAGAGGAAACTATTAATTTCAGTATCCTCTCAAAACAGCTAGTTTGCTAATGAGATCTTCAGAAGATATTTGGTAGTTTATTGTGAAGTTAAAATTCTATTTATACAATTTAGAATGTGAGATTTAATAATGGGGAATTAGAAAAAAAAGCTTAGTCTAAAGAACCTTTAAAAATAGTTTAAGGCAACAATGACATTGTTTTTCAGATTTGCTGTGCTTTAAAATTTTCACTACCTTTAAGAAATTAAACCAAATTTTTTGTTTTACCTGAATATTATCTTAAAATGTGACTTCCATTCTCTTATGAAGATAATGTGCATTCATGGAAGAATTAACTTGTATTTGGAAGCGATGCTTATTAGTTTAAAATTTCCAAATTTCATTATAAATCTTTTATTGAATTTGATACCTGAGATTTTATTTGCTTGTGTAATAGCTCAATTAATGTGTTATTTCATTCCTGGTTTGTCTCTTAACTGACCCCCCCCCCCCCCCCAAGTATTAAAGTCTCATTAAATTGTTTTCAAAATCAAAGTGCAATGATGCTCGCTTTGGCAGCACATATACTAAAACTGGAAAGTGTAATGATCAAGTTTCCAAACTTATTTCATGAAGCTTTAACATCAGTATTAACTATGTGGAACTCATTTAAAGGAACAACACTTATGAAATGGTCATATAAAAATAGAATCATAACTTTAGCATTTTCTTACATTACAGATAAGCTGAATTCCCGGGAGTCTAAATTGATAATGCTTACTGCACAGGAGCTTGGAGTTCCTCATGTTCTGAATGAGGGTGCAGAGGGCAGTTTCACGACATTTGCTTACTAGATAATCTATATTTGCTATAACTTGCTGACTCTAATCTCAAGTCAGCTTGTTCCAGTCATCAGTCTGATTTGCTTATTGGTTATTGGTCAAGATACTTATTTTTAAACAGGTTATAACTTGTTATTGAGATAAAAGCAACAACAATATAATATTGAGACCTTAGTTTTGATATTTCAAAGAAATGAGTTTTTCTAGATATTTAAAAATAGTTTTGTAGCATTAAAAATTAACCATTATTTACCTTGTTTTCATATATTTTTATTTGGTTTTCTAATTGCCTCTCATTTTGGTAAATTGTAAAGTAATTTAAATAGTGTATCTGTAAATATGTATACTTAAAATGATGTAAAATACTTTGTGTATCTGTGTTTGTGTGTATCATACACATAAATGGCTTTGCCTAGCCAATAATTTTTTTTATCTGTATAAAACTTTTTGTATAAAGTTTGCTTTGGATATCAGTAATGTATAAATAAAACCATATAAAGTTCTGTTATAGTTTGATTAGAAGTATTTTTTTACTGTGTTTGGATAAGAGTGAAAAAAGGTGAAACTCCTGGGGGACATGCAAAGTGATCGTGCAATGGTTCTAGGTAGGGGTGTGGGTTGCTGAATTTCAGTGAGTAGATTCATTAGAGAAAACCAGTTGCCTCTTTCTGCTTTCTCAGCACAGCTTCTGAAACTGTGAACCAGACCTCACTGCAGGCGTCTTCACAGATAACGTCAGGGCAGCACAGGAAGCTCTTTTGGGTGAAGATTTGGAGAAAATAAGTAAAGATTGACTACCTTGAGCATTATTGTTTGTTTTTCCCTCTCCAGATTATAGAACTGGTTATTATCTAGGCCCAGAAGTGCCTTAGGAAATTATCATTTTTTCTATGGTGTCTGAAGGGGAAGCCCTCATCTGGAGGACACTGGTAGAGAACAAACTGAAATAATTAACTGGTTTTGTAGTCCCTCGGCTGTCCACCCCATTGCTTATTTTCTTTCCTCTCTTTGAACCTCCAACATAGCCTAGAGGGCTGGCTTTCAGTTCTTGCCCAGTGTGTAATGTCACTCAGAAAGGCCCGTACCACCAGGTTAAATGAGTTCACAAGCCAAAGTAAAGGGACAACTAAGGTGCCAGTGATTCAAAGGAAAACAAGGCCATCAGGAATTAAAAATAAAGTCAATAAACGCAGCCCTGGCTGGTGTAGCTAAGTTGGTTGGACATTTTCTGTAAACCACAAGGTCACTGGTTCAATTCATGGTTGGGGCACATGACTGGGTTGCAGGTTTGGTCCCCAGCTGGGGCACATGCAGGATGTAACTGATTGATGTTTCTCTCCCTCTCCTTCTCCCTCCCTTTTCCTCTCTCTAAAATCAGTAAAAGAAAAAAGTTTTAAGCCAATAAACATTTTTTTAAAAGGAAGATTTTGGTAGTGTGACACAAGAATAAGAAATAAGTATAAATGTAAAAACTTTAACAGTGAAATGCAGTAAAAATGAAATGGATAAAACTGAAGAATGAATTAGTGAGTTGGAAATTCAGATTGAGAAACTCCTGGAAAGAAAGGAAAAAAAAGATAACCAAATAGTAAATATGAATGTAGATTTAAGTGAGATAATGGACAGAAGATGTGCCAATGTTCAGGTAACAAAAGAGGTCCAGAAGAGGAAGCAAAAGATTGAAGGGCCATAGAATGTCCAGAGACAGAGAAGGAAGTACCTCCATCTAGTCATACAGTGAAATTAAGAGTATCAAAGACAATGAGCCCTGATAAGCATAGCTCAATGGGCCGGGTGTCACCACAAACTGAAAGGTCTCTGGTTTGATTCCTGGGCAGGGCACATGCTTGAGTTTCGGGTCAGGTCCCCAGTTGGGAGCGTGAGGGAGACGACTGATCACTGTTTTTCTTATACATCATGTTTCCCTCTTTTCTCTTCTCCCTAAAAATAAATAAATCTTTAAAAAAGTATCAAAAGATAATGAGAAAAATCTAAAAGCTTTTAAACAGTAAATTAGGTTGATCTCAGTCTTTTCAAGAGCAATACTAGCTGTAAGAAAGTGTTTTTGAAGTACTGGACCTAATATTTTACATCGGTTTATATTGTTACTCAAATATAAGGGCTTAAAAATACTAAGATTTACCATTCGGAGATCCATGTTGTAAACAGTTTTTGAGAAAACACTTAACAAAAAGAAGTCCAGGAGATAAAAGAGCTGGGGGTTAAGAGTGGTGGGATATTTTGGTAACGGGTGTATAGGAGGAGAAGGATAAAAAAGGAAGTATATTAATAATAAACCAGAATTTTAAAACAATATCAACATGATGAAGGTCAAGGGACCGTAAGGATGTTAAAGTTCTTGCCTTGTTAGGATGAAGGTATAGCTATAAAAATGTTGAACTTTTAAAAGTGAAGTATGTCACTCAGAAAAGTGCACAAAGTTGGTGTAGCCACTGTGGAAAGCAGTATACAGATACCTCAAAAAACTAAAAATGGATCTGCCTTTTGACCCAGTGATCCCACTTCTGGGAATATGTCTGAAGGAACCCCAAACACTAATTTTGAAAGAATGTAAGCACCACTATGTTCATTGCAGTGTTATTTACAATCACCAAGATTTGGAAGCAGCCCATGTGTCCATCAATAGATGAATGGATATAACTACAGGACATTGACATAATGGAATACTACTTGGCCAATAAAGAAAATTTTACCCTTTGTGACAGTGTGACCTGGAGAACATTGTGCTAAGTGAAATAAACCAATCAGAGGAAGACAAATACCACATGATTTCACTGATATATGGGATGTAAGGAAGAAATAACTAATGAGGAAAATGGGGACAGTCTCGATGGAGAGCAGGATGAAAGCTAGTAGGGGTGGGGAGGTTAGGGGGTGGAGAGACTGAGCCAAAAGGAAAAAGGTAAAAGGTCAAATAGTTCAGTGGGTTGGGCATTGTCCTGCAAACAGATGTCACTGGTTTGATTCCTGGTCCGGGTGCATGCCTGGGTTGTGGGTTCAGTCTTGGTCGGGGCACGTACAGGAGGCAACCAGTCGATGTTTCTTTCTCTCCCTCACTTCCCCTCTTTCTAAAATAAATAAACAAACAAAATATTTGTAAAGGAAGATCATGAATGAGCAGGAAGCACAATGAGAGGAGTCAAAAGTGGATCTGAAGGACAAAGAGAAGCTACTTTGTCATTTCCTTTGTCTCCGTCTGTGTAGAGATGGCACAGAACATTTCCAGAACTAACAAGGCAGAGAGAGGTAAGGGAACTGGGTCTGGATTATCTGAAGGTGGGGTACCTTGTCCCTCAAAAATTGAGAGATTCTGAAAAAGACAAATAGAAACCCCAAGTTTTTAAGAAAAAAAGATTATGAATGGATGTTTATTTTTATCAATAATTTCTCCCTTTATTTTGTGAATGTGGTATATCACATTGATTTTTAAAAATATTATGTGAACCTTGTAATCTTAGAATAAGCCTAATGTTAATATATTATATACTCTTTATGGAATGTTAGAGTTGGTTTGCTAATGGTTTGTTTAGGATAGTCTGCAATGTTTTTTTTTTTTTTTTGACCAGATTGACCTAAAAATGTTCTTAAGACATGACAAAATCATGTCTTGTCAGATTTCATTACCTAGGTTGTTAGGCTAGCTTCATGAAATGAAGTTCTTTTTTATTTCTATTCTCTGTAAGAGGTACATACACGATGGGAACTTTTTTTTTAAGTGGGGGTGGAAGGGAGAGAGAAAGGGAGAGAAACATCGATTGGTTACCCCTCATGCGTGCCCTGACAGGGACCGAACCTGCAACCCAGGCATGTGCCCTTACCAGGAATTGAACCAGTGACCTTTTGCTTTGCGGGATGGCACCCAACTAACTAATTGAGCCACACCGGTCCAGGTTGAAATGAGGTTTTTTTGAAGAGAAAATGTGTAAAATGCCATAATGGCATTTCTCCTGGAAACCCTTGTTTTCCCATTGAAGGTGCCTTTGAGTATCCTTAGCAGATGAGATGAGGGACTTGACACGGATGAACTTTCCTCTCCAGCTGTTGCTCCTGTCTGTGTACATGACTTCCTCTCCCTTTAGTGTTATGTTGGCTTTCACAACCCTAAATGCTTTACAGACGCTCTGTAGAAGGCCAACAGCTCGCTCTTCCATCACCAGGTGAATGAAGTGGCCTGACGCGTATCAGCCCCATTGACTAGCACAAAGGCAGCAGCTAGTGGAACTGGCACCCGCGTGCATCTTCATCTTTTGCTTTTCTATCCTGGGACAGTTACTCTCTCTAACATTTCTGTTCCCTGTTGCCTCTCCAAGTGTGTCTTGGGCGTGCCAGTGACTCTGTCCTACATTCAGCATAACTTTCCGAGAGTGGCAGTGGGAATGTTGAAAAATCTTGTTCTCTGTGGCAGTGGTGCTCACCCCTTAGTGTGCTGATTGCCTGCGGAGAGCTTGGGGTGAAGGTATGGGAGAGTCACCTAGTCTGTGCCTCTGTCGCTTTCAGATTCTCTACTTAGAAAAAAGTGTTCTTGAGCTGTCTATGTCAGCCTAATAGAACATGTGATCTACAGACAGGCGCAGCCCCCCTCCATGGTCTAAAAATGCTTCATCTCGTTTGGACGCTTCTCTTTCCAGCACAGCATGATCTGCAGGAACCCTGGGGGTTGGCTTGTCCCTCCATTATTACTTGTTCACATTTGATGAAGCTAGACTCACCCGAGGCAGCTGTTGACAAAATCGGACATGACCCATTGATCTGTGACATCGATTCTTAGAGCAATTAATCGACAGATCGCTGTAACCATTCCCAAATAATAAAGGAAAATTCTAATTTGTTTCACTTTTCACTTTCAAATATGATACACCAAGACTGGCTGCAGCATGGTGTCAGTTAGAAAGAAACAATGCAAGAGAATCGCAAGACACCAAAGGCCATGTTGACCTCGGGAGAGGACTAGGGTGGACTCCATCGATCGAAGCTGCTGTGCTCATTCTGGACGGGCCCCCCGGCCAGCTGAGCAGACGCTTTATGTCTGCAGCCAGCAGCCGCTGTCCCACTAAGTAGCCACACATGGTCCCTCCTTCAGGTTTTCTGAGCTCAGTCATTTTTGGGGTCCACCTGTAAGGTAAGTGGTAAATATGTGGGTTTTCTCGTTTATAGAACTACAGGAAATCCCTGTGGGGATAAAAAGATAAGATGTAACATAAAATTTAGGAAAGAAACACCAGCTTTTTACAAAGGAAATGCTAGATTAATATTTGATAATAAAAGAAAATTCAACAATATTTCTAGGAACTATAGTCGTTTAATGGCAAAAAGTAGTTATTTTTAGTAAACAGGAATATTTGTCTAAAGGATCTGGCCTTTGCATGCCAGTATGAACGATTGTATTTCTGTTTTTCATGTTGGCCTAGTTCTCTTTTACTCGGTGTTTAAAAGTAATACTTTTCAAATTTTTAAGGATACAGTGGCAAAAGGAAGTATTAAATAATTTAAGTCAAGTAGAGAATAAGTTAATGACATGAGTTAGCTTTTTCACCTTAGAGTTTTTATATAAAATAGAAGCTCTAGATTTTTTTCAGTGTTAAAGTTATTTTGTAACAAAGACTAATGGTCAGAAGTTTTTAAGTGAATGACTATGGGAAATGAACTGAACTCAGTGAGGGATGAGAGGACTTAGTAAATTCTTGTTTCAGTTAATGAGGTACAAGTCCAAAATTTTTAAATCCAATTTTTATTTGGGAGTACTTTATATGACTACATTGTTAATTTTTGAATTTTAAGCAATTTACAAGTACATGGAGTAAAAGATAAAAGTCTCATTAATACCCCCTTCAAATTCGGAGAGAATCTATTTTTTAATTTTATTTTAAACGTTGTCTATATACATGCGTGCACATACAGGTATACATTTACACAGACGGATTGCCTGGGATCAGAATCAGCCGTGCAGCTTTAGAAGAAGAGCCATTTTCTTTTTGCCTCCCCCCTCTTCCTCCGAATTCCCCCTCCTTTCTCGTCACCTCCCACAGGCCTCCAGTCACCCACAGCAACTTCCTGGTGTGTGTCCTTACGCTCTTTTCCCTCCATGCTCATGTAATCACATGCATATACATCCTATATATGCACACATAATTACGTACATTTGCCTGATTTCGTTTTGCTCAGTGATACACAGTCTCACACTGAACCTGTGGATCCACTGATTTGGGGAGAATTGGCATCTTCACAAATGGTAACTGAGGGTGTGACTCCATGAGTATGGCGTATCCCACTAGTGCTACACTTAAATAGCGGTATGTGCATGGGTGTTTGGCCCTGGCAACTGTTCTCTCCTTGAAGCTCCATCCTGCTTTGGTTTCAGCGGCATGACCCTCATGTTTCCCCTCTTTCTCTCTCGAGCCATTTCCTATTTTCATGTGTAGACATTTTTCCCCATGGTATTTCTCAGGTTTCTGTCATTGCCTCGCTTTTCTTTCTAGTTCCCGAGTGCTCTCATCTCCCTATTCAGGGACTGTTCACAAATGTTTAAATGTTTATCTCTGGTTTGCCAGAGATAAACGACTGTTCTGTTGTTGTTGTTCTCTGGAGCCAAGTGCTTTCTGGACATTGCCACTTAAAATTTTTTGAATTTTCTTTTTTTTTTAGATTTTATTTATTTTATCTTTAGAGGGGAAGGAGAGAGGGAGAGAAACATCAATGTATGGTTGCCTTTCATGTGTCCCCTGCTGGGAGTTGGCCTGCAGGGAACTGGCCTGCAACCCAGGCATGTGCCCTGACTGGGAATCGAACCGCGATCGTCTGATTCACAGGCCCATGCTCAATCCACTGAGCTACGCCAGCCAGGGCTGAATTTTATTTTTCAATGACAGCTGACATTCAGTATGATTTTATATTGGTTTCAGGTGCACAGCATTGTGGTTAGACAATCAGAATTTACAAAGTGCTCCCCCGATTCTTCAACTGTCCACCTAGAACCATACGCAGTTGTTACAATATTTTGACCATATTCCCTGTGCTGTACGTTACATCCTTGTGAATAGTCTGTAACGATCAATCTGTACTTCTCAATCCCTTTACCTTTTTCACCCACCCCAACCTCTCCCCTCTGAATCTGTTTCTTTGTTGGTTTGTTTTGTTCTTTAGATTCTGCATAGAAATGAAATCATGTGGTATTTGTCTTTCTCTGTCTGCCTGACTTCACTTAGAATAACCCTCTAGGTCCACCCATGCTGTCACAAATGGTAAGATTCCATTCTTTTTTATGGCCATTTCCACTCTGCCATTTAGTTTCATTGGGTAAGAATCTATGTTTTTTCCAATTATAATTTGTGTCATTGATGTGCTTAGAAAGCCTTTCTCTACTTCGAGATGGTAAAGTATTCTTTTACATTTTATTTTAATACTTTCACAGTTTACTTTTTTTAGATTTAACACTTTATCCAGAATTTATACAAGGTGGGGAAAAAGTAGGCCTATACTCGTTCCTATGGAAAATAATACAATAATTAATTAATAATACAAGAGCACACTGTTTTGCATACTCACGACTATACACCTACTTTTGCCCAACCCTGTATTTGTGTTTGCAGATAAGTAGGAATTTTTTTTTATGTTTTTGCTCTTGTAATTTTGTTTTGATACTCATTTGCTTTTTTTCACTATATGTCCATTTTATATGTTGGTGGGAGTGCTAAGTACTGGGAGGGCTGGGCCAGGTGTATCTTGTTCATTGCTGAATTTCCTGACATCTAATAGGTGCTATTAAGATTTTAGTAAATAAGGTCCTGGCTGGCATAGCTCAGTGGATTGAGCATGGGCCTGTGAACCAGAGGATCACGGTTCGATTCCCAGTCAGGGCACATGCCTGGGTTGCAGGCCGGTTGCCTGCAGGCCAACTCCCAGCAGGGGACACACAAAAGGCAACCATACACTGATGTTTCTCTCTCTCTCCTTCCCCTTTAAAGGTAAATAAATAAAATCTTTAAAAAAAAGATTTTGGTAAATATTGAAGGAATAAATTATAGAAGGAGACAATTGTTTTTACTATTTGTTTTGACATAATAACACTTTCCTATTTTTCCTCCATATATTTTATATTTGGAAGTCTTCCACATCTTATGAGATTTTAACCTACCAAGTATTTTAACCTCATTGAACCTTGAAAAACACGGATTTTTTTCAGGGTAAACTAAATAACTCGTTCATGTCAGCTATGCCTTAATTCTTTCCCAAATCCAAGGCTTGCTAGAGAAGCAATTTATATTCACTTTTCTTCTAAGACAGCAAACTTCCATGAAAACATGCTTTTTGGAGGTAATCTTATGTCTTATTGCTGTTACTGTTTCTGTGCCTTCTTGGTCTTTACTGCTATTCCATGCCAGTTTCTGAGGGTTTATTTGACTGATTTCTGTTTTCCTTGTACTTTTAGTCTTGCAGTGGGAGCCATGGATAATATATAATGAGGACTTTTGTTTTTCTATTGATGACTACTCCAGTGAGAAGAATGAGTTTTACAATGAAAAGACAATTCAGTCCGCTATCATTTATTGATGCTGTCTGTATGCAAAGACCAAAAATGCTATAGATAGTCCCTCTGTGTACTTATATCTTGCACATTTTTTCTCTGTGAAGGACACACTTTCCAAGGAAAGGGGACATAAGACACAGCCATCACACAACTCACTTTAATTACAGTGCCACGGTAAGACATATTAAAGATCATGTAGGATGTGTGGTAAATGGGGCATCGCAGATGGGTTGACAAGTGAGCAAAATTATGGGATGGATGGCACTGTATGAATACAAGGGCCAATGAATATGCTAAAATGACAGTCAAGGTTGTGTGGGAGAGAAAAGGATAGGAAGGAAATGGGATCAGATTGAGGAGGGCCTTTAGTTTTTTTGTCCCCCCCCCCAAAAAAAACCCCTGATATTCTTTGGAACCATCCTATCTCATCAAGCATGGGTTGCAAATATTAGGGCTGGAAACCCTTTCATAGCTTTACTGAAATAAAAAAAGAACCTGCTATTTTGCTGAGCCTGAGCCTTTCTATATTACATCCATGGATGTTATTAACCTCCGCCTTTGTATGTTTTATTTTTTTTATTTCAGACGTTAGTCTTCTTACCATGGGGGATTGGAACTTATTGGGTGGCATTCTAGAGGAAGTTCACTCTCACTCAACCATAGTGGGGAAAATCTGGCTGACCATCCTCTTCATTTTCCGAATGCTGGTACTTGGTGTGGCTGCTGAAGATGTCTGGGATGATGAACAGTCAGCATTTGCCTGCAACACCCAGCAGCCAGGTTGCAACAATGTCTGTTATGACCATGCATTCCCTATCTCTTTGATCAGATTCTGGGTCTTACAGATCATCTTCGTGTCTTCTCCCTCTCTGGTGTATATGGGCCATGCCCTTTATAGACTCAGGGCCTTTGAAAAGGAGAGACAGAGGAAAAAGTCACACCTTAGAGCCCACATGGAGAAGCCAGGGCTTGAATTGGAGGAGCAACAAAGGATAGATCGACAACTGAGGAGGTTAGAGGAACAGAAGAGGATCCACAAAGTCCCTCTGAAAGGATGTCTACTGCGTACTTATGTCTTACACATCTTGATCAGATCTGTGCTGGAAGTAGGGTTTATGATAGGCCAGTATGTTCTCTATGGGTTTCAAATGTACTCCCTCTACAAATGCACTCAACCTCCATGCCCCAATGCAGTGGATTGCTTTGTATCCAGGCCCACAGAGAAGACCATTTTTATGCTCTTTATGCACAGCATTGCAGCCATCTCTCTGTTCCTTAATGTGCTAGAAATATTTCACCTGGGGATCAGGAAAATCATGAGGGCACTTTATGACAAGTCAGGCACTGACGGCGTGGAGGATGAAAGGGGCCCTCCATTTCATTTGAAAAAATATTCAGTGACCCAGCAGTGTATGATTTCCTCCCCCTTGTCTGAAAGAATCTTTGTACCCCAAGCCAATAGTCAGCAACAAGTCACCCAAGTGACTGTGCCGAAGTCTAAAACCTTGTGGCAAACCCCACAGGCCAAGCAACTTGAGGTAGACACCTGCGGTGGTAAAAATGACTGGGCTGAGAGGGATCAGCACAGCGGACAGCTCCACGCCCACAGCCCCTGTCTGTGGGATGACTGCGTTAGAATTCAGCACCCGGGACAGCAACCAGATCATTCCTCCTTTGGCACGCAGACTGCAAGGTCCCAGTCCTGGCTAGGTATGCCCACGGCTCCAAGGCACTGTCCATCCTATGCGATAGGAACCAGAGGGCAGTCCCAGGACTCGCAGCCCTCAGGGGAGCCTCTCACAGGTCTGCACAGTCACTGCAGAGACAGCGATGGCAGCCCGAGAGAGAGTGGGGTCTGGACAGACAGACCTCGCTCGGGTGGTCGAAAGGCCAGCTTTCTGTCCAGATTGATGTCTGAAAAAGGAGAGCTTCACAGTGACTCAGGAAGCTCCAGTGCCCAGCATAGCTCTCACTTAGACTCCCCATACCAGGAGAACAGCCCCTCGCTTCTGCCTTCAGCCACTGGGCACAGAACCTCAATGGTGAGTAAAGACAGGCTGACTGATCCGGGAACTGTTGGAAGAGGTGTTCCGCTTGGGCTCCTTCTTAGCCTCCTCTTTCCTCTTTTGTGGTGTGCCTATGTTTGTGTTGAGAGAGAGGGTGAGGAGGAGAGGGAGGTTAATTTGTGGAGGTTTAAATGAATCCATTCAATAAATTCAGTCAAACCCAATTCATAAAATAAGCTTAATTGAAAACTTACTTTATATCAGCCTGACTTTTAGGTGCTGGGTGTGTAAATGGATAAGATGGCATCTATGCCATCAAAGGGCTCAGAATCTGGGCGGGACACTTAGAGAAGTAAACATGCAAATGTGATTAAGTGTAAAGTGCATCTTGGGGGTTTGGGCAAAGGAGGGAGTTGTCACTTTTTTGGATGGGGCAGAAAAACCTTCGTAGTTTTTTAATTTTTCAATTGCAGTTGACACTTAATATTATATTAGTCTCAGGTGTACAGCATAGTGGTTAGACATTTATATAACTTACAAAGTGATTGCCTTTGATAAGTCTAGTGCCTACCTGGCACTGTACATAGTCATTACAATGTATTAGTTCTATTCCCTAGGCTGTGCTTTACACCTCCATGACTTTTTTGTAACTGCTAATTAGTACTTTTTAATCCCTTCACTTTTTTACCCAACCTCCTCCCGCCTGGCAACCATCCATTTGTTCTCTGTGTCTACAAGTTTGTTTCTGTTTTGTTTGTTCACTTATTTTATTTTTTAAAAATAAGTGAAGTCATATGGTATTTGACTTATTTCACTTAGCGTAATACCCTCTAGGTTCATCCATGCTGTCACAAATGGTCAGGTTTCTTTCTTTTTTATGACCAAGTAATATTCCATTGCATATATGTACCACATTTTCTAAAAGTTTCACAGTTGAAGTGCCTTGAACTGAGTCTTCAAGGATGTGAAGAGTTTTCTAGACCTAGTGAACTGGGGTACCTGGGAGTGGCCACCCCAATCAAGGGGGCCATGCAGACAAAGCCTTGAGGTGTGGCACAGCAGGGCTCTCTGGGGACTCACATCTGGCTGGGGCACAGAGCAGTAGGAAGGCTGTGCAGACAGGGAGGCTGGAGAAGGGAGATGGAGGCCTTGAGGGCGGGTGATGGAGGACTGAGAAAGGACGTGCAGCAGAGGGGTGCCTGGGTCAGAGCCGCACTTCAGAGACCTCTTTCCGTCACAGTGTGGAGAACGGGCCCGAGGAGGGGTCGTTGGTGACCTTGAGTTGCTCTCGTCTCACCAAGGAAGGAGGGGTACTCTAGTGTTTTAATAGCTCTGGGGTTTAAAAGTCATATACAAATATTTGGGGACATATTTCATAAAGACTAAAATCAATATTGTATTGATTTTAATTTCATTCTCTGAAAAGCCACCATGGAATAAATATTCTGTGACCACTGTAAGACATAATGGGTATTTATTGTGAATTCTTTTCAATTCTGGGAAAAAGAATGACACTTTACCCACTGCTCCTGACAGTTGTTTATCATGAAAAAAAAAAAAAACTCTTCCAAGTTTAGAATGGGGACTTCCCCATTAAACTCACTTGCTTGAGGTCACACACCTGCTTTTTCCTTTGATTCATTCTTTTTTAAAAAATATAATTTACATGATACATATTCTTTTTTTTAAATATATTTTATTGATCATACCATTACAGTTGTTCTATTCCCCCCCTTCAATCCCCTCCACCCACACCCTCCCTCCCCCACCATTCTCCCCCCCTTAGTTTATAACCATGTGTCTCACATTCTTTGGATTCTATATTTCCCCCACTATTCTCGCCCTCCCCCCTATCTATTTTCTACCTACCATCTATGCTATTTTCTGTGCCTTCTCCCCTCTTCTCCCCCTCCCACCCCCCTGTTTCTAACCCTCCATGTGTTCTTCATTTCTATGGTTCCACTCCTGATCTAGCTGTCTTCTTGGTTTGCTTTTGTTTTAGGTGTGGTTGTTAATAACTGTGTGTTTGCTGTCCTTTCACTGTTCATCTTTTTCATCTTCTTTTTCTTAGATAAGTCCCTTTNGCCCTCACACGTTCCTCTAATTTGTAACTTTGTTCCTCTAATTTGTGACTATAATCAACCAGTTCTGTGAGCATCCTGATAAATAGTGTCCTGAATTGTGCTTCTGAGAGGCTGGCAATTTCTCGGTCACTTAGAGTTATTGGCTCTGGGACTTTGAGTTCTTCTTGTGCCATCTTTTGGGTTGTTCGTGCCTGTTCCATAGCAGGATCAGAGCCCTAAAGTGTTCACTAGAACAGGGCAACTCAGTCGCTGGGTTGTGACGTTGTATGTGGGGGCGGGGTCAAAGAGGGACGATGGCTCTCACTGGTATTGCAGGGCAACTAAGTCGCTGGGTTGTGACGCTGTATGTGGGGGCGGGGTCAAAGAGGGACTATGGCGTCCTGTCCGCCGCCTGCCGCCACGGCCCTCACCAGTGCCACAGTTGCTGCCGTCACCGGGCCCACGCGTTTCGTCCCACTGCACGCGGATACATATTCTTTTTAAAAATATTATTTATTTATTTATATTTAGAGGGGAAGGGAAGGAGAGAGGGAGAGAAATATCAATGTATGGTTGCCTCTCGTGAGTCCCCTGCTGGGAACTGGCCTGCAACCCAGGCTTCTGCCCTGACAGGGAATCAAACCTCGATCATCTGGTTTGCAGGCCCGCAGCTCAATCCACTGAGCTACACCAGCCAGGGCTTTCCTTTGATTCATTCTTTGTGTTAATAATAAGTCCTTCTAACTCAGTTTCATATCTCCTATGAATTTAAAGATATTTTGCTACTGCAGTAAAGCCATAACTCGAGGATGAATCATCCTACCTGGATTTTTCCTAAAACGCTTCTCTCAAACTGACGCTCATTTCTTGTCAGTGACCTAGGAGATGGAGTTCAGCATTGATGTGTGGGCATTGGGGCCCCTACGCCAAACCACAGCTGGCTTCTCAACTCTGCCTACAAATTACAGTCATCTGGGAACATAAAATTTTTTTTTGCATGCCCAGGATCTATCAATCCCAAACAAACTACAATCTTGGGAGATGGGAGGCAGAATCAGCTTTTTTCACCCCCCACGGTGATGGCAATGTGCAGCCAAGGCTGGGAACCACTTTTTAGACTAACCTTGTAGGTGTCTCCTCCTTCTTATCTGCGTTTGGGGAGTCAAGAAGACGGTTTTTGTTCTCAGGCCCACACTCCATCCACTGAGCTGTACCAGCCAGGGCTCTAGAAGACTATTTTTATCATGTTCCCTTTCTTGTAACTCCTTCCATGGGGGAGGAGGCCTTGTATGGGCAGAGAATGAGGGAGAGATGGCAATGTTTAGTTGAGGCGGACTTTAAAAATTCTTCAGATTATCTTCTGGGAGAGAAGTTAGCCATGCTCAGGAGTCTTGAGTAGTGATTTTCAGCTGGTGTGCCACAAGAATTCATTATTACTAATATTTCATGTATTTATTTAATATTTATTTATTATTAGAGAAAGGGGAAGGGAGAGAGAAGGAAAGGGAGAGAGACATAATGGGCAAGAGAAACATCGATCAGTTGCCTCTTGCACACCCCCAGCTGGGGACCTGGCTCTCAACCCAGGCATGTGGCCTGAGCAGGAATCTAATTGGTGATCCTTTGATTTGCAGGATGACACCCAACCCCCTGAGCCACACTAGTCAGTCACAATAACTTTTTAAGCCTGCAATACCTGACTAATTAGGGGCGAACCCCCTTTCCCTTAGATTGTCAAATAAAAAATGAGTGACAACAGCCAACACAACAATTGCCATCTGGTGTGAGTGAGTCAACATTATACCTACTTTTTGTCTGATCAGCCAAAAAAATATATTTTTTGGTGTGTTGCAGAATTTTAGCCATTAGTTTATATGTGCTGTGAGATAAAGAAGGATGAAAATCTCCAGCCTGGAGAACAGGAGATAAAATGCTAGACTCTAGTTTTTATCTTCCTCGTTCTTCCCTGTGTTTTATGTTTCTAAGAATGCGGAACAGTGCCTTCGGCCGCTGAGCCTATGGTCACTCTTCCCCAAGCCTCTTACGGAGTCCACAGGCCACTTCGCTCCCCACATGCAGGGGAGTCTCGGGATTGAGGCCGCGGCTGCCAGGTCCAAGTGCTGGGACTGGGCTGGCATATCACGCTTCTTGTAAACAGAAGGGTCTTCAGCAGAAATTAGTGCAGCAGACAGGGTTAGGGCCATCCACTTTTTATACAGACTGTAAACTGATTTTTACACTGTTTTAGGTCCTAGAGGGCAGAATTTTAGGACTCAATCAGACTTTCCAGCCTCCAGAACTTGAAAAATAAATTTATGTTCTTTTTTTAAATTTGAAAAAAGGGTGGGGAGAGAAAGAGAGAGAAGGAGGGAGAGAGAATGTTGCTTCCCTGTATGCGCCCTGACCAGGACCGGGACTGGACCAGCAACTGAGACATGGTCCTGACTGGAAATCAAACCTGCAATCTTTCAGTTTAAGGGACAGTGCTCCTGTCTGTGGTACCTGGTTATAATGGCCTGAACAGACTAAGGCAAGGGGTAGGGGTGCAGTCAGGGGGACCAGCTAGGAGGCTTGCAGTGGCCCAGGCAGAAAGAAGCATGTTAGAGCAGGGGCACCACCATCGATGGTTTGGAAGAACAGGGTGTTCCACCCCCCCCTTTATTTACCGTTTTTCAAGTTCAAGTAATTCATGCTCATTGAAATACATTCAAGCCATATAAAAGAACACAGGGTAAAATGTGAACTTGACCATGAGAGGGTTCACCTCTTCTCATTCTGTCTCCTGGAGTCAGTTCCCCCTTCTTTCCCTGAAGACAACTGCTGTGAACAGCATGAGCTGTGTCCCCCATCCTTCCTCGGTGCATTCTGGATCCATCTTTGGAGACAAATACGTGTGCCCACATGTCTTATTTGTTTTTAAAAATATAAATGTGATCACAGTACAGAGATGTCTCTGCAATTTGCTTTTGCTCAAATCATGATAGGTCTCAGGGATCTTTCCATGTCGGCATCCGTGGCACCGCCTCAGTGTTATGTTAACTCCGGCCTTTCCACGGTGTGGATGCACCATGAGGGGCTCGACGGCCATTCAGCCAGTGCACCTTTTTTCCTACTGCAGTGTCTCAGTGACTGTTCCATGCATGTAGCTTTGAAGGGTACCTGGAAGTGGGATTATTGGTTGTAGTGGGCTTGCATATTTTACTCGGTGATGGATGCTGTCAAGCTGAGCGACGTGTATCCCCTTCCTTCTGAGCACAGCAGCACCTCTTTCGCCACGCTCTCGCCACTAGCAGACACTATCTCCCCTGATCCAGTCTAATGGGCTAAAAATGTTTCCTTTTGTTTTACTTACTTATCTATTTATTGTTTGCTTGTTTCCCCCCTTGTTTTAATTTACTTTACTGTGATTACAAGGAAGTTCGTTCATATGTTTATTTGCCACCTGTATTTTTTGAAAGACTTTTTATTTTACTTTTAGAGAGAGGGGAAGGAAGGGAGAGGGAGGGAAAGAGAAACATTGATGTGTGAGAAAAATATTGATCAGTTGCCTCTAGCATGCCCCCAACTGGGGATGTGGCCCACAGTCCAGGCATGTGCCCTGACTGGGAATTGAACCTGTGATCTTTCGGTTCAAAGGCCAACACTAGATCCACCGAGTCACACCAGCCAGGGTGCCATCTGTATTTTTTTTCTTACCCGAGGACATTTTTTTCATTGCTTTTAGAGAGAGGAGAAAGGGGCTAGGGGAGAGAGACAGAGAGAGAGAGAGAGAGCAAGAGAGAGAGAAATATCAACTGGTTGCCTCTTGCAGGCTCCCTGACCGGGAATCAAACCCACAATCTTTTGGTGTACAGAATGATGCTCTAACCAACCAACTGAGCCATACTGGCCAAGGGGCCATCTATATTTTTACCATGAATTGTCCTTGTCTGTTTTTCTGCTGGAATATTTGTCTTTCTTCTGATTCCTAGAAACTCATACAGTGTTATATTAACTCTTTTTTCTATATATATAATAAAATTTTCAGCCTGCTTGTCTCTTATCTCTATTTATGGCATTCTAAATTTTTTACTGTATCAAATCTAAAATCTCTGTTACTTCTAAGTTCTTTGTCTCATTTGGGAAGGTCTTTTTTGACTCAGCATCATTAACAAGAATTATCAGATAGGTGTTAGAGCATGGGTTGTCATAATTTATTGAACTCCTTGACTGAGAAGTTCTACGTGATATATCAGTTACCAAAGACTCTGAGGAAGAGACACACAATTTATTAAGGGCCTGGCTGTGGTCTAGACTCTGCCATAGGCTTCTGCCATGGGCTTCGCCTGTCTGACCCAACCCAAGCTTTTTCTCCAATATCTCTTTGCTGCCATTTGCTCTTCCTGGGCGAGGAACCCTAAGTTTAGCATCTTTTTAGGATTAAGGATAGATCATTACAAAATGGATCATTCCACATTTGGATCAGTTTTCTCTTCCACATTTTACAATGCCAGAAATCTGGCTATTTGCAGAGTGGGCAAAGATGGAGCTAGGAAAATTGGGCTTTTTAGTTTGGGCCCTAGATTTTTGACAAAACAACACCTGGAGAAAGAGGAGGAGGTGGCAGGTGGGATTTAGGCAATGGGACCTCCCGAATGGTGCTCCTCTGAGGCAATGCAGGGAGAACTGTCTCCTGCAGCCGGTTGTGATGGGTCCTTGGTATTTGTGCCAAACGAAGAGTCCCAAGTGGGTGGGCAGGACTGACTTTCGCAAGCCCTATGAGTCTGTTTTGTTTCCTGTCTCTTTCAGAACATGCTTCTAGAACTTTCATCCGTTATGAAAAAATAATGCATGCCTCAGGCCAGAAAACGGGACCTTGGAGCAACTGGCGTCTGCAGGAGAAAAGTTGCACTTGGTCAGCTCACTCCGAGGGAGGACTGTGGGAACCGCCCCCTCCAGAGAAACGCCCAGCCAGCGACGGGTGTGTGCAGCGAGCTCCCAGCTGGGTTCACCCAACGCAGGAGGCCCTTCCCTGCTCGGGGCTGGGGCCAGCCTCGCACAGCGCCTCGCACAGCGCCCACAGCGAATCTGGTCTCTGCGCAGATTCCATGCGCAGGTGGGGGTCAGGCAGGGAGGAAGTGGGCACCGTGGGAAAAGTCTAGGAGTAAGAGCTGTTGTCATCCTGAGGGGAGAAGGATTGGGATGCAGCCACCTGTTTCCTACCCAGCAGCCCAGGGGGACACTGTGCTGAGAGGCCACCCCCTGCTGTGCTGCGGCAGCAGCAGCAACAGTTTGGACACTTGAGCCCGGGTCCAGAGCAAGCCAGGAGGCTGCTCTGTGTCTGTGAAGGAGACGTTGACGAGAAACTTCCTTTTTTCCCCTCTTTCATTAGTTCATTTCTTAGGGATGAGCCAGCTGGATTTTTGTCCATAAATGCCATGGCATAAAATACTGACTGGCCCTGTTCTGTGTGGCTCAGTTAGTTGGGTGTCATCCTGCAAACTGAGATTGTGGGTTAGATTCCCCATCAGGGCACATGCCTAGGCTGTGGGTTCGGTCCTGTCAGGGCACATACAGAAGGCAAGCAATTGATGCGTCTCTCTCACATTGATGTTTCTATCCCTGTCTTTCTCCCACCTTTTCCCTCACTCTAAAATTAAAAAAATACATGTTCTTGGGTGAAGATTAATAAAGTTAAAAAATATTGGTTATAACCCTGGCAAACACAAACACTGAATGATTTTATTCTTTATTCTTCTGCGAGATTGTCAGTGGGGGCGCCGTGACTGTGGGCCGCCGCCCCCACCAGGACCTCGTCTGGACTTCCAGGAAGTGACTGCAGGGGGCGCCTCTTTCTCACAGTCCCCACCCTGCCAGAGGTCCTGCCAACCAGCAAAGGTGCATCAAAAAGCACTTAATGCTTCTTTTAAAAAATGATTGTATTTATTTATTTTTAGAGAGAGGGGAAGGGAGAGAGAGGAGAGGGAGAAAGACATCAGTGTGTGGTTGCCTCTCTTACACTCCCTACTGGTGACCCAGCCCACAACCCAGACACGTGCGCTGATCAGGAATTGAACCTCGACCCTTTAGTTTGCCAGCCGCCATGCAATCCACTGAGCCATACCAGCGTGGGCCACTTAGTGCTTGTTACAGAGCACAGAGTCATGGCCATGGCTGTGAGAGATGCACTAATTAGCCCATCATTAGGCTGATTGGCACTGTTTGAGTTCTGAGAGCCATAAAGGTGCGCTCAGTTCCCATGGAAGAGCCATTTCTTCATCCCCTACCCTGTGGCCAGACTGTCCTCCAGTCTGGCCACGCACCTCGTGATAAAGGCTTCAATTTGGTGCAGTGTCAGAAAGCTCTGCATCATCTATGTCCTGTGAGATAAAATCCAATCTCTTTAGGCTGGCACACACAAAGCCTCCATGCGCTGGCCCCTGCCTGTCCTTGCTCTCCACCTCTTGCACCTTAACAACTGCTTGCAGCTCTCGCTCCCTGCTGTCCTTGCCCACAGAGTGGTGGGATGCTGGACAACCTCCATCCACTGCGCGCCGGCCTTCTGGGGACACTTTGCTCATGGAGGCAGTTCCAGGAGCTCCTTCTCGGCCAGGCCTCCACCCACCATGCTTTTCTTTCTATCAGCCCTGTAATTGTAGAACAGGTACTTTTTTGGTATAAAATTTTCATATTTTGTAAAAAAAAGCACACACTCGATGCAGTTTATTTCTAGGAAGCACCTTCTGACCATCCGAGGTGATCTCCCCTCAGCTGGGACAGTCTTCTGCCCTTGGACTGGGACTCTCTTCATTGGCTCTATGGTTCTCAGAAGTATACCACTGGCTTTTCTGGGTCTCCAGCTTGCAAAATGTAGACTGTGGGATTTTTCAGCATCTGTAATTGTGTGAGCCAATTCCATATGATGACTCCTATATATCACTATCTCTTTGTCCCTCTATATTTTCTTTCTTCAATATTTTCTATTGGTTCTGTCTCTCTGGGGAACTCTAACTAATACACTGGGTAACTGCCTGGGTGGGACTGGTCTATGCTGTTAGCCCAAATGGTTCCAGAGTCCATTTGCAGCCATGGAAACGAGTGTGGCGATGTGAAAAGGCATGACCTGGTCCACAGTGAGTTGGTAGAAGAGCCAGTGAAGACCAGGTGGAAACACCACTGGGCCCAAGCCCCAACAGGTGCTCTTTTAAGGGGTATGCCATGTTCCAGGTGCTAAGGGCCTATTATCTATACCTTGTACAACTGTACAAAGTTCTTGTTCATCTCTGGTTTTTTTTTTTTTTAGATCAGAGAAGGCTCAAAGAAATTAAGTACTTTGCCCCATAGCTAAAGGTCACACAGCTGAAATGCATGCTGTGCAGCTGGAATTCTAACCCAGGCCTCTCTGCTCCAAGGCGATGTTCCTTCCAGGAAGCCCCGCGCTCTCTCTCTCTGGTCTACAACACTCAGCAGGCCCTGGGCAATGATTTATTTGCACATCTGTCTGCCTGACTAGCCTGTGAAAGCTTTAAGGATAAGGCCTGTGCATTTAAAATCTTGGATGCACAACATGTAGCCCAGGGTTGAATGAATGTATGTTTATGAGTAGAGGCCCAAGGTAATACCTTACTCCATCACTTCCAATGCTCCAGTCTTTATTCCTTAGTCACTGGGTGCTGTCATGTCTTGTCAATGGGTTTATCACACGAGATTCTTTCAGAAGCCCACGTAGCATCACTTAAAACACTTTTTTGTAATTTAAATTGCTTTCACCCTCAAAAGCCTTTATAGGTCATCAACTGCATGGCATAAAGAGAGGTTCAAAAATGTTTAAAAGCATTCAGTGCAAAATGTAGTACTCCCTATACATTCTGGCATGTCTCTGAGGGTTTCCATCCATGGCTTTAGGAAAAGGGTCACCGCCACAGGGATGCGCCTGTCATCAAGGGGAAAGAGTGAGAGCTAGTCACGAAGAACCCGCGATGCCTCTTTCTGGTTGACTAAGCAGGCCAGGGGGCAGGTGTATGTTGGGCTTGTAGGAGCCAGAGGGTGGGGGTGGGGACAGAAGGTATCATGCTCTCGAGTCAAATGAAGGGAAAGGCACTTGCATAATGGAATGGGAAATGAGTGGTTTGCTCCACCTGCCTGGGCCTCGATTCTCCGACGGCAGGAAGTATCACGTTCATTTAAACAGGCCAAGGTGCCCAGCAGGGAGCACTGGACACCCGTCTGACTCTGGACGCTGTCACAAGCTGCTGTAAAACTTCAAGCACAATCTTGCTAATGCATCCTAATTGGGGGTGGTGGTGGTGCTGGGATAGAAGAGTGAACATTCTAGAATTATTTCAAAGAATACCAGTTATTTCCAAATACATGAAACAGAAGGGCTGACGGGGTGGCGGGGACTGGTGTAGGGGTCGCCAGTCTGAGAATCCCCATGCCTAGAGGTGACTACGGCTCACCCCTCAGGTGCACATTCGGAGTGGGAAGGAAGTGGGTGCTGCCCATTTGGGGCCGGACACTGTTTGAGTGCTTCCCCTCTGCGGGACCTATAACTTTATTCTGTACCCAACCACGACAGTCATTCCTGCTACAAGCACCAACACGGGGGGCGGGGGGTAAATTCTAAGGGACCAGGTTTTCTAAGGGACCAGGGACCAGGTTCTAAGGGACCAGGTTTTCCTACAGACCTGGTCCAGACCTGTCTTTTCCAGAGTGGACTGAATGACTTCATGTCTTCAGCAGAAGACTGTGTTTTTCACCTTTCATGCCTAGAGTGTTATGACTGTGGTGTTTCCAGAACAGCACACATTCACAAATCTCATTACACGTTCCCTGGAAGCACCCCGACTCCCACCCAGGGGACTCATTAGGGTGGTCTCGGAGATTCACTAAAGGAGCATAATTCAGAGATTTTTAATTTCAGTTTTCCCACCCGATGCATGGGGCGTGGCCACGTCCTTGGTGAAGCCCAGACCTGGGCTGCAGCGCCTTCTCCGGACATCCTGTGAATCCATGATTCACAGCCTCGCTGGCAGCTCGACCAAACCGCTCCCGGGTCCAGGGCGACCCACAGTTGTCTGGCCCGCCCGCCGTTCAGTATCTTGTTTTCCCTTGATGTCAAAATCCAAGACTAAACTACCACATATACTTTTTTTCGTTCAGTTGTATTTACTCCCTAACCACAATTGTAAACTCGCTCTGCCCCTCACTGTACCTTCTTGGTTTGGATTTAATGCCCTTTTCCTCCCTTCCTTTCGTTCAGCTTTCTGTCGGAGGTAATTGTAGATCCACGCACCTAGGTGAGAAACCATACCCTTCCGGCAGCGCCCCCAGTGGTTACTACGGCCACTGCACTGCACCCAAACCAGCAAATTGGTTTTATCTGCTCTCAGAGGCCCTAGGGATCTTTAAAATTCAGAGTTGAGGAGCCACATTAGCATTATCACATTTTTGAGATTTCTAATCGAATTAGTCAGGTAGCAGGCCAGGGTCCAAACTAGGGGCAATATGGCTTCTCTGGCAGAAAAGATGTCCTGAGGCCAACAGCTGTGCGACCTGAAAGCAGGGACCCAGAGTGGAGAGAGACAGCTTACAATGTGTAATGGTGTGTCTTTATTTCATCAACAGAAATGGTGTCTAGACAAAATTCAGTTAACACTAGCAATTCAACCGAGTGAAAATTTTTTTGCACAATAGTGTATTTACAACGAATAAATGAAAATTCATTAGTTCATAGCAACGCGCTTTTTCCCCCAAAAAGGTAAAAATTCTTAGTTACAGAGAATAAGCATCAACAGCCATTTTCATTTTTACAATAAAAACCACAAGGAAAACCACAATCACTTAGGGAAAAAAAAAAGACAAGCCTAAGAACTAGTACAATAAAATGATGCACTGAATTAAGTTATATTAATCGCATAGAATCTGTGTAAAAAGTATGTAGAAAAACACCTGATGTAACCTGTTACAGTCATTGACCAGTTATGAGAGGTACAGAGGGTTATACAGGTAGATATGTGTGAAAACTGTCCGTATTGTTCAACCTGGGGAGGAAGAGAAGAGGGGCTGGAGCCCCTTGCATACACTGAGAAGACCCTGTTTTGAATATGGCCTCTGGAGTTTGTAAGGCATATATTAGAGGTGCACTTGCATCAGACTGGTTCTGGAACAAATCCTCACAGGCCCTTTGGGCCTCACAAGCAAAGGTGGCGTCTAACCAGCACCTGAAGCTCCCGAATGCATCTGGAATCTTCCTGATCATGCACTGGAAGCGGCAGGTCTTTTATGTCAGAGCGCGAATGGGCACTCCAACATTCACACATGCAAAATGCATTGTTGGGGTTCAAGTACAGGTCACCCCTCTGCCTCCAGACATGTTTTGGTAGAAGACTTAGCATCAATCTGTGGGAAAAGCCCTCTTCGTCCAAGTCCCTTCACTCTTTCCTGATACACGTCCGATCGCCCGCACGAGAGCATTTGGCACTGAATGCGAGTCTACCTGAAATGAACGGTCTTGGTGCACTTCTGCTTCTAGGAGGGCCACTGTGTCAGCTGAGGTCAATAAACTGGAAGGAAAACGTAAGCCAGAGTTGCTTGTCCATTGCTCAATAGTGAAATGCGCACACCACGCCACAACATTAAGTCAAAGCTACAAAAGTGGGCCTCTGCAACCAAGTGGGTATTTTTCACCAATGGCAGCATCGTTTCCATATTACAATTAAAATACACTGATAGTCATTTGATATAAATATTATCTCCCAGAGTGGAGTGTAGGAAAATACTATACACTTACTTTTCTTTGCAAGAAATGTTTTGCACCGTCAGTTGAATAATTTATCATTAGTCTGCCACAATAGGTCTTTTCTATGTACAAATACTATTTGCACACACTGTTTGTGTACAAATATGTTCTATTCTGCAGCATCAGTGCTTGATGCCTGGGTCATGAGGTGGCTCGGGCAGTATTGAAAACATGCAGCTTGAACACAGACGTTTCCATGCACACGGACTTCCTGCCCAGGCCACCACTCCTCGCAGGGCACCGCACTGTGCATGCACTTGCCAGAGACTGAACCTACAACGACACCCTCAATTTGGGGAAGAAACACTAACTCATGATCCAGGGAACAGCTTTATTGTTTAAGAAAAAAAAAACAACCATGTTCTTTAGAGTTTATTTACAGTGGTGAGGACAATACTTAATTCTTGCTTCCTTCTAGATCTCTGACCCTTCCCAAACTAAGCAATAGTGGAGCAGTTTGAAGTCACTTCCTAAGCAGCTCCCAGTTTAAACAGGGTCTAATGCATGGAGCTAGGTAGCCAAAGACGGTTTGGAAAGGGCGTGGCAGGCTTCCCTCGTTTTGAGAGGGTTCTGCTGCTGGACAGCACGGGGTCATCTCACAGGGGCAGGACTTGGTGGTTTCTTAACAAGGCTTATACCTTTCACACCTTGGTTTGTTTCTTCTACTTTAACAGCAATGATAAAGTATGAAAAGAGTATGTGTAGGTTTAGACCTCTTGACCATAACATTGAACTCCCCACTGTGCCCACTTGACTTTTAGCAGTCCTCTCAGGCAAGTCCTCTCGCGGCTCCCTGCCCTCCTTTTCAAGAAGCGGCAGTTGGCATACTAATCGCTAGCCATTCTCTCTCTCTCTCTCTTTTTTTTTTACTTCCTTGGGAAATCAATACAAGGATTAAATCCAGAATCATAGTGCATCTTGTAAGCAGCATACTTTTAGAAAGACAGTTAATAAATTACTTGTACAATATACAAAATAACATTTTCTACTGCAGCATCAGCTCTGACGCCTGAGTCATTGTTAGCGAACCCGGAAGAGAAGGAGGAGGGCCTAGTAACTTTGTCAGCTTCTTCTTTTTTTTTTGCAACTGTTTTGTTCCAGAATCAGTATGTAATGAAGTTAGATTATTCAAGGCACCCCCAGATAACACAGAGAAACAAACACATACGGCAAAGCACTCGCCTGCCCAGAGCCTGACCAACCTGAATGAAGCGAGGTTGTTGGGGACACATGTAGAGCAAAGGGAGATTCAAGGGGAGGACTAGGCTCAGGTGATGTTAGCTTGTCACAGGGCCACCTCCACAGTCCCTGCCCCAACAGCCCATGCCAATCCCAGACATTCTGAGACCCACCTAGGCTGTCGTACGGATCCTCCTAAATAGTCTATGGCTGCGGGGTCCTTTGTTCTGGTCAGGAAGACCCTCAAGATAATAACGAACTGGGTGTCTCCATGCTCTGCAAACACTGCCCCTGCGGTTAACTTGCTTTTCCTTCTCGTAAGAGGCATGGGCTTCACTAACGGGTCCTGGGGAGAGGAATCAGGCTGGTTTTAAAATTCCACTCGAGGCACCTGGGATTCTGGTCCCCAGCTAGTCCCCCCTCTGAATTAACCCAGAAATAATTTAGACAAACACATGGTTTAGAGCAGTAACAGACACAGACAGATCACACTGCACAAAACACAGTCAATGTTCACGGTGGATAGTGGACAAAATCGTAGCAATTTAGTAAAAATTGCTAAGAAATCGAAAGACAGTTTTGCAAGAAGCCTTTTTAACCAGTTCCCATGACAGGGGTTTAGTTGGGAGAGGAATAAAAGTGAGGTGGGGGCTGGAAGACTGAAGATGTGGACTGAGTTAGAGGGGGAGAGAGAAAGAGCCCCTTGAACCTGGACATGGCTGCGACATGGGTGTGTGTGGACAGAACCACGCAGAGGGGGGTTGGGGTGGGTGGAATGTGGTCAAGACTACCAGTTGCACATGAGTTGTGACCAGGGAAAATCATGCCAACAAGTTGGTTTGGACCTGGTTATGACACGAGCAGAAAACATTCCTTTTTTAAAAGAAGAGGAGGTCGCTTAAAAAAGGCAACGAGAGAGCTGAAAAACCAAAGGACTGTTGGCTGACTCCACCATAACACACACCTGTGATGGATCACGTGATTCGCACGGAGTCTGAATGGGAGGCACACCTCCTGGTGCACTGCAGGACCCGTCTAGGGGGCCGGGAACTCCAGCAGCGGCAGCAGCGACGGTGGCTCCACCACGGGCACGCACGCACACACACACACACACACACGCGCGACAAACAACGAACACCCAGAGGCAGGTTTTAAAAGTGGAGCTAGTTTAAAAAAGAAAAGCCTTTTTAAAAAGAAAATATCCTACCGCATGAACCAACAGATTTCTGGCAATCATACATATTTAAACATTTAGCGCTAATATTTGTACAGAAAAAGTTAATAATACTAAAACATGTTACTATGGTTTCACTTTTCGCCTACATCATATACTAATTCCCTCTTTTACATGCAGCTTTAATATTGTCCAAATGATGGCACAAATAAAGAAACAAAGTCACCCATCAAGTCCCACTGCCCACCACCCCATCCCCACATCAAACCCTTGGGGGCTCTTCCCACAGCCAGGCTGTAGGCCCGCTGGAGGGGGGGGCTGACTCTCCTCCTCTGTGGCCGTGGGACCTCAGCACGCCTTCTGTAAACGTGGCCAGAGGCCAACACGCCCCCTGGGCCAAGGGAAGCTGCTCTCTGCGGGTTGCAAGCCAACCAGTTTTGCAGCAAGAGAAGAAATTATCACCAGGTGCAGGCGGGCGTGTGTGTGGTGGGGCGGGGGCAAGGAGGGCTCCTGGCCAGGTCGTGTTCGAAGCCTCAGGATGAAATCTGCCTTGGAACAAGAGACTGGCGGAAAACCTCAGAATTCAACTCAAAAAATCTGGAGAAGAAAGGGAGGAAAAATGCTTTTGCCTGTGTCAGGGACAGACCTCAGGCTCACTTCGGCCCTGTTCTCTCCCACTCTGGGTGAGCTGCACTGAACCAGGACAGCCACTTAGTGGGGTAGGGCCTTGGGGCTGCCGTTCATATCCCCTCAGGCGCCATCTCCTGGGAGCCCAGTCCCGGTCAGCCAAGTCCTTCAAAGCACAAGGTCTTACTTCACTATGCTTCCAGGAGCAAGTGAGGCCTGATGAAGTGTTGAAATGAGTGGGACTTACTCCCTGCGGGAGAACATGGTTCTGACTTGATTTCTAGGAGTCAATGCCTGCTGAGTTCTGGTACAGAACCATGGGTTCCTACTGCTTTGATGTACTTACTAGTGCGATGCCCAAACTCTCTCCCCACTTAGGAATCTGAACATCCAGCGTCAACTCTGAACTCTCTATGGGCATTTCAGCTTCGCTTAGGGGAAATGTGGGGAGGAGGTGAAATATAAAAATATTCAAGCAGATTATTGTCAACACATCCTAGGATGAATTCATTATTTGGCAAGATTGTTTTTCCTACATAATTATCACCTGAGTGGTTTTTAATTAGCTAAAATGTTCTACTTTCAAACTAAAAGTAAGGAATATACAGTATACTTGAGTTATACTGAAGTCACAACTTCATTTAAGAAAATAAGTTTGACCCAAAACTCAGTGCAAGTGGCAAAGTTGACCGTGACTGTACAGTGACTGCAAAAACCAACCAACCAACCACGACACTCAAGGGGCGCCCTCCGGCAGGGCCGAAACCAGGCCGCGCACACGGAAGCGGCCGCTGAAATGAAACCTTAACAGAAAAGCTTCCAACACTGAATTCTGTCCATAAATAAGTAGAAACTGAAGTCGAACTGTGAAGCGAGAAAATGGACCATGTTAACAGCTGCTGAGCTGGTTCTAGCGTCAGAGACAAAGGAAGCGGAATGTCAGAACCTGTTTGCGAATGAGAAAGGAAGTTTCCAGTTTTAATGAGAAAATCGAGGCATGCAGGACTTTTGCATATGGAGATATATATATATTTTATATATATATTATATATAATATGTACAGTCTAGCTATAAAACTTTGATGTGTATAGAAGCTGTCTTCAATGAAAAAATTGAACATTCAGAAGAAATTCCTGAGATAGGGTTTGTGACATGGGCCACTGAGAAAACAATCTGTGGTTGGGTCCTAGAGGTGTTACAGTCTATCCCTGTTAAGATTGAAATTAACCCACAGACAGACAGTGTCATCACTGTTGTCTTTCCTTGCCGGGGCAAGGGGTAGCACCATTGTGAAGGTAACTATATATCACTCCTGCGTGAAGAGAGGAGGGAATACTCAGAACCAGTATTGCTGCTAAGAAACGCTGTAGTGTGCACCAAACTCCTTCTCGGTTCTTCCAGACAACAGATGAACAGCACCTCCTGGGTGGGAGAGGCATGGAGCTGGGAGGCAGGCCCGGTCACTAGGTATAGTCTTTCCTGGGCTGTTCGTCAGTCGTACACTTGTCAGTCATTTCCTGGCAGAAGTCCACGGTCACCGTTTGGGTCCTGGGTTCGAGAGGAGGTCCTCTCTCTGAGAAGGTTCCTGGGTCAGTGCCTTCCAGCCTCCGGGCAGAAGTACAATTCTCTGAGGCGTTGCTGGGGACCCAGGGGGGACCAGGGGGAGCTGCGCCCTGCTCCGAACAGCAGGGCACAGTTTCTGCCCCCGCACACTGGGGGGTGGCGAGGTTCTGCTCGATGCCTAAGGGTGCGGGGCTGACACTGGAGGCTGCGGGGAGACCCACGGGTCTGAGGACAGGGCAGTACCGGTGCAGGGCCTGGATCTGCTCGGGGCTCTGGATGTCGCGGCAGACTTCCTGGGAGAGGCAGGAGAAGTTGTCCAGCAGCTCCCCCATGCAGGCCTTCAGCTGGTTCCTCTCTGACAACAGCTTCTCTTTCTCGCACACCTGGACATCAGAGAGACAAGAGAGGGCCTCGTCAGGCCTGACCGGAGGACTCAAGACCTCGTGTTTCTGGGGCTTTCCAACTTTTGCTTCTGCATCCTACATTATGGTCAGGTATGGCTACGTCAGGATCTAGAAACTTAAAAAACATATACCCGGGGAGCCTGGGCACGTACTTCCGCCACGTCGCCTATCCAAGCAGCCCCTCCCCATGTCCCACTGATCCTGGCCCCTTCCCTGTGGCAGCTCTTCGTCCCTCTCGGTGGCCTGGTCAGTGACCAGCAAAATCACCACCAACCAGAAAACTGCTGGGAGTCCAGGTTCCAGTTTCTTGCAATTTGGAGTTTGCAAATTTCCAACAGGAAAACTCCTGGTTCCTCACCTTGTAGCTGAAAATCTCCCCTAGATGTATTAGCTTGCCATTTTTGGAGGTCAAAATTAATTGACCAAGGCGAAACCATGGAGACAGTGAACAGATCAGTGGTTGCTAGGGAGGGACCTGGGGTGGGTGGGCAGAGGGAGGGATGAGCAGGCAGAACACAGAGCACAGGGGTCCTTCTGTTACCATGCACATGCCCACACCCACAGCATGCACGCCGAGAGTGAGCCCTCACGTAACTGTGGGCTTTGGGTGATGATGACATGTCAACGTAGGTTCCCTAGTTGTAACAGGCGTCGTAGCTGGTGGGGCATGTTGCTGATGGGGAACACTGTGAGTGTGTAGGGGCACGGTACATATGGGAACTCTGTGTTTTCCATTCAATTTGGCCATGAACCTAAAACTTCTTTAAAGAAGACAGTGTATTAAAAAGGAAAATGAAAAACAGTGGACCACTGGCAACTTCATATGGTTCAATCGAACGTCAGCGGGCTCTCTGGCCGTGGCAGCAACAGACGGAACACCCGGCTGCTCCCTACACTCGGCTGCTCCCTACACCCGGAGGCCGGCAAGTGCTCCCGTGAGGCCCGAGTGCCACTCCCCTGGACACCAAAGGCGCAGGCAGAGCTGTGGAGACGGAGGTTCTGAGATGTTTTCCTGAAAGAAAATCCCACGTAGGCTCTTGTGATTCTCAAATCCATCTCTCCCTGAGGGAGAGGAACTTAGAGGGGAGACCCGTTAAGGTCTTCCCAGCACTAAGTGTGTGAGGGGAGAGGGTGGGGAGGGTGGGGAGGCTGCAGGAGGGCACATAGTGAAACGGGTGGGGACCCTGGACACCTGCAGCAGCAGATGAGGCCTCCTGCAGCCTCAGTGAGGCCTCTCCAGCTTTGCTCTGGGGGGCAGGAGGGGTGAGGAGAGGATGGGAGAGGACGTGAAGGGGGTGGGGAGAGAGGGGGAGCAACACGGCCTCTCCCACATGGGAGCCGCATGTGCTGTGATGGCGATGCAGCCCTGCAGGCAGTGCCAGCATGTGTGTCAGAGACGGAGCTTTATATGCGGAGAGGGCACCTGCTAAAATATTTATAAATTTTTCAAGAAAACATGTTTTAAAAATGAAAAATAAACAGATGTACAAGTGCAACTCGAGAGAAATACATTATGCAAGTTTGCAAAAGCTGCGTGGTGTGTGGGAGATGGCGGGGAGTGGGGAGTGAGCGTGGGGTGTGGGGATGGTGGACGGGACCAGAGTCACCCATGCTGCAGCCAGCCTGCCATTCAGACTGGGCACGCGTGGGGGCACGGCACCACAGCCAGAGGGTGGCGGGTTAAGAAACCAAGGACACCCAGGCTGTGCAAGCTGGAGCTTCTGGGCTGTAGCCTGGAAGTCTGCAGAGCGAGAGGCTATACCACCCAGCCCCAGGGAGGAACCTGTCTTACATTCTGCCACAGCGTTGGCTATGCCACTGACTCTTGTCCTGGGCCACTTCCCAGGGTGAAGAAAAGGAAACGCTGTGTGCGACAGTGTTTTGGCCTATTGCAGGAAAGGCAGCCTACATCAGGACGGGGTCAAATGCACAAGGCTAGCTGTATATTGGCGAGCATGTCATGCTCATTCAGCAGTGAAAGGCAGAGTATTATTTAAGGGGTTTCCAAAAAAGTGGGGGGAGCACATGGAGATGCCCCCTTGCTTTTCCAACTGAACAATATCAGCAAAGTGCTTTAGACTTTACATTCCTTAGACTTCATTATTTGTTTAGTGTCATACGGTCACCGGAGAAGAATGCTAACTACAGAAATCACGCATTTCTCAAATAAGGGTGAGGAGAGTTAGCTGGCCACCTACAGAAGAGCAGAGGGCCGCAGCTT
Source organism: Sturnira hondurensis (assembly GCF_014824575.4). Lineage (NCBI taxonomy): Eukaryota > Metazoa > Chordata > Mammalia > Chiroptera > Phyllostomidae > Sturnira > Sturnira hondurensis. Next base: position 5,341,867 of record NW_028098001.1, on the reverse strand, counting down.
CTGTAGACGTGTGCCCAAGACCTTGACGATTTGTGCTTGTGGGCTCAGCCCTGCCTGGCTCCCCACCGAAGCCCAGCAGGCTTCCAGGAAGCCCACACTCACCAGCGGCCATGTTGTGCTTTCTTAACGTGGCTTAAATTAAAGCACGGTCTTGCTGTTATTAAAACAACATTAAAAAAATTGGAAAGAAAGAATTCATAATCCCATGACCCACGTGCAATTTCCAATAAGTTTTAGGGCAGCAGACATTTCCTGAGAGGCTTCAGCGAGTCTGCACTGATCATGTAACTGTGCATGTCAGGAGAAACCTGCAGGCTCAGGCCAAGGGCTGGGGAGGCGGACACACACATGCAATAAAGACTAATGTGATGGGCACTGAGCTAGAGGTTAGATCGCTGCTCCAGGGGCCGGTGCGCAACCTCACCAGGAACTCAGGAAAGGGCCTTCCTGGGGAGGCGGATAGAATAAGGCTTCCTGGACCTGGCTGGTGCAGCTCAGTGGATTGAGTGCTGACCGTGAACCAAAGGTCACAAGTTCAATTCCCAGTCAGGGCACATGCCTGGATTGCTGGCTACTCCCTCAGTAAGGGGCATGTGAGAGGCAACCCCACAATGATGTTTCTCTCTCTCTCTTTCTCTCTCCCTTCCCCTCTCTCTAAAAATAAGTAAAATATCTAAAAAAAAAAAAGACTTCCCAGAGAGTCTTAGATAATAAAGGACAGAGTCAGAGAAGAAAACAGTGGAGGGGTGTCCAAGGTAGAAGAGAAACAGCGGCACAAACACAGAGGTATAAAGAGTAGGAGATGGTGGAGGAAGTGCAAACAGTTTGTTTTTATTAGAGGTCAAGTTCCAAGGAGGGAGTGGGAGGATGCGGGAGGATAGCTGCACACTGACTCAAGGAGTGGGACTTTATTTTGTAGGTGACAGGAGCAACTGATGATGGGCGGGTTTTTCCTGCTTGGTAGGTGTTAATTAAATAAAAAATAAACAGACCCAGGGGTCCAGGACCATCTCGATAGCATGTAGCATTTATTCATTCTTTTCAAACATCCCATTTTCCTCTTTCTCAGGCTGGCATGATGAAATGGGCTCACCGGGAGCCAAAGGGCTGCCCCCTGCTGTCTACGGGCCAGGCCAAGGAAAGCGGATCATAACCGAATTACGTGGCCTCCTTCCTCACTTCTCTCATAGACACAGCACCTGAGCTGAGTCTCCAGTCTGTGGCCAGCAGAAAGGCTGCGCTGAATGAGGTTGCACTGGTTGCCTTCGAAGGTACAGTCAGAAGCAAGGTCACCTGGATTTAATTCCTATAGCTTGAGGTTGCTTATTAAGGAGAAGCGGGCACAGAGCTCCCAGTGAGGGGAGCTTGGGGGATGGGAGCTCGTTCCCTGAGCCACACACAGCAGAAGGAAGACTTGGCAGACTCTGAGGCAGAATTGCAAAATCAAAGACCCTGGGGCTGCGAAGGGCTTCAAAAGGTCAGGGTAGGTAAGAGGCAGGCATCCTACCTCTAACCTCCACTCTTCTGTGGGAGGCCAGAGAAAGACACAGTAAAAACACAAGATTTGGGCCCTGGCTGGGTGGCTCAACCAGTTGGAGCATTGTTCTGTGCACCAAAAGGTTGCAGGTTCGATCCTGGTCAGGGCAGAAACCGAGGTGGCTGAGAGATGATGCTCTCCCTCCCTCCCTCCTTCCTCTCTCTCTAAAATCAGTAAGTATATCCTTGGGCGAGGATTAAAAAAAACAAGACAAGATTTGGAATCAGCAGTGGGGAGTTACTAATCCCTCTGTACTCTTGTTTCCGCCTCCATAAATGAAGATAACATAGTACCTAAATCTTAGGGTTGGCGTGAGGATTAAATGCGATCGTCTACAAAAATACTTTAGATTAATGTATTAGTCTGGTCCAGGCATGCGTGCATGCAATAAATGGTAGCTACTAGAACGTGCAGAATGGAAAATAAAACAGAACTGCCTGTACATAAAACATCGACATGTAATTAATTACACACACACAGACACACCCACTACAGATAGAAAACTATTATTTTTGTTAAGGGACTTGTTTAAAAATAAATCCAAATGTCCCTGGATGGTGACCCTTCTCTCTACTTCTCTAGCCTTCACGAGTGTAACTTTGCATCAGCCCTGGTCCCTCCAGGCTGCTGACAGCAATGGACGGGCCAACTCACCAGTTTGCGGATTTCACATTCTAAGTTCTGGATACAGTCCAGTTTCCTCTTGCGGCAGCGCTGGGCCGCGATGCGGTTCTTGCTGCGCCGCCGAACGTCGTGAATAAACTCTAACTGTTCTGAGGTTAGTTTGTGCATCTTAATCATCATCTGGAAATCGTTCCTCGGAAGATCTGTGATTTGATCTACAGGAAAGGGAAGTTTGACCTGAAACCGAGAATAACAAATAATGATTCTGGCAGCTGGATTCTAGTTTTAATCCTGGCAGACAGAATATCAACACATGGTAAAACCTCCTTTTTAAGATAACCAAGGAATACGGAAACTACTGAAAGCAAGCTCTGATTATTTCCAGCTTCAAGTATAAAAAAGATGTAATGGTCAGATAATCAGAAGGAAAGTGATCACACAAATTATACTGCGGTTATCGTCCCTGAGGTTTTTGAAGCAAGCAGCACGGAAAACGTTGGAAAATGGGACTTTTTCATTGCCCCAGCACTTACACAGCAAGGGCTCTCTAGTCAGTTGAAACCGACTTCCGCTGAGCCTCAACCCAATAAAGCGACTGTTTATGGAAAGAGATCACCCAAAGAAGGACCTAAACCACCACACCCCTTGCAGATGCTGAACAGGTGGCCTGATCAGCAGGACGCTTACACAGCACACAGACGGGGGCACAGGGAGATGGCCCGGACAGGCTCTACCAGCATGGACAAGGAGTGAGAGCTGGGCTTTTGTCCTTCCTACCAAACGTGAGACCTCAGACAAGTTACTTTACTTCTTCGGGCCTCGATTTCCTCATCTGCAAAATGGCCAAGACTTTTTTAGCCTCACAGTGCTCTTCAAGCATCAGGGGCTGTGGCAGACAGTCTTTTTCCAAAAGTGCACCAGCCATTCCACCTTTCCACATTTTCTTTCACAACATGATATGGACCTTCTTTCATCAAGAGGATACACGTTCCCGTCTCGACCAATACAGCGCAGCAGGCACAATAGCGTGTGCAACTCTGGGGGTGAGGTCGCCCAGGGGCTCACAGCTTCCTCTGAGGCCTCCTAGGTTGCTCTTTCCGGAGGAAACCAGCTCTGCCTCCAGGACACTGCAGTGGCCCCGTGGAGAGGCCCATGGGACAAGACCTGAGGCCTCCCGCCCACAGCCAGCATCGCCGTGCCAGTCACGGGAACAAGCCACCTTGGGCGTGGATTTTCGGGGCCCAGTCAAAGCTTCAAATGACTGAAGCCCCAGCCAGCATCTGACTCCACATCATGAGGTTCCTGAGCCAGATGTGCTCGGATCGGGTGCATCTGAATCCCTGACCCACAAAACAATGGAGATACTAAATGCTTTCTGCTGTTTAAAGCCACAAAGTTGGGGTGATAGATACTGTTAGCAGCAGCATTCCTACTTTCACACTCGTTACAAACCAAGGCAAGTCATCATTATCCAAAGAGAGGGCACTAGTCTCTCGAGGGACAGAGCTGTGTACTCCTTATACTGTTAAAATGCTTACAACCCTGTGGCGGTTTGAAATACTTAGACCACAGCTGTCTATGGCCTCCTTAGCACCGAAGAGGTAAACACTGGCCTGCCCCTTCCAGCAGTGTGACACTACCCTCTCCAAGACCCTTACTCATGATGCAGGGGCTTCGAGGTTCAGTTCTGGTTCAGTTTCAGGAGCTCCTGGAAAAGGAATGTTGCATGTTGCTCTGCCTGGAGATGTATTTCCCAGCACAGACCGCTTCCTTCTTGCTTACATCAGCAGCTGCCTTCGATGCACCAGCAGATGGCGCCCTAAACCTACACCTCCTTCAAGCGCCAGCCTAGCGCTGTCCAATGCAAACAACCCCAGCTGCATTTGTGATTCTACATTATCTAGTAGCCACTGATTAACAGAATTAAAAGAAGTGAAAACAGGTGAAGTTAATTTTATTAACATATTCCATTGAACCCTATATAGCCAAAATATTTTCAACATGGAATATAAAATTATTGTGATTTTTTTTACTTTACTACATTTTCAAAGTCCAAGAATTATCTTATGCATCCAACACATCACCAACCAGCCACAGTTCACTGAGGAAAAACCGACAATGCTGGTTTCAATGTCCCTGAAGCAAAAGGCCACATAACATTCTAGGGTTCAATAGCCACGTGTGGTGTGTGGCTATGGGATGGCCAGCATGGCTCTAGTGGACTGAAGAAATGGGCTCGAGTGAACCTGAGGAATCAGAAAAACAGGCAGGTGGGTCTGAGTTTAATTGGTCAAACTATTTGTGTGTGAAGAAACCAAGCCCTCATTAGTATCCAGAAGCTGCAGTGTCAGTGTGTGTTATTCACGGGAGGGAGATGAAGCTATTTCATCCTGAGCGCAGGCTTTTCCTTTGATTGCATCAGATGCAGGCAGACACGAGTCCAGATCCTGGCGTTTGTGACTAGCTCCCCCTGTGCACAAAGGCAATTGCACTGAATTATCTATCACTGGCTTTGCTATGGCTCGGTGCAACTGCCTTGTCAGGTTACTTCATAGCTCCGAGCCTGCAGGACGTGGCATTTGCTGAAGGCTCCCAGTGGGTGCTCTGATTCAGCTCGCGCATGGTGAACTCTGTCCCACGACACCTGTGAAACTTCAGCCCAAAAGAACAAGACTGCAGCACCACATGTCACACCAATCTCAGCTGAGCTCAGTCCTGCTCCAACTGCTGAAGACAGGCAGCCAGGACAAACAGCTCCTTGTTTTGGGCCCGGGAAAGGGCTTTGTCCATGGGGCTGTGTTTGCACAGGGCTTATACTGATATGAAAGAATGTTTGATTTCCCTTCACACCCTCTGGATAACAAACAGACACTCAGATCCTGGACGGTGCCTAAGTAACACAGAGGTCTGTCTGTCGGGGACGCGGATGTTTCCACACCAGGCAGAAGCCTGTTTGCACAGCAGACGCTGCAGCACTTCTGGGCCCCATGGAGTCTCCCCCTCTGCTGACAACAAAGCCATTCTGCTTCTGCTCCAAAGCGGGTTTACTTGTTTCAGGAAGAACATATACCTATCGCTCAGGCCACAGGGAAAGTCAAAAGGCCTTCCACACCGAGAGTTACTATATTCAAAAGCATCCAGGCGGTGAATATAAAACACTAGGGAAATAGGACAGACGTTGACAGGAAAGAGGAAAAATCAACAATGCTGGTTTCAAAGTCCCTGAAGCAAAAGGCCACATAACATTTCAGCGGAGCTGTTGCAACTCCAGCTGGTTTTTAAAGAGGTCAAAGGAAAAGAAAATAGTTGGCTGCAGACTTTCTGCAATGTGGGGGGAAAAAGCAACAAAAGAAAACCCAACCACTCTTGTTTCTTTTTAAAAAGGACCTGTTACCCCTCTAGCAAGGGAGAACTGCCACTGACTACCAAGAGGAAGTCCCAGAGTGTTCTTGGGAAGGCGCAGTGGGAATGCACCACACTCACTGCTTGTTCTTTTTGCAGAAGTTAAGTTCCAGGCCAGTGGGCACAGACTCTTCCGGAGCTGGGAGCGTGTTCCAGTCTCAGGCTCACAGGCTCCCCAACACCCTTCAAACGGGGCTGAAAAGTCAGCTTGTGCTACTCAGCCTGGATGTGTTGAAACACATCAAGAAGGCTGAGGCCCTTCTCTCTTTCTCCCAGCGCATTCTTACTATTCTAATACAGTTGGAATTTACTGTCCTTCCACACACCTATCTTCCAAGATTTAACTTCTCAGGTGGCATGGCTTTCACTCACTGGGCTCTCAGAAATAGAGCAAAACACCCAACTTGACAAGATGAAGATCCTGCCAACTACCGCCACCTCGTCTGAACGGCCAGCCTTCAGCTACATTCAGCCGACCGCATGCACAGGAGACTGAGCATGTGAGGCTATGCAGGCTGCCCAGAAGGGGAAGGGCCCCTGAGATCAAGGGTGCTGAGTTCTCTCCAGGCTCTGGGTAGCTGTGTAGCTGCTGCCCAAGGTTGGGTTCTCCAGCCTCTGAGAGTCAGGGCACATACTGAGCCAGCAAGCTGAGGGCCAACTGGCACAGCGCCGGCCAGGGCCACACTTGCATACTCTACCCTTATTGATTTGACCCAGCCCCCGCAGGGCCCTCACGCTTCTCCTCCTTCTCAGCACCACGGGAAGAATAGGACAAAGGAGGGTTTTTTTTTCAGCCCAGAACCTACACTGGCTGGCAAGTGGGAACCAGAGGAACTGGTTCAGTCAGCGGAACTGAGTGGCCAGGCCGTGCGCTGAGGGACCTCTGGCCCCAGAGGCGGGCAAAGGTAGGAGAATGCCGTGTGACATCTAGAAGGTGAACGAAACCTAGGCATTCTCCTCCAGGGCCTGCGAGGGAACGCCAGTGCTTCCTTCACCAAGCACAAGTCACCTGCCCCATTTCCCTCCCCTGCCAACAGCTCCCCAGCTTCCTCAGCCAATACATCCCTCTCTCCCAGTTAAACAATAATATCACTTAAAACACGATATGAGAGCCCTGGCTGGTGTGGCTCAGTTGGTTGGAGTGTTGCCCCCATACATCAAAAGGTTGGGGGTTTGATTCCCAGTCAGGGCACCCGTCTAGGTTGTGGGTTCAATCCCCGGTCAGGGTGAGTATAGGAGGCAACCAACTGAATTTTCCCTCTCTTTCCCTTCCTTTCTCTCTCTCAAATCAATAAACATATTAAAATCTAAGAAATTACCCGAGCAATATAACTTCTTGCAGAAAATTTGAGACAAAAGAGGGGAAAATGATTCTCAGCCCCAAACAATACTCTCTTGCTCTGGTGGACTTCCCTGTGATCTTCGTTTCCTCTGAACATCTTACAGGGTTTTAATCAGATGTGCTGTAGTCATCTCAGGGCGTCTCTCAACACACCTCACTTGCCTGGTCTCTCTGGTTGGCTGGATGGGGGCTCTTGGAGGAGGAGGACAGAGATAAAATGTTGCAGAAACAAGCATCTATTTCCTCTAGGAATCCCAGTGGAAGCTGGTGTGTGAGTCGTCTTTGCTGTCTCCTTCCTTGGTTTCAGTACCATGTGTTGAGTAGAAGCGATGGGAATCGAGCCTGCTCACAGTATCCTGTGAGGCCCTGATGGTGCTGCCAGCTCTCCAGAGCCTCCAGCACCTGCTCTTCCGAGACCCTCAGCCCCTCCGTGAGTTCTCTGGGGAGGAAGCACGATGCCCATCGGGGCTAATGGCTCCTGGGCTGCCGGCCTGGGGGCAGCCAGCTCAGCGTTTTGCAGCTGCCAAGGACAACATCGCCTCGCCCAGACTAGGGAACGTTTCCTGCACAGTTGTCCTTTCCCCCTAGAGTCTCATGGCACAGTTTCCAGAACAAATGGGGGACACCTGGGATTTAGCTGTGACACTGCAGTTACTCAGCCGGGTGGTCCCAGGCAAGTCTCTCTTCTCTCCATCCTGAAGTTCTTGGAGGGTTTGCGAGTCAGAGGGAGGTAATACCTGCCCTGCCAACCTTACGGGCTTGCTGTGAGGACCAAAATTGGGTAACAGATGGAGAAAGGGCTTTGCAAAGTCTGAACTGCCTTAGAGATACGAAGTCTCATTATTAATAACATTATTACTTCTTGATAGAATTCTTTCTTTGTCATACGGTTTCTTCTTCTAGACATGCAGCACGCTTTGCAATTCCAGATGCTGAGAGCAGCTTTCTACACAGCGCAAAAAGTTGTTTTAACTAGAAACCTGGCTGGCTTCTACGCTGCCCAGCAAGGTCTTCTTTTTAGTAAGTACACCAGTTATAGATATTTTGAAAAGATGCCTGATTAAACAAGCCACAAAAACAACTGTAAAAATTTTACACACGGTGTGTCTGGAAGTCAGCGTTCAGGTGAGTGAGGCATAGTCGGACGCAGCTCTTCTAGGCTGTTCCATTTCAGTGTTTGCAGCTACCTTGGCTCTCCCACCCTGGCGCCTTCACAAACACACGTGGAGACACAAGCTCATTCTCACACTTTTATCCCTCTCGACATGAAACATGTTAGTGAAGCAGGCCCAGCTCACTGACACTTCTGGTTGTCTTCCTGGTGCTTCCTCACTAAAAGTCACAATGAATGAGAAATGCCTGGGGTGCAACACTGACTCGCCAAGAAGCTTAGTACTTGCAGAAATACTTGTGACTTCTCTCTGATTTTCAAATTTTAAAAATGAACCTGAAAACCCAAACAAGATACTACTTCCCACCCACTAGAATGGCTACAGTAGAAAAGGTGGACCGTAACAAACGTTGGCAGGGAGGTGGAGTTCTCTCCCCCTCATACCCTGTTGGTAGAATGTAAAATGGGGCAGTTACCTTGGGAAACAGTCTGCTAATTCCTAAAAAGGTTGAACAGCGTTATCCCATGATTCAGCAATCCCCCTCCCAGGTATGTAACGTAGAGAACTGAAAACACGTCTACAAAACACTAGTACACAGTGCTCACAGCGGCATTAGTGGTTAAGAGTCAAAAAGGGGAAAAACTCCACATGTCCCGAAACTGATGACTGGGTCACCAAAGTGGGGCGGATCTGCACAGTGGGGCATTGCGGAGCGATAAAAAGAAATCATGCACTAATACACCTCATACCGGGTGGGCACATCGGGGGCAAGAATAAACCTTGAAAACATGATGTTCAGTGAAAGACGCCAGACCCGAAAGTCCACTACGTGTAAGATTTCACGACACAAAATATCCAGAATATGCGACTGGTCGGAGACGGAGCGCAGAACAGCGCTTTCCCGGAGCTGAGGGGAGGGCAGTGAGGGCGGCCGTGGGGGGCGCGGCATTGCTTTCAGGGGGAGAAAAATGTCCTGGAATGAGGGTGATGGTGGTCACAGAATTTTGTAAACCCTCAGCTTGTTCACTTTAATGGTGTGGATTTTACAGTATGAGAATTACACCTCAATTTAAAAAATGAACCTCTGTGAGATATACATAGTAAAAGTCAAACATCATAGAAGCACATAGGAATGGACCTTCCCCCTGGACTTCTTCCCAAGTCCGCCTCCCATTCTGAAGCAAACTAAGCCCTTGTTATGCACGCTGTCTTGTTATTTTTGTCACTTTATACGATATATTCATTTTTCATCATTGGAAGAAAAAAAATTTCCAAACTGACTTTTTAAGGAAATTGCAAACCCAGAAGTTATTTAAAACAGGATGGATAACAATTACAAAAAAAGTTAACATTTTCTATGGCAGAAAAAGGTATGACTATGGAAAAGGATACTACAAATCACTAGAGGAATACAGAAAACATTCACCAGAAAGGGTTAATATTCCTGTATTATGCATTAAAGATACTATAAATTGATTTAAAGACAAACAACAAGAAAGAAAAATGGACAAAGACGTCACGCTCCTCGGCAGGCATCAGACAGGAAACAGACTGACAACAAGCATCGCTGGCAAGGACTGGGGAGCTGCCGGGGCACGCGTGAATCGCTGCGGCCTTTCGGGGGAGTGGTCAGGCAGTATTTTGCGAATGAGCATAACCTTTAACCCACGGAAGGAACTAACCCATAACAATAAAATCACCACTACTAAATACATTCACAAAAATGTTTATTGCAGCAAATGTTTGTAAGGCGGAAAAACTGGGAACAACTGGGATGGTTGCTGAGAGACGACAGCTGGATAGCTTGTGATTTCGGGACCCGTGGGTGTGAAGGCAGCCCCCTGTGACTGACCTAGAGGCATGTACACGGTGGTAGCGATGTAAAGAAGCAAGTTGCTGAGTAATTATACAGTAAATACCATTAAAATAAAACCCAAACCTCTAAGGAGGTGAATATATGTTTGTAAGTTGTAGGTACAGAGAAAGCCTGTTAAATTTGGTATGTTAGGAGCTGGGTATGCTGTTTGGTTATCTAAAAAAGGAAAGTAATTTTAAAAGGCTGATTGCTGATTAAAGACAATATTGTGCTAATTTAAGCTTTTTTTCAGAGCTAGAGAATAGTTAAAAAGAATGAGAAAGGTCAATGTGGATGAGATGGGAGAGTTAACAGGGTCGAACTTGAACACCTTCCAGAATATAAGGTACCCCAACACTTCTTTTGATCTAACGATCTGGCTCTCACCGAAGTCAGTCTGAAGTCCTGGACAGGTGGCTAACTGGAGCCGAGAACTCTTTCTGGTTTCTGACCCTGGTCTCCCCTGGGGTTCACGTGGAAGGGAAGTTACCTGGGTCTTATACAATAGCAGACTAGGGCAGAATCAGCCCAGTAGATGTCGGATTCTTCTGGATCAGTTCAGGAAACTGAGCTATGATTCACGTTGTCAGGAGCTTGCCTTCACCATTGTTACTGGGGACGCACTTCTGCCAGGGCCAATGGGGCTCCTGTGAGCTACTTCGGGCTCGGAGAGGAGCAGTCACGCTGAATCCCGAGACCGTTCCCAGACCTAACTCCTTCCCTCTCGGAGAACTGGACTGCAAGCAGGGAAAAGCCTTAGCTCTCCTCTATCAGTCTTACGCAAAATGTCCTGCTGAGAGAGGTGAAGCGTGCCATTTCTGAAATGGTACTCAGCTTTGGTAAGATATACAGAAAGCCCATTTTTTAAAGACAGATATTGTTGAAAGTAATGGTATCTTTCAGGGAGAGATCAGTCCTGCTTATGACTATTTCTGTACATTGAATGAGTCCTCCTCTGAACTGAGTCATGGAGAACTGGAAAGGCCTGAGGCAGACGAATGGTAGGGCCTGCAGACAGGGAAAACCGTGGACTCTTGTTGGTGTGATTCAGTTCCAAGAGGTGACTTGAAGCTGTCTTCTGGGACAGCGGAGGGACAAAAGGAGGTCCACCTGAAACAGGCAGCCCCCTGGGCGTGCAAACAACAGAGAAACACGGTTCCTTTAGCTTAATGGCAGGGCTCCTCTTGAGGGAGACACAAGAACAAGACAAAGATTTGGAGGCAGGTTTTGGTGACATCAATCCTTGGCAAGATGGATCATTATGCCGATGAACCAGACCCAGGGACTGGGCTTCTGCCTCAGGGAAGCTTATGGAAAGTTTCGGGGGGAAAAAACAATCTCACAAAAGTTGTGATTGGAAGGAAAGACGCCAGGGAGGAAAGAGAGAGCATGACCTTTTGCTGTTTTCACAAACCTTCCGTCCTCTCAGGTCGGACACACAGACACACATGCGCCTCTGCCTGGCACAAGCCTCCATGCCAAACCTGCGCGGCTATGATGCATCTGAGCAGAAATACCTCCCACTCACATTTTCTTTATAATTTCTTTTAACTAAATTAAACCTTGTCTTCCTCCATTTTTTTTTTTCAGGCCAAAAGGAGAGAGGGACCAGGCTAACCAGCAAAACAAGGAAGTGACTATGGGGCATGTCTGCAGTTGGTACAGGGAGCTCCGGAATCTCTTCAAAACATGCCCGAATGAAAACCTCAGGTGCTTCTCCCCAGTCTCAAAGAGATGAGATAAGCCCTCCGTGGCTCTGTGAAAAGCCCCCAAACCCACGTGGCATTTCTGCTGCCTGGCTAGGTTACCACCCCCACTTTACTAGAGGCTGAAATCCGGGGAGTGCAGACGTGCACGCGGCCTAAGGAGGACCACACGGTGCTTCCTCCTGTGTCTGTCGGAGAAGCAGCTCTGAGGGGGGACCTCTCGCGGGACTCACTCACTCCAGCTCCCGAGGCAGGTCTGAGACAGGCGGCAGTCTCGGGTTGCTTCCTTATCAGTCGGCTAAGCAGTGCCGACTGTGACACAGACTCCCTCATATCTTTGCCTCTGAGGTTACAGGGGGAGGGAGGCTGAATGGAGCGTCCGTTGTCTCCCTCCTTGGCCACGGAGTCTTGTCGACGATGTGGCTGGTGTTGCTCCTGCTCCCTCTCCCAGCATTGATGAGACGTGGACGGAGCCTTTCAGAATTTTTGCCTATAAAGTACTTGGCTTCCAGGGTGCACGGAGACTGGCATTCAACCGCACTGTTCCCCCAAATAACTTCTCACTCTTTGTAGGGAGGTTGGGAAACAGTGTGTTACACCGTTCTGTGTGACTGTTTAGGGTGCTTCTGCAGTGACCCCAAGACCCGATGGATGGGGAGCTGCCCGTGAGCATCACTATGGACACAGGACGGCCCCAGGGTCTCCAGGGTCTTTAAGGAAAACTTATAGGTGCTGGGAAAGCACCATTTAGTGCAGACCTATCTAGCCTCAATGTTGAAAGTGTTTCTATATTTCCCTTCACACTGAAGGGGTGAGCAGTGAGGATGGAGATGATGAGCACAGCACCTTTCAGGGCCGATGCAGGAGGCGGGGCGGGGGCAGCAGTGGGCTGAAGCCTGAGCCTGCTTTCACGCAGCATACTTGTTCACCCAGCAGCCTGCCTGTGCTACTGAGTGTTACATCTAGATCAAACTTCAAGTGCTTTCTAGGACAAAAGTGGTTAATCTGCAATCACCTTAAAGCATCCTGCCTCCATAAACAGGGGAGGCAGTCCCTTTACTGTAACCTGTAACCTTGGCAAATAAGAACAATCTGTGAGTGCTGGCGAGGGAGGCAGGGAAAGTCCGGATAAAGGACTGGGGGAGTGGATGACATGCGTGAATTTATGCGGGTTCCCTACCTCCTGGCCCCTGTCCTGCACAGGACACGACTCACTGTCTGCTTCCGAGAACGATCCGGATTCGTCACTGGAGTTGGTTCCGTAAGACTGCTCACATTTAATTTGGGGTCGGACTTGGTTGTACATTCCATCTCCCATCAGGCCTGGTTCCTGATGTTCTGTGGCAAGGAATCTGGCTCCCTGGGAACAGGGTGAGGAGGAGAACTCGCAGAGAGGGAGGCTGCAGGGGGAGCCCCCGCTCCCATCCTCTGCGTAGGAATAGGAGGAGCACGAGCTGGAAGTCCTGGTCCTGGTCTCCAGGGGGGGCGATCGAGGGCAGACCTTGATTGGCACCGGGCAGCTAGTGTTGGACCGCATCCTTCCTGGCAAGTGGTCAGCCATCAGCCCACCATGGGAGTAGGCCTGTGAGCTGGGCAGGGACTGGACAGCCCCCACCCACAGACCCTTTGGCACCGGCTCAGAGAGGTCTTTGTCCAAACTGCTTACCCCAGAATACGAATGCACCGAAGTGCTCACTTGGTCGCAAGCGCTTGAGGAGAAGATCACACTTCTCCGGTCCAGCTCTCCTTCTTGTTTACAGAGAGCCTCCACCCCGGGGCCCTTGAGGGGCGACCCCATTGTGAAGTTGGACGCCTCCTTCTGGCCCACATGGGACTGTCCATAATTCCCCGTGAAAGGGGCGTAGTCTGTTTTAAGGTCACCCTGAGTGATGCCCTTGTCGAAAGGGCACGCGGAACTCCTGGCATAATGCTGCTGAGATGTACTGGGCAGGCCAGACAACTCCGCACTTTTTGTTATGCTGAATAGAGACCTTAGGCAGGAGGGAGAGGACACACTCCTAGATCTCTCCAGGAAGGCGACCCCGGGATGGGGGGCAGGGGCGGGCGCAGGGCTGGGCTGCTTCGGGTCCATTTCCATGTCCCCTGCTCTGTCCTTGATGTCAGGCTCATCTCCGGACAAGCAGAGCGTGATGCTCTCTTCCTCGTTCTCTTCACTGGGCGGCTCACTTTTAATTTGCCCCATGGCAAGCGCCGGCTTGAGGCTGTTGCCGGAGTTATCTTCACTGAATGTGCTTGCAAAACCTGAGGTACTGTGGGATGATGCATTGTAGACATTCTTGGTACATGCAAGCTGGTATTTCTTGTATCGGGGGTACTGCGTTAACGCGTCCTTTTCGGAGCTCTCCTTGTTGTCCGTCGGCCCATCGGACTCGGGCAGCAAAGCTTCCTCCTTCTGTGCTACTGGGATGGCAGCGGCCTCGAAGCTGATGGGGTGCGGAAGCGTCTGGTCCCTGGGGCAGGCCATCTTGGCTGTCTCTGAATCCATCGTCTCCTCCTCTTCCTCCTCCTCCTCTCCCGCGGAGTTCTCATGGTCCTCGTGAGGGCGCGGGCAAGCCGAGTCCTTCCGGCACACGAACAGGCCATCGTCGCTGTTCAGGAGCTGGGTCTGCAGGAAGCTGAAGCAGGAATCCTCTAGGTTGTGCATGCGTAGGAACTCAGCACAGCGGATGACCTCGCGGATGTTTTCTCTGCTGAGTAACAGCTTGGCGGTGTAGGCAAACTGCAACAGCGGCCCAAAGCCCCTGGCCGTGACCTGCAAAACAAACGGGGAAATTGCCATGAAGTTACCATCAGCAGCGCTATTGTCCTGAATCCCTCAACTGAAGCAAGATAACCAGACAGTGCTAATGTCCCAGAACAAAGACTGCAAAGGAGCAGTTAATCGGTACTGGGTCAGCAATGACTCTGCTTCCATAATTAGTGCCTGTCTGGTGCATGCCACTGCTTGATTTCATCCGGGGCACACGGAACTGAAAATCACCAGGGTCAAGTGGCTAAACAAGATGACAACGGGTTCAGTGTTTACACTAATGAAATATCCTGACAAAAACGTGCGGTAACAATGGGACGCCTATTAATTCCCCCCCCAATCAGTGCTGTTGAGAGCCATTCTGCATCAGGAGTGCGGCGAGGCTTCCTGCAGCTCCCTGGAGCCCAAGGAAGCAGTATAGTGTTCTTGGGAACCACGCAACTGGCAATACGGCCCTGTTAAAAACCGAAAGCCTGTAGGGTTTAAAAATAGTTTCTTTCCTTACCTAAAAGTTAAAAAGAGACGTTAAAAGCAACTCCTATTTCATTCATTCATCATGGTTTCTAGTTGGGATTTTTCAATTAGCATGTCATCCCTGATCTTACAATGACACCAGAGATGATGACAATCCAAAGCAGTGTTCTCAAGAAGAAATTGACGCCTCGCCCATAAAGAATGGGGTTACAGACCTAAATAAACTGGCTGTCATTTGAATGGTTGAAGCTGCTGAGTGGCACAGGACACGGGCTAGTCCTCCTCTAATTATAAGCGGCAGCTTTGCCATGCAGCTGTCTTCTTCCCTGGTAAATCTTCAGGGGCTAAGCCTACTGTCATGTGCTGCTCATCCATTATAGTTCACACAGATTGAAAATGTGCTATTTATGCACAGCTTGGGCATACGCATGCACACACAGAGAGAATAACTTAGACAATTAGAAATACATTGCCTAAGGCCAGTTGTTTTTTCCTGATGGAAGTGGATTAAACTTGCTGGTGTTTGGGGCAGGCTCCCTTACTCTCTATGCAAAGCCATGCATCCTCTAGGTTTTTGCAAGCACTGATGACCCCACAGGGAGGGGAGGCAGGTCTATAAATGAGAAATTAGGTTTAAAAAAAAGCAATAATCATGGGGTCTTTGCTGGAAGCTACTGTACAAGTGATTTAAAAATATTTGCTAGGAGAGCAAGTGCAGAGCAAGATGAACTGGGAGGCTTTGTGTCTGACATATCACATGCCTTAAATTCACCACAGCACACAGACCCAAAACTGTTGTGAGGACTGGTATTTGCTTGGACATCAGCTTCTCAGGAAGAAGGAGTGACACCATCCTCTCAGCCCCCATGGCCAGTGTGAGGAAATATTGTGGTTCTCCAGGGCAGCACTGATTTCATATTGCTGCATTCTTTTTGGTAAGGGACATTTCTTAGATATGTAACTGAAGGGGATTTTAATTGTTAAGAATTTTGAAATATTAGACTTCCGGCCAAGATGGAGGTGCAGGTAGAGATACACTCTGCCTCCTCACACAACCAAAACAAGGACAACAACAAATTTAAAGACAAAAATAACCAGAACTGTCAGAAAATCGAACTGTATGGAAGTCCGACACCAAGGAGTTAAAGAAGAAACATTCATCTGGACTGGCAGGAGGCGCTGAGATGAGTAGCTATGGTGGAGAGGCTGCAGGCAGCAAGGCAGTGGCTGGATGCCTGGGCAGTCCCACATTTGCGTGTGGATAAACACAGAGGAACAACTAGGGAGTGAGATGGACAGCACAACCCAGAGTTCCAGAGTGGGGAAATAAAGCCTCAAAACCTCCGTCTGTAAAAACCTATGGGGGTTGTGGTGGCGGGAGAAACTCCCAGCCTCACAGGGAGAGGTCATTAGAGAGACCCACAGGGTCCTAGAATGTATACAAACCCACCTACCCAGGAATCAGCACCAGAAGGACCCAGTTTGCTTGTGGGAAGTGGGGGAAGTGACTGAAAGACAGCCAAGAGCAGAGCAGGTGGCACTGTTCCCTCTTGGACCCCTCCCCGACATTCATCAGCCACAAAGCAGCAATGTGGGTTGCCTGCCCTGGTGAATACCTAAGGCTCTGCCCCTCACTATGTAACAGGCACGCCGAGACAAAACAAAATGGCCCAAATGAAAGAATAGATTGAAGCTCCAGAAAAAATACAACTAAGTGATGAAGAGATAGCCAACCTATCAGATGCAGAGTTTAAAACACTGATAATCAGGATGCTCACAGAAATGGTTGAGTATGGTTGCAAAATAGAGGAAAAAGTGAAGGCTGTGCAAAGTAAAATAAAGGAAAATGTACAGGGAACCAACAGTGAAGGAAAGGAAACTGGGACTCCAATCAACAATTTGGAGCAGAAGGAAGAAATAAACATTCAACCAGAACAGAATGAAGAAATGAGAATACAAAAAAAATGAGCAGAGGCTCAGGAACATCCAGGACAGCTATAAATATTCCAATATCCAAATCATAGGGGTGCCAGAAGGAGAAGAGGGTGAGCAAGGAATTGAAAACTTACTTGAAAACATAATGGAGGAGAACTTCCCTAATATGGAGAAGGAAATAGACTTCCAGGAAGTCCAGGCATCTCAGAGTGTCCCAAAGAAGTTGGACCCAAGGAAGCACACACCAAGGAACACCATAATTACATTACCCAAGATTAAAGATTAGGAGAGAATCTTAAAAGCAACAAAAGAAAAGACGATAGTTACCTACAAAGGAGTTCCCATAAGACTATCAGCTGACTTCTCAAAAAAAAAAAAAAAACCCAAAACCAAAAAACACCTTACAGGCAAGAAGGTGCTGGAAAGACATATTCAAAGGCATGAAAGACAAGGACCTACATCCAAGATTACTCTATCCAACAAAGCTGTCATTTAGAATGCAAGGGCAGATAAAGTGCTTCCTAGATAAGGTTAAGTCAAAGGAGTTCATCATTACCAAGACCTTATTTTATGAAATGTTAAAGGGACTTATCTAAGAAAAAGAAGATCAAAACTACGAACAGTAAAATGACAACAAACTTACAATTATCAACAACTGAACCTAAAAAACAAAAGCAAAAACGAACTAAGCAAACAACTAGAACAGAAACAGGTTCATAGAAATGGAGATCACATGGAAGGTTATCAGAGGGTAGGGGGAGGAAGCAGAACGGAGGAAAAGATACAGAGAATAAGCAGTATAATGGTACGGCCAAAATAGACAGGGGAGGTTAAGAGTAGCATAGGAAATGGAGAAGCCAGAAAACTTGTATATATGACCCATAGACATGAACTAAGGTGTGGGGGGACTGGAGGGTGGGAGGGAGTGTAGGGAGGAGGGAATAAAGGGGAGAAAAAAGGGACAACTGTAATAGCATAATCAAAAAATATATTTAAAAAATAAAAGAATTCTGAAGTACCTAAATAAAATTTCAAAAATAAAAAAGTTCTCTGTCAGCTGATGAGTCCTCAGATATTTGAATAAAAAGAAATACAACAAAACCATGACAGTCAGACCCACGCTGCAGTGGTACAAGGGCAATCATTGCCATCTCACTGCTGCTGTACTTGGTCGGGTCCATTTCTACCATAAGACAGCAAGGTCCTTCAGATCGAGGATCCTTTCATTTCTCCTTGTAACTCTGCATCTAGCTGGGGTCTAACAGCATAAATGCCTGAGAAGAGCTTGTATATTACTGACCATGTCGTAAGTCTGACTGTGCCTCTCGCCTACAATTACAGTGTACAGAGGGTGACAACAGTATTTGGTAAGTGGTGTTTTAAATGACTTTGGAGCAAGGCATTGTGTAAGCCAACATGCCAAGTCAATCAACCAATCCAAGGCAAGCAAGAGTCCTTAAATTAAAAAGGAGCTAGTACTAGTATTAAAAAGGAGCTCATATAATGTACATTTTTGTGGCCTACTAAGCCGGCATCATAATCGTTTCAACAAATGTAGTACTTACTTTATCTGTCTTGTGGACATTTCTCTCAGGAACCTTTAAAAGGGATGCACGGCAAGGCAAGAAAGGGCGTATTTATAAGCAACCAAAGAAGATGATGAGAATGCCGCAGGACCCGTTTCTTCACTGTAACGTAGCCACCACCAAGAGAGGGATGGAAGCATCGAGGCGGCATAAGCATCTCCCCCTCTGCTCCTCGGCGGTCTGCCAGTTGCTGAGAGGCTGACACGCACTTTGAGTTTTGGCAGATGCGTTCACTATATGGGAAACGGGGGAAACTCATCTCAATGCTTTTCTGTACAGACCTCCTCATATTCTCATCCTTATCACCATTTGTTTTTTATTTTTTAAAAGAGTTTGTTTTATTATTTTTTGAGGGAGGAGAAGGGAAGGAGAGAGAGGGAGAGAAACATCAATGTGTGGTTGCCTCTCACCTGCCCCCTGCTGGGGGCCTGGCCCACAACCCAGGCATGTGCCCTGACTGGGAATCAAACTGCAACCCTTTGACTCACAGGTCTGCACTCAGTGCACTGAGCCACACCAGCCAGGGCCATTTCTTTTTTATTCTAACACTCTTAGTCTCAGTAGTCCCCACTACTGTGCTCCACTGTGGCTACTTTTAAAGACAATTCTTAAATAAGCCAGAGACACCCCTGGGGATCACTGGATCAGGCCTGGGCATCACCCCTTGCCACACGGCTGCAAGGAGCTGGAGAAAGCTTCTCCGCTCAGGTAGGAGCTGACACTGAATGTGTGAGTTGGACACCCCAAATCAAATCACCCACCCATCCCCCTGGACCCAGGAGACATGATGAGCTTGAAATGACCATCAGATGGTCATGAAAGAGTCATGAAGAAAAACAGAGTTCTAAACTGTCCTTCAAGCCCAAGGTCAGAGGATGTGGTGCTGCTCTTACCAAGAAATTTCAAGAGTCATGACTAGCTCTTCCCTCACGTGAGTTTAATCCTGCTTTGTCATGTTCAATTGCTCAGCTTTTGTGTGCAGGGCTCTGTCTAGTGAGTGAGTTATTCACCAAGCACCTCCTGGGGCCCAGCACTATGCTATCTGGTTCTTGCAACGCCCTGCACGACAGGCATGATTGCCCTTATTTTACAGACCATGAAAGTGACAGAAAGATGAGGGAATTCATCCAAGGTCACAGAACTGGGATTTCAATCCCAATGCTCTGAGGAATGGCTAAGAACAAGACTCAGCCTTACGCTCAAGAAACCTACAATTTAGCTCTGTAGAAGAGGTATTGAACAATGAAACATTAGTTATTAAGTCACAATGTAAGTCAGTGATGGAAGGGTGCTCACAAAATCACATAATTAATTGTCAACTGAGAAATCCAAACCAGTTCAGGAGAAGAGAAAATTGCTGAGGTCTCGGGGGGAATCCCTTGAATACTCACAAGCAGGACACCTGGAGTGTGATGAATTCCCCCCCGTCTATGTCTGCTCTGGGGCAAGAGTTGCTTTGCTGCCATGGGTACCTTCTGAACTGCCACAGGTGTCCCTCCCAGGAACCCCCTACCAGGTGTCTCTGGCATACTTCAGGACAGTGGCAATACCTCCAAATGCACAAAACAGAGAGCAAGTGCCTGTCGCACCTCCACGTCAGTGTTAAAACAGGCAGAGGCTTTCTTGGTATTGGTTGAGCCCCATTCCAGTCTTGTCTTTACATTTTCAGGAATCATTAAATTCACTCATTGTACTCGTCAAGCAAATATCTAGGCACCAATGCGAAGCTATAAGCTATAAGCTATATAAAACTGTGGCCAGAAGTCAGCATTGTTATTTACTTTCTGTTTTAACAAGTAAGGCTCTGATAATGGGAAAAAATAAGAGGAGGTGGGTGGCGGAGAAGCTCACACAAAACTAATGACCCATAAAAATGTTATTTAAAAAGGTAATGATCACGAAGTTCGAGTGGAATGAAGTGACTAGAAATAGCACACCAGTTTTCGCTCACTGATGTTAATGGAACTGAGTTCCAGTGCTCTGAGGGAAGCCGACATATCCAGGCTAAACCCACTGGTCAGGAATGGCCTCCGGGCATGATAAACAAACACAAAGTACAATATTAGCGACAACTTGGGATAACAGTCTTGCATTTTGAATGAAGTATTTTTGGATGGATCACTTTGAAGATTATTTCCTTGTCACGCTTAAACACATGATTAGCTGGTTCCATAAGGTGACCTAGAGGAGGCAGAAAGGAATCTGCCATGTGGGACTAAGGCCTGGGACAGGTCAGAAGTAACACCCCCTTTGCTCTTGGTTGCTCCCAAGGCAGCAATGACCTCATCTAGGAGTTGGCACATACGAAGCAAGTGGCACTGACCTTCCGGTTTCAGGCCTGAAAGATATCAGCTCAGATCACCAAAGTCACCCACGATGGTATGAGTCTACATGCTGACAGTGTGTTGAAAATGTGACCCACTGAAATTATGACCCTAATGCGATATTCCCTTGGGTTCTGATGTATCATCTCTAGGCCGCTGATGTAAGGAGGATGGATTGATGAGAACTTAACTGGCAGAGAACACACTTGGGTGCCGGAGGCAGAGCTGGGAAGCTCACTCTCAGGAGGTGCCTCGTGTGCTGCTGGACAGAGCCTATGATTGGGACTTTGTAAGCTCCATCTTTCTGGACTATTACATGAATCAGGCAGTTGGCCGTCAAATGTACATAGAAAAAAGTGTTTGAGCATTTTTATGAGACTGGGAACAGCATTCCCTTCTTAAGCCATGTAATGAGGAGCTCCTCAGTTGGTTCCGGCAGTGCATTCATGCGGCTGTAGCAGTGAGCCATCTGCATAAGGCTGATCGGATGAGTCAGGAGATCTGGTGACTGCTCCCTAGGAGAGGGGAGGCACACTTCTCAACATCCCTTAATCCATCCTTACAAAGCATGGGACCTCTCATCCTCAGCAACACCATGCACACGTTCTCGATGAAGTTGGATCTCTTCTATGCTGCAGGAACTGGGAAGATGAAGAAAGCAAGGCCATGCTGATGGGCTTTTGAAAACACTGTGGCCACTGACCAGCCCTCTGGGTTGATTTTTGCACAGCAAGGCACTTGCCACATAAAGAAAACACGGGTAACAACTCACTCTTCCTTTTCACCCCCAATGCACTGCACCTCCTTCTGTAGGGTGAAGGCTGAATTAGCAATGAGCCATCATTTCTAATCTGAATTTACTATAATTTATATCCATATTATTATACTTTTCTTCCCAAAGCAGCATGTTATACAAGCATACAATGCTCAGGATGTATTTGCTAAATTGATTTCACTATGTCAACAAAGCTTCCGGTCATTTTAACATTTTTAGTTAAAGATAGAGGATGAAAAAACTATCTTGTTTCCTTTCTTAAAGTAATAGCAGAAAAACTAAATCAACATTCAAGTTGATGTATGTGTAGGTAAGGTGATGTGGGTCCCTGAGGGAACATACATGTCATGCACTCACGGATCTGGCCCTTTCAGCGTGCGTACACACACACACACACACACACACACACACACACACATGCTGCCTATCCTTTGCAGTTGAAATGGGCTCCCTGGTTTCAATGGGGGTGATGGCATCTAGGGCAGAGGTCAAACAGTGGAGCCACTCCATTTGAATGAAACTCTGAAGGCTAGCCAGCAGTGTAGGTCAGTGGTGAGTGGAAGGACCATACGTATCTTCAACTGAAATGCGTGGTCAGCCCAGTGAGGTACTTTTGGGTTGGTTAAAGAAAAGAAAATGAGGTAGGTTAAGCAAAGAACTGACTTGAGTCCTCATGATCAAGAGGCATAATTCGAGACTCCCTGAAACTCACTCCTTGGATCACTGCAGGAAGGGTCCTACAATAGCTCACATTTTTGCCATCATTTTTCCTGTCACAGGGGTTTGCAGAATGTACATCTTGCAGTTTCTTATAAGTTATGAACTAAATACAGTTTTTTTAAGTGAAAAAAAAACCACTAAAATTATTCCAAAATTGTTTAGGTTAGAACAAAATCTATCTATCCACCCTTCTCTATGTACTAAAATAGCATTACTTTAATACAGACAAGAAAATCTAAATAGCTCTGACCAGCCACTAACTTTACATTCTATCACTTAATCTAATTTTAGTCTGACATTATAAACTCATAAACTGCTTTTTTGCTATTGTCTCCAGGCCTCATGTCCAATCTGCTTGTGCTTCCTCTTGCAATGCTGGGGCTGGGAGTTTATAAACTGTGGTTCCCTGGCTCCTTTGCCCTTGGACTTGTAACTGGATTCTGCCTATCGGGGGCGCTGACGGGAGGAGGTGGGATGAGAGGAAAGGAGCTGCTCTGGTTCCTTCTGTTTCCCTCTTTATTTCTTCTGTGTTGTAGAAGTGGCTGCACCCCAGTTTCGTGCTGGAGTGTCTGGAAGGGGCTGTCTCCTGCCTGGGTGCAGCTCCTGGGGCATCAGTCCCTCCCTCCACGCTCACAGGTCCCTTCTGTCCCCTCCTGCCTGAGCAGTGCTAGCTGCTTCCTGCAGCCATTAATCACTGGTTAATTCTTCTTCCCCTTTCTGTTCTTCCCATCTTCCAACACCTGTGTAACCAATTCCCTGTTTTATATCCCCTCTGCTTGAAACACCTGGCATGGTTTCTGTTTCCCTGACTCAATCCTCATCTGTTTTTCAATCAAGGACGCCAAAAAAGGTGAAGCCCACAAAGTCCAGAAAGGTGACGGGATTTTCCCAAAGTTACACGGCTGGTCAGCCAGGGCTTACCTCAAGTTTTCTGACTGCTCCCCCCTTCCTGTCTGTTGCTGTTTCTCTGAAGTGAACCAGAAAAGAAATGGCATTTCATAGGGAAAGACATCACTGTGAGCTTTATTACACTCTCTAAAATATTCAGTTTTATATAGCTCTATCCAAAGGAGTCTGGCCAACTGGAAGTGGTACTTCCCTGGGTATGTAGAAGGGCGAATCTCACGCTTGATTCTCTCACCATTTACAGTGTTCAGAACCATTGCCTAGATTCCTCTTGAAGAGTGACGATGATTGCTAAGCCCCTCTCTTGCCCTGCAAATCCTAGGGAGCTCTTTTATCACCTGGGGATTTGATAAATTAGCAGGATCAGCTCAGCATCAGCCCTAGGATCTAGAAGACATCAAAGCAGAAATGCTGTTCTCCTGGGCAGCCATGTGGCACCAATGTTTGTTCCCAATTACAAAGGCAGCCTGATAAAGCTGTTTGGAGGGACTGTCATGTGTTCCCTATCTGTGTCAGCTCAGAGCTGTCGTGGGACTGCACAACTGCTGGAGCTGCTTCTGGGGCATTTCTACGGTTGTCTCAAGGCCGATGAGAACAGTGAAGGGGAAGCAAAGATTTGCTGACTTTCCTGAGAACTAGCCACACCATGACCCTTAGGAGCCTTCATTTCAACCGGGTGGTTTTTACCCCCTCATCTGTGGCCTAAGTTATTTTCTCAGTCAGGTATAGACGGTTATGTTTTCCAGGTAAGTGATGGGCAGAAGTCATACACATGACATCAATGTAAGGTACTATGTTCATATTTACTCTAAAAACATGAAAAGTAGAAAACCTCCCTTCTGAAAGATTATGTAATAAACTTCATGGAATAATTTTTAAAAACTCAATTTCGGTATAAGTGTAGATCCTAAAATAGGTATAAGGTGGTAGTAAGTTTTTACATTTTTCAGTGTAAAATGAAAGTGAAAAGCATCCCACTCACCAGCAAGAAAGTAGTAAAACCTGCATCTAGATTTACAGTTTCATTTGAAAAACTGCCTCCAACAAAAAATTATTTTTCAAAAGATTGAAAAAATTACCTAATTTCCATTTTCAATGACCCTCTCCCCATTCAGGAAACCAGTGACCTTCCCAGACCAGAATTTTCTCGAGTCAAGGTTTGACTTTACCTCCTCGATCCCTCTACTCATTTCAAACCAACCATTAACCACTTGACCTTCCACCAGAAACACAAACCATGTCTAAGGTCCCTAGTGATGAATGAGTCCAGTCCCTCCTCAGAACCTCCTAAGGGTGCTTCACATCAAGCCAAAACTCCCCACCCCTGAGACTGAAGCACCCTCCTCTGAACCATTTTGAGTTTGTGTACATCCCCAGCAGGAAATTTGGACTGAGTAAATGTTCCAGGCATTGGGACAGAGGACGGAGCTATCACCTGCTTCCCTTTCATTCCTATTTTCTAGGAATACCAACTAGGATTTATTTAATTGTTACTTATTACTCACGGTACTGGGAATTAATATCCCTGAGCTTTTCTCTCAGCACGTGCTATTGATAAACCATTGTAAACCTGCAAAAATGATTCTTTGATCCAAGAGGGTATACTTGTCTCATCATTCAGGTTATACAAATTGTTCTTCAAACTTTTAAGATTCACTTTCTTCCTTGTTTTTGAAAACTATGATGCTCTTTTCTGATGTACAGACTTCTGATGCTTTCCTGGAGTCCACAATTCCTCAAAGATATTGACCCTAACAAACTGTACCCTAATCACTGGTACAGTGATTCTGTCCGGTAGTTTGGGGGCTTTACTTCATCCAGACTGGGTGCTTAGATGTTTTCCTTTTGTTCCTCTATCTAAGATTTCCATTTTTTTGTAGAAGTTTTTCTCACTTTTTCATCTGATGGACACAAGAAAAGCTTCATGAGACCGGATTTGGCAATGATTTCGTGGATGTGACACCAAAACATAGGCCACAAAAGCACAAACAAACAGCCGAGTGGCCTTCCACCGAGCTTACAGACTTCTGCGCACCACAGGACCCAACAGAGTGAAAAGACAACTTAGAAACAGGAGAAAACACTTTCAAATCACTTATCTGATAAGGGGCTAAAACCCAGAATGTATACAGAACTCCCACAATCCAACAACCAAATTATCAAATAACCAAAAAGTTGGCAAAGGATGGAGTAGAATGAGACCTTGCTCTAAAAAAGATATAAAATAGCTGACAAGCATATGAAGACACGCTCGACATGAATAATCATCAGAGAAACGTGAGTCAAAATCACCATATCACCTAGTTAAGACGGCTACTATAGAAATAAACAGTAAGTGCTGGCAAGGATGTGTAGAAATTGGAAGGCTTTGCACTGTTGGGGGGCTGTAACATGGGGCAACTGCTACGGAAGAGTAATGTGGACATTCCTCAGAAAATTAAAAATAGAACTACCATGTGTGCAGCAATGTACCTGTTGGTTATCTGTTCAAAAGAATCAAAGTGGGGCCTGGAAGAGAGACGTGCACACTCATGTTCGTAGCAGCCGAGAAGTGGAGGCAGCCCACAAGTCTGTCAACGGACAAGTGGATTTAAAGATGCGGTGCACACACCTGTGGAACACTGTGCAGCTTTCCAAAGGAAACAAATGCTGTCACATGCTACAACATGGGTAAACCTCGAGGACTTGTGCTAAGTGAGGCCACCAAAAGACTACTGTATGACTCCACTTACATAAGGCATCTAAAGTAGTCAAATGCATAGATGCAGAAAGCAGGATGGTGGTCCCCAGGGACGGTATCTCTTTGACGATGCTAAGGACGTTCTCCTGCGTACTTTTGTCAATCCCTTGTAGTTAGTCACTGTTACTAGGACCAAAATAACAATTCTCCCTTTGAACTGTCAACCTTCTGGAAGGTGAAATGACCAATAAAGCAAATCAGTACATTCAGGTAGGTATTTTGTGTTAGTTAAAGAGAATTTTCTGGCAGCTAGTCACACAGTTGATGTTCTGCATCATGCCTCTCCTTTGCTCTAATTTTGTAAATGGCAACAGGCATACGGAACCTGCAATTGCCCTTATGTATAACCCAAATGAGCTCCGATACCCGTGCCGATGCCGCTCCTCTTTCTTCTACCCTCCTTCTACTACTCTTCTCAGGGCCCTGCCCTTGTGCGTCTGGACTTGCTCTAGAGCTTCGTACACTCACTGCTGCTCCGCTCTTCTTCCCAGGGGTGACGTCATTTTAATACGAAACTCCTTCTCACGTAGTGAGAAGTCCATAGTTCAGTGGGATAGCCTCATCAGGTTACTTGGGTTACCTAAGAAATTCTATTTATTACCTTGGCAATAATCTCCAATTTAATTCTTTAATTACTCCTGCTTCGCCCATTAATGGAAAGACACTGGAGACTAGAAGTATTACTTCTGTATTCCCCTTCTCCTTGGTTTATCCAGTGAATCACCAACCATTTTACACTTTCATATCACCGTCACACCTGCTTGCTTCCGCAATAATCGGTGTCATGAGTTTGGCGGGATACCGCCCCCTCCCCCCCGTCCCTTCTATTTAAAGCACGTGCCTGGTGCACCGTGGGTTCTCAGTAACTATTAGTTGAACTGACTTGAACTAACCCGAGTGATGCCTGCTGGGCAAGCAGACGATCTGAATCCTTCTTTCATATGACAATCCACCACATATTTGAAGACATCTGTCTGCCCGGTTAGGGAATTTTTTTTCTTCAAGAACTTAAGTCNCACCGTCAAACCTGCTTGCTTCCGCAATAATCGGTGTCATGAGTTTGGCGGGATACCGCCCCCTCCCCCCCGTCCCTTCTATTTAAAGCACGTGCCTGGTGCACCGTGGGTTCTCAGTAACTATTAGTTGAACTGACTTGAACTAACCCGAGTGATGCCTGCTGGGCAAGCAGACGATCTGAATCCTTCTTTCATATGACAATCCACCACATATTTGAAGACATCTGTCTGCCCGGTTAGGGAATTTTTTTTCTTCAAGAACTTAAGTCATACTTTCCATCTGAAATCAAAACTGAAGAACTGACAGATAACACATCTCTTATGGAAATGTTATTTTCTTTTTGACCTCTGGAAGCAAGTGGGCTTACCCTCCAAGGTACTCCCGTAGCTGTAAGGACTCAGTGCCACCAGGGAAGGACCACTGGTCTTTAGTGGGGAAGGTAATCCGACCGCCAGAACTTGAAAAACTGTTATCTCCCCTTTCATTTGCAAAGTAGAAATAAACAGGGGCAAGCCAAGGAAATGTAGATAATATGCTTGAAGGGTTTTCGAGGCACAAACACTAAAATTTCTAAGCTGACGCGTATCATCGCCTCTGGCAGAGAGCCTTCCTTTGCAGTGGGAGTGGGTGTTACTGTGCCTCACAGAATGACAAAGCACAGATTTTGCCTTATAGGCATGGTTTGTACAGCAGCAACAATAGTATTTCTACAATCTTTAGTTTCCTTCATCCAAGTCCTTTACCAACCACGATGAAACAGAGGCTGAGACTGGGTGACCCAAGGCTGTGCAGTGAGTTAGGATAAGCGCATACATGGAAATCAGACCTTTTGCTAAAGGGACCGCACAGCTCTGATTTCTCCTCCCCTCTCCTGTTTCCACAGTGGGCTCTGCCGATGGGGAAGAGTTAATGCTGACACAATGCGGGCACCATCTGTGCTCTGTTAGGATTTAAACCGCGGCCATCAACACAATGGCCCCATATGTGAAACGGACCATGGCTGCCGGGGAGCGGTGGGGCTGGCAGACAAAAGGTTAGGCTCTGCAGCGATCTGGGCTGCAGGAATCATTATGACACGAAACCCACGTTCCTGGTCTGTCACTCAACCACTGCTCCTCCCCTCCCCCTGAGTTCTAATCTTTCCTGTAGGTGATTTGGCTGGTCGAGGGAGGGAATGAAGAGGGTGCCGATGCTCTCCATCAGCATGGCCACGGCTACCATTTTTGTCTAGATCTATCGGGCTCTTGTCTTGCAGCTTTCCACAGCCTTTCCCAGGAATCAGGACTGCAAGCTTGCAAACGACGTCAATGGATACTGGGAACCAGCCTATCCTGAGACAACTTCAGAGTTCTGTTTTTGACGATGGTGTCATCTCTGGCAGCATTGCTGCTGAAGAAGGTCAGGCAGAAGCTTCCAACAAAGGGTGGTGGTGTCCAGTTTCTGTGCAGCTGAAACACGATTTTCACGCTAACTCAGAAGATGGTGATGAAGGGCTATAAGTCACAGGTGCATCCAGATGGCTGCCATCTCCTTTGAATGTGGCTCGAACTGTTATCAAAGACCTGTTTCTTTATAGCTCCTAACTAAGAAAACACTATGTGTAAAGATATCCGAGCATCCTGAAAGAGAACTTTTGGGTTTGGACAAATACCAAATCTCAGGAACACCAGGTGCTCCTGTTTTGGGTGAATCAAACTATTTCTGAACACACCTTTAAGATGCTGGTTAAGATCACTACAGTGCCCGGGGGTGATTCAGAGTTTTGATGGAATCCTAGTTTCTGAAGTGGGAAATCAGAAACCTAACAAACCGAATGGGAAGTAAGCCTTCCAGCCTCCTGCACCACGAGGGCAGGAAGCATTCAGCTCCCGGGAGGACGATCCCTGGAGCTCGTCCATAGCAGATTACCAGCAGCTTTCCAGGACAGCACGGCTTTGGAGACCTCAGCTAAGCTGGCACCTATCTGAAGGCCACTGTCATTTCTTTCTTTAATATGCACAGGAGGCCAGGGCCTAAGAACATCTAGGTAGAGTCACCATTGTGGTAAAATACTGAGACTCAAAGCAAAAGGGAAAACTATCATTTCTCAGCTTATGACCCTCTCCTCTCTTTTTATACCATCTCTCCTCTCTCCTGCACCTTGATCTTTCCAGGTCATTAATCACAGGGAGGCTGGAGAGTCTTTGGGGGAAGGTTTCTGACATGGGCTATGTTTCAGGCAGCAATTCCCTGCTTTAGAGATGGAACTTAATTCTCTCCTGTTTGACCTCCCAGATTTCCTCCAATGCACTCCTTTTTATTCTCATCTCAAGCTGCCCTCTTGAGCCATACTGCCAGCCTTTCTCCTGCCTTCCGGCGTTTGCTCAAGCTGTGCTCACTGCCTGGATGCAGCCTTCGCTTTGCTTCACCAGTTCCAACTGCACCTGGGACATCTGTGTCCAGCAATGTGGAATGTAAGGGCCAGGGGCAACCCTTGCAAAGGAGGCGGTAATTAAACTGGACACCCATACCCCCTGGACAATAGCTGCTGCTTATAGACCACTGATATTGGCTTTCACTCACATGAGTGCCATTTTGTTTTGTTATCTGAATTTTGTGCCTTTCTTGAATAGAAATTCCTAAAAGTCGAGGATCAAGTCTTATACTTTCCCTTGTTATCTACATGTATTTTTCCCTCTCCCACCCCATCTACATGTATTTTTATTAAATTTGTTAAATAGTTGCATTGTGAAGAAGCATTTCTTAGTTATTTTTAGAAGGCAATGTTACCCATTTTAAAAGAATTAACAAAGGTCACATTTTCAAGTCAACCAAATATTATAGCATTCAAATAAGATTAAATGATAGGAAATCATTAGATCACAGAGAAGTGGGCTCATCAATCTTTTTGTGTGTACACTAGGTATCTTGCATAAACAAACCACTACTAATTAATCAATCCAAAAATTCTTAGTGAAGCATTTGCTATGTTGAGTACTTAGGTGAATTTGAAAGAAGCAAAAAATATATATATTTTACCCTGGAGAAACTCACAATGTCTAATCTATAGAGAACAGTGAACGCTAAACTCTCCACTGCTGAGACCCCCGGGGCAACAGCAGAGGAAGGAGGGAGGACAGCAGGGCTGTCTAGCAGCACTGAGCTGGAATCTCAGCAGGCTGGGAGACAGGTGTGCAAAACCCACGTGGGTCAGCCTCTGCCCTGCAAATCCTGGGGTCCACTCAAAACGGCCTCACAGGTTTCTAGGTAAGGATCTTCCATACGCACTGAGCACTTAACTCCCTTCTCTGCCTGAGAGAAACCAGTGCCCTCTCCATCCATCTAAATGACATTTCAACTGAACCTCATAAGAGGGACTGCCATGGTGCAGAAAGCAACGATCCACCGGGAAGAGGCCGAGAACGCACAGAAAGCCACAGAGAAAACCACTCAGACACTGTTGTCGAGGGAGCTGCAGGACTGCGGGCACAGGACTGCGGGCACAGGACTGCGGGCACAGGACTGCGGGCAGGGTTGAACGTGAAGGCTGGGACAGGTCAGTAGGTGAGTGAGACTGGTTCTGCCATAGCCTGCTAGTGAGGGCAACAGAATTTTACACTTGGGGGTAAAATTCTAGACCAGCTTGAGAAAAAGCAAAATCAAAATCCTCTTTTACATTAAAGTAGGGCAAAATGACATAGCAAGAAAGTCAAATGGGAAACAAGAATATAAGGTAAATAGGTAAAATTATGAAATGTCTAAGAAACAAGTGCAACAAGAGAAAGAAGGTGGGCAAAGTCAGAAGTCAAAGGTTACTCCAGGGGGCCAGGTGGCGCAGTTGGTTGGAGCATCATTCCATACACCAAAAGGTTGTGGGGTTGATTCCTGCTCAGGGCATACAGCTAGGTTGTGGCTTCAGTCCTTGCTGTGGATGAGTACGAGAGGCTGCCAATCGATGTTTCTCTCTCTCTCTCTCTGTTCTCTCTCTAGAATTAATGACCATACCCTCAAATGATTTTAAAAAAGATCTCTCCAGGGGATATCTGGGGCCAAGAAACCCACATGAAGTCTGGCCTCCTTCCTGGGGGCTGTCCTACCTGTTCTACCCTGTGCCCTGAAGCCAGGCCCCACCCAGCTAGCTGCGAAGAGCATTCGCATCCTTACTCTTGGTGGGAAGAGAGTCTGGCGCGCTGCTCCCCACGGTCAGAGAGCAGACACCAGAACACTTGGTCTGCATGTGGAGGGAACAGAACGTCAGAGGGGCTTTCACTGCACCTGCCCAGATAATTAGGTAATTAACACTGTTAAGTGAGAGGGCACATCCTGTGAGAATCTGTGTACCTCCAGGGAGGCATATTTTCAAAAGTGTACTATCAAGTGTTTTTTATTACACAAGTATTTTTTCTGGAGAGCATTTCATTCTCAAAAAGGATGCCAGGCACATTGCTCTTCTGTGCCAGTACGGCCCTTTTTTACTTAGTCAAGCTGGATGGCAAACAAGGAAGACGTGAGTCTGTTTCTGGTCCCCCACGGATCTTACAACGAGCCCCGTGGTGCTGGCTGGCTCCTTTGTTCCCACGCCAGGCCCCCACCTGAGGGGTGGAAGGGGGGCACAATTCTCGGAACACAGTCTGGCTGCAGGGCAGAAAAGACCAGGAGAGGGAGCACAAGAACACAAGATATTCGTGTATCTGGGTCACAGGGCCAGCCATAGAAAGAGCCAAACACGAGAAGCACATTGCCTCAAAAAATACACGTGGAATCTGAATGGTGTGCTTTTTAGGGGAAAATAAGGAATTTGGGACCTGTTTGTTCACCACAGAGAATGAAGGTTTAGTTGATTATATTTGACGGCAGACCTAAA
This sequence comes from Sturnira hondurensis, assembly GCF_014824575.4. Taxonomy (NCBI): domain Eukaryota; kingdom Metazoa; phylum Chordata; class Mammalia; order Chiroptera; family Phyllostomidae; genus Sturnira; species Sturnira hondurensis. Next base: position 5,310,199 of record NW_028098001.1, on the reverse strand, counting down.
CACCGTTTTATTTGTTCTTAGTTTGTCCTGGATGATAACATAACTTTATGAACTATTAAATCTGTCAGCGATGAATAACACTTTATAGCTAGCCACTTCCCTTAGTCGTTTTCGCTCACCTTCACCACACAGTAATATGGGAACAGGTGCGTCAAAACAGCACCCGTGTGGCCTCACGTACAGACCAGTGGATCTCAGCGGCACTGCAGTGCTTGGCTGGGTTAGGTTAGTGAGGCCAGCCAGTCTCCCCACAAGGAGTTTACTATATGGGGGTTCCTTGTGACCACTTATGCAATATAGGGTACACTTTATTCCTTCCACAAATGGCATATTGACCCCCTCTATGGTTCCACAGAGTCTTCGGTGCTGGGGGGATGAACAATAAATAAGGAAGCATGGGTGCCTGGTCTGAGAAGTTCTAGGCAGATGGAACAGAGAAGGGCCAACACAGCACGGTAAGAGCTGTAATGGGGGTGGAACCAGGGGAGTATGGGTGCACAGCTAACACCGAGGGAGAGACATGGAAGCTGAAGTCTGAGTAAGAATTAGCCAGGTACTGGGCGGGAGCTGGTGTTGCATGTGGAAGAAAAGGAATGTGTAACGACAAATGAGAGGGCTCAGCACACAATGTGGTGTCGCACTGGAGTGGCCACAGGTGACACTGGAGAGGAGCAGGGGGAAGGCCAGAAAGGCCATTCTAGGTCACGGGGAGGAGGCTGGCCAGCAGTGGGGAGCCACTGGAGTCGATCAAGCAGGAGAACACTGGGGAGATTACTCTGGCTGCATCTGGGGAGTGATCTGGGCAGCGAGCACGCTGCTCACAGATGTCCAGGCAAGAACCCACTGTGGCCTGAACGCAGGCTGTGGCAGTGGAAACAAGATGTAAACAGATCAAAAAAGCCATTAGGAGGAAGAGTTGGTGATATGTGGGAACACGGGGCAATATAAGACTGAGGAAGATTTTTAAAAAGGTCACACTGCTTCTAACTAATTAACCAAAGCTCTAACTTGGATACCACAGTGGTGCAAATACGGTTTCGGTTGAAAGCAATGTGGGACACTTTATTGCATGACTGTTACAACAGGAATCATGTGAAGGTTCACAGGAGTAACCAAGGCAGTTCAGGCTTCAGAGACATTCGTTACTGAGCGGGATGTGGCTCAGAATTCTGCAGCCAAGAGTTTTCTTTAAGGGAAGGTGGCCACTGACGCCAGTCAGTTGTTTCAGCCACTGCATGATGGATGTAGGATTGATAAAAAGCAAACTTGCCCAGTAAGTCCTTCTGGTCTGGCAATGAGAAAGAGGTGAAAGTTCTTACAGAATGTGAACAGTCCGTTTTTAAAAGAAAAAGATGAATGGAAAAATAGATTGACTAGTACAATATGAGATGACTTGTGGAAAATACCTACAGTCACAGGTGGGCAAAGGAAAGACAACTTTCTTCCAAGCCCTGTTCTTAATTTTGATAATGACTGTGGAGCAACTGACCAGCTCTGTGGCCAGGATCTCTCCTTCGGCCTCTCTAAGCTTCTTTCATGACCACTTGAGTGAACTTCAAACTTCAAAATAGACTTTCTGACTCTGACCCTCTTGCCATGAAGGGAACACATTCACAGGTGTTGGGGGGATTAAGATGGGGACCTCTTTAGGTGGGTGTTACTCTGCCTACTACACTGGGTTATAAAATCATTAGCTGGTTTCTTAGATATGTCTTATGACTTCAGTGCCTCAAACCTTCTCAGGCAAAGGCAGGTCCTTATGTGAGTCATGGTGACCTAGGTGTTAAGGTCTTCATGTGAACAAGTGGCCCAAACTGGGGAGCCATCAATGGGTAAAGTGAAGAAAAAGGATGAAAATTTATTTCAGGTATTTTTCCTTTGCTATCATTTTACTTTTTCAGCATCTTTTCCTCTATTTCCTGTGTACAGGAATATTTCTAGTGCTGGATTCATGGTAACTTCTGTGTGGCACAGAGACACCTTGAACAAAGGCTGGAGAAACTTGCTGTCTCCAAATCTACAGCTTACTGGCTTGTGGCCCTGGGTCTCGTTTCCCCACCTGATAAAAACACAGGCATGTGCATGTTTAATGAATGTTACTTCTGTTGTCTCTGAGGCAAGGGGTTAAGGACATGGGCTTTGGAACAGGCTGCCCAGGCTCATATCCAGGCTCCTTGACTTAGCAGCTGACCTCTGAGCAAGTTAATGGACCTCTCTTGCCTCAGTTACTGCACTTGGCAGAGTGCAGTAACAACAGCCATGTTATGTTATGAAGATAACAACATGTTATCTCCATGTTATGAAGATAACAACAGCCATCCCAAGGTGTAAGTTAAACGTGTAAAGTGAATGGAACAGTGCCTGGTACCTGGTGAGTGCTCAGTAAAGGTGGATGAAGGTGATATATCATCACCATAACTGTACTTGACACAAAGGATATACAAAAGGTAAAATATAACCCTTTTCCTTAGTGTTGGGTCAGATGATTTTTAAGACCAAGGTTTTATGATTCCCAGTAACTACAGAAGAAAAAAACTCCCTTGACATTCTTACTTCCCATGCATTGTGCTGCATTAGCAAGATCTTTTAATGTTTCTCCTTGCTGCCAATTAAGGGTACCAAGTCAAAGCTGATAGGTAAAAATTACTGTCCCATTATCACCTGTTGGCCTCACTAATAACTCTCAGCTTAATGAAGCATATCTATCTTTTTAGTAGAACAGGGTATAACCCAAACTACAGGGACATGAGCTTTGGCTTGTTTATAGAAGCAGTACCTTAAGAAAGCTCAGTGCAGCCTTGGCTGGTCTGGCTCAGTGGACTGAGTGCCAACCTGCAAACCAAAGGGTCACCAGTTTGATTCCTAGTCACGGCACATGCCTCAGTTGTGGGCCAGGTCCCTAGTGGGGGCCACATGAGAGTCAACTGCACATTGATGTTTCTCTCCCTCTCTTTCTCCTTCCCTTCCCCTCTCTCTGAAAATAAATAAAATACTAAAAAAAGAAACCTCAGTGCATCACCGCATGCCCAGAAATGCAAATGCTATAATTTTCTTGGATCTAAGATCACTTTCAAACAGTGAGCATGTACACATCTATACTCTTGGTAGCTTTTAAAGCAAGTCCTACGAGGTCCAAGAAGTCAATTTTGAGAGTAGGGCTTTCAAATAGCTCTCTTCCACTTGAAAGCTGAAGTGTGGAAAGTGGAGTGGATGTATGTTTTACTGAGTCGGCAATAGAAAGCAGAGTACACTCACAGCTGTAGCAAGCCAGGATGAATTTATACAGTGAATTTTAAATCAGACTCAAAATTGGCTTAAGTTATCCATTGAAAAAAATCCCATTGATTTTGGGCTTCCTGATGATGTTTTCTGGGTGAGGCAGACGCTAGACTGAAAGCCAAGCAGACTTCTTTATTTTCAAAAGAATTTGAAGAGGCAGATTTTGCTAATGGAATACAGGAACAAAAATGAATATTATAATTCTACTTGTTAGCAACTATCTCGGGATTAAACTTGACTGAAGTTGTTCTGTCCTAGTGGCTGAAATTCTTCTACCTTATTATTGCCTTTTTAGATAGATTTTAACAACTCATTCCCTACCTTGTTTTTCCCCTTTTCTCTCCTCTCTTTCAACACTTCTATAAAACCTGCTTTTCCATTAAAAAAAGAACTCTGCAAGTTTATTGATCTTTGTCTGTTCTTCTGAAACTAAAACTTTGTTATTTTGCTCAAATTATTTTCATGTTTTCTTGACACAAAATAGGTGCTCAACAGAGTCAATTTCTTCCTTCTTCTTTCTCTGCTTGACCCCTATCTGGTAATACATTTTTTTCCCTTCAGTCTTTACTTTGCAAACCACTTGCTAACAACTGGCTCCGAGAACCTCCTTCAGACTTCGCATCACTTATCGGGTAGCTCAGCACGAACGGAGATAACTCTCACAGGACATCTTGGAAATGAAAAGGTTTCACAGAAAAACCAAGTCCCACTTATCAAAAATGAAGCGCTTTTGTCTCATTTCAGACCTGGTGGCAGAAGGGAAACATCAGCTTTCGGAGGTCACAGTGAAATACCTGACATGTGAAGTGTTTTTCTTCATTTGGTCTGCTTGTTTCATAATACAGTTGAGGGGTTTCATCAGAAAAACAAGGCCAATTCAATTGATCAAACACGGTTTCAGCAACAGGCCCACATACATACAAATGCTCACTCTCTCCCAGTTTTAACAACACTGAATCTAATTTAGAACCACAATGGCTAGGAAATGAGGAGTTAACACTTAAACCCACCCTTAATTCATCCTGTCATGACCGAGTATCACTTTTCCCATAGCAAGCAGATCACCCACTGTTCTGAACCTACTAGACGGAGAATGAAATCGGCTACAACATCACTGTGTCAGAATGGAGGGAGTCAGGGATGAGCCTTGAGAACAAGCTTGGGTGCTCTTTGTGTGAGAGTGGGAAGCAGGGCAGGAGGGCGAGAAAGGAAGACAAAATAAAAAGAGGGAGAAAGCAGGCACATTTGCCTATTCCTACCGAGGGCATCTTTCTAAGGTGAGCCCTCCTGAGAGCTGGGGCGATCGGCGGTCTAAACTCCCAAACAAACTTGAAAGAACACGCGAACTTCAATGACCACGGCGGGTAAAATACTGCCGTCTTATGCTTTCCCACACAATCGTGCACATGGGCAGGAAAAGGGGGGCTTCTTCTCTACTTGGCTGAAGTGCCCCTTGGTTTGCTTATTTTAGAGACGATTTGAATTACTTGCTCTTTCAACATATTCCCACTGCAATGGAACAGTCAAACTTTACTTCTTTATCATGAATCACTGTTTTAATTTGTAACCTAGCCCACATAACTTTCACTCAATGGTGGAATAAATAAAATCTGTTCCCAGACGGAAGGACGTGTGGAGCTATCTCAGGGCAAAGACACATTTAAGGAGGGAATCACCTTCCTCACCTCTGATGCCTTCTTGGTTGTGGGGCAGGCAGAGTCACAGAGAAAACAGCAAAAAGCAAAATTACTAACTTGCCTCTCCTACAATATTTCCAACTTTACCAGAAAGAGGTCTACTCTCTCTAAATAAATTCATTTTTCTTCAAGGCTTCCTCATTACAGGACCAGGCCTTGCCAATAAATAATACTCTCATGCTACCATTCATCTATAAACTTTTAATGTCATTATTTTTCATTTTCACAATTTGGGACATTCTGTCGTGCAGCCAGCAGTCACCACCCCGAGGCCTGCACTGCTGTGCATGGCGAGCTGCCTTCTTGGCCTGTTTACAGCGAGTGCGCCTCTGGAAGGGAAGAGCGACACTGCGAAATTCTTGGATTAAGGAACTAAATGCATATGCTCATTATTAGGACATTTAAAATTTGTAAAACAGCACCTGTTTGAGCCTAAAACAGGAGCAGAAGGTGAACTGTTACCTTAATCCTAAATTCCACTATTATGAGCCCGATATCGCAGATGTTCTGTGCCGACAGGCAAGTCTGAGCGGTCAGAATTTGCCAGCTCGGATTAACAACCACCAATCTCGGATCGTGCTGGTTCTGGTTCAGTGACTGAAATGGGTAAAAAACATCATTTTATTCTTTCCTTATGAAAGAGACATTGGCTTTGCAATAATACGTTTCTATTTTTAAAAGTCCCTTTGAAAGGGAGAATACTAAAAATGGTGTAAGAAGCACTAGAGAAGAATAGAAATTCATTTTAAAGCAGTGTACCATGTACAAATGCTGTCTTACAAATAGGATTATTTAATTTAAACCTTAGATCTGTCAAGCTCCATTACTTCAAATGGAGCCTGTCGCTTCTTGAGTTCATTATACATCGAGATTATACTACAATTTCTGTTAGGTTAAGTCACTGCTAAGATACAAGGCGGTTAAAAAAATTACACAGCAGTGTCAGTAAATAGAGCAAAGTCACTGCTGTGCTCGGAAAGGCAAAAAGCCGTCTTGCTAAATGAGGATCCAAGCTGTCCTGCACCAAGACTGTTACTAATAAATAAAAGGCCTCTGGGAAAAGTGCTGAGCGTACGCTGGATCTATTTTCAGCTTGCATCAGCAGCTGCTGCCCCTGGGATCACATCTTTACGCATACTCTACACCATATGTAATCACTCCAGTGCTGCAACCACTAAGATAATGAAAGAGCATGGCATAAATCTATACTTGAGTGGAATGCTAAATGAGAAAAATAATACAAAAAGGGGGAAATAAACTGCATTTTCAAGTCATTAGGAAGAAAGACTTTGACATATGAAGTGTTGCAACCATTAATAGCACTTATCATATAGAGTGGAGACAAAGAGACAAATTAATCAAACTGACAGAACTGGGACATTTTATGCTAATGCAGGCTCCTGGGTTTTAGTCTGTATTCCTCTGCGTCTGGAAAACTGATACCATTACGGGGCAGGAAATTGCATGAATAACATGCAACAGATCATAAAAATTCACACACCGACTGCGGAAACATGCCACAAGCTCTGTAAAAACAAGGATGGAAACCTCAACAGAGAAACTACCAGCAAGTAACAAATGCAAATAAGTCCAGGAATCTCTCCCATCCATGCACCGCAATTAACTGTAGGCTTCTCACTCATAATTACGGAGGTGAAACGGAAGCCTAAATAGCCAAGTCTGCAGTTACCCAGAGAAGGCTGCCTGGGATCCTCATTCCAGGTTATTTGCCCTCAGCCGAGGCAAGTGCCACTTCAACCTAAATTTACTGGCTTGGTTGTGTTCACTTAGAAAAAATGCACAATAAACATAAACACATTTAGTGAAGACTTTAAAAGGAAGGAGGGTGAGAAATAAATTGATAATGCAAAGAAAAGATAAACAAAAAGCACCATGTATGTTTGTGCAAGTGGTGGAAATAAGGAGAATCACACACTGAAAGTATTTTTATAAAACACATGCTGTCTACAACCTATAAACAGCTTCCACTTTATGAACAAGCTGTACTTAGGGGTGAATGGCGGGCACATCCTCGTGAAAGCTCAGGGGAGCAACCGCCCTTTGTTCTCCATGGTGACGCTCTAGGTAGTTGGTGGAGACAGATCCACCAGCTCATTCACATCAATCTATGGAGAGAAATGACTGCAGCCCTAAAATCTCTAGCCCTCCCTGGAAGAAGCTCACGCATCCTTGGGACTGAGAGGAGATGGGTTCTCCAGCTGGAACTCCAAAGAATTTTCTCCTAAAAAATGATCAGCATCAAGAGTAGTTAGGTGTGGCTAAACATGTACATCAGAACTGGAAGCCCGTGGTATCACCTTTGCTGGCATCCAGGCCTCTGGGGCTCAATGAGGTGGTTGTAATCCTCCCTCTCATTCTCATCTAATACATGTTATGTATTTTTCTGTCTCCAGAACTTTTCTAAAGGATACCCTTCATTTATTTGACAAATGCTAACCAAATGTGTCCAATGTTGGCACTGTTCTGGAGAGTCAATTTGCAGATTAGAAATAACATCACCACCACTCAGAGGTCTCGCACAAGGATCTTACTGCACAAATGAGGAAAAGACAAGCAATAATTCAATTACAATACAATGCAAAAGCTGCTATGACAGACATATAGAGAAGGTGCTGCAGGTATACAGTGGGGGGACACTAATTTGCAATGGCCTTTCCCGCCTGTGGAAATCCTACCCATATCTTCTCTCCTACATGACGTCTTTTCTCATTAGGACAATCCACTACTCCTTTGTATTTCATGGCCCTGCATCTACTCCCTGATTGTGGAATTAATTTCCTTTTGTCTTTGTGTAATGATAAACAGCTGTTCACTGAATACATTTAAAACAATGAAAGGGGACATAGATATGAGATTTGGAAGATGGTTGAGGAAAGTAGCCATAGTACATATCCTGTTTCCAGGAAAAAACACACTCTGAGTTCAAACAACGAATTTCTTAACAAACTTCTGAAGTGTGATTTATCCAAGCTGTTGGTCCTAGCCTCTGTGGCTTAGACAGTGGACCACCAAAAATACAGCCTGCATCCGCATGGACCAGTGCACGAGACGTTCAGGTAGTGCGAATGTGAAGTGATGATCCTTCTACAGTTAGGTAACTTGCACAAGAAAACAAATGTTTCAGGAAGGACTCCTGCCCCACCCCAGGCTTGGTACAATGAAAAGTGAGAAGCACACCTGGTCTTTTATGTGAACATGGGGCTATGTTTGGCTGTCTGCAGCACCACAGATAAGTGTTTTTAAGCACCCCAGCCTGATCTGTTATTATGATCATCACTGTCAGGTTAGGTTAGGCTGGTCATAGGCGTGGGTCTAGGAACACAGCTAGGTCACTGGGGCTAACCCTTACTACCAGATCCCAAGTCTGGGTGGCCACACTTCAGAGGAAGGAGAAGGGTCAGATGCGTTTCTTCCTCACTGCTCTTGAGCCCTGAGGACACTGGCCTGAAAACCCAGGCCCTGGGTGCATGCGTGTTAGTCTCCCCACTGTGCACCCTCGGGCCCCGCTGGCCTCCTCAGCAGGCGTTGGGCCTTGGGCTTGTACTGCTGCTACTTCTTTTCTGGAAAGCCCATAAGACTTTGGTTCCCTAATGTCGTAGGACTTTAAAATACATTGACATTTTGTATAATTTTAGCATATTTACCATTTTACTCTCTTGTTATCAGTACAATCAGGCATCATACTATCGACTGTCAGTGGGCCCATTCATTTTCAGTATTCTTACCTGCGACTGGGGTTGCTGTGGCCTTAGCCTTTGTGTGATGTCTGAATTGGAGTTAAAATTTAAAGACGACAAATGGTATAAATTCTGTTTAGGTTTAATTAATGTAAATATTTTGGGAAGAAAAAGATATACCAAGTGCAATATAGAAAAAATTATATTCACTTACATATGCTGAAAGCCAATGGGTTGATAGCGACCCCTGTTTTTAAATACGGTGGGAAAGAGGACACGTTCTCCATGAGGGAGAGTACTGGGGAATATGATGGTGAAACCTGCCAACTCATGTTTGGGTGCCCTGAACAGATACACATTTATTTAAATCATTTATAGCCATGATATTTTATGTTAATAAGTACATTAAACTCAGAAATAAAATGATAAACACATCAGATAGGAGGTCATTGTTAAGGAAGTCTTAATAAGTGGGTTTTGTACTATGAGAAAATCATTCTAGTGGCAACTTAATAACTATTTTCAATAGGAATCTCTGTAAAAATCTGGGATCTGGGGCACAGCCTGGGAACCTGACACACAGGCCAAGTTTTGCTTTTCCTCTAGGTAGCTGTTCCCTATAGAAAGCACGGGGTTTGATAGGCTGGTGCTGAGCTGATGTCACTTGACAGGGTCCTACAGAGCTCTGTGTCTGTGGGTGGTGATTCCGAGTGTGAGGATAACCGGGTTTGCTACAACACGGGGACCGAAGACAGGCAAACGGCAGTGGGGTAGGAGGGAAGGCGGTGCTTCTGTGGGACTCAGGTTGCTAGAGATGTTTCTTAATGGAAAGCTACAGGTACTGTGGAGGTTCTGAGTTCGGGGAGGTCAGTTCAAGGAGAAAAGAGTCTAAATTTATCGCTAAGATAGAAGGCCAGGTGATGAAAATACAGAGCAGGGAAGACGAGAAAAGGGATAAAGAGCTGCAATGGCAAAGTGGGAGGTGGTCTTGGGCGAATGGGGAGGGGGAAGGTAGCCACTGGATCTAGAAAGGCAGAGACAGGATGAAAATACAGGGAGGATCCCCCCAAATGGAATTATCTTCTGGAGGGTAGGCCTCTTGTAGTACAGGCTTCCCCCAGTAGGTGAGTGTTTTAGGAACTCATCTGTACCAGTGTACCAGCTGGTGTTGTTGTGAGAGGCTGTGTTCAGCTTCAGTGAATTTGTTGTTGAAGACTCTTTTCCATGGTGATTTATGAGTGCATCTGCCTGCACTGCACCGAGTGTTCAGCAGTTTTTGATAAAACACTGGCATGAACCTGATGCCCCACCCTATCTATTCGACCAATATCACATCAGAGACATTTTTTTGTTTCCCCCAGATGAAAAAAGTGCTCAAAGGGAGACATTTTGCTGATGTGGAAAAGGTGAAACAAAACCCAGCAGAAGAACTAAAACGCATCAAAATTGATGAGTTCAGAAACTGTTTAGAGCAGTTGAAGAACCGTATCAATAGGTGTATTGCATCACATGGAGAGTAGGTGATGGAAGTTTAAACATGTAAGAATAAATGCACAACTTTTTATAAACAATTTCTGTTTTTTGGGGTCCCCCCTTTGTATAATAAAGAACTTCCTGGCAATGGCACACTGAATCATAATACGCTACAAGAAGGAGGTTGTGGTACCAGCTTTTCCAGAGTCTTTTTTTTTTAAATGACGAGAGAGATAAAAGTCTTTTGGGGTCATTTAGGTTCTGCTTTGGACGGAGGTGTACAGAATTTGATGCCTTATTGTTTTCTTTTTCTGACAGGCACATATCAGAATTGTACTTGAACATAACCATGCCTTTCAGAGAGGCACTGGGAGACAGCTCTGGTGTGTGAGTTATAACACACATCTGAATGGGACTTTACGGGTTAGATGGCACATGTTTTTTAATTTTATCATTTGTTCCCCCCACAGCTTGTAAGTGAAATGTTACAATTCTTATTCTCATTTTCTACTAAACTGTTGTTTGGAGAGCTTAAGTGACATGCCCAAGGTCACGGGCTTGAGTCCTGAGTTCCTCACAGGTCATGTGGGATCTCCCCCACATCACTAGAGCATTCTAATGAACTAGCTCTAACACGTTTTTAAAACTGAATTCCTTGGGGTTACATTGGTTAGTAAAATTATATAGGCTTAAGGTGTACAATTCTATTATATATCATCTTCACATTGTATTGTGTAACATATTTTCCTTTTCTCATTCCTCCTAAAATGTTTTATCCATTTTGGTTATTACCCTTACATATTTTGAGGGAAAAGTGTGGGCATTGTGCACTGTAAGAGCTGGAAATGAAGAGCAAAAAGGCAGGGCCCACAGAACAGACCCGGGCCTTGGATTCCCTCACCACCCCACCAACCTCCGTCTATCCCCTTTGGTTTGACTCTCCTCCAGCTGCGTATGCTGAGAGCTTCAGCCTAACCATGTGGGAGATATTCTAAGTGTATGTGGGAAATCGCCAACCTTCTCCTCCTTTTTAAAGTGGGGCCCAAAATATACCACAAAGAAGTTTGCTTGGGAAAAACACCAAGAAGCCCCCTGGGCTCTAAGGACAGAGAGGCGCACACGGAAGTCCGGATGCTTGGACCTGCACTCTAGGCCTGCACTGCCCAGCATGGTAGTCACTAGCCACACTTGACTCTTCAAATTTAAATTAATTATGACTAAATAAAACTAAAAATTCAGTCACAGAAGCCATCTTCTAAGTGCTTAATAGCCACATGTGGCTAGTGGCTACCATACTGGGCAACAGAGAATGTCATTCCTTTCATCATAGAATATGATATTGTGCAACACTGATTTAGAGGAAGAAACAGGTAATAAACAATTATATTAGCTAATAAATGAATAATAAAAAAATGATGCAATTTGGGTCTTTCCTGTTTTTCTTTAGTCTATCACTTTCTTTTCTAAGAAACATGCCTTATTCTGTGTCTTTATTACTTCTTGCCTAGACCTTTGTAGCAACCTGGCCACTGGCTCTTTCTCCATGCAGTCTTCCTTTGTATTGCTGCCTGGTTCATCTTCTTAATGACCATCATTTTATCTCCCTGCTTCCTGCAGAATAAAACTCAATCCCCTCAGCATGGCATGAAGGCTCTTTATAATTGGGCTCAACAGACCTTTCCTGTCTCTCCCTACTCCCTACTTTACACTCTAGCAGCAGAAAACAGGGCTGTTGATGCTGAATGCATCACCCTTCATATCCATCCTTTGGAAGAGCATCTAAATGACAAGGATGACCATGCCAGCCAAACGAAGAGGCCTTCTTTAGAACGTCACTGAGTCAAAAGATGAGAAGGAGGGAGAAGAGCAGAGGTGTGGTCAGAGAGAACTGAAACAGAAGCATGAATTATCTAGTCCTGAAGAAATTCTGCAACAGCAAGCAGGAGTCAGGGAGAGCACTGCTCTCTATCTTCACCAGGAGGAGGCGGTGGGATAGCTGCTTAGGGACCCAAGCGGGAGAGCTAGGGTATTCTGAAGAAATGCACAAATCAGATGACCAGGAATGGTTGATTGAAAGAAACACACACACACAGAAACAAAAATTGTTTTCGCCCTAATGTACTTAACACAAAAAGCCTGTTCCTATAATTTATACAAAACTTAGGAAAATAGGGATGACCCTGCATTCCCAATAAAATGCCATTGGGGCTTTCTTTGAATAGAGATTGTACAAGACAGGACTAGCGGACAGAAAAAGTACTGAATTATGGAGTATCGCCGAACTATAGACACTTGAACCCACATCACAATCTAAAATATTTTTTCTAATGCAACTTACTTTCTTCTTTACATAAATTTAGCTTATAAAGAAACTTGTCCTAAGTAACACTACCTGGGAACTCTCAGGTTCACTATTTCTAATATGTGTTAAAATGAACACAGTGATTTTGGAAAAAAAGTTCTTCATATACTGCTTGGAATCATTTCACTTCATGGTGTGCTACACATACTCATATTTTGGGAATACTGAGATTTAGGAGCCTGAACAATTATTCTGGCTCAGGGCTAAGGTGGAAGACATTGGGACATGGCCTTGCAGGTTTTCTGGTGCGAAACACGGGAACAAAGCTGAGTGTGACTCTCCTGCTGGGGGGCGGGCGTGCTACAGAGCAAAGTATCGTGTTTTGCCGCGTACAATGTGCACCCACATTTTTGGCCAAAACTTTCAGGGCAAAATATTTTAATTTTTAATTCAATTATTCATTTATTTATATTTATATTTAGATACTTGTTTTTTGTATAAAGAAATTTTAGCATTTATTTTTTAACATATCATGGTGCAAGAAATTTTATGTAACAAATAATTACAAAATGCAAGAACAGATACAAGGTGTTTCAGATACTACCCATGTATAATGCGCATCCTTATTTTTCCTTTAAAAATTTGGGCAAAAAAGTGTGCATATACACAGTAAAATATGCATATATTTTTATCTCCCTACAAAGTGGCAAAGTGTTTATAGATGTGAAGTGTTATTATTTTCATTATTTTACTTTTATTTATTATTTAAAAATATTATTTTATTATCCAGAGCTGATTCTCTTTTTTCTGATACATTAGTTATTGATCTGCAATGACGTCATTATCTTACTGGAGCTTGTGAGAATCAATGGATTAACGTTCACAAGGAGCACAGAATTTTCCCAAGGGCTACGGTAGTTCTCAGTCCTTTGTAGGGATCTAACACCTGAGAAGGGGGCACCAGGGAGACTCATTGGTAGCAATGGGCTCCTGAGGAAGCTAATGGGGTCCAGGTTGCGGGGGCCTCAGGGGCTCTGGCAGCAGCTTCCAGCCTCTGTGGTGACAGGCCATTTCCTCTCTGACTGACTGGCCCAGAACGTCAAGTGCAGTGAAGTGGCAGCAGCTCAGGGAGGGTGGGATGCTAAAATTCTTGTACCAAGGATGCACCCTTGCTGGTGTCTCTGAGGATGACACAGGGCCATTGCTGGGGCTGCCCTGTGAGTTCACTTGAATTAGCCTCCACAGGGACTCAGCTGGGCAGCACCTCTACAGCTACATCAGAGGCTGTTTTCTTGCAAAAAGGGGAGAAAAAGCTGACTCCCCAAATGCAGGGGGTTTCTGTGACTCTTCTGCCATTTTCCTCTCCCCTCTCAGTGCAGTTGGGCTCTTAGAAAACCGGTGTCACAGCACTTCAGCAAGAAGCAGGCATCTGAAAGCCCCTCTATCAGCTGCGAATGGTTGCCGAGGAGCAGGCAAGACCCCAGGGCTGGAGGGAAGGGAGCCAAAAATAACTCCGCAGCAGCATTTTCAGGATTTAATCATTTCTGATGCAGAAAAGGGACTTGAGGAACTAAAGTACAGCTCCATGAAAATAGCGAAGGGGCTGCTGGGCTCACGCTGACGTGCCAGTCCTGTTGCAGCAGGACGTGGGGCCCTTTCTCAGAAACCTGGTGTCTGAGAGAGACAGAAACAGGAAAACGGAAAGACGAGGTGAGGGAGATTGATGTCGATGGTCAACTGCACTCAGGCCCCCACATGCAGGGGGATGGGCCACTAGTGCCTAGGTTGTAACACTGGGGGAGCTTTGCGAGGATGGCTGTTTTTGTGGGGGGGTGTGTTTAATGTGTTTCATTCTGTGGGAATCATAAGCCCATATTATGGTCGAGTTACCACTTTCGGCATCTTTCCCCTAAGGAACCACCCAAACCGCAACTCAGCCTTGTCCGGATGGGGTTGCCTCCTACTGTGTCTCTCTCTACTCAACTTGCTTTGTCTCTAATAGAGGTTTGTGGCACTGCAGGCCTCGGGGACTCAAAGTTTTTGTTTTTTAATAATATCCAACTTCCATTTCTGGTTCTGAATGAAATTCTAGCCTTATTGGCTATTTTCCCAAGAATTGTGGAGACTTCTTGTTTTCTTTTCATTTTTATACTGTATACATAACACGGCACTTCCCCCGGCATCTTCCCTGTCACTCAGTCCAGATGTGCATGTGGCCTTTGTAAATCTTTCCACTTACTCTCCGAGAGTTCTGATGCTCTTCGTGAGTAAGACCATGTCTTTGAATAGTATTTCCATCTGAATCGCACACTTGATCTCCCTGGGTCTGGCAAACAAGCCATCACCCACTTAGAACCTAGACAGGAAGGTGGCAGATCATTCATGCTTCATTAGGAACAAGTCATGCCAAAGTAACTTCATTTCTGGTTTTGATGGGATTATGGCTCAGTGTAAATAGCATCCCAGGATTTTAGCAAAGCAGCTGACATCTCTTAGGCCTCTTAGAATAATTTGAAAAAAATGGGGTCTGAAAGATAGTAAAATTAAGCAATCAGTTACTGGATGATAGATTGATGTCAACTTCACCCTGATGAAAAGTTTCTGCTAATGAGACCCATCCTCTGTCATGCTTAACTTCTATCCCTGACTTGGAAAAGGTCCAGGCAGCAAGCTGGTGAGACACTCTACGAGACAGAACCAAGACTCTAAAGGATGGCCGCAGGCTGACATTGTGGGGTAAATGTTTAAGGATGCAATAGGATGCAAATAGGTGTCAAACCCTGTACTGGGATTTAAAAAGTCAACTTTGTGAGGATAGGATGGGAGAATCCTGGCTCAAGCAGATGGGTTAGTACTGTGACACAGTTGTCAGGAAATTTAACAGAGTCCTGGGCTACATCTAGAGATGTATAGTGTAGAGGTGGGGTCCTATCTTCACTCTACCTTTAGTGTTCATGTCATATTGAGACGCTCGTACTTTGCAGTTTGTTAAGAGTAGGCCTGACCAGCACGGACCATGATGAGTACTGAATCCATGTCCCAGGAAACGTGTGGAACCAGGAATGTTAACCCTTGAAAAAGGGAGTTTTAAAGGCTCATGCAAGGATTGTTTTCAGAGTGCTAATGAGCTATCATGAAAAGATGAGATAAAATTTGTTCTCTTCCACTGTAGAGGGTATAAATAATATCACAATGAAAATTTAAGGGAAGGTGGATTTCTCCTAAAAATGAGGAATAATTTTCTGGTAATCACAGTTGTATAAAATGGAAGGGGCTTTGAAGTGGCGGTGAGCACCCCATCACTGAAAGAGCTCCAGCAGGGGCTGAAGTAGCACCTACGTCATTATCGTAAAAGGATTCCAAATTTGATGGGGTAGATGAGGTCTAACACACCTTTTTTTAAACTTCAATTCTTGACATGCCTTATTTCCTACCACAATAAATGAGAGGATTTACGGTTTTTAGTATTGCTTAAGCACTTTGTATAAAAATTGACAAGGAAGAGCCCTGGCTAGTGTGGCTCAGTGGATGGAGTGCCGGCCTGCGAACTTAAAGGCTGCCATTTTGATTCCCAGGCAGGGCACATGCCTGGATTGCAGGACAGGTCCCCAGTTGGGGGTGTGTGACAGGCAACCGATCGATGTATCTCTCACACATGGATGTTTCTCTCCCTCTCCTTCTTCTGCCCGTCCCCTCTCTCTAAAAATAAATAAATAAAATCTTTTAAAAATTGACAAGGAAGAAAGACAAGGTTGATAGCATTTTCTTTTACTCTGGAAACCAGTAGTAAAATATATGGCCTTGTGAGTTGGCACAACAAACAGAGCTTTCTTGAACTTCCCCATGTCTCCTATAAGTCTACGAATGACACATCTTTTAAGCTATTTTAGTTTGGAATGCTGGCCTACTTCAACCGGTCTGCTGAGATTACAAACAATTTGTAGAGAACACTGGGAGCCTTGATAGGATTTAATGGAAGGCAGTATTAAAAAAATATAAGGAGTCAGTGATTTCCTAAGTATGTAAGCTTTAAAAGGCCATCATAACCTATTCAACAAAAATTCAACTGTACAGTTGCAGAAACTTGAAATTAAACAAATGCAGACTCAGCAGTCTGAGTTTCAAGACATTTATACAGGCATTATTTCCAGGAATGCTTTTCCCCTGCTGAACAAGTGAGCCCTTTCTCTTCAGACCTGTGAGGGGAGCTAGTGCGGTCAGTCACATGGCTCCACCGTTTTGTTCGAATGGGTAGCAGCATGCCCATCTTGTATTTTCCTGGACCCGATATAATAGCAGCCATTTAAGACTATCATCAATGCTGTACACACCTTGCCATTCTACACACCCTAAAATGGCAGGTGAAAATAGCCCAAAGCCTTTCCTCCCTAATAATCTCTTAGACAGATTTTAGAACTGATTCAGGTAACGTCAAAATCTTTACTAATGAGTGGAAAAGAAACAAGAAGATATGACTATAAGTAGAAGAGAGGAAGGGCACAAGTCAATGGACAAGTGAGATGAGGGTGAAGGACATACTCTAAACCACGGCAACAAGTGCTGTGATCTGCCCATGGTGGATATTCAATAAATACCTATAATTTACGAAGAATGGTCAAAACTTAGGAGAGAACATAGCTGTAGCAGCAATTTGAGGCAAAGGCAAAAGAGATGCTCATGCAATTATGGCAGCACCTAGGTTCCCGGAGGTCATTCTGTTTCTCGTGCTGACGGTTGGGACCTGACTCTGGGTTGGAATATTCTGGATCATTCTTCCAGGTCTGTGATCTTGTTATCTAATCAGTGATTCTAACTCCAACTCTAGACACAAAGTGGGGGTGAACAACTGAAGCAAGGCTTCATGGTGAGAAGTGGGCACTGTAGGGACATTCTCTTGACAGTGACCCCTGATCACAGATGGCTGTGCTGGTGCAGAAGCTGCCCTCCAGCTCTGTAAGACAGAGCATGAAACAAAGCCTTGGATGCTGAGATAACCACGATCTTTCAGAAGTCTTCTTTAACTCAAAAGCAAGTTATAATTACAAATATATCGTACATTTTTACTTCTAAAAAGGACTGAAGTAAATCCTAAGATATACAAAAACAATCTTCTAACAGAGATTTGAGGAAACAATGGAAGCCAGACTACATAGGACCTAGGGAATTACACAGTTCAACAACTTGTTACAAAAGGGGCCCAAGTGTCTAAAGCACAAAAGAGGCCAAATTTCAGGAACTTTTGGACCAAAAGACAAAACAGTATATTCAGTAAAAACAATAGGAGAATAGAAAAGTTAGAATAGAAACTTGCCTTCAAGTAGAGCTGAATTAGACGGCTGCTTTCACATTGAACCTGGCAGAGGCCTGCCCTGTGGAAGCGCGGGATAACTCAAGGGTGATTTTGAAGCCTTTTTCTTGTAATGATAATAATAACCACTCACGGAAGACCGATACATGTCTGCTGAAGGCTGGAGTGCACACACACACACACACACACCACACTTTTGTGTATCCAGCAAAATCAGAGAGATGGATGAGAGAAATATCTACAGTTATAACAAAAGCCTCACCCCAGGGGCTGTTTCTTTGCTAGGTCCTGAGGCATTCTACACTTTAGAACTTCTGTATTTTTCCTTTCAAGGGAGCAATGCCATTAAGGTGGCTTTAAAAAAATTGTGGTAAAAATGTAACATAAAACTTACCATTTCAACCATTTTTAAGTGTACAGTTCAGTTGTGAAGTATATTCAGGTAACTGTGAAATGGATATCCAGAAACTGTTCATTTTGAAAATCCAGAGCTCTGTAACCATTGAACAACTCCTTTCCCTGTAACCCCCAGCCCTGGTCATTACCGCTCTCTCTCTGTTCCTGTGCATTTGACTACTGTGGATGCCTCATGTAAGTGGGATCACACAGTGTCTGTCCCTTTTGTGACTGGCTGACTTGACTAATGTGCCTTTTAAAATAAACCCAGGGAGGTGGGAAGGAAGGGAGAAGGGAGAGAGCAGTTCCACCTCCTGTCTGTGTCTGGTGCTGGCCAGAAAGGGAAGCCCCCTGGAGTTCCCCGAGGCTACCCTGCAGTTGGCAAGATGTAGTACACCCGCAGAGGAATGGTTCTCCCAGCAGAGCAGGTTCAAGGATCATCATCTCCATCAACAAGTGTCTACCGGGGAAGTTCTCATTTCAAGGACACTCTCTGAAGGCCACAGAACCTCAGCAATTCTTCGAGAATTCTCATGAAAAGCTCTCAGCATCTTTCTGGGGGAGGAAGAATCTGAATAAATAAGGCCTCATTATTTTAAGAGCAGCCTCTGTAGGAATCTTGGAGGGAGAGCAGAAGAGGCAATGGAATGTGAATGAATAGTCTCAAAGCTGCCAGGGCCTGCTCTTGAGGAACGAGCTATGCTTAGAATGTGTGTCCCTCATGGACATAGGCGTGGAGCATAGAAGGAAGGGAAATTTGGGCTCAAAACTGAAAGGCAGTCTGTGAAATTCAGTCACATGTCAAAAGGGTCATTGGCAAAAAATGTCTGGGAACCACTGTACACTCTGCCTGAACCTTGCAGGGCCACTCCCACCAGCACTGCCTCACGATGCTGTGTCCCTGCGGACAGGGCTGCATCTGCAGCACAATCCCTCCTTCCCACTGAAACTCCACTCAGCGCCCGGAAAAAGGGAGGCCCGCTGCAGAAGCTCTGTGTGGGAGTGAGACTCTTAGAGGCAGAAATCAGTGCAAATTGGGAGTTAACCTTTTCATCTGAGCTGACAGAGCTCAACTTACCATTAGGTTAATTTATGAACGAAAAAAAATTCAGTGAAGAGGTTTATACAAGGCAATCCTAATTATCTTTGCACAGCCTGTTCTGAAATTTTCAGTAGAACTTTAAAGCTTTTGCCTTTTACCTCTGCCTGACCGCTGCTCACCCCCTGGTCTCGCCACCCACCCACCCAACCTGTGTCCTGTCTCAGACCTGCTCCTTGGGGCGTCTTTCTTTCTCACCTCAGCTCATGGCTACACCCATCCTTCTGGTTCTTTGGGCCAAAAACCTCAGTCATCTTGGATTCATTCCTTCTCTCGGATCCCACTTTCAATCAGTTAGTGAGAAATCCTGGCAGCTTCGTCTTCAAAATAGAGTCCAAATCCAAACCTTTGCATTCCTCCCCTGCTCCCGCCCTTCTATAAACTACCTCTCACTTGCAGCAGACGCTTAACTGCTCTGCCCTTGTCCATTCAGGGTCTGTTCTCAACCCAGCATCCAGATCCATCCTTTAGAAAGATAAGTTGGATTATGCCATTGTCTTACCCGAAACCCTCTAAAAGATCCCTATTTCACTGAGTAGAAGCCAAAGCCATTCAAATGCCCCATCAGGTCCTATGTGATCTTTCTTCTCCCGATACCCCAGCTCTAGCCCTGGACTCTATTGGTGTGCTGCCTGCCCTACAAGTCCTCTCTGAAGTACCACCCAAAATTCCAACTTCTGTCCCTCATTACCTATTCTCTTCCATGTGTCCTTTTCCTCTGCAAACTCATCACCAACTTATGTACATGCACATATGTGAACAGATAGTGCAGCTCAGTGCAAGTCTCTCTCCTCCCCTGGGAAACCCTTCTTGGACGCCTAGTGTCATTTCTCTCTCAGTGACTGTGTAGCCTATCGCCCTGCTTTATTTTCCTTGTCGCTTTCACAATAAAATTATCTTGTCTTCTTATCTGTCGTTCGCCCTAAAATGTAGGCCCGTAGGAACTCCAATAGGCTCTGTCCTAGCCACTGCTGCCTCCCCAGGATTTAGTACGGGGCTGGGCACAGAGCTGGTGCTCAGGAACTACTTCTTGAATGAATGGAGCACCTTCATGATGATCTAATACCATTATTTCTTTTCCCCAACAATTCATCTTGAAAATTTCAATGCACACCAAAGATGAAAGAAATTACACCCATACAGCTTTAATCTGGATTCACCAACTATTTAATTTCACTAAATTCATGTTCTCTTTTTTGTATTTATATCTAACTATACATGTGTGCACACACACACACATACCGTGTACATTTTTTCAGAACGATTTGAAAGTAAATCATGACATTTTACCCCTAAATACTTCAGCATGTATCCCTCGAAAACAAGATCATTCTACATAATCAAAGTATCAATTTATGACCCAAGAAAAGTAAAGTTGACACAGTATTATGAACTTCTATACAGTACCCTAAATCGCTCCAATGATGTCCATTACAGATTTGTCCTCAACCCGGGAGCCCATCCGGAATCCCTTATTTCATTTGTTCTCATTTCGTCTCCTTTAACCTACCACGGTCTCCACTCATTTTGTCTTTCTCGACAGGGACATTACTGAAAAGTTCTGTCCACTGTCTTGAAGAATGTCCTATAGAGGATGTCTGACCACAGTACTATGTTCAAAAGTTAACCTAATTTATTCTTTTATTCTGTGTGTTTAATTAGCCAATTTAATATAAAATGAGTTCACTTTTTCTGTTTGTTTTAAACTTTATGATTTGCTGCTTTTCATCATTTTGATTACATTTTAATTTGTGAACTATGTAAAACACCTAACTGGTTCCAACGCCAACACAGAAGGGACGCATTTGGAAAGTCACTCCCCTTTCAGACTCTGACTTTGTTTCCCTCACTTTCTAAAGGCCCCCTTTTTCATATTTTATCTTTTCGGATTCTTTTTACAAAATGTGCACAAATGTGTACGTGTATGTATATTTATAAATTATAGATATACATTTATACATTTTAAATATAAATTTGTTTTCCTTTGTTTCTTGTACAAAAGGAAGCACACCATATACAGCACATGTACTCTTCTGCCTCGTATTTTTGCCTTCTAAAACATATACTAGTAATCATTCCACATCAGCTCACAGAGATCTTTCATTCTTTATGGCCGCATAGAACAATATGTACAACTGTGTCGTTGTACATATATGTAAGTGATCTTGCACATACATTGTTTTGTATTTTACTGGGCTGGTATGAACTGTGTCCCCCAAATTCATGTTGAAATGCTAATCCCCAGTGTGACTCTATTTGGAGACAGGGACGCTAAGGAGCTAATGAAGATTAAATGATGTAAGGGTGAAGCCTTGACTTGCTAGAACTAGTGTCCTATGAGAAGAGGAAGAGACACCATTGCTGTCTCTCTCTCTGTGCACAGAAGAAAGGCCACGTGCGGACGATGAGAAGGCCGCTACTTACAAGCCAGAAAGAGAGGCCTCATCAGAAAACAACTTTGATGGCAACTTGATCTTGGACTTTCAGCCTCCGGGACGGTGAGAAAGTAAATTTCTGTGGTTTAAGCCACCAAAGTCGGTGGTATTTTGTATGGCAGCCTGAGAAGACTAATATGTGGGTATTAGAAGAGTTAAATACTGTAGGTCTTCCGTGAAAATAAACTAAAGATTGATTTAAGCCCTGGCTGGTGTGGCTCAGTGGATTGAATGCTGGCCTACAGACCAAAGGGTCGCTGGTTCGATTCCCAGTTAGGGCACATGCCTGGGTTGCGGGCCGGGACCCCAGTCTGAGGTGTTCAAGAGGCAACTGATCAATGTTTCTCACCCTCTCTTTCTCCCTTCCTTCCCCTCTCTCTAAAAATTAAATAAAAATTTAAAAATATAAAAAACTGATATAAGAGAAAAATCACTTAAAAAACCTATTTAAAAAAGACATTTCTGGAGGCTCCTGAGGAGGAAGTAAGGAAGTACCAGCACTCCGCTGACCACGAAGTGGGCAACAGTTTGCATTAAATTGTTTTATATACCAGCGTGAGCCTCACAGGTGCAGATCCATTAGAGCATCACTTTCTATTTTGACTCATTCTCTGAAATCTCAATCACACGTGTCATTTGTCCTCTTCCAGACTTCGGGCGTGATGCAGGGAAATCCCCTCACTGCTGCAGGGCCCCTGGTGAATGGCCCCTCTGATTCAGGGGAACTGTGGAGAGGAAGGAGTGTGAGTTCTAGGGCCCCCCCTGGGTCCAGACTTTCCAGGATCCAGGGGTGACTTATGGCATCCTTAAAAAAATGTAAAAAATTTTTTCAATTAGAGTTTACATTCAACATTATTTTGCATTACTTTCAGGTGATGGTGTCCTCTTTTAATAAAGCCTGGTAAAGAAAGGAAGCAGCCTTTTTACTATTGGTTTTTAAAAACGTCATCATTCATTTCATTAATATAAAAACATGTCCTTATTACTAAACATTCTGACATATCCTTAAAGAAGCAGCTACTTAGAAATACTCTGTACACAACTAGAGTCTGAAGTAAATTCCAAGCTTACTGAGTGACTTCCTAAAGCATACATTTATAAATATTTATATATGTTTAAAAATACCCCTGAAAGAACTCTCCTTTTCTTCAGTACTTGTTGTATACCAGGGCAACAGGAAAGGACACTCCCCACACCCCCTACTTCCTTTATAATCGCACAAGATTTGACTAGATGGTGAGAATTTCCTTCTCTATCTGGGGATGCATAGGGTCGGATACTTGGAAAATATGTGAACTATTTACGCTGAAACTAACACCAGTAATTTCCAGAGATGGAATGGCAAAGGCATCTGTAGGTTTCAATGACGCAGGTAAATTTAAATATGAAAAAAGGCCTTAAACTTTTAGTAAGGAGGAACTAAGAGAAATCTATTCCCTTTATTGCTTTTTGGATTGATTTTCATTTCACTGGTGAGACTGTGCATACAAGTTGGTCCAGCTCACGTTAAGAACTTGAGCACCTGAGACAGGAGAAAGGGGAGCCCTGAGCTGGACGGGAGGTCCAGGATGCATGTGGCCAGGGCTGGCATATTCATGGAGAAAACCAATGAGGCCACAGAACCTGTGAAATCACACATAAAGCCATACTTAGAATTTTATTTTTCCAGAATTATGCTCCATACTTCATCTGGCCTTCCTTCCTTCCCTTCTATCCACTGAACTGTTCAAATAACCCTTTTATTATTAGTGAAATATAATAATGTACCCTGTAGGAAGTTGGGAAACGCAGACAAGCAAAACAAAATATAGCACATTCCCACCATTCATGGATCACCATTGTTAACAGTTCAGCACATGTCCTTATGGCTCTTTACACAGACACACACACACACACTCACAGCTGTATTTTATTTTTAACCAAACCAAGATCATACTGGGCATATTATTCCTCAGTTTGCCTTTTCTGATTATCACCATCTTTCCATTTCAGGGAAATTGCTTCTGATACCCAGATCACATTTGAATTTCTCCAATTCCAACCCCACTTCCCCAAAGCCCTTTATAACTGGTTTTAGTACTATACCCTGCCTCTGGTTTTTAAATCCCTTAACTTTTTTTTAATTTAGCTTGTTCCATTTATATGACACTGGCTTATTAAAGAAATCAGGCCATTGTCCTGCAGAACAACCCACCCTGTGGACCCACTGCTTCCTTATGGTGTCCTTAAGCTTATTTCTCTAATCCTTGATTTTCCTTTAACTAGATGTTACATCAAAAGGCTTTACAAAGTCAAGTCATACACTGAATGCATCCTTGGGCATATTGTGTATTTTATGAATATTTGCATCAGAAGACATCTGACACCTGGTTGACCAACCAGGAGTGATGCTCAGAGCTGCCTGGGTTAGTGTGAAGATGGTGTGTGTGTGTGTGTGTGTGTGTGTGTGGTGTAACTCTGTGTCTCTGTGTGCTGCTTTGCTGCTCCACTAATGCCCATCATACATTCACCATAGTAATTTTACGTGATCATCTTTGTCTGAATCTATTCCTGACATTTCAAAGTGTGTGGCACTGGATTACAAATAACCTTGAGGCAAGGGCTTTGTCCTCTAGAAATTAAGCATCTCTTTGTAGGTTCTTGTACCTTTCTCTATGCTAAGTAAGGGCTGATGCTCCCAATATCACTGAGGAGGCATACTCCTTAGAAGGTAGTTTAGAGAGCATCTCTACACATGTATCCCCAGTCTGATAAAACTGCTGGAGCTTCAATATTCCCCAAATAAATGAAGATCAACTTAAAACTAGCAATCCGGAATAAACCTTGCTCTTCACAGAAGAACCGGCAATGGGAGCGGGAGTGTTAGAGCTCACTCTCAGCCCTGCCACCCCAGTGGCCTGGGTGCCGGTCTGTCTCCCATGTGTTCCTTCAGTTGTGCACTCTCAGTGCCTTGGGTATGTATACAGCACTGCAGATAACAGACCAAGGCTCGATGGCCTCTTTCCCCACACGTGTGTTCTCACACTCAATTTTAGGATCTCCGAAAGGCACCGTCAGTCTCACAGTTCCGCTGCTCATGCTGGGATTAGGGTGTGTCCCCTGGCTGTGCCCTCTGTCTGAAGCAGTTGAATGATCCATCTGTCAAGCATTCCACCACTAGCCAAATATTCCTTAATTTGTTTTTCAGCATGTTACTTCACAATGTCCAGTGCATTCCCATTGTTTATTTGATCAAGACTAAATTCTTTTGTCTACATTTTATTCCTTCACAGGAAGGCCCCACATAATCTGACCATATCTTGAACTACTGCCCCATATTACCATTGGCGCTCACTGGAGCTGGCTCCCCCATGCCCTGCGAGTGCTTCATTTGGGCCTTCATCATACTCGTGTCTTCCCCTGTAGGAGCGCTCCCCACGTGTCCCCTGGGAAAGTCTTAGCAACCAAGTTTGAGATGGTCTAAGCTTTATGGGGGAGATGGAAGGAAAACCCTGACCTCTCCCCGAGCTGAACCTTTGCGGCGCAAACAGCAGCCAACAGAACTTGGCATCTATGACAAATGCTCTTGTATTGTTCACCTTTGATTTCTACAGCTTTGTCTTGATTCTTCAACTACATTGTAAGCCCTTGGAAAGAAATGGTCTTGCTTTGTAGTTCTAATTAATACCCCAAAGAAGTCACCTATGAAGGGGTCACGTGTTACATTCCTCTGACTCTATGAAGTGCTGTATGTACTTAAGCCATCTTGGCCTTTTGAGTTTTAAACACACACACACACACTAAATAATTCCTTTGAAGGTAATTCTATATTTTTTGTACCTTCCTCCAGGGTCTAGTATCTTGCAGAGCTATAAAGTTTTCCTCTAATACAGCTGAAATCCCTCAATGCAGCTGGGACACTATTTCTTCTGTTAGTGAATGAAAACACCTGGTCAACGTCTACTACAACAGCCCCAACTAGGAGGCATGGGGATAGTCTGTTAAACAGGACTTTGAACGGTCATTATGTTTCTCTATGTGAACATCTTGTAAACCTGATGGATTTAGCTCATCCCTTCCCCACCCCCAAAGTCCCAGATATACAAAACGTGTGTGTCAAATATCTTCTCTTAGTACCCTGCTGATTTCCCCAAACCATGAAGGTCTTATCCCGAATGTAGGTGTTTCATGGTTTTAATCTTCCCATTTTCCTATTTGTAGGGCACAGTTCAATGCCTGGGCTTCCACAGCTCCATTTGGCAGAAAGAACACTCACCCACAGTCTAAGGTGTTCGCTGGGAAGGAAGAACACTTCTCTCGTGGGACTGCAATGCCCATCTTTGTGTGCCAAGACCCTTGAGGGTCCTGTCTTTTAGCAGACATTTTCCTGGACTTTGGGTAACTTTCTTGTTTTTCCCACCCTTCTCCTTTTGTAACGAATAAATCAAGAAAACTGGATGAGTTGTGAGGGTGCAGAGGGCCTCTGTGGACAGATCTTTGAAGTGACTCGCAGGCACGGCTCATTCCCAGCTGCGTCATCTCCGTGGCTCAGCAGCCCTGTGCGGCCACGGCTCTCTCCCAGCTGTTCACTCCCTTCCGGCTGCTGGTGCCGCCCTCCAGGGACGGTATCATCTACGGACTTCTTTTAGGAAGAATAATCTGTCATTTGGTTTTGCAATAAGGAATTTAAAAAACATCCATAGAGTTAAAAGTTAGGCAGCTATAAAGAATCAGGAAAAGGTGAGCAGCAATGACACGGAACACTATCCTTTCTAAAGCAGAAGAGAAAATGCAACGGTTGTTTACTTCAACAACCCGGAGGCCTGTAAATGTGACCTTCTGCATCCTTCCTTTGATTTTCTTCTAAACGCAGGAATCTTTTGTTGGCTAAATCCCAGTTTTTTTTTTCACCCCCAGGCCAACTTTCGGCTTGCTTGGAAACAGCTGCCAGGCAGTCAAAAAATGTGCTCACGTTGGAGGCCTGGCTCCGTCCCACCCAGGGAGCTGAATGCATTAACTTTTTCACACGTAGTCTTCGCCAGGCTGCAGGCAGGAGTCCACCTCAGGTGGCAATGCTCACCGAATCACCAGTTGGCCAGGAGTCGGTATCAATGGCAGTTAGAAAGACTGTCAGCATATTTTAGGAGTCTATGGCAAAGTGGTACATTTGACTATATACATCTAGTGAACAGAAAAAAGAACACGTCTGAAATATTAGGAAACCCAAAGTGCCACTACTTAATTGCTTTATTCCTGAAAGCAAAAACAACCCAGCCCTTTATCTAGACTGTGTTTTGGTTAAGAACCCAAACAAACAAGACTATAAACAAAGTTATTAACTGATTACTGCCAATGATTTTATTTTACTTTCTTTGTGCCTCTAAGAACAGCCTTTTCTACTGACAAACATGCACCACTCTAATGTCTGGATATAATCCATTTTATTAAGAAATTCCTGAATCAATTTCCTGGTTTATAGCTTGTCCAACCACGATTCCAGGTGTTCTCACCATAAAAAGGGTCTCTTTCAAAAGCTGTCTGCTCGTCTAACTGCACATGCACAAGAAATATCACGGACACCCCGACAATAGAGCTGAAACCT
This sequence comes from Sturnira hondurensis, assembly GCF_014824575.4. NCBI lineage: Eukaryota > Metazoa > Chordata > Mammalia > Chiroptera > Phyllostomidae > Sturnira > Sturnira hondurensis. The sequence goes on along the minus strand of NW_028098001.1, from coordinate 5,282,931 downwards.
GAAGCAGTTTGGTGACATTCCAAGTTTTTAATGGAATGTGAATCCATTAAGATTATTAGGTGACTTTACTGATATCCTCAAATTCGTGCCAAGTGTTAAAGCTGCCAAAGAAAAGACGGAATAAAAACCAATCCTTGGATTCCAGCTCTGGGTATTTTGGTGTGGAAACTGTATTTTCTTGTAACTCATTTAAAACACACACACCATGCTTTCACTGTTTAATTGCAGTCTTGGTTTTCAGGAAGCAGAGAGAAATGAGATACATAATCAATGTTTCTCTTCTGTTCGGCTTTCAGCCTAAATGGTCCTGCACTTTTACTGGCGAAGTAGGGCAGGTAATACCCGTGAACAAGAACTGATTCTAAGAAGCACTGGCTCACGTGAAATACTACTGCATCACCAGTGACTCACCCAGCTACTCAGGAGTGATTACTCTGCAATGGTGGAGCCGCGCTAATTGGACAATGGCTTGCTGCCAGCTCCTGTTGGCATGACCTACAATACCCTTGGCTGACAGCCACTGTGTCTCTCTATCACACTTTTTTCTTGTAATCTGGATGGGAAGTGGAAATAATTTTTAAGAATCCTCCCAAGTGCTCTTTAACTTCTTATCACGAATTGGAAGTTTAATTAAGTTCCCTGTTAAAGCCCTAGGTCCTATGACTAAATACGACAAAATAATAGTTACGATTACTGATGATCGAGTGAGGAACTTTACAGCTCTGAACTTTGCCTTTAAAGTTATTCTTAATTTTAACTGAAATAGTTAGGAGACTCCAAAACAGGGGGAAGAAAGAAATATAAGGGACATTTAATTCATACACAGAGATGAGGTTTAAAATGAATAGAGTTACTGGTAACTAAAATTTAATGCAAACAATTGTGCTGTCAAAGGCTTTGTTACAAATCCATTTAAAATGTTTATCATTGTGGCTGTCTTTCATTATATAGGGATAAATAGGTATAGTGAAAGGAATCCTTAAAAATGGCTTTGAAATCAGGTCACTCAAAAATAGTTTTTAGATATGTCTTAGCCTGTGCCTATTCAACTCCTTCTACTATGCCAAAATAGGAACATTTCAACATAAGTTTCTTTAAATAGGATTTACTGGCCTCAGGATTTAAAAACTGTAAGAGGTTTGGAAACAGCTTATGCATTTCAGTTTTAAAATTAGCTAGCGCTGCGGCTATTTCCACACCAGATCTCCCTCCCTCTGCATCAGCACCACCGAGCAGCCTTCGGAGATGGAACCACAATAGGATTAGCTTCTCTCTTCACGGCTCTGCATTTTTGTGCCCTCTTATGAGGCCGAGGCCCAGATTTCAGGGCTGGAAGTCCCCCTTTGTGTTACTATAAATAAGTTCTGCCTTTAGGCATTTCAAAATTATCAGCACGACTCTAGGACTTGAAAACTTCTTACTTGCCAGCAAGTAGTTACCTGGAATATTTTGACTTATTATTTATTTGCTTTTTTTTCATCTGCTGCCAAGTCTCACTAATGCAACTTGGAAAATTGCACCATAGCTTTTAATGAGGATTCTGAGGTAAGAGTCATTTCATCAGACAAGACTGTGCTTTCCTTTTATGGGAATAATAATACCTACTGTTTATATAGCACCATCCTTCCAAGAAGTTTAACATATCACATTTCATTAATCTGAACAGCAGCCATGGAAGCCAAGCTGGTAACCAGTATTGTTACTCCCTGCATACTCATTGAAATCGAGGTCACTACATGCAAAATATATTGTTTCAAACCCTAAAATCTTCTGAAATGGTGTGAGAGCAGTGAGCTGCATCTTGTACAATGTGCCTATATTCTAGGTTAGCAGAGTGATTCTATAGCTCTTTAACTGTCATCTCCTGCCAGCTCTTGTAAGACCATTTCTGAAAAGTCAGGGCATACTCACAGAGAAGGGAGCTTGAGCTCACTGGTCTTCTGAAGTTGTGTGGTTCTCTCCCTTCCTGGCCAGTGTGCCTCCCCTTCCTGAGTACAACTGAACTGGCCTTTGTCCTAGACCTGTTCCCTAAGGACGTCCTCAATGAAGTCACAAATGGCTCCCAAACCGCTGGGCAGTCAGCGTTCAGGCTGTATCCAGTTGAATACCAGGGCCATCTGACAGGGTTGACTACTCTCCTTCCTTGAAATACTTACTTTTCCTGGACTCCAGCACACTATACTTTTCGTTTCTCCTTCTACCTCAATCATTGGTCCATCTTGGTCTCCTCTGCTGGTTCCTCTTCATCTCCCTGACTTCTTAGTTCTGGGAAGCCCAAGGCTCAATCCTGGAATCTGTGTTTCTTTTCTTCTTCTACCTACACTTATTCCCCCAGTAACTGTACCCTGTCCTGTGGCTTTCAATATCCTCAGTACTCTGGTATTAAAACTTCTATTTCCAGATTAGATTTCTCCCATGAATTCTAGGCATGCATCCTCCTGTGTACTAGATATCTCTGCTTAGATTGCACAGGCATCTCAAGCTTAATATGCACAAAATGGAACTCCTAATTCTACTCCCATCTCTTCAAACCTACTTCTCCCAGTCTTCACCAATTTTAGTGAGTGGCAACACCATTCTTCTGAGAGCTCAAGCCCCCAAACTTAACCCCTCTATTTCTCTCTCATCCTATGTCCAATCTATAAGAAAATCCCATAAGCTCTACCTTCAAAATATCAGCAGAATCTGACACTGATCACCACTCTACTGCTATTGCCCTGGTCTAGGCCATCGTGCCACGCCTGGGTTGTTGATGTATTGTTTTCCTTACTTCTGCCCTTGCCCTCTTCCCACCTATTTTCACACAGCAGTCAAAATGATCTTCTGTGAGACCTTCCAAAGGCCTCTCAGACCATTCCAAGGAAAGGTAATGTGCCCAAAGGTGCACAGCCTGGCCCTGTTACCCGTGATGTGCTTCCTCCCACTCTGCTCCTGTGTGTCGGACATGCCAGGTCCAGGCCAGCCTCTGGGCCCCCCCCCTTGCTATTCCTTCTGCCTCAACCACTTTTCCCCCAGATGTCCACACAGCTGGCTCTGCCACCTCCTTCAAGTCTCTACTCAACAGTTATCCTCCAAACAGGCCATTCCTGACCACCCTCTTTAAAGTTGCAATACCTGTACCCTGACACGCCTTAACCCCCTTCTCTGTTTTATTTTCCTTAATGGCATCTAACAAAGTGCATATCATATTTATTATTTTCTGTCTCTCCTCGTCCTCCCCAACTGGAAAGTAAGCTCTGTTCTGTTTACTAGGTTCACCTAGAACAATGCCTCCTGGTACATAGCAGGACCTTGACAAATATTTGCTGAATAAATGAATAAGGAGTGACGAAACAGAAGCCCCAAGAGCTTGACTGGCTTGCTCAAGACCTTACACGCAGTTAGTGCCAAGGTCCAGACCATGGTTTTCTGAATCACTCATTACTGATACTCCTTAGATCTCAAAATTTGCTTATTACTCTTCTTTTGGGTTTTGTCTAGGTGGTAAATGGGTGAGGCTAAAGAGCTGCCTCTGTGCTCTGGGGTGGTGAGTGTTCTGTTCTTATCTCGGGCATGCCATTTCCCAAAGACCTCACCCGCTGTTTCCCACCAAGTCTCACCTCCCACAGTTAGACCCAAGCTCAGAGTAATGCCGGAATCCTATGCTATAGTGTTAAGTAGTATTTCACACTGAAAAGGCTGTTTGAAGACAATCATGACTGTCTTACTACTTCTTTAAAAGACTGGACCTAAGCCATCCCAGGGACATTAACAGTTTTCATATCCTCTAAAAATTTTCAGACAAGAAAATTCCATAATTTCCTCTATGCTTGGCAGCACTACTGCAGAAACATTCTTTATTGCACCCTGTGGTTCAGACCTAACAATAAATGCCTTTTCTTCAGAATCCCTCTGGGTCAGCTGTCCTTTCTGTTTAGCACTGGAAATAACAAGACCTGCCCTAAAATGTTCAAAGAGAGAGATAGAGAGAGTGAGCGCGCACAAAAGACAGAGCTAGAGAGTGAGTGAGCAGAAGTCTGAAATACATTTATACCTAAGAAAGCATAAGGTTCCCCTGAATGGGCCATGCTTACTTGCACCAGATAGCTGTTCCCTGTAAGAACCCTTCCACTGTCCAGATGGTGAAAGGGCATGGGAAACACACCCAAAGAAAGGTGATGAAGACTTGGCAACAACCTCCCTCCCCCGGTTTAAAATATTTATTCATTTTTGACAAAAATGTGTATATTTGAGGCATGGAATGATGTTCTCATATATCTATAAACTGTGATCATCAAAAACTAACTAACATCTTGATTACTTCCCAGGGTTCTTATTACTATTATTATTTTGTGGTGAGAACAACTGAGATCCAGTCTCTTAGCAAATCACGAGTATGTAACACATTATTATTAACCAGTCACCATGTTGTACACTAGGCTTCCAGAACTTATTCGTCTATAACTGAAAATTGGTGTCCTTTCCTCAACATCTCCTCTTTTGCCCTACTCCCCACCCCTGGCCTCGGGTACCAACCCCTACACTCTATCTGTTACCTGAGTCTGACCTTTTTTAGATGCCACATACGAGTGAGATCACGCAATATTTGTCTTTTTATGTCTGGCTTTTTTTTACTTGGCTTAATGTCAAGTTTACCCATGGTTTACCCATGTTTACTCCAGGTTTACCCATGTTGCTGCAAACAGCAGGATTTCCTTCTTTTAAAAGATGGAGTAATATTGCATTGCATGAATGTGTATACATATTCAATATATAGCATTTTCTTTATCCAGTCATATAATAGACACTTAGGTGGTTTCCACATCTTGGCTACTGTGAATAACACTGCAGTGAACACCGAGTACAGACATCTCTTCAAGATAATGATTTACTTCTTTCAGATATATAACTAGAAGTTAGATTGCTGGATCTCACAGTAGTTCTATTTTTAATTTTTTGAGGAACCTCCAAACCCTTTTCCACAATGGCTGTATCAATTCACATTCCCACCAACAGTGCACCAGGGATCCCTCTTCTCCACATCCTTGCCAACACTTGTTATCTTTTGACTCTTCGATGTTAGACCTTGGCAGTAACCTCTTAACAGCTGCTCTTCCCTTGGTATTCGGGGAGCCAAGCAGTCCCATAGGAATGGGGCTGAATGGCAAACCCACTGTTGGCTCCAAGTCTTCTAAGGCAGCACACCCCATTCTGGCCCTCCGCACTCAACACACAAGAGTGAACTTTGTGATTGTGATGCACTTCCAGCGTGAACAGCATCCAGCCCCAAATGGTTTTTGTGACTATAGCTAAGGAGGTGTTTGTTGAGCCAACTTCAACACTAATGAGCAGTGGGATAATGGCCTTGCAATGCTTGGCATATCAACCACTTTCTCTTCATCTCTTAGCACAAAATACACTTACTAATTATAAATTAAATTAGCTGTGTTATTGAACAAAAGCACTATGCACACTGCCTTCTTTTCTGCTCTTTGCTGACACACACTCCTGGGTATGTTTTTCAATGGGGGGCCAACACCCAAGTCACGTAACTTCTGGGGACTGTCATTTCCCCGTTTTAGGGGAAAAAAAACAAAAAAGCAAGGCAATTCAATTACATCTTGGCTTTAGGAAGGAGGTCTCTATTTTTGTGTCTCCCCCTTCCAGGTAAGAGGCCACACTGGCACTGGGCTCTGATTTGCTGGTGCCCATCAACAGTCGGGATTTTAGGTGGAACCGTACAACTGAGCGGGAAGCCAGAGTGGGGTGTGGCCTGAACTGACCGAGCAGGGAGCGGGAGTGTGGCAGTCTGCATGGGGAAGTCTCACAGTCCAAGGAGGAGCTCTAGCGTTGGGCCACGCTGGCCCCTGAGAAACACAATGGCTGTCTGGCAGGGGAGTGCAGAGGTGGGCCAAGTGTGAATGAGACTGGGGCGGGACCAGAAGCTGATTTAAATGTGGGAACAGAATTACAATGAGGTTTGAAGATTTCCAAGGGACTAGTCAAATGCTTATTCTTACATCATATGAACCACATGCCAGTTAGTTCCGGGAAGCTACTTTCCAAGGTAGTGTTTGGGATTTTTGTTTACTCACCACTTAATTCAAATTCTATGAAGTCATTTACTGAGCTAAGAGGGACCATGACTGTAGAGCCTGCAAGGACATTTCAGTGTGTACACAGTGAGGAGAAGAGAACAATGCCCAGTACTTGGGGCCCCAGGAGGGTGCTCTGAGCAGGGGGGCAGGGCTCCTGGAGGAAGGCCTTAGAAACAACTGCAGACCCACAAAGGAAAAGGCACTGGGGCTGGCTTGCATGCCCCACCAGCAAGTTACTTAAAGCTGGGATACTGACAATGGGAGTTCTTATTTCATAGGAAGAGAAAAGTAGTTACGTCTGGAGGTTTCAGGTACGCGAGCAACTGGAATGTTTCAATGATTTGGAAATGTGTATGATGTAGGGACAGCAATCATTTTACACAGTTAGGAAGAAAGAAAATCAACAAACATATCACGAGGTCCCACTTAACAGGAACACAACTGGAAAGGTCAAATAGCAGATTTTTGGGTAATGACTCTTACTTTACAGTGTGGTTTGATGCCAAGGAAATAAGAGACTGTGAGGGGTTTGATCTAAAAAGCAACTTTTAGTTCAGGCTATATGCATTTACATTTCAGTTTCCTTTAAATTTTACTGCCTTGGCATTGCATAATCACAAATAATTCGAGGATATCAGTTTTAGGGGTTTTTATGGATAGAAACTGGGGCTCACTGAGGTTAAATCAGGATCCCAGAGGTAAGTGGGGGGCAGGCCAGGGCTTTGGGCATATGGTGCAGGGAGTCTTAGGATGGGGCCAACAGTTATGGAAGAAAAACACGAAATCTGATTTTGACCTGTAAATATATCTTAATATAACCTAATTTTTTGAAAACCAGTAAAAAAACATAAATGAGGTGGCTCTCAAAGAGATACAGATAATAAATTGACTGTAAGCTTCACACCTCTCCCTAACAAGATTTTGGATAATTAAAAGTTTTCCAAATATTTCCAGGAAATTCTAGAGTTGGAACAAATTCAAAAGACAGTCTTGCTCCCCATCTAGAGAGGGAGGAAGGGTCTTACATCTGACAAATGTTTTCTATGGGATAGGGATGATACTGGGAACTTCTATACTTATCATCATCACACCTAATGATGGGTATCCCCCCCACCCAGGCGGATGACGAAAATCCAGCTCCAGTCACGGGGTCACACCGTGGCTGCCATCCTTGGCCTTCCCACATTACTTGGGAAGGCCATAAACTTCCCTACCTACCCCGGCCCCAGTTACACTACCTTCAGCTGATTTGTCCTTTGGCTTCTAGTATGGGGATTGTTCTAGTCACCTACTTGTACGTGCTGTGAGGAGTAGTAAGGAGCCTTTTATGTGGGTCCTCGCTTTGGGATTTGGCCACTCTCCCGCTCTGCAGGAGTCACAGCAGATGTTGCCTAACAAGGGACTGGCTCTGGTGACCCCCTCTGAAAACCATGCCCTACTCATCCATCAACTTGCTTTTTATGTTGGATTTGGATGCCTTTCTGTGGAGCAGTGGCTTGCCCCACAAACCCCTCCTGTCTTCTACATATTCTCTTTACTCATCTATATCGTTTGCCACACCTCTGGAGACATTTGGCTTTGTGAGCTTGGGATTTAATGCTAGTTGTACTCGTTAGAACCTCACACCAGGGAGACGAGCATCTTTGGTTTCTTCTAGGGTTTCTGCTCAGTGGATCACTGCGCCACTCTGGGACAGACTATGGGTGTGAGCTGTCCTCCTGAGAGGTGTGCAGTGCACAGCCTGCCCAGCTGACAGTGGTGGCCCCAGTGTTGCACACTCTGCTGGTGCACTGGAAATAATTCTGGTCCTGAACACAAAGTCCAAGGCTGCTCAGTGTTACCCTTGGTCCCATGAAAATGGAGGGGAGTCAGGGTGAAGGAAGAAGAGAAACTGTATACCCAGTTCAAAGGGTGACCCATTTGAAGCCTATCATTGTGAAGCCCATTATGAAGCCCATTGTGAATTTCTGCAGCTCAAATCATCCAACTGAATATCATCTCTGGACATATAGGTCCAGCTACCAGTGTCCTCAATGAACAGAAATGACTCACTAAAGTAATTAAGAAACCTGAATAGGGTATTTCAACAATGGTGAGAAGAGCCAAGTTTACACTTCTTAGAATCTAGTATATTAACTGAAAATTACTGCTTGCTTTTACTTTTCCCCCAAGCAAGGTAGGTGCTGTGAATACTCTCATTCTCTAACTCTCAGGGGAAATCAAGTGCTCCTTCAATCATTTGAAACAGAAAAATCATAGCAACAGTCCCAGTGATTCAGATCCCACATGCAGGACTGTACCAAACTTTGGCTGAACTACTCAAAACCGGAAGACTAAGTGAACTAGAAACTACGAGTGACTGTGAGCCACAGGTGGGGTTCGGTTCCCTTCAAGAAAGATGCTCTGTTCAGACTCATGTCTCCAAGACTTTACATGCATCATATCGAAACTGGCTATGACACAAACCTAATGTGTGGGTAACTTGGACATCAGCCCCTGAGTGGGGATGTGGCACAGGGTCCACCTTCGTATTCACCCAATTGTCTACAAGTCAATATGCTTCCATTAGCAACACACAATCAAACCAAACTACTGTACCTCCTCAGGCAAGCTGACCACCAAGTCATTTTTCGTCTGTCCAACCAGCGCCTGCCAGAAGTATTCACTGCACGCAGCTAGCACAGCCCGGTGGGCCCGGAACTCCTTCCTCTCCACGATCAGAGTCACGTCACAGAGAATATCCTTTTTCCGCTGGTCATTGAGGCCCAGGAGGATGTTGGTGCAGTGGACTGTGGACTCATACACATACATGGGGGAGTCAGGCTTCTCATCCACAGACATGCCGTTCACACCCTGAAAGAAAGAGAGGCCGGGTCACCACTGTCTGGGTCACAAGCGAAGGCGAGATAGAACTTCATGGTTCCTCAGTCTCACTGCCATGAGCCAGGCACAAAGCGGCAGAAGTGCTTATCAGCATATTCATGCTCAGTTCAGTGAGCTCAGGAAACATACTGGAAGGTCGTGTTTTATGGCTGAGTGTATCCTTTCCATTCAGTGTGTCCTTTCACCCCGTGGAAAAAAGGCTAGGTCTTTTAATGGAACACCCCAAACAGTTAAAACACACATACTTTAAAACTTGGTCATTTTGATCTTGTTGGCTGACTGAAAAGAAACTTTCATGCATACATAGTCCCAATTCAAGTATTAATTTGAGCTTTGTATTAAGTGGAAATGCATCATTTTTAAGTATTTGTAATGCTTTCTTGATTTAAATACCTGTAAGCTGCTAAGCTGAAATCTGGCTAAGATACCACATATCTAGTCACAATACATAATTTAACAAGTGGTCTAAACTGTCTGTGTACTAAAGAGTCAGTGTAGCCGGCTATGGCAATTGCCCTTGGCCACTTCAAGACCAAGTACAACCAACACAATGCTACTGCTGCTCAGGAAAAGCTGTTGAGAAGAAGTGGGATTGTTCTGTCATCATCCCAGCAGACTTGACGTACATCCACTTTAAGTGAACACAATATGTCACAATAGAAGTCATAAAACAGATGTATTCAATAGTGAAGACTGCCTTTACAAAAATGGTTCTTTGCCTTAAAAACTGTTCACTGACAGACTTAAAAAACAGTATCTGTAATTAATTTAGATAACATAGTTTTTCAATAAAGTTTACTAGTAGTATGAAATCCAACAGTTTTACTTTCTTATTTAATTTTTACAGCTTTCAGATACAGTAAACCGCATATATTTATGGTGTGCAGTTGGATATATTTTGGCGTATGTTTGCCACTGTGAAACCATCGTCACAATCAAGACTGAATGCATCCTTTATCAACGGAATTCTTTTTCTACCCCTAACAGTCCTTCCCTTGCACCTCTGTGCCCCTCCCCCTGAAACCACAGGTCTGTTTTGACACTACATATTGGTTGTCATTTTATATATTTCACATAGATGGGGAATCACAGATTATATCCTTTTATGTCTGGCTTCTTTTACCCAGCTTAGCTATTTTGTGATTCATCCATGTTGTGCGCATCCACTGTGTGTCCTTTACTGCTGAGCAGTGTCCCACTGCACGGACAAAGTGCAGTTTTTCATCTGTTCACCTACTGACGAGTGATTGGGTGCTTCCAGTCTTTGGCTATTACAAATAAAGCTGCCCCAGATTATTGTATAAATCTTTGTATGACCACGTCCTTTCATTCCTTTTGTGTAAATATCTAGGGGCAGGATAGAAGAATCATTTGCCATGTGTAACTCTAACTTTTAAAGAAAAGGCCTGTTTTCTAAAGTGGCTGTACCTGGTACCATTTCATATTTTCAGTAGCAGTGTATGGGAGTTCCAGTTCTTTCATACCCTTGCCACCACTTGGTGTGGTCTGTCTTTCTAATTTTGGCCATTCTAATAGGCACACTGTTAGATCTGTCTGTGGCTTAATTTGCTTTTCTCTAATAGAGTGAAAATGTTGAGCGTCTTTTATGTGTTTATTCATCTACTTATCTTCTGAGGAAAGATGTTTGTTCAGATTCTTTGCTTATTTTTTTTATTGTTTTGTTTTCTTATTATAGGCATCCCTCATTTTATTATGCTTCACTTTATTGCATTTTAAAAATGTGTTTTTTAAAAAATTGAAGGCAAGAACTTCCACCAGCAAAAAGATCATGACTTGCTATATCGAGACACTCACTTTATTGCAGTGGCCTGAAACCAAGCCTGCGCTGTCTCTGACATATGCTGCTATTGAGTTTTGAGACCTCTTTGTACATTCTGAATAGAAATTCTTGATCAGATATGTGATTTCCAAATACTTTATTTTTTTCTAATTTTTCATTTTATCTTTTTAATTGTATTTTTTCCATTACCATTTAGTCCCCTTATACCTCACCTCTGCAACCCCTGCCACTGTTATCCATGTCTATGAGTCCTTTTTCCTTTTTGTTCAACCTTTTCACACCCTTCCCTCCCCCCTTAGCTGTCATCCTGTTCTCTATGAATCTGTCTCTATTTAGTTAGTTCAGTTTCTTCACTAGATTCCACATATAAGTGAAATCATATGGTATCTATCTTTCTCTGACTGGCTTATTTCACTTAGCATAATGTTCTCCAGGTCCATTCATACTATCACATAGAGTAAACTTTTTCTTTTTTATGGCTGAGTAGTATTCCATTGTGTAAATGTCCCATAGTTGTTTTATCCACTTATCTACTGATGGACACTTGAGATGCTTCCATATCCTGGCGACTGTAAATAATGCTGCAATAAACATAGGAGTGCTTATGTTCTTTTGAATTAGTGTTTTGGGTTCCTTTGGATGTACTCCCAGAAGTGGGATTGCTGGGTCAAAAGGCAGATCTATTTTCAATTTTTTGATATATCTCCATACTGTTTTCTACAGTGGCTGCACTAGTCTGCCCTCCCACCAACAGTGCAAAAGGGTCCCCTTTCTTTTTATCCTTGCCAGCACTTGCTATTTGTTGACTTATTGATGAGAGTCATTCTGACAGGTGTGAGATGATATCTCATTGTGGTTTTAATTTGCATTTCTCTGATGATTAGTGACACAGAACATCATTCCATATGTCTATTGGCCACCTGTATGTCCTTTGGAGAAGTATCTACACAGGTTCTTTGCCCATTTTTCAATTGGGTTGTTTTTTTGGTGTTGAGTTTTGTAAACTCTTTATAAATTTAGGGTATTAATACCTTATCAGATGTATTGGTAGATAGGTTCTCCCATTCTGTGGGTTTTAAAAATTTTGTTGATGTTTTCTTTTGTTGTGCAAAAACTTAGTTTAATGCAGTCCCATTGTTTATTTTTCCTTTTGCTTCCCTTGCCTAGGGAGATATATCTAATAAAATCGCCACGAGCAATGTCCGAGATTTTGCTGCCTATATTTTCTTCTAGGATTTTTATAGTTTCAGGTCTAACATTTAAGTCTTAAGTTCACTTTGAATTTATTCTTGTGTGTGATGTAAGAAGGTGGTCTAGTTTCAATTTTCTGCACTTATCTGTCCAATTTTCCCAGTACCATTTATTGAATAGACTATCTTCATTCAGCTCATTGTATGTGCTTGCTTCCTCTGTCAAATATTTAATTGACTATAAAGGTGTGGGTTTATTTCTGGGCTCTCTATTCTGTTTCATTGATCTGTGTGTCTGTTTTTATGCCAATACCATGTTGTTTTTATTACTATGGCCTTATAGTATAGTTTGGTATTAGGTAGCATGATTCCCCCAACTTTGTTTTTCTTTCTCAGAATCACTGTTGCTATGCAGGGCCTTTTGTGGTTCCACATAAATTTCTGAATATTTATTCTAGTTCTGTGAAATACGTCATCAGACTCTTCATAGGAATTGCATAGGTGCCTTTAGGTAGTATGGGCAGTTTAATGATGTTAATTCTTCCTATCCATGAACATGGTATACGCTTCTACTTATTTGTATCTTCTTCATTTCTTTCCTCAGTGTCTTATAATTTTCCAAGTAAGGTCTTTTACATCCTTGGTTAAATATATCCCTAGATATTTTATTCTTTTTGAAGCAATTATAATTGGGATTATTTTTTCATTTCCCTTTCTGTTAGTTTGTTATTGGCATATAAAAATGCAACTAATTTCTGGATATTAATTTTGTATCCTGCTACTTTTATGAATTCATTGATCAGTTCCAGTAGTTTCTTGGTGGAATCTTTGGGGTTCTCTATGTACAGTATCATGTCATCTGCAAATAAAGACAGTTTTACATTTTCCATTCCAATCTGGATGACTTTTATTTCTTCTTCTCTGACTTCTGTAGCTTGGACTTCCATTACTATGTTGAATGAGAAAGGTGAAAGCGGACATCCCTGTCTTGTTCCTGATCTTAAGAGGAACACTTGTAGTTTTTGCACATTGAGTGTGATGCTGGCAGTGGATTTGTCATTTATGGCCTTCATTATGTTTGGTATGTTTCCTCTATTCCCACTTTGCTATGAGTTTTTATCATAAAAGGGTGCAGAATGCTTTTTTTAAAAAGTGCTTTTTCTGCATCTATTGATATGATCATGTGATTTTTATCCTTCATTTTTTTAATGCAATGAATCACATTTATTGATTTGTGAACGTTGTACCAACCTTGCATTCCTGGAATAAATCCCACTTGATCATGAAGTATGATCTTTTTGATACACTGCTGTATTTGGTTTGCTAATATTTCAAATCTTTTCTAAACTGTGGCTTATCTTTTCATTCTCTTAATGGTGTTTTTCAGACAGAGGAAGTTTTCATTTGATGAAGTCCAATTCAGCAATTTTTTCTTTTATGAATCATACTTGTGGTATTGTATCTAAAAATATCTTTGCCTAAACCAAGGTTATATCTTTTGTCAGACTTATACCTACATATTAACATTTTAATGCAATTATAAATAGTTTGGCTTTTAGATTTAAATTTCTGATTTTTTATTTTGAGTATACAGAAATATAAATGATTTTTGTATATTGACCTTGTATCCTGCAGCTTTGCCTAACTTGCTTATTAGTTCTCATGGCCTTTTTGTTTTGATAGATTGCATAGATTTTTTACATAGATGGTTATGCTGTCAGTAAATGAAGATATTTTACTTCCTTTCTAATCTGGATGATTTCAAGGCCTTTTTCTTGCCTTAATGCATTGGCTAGATGCATCAGTACTGCATTGTACCTGTAGTACAATGTTGACCATAAGTGGTAAGAACAAGCATCCTTGCCTTGTTCCTAACGTTAGGGGAAACGTATTCAGCCGGTCACTGTTATTTATGATGGTAGCTACAGGTATTTTATACATGGGCCTATTGAGTTGCAGAAGTGTCTTTCTATTCCTCATTTGCTGAAAGTTTTTTTAAAAATCAGGAATGGGTGAATGGGTGCTGGATTTTGACAAATGCTTTTCTGCATGTATTAGGATAATCACACAGTTCTTCTTTTCTCAAAAGGTATGTTAATAAGGTAAACAATGTTGACTTATTTTTGAATGTTACACCAATCTTGCATTTCTAGGATAACCTTTACTTGATCTTAATGTATTTGCATTTTTACAAGTTGTTGGATTCCATTTCTTAACATTTTGTTAGTTGGCAGCACTCAAAACTGGGTGGTGGGGGTGGAGCAATCAATGTTTTAGGATGTAAATGGTGTGCATAATTCATAAGAAGCAGGAGGTTTCTAAAGGACATCTCATTTTTCTAGTCCATTTATTAAGGTACCTACACCAATAAGAGAGAACCTTACTCTAAAAGATACAAAGCTATAAGTTATTTTGTGAAACACAAAGTTAAATAAAACCAAAAGAGAAATGGAAGTGAGGTGCAGTGGAAAGAGGAGTGGACCAGTGATCTAGGGTTTTTGGTCCAGTTCTGACACTGACTAGCTTTGAGGATTTTGGATAAACCACTTTTCTATGGACCTGTTTCCATGTCTGTAAAATGAGAAGTCTGCACTATAAGAGCAGCCAACTTCATACAGATCTACAAATCTGAGTTTCAGAGTCTATAAAACAAATAATCTAATTGATCATAGGGAATGGGATATTATCATTTTAGTTGAGAGAAGTTAGCTTTCTGTGATCTTAAAAAGAGCAATTATGTAGCCTCTTTCATAGTTGATATCGCAGAGCTGGCTGCAGAGAACAGGGGGGACAATATAAAAGAAGAAACTAGGACCCGAATCCCTGGCTCCCATAGATGCCCAGTTAGGAAGAACTGTTGCTCTGGATGATGGTATCCCTGAGTACACAGGGGCACAACTCCATTAAAGTGAAATTACCTTTAGGAAACAGGAAATCCAAACCCAGGAGGATATTTTGGCACAATATGTGGAACTGACGCTATGAGCTCCTCTAGTCCTGGATATGTTGGCCCAGAGGTTTGTTCTGGGAACCATGGCTGACTAAGGGAGTAACTGCTAAAAGAATATGTCACCTGGAACTCAGGGTGGAGCTCCACTGAAGTCCAAGTAGGGGCCCGACGACTGTCCAGGTGCACTGGACAAGGATCTGGCCAGATCCTTGGGAGGAGGATCCAGGGAGGAGCAGTGAGTCATGAACAGTGGTGAAGACAAAGGCAGTGAGTGGATGGTTTCTCAGAGTCCAGCTCACAAGCAAGATGCTCCCTTTCTGGCTCTAGGAAAGCTGCAGCAGCCGAGGGGCTTAAGAAAAGAATCCATATCCTGATATTAGGGCAGGTTTGGGAAAATAAGGGAGGTGTGGCAATATATGCACCCTGAATCAATGAACAGGCTATGATAATTATATGAATGTGGATGTCTGGTTTTTGGACTAAACCTTCCAGGGAGTTTTAGAAGACATTTAAAAACAGAGCTGTTCATCAAATGTTATAATGTAAATCCTATTATTTCCAAGAAGCTGTAGCTAGACTTTAACCTGACTGAGGCTATTCTTGATTTTATTACATTATTCCTGGATAATCTTTCCCCACGCTATGCCAGCACCAGTCTACTCCTCTTTGCTTTTACATTCCTATTAGATCTCATCATTTTCCTTCCTGTTGGCCCCTTTTCAAGCATAACGGGACATACTGTCTCTTCTTCTTTTAGAAATTTAGAAATCAGCCAGCCCTCCTCATCCTTCGATTATCATGGGTGCTCTTCTAGGAACTCCTCCAATTTGTCTGTTTTTGACTGACTAATGCCAACCTGAAATCTGTTTCTCCTATCACTGCATTATGTTCCATTCAGTTTTCTTTTTTTTCACATGCCTTACTAATATTCATTAAACAACATTTTACCCCCAATGCAGCAACTTCTGAAATATTGAGCAGGATCCACGGAATCTAAGAATGAGATACTTTATAGTGAGTAACAGAGCCCAGAATAGCACATATGAATCTAACAGTCAGTCTTCATGTTACGCATTAGACACTACGTTAAAGTGTGCAGGCATCAGCTGAAATCAGATGGTAAGGAAGCTTTCCAAAGGTTCTGATTTGGGTTTTGGCTGGATCTTATTCTTCTTTTTGTAGGCCAAAAAACCCCAGCTGCACATGGACATATACATATACCCCAATCATCTTATCATATGGTTTAGAAGTAAAAGTTAGTTACTATTATTTTATCATACTGTGTTCATCTTCTTAAAAAGCTACACAGAAGACTCTCAGGACTTTCTGTCAAGATGGAGGTGTAGTTAGACACACTTCACCTCCTCATGCAACCACAAAGAGAATCACAACTATATCTCAAAACAAATAACAACCAGAACTGTCAGAAAGTCAAGCTGTATGGGAGTCCAACCACCAAGGATATAAAAAGCCACATTCATGCAGACGGGTAAGAGAGGCAGACTTGCAAAGACTGGCCGAGAGGTGTGGAAATGCAGTGTGGTGTGGAAAGGCAGTGGTGGAATGGGTGGTCACACACTCACATGTGGTAGATGAAATTCGGGAGGGATACCTTGGGAGCAAGTAACCCCAGACCAGGCCACAATGCAAAGCCCAGGGTTCCAGCACCAGGAAGATAGATCCACATAACTTCTGACTGTAAAAACCAGTGGGCATTTGGGAAGCAGAAGAAACTGCCAGATTTTCAGGAGAGTCCATTTAAAAGGCCTGCATGGAATTAGAACATATGCAAACCTACCCACTCTGGAATTCACCACCAAGGCAACAGCTGGAAGGGCACCAGTTGCATAGAGGAATTTGGTGAAGTGACTGGAAGCATGGAGAGTTCCAGGCAAACCTCCAGAAGCCAAGCAGTGAGACAGTCCTCTCTTGGAGTCCTCCCCGACACAGAGCCACTAAGTGGTGAAGTGGGTTGCCCTGCCCGAACAATTACCTAAGCTTCCACCCCACACAATTTACAGGTACCTTTTCTAAGACAGGGAGTCAAGAAGTTCTACCTAACACATAGAAACAAACATGGGGAGGCTGTCAAATTGATCAGACAAAAAAAATATGGCCCAAATGAAAGAACACAACAAAACTTCAAAAAAGAACTAAATGAAATCAAAATAACCAATCTATTGGATGCAGAGTTCAAAACACTGGTGATCAGGATGCTCAAAGAACTCACTGAGTATGGCAAAAATATAAGGGAAGAAGTGAAAGTTACACAAAGTAAAATAAAGAAAAATCTACAGAGAACCAACAGTGGAATGGAGGAAGCTGAGAATCAAAACGACTGTTTGGAACACGAGAATAAAAAGCATTCAATCAGAAAAGCAAGAAGAAAAAAGAATTAAAAAAAAAAAAAACAAAGATAGGCTTGGGAACCTCTGGGACAACTTTAAACATACCAATATCTGAATCATTGAGATGCCCGAAGAAGAAGAGAAAGAACAAGAAATTGAAAACTTATTTGAAGAAATAATGAAAGAAAACTTCCCTAATTTGGCAAAGGAAATAGAGATATAAGTCCAGAAAGCAAAGAGAGTCCCAAACAAGTTAGACACAAAGAGGACCACACCAAGACAAGTCATAATTAAAATGCCAAAGGTTAAAGGTAAAAAGAGAATCTTAAAAGCAGTGAAAGAAAAGCATAGAGTTACCTACAAAGGAGTTCCCATAAGATTGTTAGCTGATTTCTCAAAATAAACTTTGTAAGCAAGAAAGGACTAGCAAGAAGTATTTGAAGTGATGAAAAGCAAGGGCCTACACTCTAGATTACTAAATTACTCTATCCAGCAAGACTATCACTCAGAATGGAAGGGCAGATAAAGTGCTTCCCAGATAAGGTAAAATTAAAGGAGTTCATCACCACCAAGCCCTTATTACATGAAATGTTAAAGGGACTTATCTAAGAAAAAGAAGATCATAACTATGAACATTAAAAGGGAATGATTCACAACTATCAACAACTGAGGTACATTTACACAATGGAATTCTATGCAGCAGAAGGAAAGAAGGAGCTCCTACCCTTTGTGACAGCATGGATGGAACTGGAAAGCATTATGCTAAGCAAAATAAGCCAGGCGGAAAAAGACAAATACCATATGATCTCACCTTTAACAGGAATCTAATCAACAAAATAAACAAACAAGCAAAATATAACCAAAGACAGTGAAATTGAGAACAGGCTAACAGTGACCAGAGGGGAGAGGGGAAGGAATTTCAGGGGAAGGAGGGAAGGGTTGGAAGGAACTAGTATAAAGGACACATGGTCAATAACAACAGGAGGGGTGGAGACGGGAGGGAGGTGGGCTGGGACAGGGGTAAAGGGCAGAAAACTGTACTTGAATAACAATTAAAATTAAAAAAGTAAGCAAACAAATAGTACAGGAACAGAATCATAGATATGAAGATTATTTGCAGGGTTATCAGCTGGGAGGGGGAAGGAGGAGAATGGAGGAAAAGGTGCAAGGACTAAGAAGTACAAATTGGTAGGTACAAAATAGACACGGGCAAGTTAAGACTAATATAGGAAATGGAAAAGCCAAAGAACTTATATGTACAACCTGTGGGCATGAACTAAGTGGGATGGTGGGGGATTGCTGAAGGGAAGTACCAGGCAGAAGAGGGCAAAAAGGGAAAAACTGGGACAGCTATAATAACATAATCAATAAAATGTATTTTTTTTAAAAAGCTACATATACCACAACTCTTACCAGTAAAAGACAGAGTAATAATGAAGGCAAACTCACTTATTAACTCACTCATTCACTCTTCATTCATTTTTGGATCATATTCAGAAATTAAATATCTAATAGTTGTGAAGTAAAAGTATAAATCAAAGAACTAAAAAAAGAAAAAAATCTACAGTGGGAAATCTGAAAAGCTGTAATTCACAAAAGAGTAGAATGTTAAGTTTTCCAGACAACCTGTCATGTCTAGAATGTTTCAGATGAAAAGAAATGAATACCTCTTGCAGGTGATGAGAAAGACCAAATTATAAGCCATTTCACTTGAAATTTCAACCCCATTTCCTCTAGAAACAGTGCATTGAGTAAATACTTCTGTGAAGCAAACACTAAATTATTTAGTAATTGCTTAGTAAACTTCTGACCTAATTAAGCATGCTTTTTAAGAAAGTTATTTATATGAAATGGTAAGGATTAGTTTTTATAAAAGAAAGTTACCAATTCTATAGAAATTTTAGCATTTGCAGTGCCATTAAAACTACTACATTATTACTTTTGGATTGGAAACACTTTGCAATCGCATCAAGACCCAAACTTCTTACTTAGAGTGGAAAGCAATCCACTTTCAGTATTTTCTAATGGAAAACTGCAGTGCCTGTCACTTAATGTGTCTAATGCTTTCAAGAGCTAAAGCAAGGGCCTGACACAGAGCAGCTAAAGCATGCCATGTTCTTTATTTACTCGAACACTCCATCTGCGTGTGTACTAGTCAGTTCCAAGGGAACTGAAATTTAAGGCTGTTGTTAGGAGGAAGCACTTGTGATTGTATCATCAAACCCTTAATAGCTCAGAATGATTCTTGTGCTTCAATATAAACTTCCATTTTCCTTGAACTTTCAGGAGGAAGTTCAATTTACTGACATAGTTTGTGACAATGTTTTCTACTACACACTTGAAAAATATTTAAAAAATTAGGGACCATCATAAGAAGCTGTGATTTTTTGGTAATTTTTGTTGTTGATGTTCCACTTGTTCTTTTTTGAAAAAATTTTTAAAAAGATATTTGTGTTTTTATTTTTAGAGACAGCAGAATGGAGGGAAACAGAGAGGGAGTGAAATACCAATGTGTGAGAGAAGTAGTCATTGGTGCCTCTTGCAGGCCCCTAGTGGGGCACCTGGCCTGCAACCCAGGCATGTGCCCTGACTGGGAATCGAATTCCCGATCTTTTGGTTCACAGGTCAGCACTGAATCCACTGAGCCATGCCAGCCAAAGCTCACTTGTTCTTTTGAACAGATCAAAAAAAAAAATCCAAACTTCCAAAATATCCCATAATAAAATAGTGACAACTACCAGCACTTATAAAGTATACTACATGAAGACTCAGGATGTGACAGAGGCTGAGCTAGAAGAAATATTAGACTGTTGGTAGCAGACTGTATGCATTAATCTAAAGGTAATAAAGAACTAAAGATGTACTGCACATTCATCAAACTGCAAAGCATTAGAGACTTTGGCAGTAACAAGTGTTTGTGAAGATGTCAAGTAGCAGGACTCTCATGCACTGATGGTTGGTTCAACTTCTCGGGAAAACAGTTTGGCATTATCTGGCAAAGTTGAAGAAGGGTACAGATTAAGACCCTGTAATTCCATTCCTAGGTTACACTCAAGAGAAACTGCTGTATGTCTGCAACTGAAACTCTATACGAGTGTTCATAGCAGCACTGTTCAGCACACCTCCCAGCTGGAAACAACACAATGTCCATCAGCAGTAGAATGAATAAATGCACTGTGGTGTCTTCATGTCATGAAAGAATACTAAGCAAATTTGAGCCACATGCAACAACATGAATGAATCTCACAAACCTAGTATTGGATACTGAGCCAGAGAAGCAAGAACACACAACTGACTTTGAATTATATTAAGTTCAAAAATGGGCAAAACTTAAATACCTGGGGACACACATGTAGATGGTAAAACTATACAGACAAGACTCAGAGGTTCCATTTGTGGGGAGAACACTGCTGTGGGAATGCAGCATGAGGGCCCTCAGGGGTGCTGTCACAAGGTCCTATTCCTTTTTCTTTTTTTAAAAAAAGATTTTATTTATTCATTTTTAGAGAGAGGGGAAGGGAAGGAGAAAGAGAGGGAGAGAAACTACAATGTGTGGTTGCCTCTCATGCGTCCCCTGCTGGGAATTGGCCTGCAACCCAGGCATGTGCCCTGATTGGGAATCGAACTGCCACCCTTTGGTTCTCAGCCCCCACTCAGTTCCCCTCAGCTACATCAGCCAGGGCAAGGTCCTATTTCTTGACATCGGCAATAGGCAGATGGGTGTTCAGTTGGTGTTAGATTATATATTAGTCTTACACACTTTTTATATCTGTGTTCAGTTTTATAACTAAAAAATACTCAGCTACCCCTCCGTTAAAATTGTAGGAAAGGGTTAACAACTCAAGTAATCTGCCTCTGGTTCAGTGACCTAATTACAAAGGTCCTAGGGTGGACTTTGGTTTTAAATGAAAACACATACCCACAACTGAGAGCCTACTATTTAAGGTCAAAAGGGTCCTTAACGGCAATCAGATCTAACCAAATCCAAGTGGAAGGTTTTAAATCAGAAACTGGAAAATTGGGCAGAACGTGGGACAAAGCCTTTTGGGAGGTGGTGAGAAATCTGAGCCCAGGCTTTGGCTTCAGAGCAAAACTCTTCTCCGAGATCCTTGCTCCATCTGAGAAAACCGAGTCCCTTCAGTGCACTTCCACTTCCTTATCATAAATGAGGAAATGCACTGGGCGACCTGCAATGTTTCTCTAGTTCTAATTTTTATAGTTCTATGAAAGTACAGAAATTTAGGAAAAACCTGAAACATGAGCTTCTCTAATGACAGTTCTTGAGAAGGCTTTTTTTAGGAAGTTAGAGATGCTCAAAAATAATACAGCTAGCTGGGAAGGAAAAATGCCATCACATAATTTTGGGGAAAGATGAAGAAAAAAGGAAAGCCTTTCCAACGACAGTTTGAACTTTTCTCCCTTATAAATAAAGTCACTCGAAGGAAAGATGAATCAAGGGCCAATTTTCTCAGGTCAGAGTAACAGAGTACTCAGAGGTACACGTCAGCACTGTGTTCTCCATGCTGCCCCACCCCCAAAAGCACTCTGCCTGGCAGGACAGGGTCTCACAAGCTGTCTCACATATGTGGCTACAGAATTGCGGGTGTCCGTCTTCTCTCTTGTCGGAGTCTCCACTCAGTGATGTCCGGCAAGATCACAGTTTCAGGGCCAGAGAGGCCACAGCTGGGCTTCACAACAACATGCGTACACACTGTCATCTCTGGATGAAAGAATGACGTGCTCTGAAATCACGGGGTGAAATGGACTCCATGCCAGGTCCCCTAAGATCCATGATTATTGCTAGTGGAAGTTGGGTGATGGTGGCGGTGTGGGCATGGGCAACAGAGCAGGGTGGACAGGGAGACAGTGTGGAATTCGGGACCAGCAGATTTGTGATCATCTACCCTGCTCTACTTCTCTATATTTTGATGCTTGTTTTTGGTTCTTTTATGGTAATCCCCATGGTAAGAGTACAGTCAAAGCCCTCATTTATTCTGGTGAGGCAGCCCCTTTTCTCTCTTGGGTGAGTTTTCTTTTCTATCTTGTCATTCCCAGGTTGTCTTGGATGCTACCTCTTTCTATATATGTTCTCCATTTATATTCATTTCTCATACATCAGTCTCTGCTTCCCATTAGCATTTGCTTCTTGCCTATTAGAAGTTAGAGGACAGAGAAAAGTCATTTCTTTTCTACATTTTTCTTTATCAGGGCATCTGAAATATTCCTTCCCAGGGTCCCCTCCGCCCTCCTCCCAGCCAGAGGAATATTACCCTAGAGCTCCGTGCTGCTAATGTGAGAAGAAATGATGAACAGTGATTAGGAGGCTAAATGAGGGCGGTGGAACCTATTTACTTCATTAAGGTTCCTTCAGGGAAAATGCAAGGACGGGGAACTGAGAGAGAAGGGTTAATACTAAAAGAATAAAAGATCCATTTGACTCAGAGCAATCTTCAGTCTGCCTGGATTCCATCAGACGCCCTTCTCCATGGGGAAATCAGTACAGAGAAATGACATGCAAAGTGCGCCATAAAGCATCTGAGTCAACCCAGAGGGAGGCTGACTCAACGGATCATTTTACATTTTAATAGAAGGCACTGCAGATTTGCACCTAGTGCACAGTTCAACACAGGGTGCGCGTCCCCTCCCCAAAACTCCGTTGGGTAGGAGGGGAGTTCCCAGAACCTGACAGAAATTATTCTGTTTTAGAAAAGAACCAAGTCAAAACTCACAACAGAGAATCAAAGAGTAAGAAAAGACAACAGATAGTCAAATGCAGAAAAATGGGGAGATTGCAAGTCTGTCTAATTTCAGCTTCAGCATTACTGTCAAACCTAAGACCGTCAAAAGCTGAACTCAGCCATGACTGGACTTCAGATCTGACTGCGGGTGGGCAGGAAGAGGGAGGGAAAGAAGAAAGGAAAGAGAAAGAAAAAAGGGAGGAGAGAGAAAAGAAGGGAACATCTAAGTGTCATACTTAAAGAATTTTGCTCCTTAAATTAGCTTCAAAAGACTTTACTGTGCAATTACTGTCAGAAGTTTACCCACAAGGTTGGTGACAACGCTGGGCTTGGATGCCCGTGCAAAGTCAAGAAACGGTATTAGCAACGCCATTGTCCTCAGCTGCTTTCTGGGCTAGTTATTGCTTATAGGTGATGACATGCTGACCTGGCTGATAGTAGACTCACCTGACCAGGAATTATGATGCTAAAGACTGGATTATCAAATCTAACTCCTTCATGGGGGGGGACCTCCAGCCTCCACAGAAAGGCCTGCCTGCACAGAAGAATATCTATAGTTATGTGGCTGTTCATCCTTGTGATCTCTGCCAGTGCCTGTCCTGCTTCCTGAGAGGGCATGCTGCTTATAGGTGGGAGAGAAAACAGAAGTGAATCACTGAAGTTTGGCAGAAATATAGCTTTCACAGAAGAGGTTCTTTTTTAAAAGTTTTATCTTCACCCCATGACATTTTTGCTTCCTTTCTTGCTTTTAGCGAGAAAGGAAGGGAGAGAGAGAGAAACACCAACGTGAGAGAGAACCACCAATCAGTTGCCTCCCGAACACACCTGGACCAGGGATTGCATGTGCCTGGACAGCAGATTGTACATGCTCCCCTGGAGATAGAATCTGCAACCTAGGTATGTGCCCTAACCGGAACCAAACCTGCAATCTTCAGCCACAGGACGATGCTCCAACCAGCTGAGCCACACTGGCCAGGGCCAGAAGAGGTTCCTAATAACAGGAAACCTGCTTCTCTCATGTGTTGGGGTCTTTTGGACAACATGGTTCTGTTCTGAAATACCCTCTCTGTGGGAATGCAAGCTGGGATAGGTGAAATTTAGGTTGCAAGATGATTCACCGGATAACTAGAACAATCAAAACTCAGCACCCAAGGTAGGCAGGCAGCACCTAATTGGGGCAGAGAAGTCATCCAGCTCAAGGGGCCTTTAGGGAAATGTTCTGGGAAAGGCTTGTATATGTCTGCTGAAGCCCGGGTACCCTCACTCTTGTTTTTCCATTTTAAAATGATTAAAACCATGAGGCTAACCCATTGGTCGGCAGTTTGTTAAATCCCACATCAGGTAATAAAAGCACTTGGGCCATCTGTCACCATACAGGAGATCAAATGGAGCTGGAATATTAGCACACATGTGAAATGGCCTCCTGGGAGTATGGGGAAAGGCAGGAGGTCAGTGAGGAGACACTGGGTGGAGAGGAAGGGAGGGGAGGATGTGCTCGAAGACTTCCAAGTCCCTGTCCTGTCCTTGGCAGCTTCTCGGCGTAATGACTGTTATCAAAAGGCAGGGACACTAATGCTTGCTGGCAGTGATTATGCTGTTTAAAATATAAACGCTTTTATATGCCTACACTACACCACCACTCACACACACCATTTGTACCCCACAAGAAATGATTCAGATAATGCAAAGTACATTAAAGAAAGGATTATTTAGGGGGGAGAAAACACGCTTTCCAAATGCTCTGGGAGGGGCGTGACAAGGCCAGCCCTCTGAGCAGGTGGCACCAGACCAGCACAGAAAAGCACAGGTGCTTTCCTACAGTGCACCTGCTCCCCATCTCCCTTCCCACCCCCCAGGCAGAGCGGTCTCCATGCGAGTCCCTGCTCTCCCGCTTCCTAGCTGCAGGGCTTGGAGGACATTCATTAGACTCTGTAAGCCTTGATTTCTCCACCTGCAAAACGGCTACGTGAAGATTAAATGAGATGAAGCAAAGGTATTCGGGATGGTCTTTGTTTTACAGCGCACATTCCACAAACAAAAGCCATTGTTCGGAAAAGAAAGTTAACTTCTTTGTGTATTACATTAATTTGTAGTTCTGTGCAGATGGAGAGTTTCTTACATTGAGCAAACACGGGCTGCATGAAGAATGATGTATGTTTTTGTTTGCTAGATTCTCCTGCTAAACTTAGGGAGAGGCCAAGTTGCTGGACTTCCATCCATGGTCAGTGAGAAAATTAAGGGACAATGTGTGAAATCTGGTGCTTTCTGGCAAGTTGGCAATGACACCATGGCAGCCTCCCTTGTTAATATCCCACATTAATCATGAAGGTCAAATAAGGCAGAGGACCTGAGAGCTTGCTGAGAAGTTTAAAGTACTCCACTTGCATCAGGAACCATCCTCACCACCATCTGACTAATTCTACACATACTTATATTGAGAATGTCTGCTCTTATAGGCACTTAACCCTGATAATTTCTCTTTCATGTCAAGAGAAGGCATCTAGCAGATAGAAAGGGGACTTGTATTGCTTCTCATCTAATAACATTTCCTAAAAGACTCTATCCCCTCGTATTTACTAAACGTGTGGCTTTGAATAGTCTACCTTCCTATCGCAGGCTTTCCCTGTTTTCTCTCTGCTACCTTTGCCTCTGTTTCATACAAGTCAGAACCCTCTTTCATAGTGAGAGGCAGTGTGGGTGCCACGCTGACGAGCCATGCCACGGAGCAGACCTGCTGGCATCTGTGCACTGACTGCTATGCTCCTCCCACCACGCAAGCTTTCTGTAAGGTTTCTGCATCTGTAATCCAGTTGTTATGAGCAGTAAGAACAAATAGGCTAAGTGCCGTAACAATTCCTAGCGTGTGGTAAGCACTCACTAAATACTGTCTACAGTATGGTATACAGAGACAGTGGAGTGTAATGGTTGAGAATCAGGCTCTGGAGCAAAGCTGCCTGTCTTTGAATCCTGACTCACTAGCTGCAGAATCTCTGGCAAGACACTTAACATTTGTGTGCAACTTGTACAAAACAGGTACAATAGACCATGCCCACGTGGTAGGATTGGGAGGATTAAAGCACTACATAGCTTTGTTTGTTTATTGGTTCATTAATTCACTCATTCAACATACGGTGTTCAATACAATTTTTTCCATTCACTTTTTAAAAATATATTTTATTGATTATGCCACTACAGTTGTCCCATTTCCTCCTCTTCATTCCCCTCCACCGTGCACAACCCTCCCACCCACATTCCTCCCTTTAGTTCATGTCCATGTGTCATAAGTTCTTCAGCTTCTACATTTCCCACACTATTCTTGCCCTCCCCCTGCCTATTTTCTCCCCACGGTCTATGCTACTTATTCTCTGTACCGTCTCCCCACCTCTCCTCCTTCCACTCCCCTGTTGCTAACTCTCCATGTGTTCTTCATTTCTATGGTTCTGCTCCTGATCTAGCTGTCCTCTTAGTTTGCTTTTGTTTTAGGTGTGGTTGTTGATAACTGTGAGTTTGCTGTCCTTTCACTGTTCATATTTTTATCTCTTTTTTCTTAGATAAGTCCCTTTAACATTTCATATAGTAAGGACTTGGTGATGATGAACTCCTTGAACTTGACCTTATCTGAGAAGCACTTTATCTGCCTTTCCATTCGAAATGAAAGCTTTGCTGGATACAGTAATCTTGGATGTAGGTCCTTGCCTTTCATGACTTGGAATACTTCTTTCCAGCACCTTCTTGCCTGTAAGGTCTTTTCTGAGAAATCAGCTGACAGTCTGATGGAAACTCCTTTATAGGTGACTGTCCCCTTATCTCTTGCTGCTTTTAGGATTCTCTCCTTCATTTTAATCTTCTCTTGCTGCTTCCAGGATTCTCTCCTTCATTTTAATCTTGGCTAGTGTGCCTTGGTATGTTCCTCCTTGGGTCCACCTTCTTTGGGATTCTCTGAGCTTCCTGGACTTCCTGGAAGTCTGTGGGTTTTTTTTTTTTTTTTTTTTTTGCCAGATTGGGGAAGTTCTCCTTTATTATTTATTCAAATAACTTTTCCACTTGTTGCTCTTCCTCTTCTCCTTCTGGTACCCCTATAATTCGGATGTTGGAACATTTAAAGATGTCCTGGAGGTTCCTAAGCCTCTCCTCATTTTTTTGAATTCTTGTTTCTTCATTCTTTTCTGTTTGTTTTTTTCTTTCTTTCTTCTGGTCTACTCCATTGATTTGAATCCCAGTTTCCTTCCCATCACTATTGGTTCCCTGTGCATTTTCCTTTATTTCACTTATCATAGCCTTCGTTTTTTCATGTAATTTGTGACCAAATTCAACCAATTCTGTGTGCATCCTGATCACCAGTGCTTTGAACTGTGCATCTGATTGGCTGGCTATCTCTTGGTTTCTTAGAAGTATTGGCTCTGGGGATTTGATCTGTTCTTCTGTTTGAGCCACAATGTTTTGGTCTGTTTGCGCCTGTTAAGCATGAGGGGTGGAGCCTTAGATGTTCACCAGGGTGGGTCAACCCAGTGGTTGGGTTGTGATGCTGCATGTGGGGGCGGGGGTCAGAGAGGGAGCAATGGCACTTGTTTCACTCTCGAATTTCAGTCCCCTCTGCTGCTTCCCATAAGCAAATTGGGCCCTTCTGGTTCTGGTTCCCAGTATGTGGGCTTGTGTACATTCTAGGACCCTGTGGGTTTCTCCAACGAACTCTCTTATGAGGCTGGGAGTCTCTCCTGGCACCTCAGCCCCCGCAAGTGTTTTTAATTGGTGCTTTTAGGCTTTATTTTTCTGCACTGGGGCCCTGGGTTGCACAGTCTGTCTCACTGCCCGCTTTTGCCTGGTTTATCTGCACACGAATGTGTCTGCAGTCAGCCAGCTGCCTTGTGTGTCTCACTGGGTTTGCTTGTTTCCTCCCCACACCCGGGTCTGCCAATCACCACCTTTTCCTGCTGATACCCCTTTGTGCCAGCCGCCAACTCCGGCCCTCTTACTGGTCTGGATGAATGGTTCGTTTTTGTTGGACTTCGGTACAGTTCAATTTTGTCTGTTCTGGTTGTGTTTTTGTTTCTAAATCTTTGTTGTCCTTAAATTTGGCTGTGCAAGGAGATGCAGTATTTCCGCCTACACCTCCATCTTGGCCAGAAGCCTCCATTCCCTTTTTAATCCCAGATTGCCAAAGACTTGTCCTTTTTTTCCACACTGGAATCTCCTGCTTTCCCTGCCTACATAACTCAGACTCTCCCAGGCACCTTCCTGTCTCCTGGTATTACAACAGTTTCCAAGCCACGTGGATTTAGTGTAACTGGAGTGGGGCTGGAAATGTGTATTTTAACCCTCACTGTAGCGGATCCAAGGCAGCCCTACAAACCAGGAATCCCTGTCCTGCCACTTCCTGGAGCTTGAGGACATGTCATGGCCATGACATTTCCTCATGGCCACTTGAGTTCTCTGGCCTCATATGAGAAAGGAAGAGAAAAACCTGCCTTCGAAGAGATTGTTTTGATTAAAGGTGATGGCTCATGCTCTGACCTCCTTCAGGTCTTTGCTCAGATGTCGCCTTCTCACCAAGGCCTCTTTGCCCACCCTATTTAAACCCCAACCCCAGCCTCCTGCCTGCACACTACCCTCCTTCCCTGCTTTCTGTTATTTTTGCTTCTGCTGAGGTCTCCTTCAAGCCTCTTCTCACATCTTCCTTTGCTCTCTTGAGCTGCCTGTCATTTCTGGGCTGCCAGGTCGCCTTGCCTATCCATTTATCCACAGAAAATTTAGTCTATTGTGAGCACTACAAATGCTAGAGGAAACTAATGATATACCCTCCAAGATACGCAACCAAGATAATGGGAAGGTACAAACGCTATAGGAAAAGCTTAAGACTGACACAATGAAAGAAAAGCTAACATTTGTAGAGTTTCTCAGGGCAAGGGTCTTAAATGTGCTTTATTTCCAAAGCTTTCTAGGCTCAACTATTCCCAAACAGTGAGACATATTCTTTATCCATTGGTCCTGTACATTGTGGGTCCTTGCAGAGTATAATTTAGCTGCTCTATCCTGGCAAAAGCCTCCTTACTTCTGAAAGATGGCTGTGACTCCCTCCCCCTAGGTTGGCAGCCTCCCATCTCAAACTGACAGAGGCTAGTCATGCCCTTCACTTCAGTAGCACCTAAGCCTCCTAGCCCTCAGGAGATGATGGGCACTCAGCACCTCCAGCTGCATCCTCAGGACAAGGCTTCTAGAGTATGACCAAGCTCGGCAGGACCAACACCCTGGCCTCTGGGACCACACATGGCTTGGGAGGGCTTGCGACTCAGAGAAGATGATAGGAGGGAGGTTTCTGATCTTCATTCCAAAATCAGCCAAGCATGAAGGGCACTGAGTAACTCTCCCTGAAATGCTACATAACGTGCCTTAGTTCCATTCACCATGGTTTGAGAACAAACTTCTCTTCGGTAATTTACAATTTGGAATTGTAAGACACTGGAGCCAACACAACCAACGTAAAAAGAAATCGCCCAGGATCTTCCTGGGGAAGTGGAGGTGCATCTGCACTGCAATCCAACAATCTCTTGTGGATGGCTTTCTGATCAGCTTAGAAAAGGGTTGATTGAAAAACAGCATATACATTGTAAAGTTCCCTATAACAAAGCCTTCAAAATTCTCTGGAAAGAAAAAAATACGTTCACCTGTTTTTTTTTAAGTGTATGTTTCTAAAGAAGACATTTGAAAACCAGAAAAAAAGCACCATCCTTCTTGAAAAAAATCAAATAAAATGGCACAGCAGAAGTTCACATAAAATGCCCAACAATGTTTCTTTTCAACAGAACACAGGCTGAGTGAAAGACATTCTTGGATTCTGAGCATTGGCTGGTTACCTAGGTTGCAAAGGACATGGGGAGAGACTCACACCAGGAATTCTTAGTTAGAATGCCAGTCAAGGAAAAGTTCATAATCCTTTCAGATTTTAAATTCTGTGTGGCTGTGAGGGGGAAACCATTTACTATTTGGGAGAATTGGAAAAGAAGATTAGACCAGACTTTGTCCATGAAGATGTGCTCCACTCTGGGCTATGCTCATCAAAGGCAGAGGGAAATGGCTTTTCAGGCTACAGCACTCTTACTCTCTTTCTGAAACAGTGGTTTTATGGAGGCTGTTCGCTGTTTCATTAGCACGGAAACTGATGCACAGAGAAGCACACCAACTGTATCTGGTTCATTAACCTGATATTCATAATGTCTGATTACTTAAAACTGACCAGATATGCAATCTATTATGATTTCTTAATTATTTGTATGTATTCACAGTTACTGCTTTCTTTTAAGAAAACATGAAAGGCTTAATGATTAATGTACTAATTTCAAAAGCTTTCTCATACAGTCTAGACTAGACTTGTGGTCTTTATAGATGATTATTACTTAGCTAATGAACTCAGCACACTGAACATTTTTCAGCCACCTGAAACTCTCAAGTATTGTGTGAATTTTTGGCCAATTAATTATCAATTACAACATCATAAAACATTAGCACAAAAATAGGAATAATGAAATTTAATTATACATTATTCTTCTGAGTTGCTGCAAATACTATAAAAGACTGATTCTGATTAATAATTCATTCAGCAATAAAGTATCAGGAAAGATAATTATGCAGTGCCACAATTCTCACACTGATTTCTATAATTACAGATTACAACAGTGTTAGCAATTTAAAAGGTTAGAGAGCTGTGGTAATTTGCTATGTCATCCTCAGTTATATTAGTGTCTCTCTTTGAGCACCAAAGATAATTGAAAATATAATAATGGACCAAATCAGATTGCTTGCCCATGTTCTGCTCACCTAAAATACCACCAACTTGAGTACATTAGTAAAGTCAAGTCCTTGATAATTAATTAACCTCTTATGTTAAGTAGCCCTGCTATTCACATTTGGTTACAGGAGATGGAAGGGAGAAAATATGTAGGTATTATGTTGAAATGTTTGTACGTGGATACAACGTGGATACAACTAAATTTGGTATACAAATTATATCTGGTATGACTATTAATACACATATATGTGTATCTGCATAATTACCCCTCAAAAATCAGACCTACCAAGGGACCCACATAATGGAAGTTGAATGTCGTTGGCCACACAGTTGAGTAAACAGCACATGAGGAGATTCAAAGCTTATACAATTACCCTCTCTGGGGTGTTTATATGAGGCCAAGGAGAAGTCCAGCCACTGTTACTATAATGAGAACAGTCTGCATGACATCGATGTAACCTGGCAGCCAAAGAGAGTGGATTGGAATGTGCATGGGTGAACAATGACAACTTTACTGTACTAGTCAGCGGGGGCAGAAGAAACTGTTGAGTGAGCATGGATACTGTGTGGCCATAACATTCAAAGTGACTGAGTGAGTAGAGCAACGAATCTGCATCAGAGTTTTTGTTAAGCTTGAATATTCCTCTGTAGAAACTATACAAATGATTCAGAAGGCGACACCTATGGACTACTGGTGATTGGCCGCTTCATTGTGACAATGCTCCTACTCATGCATCACATCTCATGCAGAGTTTTTGGTGGAACATCAAATCACCCAGGTAACTCAGCCCCTCTACAGCTCAGATTTCATGCCCTGCGACTTCTGGCTTTTCCTAAAACTAAAATCACCTTTGAAGGGGAAAAGATTTCAGACCTTTGGTGAGATTCAGGAAAATATAATGGGGACAGCTGATGGCGACTGGGAGAACTGTGTGAGGTTCCAAAGTGCCTACTTTGAAGGGACTGGGGCATCAGTCCCAGTCCCATCAATGTTTTTTTGTATATTGTATCTTCTTCAATAAATGTCTCTATTTTTCATAGTGAATGGCTGGATACCTTCTGGACAGACCTCATATACTGTGACACAACAAACTACTCTTGTCTTTGGGGAATGAAAATAGACTCATCTTGCTAGAAATACTTATTCTGTTCTGCTTTCATTCCTTGGGAAAAAATGACCTCTTCCCACAATCAGTATTTAAATAAAATTTTCATCTGGGGATAAGCCCACATAAACCAAACATACAGTTTCACAAATAAAAAAATCATTTTCTTCTCTGCTTTTCTGGATATTTTTTTGGAAGAGATGCACTGTTAACACATCATGGCTTTTCCCTCCCGAATGCCTTAAAAATCCAACTAACTTCATGACTGACTGATATAGAAAAACAGATGGAAAATTCACTGGGATTAAAGCTTTAAGCCTTATTTAAATAAATACCTAGCAGAAATTCCTGTGTGTCCTGTTGGGACTGGAGATTCCTCCTCCTGGAGTTTGCCAGGATCTAGATTCAAGATTTCATTACAGCTGGTCCCCAAAAGATACAGAGAGACAGAGTCAAAAAAGCAAGGTTCCATTCTAATGCTAGAAGAAACTTGTACATAGAGTATCTGATGGAATTTGCTCCCTTTACAAATATGAAAATTTAGGCTTAAAGAGAATGATTTACTCAAGATGCCAGAACTATTTAGTAATAGAAACAGAAGAACCCAAGAGTTTCCGACTCTTGGGCTTCTACTATACTATATTAAAGAAAATACAGGAGGAGGAGGTTTGGCTCAGCACACGGAGACAATTTTTATTCCAAAATTAAGCCCTTTTATTTACATTTAATTTCCAAAAGGGGGATAAGAATACAATAAGGGGAGGGTGGAGGAAAAAATAAGAGAACATCACAGAATTTCAGTTCCTCATGTCTTTCTTTGAGTATAAATAAAATGGGGTTCCTTTGCATCATGAGCATGACTATAAAACAAGGCATCGTTTTCAATGGGGCCGCATCAGCTTCCTTCCTGGGCCACAAGTAGGTGGCTGGTATAAGACTGTGTTGTATGATGCCACACTGAAATGCCAATGTCCTTCCCCCCTTTTCCTTTTCAAAGCCTTCCTCCAGGTAGGGCACTCAAACAGGCCCCCTGCATATTTCTGTGAATCTGTTGATAGATTTTCCGGGAGACTCCTAGCAGGCCACACTGTTCCCTGTTTTAGGTAGTAGACATTCAAATTTGTGACAGAGAATAAAACTGGCAAGTAGACTTTGGTCCCACATTTGCAAGGTCCTGTACGGTTCTGAACTTTGAATTTTTTGAACACTTTATTATGAAAGATTTCACACTTATAGAAAAGTACAAAGAACCTTACAGTGGACACCATATGTTCACACTTAGATTCTACAATTAATATTTTACTATGTTTATTTCATTACACATCTATACACCATATGCTCACACTTAGATTCTACAATTAATATTTTACTATGTTTATTTCATTACACATCTATCCATCTATACCCATCTCTCTATTTATCTGTCAATATATCTTACTGTTTCTGTGCATATCATTTGCTAGAATTCTAGATTTGCTTATAGTTCTTTTCTTTTGGGGATGAATTTACATGAGATGAAATGTACACACTGGGTTTTGATAAAGATATATCTGATCTTTATCAAACTATAGACTACAACTACTCTGGAAAGACATCCCATCCCAGTCATTCCCCGCTGCCCAAGGCAACCACTTGTTATGATGTTTTCTAACACAGATTATTTTTGCTTGCCCTAGAATGGCTGAACTTTGAAACTATTAAAGGCCTCAGTCAACAGTTAAATGGCTAAATGTTGTTCTGCTTTTCTTCTTTCAGTTGACCAAATACTTATTGCGCACCCAAAATAAGCCAGTGACAACAAAATAATCATTGCATTAAATTAAGAAAATAACTTTAATGGTGGTGAGAATTGTGGAATTAATTATACCTCAAGGGCAACTCAAGTGCCCAACCAAAAGGGAAGCCACACACCACACCCTGTGTCTGTTACTCATTTGGAAACTTGCTGACTCTTTGACAGAAAAATAAAACCCATCCCCATGCCCAGAGAAAAATGAGGGCTATACAGGATTCTTGGAATAAATCTGAATAATGAGGATGCTTTCAAAAAAAGCCCCTCTTCAGACCAACACCACTGCTCTACAAGGAAGATGAACGCTCTTACTGCACCAACCCTACCCATAAAGACGAGTCCCTAGTTTTACAGAACTGTACAATCACGAAGGAGGCTACCAAAAAAGCCAGAAGGCTTCTCATGCATTTTCTTTTGATCTCACTATGGGCAGTCAGTGGATTAGACCCTTATTTTCCAGCAGCTACATGATTGCCACGACGATGATACCCTTGGTAGACAGAGCATTGGGTTGCTTCTCTCTGCAAGAACTCAACAATGGCACACTCTACAAACCAGTCACTAAAATGGGATTGAAACATTCTTCTATAGCAACTCCAAACCTCTTTAAAAATTCTTCATTAACCCTTGTTATGGATTGATTATGTTGCCCCCAGCCTCACCTACCTCCAAAGAGAAGGTGAAACCCTAACCTCTGGTACCTTAGAGTGTGACATTATTTGGAAATAGGGTCAGTGCAGATGTATGAATTAAGATGAGGTCATACTGGTATTGGGTGAACCCCTAATCCAATAATAACTGGTGTTTTTATTTGTAAAAGGAACTCCATGTAAGGCAGAAGAGGCAGAGCAAGAACGCCATGTGGAGTTGGAGGCAGAGATGAGAACGAAGCATCTATGAGCCAAGGAATGCCAGGGATCAATGGCCACCACCAGAAGCTAGGAGGAAGGGGTCTTCCCTATAGATTTCAGAGGAAACATGACCCTGCCGACACTGTGATTTTGGACTTCCAGCAGCTAGAACTGTGAGACAATAACTTTCTGTCTTTGAAGCCGCCCCACTTGTGGTACTTTGTTACAGCAGCCCTAGGAGATGAATACAACCATAAAAAAGATTTCCCCCAGAAAGTGGATCAACTTAATTTTAAAAATTAAGTCTTTGATCCACTTATAATTTATCTTGAACTCTCAATAAAGTTTATTCTTTCCAGACAGCTATAATCTCCCCAGCAACATTTATTGAACAATTCAGTTTTTTTTTAAAAAAGAATTTATTTATTTATTTATTTTTTAGAGAGGGGGGAAGGGAAGGAGAAAGAGTGGGAGAGAAACAGCAATGTGTGGTTGCCTCTCATGTGTCCCCCAATGGGGACACGGCCAGCAACCCAGGCATGTGCCCCGACTGGGAACCGAACCAGCGACCCTTTGCTTCACAGGCCCATGCTCAATCCACTGAACTACACCAGCCAGGGCTTGAACAATTCAGTTTTACTACACTAATCTGAGATGACTTTTTAAATGTAAATTAAATTTCAAATGTATTTGAGATTATTTCTGGACTTCATATGCACTATCAACCTATCTAATTAATGCCCTAATTAAAATAAATAAATCTACTTGTTATATATTTTAACTTTAAAGAGCAAGTCTCTCATTGTTTTTCTTTTTGAATTCTTGATTATCCTTTTAAAAAATATTCTTCACTGTGCCTCCTCACACAACTAAAATAAGGGCAAGAAACATTTAGAAACAAAAAAACAACCAGTACTGACAGAAAAATGAACTGTATGGAAGTCTGACAACCAAGGAGATAAAGTAAACACATTCATCCAGACCAGTAGGAGTGGCAGAGTCTGTCAGCTGGGAGGAAGGGGTTGCAGCAAAAAAAAAGCAGTAGCTGGTGGGTCCCGAGCAGGCAAGGCAGCAGCTGGTGGACCTGGGCATGCAAGGCAGTGGTGGGCGGACCCAATAAAGGAAAATACCCAGTGAGGAGGCAGATTGTGGAAGCTGTAGGTGCGGTGCACAAGGCGGCTGGCTGACCAGGTGGTCCCACATTTGAGTGCAGACAAACCAGGCAAAACTGGGGAGCTAGACAGTCCTCACAACCCAGGGCCCCAGTAGCGGGAAATAAAGCCTCAAAACACAGGTTGAAAACACCTGTTGGGGGTTGAGGTGCAGGGAGAGACTCTCAGCCTCATAGGAGAGTTTGTTGGAGAGACCCACGGGGTCCTAGACTGTACACAAGCCCACCCACCCGGAAATCAGCACTAGAAGGGCCCAGTTTGCTTGTGGGAAATGGGGGAAGTGACTGAAACCTGGCAGAGAATAAAGCAAGCTGCATCGTTCCCTCTCGAACCCCTCCCCTACATACAGCGTCACAACCCAGCAACTGGATTGGGCAAACACCGAAGGCTCCACTCCTCACACATAAAAGGTGCATCCAAGACAAAAAAAAAAAGGCCCAAATGGAAGAACAGATCAAAGCTACAGAAAAAATACAACTAAGCAATGAAGAGATAGCCAATCTATCAGATGCATAGTTCAAAGCACTGGTAATCAGGATGCACACAGAACTGGTTGAATTTGGTTGCAAATGAAAATGATGAAAAAATGAAGGCTACACTAAATGAAATAAAGGAAAATGTACAGGGCACCAATAGTGATGGGAAGAAAACTGGGACTAAAATCAATGCAGGGGACCAGAAGGAAGAAAGAAACAACCAAACATAAAACAATGAAGAAACAAAAATATAAAAAAATAAGGAGAGGCTTAGGAACCTCCAGGACATCTTTAAATGTTCCAACATCCAAATTATAGGGGTACCAGAAGAGGAAGAGCAACAAGTGGAAAAGTTATTTGAACAAATAATAAAGGAGAACTCCCTCAATCTGGCAAAGGAAATAGACTTCTGGGAAGTCCAGGAAGCTCAGAGAGTCAGTCCCAAAGAAAGTGGACCCAAGGAGGAACACACCAAGGCACATCCTAATTACATCACCCAAGATTAAAATGAAGGAGAGAATTCTAGAAGCAGTAAGAGATAAGGGGACAGTCACCTTCAAAGGAGTTCCCATCAGACTGTCAGCTGATTTCTCAGAAAAGACCTTACAGGCAAGAAGGGGCTGGAAAGAAGTATTCCAAGTCATGAAAGGCAAGGACCTACATCCAAGATTTCTCTATCCAGCAAAGTTTTCAGGTACAATGGAAGGGCAGATAAAGTGCTTCTCAGATAAGGTCAAGTTCAAGGAGTTCATCATCACCAAGCCCTTACTATATGAAATGTTAAAGGGACTTACCTAAGAAAAAGAAAATAAAAAATATGAACAGTGAAAGGACAGCAAACTCACAGTTATTAACAACCACACCTAAAACAAAAGCAAACTAAGAGGACAGCTAGAACAGGAACAGAACCACAGAAATGAAGATCACAAGGAGAGTTAGCAATAGGGGAGTGGGAGGAGGAGAGAGGGGGAAAAGGTACAGAGAATAAGTAGCATAGATGGTAGGTAGAAAACAGACAGGGGGAGGGTAAGAATAGTATGGAAAATGTAGAAGCTAAAGAACTTATAAGTATGACACATGGACACAAACTAAAAGGAGGAAATGTGGGTGGGAGAGGGTATGCAGGATAGAGGGGAGTGAAGGGGGGGAAATGGGACAACTGTAATAGCATAATCAATAAAATATATTTTAAAATAGTCTTTCTTAAAAAATCCTTACCTGAGGACATGCTCATTAATTATTATTATTATTATTATTATTATTTAGAGATGGGGCAGAAAGACGGGAGAGAGAGGGAGAGAAACATTGATATATGAGAGAAACATCAGTCTGTTGCCTCTTGTATGCGCCCTGTCCAGGGACCGAACTCAAACTGAGGCATGTGCCCTGACTGGGAATCTAACCTGCAACCTTTCAGTTTACAGGACGACATTCCAGCCAACTGAGCCACACTGGCCAGGGTTAATTCTTGATTATTCTTCCTAAATTTTTTCACATGAACTTTAGAATTAGCTTGCTTGGTTACAAACAATTCAATCATTATTTTTACTGGGATCATGTTAAATTTGTAATGCTGTGATTTTCTACTCAAGAACATGGATTGCCTTTTCATTTATTCATGTTTTTTTATTTTTCTCTTCTGCATCTCAGGGAATTAACAAAACTTCATTCATTTATAGGAAGAAAGATTTCTATCTTACAGATTCTTTGTTAGGCTTAATATCTGTATTTATATATACATAATGTACTTATGTATATATTTATGTTCATATTTGGATTTCTCTGTTGCTGTTATAAATAGAATCTTTTCCCCATTATATCTTCTAACTAGCTATTGATTGTATATGAGGAAGAATGCTCATTTTTCCATAATAAATTGGTACTCAGCCACCTTACTGAGTTCTGTATTGTTTATAACAATTTTCCAGTTAATTCATACAAACAAGCATACAATTCTGCACATACATACATTCTGCATGTATATAATCATAGCACCTCAAGATTTCTGCTTCCAGTTTCTCTAGTACTTCATTGGCTAGTACATGCAGAATAATGTTAAAGAACAGTTGCAACAATGGGCATCCTTGTCTTAATTTTTTCTGACATAACATGGCTTCTAGTGTTTCCCTACCACGCGTGATGCTTAATTTGTGGTGAGGTACATATGTTTTATCATATCTGTTAAGGAGGTAGCCATCACTTTTTATTTTATAAAGTGTTCTTGAATGTAAAGTGGATGTTGAATTATATCAGTATCTTTGTAGCATCTATGTAGGTGATTGAATGAGTTTTCTATAAAGATCTATTAATATGGTCAGTTTTGTTATCAATTTACCAATAATATATCATCCTTGCTCCCCTGGAATGAACCTCATTTGGTCATGGTGTGTTGCTTTTTTGAAAATTCTCTGAGACTCTGCTTGCTAATATTTTATTTAGAATTTTACATTAGTGTCTTTCTATTGTACTTTTTCTGATAGATTTTCCTTATCTTTGGAAGTCACAGTAGACCAATTATATTTTCTTAGACAACTAGGCATTCTACCGGGATTTTCAAAAGTGTTTGTAAAAAAAGGGTCAGAAGAGTTAAGTAAAAAAGACCTCATGATTGCTTTGTAATATACTTTATATTCACTTTGCTGTATTTTTTCAAGTAATGTGCTTCCTGTATTTGTTAATTAATTTTTCGGTTTTTGAATATATGGTTTTCTGCTTTAAATTTATTAGCTTCTTCCTTATGGTATTCTTAGCCTTGTTTTATTGTTCCTTTTCTAAATTTTTGAATTAGATGCTTAATTCACTTATTTCTTTTTTTCTTATTTACCAAAATAAGTATTTGAGGCCATTACTTTTTTTCTGACCACTGCTTTAGCTGCATCCCCTGGTCACTGGTTGGTTTTAGGTAGCAGATTATTATGTAAAGATAATAATCATACCTAAATAAATTTTAGAAATTGACCATTTCAAAAGCAGAAGTAAAGACCATTAAAGGAATTCAACAGTGAGTTTGTTGTAACATGAAGAATAATTCTTTCACACACATTCATGGTGTAGTGACCACATGCCAGGCACAGTCCTGGACTCTGTGAGAACAATGAGGTATAGGAAGGGGTCCCTCTTTTTCCACAGTAAGGGAAAAACCTCACAGATGAACACAATTATACACTATAATACCACAGAACCACAGAATAGGCTATACCAGTATAAAGAGGATACAAATTTTGACATGAAAATAATTCCTTCCTTCTGCTCAAAACACATACATTAATAATCTTTAATAGGCACCCATTTAGTTGAGCAAAGTTGCTGTTCCAGTTTTAACTTAAAAAGCAGCTCATAATGACAATGTTAGTTTTTGTGATTAGAAGCTGATTTGGCATTTATTTGGATGGTAGAGCTGATGGGATTTGCTAAAGGATTAGATGTGGGGTGTGAGAGAATAAAAAAGTTAAGGACAGCTCTGAGAATTTCATCATCAGCAATCACATGAATGGAGTGTCATTTACTAAAAGGGAAAACTGCAGAGGAGGGTGATGTTTGAGGGCGGGCACTGAAATCAATTTTACTTCCCAACAGCTCATCTATCTAAACTCATCTCATTCAGCAACCGGCTCATAAGCTGGTCATATTCAAGATCTCTGTCCTACCACAGCTCCATGTTGTTGCTACCCCTGAAGTGCACTTCCCACTCTTCTGTTGGCAAACATCTGCTCATCCTTCAAGAACAATCTCAAATGTCAGTTCCTCTGGTTACCTTCCTGACTTCTGCAGGCACAGGTGGGAGATTCTGCCTGGAGCTTCCCAGCCCAGGAGCCTTATCTCGACCACAGCACTGCTTTTGTGTCTGTTGCTGCTGCCCAGGGCAAGTCCCCCAAGGACAGAAATCATGTGCCTTTTTTCCTTTTCCCTATAGCATAATGCCTGAACCAAAGACGTCTGGTCAATAAATGTTTTCATTTGCTCAAACAAAATTGACTGAGTGTCTACCACATATGGCACATGATGTCAGGCACTGTTCTGGGTGCCTGAGGGCACAGCAATAAACACAGCAAAGTCATCCTGTCAAGGAGCTTACGTTTTATCGTTTTATCGGAGGGGATGGAAATACACAAACAGATCTATAAGAAAATGTGCTGCAGAGAACAAAACAAGAGGGTAAGAGAACTGAAGGATGAGAACTGAGAATGTGGTCATAAAAGGTCTCATTTAAGCAGATTTTAATGAAGTGAGAGTAAAACATGCAGGTGTCTTGGAGAAGAGCCTTCCTGGCAGGCAAACAGCTAGCCATGGGCCAGAGTAGGCTGCAAGAGAGTTAGGCCTGCCTTCAGGGTGGGAGTCTGGGTTTTATTCTAAGTGCTATGGGAAGATGCCACAGGTGAGTGATAAGATCTGATTGTTATTTCTAAAAGATTACTTTGGTTTCTATGTGGGAAATGGGTCATTGTGGGTCAGACTGGAAGCATGCCGGGAGGTTCCTGGAGCAGTCTGGGTGAGCAATAAAGATGGAGCAGACTAGGGAGGGAGAAGAAGTGGTGACCAATGGCTGGACTTGGCATATATTTGGAAGGTAGAGCTGATGGGCTTTGCTAATGGACTGGATGTTGGATGTGAGAAAATGACTTAAGGATGGCTTCTAGGATTGCAGCTTAAATGACTAGCTGAATGGGGTGTCCTTTATTGAAATGGGCAACCCCTGGGAAGGATCAGGTTTTAAGGGGTAGGGGAGAAAAAAAACATTGGCTTAGATATACTAAGTTTGAGGAGCCTATTAGCCAGAGCTATGGATATATACATTTCATAAGCAGCTAAACACAAAACGTAAGATTCAGGGCCAAGTTGATGCCAGAGATATAAATTTGGGAGTCATCAGTATGGAGAGAGTACTTAAAAGCCACAGGACTGGATGAGATCACTGAAGGAGTAATTTCATGTGGGTTGAATGAATGAATAAGCAAGTTAATGTTCAGGAAGACAGGTTCATATAATCTGACCATAAAGATCGGACAGAGAAATAATATACAGAGGGATGAGAGGACACAGGATGGATTTTTCTTTCTCTCTAGGTGGCCAATTCAGACTTTCAGACTTTCACAAGAGCATTTATGTCAAATCATCTGGGGACAAAGTGGACAATAGGACTCTCTGGGGCAAGTTTCCATTGCTCAGTGTGTGGGCAAGGCGTGGCAGCCTTCTTCAGGCTGCTTGGGAACTAAGCAGCTCCCCAGAAGAGTGCTCCGTCCTAACACGTGGCACAGGCTGAAATCCACAAGTGTGAATCCTTTGGGAAAGAAAAGAGATCAACAGATCTACACAATGTGTTTCACATTAGAAAGCGGGAAAAAATCACAAATCCACCATCTGTAGACTGCCTCTATGTGCACCACATCATCTCTACTGAAGTAACAGGCAGGCCAGCTTCCACAGCTAAGGTTAGAATAATCTTTGCCATAGCCCAGGAAAAGTTCTGTAAGAATCTGATATAGTTAAGCTGTATTTCTTAGAAGTCAAAAGCAGGTCAGTGGGTCCACCAAATTCTTCTGGTTACTTTAAATACTGTATTACCCAATACTAATAGCTTCTCAGGCCAACAGAAATATAATCATACTAAAAACACACACAAAAAGAATGATGATGTAGGAGATATCTACTGTAAAATAAATTTCTTTTGCATATTTTCTAAAATTAATATTGCATTCTAAGTACACAGAGTTTTCTCTGCCTCTTTAAATTTTCTTTTCATCATGAGACATAGATTTTATTTATTTTTAGAGAGAGGGGAAGGGAAGGAGAAAGAGAAGGAAAGAATCATCAATGTATGGTTGCCTCTCATGTGCCCACTACTGGGGACCTGGTTTGCAACCCAGGCATGTACTCTACACTGGGAACCGAACCAGCGATCCTTTGAGTGCAGGTCCATGCTCAATACACTGAGCTATGTCAGCCAATGGATTCTTTTTTGACTTTTTTTTATCTCCATTCACTCCCATAGTGTTCCAGGCTTTTCTCACTTAAAAGTTGTCTGCACTTTGTGCTCATATCTGCTCTTCTGCTCCACTATGATCACAGATACTTCTTCCATCTCTGTGCAATCTCAAAACAGGAACTAAAGACCCCAAATGAAGTCTCATTAAGTGTTCTATCCACATCCCAAAGAGTGAAGCTTTGTTCTAGAATTATTATTGACTGGCAGTGAGAGTTGCTCTGCTCTAAGCTGCTCAAACTACAAAAATCACTGTGCTAATTTGGGGGTGCCTTGAAACAGACAAACTGAAATACTCAAAGAAGGGCAAAGTTGTATGGAACTTAGAACAGACAGAAAGATTCAGTCATTGATGTATCTAGCACACATTTGCTGAGTATCTACCACATGCCAGCCACTTTACTAGGTGCTGGGCCACAGATACAAGCTTCTGGAGAATGTAATATAGTAGTTGACCAGGTAAAGTGATACCACGTTGTAAGGGCTGTTGCAGAGGCTTTTTAGCATGTCATTAGACACAAATGGGACCCTTCCCAGCAATGGTGATGCTTGAGCTGAATTCTAAATGACAAAGTAGGAGTTATCTATCTGTGGGGAAGCAGAAAGATCAACTAGAATTTTCAAGGAAGAGTCAACTGATACTTGTGGATTCCTAACTCCGTTTTCCTTCCTAAGCTTGGAGCTAGGTAAACAAAGATGAGTAAGGCAACATAGCAGCTATTTCCAAATTTTTAAAGAGTTATGTAGAACAAACATTAGACTTTTCTGTGTGCCCTTTGAGTGACATGAAGATACTGTGGCAGCTGAAGAGTAGATTCAACAGGCTCTTTTGAATGTTTTATCCACTGATCTGCACATAAACTTTTGTGGAAAAGGTCAGCTTTATGGTCAATCAGAAACAGGCTGACCAGAAGTATTAGAATCTCTTCAGTTAGGTCTAAAATTTAGCTTAGGAATGATTATCAGTGGGAAACAAGAGAACCTGAGTATCAGGTAACTAAGTCCTTTAACAGTAATAGGAAAATATGACCCTGACTATTGGCATCTCCAGGCAGGGATGGCCATCAGCTACAGGCCCCCAGGTTGGGCACAGCCCCATGTATTTATGGCTGGATGCTTCCCCTTCAGAAGTTAGAGACTCCTTAAACCCTGGCAGGGATCTCAACAGACAGTAAAGAAAAAAAGGATTAATACACCTCTACAATGGATCAAACAAAGTCCCAAGAGAAGCAGATACTATGGAGAGGAGAAACTTACACGATATACACTGGATAAAGACTCTCCATGGTGGGTGTGGGATGGGAGTGGGAGACACGTGCAGTCTGAGAGTGGTTTCCTGACATGCCTGCTAATTTCATATAACAAACTACAGATGCTATGCTGCTGGTGGGGATGCACACAAGAATGAGACAGATCTCGAGGCAATATGAGTTAAAAACTCAAGAAAACAACATCATTAGAATATATCCCTTTGTGTGCTTTGCAAATATTTCACCTATTTTGTTTAGGAGGTGATCACGTGACTGTCTTTTACACCATAATTACAAGAATGAAGGGAACAGCGAAGGTAAACCATACTTTTAATGACTTACTTACTAAGTAAGTCATTAGCAGAAGCTAAGTCCAGGCCTTGATAACTGGTTGTGTTGTTTCTACAAATAATTATCCTCTGGGTGCTTTCAGGAAGTTGCTGGAGCTAGGGCAGGTGGAAGGGCCTGCAGCACAGCTGTTGTGTGCTACTCTGGCAGGCTCCTTTCCGTGGCAGTGAGGATCCTTTGTCAGCTAGAAATACCTAGGGTGCATGCATGGTCCACCCTAGGAGAGATGGAGGCTGGCAA
This sequence comes from Sturnira hondurensis, assembly GCF_014824575.4. NCBI lineage: Eukaryota > Metazoa > Chordata > Mammalia > Chiroptera > Phyllostomidae > Sturnira > Sturnira hondurensis. Next base: position 5,238,946 of record NW_028098001.1, on the reverse strand, counting down.
AGGCTTTTCCAAAGTCATCATCCCTCTTTCTTCCCTGTGTCTCTTGAATGTCTGTGCTCTTCTGTGATGGAACTCCCTACGCTTCACCCCATTTCCAAAACCACTTCTCCCTCCCCTCTCTGCTTCTCACCAATCTCTGGTGAAGGTGAGCACCCTTGTGTGTTTAGAGTTAAAGCTAGCTTTCAGGAAGTTGTGACTTACTTATGTTCCTAGGAACATTTATATTCTAACTGAGGGGAATTAAACTCATAGATAGCTGTGGGCTTTCACATGAGCGGAAAAGAAGGGCCCCGCAGTGCCTACTGCAGTCACATCCCTAACGCCTGCAGAGAAGTTGGCCCTGAGTTCTCATGGGCACACTTTGAACACAGAACTTGGACAGAACATTGGCACTCCACCTTATCTTTTAAAAGTTACAGATCTCAGTGCTAGCAAACACAGGGAACTGATTGTCAAAGGTATTTCGTGTTGTCTAATGGGCTAGCCTAGAAACTCTCCCGAAAGTCTCTTGGTAAATCTTTTCTCAGTATTAAAGACTTCACATAAAATGTGAAGCAAACAGAGCATCTGTCTAGAGAGTAGGAGGCATGACTCGTATTCCATGTTCTACTGCTGACTCCTGTGTGATCCCTATGTACCTGACCATAGCTTCTCTTTGGCGTGATCGATGAAGTAAAGATATGCTAGCTGTGGTTAGTTCAAACCCAAGTCTCCGTGCTGACACACATGTTGCGTTATTGTGCACTTGTTCCAGCCAGGAACCGGGGCACAGGAAGATCTTTGGTGTGAACATAATGCAAGAACTGCACGGCTCATGTGCCACTGCTACAGTTCCTATGAAAGATCCTAAGAACTTTGGGGCAAAAGACTGAAGAAATACAACAGTTTCCTGGGAATTGAAGGTTGAGGTAAACATTTCTTAAATGTGCAAAAAAGTTAATTTTGAAAATCTGCTGCTCATTTGTAATAACTTCAGAGTTTCAATTTTAATTATTTTAAAAATTCCCTGTAACAAACACACTTTCTGAATGACTACTGCCTCATCATTTGGCAGCCGATTCTTGAAACCTTGGCACTCTGAGAAATGCTTAATGAGTGTGTCTTAACGTTGCATCCATTGAGTTACTAAATCACTGGGGAGGATGCTGGAGGATTCGGGTTTAATTTTGGGCTCTCACGCTTATCAGATCTTTAGATTTGGAATAGTTCTTGTTGACCTTCAGGGATAAGTACCCAGCTTTCAGGGTTCCTGTGAAGACTGAGTTACTACATGTTAAATGAAGAACTCAAAAGTTCCTTCTGTTTCATCTGTCGAATCTAGAGTGAAAGCTAAAAGGCAATTTTAGTGAGAAATGATGAGAACCCAACTCCCTGTGCACCATCTCAACCTGAGTCAATCATTCCTCAAGCATTTATTGAGTGCTTAGGTGCCAAATACTACTTTAGGTTTGGAGACACAGTTATTGTATTGAACATACCAGACAAAGTACCTACATGCTTGGGTTTCATATTCCAGTCAGGGGAGACGCAATAAACACATACATAAATGAACCATACACTATCAAGTAGTGCTAAGTGCTCTGATAAAAGCAGAATGGGGTGATACACTGGGGAGTCACTGGGCATTACGTAGGACAGTTCTCTCTGAGGTCATGACATTTAAATTGAGATCTGAAGGGCACGAAGGAGAAAGCCACATGAAGGTCTATGGCAACTCAGTGCGGTCTGTGGAACCCCTGGGGATCCCAAAGACCCTTTCAGGAAGTCAATGAAGTCAACACTATTTTCATAATAATACTCAGATGCTGTTTGTTTTTTGCCCAGGTTGACATTCACGGAGATGGTGCAAATGTACCGGTGGCTAAACGGCTGGTGCCTCAGCATGAAGCAGGGCAGTGGCAGCAGCTGGCCCAGCTAGTCGCCACCACACACTCCCAGTCACACAAATGCTAGTTTCACTCAGGGACGAGCTTGACGGCGCCAGAAGAATAATTATCTGTATTACATTTATATTAAATCTCAGCATCTGGGTACACACCATTTTAACATTCTGTGACAAATATGCATCACGTACTTTTGTTGCATACTGAGGTATAATTGTTCTCCAGGAAAAACATTTGTGGGGTTGTCTGAGTTGCAAGTTGAACAAGTCACTTTCATAGAACATCATTTTTACTCGAAAGAATGCCCAATGAAGTATGGCTATTCATATTTAGGTATCTGGCAGATCCTTTTTTGAAAATGATAAAGGTGAGCTGTCACTTCAAGGAAAACAAATGGCGGAATTTGTTGCCAGTGTTAAAATGCAATGCTTCTAAAAATCAGAATTTTGGAACATGTGTATCTGCTACTATGAAATCAACAGCTTCTGAAAACTTAGAACTTTCCTGCCGAGATTGGTCGTAATATTTACATGTAATTTTTTTGGACACTGTGAAGTGAAATGTGTCACCATTTTGAAGATCTGTATAACTCAGTGAACCATAATTTTCCAAGTAGCCAATCATAGCCTTAAAAATCCTGAATAGAGCCATTCGATATGCTAGGCAGACCAATGAATGTGATGGAGTATGAAGTTCATTCATATGAAATGGTTTTAGATTCTGCATTGCAACTAACCTTTGGAAGTAGCTATTTGCAAATATTGAAATATCAAAGGAGAGTATCTCCAATTACTTGGAAAAAATTTAAAAAGCCATTCTTGCTAAATTTTTTTTTGTCATGAAAGGTAAAGTTTTTTTCATAAAGATGTTATTTCTGTTAATATGTAGTGGGTTAATTATTATTATTTTTACATTAATCAACACTTTAGATGTTCAATTTTAATTCTTAATAAGCTAAACATAGATGGATAAAACCCAAAGAAACAAAAGCTCTTTGGGGTTCTCAGTAATTTTTATGAGTATAAAGGGATCCAGCAACCAAAATTTTGAAAAGCATTGGTCTGAGAATAAGGCAGATTAAACAATAAAGTTTTAGTTTCATTAGGTCTTGCACAAATTTCATTACATTTATTGTCAAGTACTTAAACTTTTTACTATTATAAATAACTTTTTTAAAATTACTTTTCTCTGTTACTTGTGTATAAAAAGGCAACAAATTTTTGCATATTTTCCAGGCACTTTGCTAAGCTTTCTAATTATTTTTTGTACATCAGTGTTTATTAGTCCAGTGGTTGGCAAATTATGAGCCACAGGCCAAAACAGTGCCACCAATTTTTTTAAAATAAAATTTTACTGGAACAGAGCCATATCCACTCATTCATGTAGTATTGTGTATAGTTTCTTTCACACCACCATAGCAGAGTTGAATGAAAATGACTATAGTGCCCACAGAGCAAAAAATTTACTACCTGCCTCTTTACGAAACTCTGTATTATGAACCCCATCCAAAGAATCAACTTGGCTTTGTTGATCCCCTATGTGATTTCTTTATTTTCAATTTAATTAACTTCTGTTCCCATCTTTATTCATCCCCCTTCCCCTGTCTATCTCTACCTTCTCTAAGTTAGCTTATTCATGTTCACTTTTTTCTTTTCTGGTAAGAGCAACTGAGGCTATACATTTTCCTCTAAGTACAACTTTCACTGCATCCCACAGGTTTTGATGCACAACATTTTCATTATCATTCAATTCTAAGTATTTAGAAAATTTCCATTATGGTATCTTTGATCAATGAGTTATTTAGAAATGTTTTTTAAATTTCCAAATATAAGGGAAATTTTGGGGGGGTTTATCTTTTAGTTGTTACTTCTAATTTAATTGTAATATGATCAGAGAACGTGGTCATTATTTTTCTTGAAAATCTGGTGACATTTCTTTTATGGCTTAGATGAGGTCAATTTTTATGAATCTTTCTTGTGCAGATTACATGTATTGAAAACTTTAGTGCAAGGTTCCTTATGTCCATGAATCAAGCCAGCTAATTGTGTTGCCTAAACTATGTATTTTCTGATTATTTGTTGTCTGCTTGACCAAGCAATAACTTGGAGAAACATGAAACTTCCCTATAGTTTTATCTATTTTCTTTTTTTAAATATTTGGAGGCTATTTTAGATTTATTACACCTTTCCTGTGAATCAAAACTTTTATCAATATCTAGTGCTCTCTCTATCCCTAATAATGGTTGTTTGTTTCAGTCTTTGACTGATATCAACAGAGCTCCTCTAGGTTTCTTTTGATTAGTATTTGCTAGAACATATTTTTCCATTCTGTTTGTCCTTCCATGTTGGGGTGTCTTTCCTGATACTGTACAGTTAAATCATTATTATTTTTTAAACATTAACTTTACTATATCTTTTAGTCAGAAAGTTTAGCTATGTTGTGATTGCTAATATATGTGCATTTGTTTCTATAATCTTACTTCTGCTTTCTATTTGTCCTGAATTTTCTATGCTTCATTTAAAAAATTTTATTGTTGTTCAAATACAGTTGTCTGCCTTTCCCCCACCAACTCTTCCCCATGCTTTATTTTTGTTTTTAAATTTGCTTGACTTTTTAAAAACAATTTTATTTGTTTATTTGTAGAGAGAGGGAAAAGGTCAGAGAAAAAGAGGGAGAGAAACATTGATGAGAGAGAGAAACACTAATTGGTTGCCTCTCACACACACCCAAACTGGGAAATGAGCCTGCAACCCAGGCCTGTGCCTTGATCAGGAATTGAACTAGTGACCTTTCGCTTTGTGGGACAATGCCCAACCAACTGAGCCATACCAGTCAGGGCTAAATTTGCTTGCCTTTAAAAAAACTGGTTTGGAAGGTGTATTTTCAGTTGTAACAAACTTTTTAGTTGTTATTCTTAAAATCTTAAATTAGTATTATAGTCTCCTTCAGATCAATAAAAGGACCTTTTAATGCTAACTCTGATATCTCCTTCTTCACATATTAGAGCTTTACCCAATACTGCAGTTTATCTTTCCCCCTATATTAGACATTACTATTTTAAAGGAACAGTATTTGTTTAGATTTACCTAGGTGTTTAGCAATTTCTTTGCTTATCATTTCTTACTGTATCTCAGACTTCTCTTTTGCTGTCCCTGTCCCTCATTCTAAAGTATAGCTTTTGAAGTTCCTTCAATGTAAGTCTGCTGCAGGTAAACTCTCTAAGGTTTTCCTCTTAGGAAAACAGTATTTCACTCTCATTTTTGCAAGTTGTTTTTTGCTGCGTACTCAACTTAAGTTGAAAATTATCTTCTCTCAGAATCTTGAAAATATTATCTCAGTGTCCTGGCTTCAATTACTGCTGTTGAGAAGTCTGCTGTCAGTCTAATTATTGTTCCTTAGTGGGTATTATCTGTGTTTTCTCTACAGCTCCTCTTAAAAGAACTTTGTGGTACTTTCGAGAGCTGCAGTCCCACTACAGTGTAAAAGGTTATGTATACTTTTTAAAATGTGTCTGCTTTGTATACATTGTTCCCTTTATCTTTGGATCCATACCTCCCATCTTATTTGAGAGAAATCTCAGTCATACATGCTCCATCGTGTTATTGCCTTCCTGCGTATTCTTTCCCTGTGAGGCTCTGAGTCGGCCTGGTCGGCCTTCTGTTCTGCCCGCCAAACTCTTAACCCTTCTTCCTTGCATTTCCATGTCCTGGTTTGTTTGTGCTCTACTGTATGCAAGTATTTTAGTTCTGTTTTCAAGTTCATGAATTCATCCATCACAAATGAGCATATCCACTAAATTTTTCATTAATTATTTTTTTTTCATGTATTCAAATTCTCCTTAGTTCTTTTTCGGAAGTGTGTGGGAATTTTGATAGCCCATTATTGCAGGCTAGTTTTTGTATTTTATCTTTAACTTGAACTTTTTTATTTATAGAGATAGTCTTTTTAAAAAATCTGATAATTCAAACATCTAAAGTCTTTGGTGGGAAAAGGTATTCAATATATTTAGCTGCTTGTGCTGATTTTCACTCATGGTGTTTTTCCCCCTTCTTTGACAATCTTTGTTTGAGAGCTCATAAGATCTTAATATGCGAAAAACCTGGCCGCCTGAGTTCTGTTTTGGATGTGTTAAGTTTGAAATGATTATCTGGCATCCAAGTGAATATGTCAAGTACACCACTGGACACATGAGTCTACTAATATTCAGGGACATATAACCGGGGGAGTGAGTACTGTGAAGTTCTGGGAAAAGAGAAGGTATCATGTGACCATACGGAGCGAGAAAAGATGGGGTTCAGGACTGTGCCAAAGGTCATGCCACTTCAGACACTGAGTAGAGGAGGAGACAGCAGTGGTGAATGAGAATGAGCAAAATCCAGGAGTTTCTGTCATGCAGGTCCAGAGAATACTATGTTTTAGGAAGACTGCTGAATGCTGTTGAGACACTGAGAAAGCAAGGGGACAAGGAGGTCATCTGTGGCTTTGAAATGAACAGTTTTGGTGGCGTAGTAGGGTCAGATGAGGGAGTAGAGATAATGTCTGTAGATAAAAAGTTCAAGACATTTGCGTGAAAGGGAGCAGTAAGGTGGGGTAGAAGCTAGAGGACAATGCAGCATCAGGAAGTGTTTTTGGTTTTTTGTGTTTTTTTTAGAATAAAATCTTACCATTTGCAATGCATGGATGGACTTAGAAAGTATCATGCTAAGTGACATAAGTTAATCAGATAAAGACAAATACTGTATGATTTCACTTATATGTGAAATCTAAAGAACAACAACAACAAGACAAACAAAATTAAAACAGACTCATAGGTACAGAGAACAGACTGATGATTGTCAGAAGAGAGTGGGGTTTGGGGATGGGGTGAAAGAGATAAGAGATTAAGAAGAACACAGTGGTAGTTACAAAATAGTCACAGGGATGCAAAGTACAGCACAGGGAACATGGTCAATAATATTGTATTAACTAAGTGTGGGGTACTGGAAATATCAGGGGAAACACTATAAAGTATAGGATTGTCTAACCACAATACTGTATACCTGAAACTAACACAAAATAATATTGACTGTAAACTGTAATGGAAATATGAAATTTAAAAATACATATAACAAAGTGAGACACTAATCACACAGTTGAAAAGGGGGATATTTTCAGGAGCAACATTCTTGAAAAGGCCAGGGGCCTAAAAGTATTTTAAAGTGTGATCTGGACCTGGTGTGTGGCATGAAGCATAGATACGATCTACAGGACAGAAAGGCCAGCAGTTGGTGCTGTTGTTATTGTCATGGAAACTGTGTAATCTTAATTATAGTCGAGGTCTCACAAGGGGTACTGCATCCTATCTTCAAATTTACCCATGTCACAGCAGCCCATGGTAGGCGTTAGGTGACATAGCTGATAATCACAACCAAAAGTTGCTTGTGGTAGTTATGAAAGTTGGAGATTAACTCAATCACAGTGCTGAAGGGGCCTTAAGAGATTTTCTAATGTGGTCTCCTACCCACTTCGGGCAAGCGAACCCTAAAGGTCTTAGGATGGACAGACGCTTCATCTTCACGGTGGTATCCCTTGGATCTGCCATCAAGCAATGTGTCTGACACAAACAGAACTCAGTTTCTTGTTTTGTGCTTAGAGGTCATAGAGTATAGCTGAACTGGTATTTTCTTCACACACACACACACACAAAAGAGAGAGAGAGAGAGAGAGAGAAACACAAAACAAACCCAAACTCTAAGTCTTCTGTCTGAAGACAGAAATTAATTTCACCTTTTCTTCTCCAAGTGAAACAACCTCATTCTCTTTACTATTCCTGTGCAGATCTTATTGTGTATCATTTGGCTAATCTTCTCAACTTTTTCCCCTCTCTCCAACTGCTTTTTTCAAAGTGCAGTGACCAGAAATAGACAAGCCACTGAAATAAAGTCTGAGTAATGCTGAGAACAGTGGGGGATTTCAACACATCTCCCTTGGATGGGTGGAATGCCGAACTGACTCTGCCAAGACTTGACCACATTCCAGTGCCTGCTGATCTGGGGAGACTCTTCCACTCGGGCTTTTCTTCTTTCACCTAGCAATCTGAATGAAATGAAAATACAACCAGACATTTATAGGAAAGTGTGCCTGTTCATGAAAATCAGCTTGATAATACCTCTACGTAAGTCAAAATCTGCACATATCAGTTCTTTCTAAAGTGTATCAAACCTCTAAACTTATTAATAAAAAATGCTTTCCCTCTTAACAGTATATTCCAGAGGGTGCTTCTTAGAATCCAAAAGGAAGTATTCAGATAAAGTAATAAAGTGAAGAGTTGGTTTCAGAAAGCCTTCTACTATTTTGAGGCTAATGGATGCCTGAGAAACTCCTCTGGGGATGTGTGAGAGAGACTCTGCCTGGTTATTACTACCCAAGACAATCTAAGCATCCAGAAATCATTCTAATTTTTGCTAAACAGCATGAAATATCACATCACATTACATTAAGTTATGTCAAGTAACAGGATGTTCCTGGGGTAATATGACAAAACAATACAGTTGGGAGAAACAAATTGAAAGGCCAACTGATGTGCACATAATTTGAAAAGAAAGAAAAGAAAAGAAAAGTAAAGAAAGCAAGACAAAGGTAGATGTTGATAATTAGACCCAGAGCTGACTTCAGGGTTTTGATATCCACAGGTGACTTTAGAAAGGCAGCTATGTTCCAACCACACTATTTGGCTTTCTTATTTTTATTAGTTTTATTCTGAATAAGTATTGTAGTCTCTTTGAACTTTAAATAATTTTTCCCCCGTAAAATGGGAGTAACACTACTCACCCTGCCTCTCGTGTGGCCATTGTGAGACTCGAAGTCCCAGCACATTTAGGAGCTTTAGAAATATTTAATTGTACACTTGTATCTATATAAGTTCGATTTAATTTTCTGCATTGCTTTGTTCCAAAATGTTTATTTTCTCATACAATAGCATTTTAGAAATTAGGACATATCTTAGAACTGATAGCTTATTATACTTTAATTGGTATTTTTTCTTTCTTAGTGGTGCCTGTTTAAATCAATGGCCTCTTAGAAACAGGGCAGATAAAAATGTTTGAAAATGGTAAAGTGCTACGTAGATCTCAGGTACTCATTTATTCATTAACAAGCTTTTACTACTCAAAGTCTTTCTTGTGCAAAATGAGTAAGACCTGATCCCTAATGTGAAGGAGGATGAGCTGCATCAGGTGGATGAACCAGGACACCCCAAATGCCAAAGAGTAAGTGCTTCGTCCCATCTGAGCAGCACCTCTTTGGCACCCATTGAGTGCAGAAGAGAAAATAACTTCCCATCGGGGCAACTAAGGAGGCCGCGTGGGGGAGGGGCACCCAGGCCTGGCCTTAACAGATGGGTAGTCCTCAAAAGGCACATTTGGGAGTGGACAAAAGAACGCACAGTGAATATTCAGAGAATAGAAAGGAATGTAGACACGTTTAGGGGCTCTGTCGAGGGGCTTGCTCAGGATATACGTGTCTGAGCTCTCTCTGGCAGGTGAACAAGTCTTCTGGGCAAGGAGTGGACTGAGAAAATTGGAGCATTAGGGAGATCAGCTGGTTGGTGATGTTCAGAGGGAAGGGGGAGGAGGAGGGTAGAAGTGGGGGCATCCCGAAGCAGGCCTCGTGTAGGCTTGAGAGTCCGGATATTGGGTGGATAGTGCGCGTAGAGATAAGACAACAAAGAGATGGAAGAGTCACAGTTAAATACTACAGAGCCTTAATAGGAATCTTAGTGAGAAGTCCATTTCTTAGCTGGACAGGAAGGACACACAGGGTTGGCGTTTGGCTGCGTGCTCCCTGAGGATAGGACCGCATTTTGTTCATTATTGTAACCCAGGGCCTATGGCAGCACCTGGCGTAGTTATGCAATGCCTTCTTGTCATCCTCCCTTCCTCCAAAGATTCAATTTATGCTTTTAATTAAATTCTACCACGTGCTCAATGCAGAGCACTAGGGATGGAGGTTAGAGGACTGGAGGTTAGGGAGGAGTGAGCTGGTGTGAAGAGCTGCTTCCCAAACTGGCTGGAATAATTCCCTGCTTTACCACAGGCTCCTGGTGGTCCCCCCGACAGACTCTGGGCTTGGTCATAGGGCTTTCTTTTACCAAAGGGACAACAGAAATGTGTGATAAAAGCAGAGACCTGAAAAGTGCTTGCATGTTGGGGCCTTCCCTCGCTTGCCACTGTGGAATCCTGACCCCACCCCCTAAAGAATTCCAGGCAGGCCTCCTGGAAAAAGAGAGACCAGGTAGCACAGAGATGAACCATCCCAGGTGAGGCCTCCCCAGACCACCTGCCTGCCAGCTGCTGAACAGGTGAGGCTGTCCCAGAGCAGGGTCAGCAGACTTCTTCTCAAGGGACCAAAACATGAGTATTTTAGGCTTGTGGGCCATATGACCTCCTTCACAGCCACTCACATCTGCTGCTGTCGTATGAAAGCACTACATGGGTGTGGCCACGTTCTAAACAAAACTTATTTTTAAAAACAGGTGGCAGCCCTACAGACTAGTTTGTCTACCTCTATCCTGGATTATTCAGCCCCAGTCAAGCCAGTTCAAAGAGGAAGAACTACACAGCCAACTCACACAACTGTAAAAATAAATGCTTATTAAACCACTACGCTGGCAGGGCGGGGGGGGGGCGGTGCTCTGTNGCGCCGGCGGGGGGGGGGGGGGGGGGGGGGCGGTGCTCTGTTGCACAGCAAGTGCAAACGGGTAACTCTGGTATAGAACATATACGGCGTAGGTCTTGTTTCAAGGCACTTAAAGTCCACCTGTGGAAGTAGGACCAAGGGACAGGACACACTTAACGACGTAAGTAGTGTGTGATTGCATGCCAAAATATGATGCAGGATAATCAGTACTATAAAGGCTTATAAAAGAGAAAAATCTGGACAAAAAATCGACTTGAGCAGCTCTTAATGGGTAGGTAGACTGTGACAGCTCCCCAAACAGTTGTTTTCTTCTCATTGAAATTTTTGATGCTGCCTGCCTTGGTGTGTACACACTTCAACAGACTGCGTGCCACCGAGGGCAGAGTGGGCCTGGCTATCATTTTGCCACGTTCACAGTGCCCAGCAGTGCTTGTTCGCAGCCAGGCTCGAAGTGCCCGCAGGCGGAGACATGGAAGGACATTTACGTGGAAAAACTAAGCAGCACAACTGAAAAGAGAGGGGAGAATTTGTGTGCTCTGTTCAAGAGAGGAGACCAGTGGCTGAGTGAGAGGACTGAGACTGGGTGGGGGGTGTGGTGGAGATACAGCTGGACGCGTGATTCGGGATTGGGGGGCTGAGGTGACGAGGCAAAGGAAAGGACCCTGAGAGTCAGTCACAGCAGTTTGAACGAAATGGGGCAAAGTGACGAAGTCGGTCTTTAGGAAGATTAGTTGTGTCAGAGAGTAGGTGGACTCTGGGCAAGGATAACCGGTTGGGCAATTTCGTGGCTCAGGAGCCAGTGGGAACAGTTAGGGGTACTGATGCTTACTCCCCACGGAAGCCTGTGTCGCAGCAAAGACAGCAGAAGAAAGGGAGGACATCTCAGGCATTTTCCCATGCCACATTTACTGCATACAAGGAATTAAGTTACATATTATGAGCACATAATCAGTAGATCTATGCGACACTGGAACCAAGCTACCTAAGGCCCAGGACCCCTCTCTACTCAAGGGGAAGCAAAACAAAACTGGGATTACAAGTGAGGCAGCGGCGAGTGTGGGCAGCGCCCAGGCTCTGCAGTGACACAGACTGGGTGCTCTGCCTGGCTCCACCCTTACCAGCTGGGGATCCTGGGCAAATCCCGAATGTCACCAATAATGGCGATTTACTTTTCAGGTTGGGGTCAGAATTACAGAAAGGGCCATGACCTACAAAGCACCATGCCCTGAATAGGGTAGGTGCTGGTCTGATCCATCAGCCCAATGAAAGCCCCGTGTGACAGGGAGCACGAGTGTTGTAACTGTGCAGAGAAAGGAAGATCACTCTTGGCTGGGACAACCACTCTGGATTTGTGAGAAGAGCAGTTTTTTCGGTAGTAAAAACTGAATCTGATTTTGAGAAGTGGGGGAAGGGGAAGGCTGTTCCAGGAAAAGAGTGTGACATGTGGAAGGCACAGAGATGAAAGGCAAGGCCCATCCTCGGAATGTGAAGGGATTTGGCTTGGCTGTTGCGAGGTGTGAGTGAGCCGGGAAGCAGACCAGACTTGGATGGCAGAGGGGCCTGAATGCCAGGGTGAAGAGTTTGGACGTTACTGGGTGAGCAACGAGGTGCTGCTGAAGAATCCTGAGCAGGCAAATGAGGTGATCAAATTGATGGTTTAGGCAGATTAAACCAAGGGCGGCACACAGAGCGATGTGGAGGCAACAGAGACGAATGCAAGCTCAGGCGTGAGGTCATGCATGCCCATTCCAGAGGGTGGCGAGAGCTGTGGCGAGAGGGACGGGCAAGGAACAGCAGAGAAAGAACGGACCGCATCTGGTGAACAGCGAGGCTGGGCTGGGAGAAGGCAAGAACTGACGTTCACTATGAAACACAAATGCCCATTCTCTCAGCCAGACTTCTATTCAGCTTTCTTTGCTGTGTGCCAGGCACTTTCAAACGGCGGGTCCACACATACGCCTAAGACAGGGCTCCCTCTCCAGTCTGGGGACAGGGGTCACAGACATACAGCTTGTCCAATGCACTATGGTACAAAATGTGTGTATCAGATATGGGCACAGTGGTGGCACACAGGGGCTCATCAGAGAAGAACACAAGTATTTCTGCTTTGGGGAATCTCCCACAGTCTAGTGTCTGGAGGGAGGCTAGGTTAGGGGTGACCTCACAGAGGAGGTGGCCCACCAGATGTGCCAGGTGGATGAGGTGGAGGGGGTCCAAGACGGCAGCAAGGGCGTGAAGCTGTGAAACCACAGGGTGTACAGAGAAACCTCAAGGAGTTTGGTGTGGCCAGAGGGAAAGGTGTGTGTGTGTTTGTGTGTCTACCTATAGCTCCTACTCCCTAGCATAAATCATCTCTCTCTGAAACACTGGTCTCTCTTGAATGCCTCACACAGATTCCTACCTCTGCCCTCCCTTGGTAGGTTTCCCACCTAAGTGCCCCTCCTCCCTAAAGCTCTGGTTTTATTTGTGCATTCAGTAGACACCCACTGAACTCAGGCAAAGTGCTAAGCCCTGGGAACTTAGCCATGAAAATGGAGCACAGGAGATGAAACCAGAGAAAGGCAGGGCCAGACTCGTAGGAGGTCCTAGGAGACTATGGGCCGTGTTAAGATGTTTAGAACATGTGGGTTCCTACTTGTGTTTTAGAAAGACCACCCTGGCTTCTTCGTGGACAACAGATGAGAAGAGGAGGAAAAGGCCGGAGATAAGATGGTCAGCTGGTGCAGGACTGAGGAAGTGGGGCATGGACCAGAGGGCTTCCAGGGCATACTGATGGGCTGGAGACTTCCTGGACACAGAGCAGGTAGTGGGGAGGACTCACAGGCTTGTCTGATGCGTGCACATGGAGGGATTGTTCATGACAGAGGAAACGGGAGGGTCCAACCACAAGATCTAGTCCAGCCACATTGAATAGGAAATCCGAGGGGAACCTCCAGTAGGCAGTTTGGTGTAAGGAACTGGACAGAAGTCGGACCTGGAGACAAGATACAGTCAAGTCCTCAGCACTTAGGTGGTAGCTGAAACTTGGCAGGCAGCTACAGAACACCGACCTCTATGAGGGAAGACCGAGGAAGAGGAACTGCACAGGAAACTCCTAGGCCAGGAAGCGGGCCGGGAAGAACACTTTCAAACCAGCAATGTCTGTTCTTACATGGTACCCGTCTTTGACCTGGAAGTCTGGCTGCATTTTATTCTCGATGCAACCTTCAGCATGATTGTGTCTTGGAACTTTTCATGAGTCTCCACCACCGAGGAAACATTAGACTTAAGACAAGGTTAGTAAAACGAAAGGATAAGGCAAGTGGCAAAAGCTGATTGTGTTTTCATACTTCTTGTTTCAAACTGGTAACAACACTTAAATAATAGAAAATAAATTCTTTGCATTTCTTTATCATTGTTTTTCTGTACTCTGTAATGATTGTTGGCTTCTTACGTTTTGTCTTCCTTCTTAGAGTACAGGGCTGCTGGGGCTCAGACTCTACGGTGCTCATCATTCTAGCTTCAGAGTGCCTAGTAGGACTTGACACATTCATTCAGCAAATATCAAGCACCTACTATAGACCCAGTATCTATAGTAGCTCTAGGCCCTAGGATGCATCAGAGAATTTAATAAATAGTTCTGCATGAATGAAGCTTTTATTCTAGTGGAGAATGAGGGAATCTAGCAAGTCCATAAATAAGTATAATAATGTAAGTGGCTAAATCACTGTACTGTTGAGGGTGCTGAGTAAAAGAAGGTTCTCTGACCTAATTAATCCAACAAAAGAGGACCCTAACCACACATGGAAACAGGCACTCTGGCGGTCACTTTCCTGTTGCAGGGAGAGTTTCTCGAAATCTTTCTGCATCCACTTTGCTCTCCGAGCATAAACAAAATCACTTTTTCTATTATGTTCTAGAACCCTTCCTGAAGCCAGCATTTGTCCGTCAGCATTCTGTATTCAGCACCTCCATTTCCCAAGTGCGTTTGTATAAAATCTCTCCTCATGTGACTGTCATAACCCAGGGGGGCACATGAGGCAGGCATTTCTCCTCCCACTCCTCCCACGAAGACACCGAGGCTGGGGGTGGGGTGCGGGGTGAGCAAAGCAAGTGTCTGCTGTGCAGCATAGGCTGACCCACTCGGTCAAGGGCCCCAAAGAATCACTAGGGCCAGCAAGAGAAGGGAAGAAATAGATTGTTCTCTTCTTTTTCCTTGCAAGGAAAGAATTCCTTTTCTGACTGAAAAGTCAGAAATGACTAGAGGGGTAAAACTGCATTCTTCTGCTAAATAAAAAGCAACATAACTCAGTGTGAGAAAAAGCAAGGAAAATGTGTGTGCTGGGGAATGCCCCCGAGAACAATGTGTGGCTTCCATTTTGACTTCTCCATGGAGGAGGGGAATCAGCACCCCTGCCCTGTACACTTCGGCTAGATTTCGTAGGCAGCGCTGCTTGCCTGGATTCTCACTGCAACCATTCAACTGCACATGGAGCGCGTACCAATGCACACCCCTGACACCATACAGAGTGCGATTTCCTTTCTTCCCCCGACTGCTTTCCCTCTTTCATTCTTTCCCTCCCCCCACCTCCCAGCTCTTCCTGTCACACGCACGTTCACTGACCTAGGCCCTGTGAGGATTATTGGGAACACAGGCACACAGATGAAACGAACCACTGTGCCAGCTGCGCAGAGAGCAGAGGAGACGGGAGAGGGGCCGAGCACAGGGATCCCATCACTCACCCAGCGTCTGCCCAGGACTTCACGCTGGGTCTCAGACAAGGACCTGTTTCCTGAACATCTGACGGATGATGGATGGATGGATGGAGAGAGATGAGGTGTCTGAATCTGGACGGCAGTGTTCCAATTTCTGACTCAGTAAAGGACTGAAACTTCCCTTCCCCAGTCCATTGCTTTTTCTGTGTCAGCAACCCCCCTTCAGTGGGAGAGGATAGGAAGAAGAGAAGCAAATTGGCATTGGAGCTCTTTATTTAGCAATTTGCTCTGTCTGAGTTAATGTATGGGTTGGATTCCCTGTGAATGACATTCTCCTAACTTTGGCGACGTCATAAAGATGCTCAGCCGCTGTGTCTGGCAAGCTAACGACTAAAGCCCATGGGATGGAAGAATGGGAAAGTATTAACATTAAAAAGGAAAAAACTTGAAGCAAATTCAGAAGAAAATGAGAAAGACCTCACCGCACTTCCACCCAAATCTATATAAAACCTCATTTTAAGCCAAAAAAGTCCCCAACAACTGAAAATAGTATTTTATACTTTGTGCTCATCAGAATAATCCTATCCAGAATGCACAAAAAAGGCCAAGGAGGAAATGAGCTAGAGAAAAGGAAGAGTGTTAGAGGAGATGGAAGTGGAGGAGGAAGATGAAGAAAAGAGAGTAAAGGCGGAGGAGGCGATGTGGCGAGATGTCAGGGCGACAGGAGAGGGGTCGAGCATCAGCTCAGGGCTCGGCAGCAGCGAAAGGAGAGCCTTTGGAGGGCCTCAGCAGCAGAGGTGGGTGAGACCAGACACCCTTCTTCTCGTCTCCCAGCTCCAGAGGATAAGCTGAGGCTGACAGTTGTGAACACCTACTCTGTGGCAGGCCCAGTGCTGGGTGCTTTTATACGTAACACCTTAGTCATCCAGCTCACAGCAATCCTGCAAGGAAGGCAAGTGTGTCCTCTGTCCTGGTGACAACACTGAAGGCAGAGGACGTCAGGGGTGCCGCTGGGGCTCCAGACAAGTACCTACCCGTGGGCAGCTCGGTGCTGTCCGCCAAGGACTCCTTTACCTTGGTTAAGCCTCAAGATAACTGTAAAGCGAACAATACTATTTCCACTTTGCATGTAAAGAGATGGAGGCTTCAAGGCTTTGAGGGAGCCGCTCATATTCACACAGCCAGAGAGGCGGGGATGCATGTGAGCAGGGACACAATCCAGCACTCCTGTCCACTGTACTGACTCCCGAGGAAGTCGCCAGCTCCCTCCCTTCCCTCCCCACCCCCCATTTCAGCCTACAGCTTGTGAGCATGTGAGGGCTGAGTACCAAGCCAACCAGATACCACACAGAGGTTGGGGCTGACATCCCATGGTCATCCTGACTGTGAGTCTGCACAGAATGGAGACTCCGAGCCTTAACCCTAATGGAGGGGTTACCTGTCTGTGTTTCCAAGCAACGTGCAGCCGTGTCTGTAACAGCAGCCCTCAGGGGGCCCTGAAAGTCAATGATTCTCATTCTAGCACCGGGGGTTCTATTTCACCAAGTGGGACCACTGGTTCTGTGGTAAGCTAGCTCTAGCTGCAAGAAAATTTTTGTTATGAGCCCAAATCTCTTTCTTTGTAACTTCAACCTTTTGGTTCTGCTTTTTCTAGAACAATGGTCTTTCATATATCTAAATATCGTTGTTATCTCCACTTCTTTTTCTCTTCTCAGGGCTAACTTTCCTGCCTTCCTCCAAGCTTTGGTTCTAGGACGCTCCCTGATAGCCTCTCCATTTCTGATCCCTGCTCGTGAAGCACTCGAGTTTATCTATTTCTTTGGTCAAATGTACTGTCAAAAATTGATTATAATACTCCTAACGTGCTCTAAGTACCGTAGAGTCCAATGAAGTCATTACTGCTCCTCTGGGCATGAGACTCCACTGTCAGAATTTAAATGTTAGCTTTTTCAGCAACCACTTTGTGGGGCAGAAAGAGAAGTAAGCAAGCTCTTGCAGTATGGGGCATGGTAAGTGCTTTGAGGGAGGGGGCCCTGCACTTTAGGATCAGAGAGGAGGGGCAGCTGATTCTGCCTGAAAGGAGTAAAGGTGGCTTCTTGGAGGAGATGATGCTTGACTAACTCAGAGTAAGTTAACCAGCTGGAGACAGCGAAAGAGCTTTCCAGGTGCATGGAAAAGATTTTGCAAAGATAAGCTGTCATAAGAGAATATGGAAGTTATGCCCCCACCCCCTTTTTGCCTCTTTTTCAATTCCTTTCTTCAGTTGTTCTCTAGCTTTGCTTCCCTTTCTGACGTTCTTTTCTGTCAAGGCCTGGGATACACTATGTTCTTCTATTTTAAGAATTATCCACGGCAGGGAGTTTAAAGTTATTCATATAACACCAAATACTCCAAGTATTAAGTGAGCATTGAATAGACAAACACACTGGCAACATTATTGCTGTAAGTATTTTGGACTTGCTCCCCTTTCTGGAGACTGTATCTCTGCCTCAGTGGAGTGTGTGATGGGAGTAGAAAGGCAGGTGGTGCCCTAAGTATCAGAAGGCAGCCCAGGGTTCTCCAGAGCTGGGCTGGGCTAGGTGCTTAGGAAGAACTGCAAGGGGTCAGAGGTCTTCACCCCTTTATTGCCTGGTCTGTTTTTCGCTTCAGTGGCTCTAGCCAGCAGTCTTTGAAAAGGCATTTCAGGATCTCCAAATTCGTGTTCCTAACTCTTACCGAGGAGGCAGCGTTCTCAGGCTGGACAGCAGGCAGACTGGGAGCCTCACCTTTGCAGGGAGTCCAAGACACTCACCACGTGATAACTCACCCACGTGTCAATTTCCTTCCACTGCCCCTTCTCTGCCTTCAGCCTCTCAGTCCATCAACACCCTCCTCTGGAAAAGTGTGTAATAACTCAAGGCTTCCCTTAAACCTCTGACAGGTGAACAGAGAGACACACCTTGTTGCACAAATCCACGCTATCAAAGGACAGAGAACAGAACCTTCAGTAAAGAACCCTAAACATCCCACCAGAAAGTCCCAAACAACCCTGAAAAGTGAGAATAAAACTACCAAAAGCTGACAGAGGGTAACAAGCATTATTTCCAACCCACATTCATCCTTCTAAAAAAAGCCAACCAACTACTGAAAAAAACCCTGAAATGTATGAAATCTAACATCATTAACATATTTCCTGTCCTCGCATAGCTTATAAAAAATGTTTCTGAGCTTTTCCCTGGCTCATTTACCACGATGAGAAGAAGCAAAAAGGAAATGCAACAGATGGGACTACCATCCTCTCTCGCAGTAATTTATCTCTGCTTGAGGTGGCCTGGGCGAGATTTCAAACATTTTTCAGATGTCCCAGTAGCTTATTCCTGCTCAAGAACAATGAAGATGAGGCTCCTTTAAAAAGCTGCAGGTTATAAGCCATGTTTACTACTAGCTGTTTTTGTTGTTTCTAAAAGAGAGCACCTCAGCTTCTCTCCACCCCACACCCCCCTGCAACGGGCACCTCAAGGATCGGATCTTGTGCTGATTTCGAACTGACAGGTGGCACATGCATAATTAAAGATGACCTAACACAGAATGCTCTCATTCCTGGCATATTATCAGACACTTAAGCAAAGCAATTATCAGTAGGCAATCTTTTCTGTCAACAGAGATGGAGATAAAACATTTCTTCAATTAGGAGGATTCTGCAAGAATGCTGTATGTATACCCATCAGCAACTACTTTAAAATCTTTAGAGTTTAATAGAAAGTCAGTTCAATGAAGTGCCTTTGGCCAGTTAAATCATGGTTTTCCTCACCCTACTTTTCCTGGAAGGTCACGTTTTAAACACCAAAATCACTGAAATAGGAACAATTTGGGGGGCGTTGTCAGCAATCCTGGTCCAAGCTGACAAGAAATTCTCTGCGTTCTTCTGCCGTAGCCCTGCTGGGGTTTGCAAATACACCATGCCTTTCTTAAAGGCTCAAAGCAGAAAAGGGTAGGGTTCAACATAAAGCATTAGATTCAATTAAAATTTCCCTTCAAAGCAGATTATTCCCTCCCTATGCTCCACCAATGTCTGAGCATTTACAGAATTATCATCACACTTTAAAACTTCATCTTAAATCTAAGTGATTGAAAGGATTTTTTTCCAGTTTGAAGAAATAAATACTATTCAAATGAAGAAGGGTCTTGACAAAACAATGAATTCCCCATTTCAGGTGAGGAGGGAAGAGGCACGGCACTTCTTGACAGAGTACTGTTGTTTTTTTTTTAAATAAATTATAGTGCTGTACACTATATAATGAATGCATTTTAGCTTTCCTTAGAACAGAAATTGCTTTAACGTTAATGTGAGACAAGTGATTTTCTTTTCTTTTTTCAAAGGCTGGTTTACACGTTGATGGGTTTTTGAAACCCCTGTGAAAACTGCCTTCCACGAGACAGAGAGCTTCACGATGTTTGCGGGGCACATTTTGCCACGTTTCACAAGAGGTCTTATTGTTTAAATTCTTACATCCTTATGTCATATGTGAACAAACGACCTTATTGTTCATTTGAACATGTCTTTATAGGCTCTCTGGTGCTAGAGCTCATGTTGTTGTTTGCACTTTCCCCCCATCAAGCCAGAACAAAAGTCCCTTTTTCTGCAGCACCGGGGCCTCGGGGAACATGGCAGCGTGGGGCTGCCGTTGTCAGCTGGAAACACCACAGTGACAATGTCAGTGAAGTGCTCGTGTTAACGGGCTGACTCTGACGAGTAAATCAAGGTGTGCAGAAAAGTTTCTTCTGTCCCGCAGACTTGAAGGTAATGTGGAAGAGCAACCCTGCGCAGGACAGCGAAGCCTCGTCCGGTTGGGGGGGTTTCTTTCAAAGAGGTGGGGCTGCTAGGCAACAGGGCCGGTCCCTTCCAAAGTGTGTTTGGTTTGGAAGATGCTCCATGCAGAAGTAGGAAGGGAAGGACACAGCAGTCGTTGGGGAAAACATAATCAGGCAGAGAGGTGGTGGTGATGGTGGAATCATTAATGGGAGATCGGGCAGGACTCAAAGCTCAAGTTCATTATATTTCTCAGAACTAAGAATAGCTTCTGAATGAGCAATCACAATTCTCCACAGGCCCATTTCTCCTAAGGAGCTCCCCTGTCTCCCTTTCCAATTTTAATGTTAAGTCCGACACGAGAATGTAGGCAGGAACAAAGGACCCTCTACAGAGTGGAGGAACATCCAAACCATCTCCATTTTACCTGCTGTAAGTTCCTTCCCTCAGGAATCAAGTCAGAAAACCTCCAAGTCCTAGTTCGTCAGCATGCTGCATCAAGAAGCCAGGTCAGAGAAATGTGTGGCGTGTACTCTATTGTGGGAAGCAACAGAACCCACGTGGTTTCCCAACCGATGTCATGGATGAAAAGAAAATAGACGATATAAGGCATATACTGCCATCAAAATGAACGTAATCAAAAAGGGAAAAATTCTGGTGACTTTATTCAGGGAGAGACACTCATTTGCCACAAAGCTCAGAGTCCCAGACTTTTTGCGTAACTAAATAAAGCAAACTCTATAAACACAATCTTCCTATGCTAAGGATGGCACACGGCACTAAGACATTTAGCACCACGCATTTTGTGTCTCCTTATTATTCTAACATCGTCAGCTAACAACAATTTAAAGGTGATGGTACCTTACATAAACCAGAAATATCAACCATCTCTTTGCTGATCAAGGTTTTCCTGTCTTCCCTCACGACTGCTTTCCCAAGTATCTTGGTTTTACTAAGCTTCATGCTTGGATGAATAAAATAAGACTGTAACTATGGCTATAAAATAAAGACTAAGTTATGATGCCCTGATATGAACAGAGCATTGTTTTGGAGGGAATTAAAGTCACTTCCAAGTTATCATGGTCTCTGCTATCTACCTGTGTCCTCTCTTCCAGACGGCTGCTCTATGCCTGCTATCGGGGCCCCTGACGAAACTTTTTGCAGATTCCTGTGTTCTCCCTGCTAACAGATGATCAGAGATGCTTCTCAGGTCTATTTCACGGAGGACAAAGTGTAACACATACGTGAGAAAGGTGATCCATCCATCAGGATGGATGTTGTTTCAAATCTCCATTCATTCAGGAGAGGACGTTTACTTCCTAGTTAAGAAGTGACCATGACTAATTTCAGGGTACTTGGTATTGGCTTTTTTAAGAACTGGCTTTGGCCGTCAAACTGGACACAGGGGACAAACACCTTCAGCGAGCTAGATGGCAGGAGTGCAATCGATACTCTGATTTTCTTTTCCTAATGCTGTCTCAGAGATGGTGAAACACAGCAACTGAAAAGGCAGCCTCACTTCAATGTGGGGATAAGAGAAAAAAGAAGTGAAAACAAGTAGTTTTTTTCTCCTCAAATTACAGTCTAGGAATCGACTGCTGTTTACTTTGAGTTCTTTCACAAAATAAAATGTCACGCACTGGTACCACTTAGGAAATGGAAGGTGAGGAGCGGAAACAAGTGTCTGGGGAGGATTAAAGAAAGGAATGTTCTTATTAGGGCAGGGATTGGAAAGAAACAGTGTTACACCGGGGATGATGATCACATCCTATCCATGTAGGCTGGGTCCTCACAGAAAGAAAAGGAAAGAGGGGCAAGCTCAAGTTGAACATCAAATATCACCCAGCCACAAGTCACGAGTGAGAATCCAATACCAACCAGTTTATACAAACCAACTTACATTTATTCCCTGTGCTCAACCATAACCTACACCCCAAGTGGACATGATGTGCTTTCCCACGTACACATTTGTAACCTCTGAAAATGAATTAACAAAGAACGATGCGGAATAGCCAGGTGTAATGGAAACCACTGGCTTCCACCCTTGCAGTCAGTTGCGCTGTAATATCTTCTGCCTGGTGCTGACAGCCTTCTCTTTCCTCCTCTCATTCCGACACAATGCCTTCAGGTCTGTCTAAGTAATGTAATTTACTGGAGTGGGATTCCCTCGGTACCCTGCGCAGCACTTGGTGACAGTATCATTTATACTCCACCGTGTCGGGGCCCGACACTGATACATCGGCCTTCATCCCTCATTCACAGCAGCGCGTGCGATTTCACCTTCCGCTGTGCCCTTCTGTGGTGCGCGCACAAATTTACTCCATTCAGCCCTAATTACAGACCTGGGTTGAAATGCTCTCATTAGATTTATATTCCTCACTCCAAATGTCAATCTTATTGAAAATTTCGATTTTCCCGAGGACTCATCCATTAGCAATAAACTCTAAAGCATTCCATGACTGAGAGCATTAAGCCAGCAATACGGACAGGCACTTACATCATTAGAGTACATCTCCATTGCAAATGCTTTACATTATTCAACCAAAGGAATAATGAGGCTGGCCCAGCAGTACCCTCCAATTGCACATGAAGGGTAGGTTAAAACGGACTGTTACATAGCAAGAAGCACACGGCGCATCAATGCAGTGAGTTTCAGAATCTCTGTCCATCCTTAGGAAGCTGTGGGAGGAAATCACAGCCAGTCTAATTTATCACCTTCTTTCGCCTCTGACTGCTACAGAAACTTCAGTTTGTGGCAAAGCACAATGAGGCAGGGAGAGACAGTGGGCAGCGAGTGTGTGTGTTCACAGAGGGGCCGGGAGCTGCGTGGTGATGCCGGGAGCTGTGAGCCGCCCAGAATGATCTGCTCCAGTGAAAAGCATTCCCCCATTTCCCTCAACAGAAAAAGAAAAAGAAAAAATCAGCCTTGTTTGGATACACTGAGGGAACCTGAGTACCATTCAAATAAAAGGCAGATCTTATTGGCAGAGCTGACCTGAGAAACATCTCCACCAAGCTGATGGGTCCTAATGTTAAAAACCCAGGAAATTTGATGATGATGTCAATACACAAATTACAAGTTGTATCTGTGACTGGGATTGCAGGACAGATTATAAAAAAATTGGAGAGAAGTTAAAAAAACACCTAGCAGAATATATCAATTGATAAAACCAAGCCATCAGTTTCATAGCTGTACCATGTCTTAATTCCTTGGCTTATTGGTCTAATTTATCACTTCTTGTCAGATCCCAGGTGAGGCGAAGTCAAGGTACAGTCATAATTTCTTTTTTAATTTGATAAATGAAGAAACTGCATCCAGGAAGGTCATGGAGGAGGCTGAGAGAAGAGTGTGATCTGAACTGTTAGTACCTAATTCTAAAGGTTAACCAAAAAAGTTAAGTGATGTCAGCAACTATGACCATATTATGAAACACACACCGAATCTGCTTTTCAATGGAAAGTTTTGGCAGGCAGAA
Organism: Sturnira hondurensis; assembly: GCF_014824575.4. Classification (NCBI taxonomy): domain Eukaryota; kingdom Metazoa; phylum Chordata; class Mammalia; order Chiroptera; family Phyllostomidae; genus Sturnira; species Sturnira hondurensis. The sequence continues at coordinate 5,215,427 of NW_028098001.1, read as the reverse complement.
AAAGACTTCTAAAAGGGCATGTAATAATTTGCAGAAATAATAAAAAGTAAATGAAGCAATAATTGTTTTCTGCTGGTCAGCACCTGGATTGATCAGTAACCAGAATGATAACAGATGCAATATTTTCCATAAGGAATTACACTACCACAGAAGCTAATTGCTCTTGAAGCTTTACCCATTCCCACCTGAAATATTTAAAACCTTACTTGATTACAACATTAGTGCTTTCTCTTTCATAATGCACATCACCAGATACCACAGTTAACATACACAGATGTTAGACCTGAAATACCCATGTTTAAACAAAAAACTTAGTGAAAAGGTAAAAACTGAATATGCTCAACATAGTACTGATCTTAAAAGAAAAGAGAGGTTTACACTGATTTAATAGCAGACTTAAAAAATGAACCCCCAGATAGCATCAGTAATGAATGAAAAACCCAGCTACTCTGTAAATGGCCTTTAGCCTTTTGACTGAGAAATAGTGAGCAAGAGGCTGATCCTGTGTCCACTTAATTCCTTAATTACAAAATCTGTACTCCAAGCACAGAGGGGATGGAACCCCCAGATGCCCTGAAATTCCCCGCCATGTTCTTATGATGCATGAGCAGGAACGAGAATATCACCACCATCATTTATTGAGCGCTACCTCTATGGTTCATCTATGTTATTTCATTTGGTCTTCACAACCATCCTATGACGTAGGTACTACCCCCTGTTGCTGTTTTTGAATAAAGACATCCAGGCTTAGGAGAGGAGAGGTGAAGTAAGCAGACAAGGTCCACAGGTAGTAGCTGAGCTAAGTGTGGATCCTGAGTCCTCCTCCTCCCTCCCAAGGCTCTCATTTCCCCTTAACCACCATGCCTCACTGTCTACCACAGAGGGCGAGGCTGGAGAGAGATGTGATTTGCAGTTTTCAATTCCAGAGGTTTCTGGAATGATTGCCCTCTTGACTCATCTTATTTTACAAATTTCATTAAACTGAAAGGCTCAGAGCACTTGCAGCCCTTCGTACTCTTTGGAAATGCCATCGCCATTCCGCCAGTGGAGTGGGACAGCACCAGCACCAGGATCACGAAGGTGCACATTCCCCTGTGAGTGCTGACGCCGTCTCTCCCTGGTGTTTCTTTTAGCCACAAACTGACATGCTGTCACTTACTGTGGTTGCAGTAGACTCAGCAGTCAGATGAAAGGGAGTTTTTACTTGGTTAACTGCCCCCCCCCCCGACATCTGTGTCCATGGAGGGTACGCGCTCATTCTTGTCCACACCCCCTCACCCCACAGCCTACTGCTCCAGTCCTCTGGAAGCAAAAGAGTTTTCCAATCTCTCAGCAACAGCAGTAACAAATCCTTCCCGTGCTATTCTGAGTCAACAACAAGCAACTTTCTAACAATGAGCCCAGAAGATGGATGTTATAAAACAGCATTTCAAACAAGGCAATTGCTTTAGAAAAAAAAAGATTCAAGGATTCTATCACTTTTTTTTTTCAACCTTCCATCAACACAATTTGTTTATGCATGAGTTGTGCCTTTCTTCCTTCAGGAGGGGAAACTGCTGATAAACTATCACATGTAGACAAACAGCGCAAAAACCTGGCTGCCTTTTGCTATTTAGACAGACACACATTTCTTTCCCAATGTACCACTTACCAGACAGATGCAAAGATGTGGGCAGGCCAGTCATCAGAATTAACAGAGTGATTGTGCTTGCACTACATATTCTGATTTGTATGAATCTTATTTTTAGCCATGCACAAAGGGCAATAAACGGAAAATCTTATTCTAACCGCTACTTTTTCTGGGCCACCCACACTGCTCCACCTACCGCACAAGTTCACAAATGTAAAAAACCCAACCCAGGCTTTGTCCTAACAAGGGATGCAAAGTGGCTAAAATGTGTGACATTTTTTCCAGTTAGTGTTAGTACTTTCATTCTTTTTCTGTATCAGGACTTTCAGGGAAAACAGCGCTGACTTATCTATGGGCATTTTCAAAGACTCCGCATCGGTGTGCCACTCAGCGCACAGACGGCAGGAGCTGCCAGGCACCTGCACCACCCCGCTGCGGGCCACATGTCAACAACTCTCAGCAAAGACATGCACCCCAAAAGGTTTCTGTCAATTCAGGGAGAGGATACCTACAACATTTTGTTTGGAAGCAATGATTGTGCTTAAAAAGTTCCGCAAATCAACACACACAGTGGCATCAGAAGCAAATGTATCTGAAACGGAGCAGGCTGCCAGGGACGATTTTGCCAACACTAGGTCGGCACCCCGTCCTAAGCCTGCGGTACCCTGCTCCCCGGGGCACAGAGCCCCCTTGCCATCGCCGCCCTGCCCTTCTGTGCATTTCGCTCTGCTCTGTCCAGTCACCCCCACCCCCCACCCTCTGCAACTCTCCCAGCATTACCTTGCACATGGCTGTCGCTGCCAACACAGAAGCTGACATTGAGAGATAAGCACCTTGACAGCAAATAAGGGAAAAAAAGGATGAAGAGATTTTCTAGGGGCACAGAGAAGAAAAGTCTCTTTAGACTTCTACTGAAAATTTAAGTTATTAAGGTCCCAGGGTACCAATGAAAAGGCTGTTCCTCTGAGCCCCCTTTGCAAAACAGCAAACATCTGCAGGGAGTGATGAAGAGTTAGAAGTCAGCTCAATAAGACAATGAAGACACAAAAGGAGTCGGCCCTGAGAACAGCATCTTTACCTGTGCGCTTGCTCATTATCCAGAGACTAGAGGAAGTGTCCTGTCATCCTCTGGTAGTTAACACACACCCAGGAGAGCTGACACCTTCCGACAACGCAGAGTTCTAGAGCAGCGCTGACGAGCTGTGTCAGAACACCTTTTTCAGGGTCTAGTCCACTGTCGTCAGAACTTCTGACTGGTGTTGTAACAACAAGGGTAATTAAGTGTCATGAAAAAGTGGGTCATACACCACTGAGATACAACCACACCGCCCCCAAACTAGACTCCAAATGACTGTGCTATGACGAGGTGGGAGGGGTCTGAACACAGCGAAAGCAAAACTTTTATGTGGTGAGGAGCATTTTAGTTTTCACTGGCTTAGGTTAGAGAAAGTTAATTTCAATGTCAACTACAAACCAACTAACTTTGAGGGTGTTCCTGAAATCTTACGACAAATGCTGGTTGTTAATGTAATGGGAAATTCAGATACCATGTCATAAACAGTCCAAGGGACAGTCTCAGACTTAAATGACATGGCTAACACCAAAGAGCGAGCACCGTGACTCAGTGAAGCAAGGAGGTCAGATCGAAACTGAAGACAGAGAACCAAATTCTCATTATCCATATTAGCACCTCCTGCTCCATAGGATCAAAGCACTGCATTCCACTTCCCTATACCTGGGCATCCAACACAGTCGCAGATATGTATCAAAGTGCCCACGGACTGCTGTAGAAAAGGCAAAACGCAGTTATCTGAATTGAACATATTTGTTCTTTTGTCACTCAAGGGACACAGAAGCATTGATTCAGGTCAGTACAAACCGAGTGCCTACTACATACAAGGACACAGAGGATGTGAAGGGATGCAGAGAGAGGAACCTAGAGAACCTGCTTTCAAAGAACCTGCCAGATACAAGTAATTTTTAAAACAATATCTCTTCTAGCAGCTGCTTACTCTATACCCCATCTGGGTTTTCTTTCGGTGCACAAAGCCCTTCCGAACCTTGGCTAAGTGTTAGGACTCATCCTGATCCAAAGTCCCAGCACTCTTCAAAGAAAAGCACAGAGGTACCAGTGCAACCCAAGGGACACCAGGAATCAGAGGAGACCCTTTTTTGAAGGGGGATGAAGGATGCGAAGTGGAAGGAAAACTCTCTGGTTCATGTACGTGAAGGGATAGATTTGAATCATGTTTTGTTACCATTAGGTATAAAATTGGAATTTTATTGGAATCCACACTGTTTAGATTATGGATGGGGAATGGGGGAATCTGGCTAATCAACCTTTTGCATTTCTTCCAAATTGCCTTATAGTATATTGATTACAAAATTTTAAGTAACTGGAACACTATCAGTTGACCTGACACTAAAACCATCTTGTACATAATTGAATCTTCATTTATGATTCCAGAGGCCCACTAGGATCTTATAGGTCTACTTAATAATCACCTTCAGTGATAGAATGTAGAAATGGAAAGAAGTAGTTAATAGCAATTTCCAGTTGATCAACATATACTGGTGAATCCACATAGGTATCTGTTCTGACAAGAGTTGTTTAATGTAATCTGAAGAGAGAGAAAAAGCAACTAGAAGATTATTGTCCTAGAAAATGATGTCTAAAGTCATCATTCCTAAACTCCACTAACTTGTGGGATATAATCTGTCCTGAGGACAGCAGGTCCTTAAATAACGTCATTTGGTTCAGTGTCCTTCCCTTACGACATTGACGAGATGCTATAAGAACTTAACTCGTTTATGTCAATTAGCCTGTAGTAAAATTGGTTTTGTTATACAAAGTCTTGCTGTAAGTCACAGACCCTCTGGAGGACATTAAGTAAGGACTTACTGTACTGCTTCTAAATTTGGAATTAAGTTGATTAATTAAGAAAAAGTCTGTAACAATACACAGAATAATCAGTTAACAAGTAGACTGTATCTGCATAGCTGGAATATTGGTAATCTATTTTCCTTTTTATTCTATTGTATTCTTTTATAACTTATGTATAACAAACATTGCTTTTACAATCAGCAAAATAAAAGTACTTCTGTCTTGATAAAAGGAACTAATTATTCTCTGGTTCTGCTCTTTTTAGTAACTAAGGGCACTTAACATACGGGACTCAGTTTAATAATCTGCCTTAGTGACAAATCAGACATGAGATACAACAACAATCTGCTAGAAACAATAGATTACATCTCCTAGTTAAGCACTAGAAGGACTCTAAAACCCTGGTGCACCGCAGAGCTTTGCAAATACTGTCTGGGAGCAGAAGAGGAGAAACCCTCTTCCTCATCGTGACCCACGGCCGTGCAGTCAGCAGCTGCAGCGAAGCTCCTGCCGCCTGGGCCCTCGGTCCCACAGGAGGTTCCCCGGAACAGTGTCACTCCCTGGGTTAAATCACAGCTCAGAGAGAGGTGTGACTCTACTAGTGACAGGTGTATCCAAGAAAAGAGCACACAAATAATTTCTAAAAAAAAACAACCGACTGGAAATTATGGGAGTAAGCTCATAAGCAACTGACGGTGGTTGGTACGTGGCTTCACAGTGCGCATAGCTGTGCATTTGGGACTCACAGGGAGCACTGTTGGGACTCTCTGCTTCATGTGTTCATGTATATTACCATGCCATATATCATTCCCATTTGTACAATTACTGTATATGCACAAAATAAAAGTTCATTTTGATGGTGCCTTGAGCAGGACATAATCACGAAACAATGTTACAAATACTTATATCTCATATATTCTCAACAAGCCCGACAGCATGGACTCCGAAACTACCCCAGTGGTTCCCCAGTGATGGTGGGGGCCACTTACACATGTTCATGAAATTATTCTATATACCACTCTTAAGATCACAACTTTTCAAGGGCCTCCAAACTCAATAAACATTATAAACATTAAAAGGATTTCTGAAATTTAAAGGTGGTAAAAGTCAAAACATGGACAGTTTCTCAAGAATAATAAAAATGAATGGTGTATTTTTCCATCCTAAGTCAACATTCTTAAGATTATTATTAAAGCACGAAAAGGGGTGCAATAAAACCTCAGTGAACTAGATATTTGAGGACAAGAAGATTTTTGTTTGTTTGTTTGTTTCAATTTTCTGGTTCATTGACAGACAGCTGGGAAGTGCTTCCATGTTGAAAATCTTCCCAAAGCAGTTTCTTTTCCCAATTATAAAACTTTTAACCATTCTACAACTACCCTCCAGGGTACAGTTATTCTCTACCTTTACTAAACCAAAACTATCTTGTTTTCTGAATCTTTATCTCTGAAAAAGGGAAGTGGGATGTGTGGGGTAGGGTGGGGTGTGTGGGAGGGGGTAGAGCGGGGGTGGGGTGGGAAGTAGGAAGGGTAGTTAATTCAGGGTTCTGGTTAGTGGGGTTCCAGGTACTCAGCCATCACTAAACATGAATTCAGTGCCTGGAACCAGCACATCCGATTCCTAGGAAAGATGAGAGCCTTAAGGAGAGCCCCCAAGGGTCTGTCTTTGTTGGTATTCTCCACCTCATATCATCTCTCTGGGTGACTGCTGGTCTTCACTAGCAGAAACAGGTGTCAGTGTGTCTATCCAAAGTCATGGGCTGAATGAATTTTGATTAGCTTCTATGTCCATGTCATTTCAACTCAAGTGTAGGGCACATGTGGATGTCAAGGAGAAGCAAGCATTTACTTTCCTCCCTCTGAGACTTGCTGACTTGGATTTTCTTTTCTATAAAAACCTTTAGTTTCAGTTTTTATGATATCTTAGCAGCTACTTATGGCAACTGACTTCAAAACCTTCAATGCTTTGCCCTGTTCTCCAACACCTAAGTGAAGAATATGCAGAGTTTATTTCTAAGCAGGTTTGGCAAATCTGGAGTGGGAATGAGGGGACTAATATATATATTATATAATATATAATTTATATCACTTATATAAACAATCTCATATAAATAATATTACACATAAATATATAATATATTTATGAAAGATACTATTTGAAACATAACATGAAATATATAATAAATACATGATATATAATATATAAATATTATATATAATTATACAAAATGTACACAATTTATATTAATATATAAATAATATATTATGTATGATATATAGCTTATATTTATATAATATATAAGATGTATTTATAAATATATCATATATATAATTCTAACTTTGATGACTAACTTTACCTCTATTTTAGATATACCTGTTCTTTAAGCCAAATACACACATATCTGTACACATGTATGTGTGCGTATATAGGAGATACACACATGCATGTAAAAAATCTTCATGTCTTAAGGAGAAAGTGAGAGACTTTAGGACAGGTTTCTGAGCTCTTTGAAACTACAGACATGTAAGCAGTGCTCTTCACAAATGACAGCCCTGGTCAGACCCAGAGGCAGGGCCTGAAAGGCGCTAAGGGAGCCTGAAGAGAAACCTCAGCTACCAAATCCCATGACTGTTCTCCAAGGCCAGCTTTCTGGAAACACAGAAAAAAAAGAAAAATCTCCAAATCTAAAGACTGAATGGGCTACACTAAAGGGTCCAATACTGCATATTCCTCACAGGACTGCAGGTCACTCACTAAATTGTTCTGCAATCTGTGAACACAGGAATACCCAATACTCCTGAGATCTAGTGATAGGTGGATAAATTATACTTCATTTGAAGAATTATCATTTGAGGCTCTGGTAGAGGAGAGCTATGTGCTATTAATTCTCTCTCAAAGTTTTCATTTTCTGTTAGGCTCCAATCTGGCTCCCCCCTCCCCATCCGCCTCCACTGATGAAGACCAGGTCTGTGCCACAGCTCCGCACACGGCCCCGCACCCCGCGCGCCCCGGGGCCCTGCACGCGGACTTGCTGAGCGGCACAGGGTGCTGATGCACGGGCGCAGCCCCACTGCGGGAGCACAGGGGGTGCCCTGTGCCTCCGTCATGGTGAAGTGGCTCTCCTACACGGGTAAAGGGTGTATTGGCAGAGATTACAGTTGTTTGCGGCATGTCCCCAGGTAGTTTCTGGAAAATGCACCCTTGCGCCGACAGGAAACCCATTCCTGAGGCTGAAGTAGAACATGCTGCAGACCCTTCACCCTGGCCCAGAAGCACGCCCAGGACAGCAGGGGGGCTGAGGGAGGTGTGAGGGACATGGCCGCCCATTCTTACACCACCCTCACAGTCAAGCACTGGCTGTACTCCGCACAGCGTTCTTGGAAGGAAGGGGAGCTCTGGTATTCAGGCTTTTTTATTGTGTTAAAATATACATAACACAACATTTACCAGTTTAGCCATTTTTAAGAGTACAGCCCAGTGGCATTAAGTACATTCACGCTGTTGCACAACCATCACCACCATCCTTCTCCAGAAGTTTTTCATCTTCCCAGAGTGAAACGCTGCGCCCACTGAACACTAACTTCCTGTTCCTCTCGATTCCTAGGCCCTAGCAACCACCATGCTCCTTTCAGACTATGAATCCGACTATTCTAGGTACCTCATATAAGTGGAGTCATACGGTATTTGTCCTTCTGTCTGGTTTATTTCCCTTAGTATCTTCAAGGTTCATTCATTCTGTAACCCGTATCAGAATTCCATCTTCTGAAGGTTGATAATATTCCATAGTATGCACATGCCATGTTTTCTTTATCCTTTCATCTGTTGCTAGGCAGGTGGGCTGCTTCTAACTACTGACTATTACGGACAATGCTGCTAGGATCATGGGTGTACAAACACCTTTAAATACCAGTTTTCACTTCTTTTAGGTAATAGCTGGAAGTGAAGTTGCTGGATCATGTGGTAACTCTAGGTTTTACTTTTTTGAGGAACTGTCATGCTATTTGGTATTCAGTTACTTTTTTATTAATAAACTTGGTTTTAGTGCAGTTTTAGGTTTACAGCAAAGCTGGGGGGGAAGCACATGTGGTTCCTGTAGACCCCTAGCCCCACACATGCACGCCATTTTATAGAGTTGCTCTAAGCACCAGGAGACTTCAGTGCTTCACCTGAGGGGGTGGGTGAGCCAGGTCCTGCCGGAGCCTGAAGCCCTGATTACCTGAGGCATCACAGAGGCTTTCTTCCTTCCCTGGCCTGTAGTTGTGAAAGTGACATCACAGGTCATCCTACGGGAGCACCTGATGTGCAAATGTGGACACTCGCAGATGATAAAGGAGGAGGGGGTTTAACGAGTACCAGATCCACCCCACTTCTTTCCCTCCATGGCGAAGATGCTTTATAAATGCAAAACCTTCTTTCCGAGAATGCTGTGCAGAACAACTAATGTGCTTGACAGAGACGTTCTCTGTCAACTAGTGCTTGACAGAGACGTTCTACTTTGCGAGGGTAGCATAATAATAGATCATTACGTCACTCACAACTCCGGCAGCCCTACTGCCGGCCCTGTTACCCTTTGGGCAGCCCCCTGAAGAGAGCTTTGGATTAATTCCTTATAGAGCTCTTTCGTTCCATATCACTTTTTGTCTTATTTTCCTGGTTTTGTGATTTCTATTTTAAACATATGCACTTAAATCTATCTCCAGGATTTTTCACTCTGTTAATTTTTATGCAATGGATATACTTTCATTAATATACAACTATTTGGATATTGCTTTATTAACAGTGATTATTCTCAATTGCAGAGAATCATAATAAAAGCACTGCAAGTTCTAAGTGATATTTTGAATGATAACGTTTACCACATGCAAGAAAAATGCTATCAATCACAGTGCTTATCCACAGATTTAAAATGCCCAGAAGTTTCTCAAACATTGCCTGGACAGAATTGCTCATGTTATTTTTACACTCACATCATCTCAATGAAACAAAAGGAAAAAAACATTTAAAATTCCTACAATGAAAGCTTAGAAATATACATAATGCATATATAGTCACAGGCACATATGTACATTTACATGAATGCTCACATAGATCCAAGTGTGTATTTATTAAGCCAAACTCTTCTCTTTTTTTCTATCAACATGGAATAAGTTATTGTTGTCCTCAGTGGAGAGGTGACTGGCTTATTCCAAAGGTGAAATGACAAAATGCTGATCCTCAAGGCACGTCAGGACCGAGAACTCACAACCCCACCAGACCTGAGCTAGCTGACGTGGTCTTGTTTTTTTTAGAGGTACCTCCCTTCTCACATGTGTTTTGTAAAAGCAAGGTGCATTTAAGTGTGTTAGGGGAGACAGAGTACGATGACTCACTTTGAAAGGAAGCAATATATTTCCCACTCCAGGAAAACCAAAATTTTCCCCATTAAGTATATCTAAAAGTACAATGAGCACACTTGTGAAGGGACTGTTGCTGTCATTTCAGCCTAATAATAGTGCTGTTAGTCACCCCTGTTGAAAACCAAGGGCAATGAATGACCGGTACTCCTGACTCTGGAGTAAAATTGTCAGAATAATGGCATTTCCTGGCCGGACTTCAAATGTGACGGTGATGAGAGCACCTTCAGATTCTCTCTTCTGAAGGATGAGTCAAGTGCCTCACTAAACATATTACTGAGTGATGTGCAATACTGAATATTTAATACACTGTTCTACCTTGAACATTCCTCCTTTCAGTCACATGAGCTAAAGCAGTGATTCTCACAGTGGGGTCCCCATGGACCAGCTCTGTCAGTATCACCTGGACACTTGTTGAACAACAAATTCCCGGCCACCACGACCTCAAAACCTCTGGGCACAGGGCCCAGCAAGCTGCACTGTAACACGCCTTCTGGATGATTCTGGGGCAAGCTCGAGTCTAAGAACCACCCATATGCAGAATCTACCCCAGCTCTGTTCCTTGATTCTTATTCTCAAGATACTTTGTTTAAAGAAACGTTGTTCATGTGTATTTGGGCTATTTGTTATTATCACCTAGGAAAATTCTTAGCATAGTTTGGTTTGAGAAAAGAAACCTTCATCAAAACTTACATGTAATTTTTCCAGGTCCTGTGCTGGCTTCGAGTCTTAGGATGCAGGGAACTGGACGAAGGGAGAGATGAGAAGGCTACAGCAATCCATTCAGACATGGACCCCAAAGCTTTGTGGGGCAGCCTTGTGGCAGGTCAGTGAGTGTCCACCTGAGTGGGGAGGAAGAGTTGTCCATTAGCAGAGTAAACCTTGCATGTTAATGTTCCCCCGCCTGCTACCCTGGTTCCTCCTTGCACCCTGCTGTTATGACCTCTAAGCTGACTTACTGTGCCTCTGGCTATGTGCTTCCTGACCCATCCACAGAAACAGAACATGATAAAACAGCCCATGGTATTAATGCCTGTGCTCAACCCCAGTGGCAGCCCTATTCCCTGAGTACTTCCTCCGGGTGAGCATCCCTCACGGGGCGCTGTCCTGAGCCCCAGAGCAGCTTGGAGACAAATCAATTTCTCCTTTAGTTCACCTCATGAATGTTTTCTTTCAACAAATCAGAACACCTTGGTTTAAAAGACACATGTGGCTGTACTGACAGGGCAACAGAGCAAGCACATGTTAAATTTGAGAATTCTGACTGAAATGAGATGATTCTCTGATTGCCTCAAATATGCTTTTATTTATTTATTTATTTGTTTGTTTATTTATTTATTTATAATGTGCCCCAGGCATGAACCAGCTCTGGCCACCAACGCAGGCAACAAGCCAGGACGAACTAAGGACTATACAACTGCTTTGCCCCTGACTGATGTAAGAGCAACACCACCAATCAGGTGTGTCCTCGCCCATTGCCAGAAGGTCAAATATGTTTATTTTTAAACTACTATTACTTTGGTTTTTGATGCTAAATGAATGAGCGCCTATTGTAAAATGCTTGGAAAATATGAAGAGGCATAAAGATCAACTCTAACCTTGACACTGATAAATCATTAGTGATATTTTGTTGTATAGGTCCATCCCTTAACTGAAACTTCTGGGCCAGCTGTAATTCAGAATTCAGAATTGTTTGGATCATAGAGAGCATTACCATGGCACTACTTTTTATCACAGAATACCCCATCAGAGTCTGGAGCAGCACTCCATAAACCCATTAAATATTCCTTGAGCAAAAAAAAGATGCATATTCCCATCAAGTCAAATAAAATAGAGCCTCACATTAGTTCAGATCAAATTTTTCTACCAAAGAAATGACCAAAAAGCCCTTTCTATTTTTGAAACCTTTTGGATTCAGAATTAGGGATAAGAGACTGTTGGATCGGTATTCTCTTTTCATGTATACAAAACACTCAGAGTTTCGTTTCTAATTTTTCATTCACTACCACATGAATGTGAGCATTTTCCCCATGTTAATGTTGTTGTTTTCTTAAAAACATGCTTTTCAAGGTCTACATAATATGACACCCTGTAGAAAAGGGCCTTATTTATTTAGCTATTTCTCTCATTTTTGGAATTATGAAAAGCTGTACCAATTTAAACTCCTGCTGTAGCATGAGTGCTGGTTAATTGTTTAATTGCCCACTTGATCACAGGCAAGGAAAAAAATACACCCACACTTTACACATCTTAAAGTTCTAATCAGTGACAACAGTATTTAGATTTTATTTTTGTTTTTCTTCTGCAGAAGACAGCGAGCCGTTTTTCACAAAATAAGAGAGCAACGAGATTAATGTAAATTCATCGTCCACTTGAACCTCATCAGACCCGACCTCATCAGACCCGGGCAGTGGGACAGCGGCCCCTGCGTCTGGGGTCTTCATTTGGGGGAGGGTGTGAGGCGATATGGAGATAACTCACACATAGTCCTCCGAAGAGGAAAAATTGGCTGCCGGTTACTTGTGGCCTGATAAATTCTGTTTCTGGACTACTACTGAGGCCTGGCGTTTCCCTTCCCTTTGGTGTTTTCCTATTTCTTGACAGTTCTCTGCTTCTCTGCATGGCCATCAGAGAGCGGAAAGAGCTGTGGAGACCAAAATCGCGTCAGACAGGCTCACAGAAATGGCTTTGGTGTGGGTGCCACACATGCATTATCTCATTTAATGCTGAGGGCATGGGTACAAAAACTGGTGCCCGCAGTCTGAAAGTATGTGCACACTCACCAGTCCTCTCCCACCCTAACATGCTGGGAGGAATCAGAGGTTTGGAATTGCAAAGATCTGTTCAAGCCTAGTGTTTTGAATGATCCTAAGACATTTCCATGACTTGATGATTTCCATTCTGGCTATAAATCTTAAATTTTTGTCAGTTACCTTATAGCATCTACATGAAGCAGGGGAAAATGGCATAAATAAAATTCAAAAATAACTTAGAAAATAGTGAACACTTTGAAGGTTCTATATTGACAGGAGGGAGGTTGTATCTCAGAGTACAGTAGGGAGTTGAGAGTCCATTATTTAACAGGATGCACACAGAGAAGACACGAAGACACAAACATAATACGTACTTTAAAAACCAAATAACATACAAACACAGTCTTCCCAAATGTATTATAAATTAGTAATGCTAAATCAGGGCTCACAACCCCAAGTTCCTTTCTATTTATAGCTATTCAAATTTTTTTTCTCTTTTCCCTTTACATGTATTTAACCTTACAGTATAATTGGTATAGAGAATGCCAAAATTTTATAAGCTAATGAAAGAATATTGAAGAGGTATTATATAGAATGAAATAATTTCATTCTTTCTCTTATCTATAAATTCAATTTCTGCACAGTAGAATATAGCATATAGTATAAAATGGCTGAAGTAGAAAGAGAAACAAGGAGATGTGAAAAAACTTCAGTCTTATTTTGGAAGTGAGTTAAAATGATCTTCCCAACGATCTTATCTGAAAGGTATATCTCTATCAAAGTTAACAAAAGACAATTATCAAACACGAACCATCTCCTTCTCTGTGGCTTCTCTTTATAATTTAAATAGCCTTCCTCTATAATTAGGTGTCAAGTGGGTAGACGGGCTTCTAGAAGAATTTTCTTTGCCACGATCAGACGATCACATGTACGGTTTATTGTCTAAGTACACGAGAGCCACAGGGTGTGAAAAATACAGTGGTAACAGAGGAAGTGACCCCTCAAAGAACACACTTTGTTTTTCCAAAGGGCCTCATTACTTGTGGGGGTGGGGGGTCCACAAAAGCAAACCACCAGTAATAACAGAAATGATTGCCAGAACCTCTTCAGACACTCAAACTACACAACTAGCATTTCTAAAGCTAATCACAAATTTGGATTCTCTCATTTTAAAAATATACTTCCAAGCAGCCCACTTCTGTTTTAATGCTGAACCAAAGTCTGTGCAATTGGCACATTATCAAAGGGGGGAAAAAGCACTTCTTGAACAAACTTACCATTTTCAATGTCACTAAATCTTCAACTGCAAAAATACCACAATCCGAAAACTAGTAAGGCCATGTGATTATGGTATGTTACATTTACAAGAGTTTATAGTTTCCCAAGCCCTAGGAGACATAGGTCTCTGTGACTCCCAGTAGCTTTGTTCTTTTGGGCAGGTCATTCACTGCCTCTAACACAGTTCATAGGTCCCCGCATGGATTAAATGAGAAGGCAGACAAGAGAATTTTCGTAAACTCTAGACATACATAAGATGTGGGTATCATTATTCTTTTTCCTAAGAACTATGTGAGGCGTAAAGCCATTAATCTTCCTTTCACAGTAAGGAAACTGACAACAGCCAAAAAAACAAAAACAAAACCACAACACTCTGAGTGACTCTCTCTGACTTGATTTCTGTAGTAAGTTGAGTAGGTTGGATGAAATGACTTTAATGTCTTCTTGAGGCCAATGGTTCTGTGATCTGGGACTTGGAAGTGATGGGGCAGTCTGAAGAAGGACTCTTAGGAAGTAGTCCCTCCTGGAGGCCAAGCCACCAGGAGGCCAAGGGCAGCACCCACCAATCTGAGGCCTGCAGCACTGGAGCAGGGTCCTTGAGTAGCCTTCTGCTCTGAGGAATGAAATAGGCGTCAACTAACTCATTTGTCTAATTAAGGGGCAGTTGGGGGCAACCTATGCAAATGGCCAGGGCTCCTGAGGCATAGGAGGCACCCACTTGACAAGCTTAAAACAACAGCTCTTTATTAATTGAGAGATTTCATTTCTCTAACAACTGGTGTACTGAAATAATTATACAAGGTCTGTCCAGAAAAACTGCAGCCACTGTTAGTATAGCGAGAATGGTTTGCATGACATCGATGTAACCTGGCAGCCAAGGAGAGTGGGCTGGGATGCACATGAGTGAATAATAACAACTTCACTGCACTAGTCAGTGAGGGTAGTAGGTGCCTTTGAGTGAGCATGTGTGCTGTGTGGCCGTCGCATTCAAAATGACTGAGTGAGTAGAGCAACAAATCTGCATCAAATTTTTTGTTGAGCTTGAACATTCTTCCACAGAAGCTACCCGGGTGATTCAGAAGGCCATATCTATGGGCAACGGGTGATTGGCAGCTTCACTGTGACAATGCTCCCGCTCATGTATCACATCTTGTGCAGAGTTTTCTGGCAAAACATCAAATCATCCAGGTGACTCAGCCCCCCTTACAGCCCAGATTTGGCGCCCTGCAACTTCTCTGGCTTTTTCCCAAACTAAAATCACCTTTGAAAGGGAAGAGATTTCAGACCATTGATGAGATTTAAGAAAATACAATGGGGACAGCTGATGGCGACTGGGAGAACTGTGTGAGGCCCCAAGGTGCCTATTTTGAAGAAGACTGAAGTATCATTGTCCTGTGTACAATGTTTCTTGTATATTGTATCTTCTTCAATAAATGTCTCTATTTTTCACAGTCCATGGCTGGATACCTTCTGGATAGACCTCATATAGTACTGGAAAGTCAGTGGACTAACAGCCCCACTGTGACTTGGCTATAAGTGTCAAGAGACAGCCACCTCTGTGGGCCACTCACACTTCTTGACTGAGCTCCCACAGCATTGTGAGAGAGGTGTAGAAGGGCTACTCTTTGTAGTGTGAGCACACTGTCCTCACATGGGAATTGCACTTTTAAGAGGATGGGGGCTACTAACTTGGGCCTTACTGATGGTGTTGTCCCAGTGATAATTCAACCTCCCACAATGAGGAGAATGCTCAGTATCAAGCTGTCCAGGATGGCAGCCACCGGCCACAAGTGGCTGTTGAGCACTTAGAAGGTGCCTAGTGAGACTGAGGCACTGGCTTTTAAATTTTAATCAATTTAAATTCAAATAGCCACTTGTTAGTGGTTCCTTTATTGGGCAGTGCAGCTCTCTGTAGGCTGCATCACATACCAGTTTTCTTGGATGTATTTCAGACCCCAGAAGCCCATGGGACAATAGCCATTCATTCAACAAGTATTTATTGTCCTCCTTCAGGGTGCTGGGCACCATTTATCTATCTTAAGATAATAATGAAGAAGATAGCCACAGACATCTCGCCTTCATGGCGTTTCGCAGCTAGACTGATTTCCAAAGACCCTACAAAAGCTCAAAGTGTTTTACCAGACTGCTCTTAGGAAAAGGTGGGTGAGGAAGAGATATGGTAATGCTACACTAAGCATGAAAGTGCCACTTTTTCATTTCTTCATATTTACTGTTAGAAAAGCCAGGGGAAAGTTTAAAAAAGAGATAGCTGAATGGTCACTATTCACTCACTCACAAGTAAAATAGCATACCCCAAATATGAGAAATTATCTGTAATTTCCTCTTTCAAAAATTTAAATTTACTGAGAAGAAAAAGTCGGTGGGACCGGCATTCTTAAGCTAAGAAACAAGTAAATGGTGTTTAATTGCAGCAACAGTCATAAAACATCTAAGTGTGTCTCCAGCTGCAGCAGTGGGCGAAGGAGTGTTTGTACCAATTAGCCGTGAAATGATCAGGTTTGCTGGAAGGTACTTCTGGTATAAGTCGGGTTGATTGCATTCTTTATCCCCACAACTCAACTCTTAGCTGAGATTTTTTTAGTGGCTTTAATGGAATTTGATGAGCAAAGCCCTATTTGCTTTTCCCCAGGAAATGACAGGTGGAGGTATTTTTATCTATATCACAACATAATTTCACAAATCTAATATCAACAACATAATTTCTAAGAAATATAAGAGTGTTTGGTTTAATGCTTTTCCGATTTCCAATATTACTTCTTGTGAATTCTTCCTTCCTATTCTAACCCCCTCTTCCTACCTTGCTGGGATTTAAAGCAATACAGAGGGGAAGACAAAATATCCAGAATTGGTTCATGCGCTGTCTGAACCTGAATTTCAGGTCTGCTTAAATATAAAAGTCCAGGGGCATCATGCTCTAGGATACAGTGGGTATTTTTGTTTTTGTTTTTTAACATTTTATTTATTTACTTTCAGAGAGTGGAAAGGAGGGAGAATGAGGGGAAGATAAACATCACTGTGTGGTTGTCTCTCATGTGACCCCCACTGGGGATCTGGCCTGCAACCCAGGCATGTGCCTCAACTAGGAATCGAATGGGTGACTCTTTGGTTCACATGCTGGCGCTCAATCCATTGAGCCACACCAGCCATGGTAGACACAGTGTTTTTAAGCTAATTCTCTCCACTGTATTTTATATTATTACTTGAGGGGAAAGCTTCGCCAAGGAAAACAAGCTGACTTTGCTCAGCATCACAATAGGGCTGTACCCGGATGACACCACTGAGCCAATCTAACTTCCGAGCTTCAAAATGCCATTCTGGCCTCCCTGCCCTAAGTTACACTATTGGTTTTTAAGGCTAATAAATGACTCCCGCATATCTCCCCTCACCCCAGCGCACACACACACACACATATGCACACACTCCATCACTTTTTCTCCTTTGGATTGAGTAGAAAGATAAATTACAGTGGTCAGAAAACAAAATCAGTGTTCAAAACTTAGTTCTAAAAATACAAGTTGCATTTAGAGACTATCATCTGCTAGAAAAGGCCAAAATTTCAAGTGTTCTGCTGGTCCCATGCTGTACAAAAATATTACTGAAAATTGGTGACAGCTTTAGTAACAAACATACTGTGGGTGGCCCTGGGGCCCTTATTCATATTCAGAACCGGGGACTGAGCGCTCACACACCACTACGGCCAGAGAGCTTTAAAACAAAGGGGGTCAACTGACGTTATTTTTTTGGAAACTACAGAGACAAAATTTTTTAAAAATCTACATTTCAAACAATTTAAGTAGTCTCTGTATGGCAGAGACATTTGAATCAGAGTCTGTGGCTTTTGTGTTTTGTTCTACTGGCATGGGAAGGTGGTGTAAGGAAATGGCTCTTTCTTTTTTCTACAACAGAAAGAACCTGGGGGGAGATTCGGCCATTTCAGACAGGATGGGGAAAATGAAGATGAAACACCTCTGAAAGTTTCCACTTACACATTTCAGGTGCCGGGACACAGTTATTCTATTAGTTGGAGAACCACAGCTAGAAAAGTCACTTCTTTGATATTCAAGGTGTTTAAATTCCCCAAATACAGTGAAGACCGTGTTCAGATTTTTTGCCTGTATCATAACAGGATGATGCAATCAGAACTACTTGCCATTAGATAATTCAGAGAGGAGAAAAAGCTAAAAAGAAACAAGTGCTGAAAACAGACAACCTGAAATTGATTTTTTGAGTTTCTACAGAGTTCATGTCATAAAAATGTAACATTGGCCTGTATTCATTAATATTATTTCCATTTATGAAACTTCCATGTGCTAGGAACCCTGCTAGGAATTGTGCAGGTATTATTAGCCCACAGGGTGGATGAGAGAGCCATGGCTCAGAGGGGCCAATGCCTCAGGTCACATTCACGCAAAGGGGACGGACATGCAGCTGAGTCCATGTCCGCCCGACCCTAAAGGCCACCCTTTTCCTGTGCCACACTGCCACCCACTACAATTTGGGTGACTACATCTCTCTCCCCAAAGAAAACATAACCTCTTTCATATATGCTGCCAGTAAAATGTCAAGTAAAGTGATAAAGCTTCAGGTTCTACAGCAATTTAATTATTTGTGTAAAAAGAGTTGATTAGCTTGTTAGTACTAAAATGATTATATTTCATGAAGTATATTAAAATTAAATTTTTTGAGTGCAGTTTCTTAAAAAAGGTACTACCAGGTATCTTATTAAGTATGACCCAGATCATTCTCTGAAGGCAAATTAGAAGCACAGACACCTGTCTTAGCCATGGACTATCAGGTACCTCACGCTGGTCCCAGTCTTTGAAGAGCATCACCATTCCTGAAATGCCCAGGCAGAAAATGTCCAAAGTAGGCTCTAATGTGTCATTTTATTCAAGATACCATATTTTCCACCATTATGTCAAAGACCATGCATGAAATCATGCAGACAGTGACCAGGCTTGTTTGCAGGCATGCAGATGGGCATGCGCTGTAGAGGCCGCCTGACAACTGGTGAAGGGCGGTTTCTTGAGAACTCAGATGGGCTTGGCCTGGGGTCTTCAGGGCTCTCCATATGTAAGAGCTTTGCCTCCCTGTGTGCTTCATCTATCAGTCCAAAAACTTGCAAATTCCTGCTCTTTTGGGGGGAGCTGCACATGCCTGCCAGCCTCGTCTGCCAGGAACAGGTGCCCCTTGATTTAGAGGTTGCCCAGGTGGGTCCCATACAAGGCAAGTTGCTGCTGGACTGTCCCCATGTAAGGCCAGAAAGGTCTGCACTGAGCCTACCACTGCAGCAAGGGTGAGAGCTGTGAGCCTGGCCAGGGAGCTTGAAGACATGCGAGGCCTGTGGCGTCTGAGAAGTGTGAAGCCCCATTTCCGAAAAGGCATTACCCTGCTGTCCAGCCCAAACCATAGCAGTCGCCTTTGATATTCTTCCCTCCTTCACGTCTAACATCCGAGCCATCAGGAAGTGCTTTGATTCTACTTTCAACTTCTATCTCAAATCTGTCCACCCCTCCCTGTATCTATTGCCATCACCACCACGTCTCATCATCTGGCTCACTGTACCATCAGAGTAACTGGCCTCTGTGTCTGCAATTCTCTCCTGGAATTGAGGATCCCCAAGATCACCCCAGGTCGGGTGATTCCCTAGGAGACTCACATAAGGACCTACTACGTATGAAAGGTTTTCTTACAGCAAACGCAACCCCCTCCCCCAAAGTTTATTTTCTACCTGTCTTTTCCTGTGATCCTTTTTTGTGCTCACAGCTATGATTTATTACAGCCAGTCTGAACCCTGACTGGAGGCTCTGGCCACACACCTGCCCTCACCCTCCCCTCCAGCTGCCATCTCCCCACAAGACTGCTTCTCCCGCACAGGCTCTGCTTCCTGCTGCATCTTCCTCACATGACAAACTCTGCTTCTCTCTTTGGATTTACAGTCTCCATGTTCCTGCCACCATCTGCCTTGTATAAAAATCAATCATGCCTAATTTTGCTGTGGTCACACACCCTTCAGAGAGACTCTGGGGTTGCAGCCCTGAGTGCTGCTGTGCCCACGACCACGTGGCACCGTCACCTCCAGTCTTACAGCCATCCCTCGCCCAGCCTGGCGTCACCCTCCAGGCTCCTCGTGTCCCAGCCCTCTGTTCCAGATGACCTCAGTCCCTTCTCTTCCTCGTTCCTGTCACCAAACTCATGGCTGATTCTTGGTAGGCTGAAGAAGAGGAAGAATGGGGGGCAGAGCAGAGTGCAAGTCCAAAGCAGCAGAAGCTGCTGTGGAAGGGGCTGTGTTTGTCCATGCGGATTTTATACTGTTTTGCAGACCTTTAAAATTTTTTCTTTTGTAATCCACAGATCAGCAGAACTGAAAGGTGCTTGGAGATCAGTGAGTCCAACCTCCTCATTTTACTAATAAGACGTGAGGAAAGGAAGGCAGAAAGGAGAAAGCATTTATTGAGGGCTTAACCTCTGCTTGGGATACACAGTCTCAGGCCCCACAGCCAGTGAGTGCAGAGCTGGGACCACACAGTAGCTAAATGAGAATTTTCATCCCACACGTTTTTGCCTGTTATGTACACATTCATATCACACATAGGATAGGGCTTGACATTTAACATACAAAGGTAACTGGAATTCCCATCTCAAAAGGAAAATGTTTTTTTCCCTCTGTATTATCCAATACATTTTTTATTGTGGTTAAATATGCAAAACCTAAAACTTATCGTTTTAACCATCTTCCAGCGTACAGCTCAGTGGGACAAAAGACTTGTACTTTGTTGTAGGGCCCTCGCCACTGCCCAGCCCTGCACATTTCTAAGTGTCTTCTGAATAGTAAATCCAAAATAAGATTGAAGGAAAAGACAGGCAGGAAATAAACCTTTGTAGGGGTGACATTTTATCTAACATAACCTTTCATACATGTCTGTTCTCTGTGACACATTCTCCACTATTCCCCTGGTCCTAAACCGGAGCTCTCAGAATGCCAGTCACCAGGTAAAAAAGGTAGCTTTGGTTGTTTCTCTAGGATCTGCATCACTGTACCAGCTTACAAAAATGTTACACAAAGCAGGGCAACACAGCTCGCCATGCCTCCTGCATCAAAGGACAAGTTAAACAGTGTTTCTTGGAAAGACAGGCATTTACCAACGTGCTACATCTAGATGGAGCTGTCCCCGCCACTCCAGTCTGTTTCTAAGCAGGGTTTAAAAATGTTGGCACAGAGCACAAAGAACGTCCCTTAGCTATTCAGCATTTAGTTCAACTCCACAATATATTTAGCAAGATTTTTTTCCCCTTTCCCTTCTCGGTTTAATGACCTCAAATGTACCAACATCCTGTCTTACCTAATCCCCGAACAAGTTCTATCAAATGCCAGGACAGAATCAGACAGCACTGCAGGCAGTGAGATCATTTGCTAAGAATTCATTTTTATTCCAAAAATTAGGAGTGCCAGACCATTTAACACAATCTATCACACAGCCAGAAAATTAGCCTGGCATCTGAAGAGAAACATCTAAACTCATTTTTAAAAACCTTCCTCCCATCACAGGCCCTTTAACAACCTGATGACTTTCTCCAGAAAAAGATGCACAGACACAAATCCCTTTAACACAAAAGAAAGGGTCCAGGGACCCTTAAAAGCCCATGAATCCACGAATCCCCCAAAGTCCGTGAACCCAGGTTAAAAGCCCCTGCTGTGAATGAACTCCAACAAGAGTTCCCTGTCCATGGGCCCCTGTGCCGTCGACTCCTGGCCCCTGGAGCAACCCAGGGTGACATTTTCTGGTGTCGCTTTAGTCTCTGGATGTGAAATGACTTTCCTTGTTTTGGTTTCAGGAACGTCCCCACCTGGCTTCTGCCCAAACTTACTGTGAACATGGCTGAGCCTCTGACCAAATCGGCCGGCTGCTCTGGTAGCACTCGGCTTTCTCTCCAGTCTATGATGTGCTTGCGCTATCCCGATGGTCTTGGGTTCTGCTATTTTGCTGTCACGGACCACGCTGCCCCCCCCCCCCCCCCTTCCTTGTTGGCCTTTCATGGTACTCTCATAATTTAAAAAATGAACATTAACTTTTTTCTTTTCCACAAGTAACAATCTCCAAGTTTGTATTTAAGTCCTTTGCTTTTTCTCCAAAAGTATCCTTTAACCTTTCACACCTCTGCCCCTTGGGAATAATATGCCCATTGCTGTTAGCAGCAGGCCCTGGGGCCTCTGTCCGACTGGACACAGGGTTCCTGCCTCAGGAGCAGTGGGAAGCGAACAGCCTAAAGTCAGACAGACCTGGTTCCATCCCAGCTTACTGGCTGACTGACTCTGGCCAACTGATTTAAAAGAAAACTCAATTTCCTACTATGAAAAAATAGATATGATAATACCAGCCTTTGGAGTTTTTTTAAAGGATGATTGAGTGACTGACTTGACATATACACAGTTTCTGTGACGGAAAAGGCTTATACGTGGTGATTCCCACTTTTACCCTCTCCGACTCTTCACGTATGGCATTTGGCACACACTCTACATTTCAGAAGCAACCCTTGCTACTCTCCGCTAGGTGGGCAGGACCATGTACGTTTCTAGTCTTAGGTATGTACCTTTTAAAACAGGTTTATAGAGATATAATTCAGTGGTTTTTTAGTGTATTCACAGAGTTGTGCAACCATCACCACCACCCCCATCTAATTTCAGAATGTTTTTTATCACCGCATACAAGAAACCCCACACCCATTCGCAGTTACTCTTCCTTCCCCCTTCCCCCCACCCTCAACTATCACTGACTGGTCTACTTTCTGTCTCTACGGATTTGCTTATACTGCACCTTTCGTACAAATGGAATCATATACTAATGCAGCCTTTTCCATTTAGCTTCATTTACTTCACATAATGTTTTTAGGGTTCATCCATATTGTACTATGTATCAATTCTTTCCTTTTTTATGGCTGACCAATAACCCATTGTATGCATATATCACATTCCATTTATCCATTCATCTGCTGATGGACATTTGGGTTGTTACTACTTTTTGGCCATCAGAATGATGTTGCTATGAGCACTTAAGTACAGTTGGTATATGTGGACATATGTTTTCAATTCTCTGGGACATACTGTACACTTCGGAGTGGACTTGCTGGGTGTGATGACTAATTTTATGCATCAATTTGGTTAAGCCATGATGTCCAGATATTTGATCAAATGTGTCTGGATGTTGCTGTGAAGGTATTTTTCACATGAGATTAGTATTTATGTCAGCAGATTTGAGTAAAACAGATTACTCTCCATTATGTGGGTGGCTCTCATTCAATCAGCTGAAGACCTTAAAGAAAAAAGACTAACTTCTAAGGAAGAGGGAATTCTGACAGCCGACTGCCTCTGAACTTGAACTGCAACATCAGCTCTTCCCTGGGCCTTTAGTCTTGCTGACCTACCCTGCCTATTGTGGGCCTGCCAATTTCTTAAAATAAATCTCTCTCTGTTTATATACACACACCCTATTGGTTCTGTTCCTCTGGAGAACCTGACCAGCATACCAGGGAATATGGTAACTGTATTTAACATTTTGAGGAGCTCCCCAACTGTTGTTCCACAAAGCTGCACCATGTTACAATCCCAGCAGTAATGTGTTATGGTTCAGATCACTCTACATTCGCAACAACTGCTATCAGTCTTTTTGTTTTTAGCCATTTTAGTGGGGGTGAAAGTGGTATTTCACTGGAGTTTTGGTTTGCGTTTCCCTAATGGCTAGTGGTGTTAAGCATCTTTTCATGTACTTATTAGCCACTTACAGATCTTTTTTTGGAGAAATACCTATTTTGATCCTTTGCCCATTGTTGTTATTAATATTTTGATTTGTTGATTTTATAGAGAGAGCAGTAGGAGATAGGAATGGAGAGGAGGAGGGAGGGAGGGAAACAAAGAGAGACAGACAGACAGACATCGATTTGTTGTTGAAAAGACCATTCTTTTTCTATGAAATCATTCTGGCACCCTTGTTGAAAAACTGACTACAAAGTTTATTTCTGGACTCTCAATTCGATTCATTGGCTATCCTACAACAACTCTGTCTTGACTTCAAAACCCTGTAGTATGTTTTGCAGTCAGAAAGTTCTCCAACTTTGATCTTCTGTTTCAAGTTTGATTTAGCTATTTGGAGACCCTTAAATTTCCATATGAATTATAAAATGAGCCTGTCGATTTCTGCAAAAAAGCTAGCTGGGACTTGGGGGATTGTGTTGAATATCTATGTTGATCAGTTTGGTGGTATGGCCACCTTGACAATACTACCTTCCAATCTATTGGATGTCTTTCCACTTATTTAGGTCTTCTTAATTTCTTTCCATAGTGTTCTGTAGCTTTCAGTGGACGAGTCTTGGACTTTTTAAATTTATTCCCAAGAATTTCATTCTTTTTGATGCTATTGTAATAGTTTTCTTAATTTGCAGAGCGTTTCATTGCTAGTGTATGACATAAAGCTGGTTTTTGTATATCAGCCTTTTATCCTGCACCCTCACTGAACTTGTCGGTTCTGACAAGTTTTGTGTGTGTGTTTTGTGGATTGGAGTTTTAAGTATTTTTAAGTATTCTAAAGCACAGGTAAATCCCAGAACATAAACTGAGCAACTAAATTGCACTGCAAACACCAGGAGACCTCACTACTAGCTCCTTTTCCCTTGGTGCTGGGTGATGGTCTTGCTTCTGGGTGCCAGTCTCAGTGGCATTCCTACTCTCGCTGACGCCTCTACAGTGACCTGGAGAGGTAAGTTCCTGAGACCCCAGGAGAGGTGGTGTAACACAAACTTTTTTTTACAAACATGTGTTATAACGACACTTCTTTATAAGGTCAGGTTCTCAGCCTACTCCTTTAGATCTATTTAAGTGGGAATTATAGGTAAGGACATCACAGGGTCTGACCTCACAATTATCAAAGTAACAAAATGCAAAGTTTTGTTTCTATGGGAAACCACATCCTAAGGGACTTTTGAACCTTCCTGTCAGCAGAGACTGCTCATGGGTTTTCACAGATACTCACTCCATCTTTTCACCTCAGGATGCACTTCTAGGGTACACGACTTTGAGAGAGAGTGGTGGTTCTTTTCACAAAAACTGCTACACTTGACACAAATCATATATATTTCACTTGATCATATTTTGCTTCAGGTTTGAAAACTGACTTCCAGCCAGCCAGCATTCAGAGACCTACTTTGCATCTTCATCCATGAGTCACTGATTCAAGCACGCGTTTGCCCAGAATACCCAGGCATGTGAAAGTATCAAAATATCACACTTTGATTGATTCAGAAAGCTATTTTCTACCACCGTGCAGTCTGAGAGTTTCTGTGCTGCGTGTGACTAACTGGGGAGGTGTGGGGACAGAGAGCCAGGAGGCGCCGTGTGGAAGATCTTGTCCCTCCTTCTCAGGCACCAGATCCCGGGGTAAAAACCCCCATTCCCCATGGCAAAGCAGGTCGGCATGATGCTCGTCTGAGCACAGTCTGGGTATCGGAGTCATCTTTTGAAGGGATCCTGGTATTTCGGTTTGACAAAAATCGAGAAACATTTTAGAAAGAAAATCGGATTTGTGTGTAAATGAAGAATATTCCTGAAAAGAAACTCTGTTACGAAACTGAAATCTGGAGACCGCGGTGGTGCTAAGTTGAGTCATCAGTTCCCTTTACACCCTAATAATTGACGGCACTTTGATCACGATGACTGCTCTGGGTGATGCTTTGTTGTTTGCTTTTTTAAGTACTTCCTTGTGTAAACAGGTTGTCTCACTATCGTCTTGCAAGCATGTTTACATTTGGGGGATCGTGGGGAACATCTGTTAGAAACAGATTTCATGCTTTTCTGTCAACTTAGGGAAATCTGAATCATATTTCTTGTAGTACAAAAAAGCTACTGGAGAGTTAAATGAAATTCTACCGGAAGGGAGCTTGATGGGATATTTGGATTGCTCTTCGTGTGTGTACTTAGGAATTTGGCTGTATGGGCAGCCACGTCCACAGGCATACCTCAAGGCCCCTGTAGTGTGAGACGGGGTAGGGGAAGGGGAGGAGAGGGGGCAGGAAAGAAGGGTCAAGGTGGCCAACAGCTCTTCCTACAACACCCTGTTCCAGCTCAGAACTGCAGGGAGCCCATGACAAAGCTGGCCCTCTGAAACGTCATCATGTCAAGGTAGAAGGACAGAACATATTTCATGCAACCCATGTGTTAGCTTGGTTTATAAAATTTTACTCCTTATAGACACACACATGAGCTCCACTTGTACCTCCGCTCTGAGCTGCACGAATCTAAAAGCCAGGCCTTCCTGGGGGCCGTCTAGCTCAGGGCTGTGCAGCCAGCCCACAGACTAGGTGGGCACCTGTGGGTTATGCGCCCTCATGCTGCAGACACTGACCCTCGGGGTGAGGAAGTGGAAGTGGCGGCAAAGGGGCTTTCGGAGTACACAACAAAGGTTTCCTTCGCTGTTGTTCTGGGGAGACTATGCTGAAACGCAATAGTCAAATTTTTCCCCATCTAGCCAAATATATCAGGGTCTTGCTATGGGTTAACCAACCAAATTTTAACTTAAAAAAAAATCATCTAATTCTTTCATCTCCTGTGGTTTCTTTTTCCCATACATACTTTGTGACACATTCATCAGCAGCAAGTTTAACAACTTGAGGGCACCAGAGTGAACCAAACCAACAGCAGTCGGACACGCCAAGGACCCAACGTAGCCAGAAAAAGAAAGATACCAAGGAACACCAGACTGAACTGGGTAAGTAATCAAGTAGCCGTACTTCAAATACACAAATATGATTCATTTTTAAAGGCCTACACATGTTACACCCACTTTCAGGAGTTTCCCAAAGTAGTTTAAAACTATTTGATGTTGCTTCCTGTTTTTCAGTCCCTTTATCTGTTGATGGGGGTGGCAAGGCTACTGTTACCAACTGAACAAGAAGAAAAGTGAAGGATGGAGCAAGTTTCCCAGTTTTAGTCATCAAAATTTGCTTTAAAAGTCCTCATTTTTAGACTGAAAATTGGGGGCTCTAAGCTTCAAAGTAAGATTTAGCTCACATTATAACTTACGACTGCATCAACATTTTGGGGGGAGTTCATGAAATTCTTGCATCAACTACCGGTCCCCTGTTCTCTCCAAAGCTCCCTACTAAAGCCAGCAACCTTGAGAGGAGAAAGAAGAAAACAGGGCCAAGGCTCACTGACCTTGGCCTGTTAGTCAATCCATTTCCCTTTTCTTTCTGGGGATGAGAAATGACTAGAAGACCTTACATGATCTGAAGCCAAAGTCTCAGGAACTCTGGAATATTTCAGAGCTATTTAGTCAATAAAGTTATCTTCAGGTACCAGCAGCAGCTCCGGAGAAGTGGCTACCTCTTTTATTTGGCCACAAGTGCTCATTATGTTAGTCAAGTAGATGGTTAATGAAAAGTAAACCTACCCTCTCCATGAGATAAACACCAACAAATACCACAACAGGGTGAGAAGTATTTTCAGGGGTGGCTAGTACACCCCATGATCAAAGGCTTGACCACAAAGTGGTTGATTCCGACTGGACACCTCCAATGAGAAGAAAGGTACTCTCTCTTGAGTAGCCAAAGCCATTTGGGGGAGACATGTGCATGATTCCATTGCAAATAACACCAGCGAGTTCTCTCTGGGGCAAGTCCACCTCCATGTAGCCCACACATACTGGTCTGCCCTCCAGTGTAGCCAGGGCATGGATTACACCCCCCAACATGGTAGGGAGCCATCACGGCTTCTTCTCCTCAAACCCCAGGTTCCGGTTCCTTTGCATGTCACTTGGGACATGGTTCGAGTTCTCACACCATCATTGTCTTAAGCCATTGTTCTTTGAAAAGGAAAAAAAAAGCTCTAAACTTAAAAATAACCATTTAAATCTAATAACCACACAATAGCCAGTAATGCATTCACCCATACAACCATCAAAATGTGATCCCAAACACAGCCTACTGTTAACAGTGATGAATAGGCAGAATAATCCATCACCTTCTTAGTCCTGCAATGCACATCACGATTTCACTGATATTTTGAGTATCTCCCTGACATCAATGACCAGGATTGAGTTTGTAGGAAATAAGCCCTACAAGGATTTTTCATATACTGCTATTGCCTTTTATTTCCCACATTCTCTATTTGTAAAGCTGAATTTTTTTTGATACAACTGTATCTTGACGCTAATTCCTATTACTCAGCATCAACTCTCTCTGGTCAAGTTCCCTGTTTTTTCCTCTTTCTTTGTTTATCCACTCAGCGGCAAAGGAACACGTGAAAGAGAACTGTGCTCAAGAGATTTTTAAATCATGAAATTGTACCAGGCTTATAAAGCAGTGGTCAGTACAAAAACTAGCTCAGTACACAAGACCCTTTAAGAATTGACTCAGTGTATTCTGTATTGGATCCTGCTTGGTCAATTCTAAGAGGAAGCTCAGAATAAATATTTACCATATTTACTTATTCTACCGAGAACTGTCTAAGACAACAGGATGTTTAACGATGAAACAGATTTCAGGAATTCTGCTCTGCGCAGCGTCCTGCCCATGGGTTATGAGGACTGATACAAGATCCAGTTTCATAATGAAACCAGACACAGCTCACTTCCTCTTTTTGTGAAACCACCCCCTCACCTGCGGGATGTCTTGAGATGACACAGAGTTAAGTCATGTATCACTAACCTGAGCTACTTAAGGGAATGACTGGCAATCATTACCATCAACAATATTTAAAATATCCTCCTGGGAAGATGGACAGCATTTTCTTAGGATGAAAAATTGCCCTAAGCTTACCTGCTCCAACTGCTGGTCCCTATAGTCTTAAAAGGAGAAACATTTCAACCTCAGAGCTGTTTCCTTTTCTAATCAACATAATGAGGAGAGGTCAGGAAATGTCAAGAAGTACCCAGAGATGAGTGGATAACTGGGCTACGTGTCTATTCATCTCTCATTACCGAACGTGCACAACCAAAGAAATTACTGAGTACTCTTTGTGAAATTCCCTCCACTTCTGCACCCCCTGGCTCTTGGGAGATCTAGGAGAGGAGGCCAACCCCAAACCCAACCTGGCTGTCCAGTGGGCTGTCTCCTTCCTGCAGCCTGGAGGAAGAGAACCAGAGGCTGGGGTGGTGGAGAATGGCTGCCATCTCTCCAGACACATGAAGGAAAAACTCCAAATACAAACCCCGACAAATAAACATAGTACCTAGATCTTTCTTGTCTCAGAGCCCCTCAAAGAAATTTCTTCCCTTTTGGCTGTTTTGTACTGTCAACCTTTTTATTGGGGGCACAGGAATGATCCGCCCCATTCTCAGGTTTCCTGTTTGCTCAGCCTCCTCCCATCAGGAATCAGTCACTATTCTTGAGCTATGGCCCCAACCCTCCTCCCTCACTGAAGGAATTTGTTCCTGCATTTATCCTCACTCTCTGTGTGACAGCAATTTCTTTCTCTCTCCTGGACCATTGGTGTAAAGGCATTAACATTCATCTCTAAACCCCTTCCTGATCCCTTAATTTCTCCAGGTACCACCCCTTTCTCTCACCCTCAGAAGAGTTGTTGCCATTATTTCCTCATTTCTCTCTCTCTCTTTAACCTGGGGTAAGTTCATTTTGTGTTAATTCAGAGAAGTCATCTTTATCAAGGTTTCCAATGATTCTGTCTTTCCAGTTCCATGCTCACTCAGAGCATGGACCTGTGTTTTCATCTCACATCACTCATGATCATCATCACTTCACTCAGCTGCTAACCTCCTCTATGAAACAACTTCTTTCCAATGGTTGTGGCACCACATCGTCCTGGCTTCTCATCCTGCCTTCTCACCTCACCTGTGACTCCTTCCTAGTCTCCTCGGCTGGCCTCCCCTCTCAATGTCAGCATGTTTCAGGGCTCCAAACCTTGGACTTTTTGTCTTTGAACTGTATATCCAACATGTATCTCAAATACAGCACAGTTGAAACAGAATTCTGGTTCCCGCCCTCCCTACCATCACTCTCCTGCTTGAAACCTTTCTTTTGGACCTCACGCTGCTCTTACAGTAGAATCCCAAAAGGTCCTGGTCTGACTCCCTCTCCTTGTTCATACCTGTCCTCCTCTTCTTCCCCCTTCTCCAGTCACTTTAACCTGTAGGCCATTCCTTGATTCAAGTCTTGTTTGCTTTGGTGCTTTTGCATTTTCTTTAGCCTTGGCCTGGAAGGCCCTTTGCCCAGGTCTGGGCACAGTAAGGTCCTTCTTTGTATTCAGGTCTTAGCTCCTGTGTCAGGCATTACCTGACCTTTCTATGCATGCCTCCCCGGAGTCACCCTCCTCTTCTCGATCACTTAGCTCCATTTTATTACCTTCACAGCATTCATCTCTCTCCGAAATCATCTTGTTTATTAATATGATCACTGGTTTATAGTCTGTATTCCTGAGAGAGATTGTGAATTTCCACTAGGACAGGAATCGAGTTTCCTGTGCTCTGCTGTATTACCACCACCCGGGAGAGCACTCGGAACACAACAGGTCAATATTTGCTAAATGGATGCAAGCATGCATGCATGAGTAACAATGGATGGTATGAAACTATGAGAGAGCCCTCTGTGTACTGCAAAATGTCGTATACATACATGCTACAACTAAGTACATACTCTGCCTTCTCAAACAAGTCACTGATGACAACATCAGCGTAGGAATGTTTGTCACTTTGACACCCTTTCTGCAAATAAAGCAAGTGTCCAAGCTCTAACCATCTCTCTCCAGTCCCCGAACCGCTCTCCTTCTGCTCACCGGTCTTCTTCTTCTCCAGGCCATCCTCTACAATGCAGGTCGTCAGTCTGTCGGCATGGAAACCCGATCACAGCACTTCCCAGCTTCCCACCGATTTTAGGATGAAGCTGAAATATGGCTTCCAAGGTTGTTCATGACCAGGATGCTGCTCCTGCTCCAGCTTCATCTCTGGCCAGTGCTTCTATCCTGATGTAAGCCCCAGCCATCCCAAACTTAAGGTTTTTGAAAGCGCCAGGCATTGTCACTTCAAGATTCACATAGTCATTCTTTCTTCTTCCCCTCCCTACCACCAGGCAAATGCATCCTTCAGGTGTAAGATTAGAGAGCACTTCCCCGGGGAACGTTTTCTGAACCTCCCCGCCTGGGCTAGGTTTACTTCTTTTGCAATTTTACAGCATCCTATACTTCTGCAAAAACAGCCCATGTTTCTCTACGCTGGTTCCTTACTTATGTCTCCTCCACTCACCTGTAAACTCCTCAGGGCAAGGACTATGCTCACCTGTCCATCACTGTGCCCTAGCACCTAGCATGTTACCTAAGACACCATGGATACTGAATAATAATATGAAATTAGCCAATAAATGAATATTTGAATCCCAAAGTCAAAAGAAATACTTCTAGAGAGTATATGCAGTTAGCTTTGACTTTTCTCTTTTCTTTAATGTTTCTAATTCTTCCTAATTCCTGCACTTTCTTTTCAGCTTTCTAGTTTCACTTATATTTTGGATCAACATGTATCTCTCCATTATTTTGTTTTCCAGAGCAACCCAGAATAAACAAGTTTTCTTTATCTCACCTAAGGTTAGGCTCTTTTCTTCTAAAGCCTTGTCACCTTCACTTTCTTCTACTTCATCTCACATTTGCAAGCATCTATAATTACTACCTTGAAGTGTTTATTACTAACTATAATAGTTTTCTTTTATGATTAATTATATGGCTATGTTTAAGGACAGTTAAGTCTAATGGACAAAGTAGATTTCCTTAGAGCAATTAAAATTGAAGCTAATAAGCTTTAACACAAAGCCATCTCCTATGGACCTCTTCTAGGAGTGTAATGCTAACCAAGAAAGCGGAAGGAGAGCCATCTATTATCTGTACCAAGGGAATAGGAACAGTGGCTTTACACAGCTGCTTTTCTTTGCTATTGACTAGCTTTTCCTTCTCCGTGGAGAATGCAGGCGAGATTAAAGGACAATGATATTCTATGAGTACATAATTCTTTCAAGCAAATGGATTGCAAATTAGGAAAAATTACTCTCCAGTGATTAAAAGCATTTTCTAGGAGCCAATGTTATTGCATCCAAGTACTTCACTAATGCCACTGGGGGAGTTTATTCCTTTGAAAGCTTTAGCTGCATAGCTGATAAGAGTGGTAATAATTTCATTGTATCTGTATTTACCTGTTGTTAATACAGGCACATCAATGACCAGTACACGTGAGCTGTGATTATCCTGTTAGTGTCCATATATTATCATTAACTCAAGAGATAAGCGTTTGATGAGCGGAAAAGCCTTAGTGGAAGACCAACATGCATGCTTAAGACAAGCGGACACAATCAAGACAACAGGATCACTCTAAGTATCTACAGTCAAAGTGGAATGAGCAAAGGCTCATCTGCTCTTCTTCATGGGTGTGCAAACCAGCAGCAGCATCGCAGCCATCCAGCGTGTGGGTTCTGGGGCCCAACCAGACCTGGCTTTGGATCCAGGCTCTGCCATTTATGGCCTATAAGGTATCTAGAAAAAGTTACGTAACTCTTCTATATCCAGTACTATAAAATGGGAATAACAGTACTTACCAGACAGAAGGTTTGTGTGTGTGTGTGTGTGTGAGAGAGAGAGAGAGAGAGATGATTAAAAGAGATAATACACATAAAATGAAATTTGAGTACAGTCCCCAGTACACAGCAAATGTCTGGAATATTTCAGCAACATTAAATATTCTATGGCATGGTTTATTTCCCTTTGTACAAACATGAGACACGACATCATATACAATGTAAAAACTTTATTTACAGGGAAGGCCTTATGTGACACTTGTGAGCTTCCATGTGTGTCTGACACCTGGGAACTCTTCCCTGCATGCTGTAGGAACTGTTTGAACCTATACCTGCCATGCACATACAGCTACACCTCCCAGTGGTGACGGAGTCACCATCCCTCCAGGGTCTCCTGTGAGCCTAGCCCATGCTGCCTTTGGGTAATTACATTAGTTTCAATCAATAACTAAAATATGAAGACTGAACGAAGGATATAAGGAAAATTCACAGATGCCAAAAATCAACTTAAACTCTGATATCATATCCAAATTACATCATTTAAAATATGGTACACATTATAGAGAAATGCATAATGACAATTCAAACCACCATTGATTCGTGATGCAGGTTGATTGAGTTATCACTAAAAGGCTGAAATTTGAATATAAAGAATAGATAAGCAGCTGCAGAAACAACCTTCTAAAAAGATATAATATTACCCAGCAGCTGGAAAAGTAATTATTTATTAAAAATATTCAGAATTTAATATTATATAATAATGTAAAAGTTGCTAGAAGGATATAATTAACATTTGCTGAAGATTCTTAGTGGGTTAAAATGTTTTAAATAAAACAAATATTTAGTTGTTGGCAAACAACCTCTTAAAATATAGCATTCATTCACCTTGAAAACTACTAACGTCAACATTTCCAGATAATTATGAAGCCATGTTGAAAATTCCCAGACCTGTGTGTGAGAACATTTTTGATTTGTCTACCACTGAAACACTGTCAAAGTCAGGGAGTTGTTCATCTTGCTTTACGTTATTTGTCACACTCTGCCTGTCACTAGAAAAATGGGTCTTGCTCAGGTACAGGGAACATCAAGGACTCAGAAAACTAGCAAAGCACTTGGAGATCCTGATGTAATAGAAAGATACACGAGGAAGAGTCAGAGGACCTGGCTATAACACCTTTTGTCTTTTTTAAAGCTGTGTGACCTGTCTCTGTCTTTCTCCCATTCATTCGATCATTCATTCATTCACCTATTATAGGTATTGGGGATAGCAATGAACAAGACAGACATGCCCCTAGCAGAGTTTATTCAATAAGTCCTTCTCAGCACCCTAAAAATGGGGGTTAAACCAAAAACACGATGAGGAATTGAAACCAGATGTCACAATAGAAAGCCCACACTGGTCCCCACTCTCATGGAGCAAACAGTCTTTGAGTCTGTTTCTTTATCCATAGTACAAGAATAGAAAGACCTGCCTTCTCTACCTCAGTACGGGTCAAACCGTGAGCACTCGATGTATTACACAAATTTGAAATGCAAGAAAAAACACTGCCTTATCAGAATAAACCATTAGAAAAACCAAATCTCTTCAGTTCAAGATTTTCAGAGCAAAGCTTGCCTTTTTCACAGTATTTTTATTGATGTATTTTAGGCCCTTCAGAAGAAGCCAAATATCTGTGTAACTATAAACCTCTTTTGAATATCTTGAGTTTTGGTGAAGATTTTAATAACTCTAAGTGGGTCCCCTATGTTTGGGAGAGCTGTATGAATCATTTAAATATGATGTGCTTCTTGAATAAGGTTTTCACCCATGAACTTCTGGGAGGGGTTCAGAATATACCCAGCAGAAAGTTCCTAACTGAAGGACCATAATGGTTTGGGTGGATTGATCAGCCTTCTCCATCTCCTCTATAAAATATATGGACCAACACTGTGGTCAGTGAATGCTGGACGCTGCTCCCTGGTACTCCAGATGAAAATCGTATGCTTAAACTACTAATCCAGCTGTGCTTGTTACTGTAATTACATAACTTAATTAAACAGTACATTGGCCAGAGAAATACAAATGTGAAAATAAAGTTATTTTTCTGAAAATTTAGTGAGATAAAGGACATGAAAGAAGCAAGTTGCTGAAGAAAATTTGCTACTGAATTAGACATGCATAAGTTAACTGCGAAAGACTGGGGAATAATAAAAATTTAAAATGATTTTGTAGTCAGATTGTATTGCAAGTGCCTTTAAGAATTCTTTCAATTTAAAGAGAAAGGGAAGTCATACAGTAAAGTGAATAAAAAAAATGATACAGAACTTCTAATCAGCAGACCCAAACTCCAAGAAAACACCCTGGGCTCACATCAGAAGACTGGCAAATAACTGTTCATCTGTAGCTTTAAGTCAAAATGTTATTTAGGTTATGTAGTATCTTCTTTTCAAAAAAATCATTCATCCTTTAATGGATTTTATAACTAAGCAGAAAACATGCAGCCCCAGCCAGGTTAGCTAAGAGGACTACACAATCAGCCACAAATCCAGGCGTCCCTAGGAATACGGAGTTTCATCTTTTTTGTTTTTCTGATTTTTTTATTGTCTGACTTTTCTCAATAGTCATTTATTGCTTATTTAACTAAAAATATTTTTATATAATTTTTAGTATCCTGGAGCAAATAGCCTTTGTATATTTGAAGGAAGCAAAGGTCAAATATTTTTCACTCACATGGTGTTTACATTGTAATTTGGTATTTTGTAACCCTATTTCTGGGAGAAATACTCATTATTTTTAAGATTGGGTTATTTGTAAGGTTGGGTTAATTGGGCTTCAATTAAGATGGACCTCCCACGTAACAAAAGCTGGACTTTTCCAGTGCCAAGGTTGATTCTGGGGCGGCAGAACCCCACCACATGTGGACAGGTTCCCTTTGAGTAATCTGGTTCTCCTTCTGTGTGTTTTGGGAAATGACACACGTCCAGGTGAAGCACATCGCTGGCCGAACTTGAGTCCCCGCCCGGCTGTCGGGGGCTATGACTCAAAGCACCTCACTGGGGATGCCCAGGGGCTGCGCATGACTAGATACTGGCAAAACATTTTTGAGAAACCTCCTCCTCAGATGAAAATACCCCTGTGAGAAACCTGTCGCATGTACTCAACAGGAATCAAATCAGTAAAACAACCCAAAAAGCCAAGTTTGTGCTGGTAGCAGTATCAAACACAGGGTGCCCTCCCTTACCAGAAAAATATCAACAAGAAGCTTTACAGGAAAAGACTGCCTGAAAGCAGGAAGATGGGATACATGGCAAAACTTGTTTTAACCTTTACTTTTTCTCTCTCTACGTATGGGCTGGGTTGGGGAAAACCAGCCCTGAGTCTGCTCAAAGCCCAGTTAAACACAGCCAACAGACTTATGGTGATATTTCTCTAAAATTTTTATTGAGACATTACTTTTATTCCTCAGTAAACGTGTCTCTAATTTCCGCATCTCAGGGCAGCCTGGGCAAAGAATGAATGATAGATCAAATGTCCGTCACAGCTCAGGCAGGGCGTGTGGGTGTGATCAGAGAGCACTGGGCGTGACTTGGCACCTCTAGACTCTCTGGTGCCTGGGAGACTGCTGGACGAGGAGGGACAGAACCGGGACCGAATCCCGAGTCCCCTGTGCAGGGCAGCTGCATTGCTGGTGTAGACATGGAGACTGCCCACAGCAACCATTTGAATTTTTTTTTCATGGAATAACTTCCTATAGCTGTGCCTAAAAAAAGGGAGATAAAACCAAAAGCTCAACCTCGCAAAATAAAATGGTAAATCCAGAATGTGTCGCTCAACTTCAGAACTGTTGTTGAATTGCTTAGAAGGTATAGTGTGTTGCACTGTGGTCCCAAGAAGATATGTCTAAGTCCTTGATGCCAAAGCATGTGAATGTGACCTTATTTGGAAAAGGAGTCTTTGCAGATGTAATAAATTGAGGGTCTTGAGATAAAATCATCCTGGAGTAACTGGGTGGGCCCTAAATCTAAGGACAGTTCTTGTAAGAGACAAGAGGAGACTTGCGAGAAGACCAAGGCAGAGCTTGGAGGGATGTCGCCACCCACCACGGAACCCCTGGAGTCTACCCAGAAGCTAGATGAGGTGAGGAAGTAATCTTCCCTAGAGGTTTAGGAGAAAAGTGAGACACCTTGATCTCAGACTGTGAGAGAATACACTTCTGCTGCTTAAGCCACCAAGTCTGTGGTGATCTGTTACAGCAGGCCTAGGACAGTAACACAGAAAGCTGGACAGCACATCAGGGGGCTGGTGGGGAAACTTCAAGAAACACCCACTGAAGGTAGAAGTCTTACATATGGACATCAAGATCATGACCCCCCACCGCCACCCCCATCCCAAGTACAATGATTCTGAAGGGAGAAAGAAGCAGGAAAGAGAATGGAAGCCTCCTCTAAATACATGCTGGGGCCCAAAATTTGATGGATAAGAATCTGGAGGCTGGATCAGTGGCCAAACCTAGTGTGGCAATGATTCTGAATCATTTGGAGTACTTTAAAAGTCCTGATTTCTCTCCTTGAGGATGGCTGAATCTGAATTTCTGGGGCTCAGGCTTCAGAGCCTGTATTTTTCAAAAGTTTCTCGTGATTCTGATGATCCATTCTCCTAAAAAATGACTGGCCTCAGTGGTCTGTTCCTCCCTTAAATGTTCAAGGAGTAAGTCTGAAGACATTTCTCCAAGGAAGACATACAGACGGCCAACAGACATATGAAAAGGTGCTCAACATTACTAATCATCACAGAGATGCAAACTAAAACCACAGTGAGGTACCACTGCACACCTGTCAGAATGGCTATCATCGATAAACCAACAAACAACAAGTGCAGACGAGGATGTGGAGAAAGAGGAACACTTTTGCTCTGTTGGTGGGAATGCAGACTGGTGCAACCACTGCAGGAAGCAGTGTATAGATACCTCAAAAATTAAAAGATGGACCTGCCTTTATCCAGTGATCCCACCAAAACACTTATTTAAAAATCAGTTATATGGTTTATGCAAAGCCAATGTAGATATAGCAGAAAGTATTAAACAATACAGAAAAGCACAATGATTAAGGTAAAAACCGCCCAGATTTACCATCTTGTGGAACCCTCCATGAATTTATCCCCAGTATATTTATTTATACACAGATGTAGGTAGGTATACAAATCGTTCAACTCAAATACAATACTGGGGACATTGTGAACAGTTCAGAATCTCAGGTACTCCCCTCCCCCATCCTCCTCAGTAGGAATCTGCATTGTCACTTAAGCACTTGAGAAACATGGGCTTAATATAACTGAAAACACACTATTTCCCTTGTTCTGCAGCTTTTTCCACACATCAAGGTATCACAAACATCTGTTATCTCTGGTTGGCAATAAAAATAGACCTCCAGGGTATTCTTTTTAATCCCCACCTGAGGATATATTTATTGATGGGGGGGGGAGAGAGAGAGAGAGAAACATCTATTGGTTAACTCCTGTACATGCCCCAACCAGGAATTGAACCCACAACCTTTTGGTGTACAGGATAATGCTCCAACCAAGTGAGCCACCCAGCCAGAGCTACATGGTCTTCTTTTATGTACCATAATTTATTTATACTCAGACACATTTGGATGATTTCCATTTTCCCATTTCCCCCCCACTATTGCAAATGACACAAACATAAGAATCCTTGAGAATCCATTCCTTAAACGAATTTCAGGCAAACCCCTCGAAGTGCGTTTGGTAAGTCAAATGATAGGCAGACTTACAATTCTGGTCGATAATGCAGGAATGCCCTCACAAAATACTGCACAGCAAGCATAACCACAGACTTTTCTTACCAAGGCTGGCTTCCTCACACCCTTGCCAACATAAAAGTTTTCCCAGTAATTTTAACCTCTGCCTATCTGGACGATTCATTGCGATCTTCCCTGCCTTTTTCTAAAAACTATCACAAAACCAAATATCTTTTCATACATTTATTGGCCATGCGTATTTCTGTGAACTGTCTGGAGTAATTTCGGTTGTTTAAAATAACACAGAAGAATCTGCAGAATAAGAGCTTAGAAATAGAGTTTAATCACAATGAAAAGACATGAGGAAGAAAAAAAGGAGAGGAAAAGAAACATGCCATAAAAAGGATAATCAAAAGATTAGTGTGTGTGTTTATTTATAGACACGGGTTCCAGCAATCCAGTGATTAGGCAAATTAATGCAGCTGGGTATGATCACAGCTCCAGGATCAGCCCCACATCCTTTTCAAATGATGCCACCTGTCATTTAAGTATTTTGCATTTGCCTTTTATGTTACATACATTTCATGATGATTCCCATTTTAAAAACATCATCAGTTAACTCTTTGAAGGCTGGCATAACATGGATTCCTCTCTAGTATCTCTCTTGTTAGGAAGGAGAGCAGAGCTCTCTCCTGGGCAGGCAGGAGAAATAGCATGTTTGCCTCTGAAAAGGAACGCCCTTCTCCAAACGTTCACTTTTTTAGTGAATAGCTATATCTGTTTCACTGGGTGCAAAGCCGGTTCCCTGCTCAGAATCAGCAGAAAGCAATGTGCGTAGATGTGTACTGGCAGGACTTCAGTGGTACGTGCAGACCGTGCCCCACTCCCCAGGGCGTGCCTGTCCCTCCACGTCCTGGGCCACCTCAGGCCTGCTCCGTCACCAAGGAGCTCCACACCTTGCACAC
This sequence comes from Sturnira hondurensis, assembly GCF_014824575.4. NCBI lineage: Eukaryota > Metazoa > Chordata > Mammalia > Chiroptera > Phyllostomidae > Sturnira > Sturnira hondurensis. The sequence continues at coordinate 5,176,212 of NW_028098001.1, read as the reverse complement.
GGACCCTCTCGACCTAACAAGTGGCTGGGGTCTTCTCACAGGGCCCCTGGAATATCTTCCAACCTAAAGGTGACTCCATATGAGCGAAAACCCACCTCATCCACCCCTGCCATCCTCTGCTGGCTACAGCCTCCTTTGTGAATGGAGATGAGTCAGTCACCTTCATTTACTGAGCGTTTCCACATATGGCAAGAGCAGTGCGCCAGGTGTTGAGGAGGAGGTTGCAGAGGAACGGAGGAGACGGGGAGAGAAAGTCTCCAGGCTCCGCTCTGCAATCTGCAGGATGTGAACAGGCCAAACAAGGTCTTCCTCAACACATTTCAGGATATGAGGACAAGAAAGCCTCACTACAAAGCCTGAAGGAAGGAGTTTTAGGATAAAAAGATAAGCCTGACCTCCTGTAGCAGGTCCTACCTATGTAAGCACACGAAGCACACACACCTTACCAGGCTAAAATAGATTTCAGTAGCTGCTAGAAGGGGAATGTTATGCACAGTAGATTCTCCCAGTTTTTAAGGGATAGGGAACCCTGGAACCCATCTTGAAAATGTGGGTCAGATCCAGGAAGCTCAGTGTTAGTGTCACGAGACTCCTCTCTGTGCTCCTGTCGGGTACAGAGTGTCAGGGTGGGCCTGCCATGATTGTGGGGGGTAGGCTTTGCTGTTTGGATCAGGGATGCAAAGAAGAGGAAGAATGGAGATCTTTAAAGAAAAAGAAACGAGAGTGAAAATGATTTATGTATGATATTATGTATATATGTCATTTCATATATATACATAATCTCACCCAGAGTGAAGTGACTGTTTTCACCGAGTGAATAAAGCCCAGTTGAATATGGAACCTCACACTAATAAGATGTAAAAATGTGAGAAGTACGTCCCCCAAGTCAGTGTGTTTGGAGCACATGTTGTGTGTCTTTGTGTCTTGCTCTTCATGGTGATATTTTCTTTAACAATTTAAGGACAAAAATAATGTGGACCATAAATTCTAGAACCAGTTCTAAAATAGAAGTGGCCAGCTGCCTGGTGGTTTAGGCAGACTCTCAATTCAACACTTCAAGGCTATCCTCTAGTATGACTGAAAATCTAAGCCTAGTGGTCCAAAGAAAAGACAGGGCTGCAAACTGGGCATGGTGGCACATTTCTGCTCATCACAGCCCAGCCGACTTGACTTGTCAGGAGGAGGCATGTTCTGTTTAGTCCCCCCTTGCAGGGGGGACGGCAAGCTGTCGACAACTCCTACTGTACAAAGAGTTGTTCACACTGCAAAAGTGTTTACTGCTCACAAGTGACGCTCAAAATTAATTCACAGCAGCAACACCAGCAGAAAGCTTTGACAGACTGTCTTATGTGTTGACACAGTTACAAGTTGTTAGATAAAAAAAGTAACATACTTTCCCTCTTTTCCAGCCCGCACACACGAAAGTTGCGGCAAGTTGCGGCAGAGCGGGATCCGTGAACAGAGATCGTGAATGCCATCCCGCAGGTGAACATTTCCAGTTCTGGGGCCTCGCAGTTTGGGTGCGAGAAGAACGTGGACCCTGGTTTGGAGGGCAAGCGAGGTGGTGAGCCTCTCACCCAGCCTCAGTTACAGCTGGTCCCAGTGGTTGTTTTCCTTTCCAGAGCACTTCCCTCACTTCCCTAGGGTGAGCCTCAGGCACCGGGGTGGGGAGTGGGGTGGGGCCGTTTCTGCACCTCCTCAGTGACAAAAGGTTGCCAGTAGAGCAGATTTCACAAGACACAAATAACTGATGTCCCTATTCCATGGAAAACAACTCCTTTACTTCAGTTTCTGGGAAGCTGGGAAGCTTGCTTGCTCTGAAATGACTTGCATTAAATAGAACAAAGAATACAGTGTTATTTAATTATCTCAAATCACTTGAGATAATTAGAGGGAAAAAAAAGGAAGGCAGGTGGGAGAGCAAATATTTGGCTTTCTCTGGAAGATGTTTCGCAGACTCTGGCTCAGCTCTGTGCTGTGTAGCAAAGGTGCTGTGTTGGAAGGTTCCTGTTGAGCAAGGCATCCTCTGCGAGGAGCCACGTGCCTTGGAAAATAAAGGCTACTATTTAACATGGTAACTGCGCTTCCAGAATCAGAAGTTGTTACTCATGTCAGAGCTGGGCAGTGCAAGAGCTCTTTACTTAGGCTACACTCAAGTTAACTGTTGAAAATAAAGTTAGTGTAGAGCAGACCCAGTGAAAACTGTAAATCAGGCGAACTCACTGACTTCCCATGGGCTTTTCTGTCTTCACTACCTTAGGGGCTCTTCTGCCTTTTCCCCTCACCCCTTCCCTAGCCCATACTTCTCCCTCCCTCTCTTCATCATCAAACTCCCTTTTCATTTGGTGTTAGGAAGACAGCGGTGGAAAGAATCCACATCAAAATACAATGACTGGTGGTGGAAGGCAGTCATGGCCACAGGGCTCTGGGTGCTCCCTGAGTTGATGGAATTCCTGCTGCTGTGATGAGATGCAGTGAGAAGCCTTCAAACCCTGAGGACAGAAGAGATTGTGCGGTGCCTCCAAATCTAGAAGGGAGGAATTCTGCCTTTCCCGTACAGCCCAGAGTCCGGTATTTAGGTGCTCATCTGCAGCCAGCAGGAGAGTCAGCTGGACCAGAGAGCCGTGGGTTAGCAAGGACTGGCCCCACCAAAGACGGTGATGCTGACGTAGCATGAGCACTCCTGCCGCATTTCCTCTGTGCTGGGCACTGCGTGGTTGCTGGAACGTACATGGTGTCATCCCATGCTCTGCAGTCCAGAGACTCAGCACTTCTGTTATTTTTATTTACCAAGGTGGAAACTGAGGTTTAAAGAGGTTAGATAACTTGGATAAGACTCCAAGAGCCCACAAAGGCAGCAGTAGTGGGATTGAAAGCCAGCTGAGTCTGGAACCAGTGCCCTTCTGTCCCGCCTCCAGGGGCTTCCTCCCAACTTGAGCCCTCTATTGTGAACAGCCAGGGCAGGCTGAACGCTAAGAGAACTGCAGGCCTTACCCCAGAAACAAAAGGCTTTTCTCACAGGAATGAGGGAGAGGAAGAAGAACATGGGATTTGAATGGATCAGGTTAGGATCCTGGCCCTACTACTTGCTAGCTTTATGACCTGGGGCAAATCTCTGAACTTTTATTTGCTCATCTCTAAAATTACCTTATAGTACCTGGCTCACAGAGTTGTTTGTGAGTCCTGAATAAGGTAATACACATGAAGAATGTTTTCAAAAACATACGATGGACTGGTATTTGCTGTTACATGTCATTATTATCGTTAATAGTCTTTTAGTGGGAATAGTGTTCCTGAGAACGGAAAACTGACCTCCACACAGGTACCAACCAGCCTGACCTGAAGCATCCAGGGGCAGGTGCTCAGGCTGGTCACTGGGGAAAAGGAAGCAGAAGCAGGTTTTGACAGGCCTTTCTGGTAACAACGAAGCCTGACCCTAGAAAACAATGCATAAAGACGGATTCTGTAATATGCGGATGACAAAGGTTAACTGACACTCCATGAATTCAGAAGAGGCGATCCTTTCCGAAATCACAACCCGCTTCAAGACCTGAGTGTCAGCTGGAGAACCAGAGGATGAGGCGTCACTGACTCGCTGACGATTAGACTTGCGTGTGTGCGCACGGCAGACTGGGTTCAAAAGACAGGGTCGCCTTTGTGCAGTCCATCCCTCATTTTGTAACAACTCCAAAACGCAATAGCTTCTCTCAGAGTAGTTCGAAGATGTGAACCTGCTGAAACCCAGGGGCAGCCATCAGGGTACTAAGCATTTTCTGCTAATGGCCCGGAGCTCAGCGAGCTCTCTGGAAGAGATCAGCGAGCTCCAGAAGGACAGTCTCTGGCTATTAATCTAACCCTTTGTTATGAAGAGTCTCTATTCTTTTTCTACACATGAGCTCACCCTTCAAGCCACCACATTTGTGGCTGTTTTGGGGAGGGTTGAACTAAAGTTTAAAGCATTATGTCATTGTAAACAAACAGTCACATGTAGCGTGACTCTGGAAAATGCAGCAATTCACTTTTGTGGTGCTGGTTGCACTGCAAGGACAGGGAACCTAAATGATGAGGTCAGTGGGCCAGCTGCCACACAAAAGGGGATGCCAAGCCCACGCACACAGAGCAAGCTGCCTCGGCTCACCGCGGAAAAATGAAGCTCGTTACTGTTCGCCCAGCCCCCAAAAGTAATTGCTTTCCTAAGTTAAATAGAAACAGAGCTTTTAGAGACTGCTTCTCCTTGGCATTACACGTTCATGCCAGGAGGTCAAGAGGCCGCTTACCCTCGCTGAAGATGGACATGATCACATTCAGGTTTGTTTCATTTAGATGACACGTAGGCACATTGCAGGCTAGTAAAGTGTAAGTGAAAATACGCTACCATGACGTAGCAGCACGAATGGATGCAATATACAGGTGGGTGGTGAGAGAGAAAGTGAGCTAAATCCCAGATGCCTCACCCAGTCAAACAGGGTGAACCACAGGCCCCTGCCAAGTGGCCATGGCCTCCAGTTGTGAGCAATGGGCGGACAGGTGTGTGTGTACTGTTTCGCAGGTCGACCCGATTGGGTCTTGTCTGTTTCTTCCTAAGGCAGACATTATTCTTCCAGTGTGCAACAGAAAGGGTCACAGCCCCTGTACATTTTATAAAAAGTACTTTTAAGCAATTCTACTGGAAGTATTGGAACCAGGCCACTTCTCACCTTACTAAGTCCATCAGTCATTCCTGCAGGTATTCAGACTTAGAGGCCCTGGGCCTTCTCTGATTTCTCTCTCCCTCATTCTATCCTGCCTCCATCAATATTCATATTCAGCATTCACCAAAGTCTCACTGATTACGCCTTTGATATGTGCCTAGACTTTATCTTCAACTCTCTGTTCCTACTGTCACCATTTCTGCACAGGGTCCTCCCTCCAGCTCCTAGACCTGTGGCTACCCCATTCTGAAAGGTCTCATGCCCTCGGTTTCTGCCCCCACCAATCTGTCAGGGACATCACCACCAAGTCACTTTAATGACCTCCCAGGGCTTCTAGGGGGCAACTCAAGCTCAGCTTGTATCCATGGCCCTCAACAGCTTAGCACCAAACTGCCTCTCTGATCCTATTTTCCATTTCTGCCCTGCACACCTCTCCCCCGACCCCACCCACATCCATGCCTTTGCACTCAAGTGTTTCCCACCCCAAATGCCCCCTTGTTCCTTCTGTCTGGCTACCACTAAGGCCCAGGTGAGACATGTGTCCTCCAGGAAGACAGCCATGGCCACTCTGGGAGAACATGCAGCCCTGATCCCGGTCCTCACTCAGTGAGAAGCAGTGCACCTCCTTGTGACCTTTCTTACAGCAGTCACTGCTTGTAGTGCAGTTCAAATTGGTAAATGTTTCCTCTCTTCAACTAGACTTATCACGGCTCCTAGAAGAATATATTTTTTATTTCTTTATATCATCTATGCCCACTCACCCTTAGTCCTACTCCTCCTCTTCCTCCACAACCCATGTAGCTACTACAATAAATACGGACTCCTTTTATCTATGCCCCGAGGAGAAACCAGGAGGGAACCTAACGTAACTGGTCCCCTCTGGGTGGATGACACAACAGTTGAATAAACTCAGAATTATTGTGACAGCAGAATTTGCTGTCAGCGGTTCTGCAACACTGCTAAACACCCTCACCTAGTGATAACTCTTGGGCTGACATATAATTTAGTATGTAAGGGGGAGAGAGGAGGAAATAAAATAATTCCTCCACAGAGATGCATTTCCTCCTAAACTCGTTAAACACATGCCTTCACTTTTTAACCAGCATTTATTTATAAATACTTCACATTGTAGAAAATTCTTTTCACAATGCACATCACCACTCTGTCTGGGGTCAGTATCAACCCAGACACGGAGTTGATAGGGAGAGAGACGAGGGCACTTGTTCTACAGAAGGCGGGCCGGGCAGGAGTCTTCCCCGGATGATGGAGGACAATGAAGTACCTGGTGGGGTTGAGACCACAGGATGGACAGTTCAGGTGGTCTGGGCCCCAGGGCCACGTTGCTCTGGGACAGCAATAATTATACTGCAGGACGGGCAGCGCACAGAAGAATAATCTGAATGGCAACCATCTCAGAACAGTGGCCTCCAAAGTAAAGCTCTTCTTCACATTACAGAGCCCAGATATTCTGAACTGAAAGGCATGCGGTGGAGTTTTCTAGGTAAGTTGGTGTTTATGTCTGAATCGAGAGTTGTGTGCTCTGGTTGAATGGAAGCCATGCGCAAAAACTGGTATTTGCTTTAGTCAAGGCCTTTGAGGAGGAAGAAAAGGGCTTGGCCAACTGTTTCCCATTGACATGTAGGGTGGCCCTGCGGAGATCTGGGGCCTTGGCTTCCAGCCATTGGTTGTTGGGATACATGGTAGATGAAGACACAGAGCGGAGGCTATGAGGTGTGGATTACACAGATCCAGGTCTTGGCAGAGGTTCTGAGATTTACACTTTTAGACTAATTTCAACAGCATCCTTCCTTTTGTATCCTTTGCCTCCTTCACAGGCAGCATGCTGTGCCTACCCTTTCGCACGAACGACAATGAACTTAAGGAATGAAAGCCACCGAAGCAGCCTTGCCTTCCTTGAAAGCAGTTTTCTCATCCGACAAAAACTTCCCTTCCTGTTGCTGTCATTGTGCTCTAACCCGATACAGCCGACAGTGCCCTCCCCTTCTTCATCACAAGCACAGTGAAGCTCTGTTTCCTCCTATTGCCTCTGCCCAGCCATCTACCTCTCACACCTCGAGAGTCTGCACCCGGAGTTCAGAAAGGGATGCTTCTGCATCAGTGACCCAAGGCTACGGTTCCTCCTCCAACCACCAGCTGTTTTACTGAATGTTTGATGTTGATTAGAATTCTGGTCACAACCTTTAAAACAGGATTAAACGCTATGATTAAGATTACTAGGAGCCTCGCATTCTCTCACATTAATCCTCCTCACATTTCTTCTTGTGCTCACTAAGCATTTGTGAGCTGACTCAGGGATCCTTGCGTGGAATGCTGACAGTGCACAGAGCTCCAAGACGGGCTACCACCTTTCACACCGCCACTGGTCCGAGACCCCTCCACTGGGGCTTCTCGCCTTTGCTACTGCCAGTGGGTCATTCCTAACCTTCACCTGGGCTGCCCCTTGCTTTCTACTGCTCTGCCCCTTCTGTTCTCTCTCTCATCACTTGGCCCAAGCTTCCCAAATTTCTCAAAAACCAGTTCCCCATCTAAGATCATCCCTCGCCAGTAAGGCTCTCCTTCCCCGTTACCAGTCGGCCCTGCAAGCACAATCACAGGTTGTACATCTGCACTACATTTGGATGTGTTTCATCACCTACCTTACTTTCTTATTTTGTTTAAACTTTCAGCATCAGTTCCATTATAGATAAATAAGACTGTTGAGTAGGCAACTGTTATATGAACGTGGCCCTGTGGTAAGAGGCTGGCTTTACGGTCAGAGAGTCTTGGTTTGCAATCCTCATAAATGGCAGCAGCAGCTACAGTACCTTTGACAAGCCACTTAACTCTTTTTGGCCTCAGATGCTACATCTGCAAAGTGGGGACAGCAATTCCTACCTCCTATGTTGGTTTTGGTAGGGATTCAATATATAAGAATGCCTTACACATAGAAGGCACCCTAGAAATGTCCCTTCCCTGACCTACTCCTTCCCTCCCCCTACACAGACCACCCAGCAGATGGCTGCAGGAAACAGAAAGGAGAGGGGGCATCACTGCAACATTAAGCAAAGCTGATAATACTTAACAGATTAACCACAAATGGCACTTTGTACTACAGGGCCTGGTCTATTATAAACATCTAGAGATTTAAGATCGCCCCAGCTGGCGTGGCTCAGTTGGCTGGGCATCGTCCTGCAGACTGAAAGGTCACCAGTTTGATACCCGGTGAAGGCACATGCCTGGGCTGCAGGTGTGGTCCCCAGTCCGGGTGCGCATGGAAGGCAACAGATCGGTGTTTCTCTCTCACATCAATGTTTCTCTTCCTCTCTTTCTCCCTCCCTTCCCCTCTCTCTATAATCAAATACAATTTAAAAAAAAAGATGATGAGGTAACAAAATTAGCTCTATAGCAGGGGTGTCAAACTCATTTTCACCAGGGGCGACATCAGCCTTGTGGCTGCCTTCAAAGGGCCAAATGTAATTTTAGGACTTTATACATGTAACTACTCCTTAACTGTTAAGGAGTTGAAATTACATTCGGCCTTTTGAAGGCAACCGTGAGGCTGATGTGGCCCCTGGAGAAGATGAGTGTGACACCCCCGGTCTACAGGTACAGCAGGAAGCAGAAGAAAGAGGTTGCTGGATGTGAATCCAACAACCAGGCCCACAACAAAATGAGCGCTAAGCCACATTATTATCACTTTTGAAAAAGTGTCCTTTAAAGAAACAGGATATAAGGAAACTAGTGTGGGAGAAAAGCTTGGCCTTATGTGCAGGGCTGACAACCATGCAAACACCTAGACCAGATTCCCACTTGAAACTTGAAGAGTAACCCAACCTATTCTGAAAGTGCGGCAGCTCTAATGTGCCCGGCCATCCTGTGACTTAGCACCGCACGCATCACACACACACACACACACACACACACACACACACAGCCTGTGGAGTGAAGCCTGGAAGAGGACAGCGAGACACAGACAGGCTCGCCTGGCCTCCACCTGCTCCTTTCAAACTCAAGATGCAGTGTTACCTAAGAGATACTCTCTCTCTCTCTTCTATTCAACTCTTCCTTTCCTGCAAGACAAGTAGAGTAAATTACTCTAGTGCAGTTCTCTCTAAACTACGTGCTGTCTGAGAGGTAAACCACTCTGCAAATCCCCACGCAGACGGCTCAGATGTTTCTGCTGGAACAAGAAAAAGCATGTGTGTTTGAGTGAAATGTGAACATTTTCAACTGTTTAAAGATGCCATATATGTATTAGCTTGAACTTCAAAGAAGGAAATTCTGAGAAAATTGAAAATTAGGGTGGGTAAGGAGAACTGGATTGAAACCATTTCTTTGTTCCTTTCCAGAAAAACAATGGGAACCAAACCAGCCTCCGGCCTTCTCGTCTTCTTTTTTACTACTTGCCACACTTTTGAAAATATCTTCTACATAGTTTCATCTCTGGACAAACAGATTCTTATTCAAGTTTGTGGTTCAACACTACTCCATGAGCTCATTTTTCTATGATTTGTTGGACATTTTTATGTGGCTTTTACTGAGAACAGTTTAAAGTGAATTATCTTTGAGAAGCCTGTGGGATTCTATAATTCTCTGGTGCTCTTCCCAGTCAGGCTGATTTATTCCACAGCAATTCTAAACCAGGGAGGACTCGGTGCCCTGACTTCTAATAAGCTTTGGCCGCACTGTGCAAAGCCAGGCAGTATGGGGCAGTGGGAAGGGCAAAAGGGTCCAGGCTTAAATCTACTCTGTGTGACCGGCAAATGATTTCACTTCTCTGGGACCCAGGGCTTGTAACTATAAAACATAAGAGGTGGTGATGCCTTCTCAGACTCTCCTAGCCCTACCACTCTGTGATGTTAGGACTTCTATTCACATTGCACATAGGAATATAAGCAAGGAAGCCCAGGACACATTTTCTCATAACCAAAGGCTCATTATAGATTTAATCAAAAAGACAAACAGGAGAAACACAGACATGAACAGGGCAGGGAGAGTCAGTTTAAATCACCAGGGGCAAACAAACAAATATAAGAATGGGTAGACAAATATAAGAATTCTTATATAAGAATATAAGAAAAAAAGGATCTATTTAAGTCTTTCCCTTGAAAAATCACTACTCCAGCTTGGACACTATATGCTAATATGAATAATTGAAGTGCACGCATTAGATACACTACAGGACACTTCCTAGGAGCTAGAACGTATCATACTGAGGAAGCATTTTCTAGGCTTCCCCTCCAGCACTTTGAACTCCTTGCCACTAAATAGTAACACTCAACAGCTCTATCAGAAAACGAAACACACACACTGAGGTAGGCCAGAGTAAACACATACCGTAACCCACTTCAACGTCTGTGTTAATTCAGGCACCACATGTTTTAGTAATAAGAAAGGAAGGGCGGGAGGAATGGTGGGGCGAAGTTATTAATCCCGCTGACCTCCAGGAGGATGAGCCCCAATGGGAGGCGGGTCTGCATTTCTGCAGGAATAACGTTTCCACTCCAACAGCCTTCCCTGCACGCACTTCACAAGATGAATAAACAGGATGTGCCCACTCAATTTCCTTGTTTGCTCTCAAGGTGGCTTCACAGCAAAAGAGGCATCAAAGGCCTTAACTGCTATGTCACCAGATTTTTAGAAGTCTGTTTCCAGCGATACTGTATGTCTACGGCTGAACTCTGCACTTTTCAGATCTTCTCTCCTGTCTCTACCCTCTCTTTTTCTGTCCTGTCTGATTTATTCCTTGCCATGTTTCTCATGATTCGGTTTTATAATATGTAGTGTTCCATGTAAAATGCTGTGTGCCCTGAGCTGTTTGGTGAGCACCTAGCCAACACTCACAAATGACACATGTGAGAAAAGGGAAGGTGAAGGTAGGGAAGTGCAGCCTGCAGCTTATTCACATTCAGAGTGATGGACAGGTGAGGATGCTCGGGCTCACTGAGGAGCAACACTGTCAGCGACAGAGGCCACGGCCCCGTGTCCCAGGAGGCCACTGCCTCTCCACTGTTTGACAGAGTTCCTTGTTAGTTCTGTATATGAACCTCCTGCCCTTCTTTTCTGGGGAGAAAAATGGGGACAGGAGGGGACATTCAGCAAACTAACGGGCCTCAAATAGTAAACAAGCAGAGGAAATGTGATTGTGTAACTTGGTGTTTGGATGATGTCCTCGTCTTCCCTGTGAACATTGCCCATGTACTTTCACGTGTGTGGGGTTCCTTTTAGTTAATGAGACAAAAAAATGAATATAGGAAAGAACAGAAAGCTAGAAAGCCATCGGATTGCTAATATCATTGTTTTGGACGAGATTAAGCCAGACTCCAGGTAACAGAGACACCTCCCTGCTTCCCAAACTGGGGCTTAAATAGCAGAAGTTTATTTCTCTTTCATATAAAAGAAGTTGGAGGCAGCAGTCCAGGACTGTATGGAGGTTCCTTGTTCACCAGGACCCAAGCTCTTTCCAGCTTTCCTTTCCATCACTCCTACAATGTAGCTGTTCTCCTCCAAGTCCAAAATAATGCTGGTGCTCCAGCCATCACACTTAGGCTCCAAGGAACAAGATGGAGGAAGGGGTGAAGAAGGTGTGGTCCATCCCTTTTAAGACATCCTTGAATTCATACCCACACACACACACCTCTTCGTACAGCTCATTGACTATAGCCTGGTCATATAGTCGGAAAGGCTGGGGCCCTGGCTGGTGTAGCTCAATGGATTGAGTGCAGGCCTGCAAACCAGACAATCGTGGTTCGATTCCCAGTCAGGGCACATGCCTGGGTTGCAGGCCAGTTCCCGGCAGGCGCCACACCAGAGGCAACCATACATTGATATTTCTCTCCCTCTCTCCTTCCCTTCTCCTCTAAAGATAAATAAATAAAATCTTTAAAAAAAAGACAAGCTGGGAAAGATGCCTTGTGCTGGCATCACTGTTGCTTTTGGTTAGCAGCTCAATTATAAAAGGGATTCTGTTTAACTGATGAGCAGGAAGGCTCTATGGTGTCCAACTAGCGATCTCCGACATAATGACGGCTCTGCAAGCTGCCTTATTTTCTGAGGCCGTATAATATAAAAATTAACAACACATGTAACAAGTGGAAATAAAAAAGAGCACTATTCTAGTAAAGTACTATAACAGTAATCTACTGAATTTATGAAAAACCACATGGATTCTCTAGCTCATAAGACTCGGTGATGTTTGTTAATGATTTAATGTCATTCACAGAAAAGGGGTAACATATCACCTGGTGCTTCAGAGACACCTCACTGACCCCAGTGAAGCAAATGTATCCAATCAATATGTTTGGAAAATGAAAGAGACATGAAATCCTCTAACCCATTTTTAATACTAATCCCAAAGCATGAGGCTGAGGAAAGAGAGAGATGAGACAAACATCTTGGACAGCAATAAAATGATCTTGCTAAAGAGTTACTCAGAATTAATTAAGATACTGTCTCCAGGGAACAATAGTTGAATAATTTCCTAAGATGTAATAAAAGTGTTACTGGTTGGTGCAAAATACCTGGCAATTGATGCAAAATACCTTAAAATTCTGCAAGGCCCTGACCTAGCAATTCTACATATAGACATTTAACTTAAGAAAAATAGCCATAGATATTGGCGAGTGTACATAGTGATTTACCTGCACAACTATTCATTGAGGTTACTTATAACATGACATGAGTGAAAAAAACACCTTCAATATGTAACAAGAGAGGACTAGTTAAATAAATGCTGGTGCATCTACTGTAATGCAGCCATTACAAATGGTATGATTAAGAAAATTAAGCCATAGCAAATACTCATAATTACATAAAGTATAAAAATAGATTACAAACACAGCATATGATGTCATTCTGGTTTTTTGTTTAAAAACCGAAGTATATATATACCACATACACCGGAATATAAGGGAGCCTCAAATAAAAGATACCCCATCTGACCAGTGAGAATACAACTCCTCCCACCAAAAAATAAAAACCCAAACCAATACGGTTTTGCTAACTTGAGTTTCTCAACTCTAAGCAATGTGATGAAATAAATATTTATCTTTTTATATTTAATTTGGATTTATATTTTAAATTACATTTATACAAAATAATAGATTGATCTGTACATTTTTTTGGAATCTTATGAAAAATTTTATCCCAACGTTTCACATTCATCTCCAATATCTTCATCATTGTTAGAATCTCTCCCAAGGCATCTAACACCTCTCATTGTCAGAGACAGAGTCTTCGACTTAGTGTACAGATGCTGTCACTGGAAATCTGATTCTAAGCGAGAAATACCCATCTGCATCGTATTAAAAAGCCGGCATTATCATTTGATTTGCATGTGATCTCTACTGTGCAACCACTTAATGTGTTGCTCTTAAAAGTGCTCTTTTAAAAAGACTTGTTCTTGCTGACATCCAATCCAGGCTGTGAGGTCATGCTCTCAGGCAGAATGGCTAAATTTCTGTTAAATTTCATTGCCTACTTTTAGAGTAATTCCACCAGGTAACTTACACAAGCACCTGTACTAACAACTTGCACTGAGGTGATTTCAGGATAATGCATCTTTGCCCAACATTCAGACATACTTCGTGCACACAGAGATTTTAAAAGGTTTATCTACACAGTTACCCCTGAGTAGGGAGATTATTCGGAGAGATTTACACTTTCTTTTGTTTGCGCTCCATAGTTTTTAAAATTTCTTCAGTGAACAAGAATGCCTATTTTAATTAGGAAACTGTATTAGGAATAAAAAAGGAAGCAAATGAGGAAACATATAAATAACACACAGGACAAGAGCAGAGGCAAGCCAATCCAGCCATGGGTATGATTTGAGGTATTCCAGCTCAAAAATAATTCCTTATTGACCTGAAATTGTCACTCTTTTGGGTGACGGCTACTGCAAGTCAGTAAAATGTAGATGTGTTTTCTAGAAAAGTAACTCATTCATCTACTAACACAATCCATTCACAGCAGATTCATTTATCATATTCATTTTGGTGACTGAACAGAGTCCTTCAGGAATGAGTCAGGGACAGGTCAGTTTTATGTGAAGAGAGATGGTCAGAAAGACCAGGCACCAGACATTCCTCCTCTCCTACTTCCCACAAAGTCTTGGCAGCCAGGGAACTGGGGGATAAGACTGAGGTGGCACAAAGAAGAATAACAATAACCAGTAACACCGAGAGGCAGTGCAGCTCACAGTTAAGCACACAGTAGCAAGCCTGGTTCAAATCCCACCTCCGCACATTCTCAGGTGTGCTACATTGGGGAAGTTACTTTCTCTCTGCGCCTCAGTTTTCCCCATTAGTGGGATAAAGACAATATCTGCATCTACCTCATAATTATTGTTAGGTCTAAGTAAGTACATGTAAGACACTTGGTCATAATACAAGTTATTGTTTCATGCCAGGGGACACACTCAATTCTTAGACCACCATTATCTCAGTTAATTCTCACAACAATCCTGCCAGGTAAGTACAACTGTGCCTGTTTTACAGATGAAGAAACTGACGCACTGGGAAGTGCAGTAACTTGCAGAAGTTTGCATAGCTAGTAAGTGGAGAATGTGAGTTCCTTTTTTTAAAATCCTTATCCAAGGGTATTTTTTATTGATTTTAGAGGGAGAGGGAGGAGGGGAGTGGCAGGGGGGAGAGAGAGAGAGAGGAGAGAGAGAGAAAGAGAGAGAAGAGAGAGAGAGAGAGAAGAGAGAGAGAGAGAGAGAGACATTGATGTGAAAGGGAAACATCAATCAGTTGCTTCCCATATGTACCCTGACCAGGGACTGAACCTGCAACCTAGGTATGTGCCCTGACTGGGAATTGAACCTGCAACCTTTTAGTGTATGGGATGACACTCCAACCAACTGGAACACCTGGCCAGGGAAGAATGTGAGTTCTTTGAAAGTTGCAGTCATCCTTGCTTATTCTTGGCCTCATTCTTGACATGGAATATGCTGCAATTCCTGTTAATTTTGCTCCCTTCTTTCTACACGGCCTGCAGTCATTGGACCCTCCTCAGCTTCCCCCAGGATTCCTCTCCTCAGTTTCTCCCTGCTTGAGAGAACATCCTGCACAGGACAGGACGGCTAGAGGGCCCTTTTAAAGCCTACATCGGATGTAACTTCACTGCTTAAAAACGATGGAAACCTCCCCACCCTACTGACCAACAGGAAAATAGCCAAAGCCTTCCAACCTTTCGCAATCTGGACCCATCTCTCTAACACTTCCCTCTTAGGCGTCCCGGCGCTTTTCTGCAAGCCCAGAAGCGCCTCCACGTATTCCACCTTTGCTCATGCTGTCTAGGATGCCCTGCTCTTCCCAGACAATGTTTCCTTGATCCTTTGTGGAACAGCTGAAATGTTGCCCTCTTTCATAGGCCCTGAGTGAAGGTAACCCTACTGGTTGGTCAACAAACACTGAAAACCTACTATGTGTCAATCAC
Source organism: Sturnira hondurensis (assembly GCF_014824575.4). NCBI lineage: Eukaryota > Metazoa > Chordata > Mammalia > Chiroptera > Phyllostomidae > Sturnira > Sturnira hondurensis. Next base: position 5,161,084 of record NW_028098001.1, on the reverse strand, counting down.
TGTCTGTCCCCAATCCTGCTTAATCCTCATAATCGCTTACCCCTCAGCATGCCCCATGAATCTGCTATGGCATTAATACGTACTTTTCATAACTCTTTTAAAAAAGATTTTATTTATTTATCTTTAGAGGGGAAGGGAAGGAGAGAGGGAGAGAAATATCAATGTATGGTTGCTTCTCATACGTCCCCCACTGGGAACTGGCCTGCAACCCAGGCATGTGCCCTGACTGGGAATGGAGCTGTGATGCTTTGGTTCACAGGCCCACACTCAATCTGCTGAGCTACGCCAGCCAGGGCTATATAATTCTTTATTCTGTTATAATATGAGTCCTAAAAGAAAGGGACCCTGTCTTATCTAGTTTAATAGTTTTTTGTGTCCCGCACAACACTTGGTACACGAAACTCTCAGCCAATCTGTACTGGATGAATTTTGTCCTGAAAAGTCTTCATGCTGGAAAATATTCACCTATAAGTACATGGGAAACCCTAATTAGAAGCATGGAGATGAGTCACTGAAAGATAATATTTTCCCTCCATTAAAAATATTTATACCTAGGGCTTGCTTGCCTTTGGGAAAAACCCCATTTGTGACTTGTGCACAATACAAAGAAAGTTCTATGTATCTAGCTTTGAACCCCTAAGGTATCTTACAGTACTATATTCAGTAGGCACTTGATATACAGGGTCTGGCAGAAGCAATGCCACCGAGTGTGGTTGGTTGGGTACATGAATATCTCGCATGAGATGGACAGCAATTTGAACTTTTCACCTAAAATGTCACATGGTGTGTTTGAGTGTGATATTGTTATGTTACAGAGTTACATGCTTATGATTTTGTCATAAAAGATTTTCATATAATAAAAAGGGGTGTTATTTGTGCTGGACCTTGTATACTGAGGAGTGGAAGAGAGGAAGAAGGGAGGGACGGAGGGAGGGAGGGGAGAAAAAAGGAAGGAAGGGAGGGAGGAAGGAAAGGAGGAGGGAGGGAGGAGAAAAATGAAAGGACCATTATCCCAAGGTAGGTAAGGCACAGGCAGCTGCTAGCAAATGTGGGTGTGACCCCAAAGGAAAAAGCAGCATGGGGCCAGGAAAGGGAGATCCTGGCTGGGCCTCCTGCACCTGGGGCAGGTTTCACTCCTCAGGTTAGGGAAAACACCTCCGGAACATCACTGCCCCCCAATGACAGGCCCAAGAGATTCAAATGCTGGGGCTGACACTGATGGGGTAAGCCCCACTGAAGAGAGTCATCAAACCAACTTCTTCAAATATTCTAGAAGCATGCATAAATAAATCAGCAATTCTTCCTGACACACCCCATTCGGCGAGCTAAGTCTCCTATTCACCTTCAATGCAAGTGAGCAAACATATGCTTTTGCAGAGAAACAAAAAGAAACTTATGTTGAAACTTCCCAGAGACCATCCTCAGTTGTAAAGCACTTCTGGCCAGTAACCCAACCAACCAGGAGTTTTACTAACCAGAGAAATAAAGAAGGAAGCAGCAAAATGCCCTCCCAGACTGAAATCACTGATAAAAACAAATGTACCACACAGAAATCATGACCTCTCTGCCCACTCCCACACTGCCCCCCACCCCCCACTAAAATACAATGGTGATTCAAGGTACAAATTCAGGGGAAGAAGATTAAATTAGACAATGTCTGTGGGGGTAATGAGGGCCTTCTCTCTGACACATAGAGGGTCCTCTTTAACTGTTTTTAAAATAAAATAAAAAAGACAACAAAGGAAAGAACAGCTCACCTAATCTATACTTGGAATTTCTCAAATTACTCATAAAAACACTTAAAAAATTCCAGAAAGACAGACTATGCAACCCCTGTCAAAATAGTATGAAGTGCTGAAACACAGACAAAAATTTGATAATTAACTGCTACTGGCTTAGATGAAAATGTCTGCAGTGTTGTTTAAGTGCCTGGGTGATAGAAAGCATTTGAAGATAAACTTAGGAAGATGTGAGGGTGGGCAGTGAAGAGGAAAGGTGTTTACAAAAGTAACACACAGTCAGCTCTTTAGAAAAGTAGTTCAAATAAAAAACTTTTAAAGTGCAAGGTACTTCAAACATGAACAAAGCTCCCTCGGAATGATGAAAAAATGCTAGGCAAGGTACCTGAAGGTCCCTTGAGGGTCCCTTTCTGCTGGTATATCCTTTAAAAAATGCAGGAAGTGACAGTCTCCTAAACATGATGGATGTGTCAGGCTGTTGAATCAAGCCATTCATATTAAAATATGTGAATTCATCATTAAGTCTCTCTCTGACTAATTTAGACCTTTTGACCCACTCAGCTGCAAGGAATGGTAATGCCAAGAAAGAACCATGTTATCTTCCCAAAGAACATGAATGGATTTGCACAGAGCGGGAAAACACCCGGGTTTAAGCAAGATAAGATCAGGTATGGAAGGCAGCTGGGGAGAAACTGGGAGAAATGACAATGCTCTTGAGTGACTGGCTAAGCCATTTTGGGACTTTTTGTCTTTGACATCCAACAAACCTTTGATTGTGAAATTTCAGCAGTGGAATCAGTAACATATTAAACTGCTGCAAAGTTTTTACATTAAATTCCATGTACAGACTTATGTGCACAGAAGAATCCTGAAGAGTTGAAGGATTAAGAATATTCTTTAAAGATTAAAGAAAAGGATAGTGAATTTGAAGTTCAGTTTTACTACGTTGGAATCAATATTCTCGCATCACCATGTACAACCAACAAAGACCCCCAGAAACATAGAATTGGTGTTATAACACTGCATTTGACTCTGTGTCATGGTGTACTGACCGAGGTCATGACTGTGTGTGTGTGGTGGTCCTTGTTTTCCAGTGGTATCTGCCTTCCAGAACTAAGTCAAGGGCTTTAAATACAGGCTCTGATTTTGTCACTGACACAGTGTGAAAGTTTTTAGAATGAGCTATAAAGGCAGAAGTGTTTAAAATGGCCTTAACCAGATCATGATCCAAAGCTGATGATGAAGCTATGACCCTGTTCTAAACTAGATGGCCATATGTACTTAAACACACAACTGGTCTCAACACAAAAAGAAATAAAAAACTAAAAAAATGGTAGATGAATTATTTCAATTCCAATAATCAAATACCTTAATACACCCAAGTAAACCACATCTGAGTTCTATTTGTTGTTTTTTATGTGCTCAGGATATGTGCTAAGGTTGAGATTAACTTAAAGACTGGATAATGTTGAATTCACCACTTGTCTTATAAAGATAGTCTTAGAGTGAGTAACAAAGGATGATGTATAAAACTAACACAGAACAAGTGTTTTGGGAATAAAAATTTAAAAAAACTACTCAAATCAGAATTTAAAGTCAATGACTGTAGAAGAAATAAAAAGGCCTACAATAGCCTCCAAAAAATATAAGTCAAAGAGAACACATCATAGCTTATTACCAGTTTCACATTTTTACTTTAAAAAATAGATAAAATTTTTTTCCTAAAGGGGTAGAATATGGCAGAGATAGTAAATACCAAACCCGGAGAAAAGAGGAAGTCAGTCCCTTACGTAGAAATGAGTGACTCGCTATATGTGGTATTAAGAATTGCCATAAGAATGGGGCAGTAATAAAAATAAATTATTTCCCTTTTTGCAAAGCATGCGAGGGTAGGAAATTGACCCAAACTGCCAGAGAAATGAGGAAGCGCCCTTTTCACACTATCCTCAGAACACAATTTCATGATTTATCCCTTTCTCAGATGCCCTTTCTGCCACATCCCTGCTCTCTGCTCTTGAGAGATGTCCTCTCACCAAGCTCCTCAATTAAATTATCTCATGTTTTCCTCTGATCTGCTGTTCACAGCCTGTCACATCACTACACCGTGAGCCTTCCCACAAGCTGCTGGAACAGCACACTAAAGAGCTGTTCAGCTGCTCACTGGTGTCCCAGCTTCATGGTCCAGAGAGAGCATGTGCTTTTCTGCCAAGCGACACTAAGGAGTATACGCATCTGTGTCCTTAAACAATTATTAAATGTGGTATGACCGGCCTACAGAAGCAACAATTTATGTCCCAGATAGTCAATTAGGAAAAATAAAAAATGTGCTTGTGCTCATCCTGTTGGATAAGAAGAACAGGCAATTTTCTCCTGAGTCCTTGGAAAAGAATCAAGTTGTGCAGTTACCACAAGTGCTCTGCTTTTTTATCTTTTCATTTCTGAAAAATAAATATAATGGATGATCCTTTGAATCTGTAAGATCTCTTTCACAAAACAGTATTTCAAGAAAACTTCATAGAATATTCAATCTGGAACGGCATGAGTTATCCAGAACAGTGACACAAGGAACCTACACAACAAATTAAAGCATTAAATCAAAGGGCCAATAACAGACAAAAGAGAAAAATATTGTTGCACAATGAGATGAGATTAAAGAGACGCAGATGAGAGTCTCTAGTCTGATGAGACAGAGGTGCAGAAAGATTCTTCCCAGAGGGTCAATACTCCCAAGAAACAGCGCATTCATTGATTTAAAGGTGCCAACGTAAGAGGGGGCAAAGGCAGCTAGCATCTGATAAATAAGAATTTTGCAGGAGCCAGGGAGATGCCCTTTGCAAAGAGATTTTAAAAACATAGGGGACTTGGAACCAGATCCACACGCAAGTAGGGAAAAGTGCTAGTTGTTTTTTCCCCCTCTCTCTCTGCCTTTTTTCTCCCCGGTAGGACTACTGATCCCATTGGGGACCTAGTGTGCCCTGAGGGGTGGAAATAAATAGATCCATCCTTTCAGTGAGTAACATGCAACAATATGGTACCAAAAACCTTAAAAACGTGCACGCCTTTCGATGTGGCAATTCCATTTCAAGGCTGTGTGAAAAGATATATGCAGGAGGAGGCTGCCTGCCACTCTCTTTGTCATGTTCTGCCTTATTTACGACAGTGGGGGGAGAGCAGGAACCACCTAGGTGTCCACTAATAAACCATATTACACTCATACACGGCATTCGAGACAGGCACTTGAAATGATGCTGCTGTAGAGGAACTTTCAGTGATGTGGGAATTTTTTCAAGAAGTTAGGACATTTAAGAAGAATGTTATCAAGAAATAAGAATTTAATGATTAAGTTTTTGTTTCACAAATGTACACACTCAGGATTATAAGGTGCATTCAAAAGGTACGCAGTGGTTTCTAGGAATGTTAACGTTATGAGTGCTTTGCTTTTTTCCCATTCCTGCTTATTTTCAAAAGTATCTTTAATAAAAAGCTATTTTTTTGTTAAAAAGAAAAACCAATAGACATTTTTTAAAAGAGCAAACTCGGGTGGTGGTCTTATGTACAGAAACCTACCAAACGCCAGGGCTGGCAGGGCCTTGAACGACATGAGCCACCTCCTTTGGCTGAAGGCAAGGAACCAAATGTGTGCAGAACAGGAAGGCTCTGGCCTGAGAAAGGCTCAAGAGAGGAATTAAGGCAGGCATGGCAAGAGAGGGAAGAGAGGCTGTTCAAGGCTGCTCCAGCAGGGCTGAGCAGGTCAGCACGATGGAAGTGATGAGCATGTGTGATTGGGAGCAGAGGCTAGACAGAGTAGAGGGTTCCAAGTGATATTAGATTTTGCAATGATAACAGAAACCTAAGAAAAATAGGAGACTATAGATAATGGTAGTGGGCAGGGAGCTAACATTTTCCAGCATCTTCACATAAGACTCATGTTAACCCATACAAGCATCTAAATCACTTAGAAAATACCAGTATTCCCCATTTTACAGATAAGGCACTGAACTTAAAGTAACTACCACTGGTCACAAATCTAGCATGTAGCAGAGCTGTGATGCACTCTCATGATGGATCCCAAAGTCCTTCCTCTTTCTACCATGCTACACATTGCCTCCCATGTTTTCTCTCCTGAGAGAAATACCTTGAATTGTACAGTTTATATCAACTGAGGCATCTGGAGTTTCAATTGCATTAAAAATCTCAACCAGTGAGTCAATAATGTGGGGATGCCCACAGTAAAACCCGGCCCAAACTAACCAATTCAGGCAATATATTCATAGAAGTGGAAAGGCCAGCTCACCTTGAGCATGGCAAGAGAATAGAGAGAAGGGAAAGAGTGATATTTCAGATATCCTTTTTTTCTGGACAGACAGGCACACAAATGTCCTTTTATCTCATCCTTACAGATAATAAGAATCGTCTCCTCCTTTCCTTCTACCACATCCCTCAGAGCTCCAATCAGCGCTATCCTTGAACTACCAGGGGTCCTCAGCTGCAGCATTAACAGTAGCCTTATTTAAGAGCAGTGTTATCCTGGCTATTATTTGGAGGGGAACATTATAGCAGGCACTGCATTACCTCTTCTCTTTTTGCCTGGGAAATGCACAGAAGAAATTCCAGATCCCATCAGATGGGGAGTCTTAACCACCTATTAGCTACTTGTAGAAACCAAGGGACGATTACTCTCCTTTGGCCTAAAGTACTTTTCTTATTGCAGGGTTAGTAAAAACATGAGGTCTCCTTCTGTCCCTTTCTTGTTGTTCTGATTATCTCAAAGGAGTCTGTTTAGGACCACAACCCCCTCTGTGGTTATTGCTGCCTAGTGATCAGCAACCAAACCTATGGGCTTACTTAAAAGTAAGTCATATCAGTACGACAGGGTTTTTTGAAAAAAAAAATAGACTATAATTTTGCAATCACCTTTGTATCAATTATTTAGTACATTAGATCAGGTGCTACTTCTAAATGGTAGTCACTAGCCACATGTGACTATTCAAATTCAAATGGAATGAAGTTAAAAATACAGTTCCTCAGTCACACCAGTCACATTTCAGGTGCTAATAACCACAGGCGGTTAGTGGCTCCTGTATTGGACAGCACAGATATAAAACATTCCTGCCACGGCAGAAAGGTCTACAGGACAATGCAACCCAAGACCAACAGGTAAACACATTCAGAAACACTGGAGTTCTTATGTGCCGGGCACTGTTCTAAACTTTCGGAGTGTATTAACTCATTTAATCCTCACTATGGCTCCATGAGTGACGTAGGGCTTTTACTGTTCCCATATCACAGATGAGGAAACTGAGGCACTACATAATCTCTGATTCCTCTGTCCCATCATATCCAAACTCACAGACCTTCCTTCTGCAGTGTCTCATATACCCAGTGTCTCATATAGTCCAGCGTCTCAGACTCATGCCAGAGTCTGTCCCTTAGACTCTTAAAGGGGCATCTGATGTGCCCTGCTAACTGGTCTCCCTGGCTCAGCTATCCTCTCCTATCCTCAGCAGGACCAAATAATTAATAATTATTCAAACAAATGAACCCTCAATGGAGCCCCACAGTCTACTGAATTAAGGTCAAATTCTTCGAAGCAGTTTTCAAAGTTGCCTACAACATAGTCCCCATTTTTCTTTGTAGTCATATCCTCATTTAGTATCTAAGACTTAGCAATAACTCAGGCTACCTCATTAGTTCAGGTCTGCTGAGAAGCAGGCACTAGCATGGGGTTAGATCTCCACAAGGTTTCTTGGGGATGGGGCAGGGTAGGCAGGAAAAGTCTGCAGACAAAGGGGTAGGTCTGGCCCTGTGTAAAAGAGGAAGGGAGGGGAGTGGGATGTTTTACAGTGCAGCGCGGTTCTAAGGAAGGTTCAGCCCTGCCAATAAGCAGTCCTTGAGGCAGTGTCTCAGGGGAGAACCCCCTGTCTTGCTGGAATGGGCAGGGCTGAGCACCCTCACTGTGCATGATTCCTGGCTGGGAGTGGCCCCTGGGAAGTATGGCCATGGTGCCCAAGTTGGGTGAGTCCCGCGGGGTCACAGCTGGGACATCAGTCAGTTGTGCTCCCAAAAGCAGGAGAGCCGAGTGGCGCATTTTGATAGCCCCCATAGTCATTGTATAGTAGGCCATTCAACTGCGACTCATTTAAGAGCAGAAGAGGGCGCTATTAGTAGTGACACTGGGACACCAGGCAGTAGCACTGGGACACCAGGCGGTAGCAGGGACCTTTCTATGCATCCAAGAGCCCACTCAGCGTTCATCAGCACAGATCTTCCCACTCTCTGGCATTCCTTCAGTCTGAAACTCCAACTGTGGCTACAGAAATCTTAGGTTAAAATCTAATCTTAGGTTAAAACACTGACCTCAAATGTCACTTTCTGAGTGACATCTTCTCCTTGGAACCTCTTCATGTGTACCTTTCTAGAAATTCTGATCCTATTCTGGTTATAATTTTTTTTAAAGATTTTATTTATTTATTTATCTTTAGAGGGGAAGGAGAGAGGAAGAGAAACATCAATGTATGGTTGCCTTTCATGCATCCCCTGCTGGGAGTTGGCCTGCAGGGAACCTACCTGCAACCCAGGCATGTGCCCTGACTGGGAATCGAACTACGATCCTCTGGTTCGCAGACCTGTGCTCAATCCACTGAGCTACACCAGCCAGGGCCTGGTTATAATTTTAATTAGTTTTGAACTACCTAATTTCTGCAGTTTTGTCTTCCGTTCGGTGGCCAGCACAATGTCTTGCACATAAAAAAGGCGCCCACAGAGGCATACTCCTAACTCCACATTGTATGCAGAAAAGCACTTTCCTATAATTTTTCTGCTGTAAACAAATACATGCATCATCTTGTATTTCTTAAATGCAATTTTTCTATGTCTTTATAGTTCAGAGAATTCAAATATCAGCCAACCTTGGTGAATGAATTCTTTCACAATTTGCTAATTACTTTGTCCTTCTGCTGAAAGCCCACACTGAATTGAATTACTTCAACTTTGCTTCAAAAGACTACTAACAAATTGCTGAATATGATTTGCACTTGAAACAATAAAACTATTAACGGCATTTTAGCAAGAATACCCATTATTCTCTTTGCAGCAATAAATCAGCATTTTATCTGTTTAAATGGCTTGGTCAGTGTCAAACAGCTCTAGAATAAATCTTTTCTCCTTTCTGCCTCTGCTGTCTGATGAAAAAAGGAGGCAGAAGGCAACCCTGGTTCTGCATTCCAGGCATATCATTTTCATGCTTCATGACTCTGTGATTTATTTCCAGTGATAAACCCCTTGTCCTACACTGACCGGTGTTCACACGTGTACAAATGTGCACAGGAAGACACAGGTATATCTCCAGCACTAACTGCAGAACGAAGGGGCTTCCAGATGAACAGCTCAGGGACCATGTATAGTAGAATTTTGATGCCTATCACAGATTTTAGAAATGGGGCCTGGGGCAGCTGTAAAATGAGGAGAAATGTTCTAATACTCAGACTATTTTTTTCGGCTCCACCTCCAGTTTGGTTGTCAATACCGCATGGTCATCAGATAGGCTGTCGAGTTATCCTCTGAAGTTGAAGCTATTCTACCTTCATGATACTGAATAATATACCAATGTGTTCTGCAATGTACCTAATAAGTTCTACTTAAAAAAATCCCTTGCACTGAAATCTTCTTGACTCCATGACTTATTTTTTGTAATTCTGAACATAGCACAATATAACAAAGGTGCCTGATGAATATTTAAGTGAATGAGTCAATAGATGAATTTTTTCATTAAGTCTGCTTAAGTCGTATCAGTTCACAGCATTATTCATTCATCAAGACTAAATACTACCATCCATGCCATTTACATTTATTACAAGCTGGTCCTTGTTTTCTATTTTAAAATTTACTGATATTTGGGAGTTATGTTTACTGTTAGTTATACTGCTAACATTTCAAATATATGAAGGATTTCATAAATATTATTATGGATAATGGTGACGAGTTGCTTTTAATATCCTAGGCAAAGTGAGAGAAAATAGTTAAGCTATAGCATGAAAGGTTCCAGTTAGATAAGAAAGTGTTGTGACATCAATCTAATTAAACACTAGAGTGGATTAATGAGGCAAGTAATGAAATCTTTCTCAGAAGTCTTTAAAAATAAGATGAAATCTCATCAATACACACACTATTAAGTGTGCCCCGTATAAAGACAGGGGAAATTGGCTCCAGTATTCTTTGAAAGACAGGTATATTTGTTAAGGAAATATCAAAAATAATATAATTTTTTGGAATATGGGTATATCACATAAAATATTTGTATCATTTCATAATCAAAGACAGCAATCAAACTGCAGAGAAGTGATTTCTAGTTCTTGTTTCTCATTTACTTTATGACTTTGTGCCAGATATTTACCTCAAAGATACAGATTCTTTTCCAATTGAACAGGAATAATTTGGTTTCTAAGAACCCATCATTCACAGTATAGTCCACCTAACTTTGCTGAGTAAGTTATATCCTGAATAAATAAGCAATAGAAGTATTTGGTTCCTACAATTTGTTTCAACGCTAAATCCTTATTCATTGTCTTGAAGTCAAGTTGTACCATATATAAAGAAAAATATTTATCATCCTGGTAACCATTAGGAAATAAATGCTAATAGATAAATTTTAGATTGTGGCAATTAAGTGAACAGCAATCTGACAAAGAATTCACATTTAAAACCCAAGTGTTTCAGTGCATTTACGCCCACCTCTCTCCACACTGACATTCTCACTATGGAACCTAACACCACAGCCGACTCTTTCATTTCAAAATTCCCAGGCACCAGGCATTGAAAAAATGAAACACACTCCCTCTATGTTACGGAATTCACAGAAATAATGCTTTCTTGACTACTAGAGTATATTTTCCTCTTCAAGGTTTAAATGACAAATTAAAAAAATCATGGTACAGACTACACAATCTATGTTTATACTGCTTTTGTAGAATTCCTATTACGAGAAAATTCACATGTATTACCTCTTTACTGCTTGGATATAAATCTATTTTGATTGCGGTCACCAGGGCCTGAACAGTCTAAAAGGAACTAATTCCATTCTCTGTCTCGTTTACAATAAAGACAATGGGCTACAAACACGTTTTTCTCAATAGCCCAACTCCCTACCCAGAGACGCCAACACAAAAGCAGTAGTCTGGGTGAGGCGCACAGGAGGAAGCAAGCAGGGCTGTCTGAGAGTAGAATCACAGGTTCAGGGGTGGGAATGTGCCAGAACTGGGAAGGTGTGTGCTATGAAGAGCTCACAGGAAGAGTGACAACGCAATGAATGAAATGAATTCATGGGGAGAATTAGACAAGGATAAAGGGCACAGAAGTGGGGATATCCCAACCATGTCAAAAAAGTCAACTTCTAGGAGAAGGCCTAGTGTCTTACCACATTAGAAGTGGAAGCAATGTGGAAGGTCATTTGGAAACTAATCTTCTCCCTTCACAGATGAGGAAACAGGCCTAGGGAGAGTATGTGGCTTTCCCAAAGTCACTCCATTGTGGGAGGTGACAGAAGCACATTGCACAATTCAGAATAACGAGTGGCAGGCGCAGAGCCAGACCCTGCACTGAGCTGCGGTAGCTGCCCACTCCCCCTGGAAGACTGTCATTCTAAGTGTCCCAGGCTTGTCCCCATGGCTCTCCACACCCTCTGAAAATGGTGAGTGACAGGGAACAATAGGTAAGGAATGGAAGGACATCTGCCAATACTCAAAGTGCATTTGTTCTGAGGAATAAAAGCAAAAATAAATAAATGGGACTACATCAAAATAAAAAGCTTTAAAGAGAATGACCAACGAAATAAAATGACAATCTACTAAATGGGAGAGATATTTGCAAACAACATGTCCAAAAAGGGGTTAATATCCAAAACATATAAAGAACTCATACAACTCGACATCAAAAACACAGTCCAATTAACAAATGGGCAGAGGACCTCAACAGACATTTCTCTAAAGAAGGCACGTTTCTCCCAAGACACAGCTAACAGACATATGAAAAGATGTTGAATCACTAAACATCGGGGAAATGCACATCAAAACCAAAATGAGGTATCACTTCACACATGTCAGAAATGCTATTATAATAAAAATCAACAAACAACAAGTGCTGGTGAGAATGTGGAGAAAAGGAAACCCTAGTGCACTGTTGGTGAGATTGTAAATTTGTGCAGGCACTATGGAAAACAGTGCAGAGTCTCCTCAAAAAAATAAATTAAATGGTAAATAAATTTAAAATAGAACTCCCATAAAACTCAGCAATTCCACTTCTGGGTATTCATACAAAGAAAAAGAAAACACTAATTCAAAAAGATACCTACACCACTATGCTCACTGCGGCATTATTTACAATAGCTGAGACATGGAAGCAGCCTAGGTGTCCATCAATAGATGGGATGCATTAGATATGGTGTGTATATGGTGCACACGTGTACACATGTGCAGCACACACACACAACAGAAAATCTCTCAGCCATAAAGAAGAATGAAACCTTGCCATTTGAGACAATGTAGATGGACCTAGAGGGTAATATGCTAAGTGAAATAAGAGAGACAAAAATCACTTATATGTGGTATCTAAAAAAAACAAAACAAATGAACAAACAAAACAGAAACGGATTCATAGTTACAGAGAACAAACTGATGTTTGTCAGAGGGAAGGGGGTGGAGAGACAGGTGAAAAGGTTAAAGGAAATAAGAGGTACAAACTGTTAGTTATAAAATAAATAAGTCACCAGGATATAATATACAGCACAGGGAATATAGTCAATAATTTTGTCATAAGTCTGTATGGGACAGATGAGTACTAGACTTACCATGGTGATCACATCATAAGGTACATAAATGTCAAATCACTATGTTGTACACCTGAAACTAACAGAATACTGTGTGTCAACTATACTTTAATCAAAAGGTATTCATTCCGATGTCCCTAGCTCCAGTCTACCTTTTGGATAACACTGTACTAGTCAGTTCAGGACAGGAAGCAAAACAAGTGTTATCTTGACATGGTCTAGCCCCTGGAGAGCAACTGGCTGAGAGCCTCTAGTTTAGAGGTTCAGACAATGGCAGGAGCCATGCACTGCCCCTCCTAAGGTCACTTCAGGGAGAAAATACAAGTGGAATGCAGAAAAGGGAGGACAGACAAGACAGCCGGAGAGAGGGCACATAGGTACAAAACTCCAGAATTCAAAGGAGGGCTCATCTGCACGCAGGTCAAGTCACGCTGCAGGCAGGGGGCAGAAGTGGGCACTGCAGGGGGAGAGTGTGGGATCACACTCACAGTGCTGTTCCGGGTGGGGCTGTCTGCGGTTTGCAGTTTGTATGGATACAAGGAACTCCATGCCTAAGACACGAGAGCTCCAAACGACTACTAAAACGCAAAATATGTGTGTAAAGGGGAGAGTTACCCACAACATGGGGTTTTTCTACGTGGCTAGACCAGCAGGGTTGCAAAATCCATCATTGTTACGGGCTGGAAAGGCAACCAGGGGAGCCTTCTGAGAACTTTTAAAGGAAACATTTTGGATGAACCTCTTGGTCTGGTAAGACGCTAGTTATATTTAACTAAAAGCACATGGCAGCAGGTGTCATAGGTAGACTCCGTTGGAAGACTACATAAAATGAATACTATTTTTGGAAAAAGGGATACTCACAATGGATAACCTGAAAATGGCAGATGAGGGCTCATGCACCGTCTTGTGCTTTCTTAAGCATTTAGCAATCAGGTTTAGCCTTCAGCGGCACTGCTTTTATGTCAGGCAATATTTAATTTATGCCAATGATTCACCTGCGATATCAAAACATTACAACATTCTATAAAAACAACAACAACAAAAGGCAAAAGGCTAGAAATACAAGAGGCTTACTTTGATCACCTGATTTAAAACTGCAACCTCTCTCCACCCACAAACGACATTCCCCTTACCTTGCTCTATACTTTGCTTCCCTTTTTATAACAGCTATCACCTTCTAACATACTACTATTTGCTTATTTATTTATTGCTTATTTCTTGTTTCCTTCAGTAGAATATAAGCTCCCACAGGGCAGGAATTTTTGTCTTTGTTCACAAATGTATCCCATGCATCTAGAACAACGTATGACACACAGTACACATGCAAAAAAGCTGGCTGACTGAATCAGAGCAAAATGTGAACGAGTTGTCTGTACTATACACAAAGCACTTTTCTAAGAAACAATGAAGTAGCCTCATCACTACCTACAAGGAATTCTTTTTTCAATAAAAATCACGGGAGTTAAAAAACAACAACACTTGAATCCAGAGGTCAGCAGGGGAGGCCTGCAATCAGAAGAAGCAGAGATTCATGCCGAAGATTCCAGGGGAACCGATCCCTCTGTATGTGGGAAGCCCACACGATAGGCTGCTTCTGCACATCATTGGGGATAGGGAGGGAAACTGAGGCAGGTCCTGAGCAGTGTGAAAAGATGCTTCACAGGAATTTTTCTTTGGCAGCCTTGTAATATTATTATTTTTGTATAGAGCTTCCCTAGGCAAGAGAAACACTTTCATAGCATCACACCCTGAGCTTGTCACAACACTTTGAGGCATTTAGGATTTTTCCCTAAATGTCAGAGAGTATGTTACCTGCCTGAGGCAGTGGGCCAAAGTGAATCATTCCTGTCTTGGTTTAAGAAGGCAAGTACAAATTCAGTGCTTCTTCACATGGCATGGCCAGAAGTAATGCTCTCAAAGGTTGCTGACCTAGTTGCCCACCTCCTGTGGTTTCCTGCACAGGGAGATCAAGTGAGTAATGAGAGAACTCCAAAGTCTCTGCCACCAGACAAGTAGGCATTTCAGGTGGCATTTACTTAAGGCCCTGCATTTGTTAGGTTACGGCGGAGGTCTGTGAAAAAGGCAGGCAGCAGACACGCAGCCTAGATTTACGGGACACATGCAAAGCTCTGCCTTAACACAAATGCTAAGAAACAAACAAAACTATTCACTGCATGGGAGAACATATTTTGCCAATGATACATCTGAAAAGAGGGTAAAATCTAAAATAGATAAAGAAGGTACACAATTCAACACCAAAATAACCAAACAATACAATTGAAAATGGGCAAAGGACCTCAATAGGCACTTCTCCGAAGAGGAAATACAGATGGCCAATAGACATATGGAGAGATGTTCAACATCACTAATCACCAGAGAGATGCAAATTTAAACCACAATGAGATATCGCCTCCCACCTGTCAGAATGGCCATCATCAATAAATCAACAAACAAGTGCTGGCCAGGATATGGAGAAGAGGGAACTCTCATGTACTATTAATGGGAATGCAGGCTGGTACAACCACTGTGGAAAACAGTATGGGGTTCCCTCAAAAAATGAAAAAATGAAAAAATAAAAATGCCTTATGACCCAGCAATTCCACTTCTGGGAACATATCTGAAGAAAGCCAAAATACGAATTCAAAAGAATATATGCACCCCTATGTTCATTGCAACATTACTTACAATCGTCAAGATTTGGAAGCAGCTCAAGGGTCCATCAGTAGCTAAGTGGGTAAAAAAGCTGTGGTACGCTTATACAGTGGAATACTTGGCCATAAAAAACAAGAAAACCTTACCATTTATGACAGCATGAATGGACCTGGAGAACATTATGCCAAGTAAAGTAGGCCAGTCAGAGAAAGACAAATACTATGTGATTTCACTCATTTATGGAATCTAATGAACAAAATAAACTAACAAAATAGAGAACAGACAGACAGCTGTTGGAGGAGAGAGGGGTTGTGGGGCTAGATGCAAAAGGTGAAGGGATTAAGCAAAAAAACCCCAAACAAACACACCAAGAACTTCATAGACACAGACAACAGTATGATGACGCCCAGAGGGAAAGGGTAGAAGAGAGTACAGGGAGGATACATGGTGATGGAAGGAGACCTGACTTGGGCGGTGAACACACAATACAATACACATGATGTATTACAGAATTGTACCACTTCAACCTATATAATTTTATAAGTCAATGTTATAATAACTTCAATTATAATAACTTCAACCCTAATAACTTCAATTAAATATATATATTTTTAAAAGAAGAAACAAAGCTGCTGTGCAGAAACTGTTTGATAACAATGGAGAGGGAGGGACTTAAATGCAACTCACCAAAACCCAGAAAAGACAAGGGAAGCGTGTAATGGGCAGGTCTTGAGGATCTGATCTCCACACAAAGAGAAACTGTGCAGTATCCAGAGAAAGGGGATGTTATGGTAGCTTGGGAGAATGAACCACCACAGGGGCTGAATCAGCTCAGCGTCTGAGAACACCTACGGGTTCTGTCAAACCTGCCTACACTCTTCAAGGGCTTCAAGGCTCACAAACAGGAAATTGCTGGGTATGACGACCTGACTCTCAACCTCCTGAGAAAAGAGCTTGCTCCCAAAAGTTATGAACAAAGTGTGGAGCCAAAGGGTGAGAGGTGAAGAAGAATGTGAGTTCAAGTTCAGGGGATGTGGCAATGAGTAGGAGGAAACAATTTTCAAACACAGAGAAATTCTTTTGCATTTTAGCATTGGGCTTAACACTGGTCAACATCTTCACTAACACTTCAAAGAAATGAAGAGAGAGAAAACTGAATTATCAAGGGACTTGTGAAGACAGGAGATTAAGTTCTTCATTTATTCATGTGTTCATTCACTCGTGACATTCCGTATCAGGACGTTTTCAGAAACAGAAAACTCTTAATTGATCTAAACAAATAAGAGGATTTATTGTCTCGCACAAACAGTTGCCTAGACACAGAGCTGTCCCAGGACTGGTTTATTTAGCGGCTCAGCAACATCATTAAGGCCCCAGATACTCTTCCATCTTTGATTTGATTAGACTAACCAAAAATTCACCCCCCTGGATCAGGGATGGGCTGGAGCCAGTTGCACTAGAGCAGCTGGAAGTGAGTAAGTACTTCAACCAAACCAGGTGTGCTAGCAAGAAAGGGGCCGACGCACAGTGCGTGGCCCGCCAGAGAGATCTGTAGATGGTCACTCAGCAATAGTCACTGTGGCCTGCTACATGTCCGTTCCTGTGCTGGTCACTGGAAACACAAAGACAAGAAACTGCTTGCCTATAGAAGCTTCAAGAATAATGGGAGAGACAGATATTGATGAAATAACCATGCCAATAAAGAAAACTGAAACTGTAATAAGTGCTATGTTTTAAAGGTATTCAATGCTATGGAAGCATAATAGGCAAACCTAGCTAGACTGGGGGGGGGGGCGGGGGAGGAAAATTGTCCCTGAAGAAGGGAAACTGCAGCTATTGGGATGGGAGATGGAGAAACATTTCAGACAGAGGGAGCATATGGAGTGGCCCAGTGAAAGGATGGCACATTCAAAAACTGTCCCCAGGTGGGACAGAGGGTGAGCTTGGAGCAAGATGAAGCCGAAGAGTTACCCAGGAGCCAGACCACATGAGCTGTATATAATGGAAGAAAATATTAACAAATGTTTTTTTAAACCTTAAATCTTAGACCTTTTGTCACATGAAGTTTGACACAAAATAGAGCTCTAAAATGTCTTAGCACACAGATGCACTGAGGATAGCCATTCCATGTCCGTCCAAAATGAATACTTCTAGTCACCTCCCTCACAGTGTCCCACGGGAAGGAAGACTGGGCCATGGGGGTGAAGAGGCAAAACTTAGACATACCTGGAGCCTGGGCTGAAAGATGAAGCCACATAGTTGTAACTGACTAGGACAAGAAGGAAATAATTACAGAGGCCAAGATAGGAGAAGAATACAGAGGAAGACAGTGGCTTTCAGACAGGGTGGGATGGGATCAGGAGCCTGGCTGTGGGATTCATGGTGGGGAGTAACCAGATGTGGGAGGCTGAGCTGGGAGAGGGGGGAAGACTCAGAAACACAGTGGCTGAAGGGACCCTGCTGAGGGGCAGTCTTGCCACCACCCCACAGCTCCAAAGGAGAGTCTAGCATTTATTTTCTTCCCACATTCTGGGGAGGTAATGACAGTGAGAATGCAGAACTCAGTCTACCTGTATGTTTGGGGGGATGTGCTTGTATACTTAGGAAGAGATTACACAAAATTTATTTAAGAAAAAATGCCACAGAGTCCTCTCTTGGCAAATGAAAATACACTTTAAGAATAAACAAGACTACCACTTCCTCATGGGCTGAAAAATATTACCTCTTACTCTGATTTCTTATCATTATAAACTAACTCATAATCTCTCAGTAGCTGAGTATAAATGGTCTAATTAACCATCCTGTGCCCTTCAAATACTTAAGAATTTCCATGGTGACTAACCATGCATTTCTTCTGCCACATGGATGAGCATGTAACTAAATGAGCTCTCATCTTCGAAAGCAGACATTTAAAGTGTGACAAAGTCATCTCTGAGAAGCTTGGCTCTTTTGAATGAGATAACTAATTACCGGGTGAAAAGGCAGCCTTTTCCCTACTGGGAAATCAACTATGTGGTCTAGTGGAATGAAAGGCATGGACCATGGCAAATCAGGTCTGCAAAAACAGTAAACAAAACAAGCCACAGCACAATTAACACATGTGGATGAAGCAAAACAGCACCAGCCACACAGCTGATTTGATTTTAAGAAAACAGAATCTGTTTCAGGGAGAAAGGCAAAAAAGTCAAAATACACACAGGTATACAAAAGAGAAAAAGGAAAAAAAAAGAAAAGAAATACAACACCCTGTAAGTACAGTAAAACTCATATACACAGACCCCCATACACTACACAAATTACTTCATTCGAATTATCCTACAAAATTAGGAAATGTCCTTATACATATACGTATTTTATTGCTCAGGAATACAGCCCATGTGTCTTCCAGAATCCCGACTTCTAAAAACACAAAGAACTGAACCATGGAGATGGTCCTTTCAAAATAGGGATCTAACCTATTTTCTCTAGATCAGAGGTGGCTGGTAACTGAGAGCCTGTAGACACTGTAGTAACACAGAGAAAAGGAAATTGATGATGAAAGCAAATTTAATTCAATGAGCTAGTGACATTATGATGTACAAAACTGGGAAGGCAAGAGAGGCCAAAAGCACACACACACTGCCTACTTTGTTCCTTTTTAGTTTTATTAAGTTGCATATATATATTTGAGATTTTTACTGCAAGAGGCATAAAAGTTGACAACAAAAGGCTATCCAAATGGAACGTTGGTCACTGGGTTAACTGTCAAGCACAAAAAGAATGATAATTTTTTTCAACGAGCTTTCGAACAAAGTGTGCATGCTCTTGACATCTGTGGATGAGCTACAGTTTCCTCTTCAACAAAGCTTCTCTAAATTAAACATAAGCTTGTTTTTGGTATCTGCAAAATACATGTGGATAAAATTCAAAGTTTTAGAAAGGGAGTTGCCATAGAAACACACAACTCCCTAAAAGAGCAATCCATCGTCTCTTAAGGGAACCTGTCATTATATTTATTCAGTGTCTGTGTGCGCGAGCGAGGCCACAGACAAAGCATAAAGGACAGTCAGCAGACACACGCTGGACAAATACACAAATTAAATAAGTCAAGTACTTTAAGTAAGGGGTGATGAGCCCCATTGTTGCATGTGTGTGAGGGGTGGGGGGATGGAATCATGTGAGCTGAACCCTGTGAGAGCGCTGAAATGCAGCCATCACAAAAAGATTTCTTTAAAACCGTTCTGCAACAATCTGGGCATTGCACACAGTTATCACTATGGACTGTTTTGTGCGAATTCTTTTAAAATGTAGATGTAAGTACTAGAAGCAGCCCTTACAAAAATAGCCTTATTTTTACTAGGAGAGTAGACTCAAGCTAAAAAAAAAAAAACAACAGAAACCCTAAGTGGGAATAAATGGGAATTGTGTACTGCAGACTTTTCAAATACATGGTGTCAGTATACCTAAGACAAACAGCCCTCTTTATTAGCAACTTTTATGCAGCTTTCCAAAGAAGGCCTGGGAGTTTCAGCCAGACTACAGTTCTTCAGACTTGGTCCCTTTAGAGACAAAGGAGCCCCATGGAGACAACGGCTACTAGGAGTTTTGAACCAAAAGACTTTCCTTAGGGAAGAATTTCTGCTCTAGGGCTTTCCCTAGAAGAGGCCAAATAATCACAAGCCCAATGAGAATGCTATTGCCTTAAATGGGAGGAAACAAAATAGATATTTTTAAAGGGGTTGTGCCCTAGCAAATCCTACAATGAAAGTTTGGGATTAAAAAATGCTAAAGCCATCAACAGTCATGACTTGGATAAAGATGTGATTTTTTTTCCTGTAGTTGCATTTATCTGATCAGTACTAATGAAATGCAAATTTTATTAATGACCATAATAATAATATTTTTCCTAATGAAACACAAGCATTTGTTAACATTAAATATTTAATCTGTAAGGTAAATTACAGCTACAGTTAACTAAACCTTACAAATGGCCAGACCAATACCACCCGCATCATGATTTACCCCAGATCACAGATGTTTAGCTTCTAATTTTATTTTAAATAAACACAAATAATTATACACATGCTTATTTGTATATGTGACTATAAAAAGTATCATGATTAGGCATAGCTACACAACTAATTAAAAAGTCATTTAAGGGCTGCCTTGAAAACGAGTCTAGTGAAATCTAGGTGACGTGGGCCTAGTATCATCAGTTGGCATTATTCTAAAAAAACATCAGAATGCTTAAAATCTCACCTTTCCATTGCTAAATGTAATAGATGAAAACCCAGCAAGGGTTGGTGGACCACGGTGCCAACCACAGACATGATGGGCCCCTCCAGAACCATTTGAAGACATCACGTAACTAGGCAATGGCACCAACTAGCATCTGGGTGGCAGTTACAGGTCTGAATATGTGTATTGGAAGAAGTGGAGCATCTGGCCAGATGAATTTACTCTACTTGTATTTCACAGTATGAGTACTCTGTCTTCTACTAGGCCTTTAAGACCTAGGCCAACCAGGAGTTCCTAGGGAAGCTTCTCTGAGCACTGGGCTGAGCTTAGGGACTCTGCTCTAAAATACCCCTTGAATCTCCACTACAGCATATCCTCACTGGTTTTCAGACTCTGGCTTTTTTGAATGCTTCTTATTTCAATCATAAACTCAAAGGCAGTCTCCCTATCTGTCTTGTTCATCTTTGGTACCCAGAATTGGTGGAGCTCAATAAATATTTGCTGAATACACAGATGAATGTAAGCACTAGATTTATTTAAATTACTAATGATCTTATCTATCAGATAATTTATTAATTTGGTGAAGGTCTGCTAAAAAATGGTGTGGGTTAAAAGAAATAATGTTCTTCATTATCTCAAAATATTCAGAGACCAGAGATCTGTCCATCAACATGGATTTTAATTTCCTAAGAAAAGAGCGATCATGATATTCTATCCTCAAACCCTGGAGGCTAAGGAACTGTCCACACATCACTGACACTGCCCCTTCTTTTATCTTGCAGGGACAATGTTCTGGGCATGACAGACGAGGGTCATACAACTACAGTGCACTCTTGGGCACGTGTCTCTTAAATCTGTGGAAATGCCCTGTGTTCTGAAAGCAGATCTGTATAGTTGGTTTTCTAGAAGCAATGAAAGAGAACCATGTTGATCAAGTAAAAATCACTAAGTAGGCCTTCAAATTCTCCTAAAATCCTAAAAAGCTTATTTTCTCTAAGCATACCAGTCACAAAGGCAAAAACTCACCCCTCTCTTGACACAATCAACTTCTCTAAAGATGTCATGTACATACACAGAAGACTCTGGGCATTGAAAAGGAAATGCCACGTGGCAGCAGAGTCACATGGAGACTCGCAGCAACTCTGACAGCCTCCCTCTACGCAGAGGGACAGGTTCTTCACACTGCACGTGCTCGAAAAACACACCACAGTGGCCTTTTTACTTCGGACATGAGTGAAGGTTGCTTCTTGGTTCTATGTATTGAAGGCATAGGTAAAAACAATGACGTGATGAGTATTTACAATACAGACTTAATTTTTCTACACCAAAATTTTTCAAGAGATTCTTCTGCTTTAAGCAGGATTATCCTACTTAACACTTGTTCCACTCATTTTTACTTCAATTTGAAGAGTAAACAGTGTGAAGGCCTAAAAGAATACATTCATCTTTTCAGAATCAGCTAGCTAAGCATTAATTTTTCAGACAGCATTAATCTACAGTGCTATTTTAATAGAACTATTTACAAATGTATAAAATTGAATTGCTTAAAAATTTTATAAATCAAGATCAAAGACAGATGTTCATCTTTAAAAATAGTAATATATATCACCATCTGGTAAAATAATGAAAACCCTTGCCATTCATGACACTCAGGAATGACTCTGTCCACACACCTTGGTTTCTTAGAGAGCTGAAGAGCTCAGAGTTTTCTTAAAATAGAAATATTTCCTAAGTACATCATATATCTTTATATCTCCATGACCAGAGCCTAAAAATATGCTTTTTCCTTCATAAGTAATAACTAAATAAGTAACTTGATAAGTAATACCAGATCACATGTATAAACTGATTGCAGTTGACAATGTGAAACATGTATAATCACAGACTAACATATATGTGCCATGGAACACAGAACAGAAAGGATCCCATTTGACCTTCATAGTACCCTGAAATCTGTCCCCTCAAAAAAAACTGCCAATGTCAACTTCTCTTTCGCTCATTTGCCTCTTCCTCATGGAGACAGAAAGAAGGCTTTGCACTGTAGTATGGCTTTCCAGGGAGGACAATGTCGTTTTGAAAAATGGCAGTTAGTGCACCAAAG
Organism: Sturnira hondurensis; assembly: GCF_014824575.4. NCBI lineage: Eukaryota > Metazoa > Chordata > Mammalia > Chiroptera > Phyllostomidae > Sturnira > Sturnira hondurensis. The sequence goes on along the minus strand of NW_028098001.1, from coordinate 5,138,556 downwards.
GCTGAAGCTTCCTGACAAGCGGCCGTCCTGTCCCTACGTGGGATCTGCCTGGACGCTGCTGTTGGAGGGCACTGGCTGGGGACACTCTCAAGAGCTCCAGGCCAGTTTGCACTTTCCCAGCTTTCTTACTGGCATTAGGTTTATTCCGTGGTTGGGGAGGGGAACACCTTTGATCAGTCCTCAAGTCCTGAGTTCCCATGGTCAGAAGTTCTCCAGTGCTTCCCTTCTTTCTGCTGGGGTGTTCTTATAAGCTGTTGGTAGAAAGAGACTGCACAATTTCTTTGAAAGGGCATTGAAAGGGCAATTTCAAGAATGCAAAATTGGGTATTTTCTCTCTCTTTCTGGATATCAAATTGTAAGAACGTATCTATCCTTTGACCCGGCAAACTGCTTTCTAGGAATCTAGCCTAAGGAATTATTAGATATGTAAATAAAGATGTGGAAGAAGGGTGACCATGCCATTGACTATAAAAGTTCTGCTAAACTTCTAATGTTAGGAGATTGATTAATAAAATAATGGAGCCAGACAATGAAAAACTATACTGCCATTAAAATATTTAAATAATGATGCTGACCTACATGAATGGAAACACAAAGATTTCCATTTATATGTATTTTATTGTTACATTAAAAGGTTTCAAAACATGTGCAGGACACATAGGGAAAAGCCTCAAAGGATATAAACTACAGGTTCCCAAATGATTCTGGAAGCTCTTACAGTCTCACAATTTTTTTGACAGTGCCTCCAGGCCAAAACAATAAACTGTTAGGTCCAAACAACTTAATTAATATTTATGTCCCAATGAATTAGTACCTATTTGAAAATAATGACACACATAAATGAACAATACTATCTTTTCCTTATCTCCCCAGAACTTATTAATGGAACGTGTGCACCTGGGGGGCATGCATCTCTTCGTATCTTGGGATCAGATTGGACACGATTACCCCCATTTCCTGTTCTACAGTGGTTTGCACATGGCACTCACTTTTTATCACTAACAACTCAGCAATCATAGAAAACCCAGTTTTGCAAAGGAATGCAGTATGATTTGATGTTGAAACTGTGAACTACCTCCAGTGAGGTGTTGGACAGATGTGTTTTCCTTGATGATGAAAAATATCCTGTGGCAACTTTGAGGATCTGCTGTGGTGCCTGAGCACCTTGGCACTCAGCCTGGGAATGGCAACCACCTAACGACATTAACGGCTGCTTTCTTTCAGGTTACGAGTGATTATTTTTTTTTAAAAAAGATTGTCTGGGTCTTTTTCAATAAACATGTTACTTTTTTACAACAAGAAAAACCATTAAACTAATTTACGTATTTCCACGTTTTTCTTCCTTTAGCTCAAACAACAGACATTTCTTTCTCACTGTTCTGGAGGCTTAGAAGTCTAAGATCAAGACCCCAGACAATAGGTGTCTGCTGAGGACCCCTCAGCATGAACATTAAAAATGGAAAGTCCTGGATGATGCCTTAATCACAGAAAATCCACTCCTAAAAAACCTTGTGCAATTAGCTCTCATTATTCTGACTGAGCCCTTCTTTGGTGCACAGGCAGGATCTCTGAAGTCACCGGTGTCAGGCCCCTAACCCAGATATTCACCCTACTTCCTGCGGGTAGCCACTACAATTGTTTGACAATGGACTCTCTGTCCCTCTGCTGATGTGCTTCTAAAAAAGCATGGTCATGCCCTCGTGGGAACAGAGCTGCAAGTGGCCCTTTGCTCTTGGTCTGTAGAACTTCAGTCTCCAGATTCACGGTGATCCTTTTAAAATAGTGCCTGCTGCTTTTCACCCCGTGTCCACTGCTGTGGTCTTTGAAGGTCTCCACTGTTCTTTGTTCCCTTCTGGTTACTTCAGCCATTTGTCAGTTTTCGCACCAAAGAAATGAATGGCTTTTTTAAACTTCACCAATTGGGACTTTCAGAATCAACCAAGCAAGTTAAGTATAACAGATATTTCATCCCTTTGGTATTTAGCTGTGGGTGAGAATTTTGTTTGTATTATTCCTTATGGGAGTAGGTGGCCTGAGACATGTTCTAGTTTACAGCTATTTTTAAAACCCGAGGACTTAAAAGTTTTGGCAATGAAGTTTTATTGTGATCAATATTTACTTGCTTGCTAAAGAAGTGGATAAGGAATTGTTTAAAAAATTATTTTTCCAATCTAGGGCTGTCTATAAATATAACAACCTTTACAAATTTAAGTTTAGAAATAAAAATGCTACAGTAGTAGAATGCTTAAAGTAATTTTTTTGCTTGAACTTTAATTGGAATGGTCCCTAACAGTCTTAAATAAATTATTTTTTAAATGAAAAAAAAAAAAGATCTCCCATTCCCCCTTTACCCGAATAATTGTTCCCTCAACACTCACACCTTTTAACATACTATATACTTTACCTGTTTATCTTGTTAATTGTCTATCTCCTCCAGCTAGAATGTAAGCTCAATAGGGGCAGGATTATTATCTGTTTTAATCAATGATTTATTGCTTCACCTAAAACAGCATGTCAAATGTAGGGTTCACCAAGTATTTGCTGGAAAGTAAGAATGAGTGACTAATTGTCAAACACCTTTTATAACCCCATTTTAGAGGACCAAATGAGAGAAGATCTCTTAAAAATTAACACTAATGTTCATGCAAACCAACTACTACTTTTTTTTGTAGGGGAAAACCAGAGTCAACCTTTGATTTCACTAAAATCCACAAATTGCAAAGATCTAACTAATTTATTATTTCAACTTTTAAATATGGGAAATCCATACAGAATACCTAAAAATGCTAGGGTAAGTATTTAAAACATTTTTAAGCATTTATGGCTAAAGTGCAAGAAAGTAACAGCAATTGTTATAGGTCATAAGTGACAAGAAGACTAGAAGCAGGTATCAGCCAACCCTCGGTGAGGGTTTTAAAAGACACAGAGTCTAAAGTAGAGGGGACAGGCCTAGTGCCCACACAGGGTGTGAGTGCTGAAGCCAATACAACTGAAAGGTGAAATCCTCAGTGGGTAAATTAAAAAGAAAACTCCCCCAGGAACAGGAGAAAGAAAGGCCAAGCTTTAGAGATGGAAGAAAAGGTAAAAAAGAAAAAGGTTTTCCCAGAAAATTCCAAGGCCATTCTTAACACTGTTGGGGATCGGATATTGCATATCCTCCCCAAACACAAACATTTAGGTGGCAGTGCCCCTAAACATAAGGCAGATGAGATGCAAATGCAAAGCCTTTCTAGAAAATATGAACTTTAAATCCAAGTCTTAAAGGATTCTCATACATAGAGTCACAAGTAATTGAGTTCACAACCAAAAATCAAAAAACACAGAAACAAGTAAGCTGCTATGAACAAGAATAAGAAAAAAACAAACTGAGTAATTAAATCCTCAATGACTGCAGATATTGGATATATTAGATGTAGAATAAAAAACATACATGTTTAATGTGTTTAAAGAAAGAAAATAGGGTATTATTTTTTAAAAAATAAGGTACAAAAAATAAATAGGCAGCTTTGAGAAAGAACAAAAAATAACTTCTAGAAATAAAAATATAATAGTATAATTTTAATTAGAGATTCGATGGGTGAGTCCACTATCGAATTAAATATAACTGAAAGGGAATTAGTTACTTGATAAATAGATATACAGAAATTATATATAATCTTGTACAGATGGAAAAAAAGGTAAAAATAAAGAGATTAAAAGTTATAGAGGGTGGAGTATGAAGGAAAATATAGAAAATGAGGGAAGGGCAGCATTAGCAGTGATTAGACTTGAGATTTTCCACAAATATCCATCATCAAAAAATTCAAGAAGCCAAGTGAATTTCAAGAATGCAAAATAAAAAGAAATCCTCACCCAGATAAAAGCCTGGTAAAACTGCAGAACACCATCATCAAAAAGATCTTCACAACAGCCAGAGGGAAAGCGCAGATTGCCTGCAACTAGACTGATAACTAGACTGATAGTTGATCTCTAAATGGGAGAAGGGAAATCTGGGGAAGACGTATTTAAAACATTGAGAGAAAATAATACTAAACACGGATCTGTGTATTCAGCAAAATTACCTTTCACTACCCATGGAAAATAAAGGCATTTTCAGTCAAACAAAAAATAAGGAAGTTTATTTCCAAAAACATTTATTAAAGGAACTTGAGAAAAAAGGCAAAGTGATTGGGATGAAAGAAAGAATGGTGAGCAAAGAAAACAATAAATATATAACTAAATTGAAATAAACATGGACTACATGAAACAAATGCTGACTGCATATAAATTATAATAATCTCTAGTATAAAAAATAAGATGAAACTGAAAACTGAGTAACAATGGCATACTAAATTGAAAAAGAATGACTGGAATTAAGAAATTCTAAGATTCCCGGACCGCTGGGGAGAGAAGAGGAGACACTGTATAATGTAAGACTTTGTTCGTCACATCACATCGGGGTCTGACCACCTCAAGGGGAAGCGCTGTAAGAGAACAGTGTGCGAAACTGCCACACTTGCGGAAGAAAACACATGGAATTATAAAAGCAAAAACAGAGCGAACCTCATTCAACCTAGATGAAGGCAAAAAAAATAAATAAATAAATAAACAAAACAAAAAAAGTAGTACAAAGAGAATGTAAAATATAAAACCGTCAAAATGAATACAGTCAGTTTCTCTCCCTTGCCTCTGGACCCCAGAAACATTATTATTTTTGTTTGGCTGAAAATGCAAATGTAATCAATGTAAGCTACTAGATAGAAATTGACTACATTTTCTGGTTAAAAGACAGACTGACTGACTGAACTAGAAAACAGAAAGCATGTCCACACAAACGCTTGAATGTGAATGTTCATGGCAGCTTTATTCATAATAGCACAAAACTGAAAACAACCAAAATGTCCATCAACTGATGAATGGTTAAACAAATTGTGATACATCCATACCACAATTTAATATCAATGCGATGACACATGTTACAACATGTGTGAATCTCAATGCTAAGTAAAAGAAGTCAAACACGGACGACTCCATATTGCATGATCCCACTTACATGGCATTCTAGAGAAAACAATACTACAGTGATGAAAAGCAGATCATTGGTTTCTGGGGGCCAGAGGCGAGGGAGAGAAACTGGCTGTGAAAGGGCACGAGGAACTTTCTGATGTGACGGAAATGATCTACATCTTTATTGTGGTGGTGGTTACATGACTGTATATATACACTTGTCAAAATTCATCACAGTGTACACTTAAAATGTGTGACTTTTCCTGTATATAAATTATACCTTTACAAAGCTAATGAGAAAGATATACGGTTAAGTAATTTGCAAAGGACAAATCTAAAACCTTTTGTGTTCTTGAAATAAGAACTGGAGAAAGACATTTGTAGGCAAATACTAACCCAGAAATCTGCTTTAGCTAAATTAAACATGTACAAAGTTAATTTCAGGCAATGAGAATAAGAGGGTTATGGCATATTAATAAAATATTTAATTTACCAAGAAAACACTGTAACATTATGTGCCTAACACCACCTTCAACACATATAAAACCAAAATTCACAGACCCTCAGGGAGAAACTCACCATAAAACTATCTTATTTGTGAACCTAAATGCAAAAGTATTAGCAATTCAAATCCAGTAATTCATAGAGAAAAATTACATTCCTAAGTTTGGGTTATTTCCATAATACAAAGTTGCTTCAATATCAATCAATGCTATTCATCCCATTAGTAGATCAAAGAAGGAGAAAAACATAGGATAATCTCAACGGTGCAGAAAAGGCATTCAATAAAATGCAACAATCATTCATGACTGAAACTCAGTAAAAAGAAAGAGAGTGAAACTTCCTCAAATAGGAAGGTAAGTAACATATAGATTGGAAAGGAAAAAAACAAAGGTACTATTTGTTATAAATGATAAAATAATTTAAATTAAAAACAATAAAGAATTTATAAATTATTTTGCATTAATAAGGAGGCCAGTATGGTTACCACATACATGGTAAAATTCAGGGCCTTCAGCAGCAAAATGACTAAATCAATTCAAATATAATAAATACAATAAAACATGATACAGTAATGAGAACGAGTTAACTAAAGTTATATATTATCAACATGGCTAAAACACAGAACATAATGTCTTAGCAGGAATAAGTGAAAAATATCAGTATGATTTCATTTATATAAAGGTTAAAATAATATAGTATATTGTCTAGGAATACCAAATGGAAGAAAAAACAGAGAGTGATTAACTCAAAATCCAGGAAAGTAGTCAGGAAGAATAGAATTTGATAGGAGAGAGGTGCACATAAGTTTTAATAGTAGTGATAATATATATTCTTGAAACGAGAGTAGAAATGTGGATGTCTCCTTTATTTTGTGCTATAAAATATACCAATATCCTATACATTCCTTCTATATGTATGGTATACTTCCTAATTTAAGGAATTAAATGAACCTGAATGAACCTTGTCGCAATATGTATTTTTAAAGCATTGTATTGTAATATTATTTCAAGTTGAAAAACACAGGGATTTAGGAAGTTACTTTCTATATTAAAGTTTTAAAATTAATATTTATCTTTTTTCTAACTCATTATAGAAGTTGAGGGTCCTCATTCATGCAATGATTTTTCTAAAACACTGAAATCCTAAGAAACTTTCTTGATAAATTTTTTTCTAGATTGGCTATTTTATTTTAGTTTAGTTTTTATTGAAGTAGAATTTACATATAACATCATTATAGTTTCAGGTACATAGTGTAATGACTCAATATTTGTATATATTGTGAAATTATCACCAGTCTTTTGATAGGTCTTAAAGGTACACAGCAAAATAACTGTTGTCATAACTCCCTGCATAAGACAGAAGAAAAACAACAAATAAACAAATGCTAAAGAAAGTACATTCATTAATAAGAAATGCCCCAAAAGCTTGAATTACTATACTGAAAACATCTTTTCAGTGGAAAAGACCTAATCCCTTCTTTTAAAAGATAATTCTTTAAAAGAGAAATTTTGCTCAGGTAAAAATAACAAGCTGATCAATGTCAGAAAGAGTTGACAATATTTTCCCTTCTCATGTTTTTGAATTGCCAATATAATTAAAATGATATTTATGATATAGCCATCTGGATACCCCACAGAAAATATCCCAAATGGCATTCATTATCTACCCATCAGAATCAGTCTTGGGTGACAGGGTCTAGCCACCCAAGCCACACCCATCGCCCTCATCATCTCCCATCTGCTCTCACACTGCCCTTCCTCCAATTCATCCTCCACTCGTCTACAGAGCAACCTTTACAGGACACAAACAGTACCACGTAACTTCCCAGCTTAAGTCTTTCAGTATTGACCCATACTCACACAGATGGCCTCTACGCCACTTAGAACACGGTCCTCTTTCTACCGTCCTCTCTGGCTTCCCTGCCTGGACCCTGTAGACTACCTCGTTATAAGTCAACTGCAGCTCTACTGTAATACGGACATTTTAATTAATGTTAATATTGAAATACTGTTTCATGGGTCCACACATTAGAAAACTGTCTGCTCTGGATTTCTATATGCCCTTTTCTCTTCTCCTGCCCTGCCTGCCTCAAAGTTATTATCCATCTGCAAAAATCTGTGAAACGTGTCCATTCTGAAGGCTTCCCAAACCACTCTAGTCTGCACTCCTTAAGCTGCTATCACTACACTGGACACATGCCGATTTATTTATCTGTAGATCTGTCTTCCCAACTACACTGCAGGCCACCTGAGTGCAGGGATGGTACCTGCTTTTTCTTTCCATCTCCAGGACATAGCACAGCACCTGGCCCACCAACAGCTTCTGTCCACAGAGGCTCCACTGCATTCTAGGCCTCACACCACGCTTTGCACGTTATCACACTGAGTTTCCACAAAGCTCAGTGAACTACCTGTTACCCCTTTTTTACAAATGAGGAAATTGAAGTGCAGGGGTTACCGTCCTCTAGTAAGTCCGTGGTGGAACTCTGATGAGGACTTGGCTTTCCTGGAGACCACTGCCTACGTTAACACGGTGCACCCCCGGTGAAATGTAACCAATGAAATGTGAAGCAGGTGGTATGGAATCACACCCAATGCACACCCAGGGCTGACAGTGTGAAGTGTGTGTAGAGTCCTGAGGAGGCGACGGGGCCTGTGAGAGCTGTAGCCCATCGTGGGTTAACTGCAGCTCAAGGCTGTCCCAGGCTTTCTCTGGGCCTCATTTTCTTCACTAGGCAGGACCCCATTAACAGGATCCCCATCACATACTTGCTCTTAAGAACTTCTAAAGCTGTAAGAGTCTTATGCATCATAAATCCAGGTAATCTTCCTAGTTATTGGCCCTGAAACATCTTTCTTTACTGAAAACGGTTTCTGAAGAAAGGCTAGAGAAGAGTACAAGAAGCCACTGCAGCCATTTTTGGGTAGGCTCAGGAAAATACCCACTTTTATCCTCAGCCAAGGTCAGGCTTCTGCACTCTCCCTTTCCCTAAGTGCTGCAGACCAGAACAGCAGCACACCAGCAAGCAGCTGGCCAAAGACACACTTTCTGTAACCACTCTTCGCAGAAGAGAAAATGAACAACCTTGTGTTTCAATAATGTGCAGGGTGTGATACCAACTGAACCTCCACCCTCCTTCCTGGGGAAATGCAAAGTTAGCTGTGGCCTTTCACAAACCTCGGAGAGGATGAAATGTCAGCTGTAGCTCTGAATTTCCTGGCTCCATTCCACTTACCACACCACCTTGCTGTTATCTAAAATGACATTTTAGATATTAATATACCACATCTAAACATCATCTCTCACTCAGACATCATGTTACAAACAAACAGCTGAATTCCACAGCTGTTCCTGCTAGAAACTAGAAGATTCTTAACGTTTTTGAAGGGCAAAAATCTGTTTGTTCACAGATGTCTCTAAAGTCACATTTATGGGGCTTGTCTATTAGCTGTTGTGAGTAAACGCTAACTACACTTGCCGCTTGTGTTTACACACACTATTGGTTTTAAGTGGCCACTCCTTCCCATCTCCCCCAAAAGGCAGCTAAGAAAACAATGTTCACTTGGAGGAAGAGAAACTAAAATTCTTTTTGCTGTTCCTCTCAATCAAACCCCTGCAGGAACAAGAGTATTCACGGTGGTTTTAATATATGTGTCACTCAAAAAGGGGCATTTAGAAATGCCATGAGCCTTCCTATAACTTCACTTCTACTGAAGGAGCTGTGTGCATCAATACTTGCTTTGGGCACAAAATGCAGAGCAGCTGAATGGCATCTTGGCAATAGTGTAGGTAAAAATTATTTTTCACCACATGATCGTGGTTCGATTCCCAGTCAGGGCACATTCCTGGGTTGCAGGCCAGCTCCTGGTTCCCGGCAGGGGACACATGAGAGGCAACCATACATTGATAGTTCTCTCCCTCTCTCCTTTCCTTACCCTCTAAAGATGAATAAATAAAAATCTTAAAAAAATATTTTTCAAAGATGCACCCCACCCCTTGTGTGCCTGGGAGACACTGTTGGATAAAGGCACGTTTTCATTAGCAGAGGCTCATTGGGGGGCTGAGCCCTTGCTGTGAGCTACATGCTATGTCAGAAGGTTTACATTTATGATTCCCTAAAATAGCCTTGGATGTGGGCATATCCTCCCCATTTTACAGATAAGGAACTGAGTGCTATGGGAACCACCCCAAACCACACACTAAGTTTGCAAAACTGGGCTTTGAACAGTCAGTCAGACTCAGGATATGCAACACAGTTCTTTAAGGGAACCAATGAAACAGAAGTTCATTCTTTCACACCCTTGGAATACACACTCTAGGGGGGGGGTTAAATTCTTTTTTATAATATCAGAAGAAACTGATCCCCAATGAAATATAACCATCAAATCATAATAAAGAGTTCAATGATCAAACAAGTAACTCCAAACTAAAATTAAGGCATTACAAAAATCAAAAATAAATTCTGATCCTTAAAAGAGGCCATGGACCCAAAAATTTAGGAAAATAAATGTATTTCAACTACCGCCCTCTCCTGGTAGCATAACCAAAGATATGTATCCTTCTCTTAATTCAATCAATTTAGAAAAAGATTTTAATCTAACTGATCTACCAAAACCAAAATGTAGGTAAAGAAAGGCTCTAAGGGAGATTCTTCAGGATGAGACTTGGCTCTAGACTCGAGGTGAGTATTTCCTACCTGGGCAGGTGTGAGAAGCCACTCGGCGCCTCCATTTCGTCATCAGTAAAACGGGAATAACAACACCTACTCTGTCTACCTCAAAGGTCGTTGTGAGCATCAAAAAAGATAATGTAAGTGAATGCTTTTTTCAAATACTCTAAAAACCTAAGGCAATTTTAAAAAAATCAACTAAAGCCACGTATAGCAACATTCATTAAAATTAAAATTACCTGTTATTCAAACATGCAGTCCCGTTCCTAGGAATCAATGCCATGGAAATACCAGTACTTGTTTACAAGGGCTTGTATCATAGCTACAATGTTGATGATGGAGAAAAATGAGGACCAAGGTACACATCCATCAACAGAGTAGATTGTGGGATCAATTATAATAATTATTCCATAAAATATTATGCAGACACTAAAAAGAATGAACTAGGCTTTATCAGTTGAATGAAGAGATTTCAGTATGATTTTTTGGAAAAAAAAAGATATAAAAAGAAGTGTAACAGGGAGTCCTAAAAGTCTTAGAGCATTTTTAAACTTGAATGATTTCAGAAGTATAAATGCTACATACTTACAAACCAACATTTCAAAGGTCAATCATTTAACATTTAAAACACTGATATTTCTTATTAAAAGTCAACATGACAGAAGCCATGTGCACAAAAATTATGAGTAAAATTTTTAGTTGAAAATTCACAAAATAAGTGAGAATATATTACATGTTCAAATGTTTCTTTTGTAAGTGCATAGTGATTATACTTCTGAAGTACTTTCACTGATGCTTTGTGAATACCCCAAACAATATGTTTTCATTTTTGTAAAACAAAAAGACAATCCCCCACTCCCAGTTGCATGCTGGTGTGTGTATGTTTGCATAACTGTACATTTATATGACAGATTATATAAACATGGGGAAAATATGATAGGGTACCTGGGCAGTAAAAGTGGGAGGAGGGGGGAAAAAGGAGGAGAGTGATATAGGCAAAAAAAGTTTAAAAGAAAAAAAGGAACTAATTTCTGGTCAAGATAGAGGGATAGATAAACACAGCTTGCCTCCTTGCACAACCACAGCAAAAATTACAACTAGACTACAAAACAAGTATCACCCAGAATTGTCAGAAAATTGAGCTGCATGGAAGTCTAAAAACCAAGGATTTAAAGAAGTCACATTCACCCCGATGGGTAGGAGGGACAGAGGTGTGGAGAGGCGAGTCCCACACCCATGTGTGGTGGATAAAAGATGAGAGGGACGCCTTGGGAATCCCAGCCCCACACCAGACCACCAAGCCCAGGGTTCCAGTGCCAGGAAGATAAGTCCCCACTACTTCTGGCTATAATAACAAGTGGGAGATTGGGGAGGCAAAAGAATATGTGGGATTTTCAGGTATCTCCTCTTAAAAGGCCTGCAACAGACTTAAGACTTACACAGGCTCACTCCCTCTGGGCTTCAGCACTGGGGCAGCAGCTAGAAGGGCACCAATGGCATACAGGGAGAAATTTAAGTGTCTGGCATCAGGGTGAGAGCCAGTTTTGTCTCCTATACAAAACTTCAGAGGCCAGGCAGTGGCCATTGTCCCTTTTCTGAGCCCTCCTCTACCTGTACAGAGCCACAAGGCAGAGGGAGACACCACACTGGGGACTCCATTGACCTGGTTCACACAGGGTTCCCCACCCTGGTGATTACCTAAGGCTCCACCCCATCTAATTGATGGGTGCTCTTTCCTATAATAGGGCCACACTAAAAAGACAGGGAGTCAAAGCAGCTCTATCTAATACACAGAAACAAACACAGGGAGGCTGCCAAAATGAGAAGACAAAGAAATATGGCCCAAATGAAAGAATAGAACAAAACTCCAAAAAAGAACTACATGAAATGGAGATAAGCGACCTTTCAGATACAGAGTTCAAAACATTACTTATTAGGATGCTCAAGAAACACACTAGTGGGGCACTTCAACAGAATACAAAAGACCCAGGCAAAAATGAAGATTACACTAAGTGAAGTAAAGAAAAATTTACAGGGAACCAACAGTTGAGAGGGTGAAGCCTTGAATCAAATCAATGATTTGGAACACAAGGAAGGAAAAAAACCCATTCAATCAGAACAGCAAGAAGAAAGAAGAACCACCCACCCCCCCCCCCGCCTCAAAAAAAAAACAGGGATAGACTAAGGAGCCTCTGGGACAACTTCAAACATAACAACATTCACACCATAGGAATGCTGGAAAGAAAAGAGAAAGAGCAAGAAGTCAAAAACTTATCTGAAAAAATAATGAAAGAAAATTTCCCTAATTTGGTGAAGGAAATAGACATGCAAGTCCAAGAAGCAGAGAGAGTCCCAAACAAGATGAACCCAAAGAGGACCACACCAAGACACATCATAATTAAAATACAAAAGGTTAAAGATCAAGAGAGAATCTTTAAAGTAGCAAGAGAAAAGCAGATAGTTACCTACAAAGGAGTTCCCATAAGACTGTCAGCTGATTTCTCAAAAGGAACTTTGCAGGCTAGATGGGACTAGCAAGAAGTATCAAAGTGATGAAAAGCAATGACCCACATCCAAGATTATTCTATCCAGCAAAACTATCATTTAGAATGGAAGGGCAGATAAAGTGCTACCCAGACAAGGTAATGCTAAAAGAGTTCAACATCACCAAGCCATTATTGTATGAAATGTTACAGGGACTTATTTAAGAAAATGGTCAAAACTATGTATGTTAAAATAAATGGCCAATAAAGTCACAACTATCAATAACTGAATCTAAGAAACAGACTAAGGAAACAAATAGAACAGAAACAGAATCATAGATAAGGAGATCATTTGGAGGGATATCAGTTGGGAGGGGGAAGGAGGAGAATGAGGAAAAGGTGCAGGGATTAAAAAGTACAAATTGGTAAGTACAGAATACATAGGGGTATGCTAAGAACAGTATGGAAAATGGAGAAGCCAAAGAACTTATAAGCATGACTCACAGACATGAACTAAGTGGCAGAGGACTGCCTGAGGTATTGGGGGTGACAGCTGGAGGAGACAAAGTAGGGAAAATTAGGACAACTGTAATAGCATAATCAATAAAATATATTAAAATATAAAAATAAGACCAAAAAATAAAAGAACTAAAAATGTATGCTACTATTACACTTAGGCGCTTCTAGAAAATCACTTGTATTATATAGATATACAAAACTATATGTTTAATTTTTTTAAAAAGGAAAGGAAAGAAACTTCCTCCATGTCCCACATTAAGTAAACACCAGAAGAGCCAGAACTTATAACTAAGTCTCTTTGACTATGAAGCCTGGGCTCTGAGATGCTCTGTGGTCCCTGCAAGCGGAAGGGCAATTACACTCTGATCCTCCATGGCTGCGGACCATGTTCACAAGACTCACCAGCCCTGCTCCCAGAAGCTTCAAGATGGGGCTCCAGACCACTACTCATGGACCTCTGGAGCTCTTTCTGAAACACTGCAGATGCTGTAGACAGAGCTTAGTCACAAGTCTTGGTTGATGCTGACAGCAATCTCTGTTCCATAGGCATATAATTTTAATCACTATTGCAATGAAATTCTTATTGATCTTTTCATCTCTGAATCGAAAACATCATTTTTCCCCTCTCTCAAATAAATTAAAAGTGGAAACATCTTGACAATCCCCTAATGAGCAATGTGATTCCTTCTTCTAGGCCTTTCACATACTATCCCCTCTATTTGGAATGCCCTTCCTCTTTTTCTCTGTCTGGGAAACTCCTCTGCATTCAAGATGCAGCTCAAATGTCACTTTCTCCACCAATGTTTTCCTACCTTTCCCAGACAGAACTGCTTCACCCTCTACACGCCCACACTAGTTAGGATAAGCATCTCTCAGCAGTTCTCACCTTTGATTATGGGTTTATCACTATACCATTTCTCACCCTCGCTTTGCCCTGTGGCCAGTGTGATGCTTGGCACATCAGAGGCCTTCAATAGAATACCAGTTCTAAGGAACTGTGATGTCAAGAACCTATTTATTTACAAGGTGAATAAGTAATAGGTCCACCATGCAGGCAAATCAACATCCAATTTTCTATGCATAGGGCCAAGAAGCCCTTGCCTTTAAATGCTGTCTACATCTTTACCAGGTAAAACGATACAATGCATACAAGCGTACCCTCCTTGCCTTTTCCCAACTCAGCAACAGCAGGACAAGCTACTAAAAGTTTTGAAAACCCTTTCAAGTGTTAGCTTTTGGTGTGAAACTGCAGCTGGAGTGTGAAGTGTGCATATGCATGTGTAAGTATACACATACAAAATGCCTCTACACTAACTCAGAGCAACCTTTACCTCTTAAAGTGTGAAATTATTTACTGATGTTTGTATAACGCTTTGAATGTCTTCACTCTCAGAGATATTATCTGATCCATGATATGAAGCAAATGGCGAATCAATCAGCCTGTATATGTTGACACTGATTTTGTAGTAGATCATTTGCCGAGCTTGTGCCCTGATTACATGTCCATACCTGAAAAAGCTGGCTGACTATGCATCCCTGCTGTGAGAAGCAAGATCAGTGAAATGCAAACATACTTAAAAATATGAATTTATTATCTAGCATAGATTTAAGCAAGCCAAAAAGTTTTTATTTATTTTGAAATTAAATTTTTTTAAATTTAATCTTTATTATAGTTTTTCCACTACCATTTAGTCTCCTTATATCCTCCTCCTCCTGCCAAAATGTTTTAACAAATATGAGTTGTTCTTGTCAATAAAAGTGAACAGTATCCCAACTAAGAAAATGGTCATTTATTTGTTCCTACTGCCACCCATGGAAGCAGGAAAAGAATTGGGCAAATCTATCTTCTGTCATCCTTAGATTTTAGGAGTATATGTTCAAACAGATGAACCTGATGTACTGAAGTAACTCATCTACTCTTCAGTTCCTCCCTGACCAACTCCCAGGGCTCTGGGTGCTGCCTGTAACCGAGGGTGTTTGGCTGAGTTCTGCCGGCTGTCAAGGTTTGATAAGCCAAGCTAGGTAGTGAATGGTGGCTAGATTTCATTCCAGACTTCACATAATCCATGAAGCGATTAAGCATGCACCTCATGGTCTCCCACAGGAGTTTCAAAGGTGCCTCAGTCTATTAAGAGACTAAATTCAGCGTGGCTTGAGGAGAAACAAATATTTAACCATGAGAGATCGCAGAGGACATCTCTGTCAGTGTCTGTGCTAGGAAAGGAATGTTGACAAATTTCTTTTTTTGTCCACATAACTTATATAACTATAACTTCTCTCTTTGCCTGTCTTTCTGAAATTATAAAGGGCTCTTAGGAGTTGTTTATATGAAACCAAGTACCCTGACCCACGGGCAAGGTATTCCTGGAACTGCTGAAATAGCAAGCATGATAATGATATCATTTTGGAAAGTGCCAGGCAAGAAAGCTCTGATTAACCACTGAAACATGCTCAGTGGAGACATTTGTAAAGAGAATAAATGTCACTTTAGCATCTCCTCTTTATCTAGGCTCCCCCCTCCTGATGTGCTGTTATTCTTGTGAATATTTCCTCTTTAGATTCCTGCATATAAGGAAGGTCACTTGATGTAAGGGAGTGTAAGTTCTTTGGAAAAAAACAAGATAAGTGCTTGCAGAAGATAATGGAAAGATTCTGAACCTTGTCCAATATTCATAGGCAATCTTACTACTTTGCATAACCTCTCTCCATCTGCCTTTTCGCATTCCCTTCCTACCACTTAGGCAGACTGGGCCTTCTATTCTGATGCTCGCTCACCACAAGCAACAGAAGGGGTATGAGGAAGAGAGGGCTCCTGGGGAAAAGTGGGAGGCCTGGGTGAGTTTTCTGAAAGGGGAGTTTTCGGGGTGATAAGACAACTCTTCCAAATGGAGGCCCAATCCAGGGGGCATATGGATTCTCCAGAAGGAAGGGACTGGTCTCAGTTGCTCCTTGGAAACCCCTTCAGTCTCCATCTGCTTCTAAGGTGCTTCAAGAAACATCAGTTTAGGCTTGAAGGAGCATCAGCTTAAGTAGTTGTTTACAGTATGGCTAAGAGGGTGGCAATCAGAGAGTTGGTGACTTTTTTACAAGTAACATCAACCCTTTCACAGTGTTTGGGCCAACCTCTTTCTCCACTCGTGAGCATGAGAGAATTAGTGAGTGTGTTAGCTCAGTGTCACTGGCAGTATAGTCTGGGCTCTTCAGAGATGGAAGGAGTTAAGAGTACCCACTTAGCTTCCAGAAGCTGAAGTCAGCCGGAATGAATGGTATGTAGCTGGGCAGTTTTCCAAACCCCACGCCGTTGCTGCATATCAGGAAGACTGCTATAAACAAACGTGCATGTGTGCATGGAGCCTGATAAGCCAATGAGGGAAGATGAACACGAACAGCGACCCAGTCTGAGGAAACATGCTGAGCCGGGTGAGTTTCCACTTGAGGTGAATAATAGTTCTGTTTTTGAAACAGGTCTGGATGGGCTGGTGAACAATTAGAATGAGCCTTTGACTTATACATCAAATGACTGTTTCAGGGGACCAGAGCTGGATTCTCAACTTTCAGATAATCCTAATATTATAACACCACCACTAAAATTATGTTTTAGAAAATATTTAATATGAATCCATGCAAAAATATACTAAGTGAAAAAAGCACAATTAAAGTATATATATAGAAAACTCAATAGTAAAATATAAAGACATGTAAAAAATGCAGTAAGGACTTCCAGCCAAGATGGAGGTGCAGGTGGATACACTTTGCCTCCTCACACAACCAAAAGAAGGACAACAGATTTAGAAACAAAAAAATAACCAGAACTGTCAGAAAATCGAACTGTATAGAAGTTCAAAAATCAAGAAATTAAAGAAGAAACATGCATCCAGACCCACAGGAGGGGCGGAGGGTGGAGAGGACTCATGGCAAGGTGGAGGACCTGGCAGTCCCACCTCTGCATGCACATAAAGTGGAAGGAACAACTGGGGAGCAAGACAGATCGCACACCTCAGGGTTCTGGCATTGAGAAATAAAGCCTCAAAGCCTCGGAATATAAAAACCTGTGGGGGTTGCAGCAGCGGGAGAAACTCCCGGCCTCACAGGAGAGTTCACTGGAGAGACCCACAAGGTCCTAGAATGTACACACATCCACCCACCTGGGAATCTGCACAAGAAGGGCCCACTTTTCTTGTGGGTAGCCAAGGAAGTGACTGAAAGCCAGCCGAGAGCCAAGCAAGCAGCACTGTTCCCTCTTGGACCCCTCCCCTACATACAGTGCCACAATGCAGCCACATTGTGGCTTGCCCTGGCAAATACCTAAGCCTCCACTTCTTATTACATAAAAGGTGTGCCAGACAAAAAACATTATGGCCCAAATGAAAACACATCAAAGCTCCAAAAATAGAACTAAGTGATGAAGAGATAGCCAACCTATCAGATGCAGAGTTCAAAACGCTGGTATTCAGGATGCTCACAGAAATGGTTGAGTATGGTTGCAAAATAGAGGAAGAATTGAAGGCTATGAAAAGTGAATTAAAAGAAAATCTACAGGGAACCAACAGTGAAGAGAAAGAAACCAGGACTCAAATCAACGATTTGGAGCAGAAGGAAGAAATAAACATTCAACCAGAACAGAATGAAGAAACAAGAATTCAACAAAATGAGAGGCTTAGGAACTTCCGGGACAATTTTAAATGTTCCAACATCTGAATCACAGGGGTGCTGAAAGGAGAAGAGGAAGAGCAAGAAATTGAAAACTTACTTGAACAAATAATGAAGAAGAACTTTCCCAGTCTGGCAAAGGAGACAGGCTTCCAGAAGTCCAGGCAGCTCAGAGAGTCCCAAAGAAGTTGGACCAAAAGAAGCACACATGAAGATACATCATCATTACATCACCCAAAATTAAAGATAAGGAGGGAATCTTAAAAGCAGTAAGAGGAAAGGAGACAGTTACCTACAAAGGAATTCCCATAAGACTATCAGCTGATTTCTCAAAAGGAACCTTGCAGGCACGAAGGGGCTGGAAAGAAGTATTCAAAGTCATCAAAGGCAAGGACCTACATCCAAGATTACTCTATCTAGCAAAGGTATCATTTAGAATGGAAGGGCAGATAAAGTGCTTCCCAGATAAGGTCAGGGAATTCATTATCACCAAGCCCTTGTTGTATGAAATGTTAACGGGTCTTATCTAAGAAAAAGAAGATCAAAAGTATGAACAGTAAAATGACTACAAACTTACAACTATCAACAACTGAACCTAAACAAAAACAAAAACAAACTAAGGAAACAACTAGAATAGGAAGAGAATCACAGAAATGGAGATCACATGGAGATCAGTGGTGAGGGGGATGGGGAAAATGGTGGAAAGGTACAGGGAATAAGAAGCATAAATGGTAGGGACAGAACAGACAGGGGAGGTTAAGAATAGTATGGGAAATGGAGAAGCCAAAGAACTTATATGTATGACCCATGGACATGAACTAAAGTGGGGGAAATGTGGGTGGGAGAGGGTGTGCAAGGTGGAGGGGAATAAAGGAGGAAAAATGGAACAACTGTAATAGCATAATCAATAAAATATATTTTTAAAAGATGCATTAAAAATGACACTAAAATATAACACTGGGTAATTTTCTCTGGGTGATGGAATTATATGTGATTTTTAAAAATTTATACTTTCTCATTTTTCTAAAATGAACTTGTATTGGTTTCATAGTAAAACACACACATTATTTAATTAAAATTTGTTTCATGTATAGATTACCCAAGGCTGGGCTACCTGGGTTAAGGAAGACTGCAAAGGCACAAAATAGATCCATCCATAATACTTAAAAAATGTAAACATGAATTTGTCTTCATGTCTGCACACATTAGTATCTTCTGTCTTACATTTAAACTCCCAGAGAGCAAAGGCTGTGACTAATTCTGTGCAATGTTAGACTTAATTAAAAATGCAGACAGAACATAATTTTTCTGATGGTTATGCAAATGCACCTGGTTCTTGTTCGCTCTGGTAGCCAGCTTGGAAAATTCTTAGTGTTGCTGATGCCTAGATAGGGACAGAGAGTAAGACCACACATCCTTTTCTCCTTTTCAAAACCCCTATTAGAACTGCTTTTCATGCAGCATATACATTCCCAGAGAAGACTGGCCCTCTACAATATTTCAAGTGGAGAGGGAAACAGTACTGTACCTTTCCCTGTTCTAGCCCATTTCAGTGTTACATAACGGATATAATGCTAAGGATTAGTTCAGAGTTTGAATCCCACATTGATTCAACTGCTGGACTCACCACTGACTCAGCTCCTGGAATTAATACAAAGTAGAGACACAAAAGAGTTGTTCCACTTCAGAAACAAAACCAAACTCAAATAGCCCTAAGTCAAACCACTTGGCGTACAGCACTGAGGGTGTAACCAATGAAGCAGTTTCCACTCAGTGTTTTTTAGACCCTTCAAAACAGTTCCCGACGCTTCCCCAAATATCATCAACGTTACTGTAACACCGTCAAGATGTACCCTGCTATTTATGAACTGTAGCTTTAAAGTTTTTTTTTTAAAGTGCAGTAGCTGCAAGAAGATACTGATACAGTGGACTGTCAGTATTTGGAGCTGATCTTCTTACTAGAAATTTATAATTGCACAATGTTTCAAACTGGGCCCAAATGGGTCAGTTCCTCTCACGGTTATCATGAAATAGGCAGGCAAATATGAAGTCCCAGGCACTTATTAAATTGAAACAGAGAAGTCACTTTTGAGAACTCTGTCATCATCCCTTCCCCACCCATCACAGTGGCTAACATTTACCGAGTGTTCACCAGATGCTGTGGTAAGTGTTTATGGGCATGATCCAACATAATCCTCAGGAGTCCTGGGAGGTGTTTTAATCAGTGTTGTAGAAATGACAGGTTTAGGGAGAGGTTAGGGAGCTTGCCCAAGGTGTCATACTTCCTGTGTGGCAGAATGAGGATTTGAACGCAGGGTGCAAAATCTTAACCATTAACTTAACCACATATTGACTTCAAGAAGCTAATGAAGTGTGAAATCAAAAGCAATGGATAAACACAATTATGCCACTTTTAATTTGAGTCTGTCATATATACATACTTGGTCTCTCTATATTAAGCACGATGTCGTATAAAAAAATGATTACATATTCTGCCAACAAAAACCTCCTGAGGGAAACTAAGATCACTCATTAAAGTAATGACTCAAGTCTCTTATTGAGAACACAGCAATACTGAGGCTTGGGTGTGGTTACCTGAGATATCTGGAGGAAACCTAGAGGCAAAATTTACCGAATTTTCTATTGCACAATAGAATCTGTGTGTGGAAAGCACCCCCTAAACGGAAGTATCTGTCAAAGTAAAAATAAACCCAGTTAACAACATCTGAAAAATATATTGTGAGTGGGATTCATTTCTCTCATCTGTTGTAGTACATGCATATATTTAGGTTTTTGGTCCTGTTTTTAAAAAACCCCACAACTATTCAACCTAATCTACAACCCAACAGGGAATAATACCCATTTTGTGGGACAAAGTAGAGGAGGCCAGCTGAGTGTTCCCACTAGTCTCTGCTGGGGGTGGCTCACTCCTGCCAACTCACAGGCTGCCCGGAGGCCAGGCCACGGAGGACTCAGCTTGGCAGGAAAGAGAAACTGTCTGCCTCTTTCACACAGAGCCGGCTCATTCCACCCCAAGTCAGTGAAGCCAGACTGACAGATAACTTGGAGTGCTTACTTATCAACTTCTGACCAATTTTATGTCCCCAAAAAGCATAATAATGGCACCTTATTATTATTATTTTTAATTAAAACATGTACTGAAAGCCTACCACAGGGTGGGATTTTGCTATAGACTTTCACATCAGTGATTCCCTCTAACTCTTACAGCACGCCTTTGAAGTTTCTTTTGCGTACAAGTTAGAGCCAAGGATTGAGCATTCGAGGAGCAGCAGAGCCCAATCCCCAGGGTAGAGTTCAGAGGACTCACTGCTGGGGAAATGTTAAATTCAGAAGTGCTGGTGGGGAGAGGGGGCACGGACTCCTAAGTGGGTGTGACCAAACCCAAGGACTCCGAATCTACTGGCAGCATATAGCCTCCAGCTGGTCTGCAAAAGCTGGGGACAAGCTCTACAGTTTTCAGGCCCCCCCAACTCCCTTTGGGGGCTGCCACACAGACCAGCAGCCAGCTGTTTGCTTCTGATGTTCATTCTGATGTCACAATTTTTAAAATGTTAAGTGTTGTTAAATTCATTTTGATTTTTGTTGATGAGACATCAAAAAACTGAGTAGACAAACCATAGATTTGTCTGAGTGCGGATTACCTTCTGGGAATTTTACACATAGCTAATCTCAACCATTTTTATGTTGATGTCTGAGAGTTTCAGTTTCAAGTGATGATATTTTCCGCCACTGTTCCTTGAAATTCAAATTTTGAGGGTGTTCATTATGTGGTACCTAGGCACTAATTTATTTATATCTATTAAAATATATACGTAAATATACGTGATACAACACCATGTGCCATACTGTGAACTCACTCATGACTAAGAGACACTGAAAAATTGTAAATCTATCCCAGTAAAAACTAAATCAAAGAATACAGTTAATAATATCTTATAGCACTTTCATATACCTGCTGAAAAATTTGATACTTCATACTACCAATTTAGCTCAGACAACTCTAAAAAGTGACGTATAATCATGAAAGTTTTCTCTTAAATATCTATAATAAGGTCTGTTGGTACTAAAATGAAGAAAAGTAATGCATCCAAAGAAGGTTCTCTGAGCATATTTTAAGCATTAACAAATAAATGAAGTAAAATCAGTTGTCAAAGACTAGCTCTGAATACTTTTGCCTGCTCTGACTTTGAATTGTGTGCTGGGCCTAAAGGATAAATCTTAGTAGTGATTGTTCATAGTGATTTTGAAGACAAATAATACTATTGTAGTCTACCATGACTATTCTATTTTTACAAAGTCTCCAAAGAAAACACAGCCAAGATGCTTAGCCTTTAAACAAAGTAGAAAGTAAATGGTTATAACACACACACACACACCACACACACACACACACACACACACACATTTATATTAAGGAGTCAAAAGCAAATGTTTTTAATCCACCAAAAGAAAAAGAGAAATACAATTTTTGGAGAGAAGTAATAATCTAGGCAAACATCATGAGTCTTTGAAAGGCATATTTAAGCACCCAAGAAACAGTGTTTTGTTTTGTTTTAATAGAACCTGGATTTTCTGGAGAGTAGGATGTATTTCAATACAGTGAATGTCTGAGTCACATTCAGGGGTGGCCTTCCATAGATCCAAACTGAACAACAGAACAGGGGTTGCTCCTTAATTCTTTTTCTTTCCTACCAAAAGGGGGAGGTGCTAGAGTGCTTTTCTCATTCTCTCATCTGTTGATTTGCTGAGCAATTGGGCCCTTGCTTCAGGCCGCTTAACCTGCTGGGCCAGGCCACATGTGAGAAGGCTGTCTGGCAGGACTGCACGCTCACCACGCTGCAAGACAGACAGCAAGAGCACCAAAGCAGGAGCCACTCCGTCCGTCACCTCACCTCTGAGCCTCTGCCTCCTCACTGTGGGAATCCATCTATTAACTCTGAACATCCTTTAGTTACTAACATTCCAACTATATGAACCCCTAAATATGAAATATTTATCAAATAATTATTTAGAAATGTGAAATATTTTTCTTTAAAAATTTTTCATTTTTCAATTACAGTTTGTACTATTATTTTGTATTAGTTTCAAAAGTACAGCATAGTGATTAGACAACCAAATCCTTTACAAAGTGTTCCCCCTAATATTTCAAGTAGCCACCTGGCACCGTACAATAATTCTTACAATAGTATTGACTGTATTCCCTGTGCTGTACTTCACATTCCCATGACTATTCTGTAACTACCAATTTGAACTTCCTAATCCTTCCACCTTTTTCACCCAGCCCCCCAACCCCCATTCCCTCTGGAAATCACGTCTGATTTCTGTATCTGTGATCTGTTTCTATTTTATTTGTTCATTTACTTTGTTTTTGAATAGACATGTAAGTGAAATCATATGGTATTTCTCTTTGTTTGATTTATTTCACTTAGCATAAAACCCTCTAGGTCCATCCATGCTATTGCAAATGGTAAGATTTCATTCTTTTTTATGGCCAATAATAATCCACTGTATATAATATGTACCATGCCTTTTTTAGCCATTCGTATATCAACGGGCACTTGTGTTGCTTCCATACCTTGGCTATTATAAATAACACTGCAGTGAACATAAGGGTACATATATTCTTCCAAATTAGTGTTTTGGGTAAGAAACTGCTATCTGAGGTGATTCTTTAAACTACCATTGCAGATAACTACAAGAAATGTTTAGGCCTGAAAAAAAAGGTTTATTTATCACCAATACGTGATTCACTTCTAACTGGTTGACTTTCTGCTTATCTGCTAATACCAGGATTTTGTCATCATCCACAGACATTTACTGAACATTTACTATGCACAGAGCACTCGGAGAACAGAGAAGCAATTTTCTGTTACAAAAACACTCCAAGTTTCCCTTACACGTCAATCACACTGCAGAAAGGAGAAAGAATGCATTCATTTGCTCACCTATCCTGCCCATGAAAGCCTGATAGCCTGTGCATAATAAAATTTATAAAGAACTATGGTGCTGGAGTCTCTACAGACTTCAAAAATAACCTAGCCTATTGTGTGTGTATATGTGTGTGTGTGCTGAAGCCCTGGAAAATGTGATATAATAAGCTATTGACCATTCTCTGCAGAAAAATACATAGGTGCACCAAACACTGGACTCAACTTCTACCATTTTACAGACACCCACAGGAACCAACCCAAGCAAGACACTCAGCTAACAACTCCCAGACTACTCCCACTGCTTCATTATACACGTGGAGGCACCACGTTTCCAGCAGGTTATGTGACTTGGCCACAGTCACAGAGCAGAAACTACAAACAGAGTAAATGGGATGAGGCTGAGAATGAATGCAGGCACCTCTCAAAACTCTAAACCATCCTTTTCATCTGAAGTCAGGCTTTTCGTGTCACTAGGAAAGGTGAAAAGGTGAAATGGTTTGAGATGAATGTACCTTTCTTTTATTCTAGTGTTCTAGCTGAGCTTCTCACTAAAAACAGACAGGTTTTCTTTATCTTGCCTTCATACCTATGGTTTAGGGCCAGCCACTTTTCTCTTTGCCTCAGCAAATCAATAAAATCTGCAAAACTTGAGCACATTCAGAAAGGGGGCAAGTGTGAGACTATGAATAAGAAACCAGTTTTCAGGAACCTAACTTGAGTTCTAAAGAATTCTAAGTTAGTCACGTATGGATGTTTGAGAAGTATTCTGAATCACAGACTGCTCATTTATTTAGGAAGTGGTGGCCTACTGAAGTGTTAGCAAGTTTTAGAGACTGGCTTTAATGATTAGAACTCATTCCCAATTACCACATTAATGTGCAAAGAGTTTGTTCTTTCAAGAACTAAAACATTCACCCTGGATGTTGCATGTACTTTTGGCTTACCAAATTCTTTTAATGTATTTCAAATTCAATTCAGTAAACATTCTCACATGAGGCAATGTGACAGAGTGAAAATATACATGGGTTTTTAAGTCAATAGCATCTGAATTCAAATACTGGACCTTCTATATCCAGATATGTGGTATGGGGGGCTCACTATTTGAGCATCTTGGAGTTCCCGCACTTGTAAAGTGGGAATAACACCAACTACTTTGCAAGTTGCCTGTGAAAATTAGCAATAATAAAGTCTATTGTAAAAGGAGCTTGTGCAATGTCTGGCAAACATAAGGCACTCAGAGCAATGGTAACAGCTCCAGTACAGGCATAACTGGAAGTTACTGCAGGTTTGGTTGCAGCCCATTGCAATAAAGCAAACACACTATCATAACACAGTGAGTCACACGAGTGTTTTGTTTCCCAATGCAGGGGGAAGTTGTGTTTACACTGTATTGTAGTCTATTAAGTGGGCAGTAGCATTATGTCTAAAAAACAGTGCACATACCTTAATTTAAAAATATTTTCTTGCTAAAAATATTAATCCTCACCCAGGCCCGTCAGGGAAATGGTGCTGAAAGACAAGCTTGACGCAGGGTAGCCACACACCTTCCACTTGTAAAAAACGTAGGAGCTGGGAAGTGCAATAAAGTGAAGTGCAATAAAACGAGGTGTGCCTCTATGGTTATTTATCAACTTTCTACAAAGGGTAAACTCCATCCTATACCCTTCTCCAAAACCAGAATTCATACCATGCAAATGGCTGAGGATTTAATTCATTCTTAAAAATGACTCAAATACTTGGTTTAGTTTATTTTGACACATTAAAAACTATAACCACTGGAAACTGAAAGGCCACTGTTCAAATGACTTTTTAATACTGTCAGGGTTTTTTGACTGAAACCTATAGTACCATTAATGGGTTTTAAGTCATTGGATAACATGAATGTTATTTAAAGTAATAGAACAATAAAACAGCCAGAGAATGATTTCTTGACATGGAACTTCATGACTAAAATCTCAAATTAAATATTATGGTTCAGTATTAATGTGTTTTCACACTACCCACCCAGTTTTCAGACTGCACCTACTTATCCTTTTCAAATTGCCATCACTATCTTTTTCATGAGAAATTTCTTACAAATTACTCTAAGCCAAAAATTTACAGTGGAAATTTTTTTCCTGAGTCCCTTTTTAAAAGAGAACTATTCAATAGGCAAATCTAAATAATTTTTAGCAGTTCTAAATGTAGAGAATTCATGACTTTTTACTGTAATTGAAAAGGAACATACAAAGCAATTACTTAGTCACTTATAAAACCCACGTTCAACTTACGAAATAATGACTAACCTGATAAGAAAGACAAGACTTTCATAATGAAATACTGAAGTCTAGCCACTTGAGATAAGCACAGCAGGTTATACAATTGTCCTCTGCATTCATAATTTCCCTTTTCCCCTCTCCTGGATATATATAATTTTCTCAGTAATAATAGGACATATTACAAAAAAAGTTACTGTGCTGTAGGAAATCATTCTAACCACGAGCTAAATTTTGGATGGAGAATAAAGCCTCATTAATTTGAACTTCACTGATTTCATAAGGATAAAAAGTACCCATTAATAGTGTAAGTAAAATTCTCTTGACAATATATCGGATTCTTCAGAAAACAAAACAGTAAGCCTTAGGCAGTCATTTACATATAAACAGTGTTCATTGAAAAGCACTCCCAGTCATGCTAGAATGGGATTTTTGAATTCGGATACTCTGGGATGGGCATCCTCGGGAACACCAGCAGACACCAGATGCACAGGGCAATTTCTCCTTGGGAGACAGAATAGCTGCTGTGTGCATGCAGGGATCTGGAACCATTCAGCAGTCACTACGCAACCAGGCACTACATTTCCCAGGCCCCTTGCATTCAGGTATTGCCATGTGGTTCTCACCAACGGAATATGAAGAAGAAAGGTGTTGAGTCACTTCAGGCCTACGGTGATTAAGAAGTGAGTGTGCCTTCTTCATGCTCTCTCTTCCTCCTCCCACCAGTCAGATGCAGACAGTCAGAAGCCACAAAAAAAGGCATCTGGGTTGCAGTGTGTCCCCCTGCCCACTAAATTCCCTTGTGGAAGTTCTAACCTCAGCACCTCAGAAAGTGATCTTATTTACAACAGCTGTAGGAACATTACAGGTGTAATTAGTTAAGATGAGGTCACAATGAATAAGGTGGGCCCTCATCCAACATCACTGGGATCCTTACAAAAAGGGGAAATTTGGACCCAGACAAGAACAGTGGGGAGATGAGGCAAAGCGACAGGGAGAGGACCACCACCTGCAAGCCAAGGAGAGAGGCCTGGAAGAGCTCCTCTCTCACGTCTCACGGAAGGAACCAACTCTGCCCAACCCAGGTCTTAGACTCCTAGTCCCGGGGCCTGTGAGACAGAACACTTCTGTCATCTAAGGTGCCCAGCCTGCAGCCCTCGGTGACAGCAGCCTGGACACCTACTGTAGGTGGTCAGGCCAGAAGGTGAAGGAGCCTAAGTTCAGGGTTCCCGAATAACTCCTGAGTGAACGCGCTTCAGGGATTAGAAAGATCTACACTGAGTTGACACTTTAGCAATAAAGTGAGCTTTGTGGCAAACCACGAGGGGACTTATTTGCTCTAACAGCTAAATTACCTAATATAAGATTTAATTAAGCAATTTACCTGGCAAGTAATTTTTAAAGTTGTTTTATGTGAAGAAAAAGAAACATGGACAAAACACAATGTGACATCCGCGTAAATTTTTAGGTTAAAAGGAAACTTCAAGGAAAATCTGAGTTTACAGAAAAATATTTTAGGGTAATTATCCTAAATCCTCCCCAGGATAAAAATTTACTTTCCTCTTCCAGTAGAAGTAGAATTTCCTTAAGAATTTTAAATGAGCTATTATTTCTAGGCTGCTATAGATAGCTTAAATCATGCTATGATTCACTTAATTTTTTTTTGCAAATTCAGAGAAGCATTTCTCCAAAGTAACTCAAATGTGTGAAGTTTTACTTGGGTTCTAAGGACAAGAATACTGTAATATGAGGCCCCAGCTTTTTCCAAGGTTCGCAATTACTATTTTAATCAATCTGAGAGTAGCCACTGTGTGACACCTTCTAACCTCAAATGCAGACAGAAAAAGTACTTCTTTCATGGCAGGGTAATTAATATGGAATCAACACACCAGTTTCCTTTTTTTGTAGGTAATTCTCACCCAAGGATATGCTTATTGATTTTAGAAAAAGAGGAAGAGGGAAAAAGAGAGGGAGAAAGGGAAGAGGAGGGGAGGAGAGAGAAAGAGAGAGAGAGAGAGACAGACAGACATCTAACTGAGAGAGAAACATCTTTTGGTTGCCTCCAGGATGCACACAGACTGGGGATCAAATCTGAAGCCCAGGCCTGTGCCCAAACCTACTCCTTTTGGTGCATGGGACCAAATGCTCCAAACAACTGAGCCACCCAGCCAGGGCCCATTTTCCATTTTTTGATTATTTTTTTTCTTTTTGCATGATGAAAAAGTAAAAGGACAGATATCCCAACTAAGGCATAGGGTTTGTAATTCAAAATACCTCAAAAGCTGAGCTGGCAGCTGGGTTTCCCTGTTTATAGAAAAGCTGAGATGATTCAGGCTGAGCTCACAGCTCAATTTAGATCCCAGCATCTGGATTCAAAACACATGTGAGATGTGGCAGCAGGCTTCCAAGTCAGGACTGATCCAAGGAGACCAGAGACCAGTCACCAAAACAACTGCAAATGGAGAAAGTGCCTGAGGGTGCAAGAAACCTCAAAGGTGTTTGCGAGATGCGGCCACATTCACCCCACTCCAGCTGCTGGGTAAGATCAGCATTTCTTGCAGCCAGCTGATTTTGGGAGGCCAAGGGCAAGGTGGCCGGAGGATGACACTGAACACTTCCCTACACGGCTTTGTCACAGTGAGAAAACATCCGTCACCAATGACTTCTTTTCTGAAGCAGCTATTGTTCAGATTAAACTATGGGAATCTGGTAATAAAATGGAATACCTTAGAAAGCATACACTTCCTGCTAAAGTGGGTACTTAACTGTGCTTTGTTTCAAAGAGAAAAACTGGAGTAATGGGAGAGGGAATTTTTTAATGCCTTTTTTTTCTTGGTAAGAAGAAATCACAGCTACAGTAACTATAAGCTACGCAATGAAATCCCCCTCAAAAAGGTGGGGATAGTAGCACAAAGTCTTCCCAGCTCAATTTTATCTCCATCAGAATTCACCTTGCTCCTTTCCTTAATTTTCCTCGGATGTGCTATATCCAGAACACTGGCAATTTTGTAGCTACGGGTTTTATGTGCAAGAAAAAACCCCTTCCCTGGCTGCTTTTCCTCACCTTCCCCCTCCCCTGTCTCTTTTCCCCTCTCCTTGTCTCTTTGTTGTGAATGTCAGGCTGTCAGCGTCACAGTCTGACATGATTTGAGTTTCTGATGTTACACCAAGAAGCAGACAGGGAGCAGGAGAACAAGAGAGCAGGTGGAGGGGACAGACAGGCATCGGGATGCGCAGCCATTTCAAGAAGTCAAGGAAAAAAAAGGAAGCCCGACCTCCTTCTCTGAGGTTCCTTGATTACAAGGCAACTTATAAATCACCCCAGATTGTTCTCATTTATCCAATTAGTCTGTTTTCCTACTCCCGTGGAGATCCCTAAGGTGTGGATCTATTCTGTGAGATCAAAGTCAGTGGCTCCAGTAACAGATAAGACAGAATTCGTGATTCAGCAGATTCTAAGGCCGTGATGTGTGACAATCGGGAAGATAGCACCAGTCCATTTTGAGTATCGATTCACTGCACTTTGTCACTCTAATGATGTTATCTCATTAAAAGAGATAAATGCCCCACTGTTCTTCCAAGAGCATCTGCTTCTTACTCCTCTCTTTTTTTCAACAGCATGGCTCTCAGCGGCAGCACATTAAAATCAAATCGAAATCCAATGCAAGGCTGGGTGACAGAGCTGCTTACCAAGGCTTCTTTTTCATTGCTTATTCTGCTCTCGACCCCCTCTCAGCTCCCCCACAACTGATCCAAGATGTCATCCACAGAAACAAGCAATATAAAGAGAAACAGATGCAGACAGAAATCATGATAGGAAGCATTTACTGAGGGCCTACTACGTGGAGGTCCACTGAGTCACCTTTAGCTTCTACCAGGACTTTGAGAGGTAAACTCAATAGTCCCTACGCTGCAAATGAGGAAAGGGAGTCTGATGTTAAGGCGATCACCCAAGATTACGTAGGTAATGAGAGGCTGGGCCACACTTTGAACAAGGGCCCATCCAAAGCAAGCTTTTTTTTCACCCATTTTTATTCAGGGAACAAACAAGTAAATATGATCGCAACTTGATTAGAAGAGGTGAAAAAACATAAAAGAAGGTGGCAATTATTCTTTAGCCTGCTAAAACCCAAGAACATAATGCTATAGGCAGAGGAATGGTTTTGTTTCAACAGATTTCTTATTACATAAAAAGGTAGCAATTTCCATAATGAATGTTTTATACATTATTCCTTTGTGTATCAGGCCTCAAAAGTACACATTATTAAAGTCTATTAAAGTCTGTATTTAGCAGCATTACTAATGTGCCTTTTGGGAAAATTATTACAATGAAACTGCATCGGTCTTTCACAAAATTTCAATTGTTTAAGACTCCTCTTCTGATCTTCTATACACATGTCTGTTTTTAGCTATAATCAGATCTCATCCGAAATGCCGCAGTCCCAGCCTGGAGCCGTCACAACAAACTGTTTACGGGTTGGATTTAAGACACAACAAGAGGCACAGATATTGCTAATTTTGACCAAACCTTGCTTTTATAACTCACGGCAGTTTTCCTACTGTCCTAATTAACAAGTGCTCTTTGCTCACGATGACATGTGATGACACTTTACCTTTCTGGGTAGTGTTGGTTATCTTAATTAATTGCTTACATTTATATCTAACTGAGACTAGCCTCTCAAGATAATGCCACTTTATTCATAAAGTCTGAAGGTGGTGAGACTTTTTTTATTCCTTAAAAAAGAAAACCAAATAAACCAGAACGTATAAGTTGTGACTAATCAAATCTAAATGTTTTCATTTAAACCTAAACATTGTCATTTATAAGAGACTAGAAATATGTCTTCTGAACATTAGCTAAGGAATTTCTGCAAAGTATGTACTTTTAATACCCTACAAAGGCTTCTCTCTTTATCTAGTACATTTATTACTTTTATCACATTTTTTAAAATAAAGCCAATGATGCACATTTATTCAAAAGCACAATGTTCTCTGAAAATATCTTATTGAAGCCAATAATAGGCTTATTTTACAGAGACAAAAAATAACAGGTAGCTGGGAAGAATACCAGGAAACAGGTAGAAGTTATAAGGCCTTTGTCTCACAAAAGGGAAGAGGAAAAGGCGATTTAAATTATTAGATACTCAAATTAAAAAGCCGGGTTGGAAGCAATCTCTCAGTTACTTACTCCCCCCTTCATACACACAATTTCACTGTTTGAGATACGTTTCCACAATCAAGCCAGTCAAGTGGGTTATTAATATTCTAAACACAGACAAGCCACAGATTAACTAAGTAACTAGTCATGTTTCCCATCACCAATTCACTAAACAGGATGTAACTTTATTGTATCATTAAGAACTACAAATTGAGCCCTGGCTGGTGTAGCTCAGTGGATTGAGCGAGGGCCTGCGAACCACACAATCAAGTTCGATTCCCAGTCAGGGCACATGCCTGGGTTGCAGGCCGGTTCCCATAGGGGACTCATGAGAGGCAACCATACATTGATATTTCTCTCCTCTCTTTCCCTTGCTCTCTAAAGATAAATAAATAAAAAAAATTAAAAAAGAACTACAAATTGAGAGAAATGGGGCAGACTTGGAAGACAGAAGTATGGCTCTGCATGATGCACACAGGCCAGAGTCTACCGGCCTCTTCGTTGCAGGGTCCCAACCAGAACTAGCATCAGGAAAAGAGGTCGCAGCACACATCACATGTCCAAAGGGCTCATCCAACTATGCCGTGTGGCCCCGCAGGCTACGTTCAATATGGTGATATAGAACGAGAACGCACCAGTTCAGTCAACATTCAATTAAGGTTCCACATGAAGGCTGGCATGAGATGGTTGTGAATTTAAAAAATGCAAAACTTGTTTTAGTCAAGAAAATCCTAGACACACCTCTTTAAATCCTCAAGAAATAAGAACAAGATTTCTAAACCAACAATCACAATGTGTGTGAAGTGCTACTAAAAAGAATAAAGTGGGACCAAGTATCTTCTTTCGTCCAAGTGAAACCTGTTTTATGGTCAGTAGCTGTGACCACATTTCAAAGAGCTTATCATGATTCACAACCAGGTCTCTCAGCTGTGAAATTATACAACAGGCAGGTCAAAACATATCCCTTCTGTTGCTCTGGGGCCATTATGGTCTTTAGCCGAAAGTCCAGCCTTTCTACACTGAAACCTTGATTTATGTTCTACCTGTTCAGGTTCTCCTTCGTCTTTCCTGACATGATCGGAAGCTGTTAAGTTAGGCCACTGACACCTTCCCCCTCATCAAGGAACTGCCATGTCCGTGTGAATACTGTAGGGAGTACACAGGGTCTCGGGGCTAGAACTGACTTCCAGGTGCTCCAGCACAATATTTATCTGACGCTCGAATTCTCTGTACAGGACGGTTCAGATTTTTCAGTTTCCACCGTGGGTCATGAAGACTGCTTCTCAAAAGTAGGCATCAACCACTACTCCATCATGAGCTGCTCTGAGATTCAGAGACTAACCCAAATGTGTTTCTGGTTGGGCAGAAAGGAAGAGAAGACTTGGGCTGCCACAGAAGCGTTGATGTTGCTTCCATTGTAGAAATAACTGTATAAAGAGATAATGCTACACAATTTAGGAAGCAATTCTCAAATAGCATGTATGTGTTTTCTGTGCATTTACACACACAAATACTACACAAGTTGTATACATGCATGCTCATTCAAAGACAAATGAGCATACTTCAGTTAATTCTCGTCTTCTTCCTACTCAGTGCCAAACTGACAATCTACTAGACTACATGGTGAGTTTTGTGCTAAATCTGCCCTCCCATACCTCTCTGAGGCAATTATACTCCCGTTTTCTTCCTAAAACTTCACTGAATTTCGCGGTGTGATACCTGTGGATGAGACTGGAGGTCTAACTCTGCCATATCCATCCGCCCCACATTCAGCGGAACTGGACTTACATGTAACACAGGTGCTACACTGGCCTTATGCCAAAAATGTTCCACCTATCTTCACAAACTCTACAAAAAGGAAGTTTAAAAAAATAAGATGAAGGCCAGTTTTTCCTGAAAGGCACAGAGGTGCTACCTGCAGGGCTGTCCCTGCTCAGGGCCCAGGGCCGGCTTCTTAGACTGAGGACCAGCACGCACAGGAGGCAGGCACAGCCCCGCTCAGGGCTCCTCAGACTCCTGTCTCGGGACAGACCTAAAAATGGCTGCAGGCCTTAAAGAGCTCCTGTTCGTATCAGTTACTGCTATCGGTGTTTACCATTTAAAAAACTAAAACTAGGAAACATCAGGACACAGGCACCCACGCCAACAGCCTTCACGGAAGTAATGCCATTGCACGTAATGTCACCTCTTGAAAAATCGTACTGTACACTTGAGACAGTGGAAAAGGCAAATAATGGCTTGGTATTAATAGAAAAAAGTGAGGAGCTTGCAGGTGTCCATGGAATGGACTCCCAAATCACAGTTTGAGAATCACAGGTTTAATCTCATACACGTTGTAGAATGTCTTTAAACAGCCAAAAGACCGTTTAAGTTTTTTGAGTCAATGAACAAAGGACAGTAATCTTTTTCTAGAGCATTTTTCTACTCATTCCTGCCCCCAAATCATTAGTACACTGACACGTTCCTTTTTAGTGATGCACTGAATAGGACCCC
The DNA here is from genome assembly GCF_014824575.4 of Sturnira hondurensis. NCBI lineage: Eukaryota > Metazoa > Chordata > Mammalia > Chiroptera > Phyllostomidae > Sturnira > Sturnira hondurensis. The sequence goes on along the minus strand of NW_028098001.1, from coordinate 5,104,888 downwards.
TGAGTCCAAATCTCTGTTTTAACCAAAGGCTTCGTCTCTTTTCTCTATCTGCCCACTAAATATCTTCATCTAGCTTCACCTCAAATATGAAACAGCTGAAATGCTTCTTTCCTGACTGTTGATCATATACACAAACACCTACTGCAGAAAACTGAAAACACAGAAAAATATTTTCTTAAAAAGAGAAATGCATTCCTCGTACCCACCCTCTGAGAAAAGCACTGCCAGCATTCTGGGCAATGTTCTCCCAGTCTTTTTATCGTGCATATTTTAAAAATATAGGGAAGCTCCTATCTTAAAGATAATTTAATGTTTTTTGTTTAAAATATGACTTTAGCATGAAACATACAACGAAAATTGATAATGCTCTTAACATGTGGATGTGGATCTGCAATCTTTTTCTCTGTGAGCAGCCAATCCCTTGAAAAGTGAAACAGGGATCACACCATACATGTTGTCAGCTGACCTGCCATTCACAATACATTGAGACACCTTCTTATGCCATTCAGTATTCCTTCACCCCTCCTTGGTATTTTACTGTATGGCTGTACCATAGTGATTACCTTTTAAAAATTACGATTATAACAGTATGTGATGAATATCTTAGTGAAACTTTTATATACATTCACTGAAATTTCATCTCAGTAGCTGTTTGAGAAGTGAAATTTCTGAGTCAAAAGGCGAAACGTGTCCCCTCACCACGTATGAGAAGCTAGGGCCCCCACCCCTCCCTTCTCCAAGTAAGTCTCACGAAGCCTCAGCAGCCACACATGGGCTGGCAAGCCATCTCCTCGTTTTAACGTGCGTTTCTCTAGCCATTGTCAAGGGAGCCTGTTTTCGTACATGTTACTTACCGACCATACTTCTTGCTTTTTCAGTTTTATTGTTCTATTGTTTGCACATTTTCTATTAGAATAATCATCTTTACCAAATTAAGTGTAAAAACTCTGATTGAACTACCTCAGTTAACTCTGTCCTGTATGTGGTAAACACTGCCTTGTTTTGTCTTTTGTCTTTGAGGGTAGTTCGGAAGGTCTTTGGATGAAAAGAAATTTTCAGGTTTGACATACATCTTCTTTTATAATTTTTGCCACCAGAAATTAACAAGGCTTTCTTTATTCCAAGATCATTTAATACTTATTTGTATTTTCTTCCACGGCACTAGTTTTTGAAGTGTGATATTTCTTCAAAGTCTGCCCCAAGTGGTGCTTGGCCATGGCCTTCAGAAAAACAACAGAGGAGTTCATTAAATGTAGCTTGGCTATTTGGTGAAACTACCAAGAGTGTCCTAGGAAGGGGAAGAGAGAGATTTTACATGTTTATTCTCCGCCAATTCCTTATACTGCATCCAGTAGCTTTGCTAACTTGCTTTTTCTGTGATGGAAGTTTGAAATGGCAGAAATGTTAACATTAGGTTTATGTTTACATATTAAACCTCTGGAATGTGATGACTCTTCTCACCTTGGCCAGAATGGAAGCTTCAGATGGCAAAGACCTTGGTTTTCTCCACTGATGTGTTGCAAGCACAGTGCCTGGTACATAGCATGCACTTGGTAAGCGTGTTGGAGAAAATGATCTTTAATCAAGTAGAGTTATGTGTATGCTACACGTTAGGGTGGAGAGCCAGGGGTATTGAGTTCTGGGCTTCACTGCCTCTAAGGGTGGGCAAAGCAAAAAGAGAAAAAAACCTTCTAAATGAAGGCAAAAAGTAAATTTGTTTTACTTTTTAGTTGACTGTAGAGATACTGATCTGAGTGTAAAGGTGAAAGTGCCTCAAACCTGGCAGCGGGGTATGGGGCTGAATGCTGGAAAATATTCAGAGGGAGAAAATCTGTTGGACAGATAGTAGGCAAAACTGTGACATTCCCCCACCAAGAGAAATAAGAGACACTACTCCACTCCATTGGATGCTATGGCATTTGTCCAAAGCAACAGCAATCTGATCTGGCTTTATTTGAACATAACAAGGAAGAAACAGTTTTCAGGAAGGTTCATTTTCACTGTGGGGAGAGGAAGAGGAGCATTCCATTTGATCATGGAAAAATCAATTATTTTTTCAATCGGATGAAGGTCTTTATGAATTCAAGGTAGAGAACGAACAGCATGTGATATGCTTTCATGAAAATGAGGACCGTGTTGGAAAGAGGTCAGGACCCTACTTCCAAGGCTGTTGTTGGGAAGAAGGATTTCCCAAGAACACTGTTCCTGCTCCTGTGGGTTTCTGATTTTACACCGTGGTATGTAGTAAGTGTGTCTCATCCTGCCCAATTTGCCTCTACTAAACCCCATCCTATCCAACCTGCCTCCCATTTGACCATGGTTTCTTAAGTCACACCCTAAAGCCCTCTCTTTGCAGCATAATAACATATGGATAAGACAAATAAACCCAAACAATCCTTCTTACTAGCAAAAACTTATATTACATATATAATATAATGCATTTATACATATTAACAAGGGCATAACCAAGAAAGATGAAAACTTTTGACAGAATCTAAAGTTACAGCCTAATTATAAAGTTTTCCATCACTATAAAGATCGGAAAGTCAGCTTTTGTAAAAAGATCTAAGGAAAGTATGAAAGTTGGAAAGACAGTCCTCAAGTCTGCATGAGGGCCAGAGAGAAAGAGTACCCTGGGAAAACGTGTGCACCACGCTTTCTTTAACATGTATGGCTGGAACATAAAGCCCAGCCAAGTCTCTTTACAAGATTAAAAAGGTGAATCCACTCTGTGTGAACCTGACGTGTTGGAAAACAAACTGACACATTCCATCACACTGACACGTTCCATGTGCTCTCGCCTTAGGGAACGACACGAGATTCGTGGGAAGCACTGTGCCCAGGGAATGCCCTCACTTCTGTCTTCTGCCAGCGCTCATGCACTGGCATGCCAGGTGTCTGAGGGCTGGAACTGCACCTCTTCCTGGGGTGGCCTCAGACTCCAGCAAAGACAGAAGTTCAAGGAATCAAGACCCTGCCCGGCGGACAGCAGTCCACTGCCCACCAGGTTAAGTTGGCCAAACTGCCAATCCTGGGCCAGGGGGGCCACTCCTCTGTTGTCTAGAGGTGTCATTTCTGAATAGCCCAAAAGAGAGCTGTCGACGCCTGCGGTCGAGGCGCCCTGGCACTTCACAGGAATCAATAACCCTGACCCCTAGAATGTTGCGACCACCTTCCATCCCGACACCTCCTAATTGAGGGCCCCACCGGCTAGCTGGGGTTTGGGGAGGAAGGAGAGTGATTACAGTGTATATCCTAGGAAGTGGAAAGTGCACACTTCAAATGTCTCCAGCTTTCTAGGAACAAATCTCCTTAGGAAGTTAATGACACCCCCCAAAATACTTTCAACATTCTCACTTACATATTCTAATTGATGAAGTGATTCTCTAATTTTATTTATACCAAGAAGATCTGTTCCCTTCCCAGAGGGTGACCTATTCTATGTTTTATGCCAAGAAAGCCACAAGGAAAAATGCTGACTTATGATGGTTAGACATCATGCGTAATCACTACATTAAATTAAAATACTGCAATATAAAATAAGGTGCTCGCTGGGCCACTCGGGCAGGGCATAGCTTCCCAAGCCATAGACACACCTACTGAGACACGTGAAATTTCTAAGGAGTCTGGTTCCCAGCTGTGTGTCAGGAGCCAAACCATGACATCAGGTCTTGAGCTGCCCTGGAGAAACTTAGGGCAGGGCTGTCATTGCAAACTGTGCTTGCCAGTCGGAGACTTCCCAGTGTCTCAGCTTTTTGGTACACGGAACTCCAACAGGAGCTGAGATCTGCAGTGACGACCTCCCTCCCCACGCTCCCAGCATGACTTTCCAGTGTTCCAAAAGCTCACTTCTCAAAGACTGCTTAAAGGTAAGTATTTAAACCCGCGTGGTGGGGCCCCGGGGGAGGGGGTAGCGTTTAAGCACAAGGCTTCCTTCTCTCTGGCTTGGCTCAGCTAAATGAAAACCTCTCGAAAAATAATTGCTTGTTTTTTCCTGATCTCTTCAGGTGGAGCAAAGCAGCAGCCTCTGCGTAGGCCAAACAAATGGCTACGGGAGAAATTGCCACTGGAAAGGATTGCTTAGTACAAGAATCTCAATAAGGTGAACGGGCTTCCTAAAAGCCTAGGGTTTCCATACTACCTTTGAAGACCAACCATGCAAACACACTGTGCAACTCTGTCACAACCCAGAGACAAAGTGATAACTGAGCTCTTTCTGCAGGCCTCCAGGACTGTCTTTCCCGTCTGACATCCTTCAGTGGCTCTCAGAATGGGACACTTCCCTCCTTCTCCAGCTCAGATCTGCCATCTTCCACCCACACAGTTCTCAACCAAGGCTGTGTTCGGGGGACATTTTGCGTTACCGCCACTGAAGTAAGGAGGAGGAGGAGGCTACTAAACGCACTTCAATGCAGAGCACAGCTTCTCAGACACAGAGAATTACCCAGTCCAAATGTCAACAGTGTCAAGGTTGAGGAGTCCTGCCCCACATGTACCAAACTCTGTTGTTCTCAAAACATAGTCAGACATTCTCATTTGTGTCTCATTTGTTCCTTCACCTGGAACACCCTGCCCTACTTCTAAGTCCAAGAAATGACCACTTACCACCTAGGTTCCAACTCAAAGTGTTGCCTACCCATCCTGTCTTTTCCCCCATACCCCAGAGTCAGATGTTCCTTCTTCGGAGCTTCCAGAGCTTCTAGGGCACGCTTCATTAGAACACTAGCCACAGTGCCCACAAATTACGTCACCTGCTGAAAGCCTCATTCACCATCTATCTCCAGAGTGCCCACCTAGTGACCATTTGCGCTTGCTGAGCCAATCAGAGAGTAAACGGAAATGCTGCACATGCACCGAAGACTCTCTGGCAATACTGACTAAGGGATAACGATGCGCCCCACATCAAAACACAACAGCAAATGCTTGTAATGTGGACCGGCGCATATATTGACCACTGGTGCACATGTTAAATCATTTCATCATTATGACAACTCTACGAAATAGGTACCGTTAACATCAACATTTTACAGTTGGGGAAACTGAGGCACCGTGAAGTTAAGACACTTGCCCAGGGTCACCAGAGCTAGCATCTAAAAGAGCCGATATTTAAACCCAGGTAGTCTGGTTCCAGAGCCTTAATCTTCCTATACTCACATCAAGACAGTGGTACTAATAACCAACATTTCGGCAACTCAGAGGCCTCAGGCAAATACAAGTGACACCTCCAAAGGGCTGTACCATCACAGAGTGGCCACCAGCTCCTTGGACCCTGACTAGAAACATTGTTTTCTGGGGTCACATGGCTCTCCAACCTCTGGAATGCTTTGGGCAAGAGAAGCAATGTCCTCCCAACACAGAAAGACACTATATATCCAGAAAACATCATGGTACCATAAGGAAGACCTAAGTGTGATTCCTCAAAGTACCTCTCACCTTGTTCATGCTGCAGGGACTGAAGCGAGGGATCAGACATGTCACAATGAGAGGTTGTTCTTGAAGAGTCTCTTGTTCCTGCAGACCTCAGTTGCTGAAGCAGGCAGCTGCACTGCAAACACAGAGAAAAAGGAAATCCATAAGCTGGGCTTCAGAAGGCACAGAGCAGTCCTGTGTGCAATGCAGCCTTCTGCCATGATGGCAATGCTGCATGTCTGCTCCAGCCACTGTGGAAACCACCAGCCACACTTGGTACTGAGTACCTGAAATGTGGCTAGTACAACTGAGAACCGCATTTTTATTTTGTGTAATTTTGGTGAAATTTAAAGCTAATAGTCACATGTGGTTAGTGGCTCCCATATTGGATGGTGCGGGTCTAGAGAGTCAAATCAAGTCTCGAGGCCATGGCCATGGGGCATGTCTGTGACCGAGGAAAGGGTGCATATTATATGCTCGGCATGACCGCAGACACACAGGGACAAGAACGCTCAATCTCTCAGTAACTACTTTGTGAGCACTTACTAGGTGCTGGGCACTGAGGATACAGTAACCAATAAGCCAGAGAGGTCAGTTATTTAAGTTTCTAGTTCAGGCTTTGACTCCCTTAGGAAGGGAAGACCCAGCCTGTGAGCTTCACCTACTGTGTGTCAGACCTCAATGCCATCCTTGCTGCCCACAGAGCCTAAAGGAACAGACAGGCATTTGCTGGAGCCTGACTATACCCCTGCCAGGATTAACAGACAAGAGAATCTTTTGCAGAGCTCCTCGGGAGGCAGTGTCCCAGAGGGGATTCAGCAGGTCAGTGCTCCAAGGGCCCGTGAACCAGCTGCTCGCTCCAACACCCTCTTCAAATGGAATAAAGGCCCATGTTTTCATCCATGCTGCTGGTTCATTAGGAGGATTTTTTTTATTTACTCAAATTAAATTTTAGAGTAAAATGGTTATTGTATGGTTCTAGGGTTCTTAATTTGTCAAATACTAAGGAAAAATAAAAACTATCTTTGACAGTTTAAGTAGATTTATAGCCATTTTCCTTTGAAAAATATTTATGGGTGGATTTGGGAAGGGAATAAACATTGAAAAAAGTCCTTGCAATCACCTTATTTCTGTGTTTTTTCAGATTGCATCTTTGAAACATTCATATATCTGAACCTTTCCACCAAGACTGCAATTAGAGGTTTAAATGGAACCACAGTGCTTTTAAAAATGTACTATGTTTAATGACATAGTAACAATATAGAAAATGTTCTATAGGAAAAGGAAAAGAGACTCATAATCGCACTAGCCCACTATAGCCACCTTTGGGTCTTAGCAACCAGCCTTTCTCTATTGGAGAAGGAACAGGCCCAGGGACATCTGCTAACTGAGTCAAGGACACAGAGAGGTCAAAGGCGGTGTTCCCATATTAATATCTTTCACCATTAAGAAAATAATTTTGTGGTTTATATTTTCAAAAGATAAACTTCTACTCCATACATTACTATTCTATGAACATAATACTATTCAAGTCTTTTTATAAATAAGAAGACAGGGTCAGGAAATTGTAGATCACCCCCTGGCTATTTGAGACACATAGATTCCAAAGAAAATATCCTATTCAGTCACAGCAATAACATTTTAAACAACGAGGTACAACATGGAGAGACCCTGGAACTCTACCTTTGTAGTCTAAATACATCCAAACACCCCCTTATGCACACAATGCCACTGCATCAAAGTCAAGAAAATCCAATATCTAATTCTAACCAATCTTAAATTGACAAAATATTATACTTTTACTCTTGAATTTCCAGAAGCAGATGCTAATGAATTTCTGTGTTTTAAAGTAGAACTCTATACACATTGTTTCCTTTTAAATATATATATATATAAAATAAATAAAATATATATATAAAAAATAAAAAAATAAAAATAAATTATATATATATATTTGATCCATTTAAAAGCTATCATTCAGCACTTAACTGGGAAGTTTGTCCAAACACCCTGCAAAGATGGCTGATGTCAGAATTCCATTCAAATGTACACACTGGTATCAACCCAGGAAAGGTGGGCCCAAGGAGATAACAAACAGACAAGGATTCTTGAGGATAATTTCCCCAAGGAAGTTCCACCCAGCTCCAATGATGTCACAATCCACATCTCCTCAGAATGTGGGTATCTAGTTTCACTAAATTATGGATCCTCCTCTGTGCCCCTCCAGGCTACCCAAGTGTTCTTAGGTCATCTTCATGTATATTGGTTCTATGACAAAGTCAAGACTGAAAAAAAAACCCTCAGGCTAATATTGAGGGAAATATTAGGTCACATATAAAGTTCTTAATAAACATTGTGAATATTCTTTCTTTGCTCTCACAGAGCCTAAGATGATGTAGGCACTAATGTAGGATCTTCAAAATGATGTTATTATTGCAGACTGCCTTTGGTTTTTTTTTTTTTTAAAGCTTTTCATGTCCAGGATTGTAAACATTTTAAAGAATATTAAGAATATTCTTACGGCTGTATAGTGTTCAAAATTTTACAATACATTTTATATTAATACTCCCATTTAGTACTGATATCAATCCAAGTGGTAGTTTTCTTAATTAGGAAACTAGGTGCAAAGAGGAAAAAGAATTCTTAGTCATGTGGAATAGACATTGGGATAGCTATGTCTTCATTTGAAGATATCATAGAACTAAAAAATGTACAAAGACCACAAATTAAAATCCTCCCCCAATAAAACACACACACACAACACACACAAACACACAGACCACCATTAACAGAAACATCTCAGTGAACAGATGACAGTTTTAGAAATTGGGTCAGCTCACTTCTGGACAGCAACCAAGTAGGCTGGCCTTGTTCTACCAAGTACTTTCAGTCTCCTTTGAAATAGAGAGAACCTGGTTGTTTTGCAGCCAATTTGGTTTATGAAGAAGCTTAGAGAAATCCACAGCTTAAAAAAAGAGACTGTTTCTTTAAAGCATTAAGAGAAAAGATATCTGAGTTACCTTGGTGGAATTATGAAAGTTTTTTTATTATTCTGTTTTTCAATGTTTCTTTTATAAATTGAATTCTTCTGACTCAAACAAACAAAAACCAAGTACAGATGCCTTTAAAGGCTGCCCAGAGAAAGTCTGTTCCATGAGCTAACACACAGCTCCCACACAGTTGATCCTAATGTAGTTGTTTCATTGGGCAACAAGGCCAATGGTCGACCTTAGGCTTATAGAAGGTTAATGAAATGTAATTCATCTTTCCAGGTGGGTAGAAGTGTGGGTAAGAAGGAAGGTGGAGACAGGCCAGTGTAAGAAAAGACCAAGGAGAGAATGAAAAGATAAAGGCTACCAAGAAAGGAGAACACCAAAGGGCAGGTAAGCAAACAGATACCTAGAGACAGTTCAGTGTTGTGGACGAGTGCGCCTCAGCAGCCAGGTCCTCACTATGGAAGGGATCGAGAGATTCGGTCTTCTCATGACGGCACCACATCCTACGGCTTCTCGACATCATACACTCTCTTGGACAGAGTGTCAGCAAGGAGTCAAGTTAAGACTGGGCCTACCTGTTTCACCACTATTTATTTACCGTCAACCTCCACCTACCACAGGGAAAAGTCTATTTTACCTGGATCACTGCTAATGTAGTGCAGAGGTATAAGCCAACTTCATTCTCCTTACTCTAAAGAAAAGCTTAAAGTTGTCAAAGAGCTGTTTTATTTGAGTGTGGATTGTGTTATTTCTTGGCCATTGAAAATTCAACTAATACTTATTACCCATATAGAATGAAATATTACAAGCTGGGCTTTTCTCCCCACTCCAAACCCCCACCCCCTTCCAAGATATTCATTCTATAAGACTGCTGGAATACAATTAAAAGCTGGGTTGCTTAGGCAGAACTATGGGAGACAGACCAACAGGAGTGAGGTCACTCCTCACACCGTTGAAGGTCTTCCTGGCCTTTAGATATAATGCACCCTGAGGTCAGTCTGTGGAGAGGCCTCTTGCCAGCCCCCTCCCACCACCGAATCCAGCAGCCTAAGCAGAGGGCCTACCCATGGGGATGAAGGGCCTGTAGGGAAGAAATAAGTAAAGTCATAAAAAGATGAGAGGCTTTGGAGAGAAAAGGAGAAAAGGCAAGAATGACAAGAATCTAGAGGAAATTCTCTAAGTCGAGGATTTAGGAGCTTAAGAAATCAGATGAACAGGGGAGAGAAATAACCCTAATATCCTTCACCCTGTTTTTATGGGTTGGAGTAATCCATACGTCTCTGAGGTTAAATCCTAACAACCTGCACCTGGAATCCTTGTGCAAGACTGGATAAATGTAAGACCATTGTAATTACTGTCAGGCCAATCCCTTTCTCCCACAGCAAGGGGTGTGGTGCCCCTTATTGAAGCATCCAAAGGTAAAGCAACAATCGGCTCCTGTCTCCCGCCTCAAATGCACACAACCCCTCCCAAGGGATGGCTCCTTCCTTTCTTCCTGAGGAAGAGCTAGAGGGGCCAGAGCACAGCAATTTGAGGAGCTTCTTGCAGGTCTTTCTCCACCCCAAAAGTTATAGCAGATGTGTGGCTCTGGTGCTCCAGGACCTCCGTATTCTCACCACCCCCACATTTGGGCAGCAAACACGCCATAATATAGTTCTGCCCCCAAAGACTGAACGATGATTGCCATTCTGCCTTGCTTCCTGCGCCCTGCCTTCACAGCATGGCATGGAACACAGACAGCCCCAGCCAGAAAAACGAGCATATCTTCCTATCAAGCGTCATCAACAGCCTTCTTTCCTAAGGATAGGTTAGGCAATCTGAAAATTAGTATTTTAAAAATTTAACTGGTATATGAATTATGGTTCAATAGGAAACTGTGATAAAAAAGAGGAAATGAGAGGACTATAAATTACAAAGAGACATACAGCTGGTATACAAAAAATTTTGCCCTAAGACCCAGATGGGGAGGAATGGAAGCCAGGGAAGGGCCAATAGTGCCAAGCAGCAGAGTTCATTGCTTTCAAGTCACTACTTCTGGCACACATGCTGGGTGTTTCCCTTACTTGGTCAAATCATAAGTCGGGATATCTAACATTTAGATTCTTGGCTATTGCTCTTAAAAAGGTCACTATTGGTCTCCCAGTGTTTTAGGAATATCTTAATTAAAGGCACAACACAGAAGAGCTACCAAGAGGGTACCTGGTTCAACCTACTTCTCTTGTCTGGGTGCCTATGTGAGTCAGAGGATACAAACTCAGATGCCTATGGGGTCAGAAAAGAACAAGATGAGTGATGGGTCAGGTCAGAGAGGACAATGAGGAGTGGAGGGGCCTGGAGCATCGGCCACTCAACTGTATCTCCAGGGAAGAAGGAACAAGGCACATGTTCCCAGAGCTTTTAATAGTCAAGAAAGCCAGAAAATGGAAAGAATATGTAAAATCATTGGCTTTTAAAATGTTAGCCATTTATATTAATACTTTGGAAATCAGCAGTGGTTGTATTTGGTTGGCCAGTTTGCATCTTCTCCTATACACCTTTCTTGTTACGAGATGGATTCTTCGTTCCTTTAATTCCACAGAGTAAGATCTCCCAGCCTGTCTCCTGGCCTTTCCAGCCTCCCTGCTGTGGTTTCACAGGGCACAGCAAATGCAGGGGGAAATGTGGACCAAGCCGGGCTTGGGAGCCACATCAGTGGGTCTGAGTATCAACTTGGCCTGTCTCTTGGCCTATGATTTCAACAAATTACTAATCCTCTCTGAGTCTCTATTCCTCTATCCATAAAATTGGGGAAAATTCTTTATACCTCCTAAGATTATTTTGAAGAATAATTGAAGTAAAGTGAAAAAAGTACTTGATGAAGTGTTCAAAAGAGATGAAGTGCTTCCCCTCTTCCTATTCTCCCATCACCATTCAGCACAACCTCGTTCTGTTTGTAAGTGCATGTAGGTGTTTACTTCTCAGTCACCCTACTGGATCACGAGTATTTCAAATGAAGAGATCTTGTCTGTTTTATGCCCAAATGACAAGCACCTATCCCACTGCCTTAGACATAGTAGGCTCTCAATATATGCAAAATTTACTTATAATGTGTTATAAAGTAAATATTTGTGTGTGCCCCCCCCCCCCAAATTCATATGTTGCCTTTACACTTCTTCCTCATGTGATATTCAGAGGCCTGGGGAATTAATTAGGTTTAGGTGAGGTCATGGATGTGGACCCTCCATGATAGAATCGGCCTTTAAGATACCAGAGCATGTGACCTTCTCTTTCTCTCTCTCTCTCTCTCTCTCCCTCTCCCCTGCCTCCACCACAAGGATACAGCCGAAAGGTAGCTGTCTGCAAGACAGCCCTTGCTAGGAAGCCAATTGGCCAGCATCTCAATCTTAGACTTCCCAGCCCCCAGAACTGTGAGAAACTACTGTTTAAAACACACAGTCTATATTATTATATTATAGTAGCCTGAGCTGACTTATATGTTTAGGAAGTTTTTTCTTAAATCTGGAACCAGCTGAGCCCATTTCTTCTCATTCTATCCTCATGATATCTTAACATCAATTTGTAATATCTGCTCCTCATTTGGCAAGGATATTTTGAGCCTAAATGAGAAAAACAGGTCCAAATTAAGAATAAAATGCTGAAGAGTTTTCTCTTCAGAAGTATGGCACCACTTTTAGGTCAGCAGGGTACTATTTGTATACTCTTTGCATGCCTCAGAAGAAAAAAATAAACGTAAGAGATTTCATCACTCTATTAATAAATAAATGAAAGAGTCATGCTTTAATTTTAGCATCCTCAAGCAATGTGTGCTAACAGTGCATGTCACTGCACGGGGTGTCCTTGGTGGCCATCCAGAGCTCTAGGCAATCCCCAACCATTTGTCCACTTTGGACGGAAAAGGCTGAATTGTATTCATCTAGGACAAAGGTTTACCAACCATGCCTGACTTAGCTGGGTTTCTTTGATTTGTATGCTGAAAGACTCCCACAGACCTTCAAACAATTTCAGCTTCCCTCACCCTTGGAGGGTTTGCTGAACAATCCAGGCAAACACATTTCCTGTGATTTGCTGAGAAGCTAAAATAACCCAACAGAAAGCCCAGTTAGAGAGTTACTTCAGAATGACCAACTGAAAAGGAAGCAATGACAAGGGAAATCACTAGGAAGGCATCTCTCTTTAGAGAAGTTCAAGGGGACCAGCTATTTCTCCAATAAAAGCTTTCCAATTACAGAATTCAAATATTCTCAAGAATACCTTGAGGACAAGCTGTAATGAGGGACAGTCGCATTACTGGGGCCTAGTGCTTACAACTGAAGCTCATCTGCTTAGTAAGCCAGAGTGGGTGTAATGCCTTGTTCCTCGGGGAAGAAACTTTCATTAATCCACAGGAGAAGGCTCAATTTCGCAGGATGGAGCCCTGCTGAAATTCATCTTAGGGATTCACTTTTATCTCTTCTTTCCTGAGAGTCAATTCAGTTTACTTGACCCTTGCATAATAAAGAGGTTAGTGGTGCCAACCCACTGCACCATAAAAAATCCAAGCATAACTTTTACTTCCCCCAAAGTCAACTACTAATACACTAATATTGACCAAAAGCCTTATGATAACACAGTAGTCCATTAACACATATTTTGTATATTATATGTATTATATACTATATTCTTACAATAAAGTAAGCTAGAGAAAAGAAAATGTTAAGAAAAATCGTAAGAGGAAACACGTTTATGGTACTGTCTATATTTACTGAAAAACATTTGCATATAAGTTGACCCACACAGTTCAAACTTGTGTTGTTCAAGGGTCAACTGTTCTTCCAATACCAGCCTCTCCTTAGTGTGGCTTATTCTTTTTGAGGGTGTACCACACCCTGGGTTGTTAACTTCTCCACGGGGACCTAGTGTTTGCTTCTACCAGGGTCCTAGAGCTCTCAGGGCTCTCAAACCAGTTTAGCGTCCACGCCAAGCTAACTGATGTTCCCACATTGTGCAGACAACACAACGATGGACCCCACAGCCAAAAATGCCACCTTGGATTTCCATCTCCCCACCCCCATGTCCCAAACATACACACTCAAAGCCCCACACCGACTCTGGGGGAAATTATTTTTGCTCACTTTTGGCAAACAGTTCCTGGGTAAATATAAACACCACAGTCATAGAACCTACAGCGTGTGCAAGCTTTGAATCACTCATGAACCAGTGGCATCACTATCTTCTGGCACTAGGCAATTTCCCTTTCCTGCTTTTGGGCTCACTATTTCCAATTTTATCCAACATACCTAAAAATCGGGGGCAGGGGGTAGAAGTTGGCCAAGCTACATCAGCTCAATGATTCCACCAGAAATGTCCTGTTTGGGGTTCCCTAAATGTCCAGGTTTGGGTTTCCTAAATTCTGCCATATTTAGGGTCCTGTATGTGACCATTTAGCTATAATTCAGGCTGGAGGTAGAAATATGTTCTTTGTAGCCTATGCTGTATTGTTGTGACTCGAACCATAACTCTTCCTCATAACTGAGGGATGCTGGGTCAGGAAGGGTGTCTAAGTTGCCAGGCACCGAGGACCGTACCCCTCAGTAGTGAAGGCAGTTACTCCAAAGAATCAGTCACCTCCCTGCACAAGGCCACACTTTCTGCACACAACTTAGTCTGTCCTCAGTTCTGAGGGAAAAACTTTGCCTGACATTAACTTCTCCGTGATTTGGAATTGGATGACTGCACACTGATGTTTTGGTAGCCTTAGAGAGGCAAAGATGGCAAGGAATGAAACAAGGGCACACCACCCACCACGTCACCACCATGCTCTATGCTCTGCAGGGTTGCTGTGTTCCAAAGGCAGCCAGGAGAAAAGCCACCGAAACCAGCTCCGGTGGCTGACCTGGAGGCCTCGTCCCTGGGGTTGCCTCTGATCTCATTACTTCAGTCGACACTAGTTCTCTCCAAACAAACAGAGGAAATTTATGCCTGCCTTAGCCTGGGGAGAGCTCTACATTCCTTGTTTAACGAGACTTCCAGCTTCTGAGACCACAGCCACTCAGATGGAGAGGATGTCTGCTTTGTTCCAAAGAAAGGACTGTCATCGCTGCCCTTCCCTCTTCCTGGGGCCGATAGGAAGGTGGGGAGCCTGGAGGGAGTTGCTGCACTTGTGGCCTAGGCTCTCTGCCCCGTCCCTGAAGACATTCCCTTTCTTCTTATGTCAACATCCCCGGCTCAGTCAGTGGGGCCATTTCCTCTTCAACAGCTCTGGGAAAGTCACTCCAACGTGGCCTTGAAGGTTTCCACCTGCTAAGGCCAGAATTCCAACCAGAGCCTGTTCTGTGTAACAAAACACTAGGCCTCCTGGTGGGAAAAAAATTCCCCCCAAATACCCTTGCTTGACGAGCCTTGGGAAACTTCACCTAATTTGGAGTCCCCACTTTTAGGATAAACAGTAGGAGGGAAAATGTTATTTTATACCCTTTAATTCAATCTCAGAAGTAACTGAGTGCCCAGCTCATGAGGTAGCTAGAGAGCGAGCTTCCAAACCAAAATAGGATAAAGCAGTGGTTCTGAGCCAGGGCCTATTTGGCTCCCCCAGGGGACGTGCACGGTGTATGGAGACAATTTTGGTTGCCACAACTGGGGGAGGGGGCTACTGGCATCTAGTGGGCAGAGGCCAGGGATGCTGCTAAATATCCTACCATGTACAGGGCTGCCCCCATAGTAATTATCTGGCCCAAAATGTCAACAGTGCTGAGAAGCCCTGGTGTCAAGAGAACACTTAAGGATGTGGGTAGGTTTAAAATAATGGCAACTCTTATCACATTACAATAATGTGGATATGCAACCGAAATGTACACCATCAACAACCACAAAAATTTATCAGCTCTCTCCTGCAGAGCAGGAGATTAGAGACGTCTGGAAAGCCCTGGGGCAGCTTTGGCATCAGACGGTGTCCCCAGCACCATCGTGAGTGCTGTGTGTGTTCCAAGTAAAGATGTGATGGGAGTGCTTACTATCACGACTCAGTGATGAGTATTAACAGAAGGAATTTATGAGCTAGGTTTCATAATTACTAAAATTGAACATGTAGCCTGAGTAGGTCTAGGTCTGGAAAAAAGGGCAAAAATGTCTCGACTTTTACAGCACTAACCAAATATGAGGAACTGGGGCTGACGTTGACCTACATTTTGGGGAGGCTAAGAAATTTTGCAGACACAAACGGAGAATTGCAGAAATGTAGTATAGCGAAAATAATCACGGTGCATATTTTGAAACAGTCCCCAATCTAATGTTCTGTGCCAGTTTGAATATATTCCATTCCTTCTACATAGCATATTTTCTGTGCATTCGGTGTAAGGCTGGACACGTAGATAATGCAGGCACTATTCTCATGTACTCCTCCACTCCAGCAAAAGAAGGAAAAGTCCCCATCCAAGCAGTTAATGCATGTAAGCAAATTTGAAGAAAGAGATGAAAACAAGAACTTCATGAATGAGCAGGAGGCAGTTTTTTAATGGACTGTTTGAAAGGCTTGTATAAACAGTAAACAAAGCTGACTCACTAAATGCTAATACTGTTTATCCTGACGCAAGGCTCAGTTTTTGTTTTTCTTTCTTTCTTTCTTTTTTTAATTTTAATGTCCCAGAAGGAAATGGGAAAATGTCCCATTTTCCCAGAGGAAAATGAATACTGTGTAGGGAAAAATGATACCTTCCTTGGCATTTCAAAGCCATTGCTCAATTCCTCTTGAGCAAGGAAGCCTTAGTAATGACTTTATTTTACCTACCGCAATTATGGTACACCTCGAAGTAATTCTCTGTAATATCCCACTTTCCTCCCTCCACTCAAGTCCTGCTAAATAATCTCTGGAAACCATTAACCAAGAGTCCTTTTCCAAGTTTCCTCTCCTCCCTCCGCTGCTGCTTCAGTCATGCTGGAGTCAGGACAAAGCAAACTTGTATTACATCACAGAGCAAACTCATTTTCTATAAACCATCCCCTCGGTAGTTTACGGCTACTGGAACCCAAGGCTGTCAACACTGTGGTCTTTGTGTGGTGGGTGTTGTTTAAAAAATTTTGTTCGAAAAGTTTGCCCACACCCCCTTCCTCTTTTGAATACAGGCAAGTAGTTCAAGGCGCCTCTCCAGCCCGGCTCCACCCCGCTGTGTAAACTAGACATTACCTTATACACAAATGAATCTACGGCATTCCTCAGTCTAGCTGCCTCGCTGCAAATTCCTACGCTCCCCAGCAGCCAGGCAGCACACACTCCCCCTGGCTTCCCCTCCTCTTTCCTCTTCCCCACCCCCCCCTTTTTTTTTAAATTTCCACTGCCTCACTGTGTTTTTGTGTAAATGATCTCACATGACTCAACAAATCCATCTGCCTGAAGCGGGCCAAGTCTGGAGCCCTCCCAGGAGGGAGGAGAAGAATTGCTTTGTGGAAAGGACCTGGAGCTCTGCCCTTTCTCTGGCTCGAATTACCCGCCTGTCAGGCCTGACGGATTTGGCTAAAAATAAAAGGAAGCAGGCCGTGAAAAGCAGATGAATGGGCTCAGCAGTTCCTTAGATAACATGGGCCTGCTGTTGCCCAAAGCTCCCCAAACAGAAACTTCAAATGCAGGGCTTGTGAGTGCGGTGATGTGGCTTCCAGGTGAAAGGGACTGTCAAGTCCACTGGAGTCGGGGAACGTGGCCCGTGTTGGAGATTTGCTTCAAAATGTGTGTGTGTGTGTGTGTGTGTGTGTGTGTGTGCGTGCAAGAGAGAGAGAGAGTGAGCAAGAGCTGACTCTCATATAAAAAGGTTCTCAGAAAACAGTTCAGTGGAGTGAAGGCTTGGCTGGTTAAAAAAAAATCTTGTTTTCACCACAAAATTACCCCTCTCCCTACCTCCCAACACCAGACATTTTAAGCCTCCCTATGATGTCAGTTCTGCATTCAGAGCCAGCAAAGAGCTAAAAGTCCTTCTTGTAAGTGTATGCCCAGCACCCGCAGTGGGTATTAAGCACTTAGGTTGGCAATGTAATGACACACTGTAACAATCTGTAATATGAAGCAGTCAGCAAAGCCCTGGCTCTGAAAGCTATTTCTCCCGACCATTAACCATATGTTTGGCTCCTCAGATAGCCAAGCGGGTGTTCCAGCTTACCATCTGGTTTCTATCCACACAAGCAACTGCAAAGCACAGACTATCTCCCTCTGGAATTGCGTGTTTCTTTTTCTCTCTTTTCCATTCTTCCCATCCCCTTTCCTCCTCCCAGCTTCTCTGGTTCCTTCTGCTAGAGAATTCCCTGCCATTCATCACGTGCAAAGAAAACTTTACCTGACAGGGCAGCGGCAGAGCCATTAAGAATGCACAGCTGTACTGTAAACACGCCAGAAGGTCCTGCAGCAACACGGTCTCTACCCTCTTCCTCACCTCCTATTGAGTGCTGACACTTGATCTAGTGTGTTAAAAATAGGAACATTCTGACAGATCTGGGGTTGTCGTGGTGCCCTTCACACTCACTTCACATTCTGGGTGGGTGTGGGGCTTCAATGCACGCACACGCGCGCGCGCACACACACATACCCCTAAGTTTGCCTCTGCATTCAATCGGCATGACATCAGTCTCACACAGAAGACACACCAACTGCAAACAACCGAGTTGACTAAAGGATTCTATTCCCTTTTCTGCCCTAAAGGATTTGATCCCAAGTGTGTTTTTCTTTCTTCTTCTTTTTGCCTAAACAGCTCAAACTAAAAGAGATGATACCGTAGAATAAGAGCATACAGCCATTTTCAACAAACTGAGAATTTGCAAAACCTAAGCTTATTTACATTTGCATTTTAACAGTGCACAGTAATGACATGGAACATGCCATTCATAGGATTTTCTTACAATGTCTTCAAAATATTTATCCCAGATGATCTCCTTTACGGGATTTCAGGTACTTTTACAAGTTCTGAAAAATGTGTAAACATTTGATAAACCGAATTTAGGTAATTTTTCCTTCGGTCCCCACATGAATTCTATGTGTATCACTAGCCCAATTTACTGAATTAAATTAAAGCGAATTCACTCCCATGCCTTAAAATAACAGCTTGTTTCTCACATACCAAGAACGAAAGGAAGAGTATCATTAAAAAGTGATTAAGCAAAATGTCAGGTCTTATCAGTGAGGCGAAGCTAGGAGGCTCTGCCAAGGCATCGCTGTTTGTTCAGGCTCCCGAGGACGCCAGGACGGCCGCTACCTGTTCGAACCTCTGCCGCCGCTGCTCTGGTCCATCCTCACTTCCGTGACCTGAGACATATCCTTTGTTAGCTATTCCTGCCAATAAGGAACATTAAATTCTGCTACATGTAAGTTTTAGAGAATACCAGAAAAGGGACTTTTACATTTCAGAAAACTTGGGAAACTGTCTACAGAAGATAGGTTCAATTAAAGGCCGTTTTTGACCCCAAAATGATAGTACAAATTTAAGATTATATTACATGTAGTCGCAGTATCATTAATAAAAGTAAAGAAAACTGATCAATTCAAAATATCAACATCTGCACTGTTTACCTGGCTCTTTAAGCACCATAGAATCAATTTATTAAAAAGGTATTTATGCTTTTCCTCCACCGGCCCAAGTCCACTAGGGTCCCTAGGGATGGAGCCTGGTGTGAGGATTTTTGAAAGCTGCCTGGTTGTATCTACTGTGAAGACAGAACTGAGAAGTCTTGCTCTATTTGACCTCGTGTGATACTAGAAACCACCTCATCAAAAACAAAATGAAACCTTTGGCATGAAAATGTGAATGAAATTTAGGACAGTGGATTTCAACCTCGTTTAGAATTTGAGTCTTCAAACAAAAGCTTGTGTGAAATGCCTATGAACAAAATAGTAAAAGCGGTCATTTATACTGTCATTTTATACTTTCGGTCTGCACACCAACCATGGATTTCATAAACTCAGACGTATAGTGGAAGTCAGCTAGGGAGAACAAAGAAGCCATGTTACTGAAGGCAAAAGCAGGACACTGGGTTGTGAGCGAGAGATCCAGTGCTACCCTCCTCAGCATCCAGTTTTCTCCACGGCCAGCGGTTCAGATGATCAGGGCTGGTTTCATGTAGAAAACAGCAGTTTGTGCAGTGGGATGAAATTAACTCACATATTAATTTAATAAATGTCAATTAAATGTCTAGTACACAGCAGCCCCTATCCTCGGGGTCATCAGAGGAGCAAGTTGCATCCTTTTCCTTTGAGAAGTCTAGTTAAGAAGACACCTAAGGACAGGACAGCAAAGTGAGGACAATAATGGAAGGCCCGAGAGCTTGCTAGGGAAGAAGCAGCTAGTTCTGTCTGAGAAAACGGGCACCACTTCACCAGCACAGGACATGCAAGCCGGGTTCTACACATCTGAGTGGGGTTCCACAGCTAACCAAGAAAGAGAAGGATATTTCAGAAAGAAGGCACAAAATGTGGGAAAAGGCCCCTCACTATAAACAGGCCTGGTAAGTTCTCGGGATAATGACATATTCTGAGGAGGGCAGGAAGGACTGGGATATGAGGCTGAAGAGGTAACAAGCCAGGTGACAAGAAACATTCACTGTCAATGATACAGCTTAGACCAGTGCTGACCAACAGAAATATAGGATGAATCATCATTTTGAATTTTCTAGTAGCCACATTAAAAAAGTAAAAAGAAGTAATGTTATTTAAACCAATATTATCTAAGATGTTACCCTTTCAACAGTGGGATCAATATAAAAATGATTGATATTTTACATTTTTTCATACTAAGTCTTTAAAATAGGGTGTTGGTTTGATACCCATATGACGAATTTCAATTTGGACCAGCCGCACGTGGCTACTGGATACTAGGCTGGGCAGCACAGGCTGCCCCCTTTCCCTGCAGGCAGTAGACCAAAGGACTTGCTGGGATTTGTTTGTTAAGCGAACGAGTGCAGCAACACTGTGAGAAGAAGAGGAAGGATGGATAAGAGCAGGAAGAGGGCTGCGAGGCTGCTTCCACGGTCCAGGCGGGGGATGCAGAGGAGGACGAGGAACCAGGGCATGGCTGCAGGATGGCACAGAAGGGTCAGAGTCAAGAGATATTTCTAGAAAGAATTCAGAAAACTTAAAAGGACTCTACATGAGGGATGAAGGAGAAGGAATCACGGAACCAATGAATATGTTTTTAATGTTAAAAGCTGTGCTTAGTGTGAAAAGTTAGTGGTTGTGTATTTCATAGGAGGCTGCATTGTTCCTTTCACACGTGCTCCCCTCTGCTGCGGAGTGCAGTGTCATGTGATAAACACGTGCTGAGTACCCACCAGGTGCTCGGCATGGCCAGGGGTTGGCACAAATGAGACCCATGTCTTCCTTTCAAGGGGATCCATTCAAGTGTGGGAGACAGAACAACAATCTACAGGAAAGTTGAAGTGCATTACTAGATGGATGTGAAAGGAGGTCTACAGAATGTTCCACAAAGCATAACTATAATACATTCAATGACACTTTTGAGATAGCAGGGAGTGCAGCTTTAAGAGAGTTGTGGGCTTAATTACTGACCTAAAACAGACGCTTTACTTCTGTAGTTGATTTACTTCTGTAGGTGTTTTTGGTTGCACTGTACTAAGAAAATCCTGACAGTTGTGGGTAACTATAGGTATCACTCTTTGTCTGAATTGTAGATCTCTAAACTCAGGAACCAAACAGATTCAGACAAATTCAGATAAAACTCTTGCTATCTGTCATGATTCTTATCTACTATCTGAAACTCAAAAATCAAGTTGACCAAATAATGCTATCTACTTTGCTATTTGAACTCACTCTGGAAATTTTCCATATTCAAATTCTGGAAATGAGTGCATTGGAACAGAGGGATATTTATACTGGAGGTAATACGAGGTTTTTTTCTAATTTTTCATTTACTGATTTTTTTTTTAGAAAGAGAGAGAAGAATGAAAAAAAGAGAAAGAGAGAGAAACGTCAATTTGTTGTTCCACTTATTTATGCATTCATTGGTTGCTTCTTGTATGTGCCCTGGCCAGGGATCAAATCTGCAATCTTGGTGTATCAGGACAACGCTCTAACCAACTGAGCTACCCAGACAGGGTGATTAACAGTTCTTTAGTGATTGATTTTATAATCTCATGACATGCCTCAAACTAACCCAAAGACTTGAAAAAATGCTGTAGTTAAACCCTTCTAAATTTCATTTTTAATCACTAATGATAACGGGGCAACTACTTGACTTCTTCAACAATCAGTCAAGAAGCAACCAAAATGTAAAGTGGGCATACAGCACCCTAGAACGAAATGTGTTGCTAAGTGATGTGCGCTGTGTTCACTTACTATACAGCGGCCATCAGTCTGCATAGAAGCCTCCAACCAGCAGGGGCTCCCGCATCCCGCCTGGCGTGTGATTGAGCATGCTGACCATGTCTGACAGGAGGAACTTGCGTGTTCAATTTCTCATCAGGCTAGAGGCCGAAAAACACTGCTACGGAACTTCTTTATCGATGACTCATGTATGCGAAGTTCAAATATAGAAGCCAAGATAGCCAAAAACACTTAGTAATTTCACTGTTAACTTGATAGTCCAATTCAATGCATTCGTGGTCCCAATGTGTTAAAATTTGATACACAATATGTTAGAGCATACACATGCTTTTTATTATGGTTATAAAAATCCTTTGAAATATATTAAAAATGAAATGCAAATGAAGTGTTTGCAGAGTCCCTCAAATATCTCCAGGGCACTACTGCAGACCCAAGTTTGAAGTCCCCTGGCTTAGGGCTTTTGAGGTCAAAATTTAAGTCGTAAGAGCAAAATTCAAATCTGAGAGCACCTGCTATTTAAGGATTATCAAGTCCTTCCCAAGCTTTGGCTGAGGGCAGATAGATCCCCTTGTTATCCTAAAAGCAGTGAAGCTGAGACACAAAACTGCAGAAAGTGTTTTAAGATTTCTCTAGTAAGTTAGAACTCAAGGGGCTGATGCCCAAATCTGAGGTACACTGTCCTCTTTCAGAGACTTGGGATGCATTAGTGAAGAGCATAGATACAATCTCCTACCATCATGAAATTTAGAGTCCTGTGGGGCGGGGGCGGGCAGAGACAGACAATAAACACAAACCATAAACATAATAAATAAGTTATTGTTGTTATAAGGTGATAAGTGCACTAAAAAAATGACTGTGGACAGAAGGCTGGAAATGGGGTGGAGGAAAGCTGTAATTTTAAATAGGATGGTCGGGTGGGGGGAGGAGGAGGGGGGAGTGGATCTCAGTGACTTACAGGAGGTGGGAGGTAAACCACCTCCTGGAGGTGAGTTAGAACAGTGGGTCTCAGAGTGGACCACAGCATCACCTCAAAACGCATCCGTGGCTCAGAAAAGCTAGAGTGGGACCCGACGAGCCATCCAGGGGATTCTGACACACACTGACCCCTGCCCTGGAGGGGAGGTCCTAAGGTTGGGGCAGGGTCTGGAGGTGAGAATAGGAGGAGAGGGGTGGGGATAAGAAAGAGGGGCCAAGGGCAGTCAGAGCACAGACAGATCTCAGGTCACAGTAAGACTTTTCCTCCAAGTGAAATGGGGAGCCATGGAGAGTTTCTGGGTACAGAAGCTACAAGGCCCGATTTACACTTTAAAAGTTCCCACCGGCTATTATGTTGAGTGGAAACACTACATTATTTGCCTCAGAATACTCCTTAAATTTTAAATTCCACTTTGGGCAGGGGAGTGCTGCTAAATGTTGAAAAACAGGCTTTGATGGCAGAGAGCTCCTTTTGGAGTGTTTGCCGCTTTCCACGGTGTAAATACTCCCACCCTGGCTGATTCCACACTTCCCACATGACTTATGGAACATGGAGTTGTGAAGAGATGCGCACAGTCAACTCACAGCACTGACTTCAGGTCCCAAGGTCACCGCTACCATTGAAAACATTTGGAAATAATGGGGAATTTTGTAAATCTGACTAAAAATGTTAATGTTATTTCAGAAGTCGATAGAAACGTAGTGTATTCTATGGGCATATTACTGTTAATCAAATACAGATCCCAATTCCTGAAAATTTAACATAAAGACAAATATATTATTAACTTTATTTAAATAAAACCTCATTAGCATTAACCCCCAAATTCCTCTGCTCAAAAACCTATTTAGCTTTTAACTAGGGTTTCTGTCATTGCATTTTTCCTCCTACTACAATTAACATTTTGTATCCTCAAAAAAGTACACACGGACTAAGATCTGTCATGCAGAATATGCAGGGCTGCAAACCTCCAAGAGCTCACATGAATACTGGGCAGGCCACCAAGGAGTATATGTGTTTACAAGAACAAAAGTTTGCATTTTATCTGCAGATGCAGTGAAGTTCGGATAAGGCCTTCATCCATTTGATCTGCTGTCAAGACATTTTCCTTAGTAACGGGATGGCCCTGTTTCTCTCTATCAGGACAGATTGCAGTTTGTAAAAAATATTTTGGAAGTATGAAGAAAAAGCCTCTAAAAACTCCTGATAAACAGAAAGTGTTTGCCACTATCAGAAATATGCTCCACACATTCTCCAGTCTACATTCCCCCTCCGCCTGCCGAGCCCCACCCACACTCAGACCCCAGCCAGCGAGATCAGCAAATATGCACAAACTCGAACTCCTGCAAAACAATGGGGTCTTTCAGGCCTTACAATCTTCTGAAGAAACAGGCTGAAACGTCATGGGAAAAATTAGAAAATATCGGAGGAAAACAGCTCACAAAATGAGGGGTGGAACCACTTGCTCACATGTTCTAATTCCCGAACAAAGAACAACAACCGTGACAGCCCCCTTCCTGCTCTAACCCTTGCACTTCAAAAGACAGGCTTCCTAACCCTCTCTTCTTTGCTTGGGGATTACAGCAGCAAGATATAGAGGAGACTTCAGAATGAGAAATTTTTAAACCTAAAAAAAGGAGAAAGAATTTCAAAAGCCTTTCCCTTAAGAAAAACATAATACCCAATCCCAATGACCTGCCTTGTCCATGATCTATATAATACCAAGACAAGTACAGACCAACTGGATTTCAACAACCACACAAAGGAAAACAGAAGCTCCCTCTAATATGCCTTTTTTGATTTTTCCTTCTTCCAAAGTATTCTTGTTTTAGATCTCACACAGCTAGCTCCCCCTCAGCAACCCTTCCTTCTTACCTGTCATACCCAGTTTATACCTTTGAAACAAGCCTAGCTGGCCCATAGTCCTGCAACGCTCCATTCTCTGTCTCCCAGCCTTTGCCAAGCACTGTTCCATGTTACAAATCACTTGTGCCCGCCTTCCCCACTGAGCAACTCTTTTACCTTAAAAGTCTCAGTTTAAGACCTAGGATCTACTACAAAATGAATTTCCAAACTAATCAAGTATATTTGCAACCTTGTAAACAAATTTACCCTTCTGCTTTAATAATCCAACTATATTTTGCAGTTGATTAAATTCATCTATTTTTCTAAACTCTCTGAGGATTATGTCTGAGTCTCCCAACTTCCCACTATTTCTATCTGTAAGATTTTATCAACTGCTAAGCATTACAGGCATGCCAGCTATCTCCCAATAGTGAAATCTGATGGTCAATGGGCTTGGGAAAAGATCCATAAATAGTTTATTATTATGCAGGGATGACCAACCCATGGCCCACGGGCCACCTGTGGCCCAGGATGGCTGTGAATGTGGTCCAACACAAAATCATAAATTTACTTAAAATATTTTGAGATTTTTGTTTTCGTTGGTGTTTGTGTATTTAGTACACAGCCCAAGATAACTCTTCTTCTTCCAGTGTGGTCCTGACACACCAAAAGGCTGGACACCCCTGGACTATATGGCATTATGTGGAAGAGGTGTCTATTTTTCTCTTGGAAGTAAAAAAGCAACATATATTAAAATGATAAATGTGCCTTAAAAGGTAAAACCATTAAAAAGAAATACATCACTTACTGAAAATAAGAGTCCAATGAGGCTAAAACCTTACAAAGATATCGCACAGACACATCACCTGTATTACTTGAAGCACCTAAGCCTAAGAACAACCTTTGGGGAGCAACCATCATTGGACATCGAGGGAGAATTCTGAGTCAAGTAGTGAACCAATTAATCACGCAGGCTAAAATGCAAAAGAGGACGGTGGTGAGACACTGCCAGAGAAGTGAAAAGTGAATTTAGTCCACAGAGGTCAATGCACCTATGACCTTACAGACCAAGTTCTTAAACCATCGATTCAAATTGTGCTACACATCGGAATCATGTAGAGAGCTTTTAAATATCCCATTGCCCAGGTCACATACTAGTAAAACCAGAATGTCTAAGGTGGGAGCCAGGCGTCTGTGGTTTTTGAAGGTGCCCGGATGATTGCAATGTGCATCAAAGTTTCAGAACCACTGTCCTAGACTCTACTGGTGGAAGGTTTCACTCAATGAGGAAAGAGCACAATAACTTATCATTAAAAATTGTGATGATGATGAGTTAACTCTGATACTTTTAAGTGAGAAATCACTACTTTGGTTCCAGTAAGTCTCTTCTCTGATTATCATAATGTGGTCCATTACGCAGTCTTTAAAAGACCCTAAACACATCTGTGCCTTTGGGATTTAGAGTAGGAAAAGGAACAGGGCATGATGGGAGGTATAAGCCCTGATAACAACAATAATAAGTGCAATGTAGGCCACTGTGCTGTCAAGGTTCTGGGCTTTCAAGTAAGCAGCCTGGGTGCAAGGCCTAGGCTGGTCATCTACTGGCTGTGGGGCAATAGGCAACTACCCAGCACATAACCCATGTTCTGTCTGAAGCAGTGGCTCCCAACCCTCGCTGCTGTTAGCATACTCAGGTACAGGCTGCAAACCCAGATAATCTGACTGATGTTGAGTGGGGCCCTGGGATCCGCATATTTTAAAAGCTCCCTAGGTGACTGTTATTGCCACACAGGTGTGCCAAACCACCAGCAGAGAGATTACAAGAAAGGGCTCTCAGGCTATACCACTTCATCAAATCCCTGCTTTACCAGTTCCTAGCTATGACTGTTTCCTTGTTTTTAAAAACAGAGCTAATTAATAACACCTCCTTTGTTGGGATGCTTACCTGACAATTCATTTATCTACCTCACTGGGTTATTGTGAGGTTTCAATGAAGCACCTGGCACATAGCAAATGCTCAATTTTATACACTGTTATCACATACTTACACATATGCATGTTTGTTGTAAGAATTAAGTGGCATTATGTATGTAAAATGATTAGCACTGTCCTCCATGTAGAAACGTTCAGTAGGTATCAGCTACACTGATGCTGACGTCAGTGGTAGCAGGGAGCCTAGCTGGACCTGGCTGTCTTCTGTCTAGGACTTCATCTTCTCCTTATTGCAGCACTGCAGCCTTTGCTTCAGAAATAAAGCCTAAAATGTTATGGGGACTTGGAGGAATCCTTGAACTCACTCTGAACTATTAGGGGTTCCCACTAACCAAGGAAGGGTGTTTCTACTGCAAAGTAAAGATGAAAATGTGGGCTTAATGGCAAAGACACGTGGTGACCAGGCTCTGCCACACACAATGATAAATAGCAGAGTTCGACAGCAGAAGAAACTCAACCCCTCATTTCCTGGGGGAACCCAGATCTGAAGCATGTTTTGTCCATATTCACACCATTAGTGGCAGAACTGGGATCAGACTTGGGAACCAAGCTCTTCAGTTTCCAGGTGCTTCCGTTGCTCCCACTGAATGTCCCTGCTGAGAGGCACAATGCTGTCATACGAGAGATGTGGTACTTATGGC
The DNA here is from genome assembly GCF_014824575.4 of Sturnira hondurensis. NCBI lineage: Eukaryota > Metazoa > Chordata > Mammalia > Chiroptera > Phyllostomidae > Sturnira > Sturnira hondurensis. The sequence continues at coordinate 5,077,744 of NW_028098001.1, read as the reverse complement.
CAAGGCCAATGTGAAGGCTGAGGAATGTGGTGCCCAGTTTTCCAACCACTTCCTTCCTCACTCTGCCCAATTCTCTTCCATGGTCCAAATTCCACGCCCTGCAGGCCATTTCCGGCTGAGGCAGAGGATAAGGAACACTAGAAAGCAGCTGTGGTTTACTTTGCGGCCAAATTACTTTCTGGGGCATGTTCAGTTCCAATTTTATAACATAAGACAATTATAAAAAGAGTTTAATTTCCCAAATTTTCACTTACCTGTAACTGTTCAGGGCTGGACACATAGTAAGGGATACTTGCATATTTTTTATTCACCGACCAAGGACAGGAAATCCTGTCTTTCATGGACTGAGTCTCGTACCACCCCATCCGAATATTCTCACTGACAAATGTGATCTTGTCTAGGTTTTGCAGAATTAAATATTCCCTCAATGTTATTTCTACTTGACTTTGGCAACATGACCAAACTACAAAATTCAAATACCATTTAGTAAAGGAAAAACATTCACATTCTGTTACCAATCGCCCCTCCGATTCCAATCCGGTGGCCTTGGGCTGACATAATCCAAAAGATTACAAAGCAACATCCTGATGAGTTGTCATGGTAACCCCCAGATGTCATATATTCCAAGTCCCAGGGCTATAAATTCTCATTTTTAGTCTACTCATATCCTACTATTTCATGTACAACAACCAACTAAAATGCAATTCGATATGTCAATTGCCAAACATAGTAGAAGATGCCACTTGGCATTACAGCCAATAATGAAAGATTTCTAATTGCTTCTGTTTGCAAAGATACAGCAAATCACTGTGTATTCTAAGTCATTGGGCTGGTCCTCAAAGAGAGGCTATTTATACCCAGACTTCCTCCACTTTTACTTACTTTGTCAATATTTGAGAGCCTTGGAGATGAAAAGAACTCTAGTGAAAGCTGGGCATTATTATTTTCTGAACAGGAGAAAATGCACTGATCTTTAAACTTTCCATAGACACAGTATATTTGATCCCAAAGAGAAAAAAATGGATGCACATGCTTGCATTCACACGCAAACCCTCACTGTGGTTCAAGACCTTTAGGGGTACAAATATAGAACAGGGTACCCTGCAAGACTTTCAATTCTTTATAACTAGAGAAGAGAGAGAATGATGTATGATTCAACTTCAGGTAGCTCAAACGTCTTATTTTAATCAGAGATTTTGTTATGGGTTGAATTGTGTTCTCCCCCGCCCCAAATTCATATGTTGGAACCCTAAACCCAGTACCTTAGAATGTGACTGAATTTGGAGGCAGGGACTTTAGAGAGGTATTTAAAGTTAAATGAGGTCACTAGAGTTGGCCCTAATCCAATATGACTGGTGTTCTTATAAGAAGAGGAGATTAGGATATAAACACACACAAAGGGAAGCTCACATGATCTTCAGCCACTTACAAGCCAGGAGAGAGGAGGACCTCAGGGAAAAAAAAAATTAACCCTGCTGACACCTTCGAGCCTGTAGAACTGTGAGAAAATAAAATTCTGTTATTAAAGCCATCCAGTCTCTGGTACTTTGTTATGACAGCTTTAGCAAATGAATACAAGGTTCCACTCTTTTCACACAAAGTTCAGGAGTGGCCTTTATCTTGGGTACAATGGGTCTGAGTCTAACTCTACAGATATGTCCTCTGCTTGCCTTCCTTCAGCTGTGGGCCAGGTGGGGTTCACTATGAACACACAGAGGCACCAGCTGAATTCCAAGACAGTTGGGAGTTCTATTAGAAGGCTAATACAGAGAGATCCCTTTTGAAATTCCCATTAGCTGAAAAGGCATTAAAATCACCTCTGTAAAGAGCAAAACTGATAGCTGGAGTTGTGTGTTTATGTTTATTTTCCCTGCTTATCATTTAGCAGAAATACTCATGAGAAAAAAAAAAAACGTCCAGGACATAAACAGATGAAAAGAGAAATGAAGACATGGATAATACACAAACCAGATTATTGATCCTGAAATAATCCAGAAGCAGACATGTGAATAAATCACACCATGTGGGCTTTTCTTAACCCTAAAAATAAACAGAATGTGGAGAGATGTACAGAAGGGCTGCATGTCAATAGCTTTAAACCAACACATGTATAGAGTTGCAAACTATTTTTTTTTTGCTAAAATTCTAAGAGAACTTTTCTCTTTTTGGGTTGTGAAAATCACCTTACACTACATTTCCTTTTTCATCTTCACAATAGCTGCCGGAGAGTGCAAAACCATACTTACGGCCTGTCTCTAGCAAGTCCACAAGTGATCTTCCTGATATCTTTTATTTCCTAGCTTCATTTTCCTACTTTGTGTTATCAGCTTTAATAGGATATGTCTTTGGAGTCAAATTATATCTTTTTGCAATAAGGGGGGTATCAGTAAATAGATACCTTTATTAAGGGGGGTATCAGTAAATAGAGCCTTTATTAAGCATTAAATATTTGTGCGTACTTGTGTTCCAGAGCACCTCTCTGATCCGTGAGATGTGAGATTTCATGCTCAGAAGAAAATTTGTTTCAGTTCATGGAGAAACTGAAACAACATCAACTTCTCATACCTGTTTTAATCACAATTTGAATTTATAGGCTAAAATAGCAAAGAGCTCTGTTAGGAAGCTGAGATCACAATGAGGTGAGAAGGCACCTTTTTGTATTTGGGAGCTTGCACTCATCATGGTGTCCAACACCCAGAGACACATAAATTCCCTGTGGTCAAGTCTTTGTTAGACTACCATCCAATCCTTTCTTCCAGTGAGAGTGTTACCAAGGCAGCTCCACGCGAAAGCCTGCCCTGGGTACAAGTCTTCAGCCTGCTCGGGTGGATCTTGTCTGCTTCCATCTGCCTGTGCACATGGGCTGCCGGCCCAGCTCTATCCGCAGTAAAATCTACTTGACTATTTACAGTGCTGGCCTGGAATGACACAGGTCGGGGTTTGCATTTTGCATCCTCCGCTGGCTGTGTGATCCCGGACAAGATATTAAACACTCTCTGAGTCTTAGGTGCCTCATCTGAAAATTGGGATAATAAAGAAAGACCCTCTTGGGATTTACGTGAGGATGAAATAAAACAACATAGTATGTAGGATCCTAAATACAATGTCTGGCACACCACAGTCAACATTCAATAAACATCAGCTATTATCACTATCATAATCATTCTTTAAAGAATGACTGGTGGCCAGCACAACCTCGTGGTCTTTATATCTCCTGAACCCATCAACAGGCTAATGTGAGAGCTCTCCAGGATCACTCCATTTCTGTGAGGTCAGAGGGAGGGCCAGCCACAGCCCTGTGGACCAGGCAGGAGGCATCACCCATGAGCAGAAAGAGCGAGAACCACCAACCCTCTGATTTGCAATTATCACTCACTCCATGCATAGGATTTACATGTTCAGAGGTTGAGTGTTTAAAGAACGAAATTGAGAGTTTTCCTGTTAGTCTGAAGAGTCTGTGTTCTTCAGGCTTCTGTGGGCAGAGCGACAGAATGAGAACACTCTGAGCTCCTTATCACCCTCTTCATCGGCAATGCCAATGCCTGCACCCAGGTCTTCTGGGCTCTGCGGATTGGGGAGCTGATGAGGTAGTTACGTTTCCTGGAAATACAGGCAGCAGTTTCCTGTGGCTTCCTCTGTTTTTGATGTAGAGATGAGCACACGTAAAAACTAAACACATCAAGGATCAGAGCTTCAGTCAGTGGTGGTACAAATGCTGTAAAACACTGTCGTTTCCTCATAAACAGATTCAAAAGTGAAAGGTATAGACCGCCTTCCAAAGAACAATCTACCTACTAAGAAACTACACAGTAGGGCTGTGAGGTGACAGGGAGAGAGAGCACTCACTGTCTTCCTTGCCTGTCTGTGTATCTATGACCTGCCTCTTGTGTTGATGAATGTTTCCATAGACTGAGATCCAAGTGAACAAGACCCAAATCTTCCACAAAGGCTAATGTTTTGCATAAACCTTAGCTTGAAAAGCTCTGGTCTGGTCACAGGGCTTCAATATACATTTCTCTAGAATTTAGGGTCCGGTCAGGAAAAGTTCACTCCCTGAAGTGGAAAGTAGTAAAACAGTTAAATGAACTTCACTGTTTACATAACTATCCTAAAGGACAGTTTAGGATTAAATAAAGCAATGCACAAGACATCTGAGTAATAGTCAGGTTCACAAAAGGTAACTATACTGCGTCCTTAGAACCAACATAAAACAAAGAAAATGATATCTCGGTCAGTGATACCATGACATGCTGAAGGAGTGTGGGACGGAAGTGAGGGCTGTACAGGCTTCACACAAATCAGAGCAGACACGAGATGGTTTTGGAGGTGGGCAGCCTAGTTCCATGTTCCACCTTTGCCATTCATTAGCTGAGAGAACTTGGGCAAGTTACTGAACCTCTTGAAACTTCGGCTTCCTCTGTGATTTTTGTTTTTCCATCACTGGCACCCCTTCCTGTGTGAAGGGTACTCTTCTACAGCAGAAGCACCCATCACCACAGCCCACCACACAACACAGACAGCTCAGTCATAGGGTACACCTCATTTGCAGGAGCTGCCATGAGAATTAAAATTAATTTAAAGCCAACACAAGAAACACTGGTTGCATTCCTAGAAATATACATCATCATAGATGCTAGAATCTGACTGCATGGGTTCAAAGCCTGGCTCCATTCACAAGGTCCCTCCAAGGTAAACTGCTCAATATCTTTGTTCTAAGTTTCCACATCTGTAAAAATGGAGCTAACAGTAACTACATCATAGGGTTGTGAGGACTGAGTAGATGTATTTAAAGCATTTTAAACAGTGAGACACATGCAGTAAACATTTGATAAATGTTAGTTACAGTGATTACAATGGTAGAGCTGTTCTTATTGCTATTAAGAATGCTATGCAAGTCACTGATGTGGAGAGAAATGCCCTTTATAAGGAGAATCATTCTTTTAAATAATCCAGCTTGATGGAAAATCCCTTAAAGACAATTAGGAAGAACCTAATTACTCATATTAGAATTTAGCACGCTTTTGTATTTGGCCTCCTGAGTGGACCTACTGACCAAGAGATGTGGCCTGAGCAAACGATCCACATCCAGAGATCACCTTCTTTTTCACTGTCAAGAAATACAAGAGCATCTAGATATGGATTAATCATCTTAAGTTTAATTATAAGTCAATTCCTACAAGTCACATCTCTCAAGAAGAACTAACAAAACTTTTTGTTTGTCCCGTGGCTATCCCCAAGGGCTATGTCTGGATGAGTACCACCCTGAATAACCAGTCAGCCTCACTCTTATTGAAACCCATATTAACTGCAACTCAGGCCTATTTTATGGACTAATTAAATAAAGCTTCTGCTTTATGTATGATATAGTCACTCATTCATTCATATAATAAACTTTTATTAAGTACTCCCTATGTGTCAGGTGTTGGGCTAGGAACTGAATAAACAAACACATCGAAGAACCAGTCTTCAAGATGTTTAGTCTAGTAAGAAAGGTAAGTCAACTAACCACCAGAAAATAGTGCAGGGAGAGAGATGTATCTGAGGCAGAAGAGCTCAGGCTTGCAGAGAGGAACCAGAGAGAATTCATGCATTCAACACAAAGCACTGGGAAACCAAAGATTTGTCTAGAGCACAGAGGGATTGGAGGAGGAAAGAGAAGCAGGTTGGAAAAATATGGAGGTCCCAGACATTCTGGCATATTCTCAGTGCCACGCAAAGGAGTGTGTTCTGCTAAGAAAAAGTATTTGCAAGACTTTATTAAGCAAAGTCATGAAAAGACTCAGTTTCGTCGTTCTTGATGGTTGTATGGAAAATGAGCAAATGGGCTATATGTGAAAACTAGGAGGCTTTATCTGAAAGAGAGATGGTAAAGAGGTTTACCTGGAAGAGAGATCATAAAACCTGCACACAGGGAAAATAAAGGAGAGAGTGAAAAAGAGAGACTCTGAGATTGCAGGAAATGGTAGACCCTGGATTCTGTGAAGCTATCCTATTCAGCTCACTGGACAAGACAATCGACCTGTCAGTGTTCAGATACTTCTTGAAGGTCTGAGACTACAGATTAAAATTGAAGACCACATGTGCTTACCCGCTGTCAGTGGGATTTGTGAAACTGTGAAAAGCCATTGTCCATGACCTAGGAATGCCAAAGCCCTTGCTTTTGGAGCCTAGAAGAATCTCACACAGCAGAGAAAAGGCTCTTAAGTTAAAGGGCCTTTCCCACACTCTAGCTTCCTCCCAGTATAAAACAGTGGAAAGGCAGGGAAAGACAACATGCACTAAATCCCACAGTTCCATCTAGTCATCCCTTCTCTGCAAGCAGTGAGAGCTTATTATAATTAATTGTGTCTAACAGGCTCAGAGACTTCCTGGCTTCTCTGTCATCCTTGTGGGCTAGGTGAGATTCCCCTATTGTTGGGCCAGTACAGTTTATTTCCTCAGTATCTATTTCTTGCCACTTTACCTTGCAAAATGTCTTCCCTTTGAATTTAACCAAATAAATGCCCTGAGCCCTGTCATGATGTTAATACTCTTGGGGAGCATACTCTTACATCGCAAGAAAAATATCCACTTCTAGTCAAGAAGGAGGCATAGGTAAACATGGCTTGCCTACTTGCACAACCACAGCAAAAATTATAACTGAACTACAAAATGACTATTACCCAGAATTGTCAGAAAATTGAGCTGTATGGAAATCTGACAATGAAGGAATGTAAAAAGTCACATTCATTCAGACAGGTAGGAGGAGTAGAGATGCAGAGACATGGAGACATGGAACAATGGTCCTATTCCCATGTGTGGTAGATAAAAATCAGGAAGGATATCTCAGGAGCAAGGGATCCCAGCCCCACACCAGACCACCAAGCCCAGGGTTCCAGTGCCAGGAAGATAAGTCCCCATTACTTCTGGCTGTAAAAACCAGAGGTGGTTGGGACAATGTAAGAAACTGTGGGATTCTCAGTTGTCTCTTCTTAAAAGGCCCACAGCAGACTTAAGACTTACACAGACTCACTCCTTCTGGGCTTAAGCACTGGGGCAGCAGCTGGAAGGGTGCCAGTGGCATACAGAGAGAAATTTAAGTGCCTGGCATCAGGGTGAGTGCTGAGTACCAGGGGACAGCTTACTCCTGGACAAAACTCCAGAGGCCAGGCAGTGGCCATTGTCCCTTTTCTGAGCCCTCCCCTACACAGAGCCACAGGGCAGAGGGAGACACCACACTGGGGACTCCACTGCCCTGGTTCCCACAGGGTCCCCCACCCTGATGATTACCTAAGGCTCCGCCCCATCCAACTTATGGGTGCACTTTTCTACAATAGGCCACACTAAAAAGACAGGGAGTCAAAGCAGCTCTAATACACAGAAACAAACAAAGCGAGGCTGCCAAAATGTGGAGACAAAAAACTATGGCCCAAATGAAAGAACAGAACAAAACTCTAGAGAAAGAACTACACAAAATGGAGATAAGCAACCTTTCATTTGCAGAGTTCAAAACATTACTTATCAGGGCCCTGGCTGGCGTAGCTCAGTGGATTGAGCGCAGGCCTGTGAACCAGAGGATCGCAGTTCGATTCCCAGTCAGGGCACCTGCCTGGGTTGCAGGCTGGTTCCCTGCAGGCCAACTCCCAGCAGGGGACGCACGAAAGGCAACCATACATTGATGTTTCTCTCCCTCTCTCCTTCCCCTCTAAAGATAAATAAATAAACAAAATCTTAAAAAAAAACCAAAACATTACTTATCAGGATGCTCAAGGAACTCACTAGGTACTTCAACAGCATACAAAAGACTCAGGCAAAAATAAAGATTACACTAAGCGAAATAAAGGAAAATTTACACGGAACCAACAGTTGAATGGATGCAGCCGAGAATCAAATCAATGACTTGGAACAGAAGGAAGAAAAAACATTAAATCAGAACAACAAGAGGAAAGAAGAACCCCCTCCCCCCCAAAACAAGCATAGACTAAGCATAGACTAAGGAGCCTCTGGGACAACTTCAAACATAACAATACTCATATCATAAGAATGCTGGAAAGAGAAGAGAAAGGGCAAAAAAATCAAAGTTATTTGAAAAAATAATGAAAGAAAACTTCCCTAATTTGGTGAAGGAAATAGATATACAAGTCCAGGAAGCACAAGGAATCCCAAACAAGATGGATGCTAAGAAGACCACACCAAGACACATCACAGTTAAAATGCCAAAAGTTAAAGGGTTAAAATGCCAAAACTCCATGGAGGTGGAGGCCCATGGCCTGGGGTAGCAAAGACAGTGGTGGAAGAGGGTTACAAGAGAACATCAAACTCCTTGTGCAGGGCCTTATAGGGCAGCCAAATGATTTTTAATTTTAAAGGGACACTGGTCATTCTAGAAATCAGCATGTACTAAATCCCACAGTTCCACATATAAATACCTGAAAATATTTGGAAAGCAATATCAACCTCTTTTGTTGGGAAATCAATACTTACCTGCAGTATTAGTTTAAACTAAACTTATAAAATAGACTTGTCCCTTAGCCAAATATATTTACGTACAATGATGAAGTCATTCTATAGGAGTCTAAGTGAATTTTAGAAGTCTCATATCACCATTGACAAACCTATATATACATCTATCTTCCCCTATATATCTCTATCCATCTACCTCTCTCCCTAGCTACATTAGCAAAGTAAATTTTATGAACTCCCTGAAACTCTCAGAGAGAAATTATGGGAAGACACACATGGGCTAGACACATTTCAGTAGTGGTTACCATAGAAACAAGTTGGTAGGTTTCATTTTTGAAATTGTGCCTTTTGATAAAATATACATACAAGAACACATCTGATGATGTACACCTGAAATTGTATGTTTTAAACTAGCTCTACTTTTAGGTTACTACTATCCATAAAGAAAAAAATTCATTCTTAATAAGCTGATTTTTAAAAGTGTTTCTCTGCCTTCCCACTGTTTCATACTGGGGAGAAGCTGAAGTGAAGGTGGTGAAGGCACAAAAACAGGAATCTAAGGAAACCAGTTTGGTCTTGCTTGGGAGGGGCTCCTGATAGTTTTCAAACAATTGGTGCTAACTGATTAGACAGCAACTCTGGTAAATTGCTCTTAATTAAACTAATACTTACATGTCGCTTTTCTATGACAAGATAGCTCTTTCTCACCATCTAAGAAATGATGATGTTTCCTCCTTGAGGGAGTGAGAGCTGTAATATTGCCCTATGTGGAGCTCACCGGGTGCCTTCTTCTCATTTATATTTAATATGTACTTGACGCGTGCCTTAGAGCCCTGAAAAGCACATACTGCGCTTTGTGTTTTGAAAATTTATAAAAAACCATACATTTTTATACAAGATCAGAACTGCAAAGTTAAACAACCAGGGATTCAAATGCCATCTTTGAAGCATAAGGAACAGGTTACTTGCTGCACTACATTTTCCTGACTGAAAGCCACTGGGTTGTTTGCTGATCTGTCCTATAATGATACTTGGATTACAATCAACAGTCAGCCCAGTATGTACAGGGTGTGCCAGAAACAGCTTTGTAACTGCTCGACCTGGGATCTGAGACATCCACGAGCCACAAACCCCGAGACCTTTCAAACTGAGGTTAGTGGATTTAGTTTTCTGCAAGCAGAGAACGTCCTGGCATTAAACCAAAAACCTCAATCCCCTTAAAACAATGAATTCGACAACAATTCTGACTTTCAGACATAAGAAGTAAATCACATTAACAGCTGAGAAGAGGCTATGAACTTTCTGTTTGAAGGTCAACTAGAAAAGAAAACAGGAGAAAGATCAACTGAAAATGTCATGGGTGAACTCGAGCCAGGTCCTGGCTCTAGAATTACAGCAAGGTCCCAAGAGTCAGAAAAGGAACATAATGCTCTCTAGAAAGCATTAGGATTCTCTTTTTTGCTTTAAAAACTATATATATTTCAATATAATCTCTAGCAATAAGCATATGTTTATAGCTATATATGACTAAGATATAAATCTTTCCTATATGACTAAGAGATAAACCCTATTTTTATATGACTAAGAGGTGATGATTATCTCCAGTGAACTCAAGGGTCATGTTTTTTTTCCTATGATAAATACAAATAAATATATATGTATATGTGTGTGTATTGTGACTATTTTTTAAAATTCTAGAAACCACCACATAAACATTAGTGAAAACAGTGAGATGACTGGAAGAACAAATACATGACTCAATCCCAGAGCACACCAGCGCCACTACTTCAGATTTGCTAAGTAAAAGAAAGACATAAAAATTAATCTTACAGGCCACAGGCATGTCCTAACCTTTAAATGTTCAACATATACTAGTTGTTTACTAAGTCAAAAACATTTCAATTCAAAACATTTTGAACTAAATAAAAAATGCTGTGCTTTTTTCAATATTGTAATTTTTATTAAACAGCCTATAAGAGTAATATTTTTAAAAGTTTATAAAAATGTAAAGTTGGTTGCCAAGTAATTCTAACACTACATGAAGAATGTTCTATGCTTTGAGAAGGTAAACTACTATATTCAGGATTTTTAATTTAAATAATATGAATGTTAAATATAATTTATGTGATAATAAATTTTTCAAACATTTTGAAAATGTTTGCTTTCATATAGAATTAAATCTATAATATTTAGTCAGGGTTTTGAAAAATACCCTGCTACTGTCTGCTTTACAAACTTCTCATATTCAGAAAAAGAACACTGGGGAAGCAATAGTTGCTCCATATCCTTCACTGTACTGCACCTTTGCAAGAAATCACAAATTCAATCTCAAATATTCATCACAAAATAAGAAAGCAAATTGACTTTCAAAACCACAGTTTACATGAAATCAAATATGAACCCACAGCACGCAGGCGACTAAATCTGTGGACTAGCGAAAGTGAGCTCTGACCTACACATTCCACGTTCGCTTTACCCTGCCAGGGACCAGGTCCCTATCTCCTGCATCACAAACATTGGCAGGCTACAAAAGACAACCAAATGTTAATACTTCCTCCAGCCAAACATAATTAAGAGGCTAAATCTGCTAACTCCCACTAAAATAACATAATGCTATTTCCAAAGCCAAGCAGGTTACAGTTGAATTCTATCACTCTTCTCTATAAAACTAGAAATGAACAGTTCACTAAATGTATATATGGTTCCCATATAATATATACTATAATTATATGTGTATAAATGATGATACTATATCACTAAATAAAAGATTGAATACTGAGATGACACTTCTTAATGGCAGCAACTGGTTTGTGGGATGGAATTAATCTCCCACAGCTAAAATCAACCAAGTCCTGATACCTGATCAGTTAAGCGGTACCAACCTCTCCCAATGACTCCCATTCTCACCTACTCCCACAGGAGGCTGGGGGCGGGGAGGGCAGGTTTCAACAGAGAGTCAGTCTCATTCTTGTTAGCCTAGTGGTCAACTGCATGGGTATGGATCTTCTCTCCTCATCTACAAAATGGGGATTTGAGGTTTAAACATAGACAAAACCAAACATTTAGCACAATGTTAAAAGCACAATAGCCACTAGCCCCATTTTTACCCACAAGTCCTATTTGCTGTCAAAAGCCAGGGGGAACCCAGCTGAAGCTGGGGTCAGTAGAAAAGAAAAGCGGGGTGTGGGCGGGAAGAAGGAAGCCCGTCAATCAAGCAGTGGGCAGCTCTCCTCTCAACCTGCCCCTCACAACTTGCAATGACTGCCACCGGGAATTGCCAAACTTGCTTTTTATTCTTTTAACTAACCGTTATTAGCTAAAGGTTAATGAGATAAAATGTAAGATCAATGAAAAAAATTTAACAACTGGAGTTATGAGGGGGGCAGGGAGGGGGTGGCTTATATAACAGAAGTTATACCCAGGATGTTTGGGTATATTATTCTGTTGAAGCTGACTATGATCTATTTTTTAAATTCTATTTTCTAAAGAATCTTTTTTTAAAGATTTACTTATTTATTTACCTTTAGAGGGGAAGGAAAGGAGAGAAGGAAAGAAATATCAGTGTATGGTTGCCTCTTGTGAGTCCCCTGCTGGGAACTGGCCTGCAACCCAGGCATGTGCCCTGACTGGGAATCGAACCATCATCGTTTGGTTCGCAGGCGTGCGCTCAATCCACTGACTGAGCTACACCAGCCAGAGCTAAATTTTATTTTAGTGCATTTTTATTAATAGACTTTATTCTTCAGCAGTTTTAGTTTATAGGAAAATTGAGCAGAAAGGTCACCCTCCTCCCAGTGTCTCCTGTTATATACATTTTGAATTAGTTGGTGCAACTGTAGCAACTAATGAATCAATACTGATACACTATTTCTAAAATTCATAGTTTACTTTAGGGTTTACTCTTAATTGTGTTTTCTTAATTTATTGATTTGAGAGAGAGAAGAAAAGAGTGGAACAAATCGATTTTTTGTTCCACTTACTTATGCATTCATCGGTTGATTCTTGTATGTGTCCCGATGGGAGGTTGAACCCGAAACTCAGCTATGTGCCCCGACCAGGAAGCCAGCCCCCAGTCTGGTTTACGGGAAAATACTCCAACCAGCTGAGCCACGCCAGCCAGGGCTGTTTTAGTATCATTTTCAACGAAACCTCAACCAATTGCAGTTCAGATTTTAGAGAAAGTGTTTAATGTTTAAGAGAGTGAAAACCACTTCGATTTGTTGAGTTGTTATTTTGTTACTGTTTTGGTTTTAGACCATAACAGTTATGTCCTGCTAGCAGAACACTGGAGACATTTTCTGATGAGCATCATGGTCTTTGCATATTGTTCATCCCTTACTTCTACACTTGTCCTAATATTATGGTGTAACTGAACTCTCTCCCATGAACTTTAGAGTCTGGCACCACTGGGAAAGAACTCTATGAGTTTAGAAAAAAATAAGGATTGGTCCAAAAAAAGCAAATCTCTTTCCTTAGCGTTTAAATAGTTTTCTTTGTTATGAACAAATTTACTACCGGAACAGGACAACAACCGCCCTCCGCCAAAAAAAAAAGACCCTCCAGAAGCCATCTTCCTACAACATAGCAACATTTCATTCACTGAAACAACTGAATTGAGGAACAATAAAACTCAGTTTTAGGAAACTTAAAGAGAAATGGCTTTATTACTTTCATGTAAATATAATAGATAACATTTACTAAGTACTTACTATGCACCAGATGGTATTCTAAGGTCTTCACATACATTATTTCAATTAGCCTTCAAAGTCACCCCATGAGGTCATTACTATTATCTCTTCCATTTTACAGAATCAGAAGTTTAAAGTTCAGGAAAGGCACGCGGGGGGCTCTGCTGTGATCTCTCCAACCTCTTTCCCAGGAACCGCAGGATAATAGCTGGGCCCAAAATTCTTGTGCATAGACACTGCTGCCTACTCGGACAGGCCAGTATCAGCGGCTTCTGGAGTCTCCACATGTGCACACTGCTCACCTGTCAGGACCCCCTCTCCATGCACACACCTGTGAGCATACACATAAGCACGCCCACACGTGTGCCCTGCGCTGTTCTCACAGATGCTGCCTGTGCTCTAGGGTCCACCACCTGGTACCATATTTGAAACATCCCTTATTCCACCCACTGGACCTGACTCCCCTTCCCTCCCCTAGAAGCTGTTCTTATCTCCCCCTTGGGCTCTCATCTGTTTGCACAGGTTCCTTCCAGCTCCAGGTAATCTTCCTCAATACGTTGAAATTAATCAAACAAGAACGATGAAGGATAAATAATGCCTAAAATAAGTTTTTCTTTAAAAATAGATTTTAGTGACTTTTAACAAACTGCTAAAAATTAAGTAGTGAAAATGTCTCTTTAAAATATAATGCATTTCCTAGCCCTGGCTGGTGTAGCTCACTGGATTGAGCGCGGGCCTTCGAACCAGATGATCACGGTTCAATTCCCAGTCAGGGCACATGCCTGGGTTGCAGGCCAGTTCCCAGCAGGGGATGCACGAGAAGCAACCATACATTGATGTTTCTCTTCCTCTCTCCTTCCCTTCCCCTCTAAAGATAAATAAATAAAACATTTTAAAAATATATAATGCATTTCCTAAAGTAAGTGGACATTTCTAAACTGGCTGAAAGTAATCCGTTCTCTTAAGTAGGTAAGTATACCCTTTACGCATTCATTTACGTTAGTCACTGGTTCAGCTACCCCCATTCTTACACAGATGAGCTTCAACAGATGAGCTTCAGACCTCGCTATGAGGTGACCAGAAATCATTTGAATTTGAAATAAGTCTGAAATTTTCTTAAAATTTAGTATTTTTTAAAAAGGAGGTGGAAATAGAAAGAGTTGACTAAGACCTGTGAAGGTTTGCTTGTCAGGAATCCATTTGAAAGGTCTCCAGGCCTAGATCCTCACTCCATGACAGGAGGCTGGCGGTCACAGAATAACGAGGCGCAAAGAGGCGAAAGGGTGACAGGCAGAGAAGCTGTCAAAGGAAGAGAAGTGGGAAAGAAGTGACAGAAGTTAAACTGGAGTGACAAATTGGGAGGCTGAGTCTGAGTGAACGTGGCTGGAACTGAATGAGCAGAGAGGGTCCTTCACTCAGCCCAGAGGGCGAGAACCGGGAACCGGGAACCGCTGAGGGAAACGTACATGAGCCCCTAGGGTTCTGATTTCACTGTTTCTGTGTCTCTACCATACTCTTCTGCCCTTCGAATAATTTGCACAAAATAGGTATAAAGCAGAGCAAATTATTGTATTCTTGTTAGTGTAACATGTATAATGCAGATGATCAATTTCTAAAAGTTATAATAAAATGCCCACTTTAAATATAATTGTCCCACTTTTGTTATTACTATCATCCACTGAAAACAATTCCCTCCAACTAATCTGGTAACCTGTGGTTCATCCTTCAATTGCCTGCTCAGAATTCTTCAGGACAGGTTTCAACAAGTTTGCAGACAAAAGGAAAAGTGTGTTATGCTGGTGTCGAGCTCCCTCTGCCTCCGCCAGTCCCTCCCTATTGACCACCTGAAGTAGTGCGGTGTACGAACTGACGTACACTCACCTGAAACAAAACAGCACATTCTCTTAAAAAATACGAATTGAAAACACCATTTACTTAGTTTATTTTTTGTAGGGCTACTTCCAACTCAAGAAAAATGGGTACTTACTAAAATTCAAATGTATAAAGATGAGCTAGATGATAGAAATACATTTATTGAAGGATTGTGTGAAGTAAAAGGTGACTTTTATAGTACAATCTGATCTATAAAACTGTATTTCATAACAAACTTTCTAGGAGCACAGATACTCCATAAAGCAGGGTATCTGCTTAAACACCAATTCAGCAACTAAACAGAGTTTGATCAGGAAAATGAAAACTTACAATGAAATTGTTAGGTATATAGCATGTATCAGCAATCAAAAGAAACTTAACATTAAAGTTCTATGAAAGTTCCCCTTCAATACATATGAAAGCAGCCCTGGCTGGTGTAGCTCAGTGGATTGAGCTCAGACCTGCAAACCAAACAACCGCGGTTCAATTCCCAGTCAGGGCACATGCCTGGGTTGCAGGCCAGTTCCCAGCAGGGGACGCATGAGAGGCAACCATACATTGATATTTCTCTCCCTCTCTCTCCTTCCCATCCCCTCTAAAGATAAATAAATAAAATCTTTTTAAAAAGCACACTCGCTAATTTAGGATATCTATTAAGAATATCTATCTATTTAATAGATATCCTAATTTAGGATATCCATTAAATTAAATTTGTTGAGTGGCAATGGTTGGTTAATAAGATTTTAAAAGTTTCAACTATACAATATTCTAACACATTGTCTGCATATTGTACCGTGTGCTCATCACCCAAAGTTTAGTATTCTTTCATCACTGTGTATTTGAGCTTCTTCATACTCTCCAAACTTCCCCTACCCCTTTTCCCCTGTAGTAAGGAGTCAACTTTTTGATATTATAAGCATGAAAAGGGCTTTGAAATTTAGGTTACCCTAAAAATGTTTTTACTGGATTTGCTTTTATGATGAATACTAAACTGAAGACCATAAGTTATTGTGTAAGTTATTGACCTGCATGCTACTGCTAGAACAAGAACACGGATACAGTTTAAAAGCCAGAGACTTTATTATTCTCCCTTGGAGAGGACTATCACAGTGCATCAGGCACTCAGTGTATTTAGGCAAGTACTAATTTACTGGTAGCTATCGAACAGTGATACTAATATCACCACTGTGTTATCTGAGGTCATTAAAATCATCCTTTCCTAAACTCAGAGGAATTGTTCATCCTCTCAAGTATAGCCCCTCTCTACCTTTCCAGTCTGAGATCTTCCTACTCTCACCATCTCCTACCTTATGCTTCAAAAAGGCTACCCGGATATCACAAAAAAGCAATCAAAACATGGGGCTTGTTGAGGAAGGAGGAACTAAATAAACAATCCAGAGGTATGTATGCAATTGAAATTTTAATAAGAGCTAAGAAAGACAGAAGAGAGGAAAACAGGAACAACTGAGGGTGTTTGTTAAGAGTGGTGGGATCAGGAAGACTCTGCAGAGAAAGTGATATTAAGATGAGACTGAAGGATGAGCAACAGTTAGCAAAACCAAGTGGGGATGGAGCGGGCATTTCAGGTAGGAGGAGCGGCCTCCAAGAAGAGTCTGGCCCCTGGTGAGGGTGGCGTGAGCTTAGTGAAGGGAAAATGGCCAGTGAGACTGGAGAGCCTGGCTGGGGCCAGGCAGGCAGAACCAGGCAGGCTCCCAGGAAGATGCTGTCTTCTTTGTGCCCACACAAGGGCAGCTGAGGAGCAGGATGAGCTGACTGCTCCACCATTCCCCTGTACTCAGGGTCCAGACCATGGAACTGCCTTTTATTCAGTGTCTGTTCCTCTTTGAGCACGGAATCAAAAGGAAATTGGAAAAAAAAAAAACCAGGAAGAGTTTACATGCTTTCCTGCCTCAGAGAATTCAAACACAAAAATACTAACGACTCAGAGATACAATGGAGGCCTTTGAGAGGATTGATGATCTCCGTTTCAGAGGTAAACTGGCTTGTGGCATGGGAAAGAATGACTAGGTAAGATCATTTTCCTTGATCACTTTTCAGAAAGACTCATAATGGAGTCACAATGGAAATGACTCAACATGCCACCTTCTGGAAGATGGGCCACCGTCTCCGCCGTGGGAACAGAGTCTGAGTTTGCTAAATACCAGCTGAAAGGAGAGCTGCACTCCTGCTCCTGGTTTCTGCCAGGTGCTCTCAGCAGGTGACATGGCTCCCTATTCTCTTCCTCCCAGGACCGCAAAGGCCATGGAAATGCAGGGTCCCCTTTACCTGGGAGACGGAAGTGAACCTGTTGTGTAAACCACATTTCGTGCTTGCTACCCTACAGTAATTCTTAAATACAAATAAAATGTCACTGAAATATTTTAATATCATAAAGAGAAAATCTAAGGTTAAGTAATAAAAAAGTAACAATGAGTCTTTTATCCAAAGCAAATAAACCCCAACAAAAATTTACATGATCTATCCCAACAGAATATATCATTTAAGCAAAAACTCCACAGAATAAGATGATACTTTATTTTGTAAGTGGTAGGTTTTTAAATGGCAGAAATGTTCTTCCTTCCTTTCTCTCTACCCACAGACGTGGGGCCAGTGATAGACAATGTTCAATTGATGGTCTTAAAAAAAACAACTCAAAAAGAGGTGATATACACTCTCAGTGGAAAAGTAGTGTTCCACCAATTTGGGGAGATAATGATCTATACCTGAACTTTTGACTTCTAAAAGAAAGAACACGATGATTCACATATGCCTAAGGAAAGAGTGGGTCTAGTGGCCAGATCTGAAAGAAAGTAAAAAAGGCTTGAATCCTGTTCCAATTTTAGACAAATGATTGAGCATAGTCTTTTCCTTTCACCATGTCTACACTTACTATTTTTTCCCAGTTTAAGAAAAGCAGACCAACCAAACTCACAGTTTATAAACAGTTAAAAACAGTTATTTGTTTTAAATATCAGTTCACCTTATGAAAGAAGTTAGTTTCCCATGTATATTTAAGACCAGTTGTAAAAATGGATTAACTGTTTAAGAAGTGATTTTTCAAAAACACACCTACAATGTCAAATAAAGCCTCACTGTTCTCCATCCATCCATCTATCATCCATTTATTCCACAAATATTGATGGAGGCCTGCTATGGGCCAGGCACTGCTTTTGACACTCACAATACAGCAGTGAGCAGAAAAGTGTGACCTCCCTACCCCAACATGAAGCTTGCGTTCTCATGTCATGCCCACAGAGCTGTGGAACTGACTGGGAAGGAGAAAGCCTTTTCAAAAAAAATAAATAAACATTTCAGTTTTGCAAGATGAAAAAGTTCTAGCCAGTTGTAACACAACAATGTAAATATAGTTAACACCACTGAACTGTACACTTCAAAATGTTAAGACTTTATATTGTGTTTTTTTACCACAATTTAAAAAACTAAATGAAATAAATTCTAAAAAGGTCAAAAATAAATGCAGCCAATACTTACTGAGTATTTATCATGAACTGGGTTCCACTCTAATCTCAGTTTCGTCTCACTTAAACCTTAATAGGCAGGCACTTTATTATCCCTATTTTACAGAGGGGTATGCTGAGGCAAAGGGTTAATGACTTACCCAAGATCACACACCAGGGGATGGGGCTGAGATATAAATCTAAGTAATCTGAAACCAGCAACTTGTCTCCAAACTATACATAAAAGGTTTCGAAAATAAGCAATACTATTTCCAATTGGAACTACAGTTAATAGTATGCAAATAGTAATAATAGCACAGTAATAGTAAAAGTAACTGTAATCATCTGTTTTCATTCTCTGATTTGGCTTTCAAAATCTTGATGATTTCTAACCCAACTTTCTGCCCTTCTGATGATTATTTTTCCTAAAAGCCTAAGCATTAAACAAACTACTTTCAATCATTTCTATTTCAGCCATAATATTCTTTTCCCACAAACGGAGGAAAAAATCACACAGGATGGTTTTTTTTAAAACAGACATTACTGAAACTGTAAATATTTTTAGCCCTTTGTACTTTTCATCCAGCACTTGGCTGACATAATATAGAAACGTTTTAAAATAGCCCTCCAGTACTCTGAATATCATTAAATAGCGTAGCACACACCCAGCACCTGCTTGGCTCACCTTAATCAACGCTATTTTGCTAGTCATATAAAAAAAGAAAACTCTTTCAGTTTCAGAATTTCTCCCTTAAAAACCAAATATACCACCAGGGCATTTTGTGCTAGGTTGCCCCCTCTCTTTCTAACTTAGAAGGTGACACCTGGGCTAAGTCATGGGTTTCTACAAGATGCCACTTTCCCCGACCCAGCACGTGAGAAAACCTCCCAGACAGGAGCCTTTATAACAGCTGCTGGGACTTGAAGGAGAAGTTCATTTAATTAACTTTAATTCTGTTCTACCGTTTATGGATGAGAGATCAGAGGACGCGTGGTGACAACCTGTACTGATATGGGAAGGTGACAGTGGTGACACAGGATGTACCCTCTGACCTGTTTTCCCAGGGACAGGAAAGTAAAATCTGTAAATTTCAAAAGGACATAAAGAAGGGGAAGAGAGGAAGGTGGGAAAAGAATTTATTTAGCATTACTGTGTTCCAATACTTTGTGCTTAGCATCAAACTTCCAACGGCAGTGTGAACAGCACTGCGTTGTAACTAACAAAACCAAAGTAGCCAGCCTGGAATAACAGAAACCTCACTATATCTAAAAGTCCAAGGAACATGAGGAACTGGTTTTAAGACTGCCCAGGTATCATTATTTAATAATACAACGATTAACACAACTCAGTGCCAAATGGCTTTTTCTTTCCAGTCAAATTTGATGAAGACTTTATAACATCACTTGCCACCATCAAAATTCTTTGGAACATGAGGAGGTCTCTGACCCAAACCAAAGAGAAGTGGTTAAAATCATCTATGTTAAAAAGACTCAATAAAGGCAGAGCTTTAAGTGTAAACATATAATGTCTTGTCTAAACAGGACACTTTCAAGGGTGAAAGGGGATGTTGTCAATTAATCAGGACACAGGAATAAACAAGGATGGTCTTGGGCAAACCAAGACTTCTGGTCACCCATCTATAACTCACACCCCACGGCTGTGGGCCCCCAAAGGAAGGGTTATAACCCGGTTCCATTGAAAACCATTTTGTTTCCTTTGACAGTTTTACGTCTCCCAAGATGTATGAAGCAATGCTGTGAAATATAAATTTCCTACTTAGCTTATTTTTTAAAAAATCTCTCTCCTTAGGGCCCTAGCCAGGTAGCTCCATTGGCTAGAGCATTGTCCTGATACACCAACCTTGCAGGTTCGATCTCCAGTCAGGGCAGATATAGGAATCAACCACTAAATGCATAAATAAGTGGAACGACACACTGATATTTCTCTCTCTTTCTCTCTCCCTTCTCCTTTCTCTCTAAAATCAATTTTTTAAAAATCACTTTCTTTAGAAGTAAAACTTAGAATTATCAGAAAGCATGCCTTCTTCTGACTATGTCATTCACCTTCCCTAGGAATCAACAGTAAGACTCTACCCAAAGCAAAAGCAAGTTGGTGTTGTCTTGGAGAGAGGTTGGCATTTAACTCATTTTTGTCAATGACTGAAACAAAGATCCAAAAACATTGGTATGAAAATACAATTCTAGGGATGCCCAAAACAGGATTCCAAAAGTTCTTGCAGGGTAAAGAATGTATCGGAAAATATATTTGCCAATGATACCTCGGACAAGGGTTTGATCTCCAAAATATATAACCCTCAGACCAGGGTTTGATCTCACATTACTCCACTCCAGGAAGACAGATGGTCCAATTAAAAAATGGGCAAAGAACCCAAATAGACACTTCTCCAAGGAGGACATACAGAGGCTCAGGGACATATGAAAGGATGCTCAGCATCACTATCCATCAGAGAGATGCAAATTAGAACCACAATGAGACACCACTTTACACTAGTCAGAATGGTTATCCTCAAAAAATCAATAAACAACAAGTGCTGGCATGGTTGTAGAGAAAAGGGAACCCTAGTGCACTATTAGTGGGAATGCAGACTGGTGCAGCCATTGTGGAAAACAATATGGAATTTCCCCCCAAAACTAAATATGGAACTGCCTTTTGACCTGGCAATTCCACTGCTGGCATTATACTCTAAGAATCCCAAAACGCCCATTGAAAAGAACACAGCAGCACAATTTACAATAGCCAATTGCTGGAAGCAACCCAAGTACCCATCAGTAAATGAGTGGATCAAAAAACTATGGTACATTTACACAATGGAATACTACGCAGCAGGAAGAAAGGAGCTCCCACCCTTTGCGATAGCATAGGTGGAACTGGAGAGCATTATGCCAAGTGAAATAAGCCAGGTGGTGAAAGACAAATACTATATGATCTCACCTATAAGTGAAACCTAATCAACAAAACAAACAAGCAAGCAAAATATAACCAGAGACATTGAAACAAAGGACAAACTGACAGTAACCAGAGGGGAGGGGGGAGGGAGATAATGTGGGAAAGAAGGGGAAGGGAAGGAACATGTATAAAGGACTCATGGACAAAGCCAAAGTAGAGAAGGATTGAGTATGGGTGGTGGGTGGTGGGTGGTGGGGGAGGGTGGTAGAAAGTGGTGGTGGGAAAATGGAGACAAGTATATTTGAGCAACAATAAAAACAAAATCTAAAAAAAGAAAAAAAGAATGGACCAAAATGTACACAGTTGAGTGTACTGGGCTTCAATATAAGGTTCTTCACCATCCGTCCATAGGGGCCCAGTGGCTTCCTGACTCAGTAGAGGCAATGTGACAGGGCTGCTAAAATACCCTCTTTGGTTGCATTTATAAAAGCACTGTTCTCAAGGCCAGAGAAGTCCAAAAGTCCTACCACACTTAGTTCCGGTCAAACTACTCATGGAGAACAGCTTTATATTTTGTCCACTACATTTTAAGAAAACTTCTCATAAAATGGAAAATGTGCAGAGGAAGGAGATGAAATGATGAAGGAACTGTCCCCTGAGGACTGAAGGAAAGTGAGCATAACTAGCTTGGGAAAAGAAGACTTACAGAAATCATGGTGCTATCTTTATTTAAATAACTGAAGATATGCCATGTGAATTGATAATCAGTCTTATTTGCTATGCAGAAATTAGAATCCCTTAGAGGAGGCATCTGCATCTGATGGCATTGAACCTGAAGATGATTAAGGTCTTGCCCACTCTAACAGTCTGTAGATGCATGGGAGAAAAGTGCCACAGTCTTTATGAAGTCAAATGCCAAAAACCGGCCTGGAATTGCACCAATAGATTCTTTTCATCAGATACTGCAGTGAATGGAAGGGCAGCACAAGCTGAAGTAAGGGTGTCAAAGCATTTTTATACATCTTATAGATAAGTCTCCAAGTATTACAAAGAATAAACACAACAGCAGTTACACCTTACATTTCATCTTTGATCTGACATTGACCATTCAGAAGCCCTAGTCATCACAAAGGACTTCAATGGTCAAACACAATGTGTACATACAAATAAATAAAACCATCACTGCAAACTATTTTTTAGAAGCTATCATTGCAGAAGTTGCTTTTAACACACAAAGAATTCTTATTCCAAAAGACCGTACGTACACAGAAATGCAATATATCTTTATTTTGTCCTATTGTTTAGCATCCTACAAAAATAGTTTTTGAATACCTACATCATAACAATTTAAATGCAGGTAGTTTAGCAACAAATCACAACCAGCTAAAAGAGCTTAAGTAAAAGATTCTAGGGCCAGAAATAAAACCAAAAAGATAAGACATATTAGAAAAATATATTGAGAAGAGCAAATCAACAGATTGTAATCTCAATATCTAGCACAAAGCCTGGCAAACAGTTGGTGAATAGAAATAAATAGTTCCTACTGACAGACTCAATTAAATACAGACCATAATTTGCCCATGAAAAAAAAGAGTCTTCCTAGATCTTTTCTAAATTACTTGAAAATATTCACTAAAAAGAAAGAAAATTGACACCTTAAAGCATGCTGACAAGCAGCAGACCAGCCTGTTGTTCTGTGGGAGCGGGGATAAAACGCTCTGCTGTGTATAAGCCTGGGACCATGCTACGGCATAATGTCCTGTACGCTTAGTAGAGGAAGGGTTATTTCACGCCAGTTTTTAACTAATTGCTCTTCACCTCTTTGAAGTCACAATATGTTTGGCTTTAAGAGAATAAGAAACAACTTAGAAGAGAAAGGGTATTTCTTATACTGAATGTCTGTTTCCTCTTGGACTTTTATCCTACAAGAAACAACTACAACAGCAAAAACAATGTAAAAAAAAAACCAGCATCAGCAAAACCTATGTGCTGGTAGGTCAACAGAACAGTGGCAAATTGATCCAGTCTAGCTGTATAAAGAAGTCTCCTGTCAATTCATTATCTTCCACTTACAGGTATTTTACTATATTTTAAAAGGACTGAAGGAGCTATTATAATGTTTCAAACTTAAAACTATTCTCTTGAGCATTGACATACATTATAGAGCCATGCAAAATCTCAATTTGCCTCCATTAACACTCTAAAATAAGTCAAGATTGTAAAACTAGTGGGTTCCCAATCAACTGACTGGCTTTTATTCTATATCCAACCCATATTAAGTGGGTGGGTACAGAATTCAGACTTTAAAACCATATTGTACCCCCTTGTTGAGCCCCATAAATAATACAAATTATATCTCTACAATCAATAGAGATGCAAGAAATCAATATAGACCCCCCCAACACATTACCTGAGGGTGTTTTAAAAAATATTTTATATTTCTTATGTGATTTGTGGCCACACAGAACTTATTTTCCAAACTGAACCAAAAATGTGTTTCCTACTTCCTCTCCAAAATCATCAAAATTCATTCATTTTCATTCAACAATTATTTATTAAAGTTTTAGTCTGTGCAAGACGCTGTGGTAAGGGCAAGTGATACTAGATATTTGCAGTCCTATTATCAACAAGTTTTTAAAAAACTATATTTTATTGATTATACTATTACAGTTGTTGTTCCATTCCCCCCTTCATTGTCCTCCACCCTGCACACACCCTCCCCCACCATTCCCCCCTTTAGTTTATGACCACATGTCTCAAGTTTATTAGATTCTACATTTCCCCTACTATTCTTGCCCTCCCCCCTATCTATTTTCTACCTACTGTCTATGCTATTTTCTGTACCTTCTCCCCCCTTCTCCTCCTCCCACTCCCCTGTTGCTAACCCTCCATGTGTTCTTCATTTCTATGGTTCCGCTCCTGATCTAGCTGTCCTCTTGGTTTGCTTTTGTTTTAGGTGTGGTTGTTAATAACTGTGAGTTTGCTGTCCTTTCACTGTTCATATTTTTCATCTTCTTTTTCTTATATAAGTCCCTTTAACATTTCATATAGTAAGGGCTTGGTGATGATGAACTCCTTGAATTTGATCTTATCTGAGAAGCACTTTGTCTGTCCTTCCATTCTAAATGAAAGTTTTGCTGGATAAAGCAGTCTTGGATGTAGGTCTTTGGATTTCATGACTTGGAATACTTCTTTCCAGCCCCTTCTTGCCTGGAAGGTCTCTTTTGAGTAATCAGCTGACAGTCTGATGGGAACTCCTTTGTAGGTGACTGTCCCCATATCTCTTGCTGCTTCTAGGATTCTCTCCTTCATTTTATTCTTGGTTAATGTAATTATGATGTGCCTTGGTGTGTTCCTTCTTGGGTCCAACTTCTTTGGGACTCTCTGAGCTTCCTGGATTTCCTGGAAGTCTATTTCCTTTGTCAGACTGGGGAAGTTCTCCTTTATTATTTGTTCAAATATGTTTTCCACTTGCAGCTGTTTCTTTTCCCCTTCTGGTACCCCTATAATTCGGATGTTGGAACGTTTAAAGATGTCCTGGAGGTTCCTAAGCCTCTCCTCAGTTTTTTGAATTCTTGTTTCTTTATTCTTTTCTGGTTGGATGTTTCGTTCTTCCTTCTGGTCCACTCCATTGACTTGAGTCCCAGTTTCCTTTCCATCACTATTGGTTTCCTGTGCATTTCCCTTCATTTCAATTAGTTTAGCCTTCATATGTTCCTCTAATTTGTGACTATAATCAACCAGTTCTGTGAGCATCCTGATCACCAGTATTTTGAACTGTGCATCTGAGAGGCTGGCTATTTCTCGGTCACTTAGACTTATTGGCTCTGGAGCTTTGAGTTCTTCTTGAGCCTTAATGTTTTGGTCTGTATGCACCTGTTATGTATGAGGAGTGGAGCCCTAGGTGTTCACCAGGGCGGGGCAACTCAGTCGCTGTGTTGTGATGCTGTATGTGGGGGCGGGGTCAAAGGAAATCAGTGGCGGTCCCCTCTGTCTCCTCCCGCTGCCAGGGCCTGCGAGGTCCATCTCACTGCTCACTCCTTTGCTGGTTTATCTGCTCGCAAGATTGTGCAGCCTCCGTCAGCCTGACCCACACCCTCACTGGGTTCGTGGCTGGGGCCTGCTTGGTCCGCTGCTGGGGCCTACTGGGGGTCCGTCTCACTGCTCACACTTCTGCTGGTTTATCTGCGCACGAATGTGTGACCACGCTCAGCCTGTCCTGCACCCTCACTGGGTCTGCGATGCTACCCCGGCTGCCTGCATGCCTGGGTCGCCTGGTTGGGGGGATCCTTCCTTCCCAACTCTGCTCCGCTGCTGGCTCTGCCCCTCTTACCGGTCCTGATTGAACGGTTGTTGTTGTCCGACTTCCATATAGTTCAATTTTCTGTTCTTTGGCTGTGTCTTTGTTCTCCAAACCTTTGTTGTATTCAAACTTGGTTGTGGGAGAAGGCACAGTGTTTCCACCTATGCCTCCATCTTGGTGGAGTCCTTCTATCTCCAACAAGTTTTAAATCTAGTGGGTAAAAGACTAATACACAAGCATCCACTCTACAAGGCATTTAAGTGGCACGTGAATGGTGAGATCAGATTCACAGGGGCCCAGGGGCGAAGGGGCGCTCAGTTGTAGTAAATGAGGAGAAACAGTGAAGGAGGTACCATGTGAATTGGGCATGAGAGGACAGGATGTCCAGGATTTTGATTGGCAAGACTAAAGGGAAGAACAGAGGGATGGAGGAAAAAGCCAACTTTAAGCAGAGGAAACACCATGAGCATAACTGAGCAAAGCAAAACCTGCAATGAGTACCTCATACTACCAGAAGAGCAAGTACGTAATGTTACGAGCTAGAAGCAGGGCTCATTCTTCCACGTTGGAGAAAGGTGCAAGACACATGGTTCATGTGAAGGATCAGTGATTTCACAGGGTCTGAAAGATAAACCTTCCTCTTTCTGTTAGTCATACTTTCTGACTGAGCACTCAGCTTCAAAGGAAACTTCAAAGAAGAGGCAAATCCTGGCCAGCTGTCCAGGTGTAGGACTCAAATCAGGACCCCACAGCGGGACATATGTTGTAACTAGGCCTTTTTCATCCTATCCTTAGGTTTTCCTCTTCCCCACAGATCATTCCTTTTAAGGCTTCTTTTTATTGGCCTCCTCCTTAAATGTCCCTTCCTAGAACTTCTGTCATTGCTTCTCTCTGCTCTCCATCTCTCATGCTCCAGTCTCATGACTTAATTGAGCACCCGTACACTGATGACATCACCCATGGGTCACCCAAACATGGAACTTGGGAGTTGTCCCCAATTATTTCCTCTCTTTCAAGTTCTGAGGATTCTACTTAACTGGCTCTCACCAGCACTGTCTCCTATCTCCACACCTTTTGTTCCATCCCCTTCCTTGTGGATTTCTGCAGGAACACAGTAACTGGTCCTCTGGCCTGATTCCATTCCCCTTTTGTCCTAGCTATATAACGGTACGACAATATTTCTAGAGCACAAATTTGATCAGGAAATGTCTTCAATTAAAATTCCAGAAGTGGTTCTAACCACCTACAGGATAAAGACCAATCTCCTTAGAATAGGATAGGAGATCCTTCACGATGAGGCTCCCAACTACCATATTTTGCCATGTATAATGTGCACTTTTTGCCCAAATTTTTTAGGGTAAAATAAGGATATGCACTATACATGGGTAGTTCTCATTCTGTACTGTTCAATTATTGTATTTATGCTTATGCATTAAAAGTATAACTCTAGAAAGCAATAACAATATCCATATGCAAAATAATACCCTGGAATATGATAACCGGTTTTGTTTCTAAATATAAATAAATAAAAACTGAATAAAAATTAAAACGCAAGATTTTTTTCCTGAAAGTTTGGGCCAAAAGTGTGGGTGCACATTATACACGGCAAAATATGATGTGTTTTAGCCTGTCCTTCCTCCACTGCTCTCTCCATGAACCCGCACTCCAGTCATATTGAACGATCTGATTTGACGCCTTGTGATATGTGTTTTGTGCTTCTATGGCTTTGCACACACCCTTTGCCTTGAATGTTCCTTCCACTATCCTTGTCCTACTGGGGGAATTTACTACACATTCTTTCAATATTCAGCATGGGGTTCATTTGTTTAGTGATGTCTCTACTGACTAACTCACTTTGCTGCGGGGCCCCTTCTCATCCCCAAATTCCTACCCTAGACCCCTCAAGTGGCTCCTGTACAGTTTATACCTGTCCATGGCACTTGCTACATTTATTCCCAGGGCAGAAATTTTATCCTGTTCCTTTCTGAACAGGATTAACACAAAGTTGGCACTTAATGAATGTTTACTGCCTGAAAGAATGAAGGATGAACAAATCCAATCTTCCATCTTGAGTTTGGCATGAAAAAAAAAACCTGTGTCTCTTAAAAACAAAATTCTCATGGACTGGCCAAAACCCATTATGATGCTAATCAACATTATAGGCACGCACTGGTGGCCAAGTTCAAGCAGTGACATCTTCGATTTACATGTGAAAAGTAAGCACTTGGCATCAGAGAAGAAAGATTCAAATATTCTACATA
Organism: Sturnira hondurensis; assembly: GCF_014824575.4. Taxonomy (NCBI): domain Eukaryota; kingdom Metazoa; phylum Chordata; class Mammalia; order Chiroptera; family Phyllostomidae; genus Sturnira; species Sturnira hondurensis. The sequence goes on along the minus strand of NW_028098001.1, from coordinate 5,049,812 downwards.
AGATTGCCACAAAGATAGCTCAAGGGCTATCATCCCAAGGGACATGCATTCATTCTTAGTAATTGTATAAACCAGAGTTCACATTCCACACCGAACTTTCTAACACAAATTGGAAACAGGAGACTGTTAAGTTACGCAAAAGAAAAGCATGGCTTTGATACACAAGAAACCACACGTGCATTTTACACTAAATGCTGCTGTAACTTGTTCAGAGAACACAGGACAAAAATTATTCTAAAAGTTATAGCTTGCAAATTTGATATGTAAATAAGGATTTAAAATTAGAAATCTCCATGGCCACTGAATTCTAAAAGAGTTTTTTTTAAAAAAAGGAAATGAAAGATAAAATACATAGTTTTAAACTTTCTGGGATGTATCTCCCACATGTCTGGTCAGTGGGAGGCAAGTTTCCACGTTCAGTGCACTGAGTAAACACAAGAGTTTACTGAAAGTGAACCTTTTCATGAAAAATCATGAGCCCAGCACTTCTCTAACATATATTGCTGTTCAGAGGAAGCACACTTTCTTGTCTTCCCTTCTTGTCTTTCTTGACATGATACATAATGAACTTAACGGGAGCGGACAAAAGGTGGTTTGCAGTTGTCGGTAGGTGAAATAGTTTTTCTTGTATTAGCACTTATTAGTTATTATACTATTTGGGTGCATGATAACTGTAAACCGACTTTTGCCCACCCTGTACTCATGAAGACTGCTTAACATGGTTTCCATCCCAAAGTTTAGTGAAAATAGCTTTTATTTAATTTGAAAAAAAAAAAACCCAAACATAGTTCTTGTAAAATATTAAATCTTGCTAAAGATAGATGTTCTGAGGGAAACAGTCCAAAGAAAGCTTTTAATTTATTTAATGTTTTATGAGCTAATGGTATCAAGAAAGTGAGTATCTTTGTTTTAAAATACACAAATCAGTGGTGCTTATACATATCCGCTCAGCTGAGGCCCTGATGTTCGGGTTTGTAAGAGTAGCGTTGTCCTGGAACTGAATCCCGAGGCCTAAATCTGCAAAAAAAGTCTGCGATGACATGCAGCTTAACATTTCGCCAGGCTGGTAAAATTACTCCTCAAAATAGTGTCTTAATATATCGGCTTTTACTCTAACCTAAACAAAATGTCAGGAGAGGACTTCCATGTTTATTTCTACTATCCATTAGGAAACAGTTTTGATTGTAATAACTGAAGGTCCCACGTTCTCAATGCAATGGCACCAGCAAATTCCCTTGAAAATTTGCTCATAACCACAAGTCTAAGTAGATGTGGCTTCTCAGGTTTTATACTGATGACGCTAAGGAAATTCACCTGCAGGCTAAGAAGCTTATAACCCTGGCCAAAACACTAAATGGTTTCAGAAATCCAGGAGAAACTCCTTGAACCAAATAAATATTTGGGGGAAATGTGCATCAACTGGGCGTTTCATAGATACATAAAAATTTATTCTTTAACAAACCAAATTGGAATACTAATGATCTCCCTACATTTCTCGTTATACTTTTCAAGTTCATTCTCAGCACTGTTCAATGTCTGCTCTTTGCTCCTTTGTCTGCAGTTTTCAATTAAGAATGCCTTTATAATAGTACTGTGGTTATGCAAGAAAATGTTCATATTCTTCAGAGATGACACTGAAGCATTTAGGGGTAAAATGTCACGAGGTCTGCAACTTACTTTCAATGGTTCTAAAAAAATAATAAACCCTTCCCCCAACACATATACACAAAACTACACATAGAGAGATAAAACAACAAGTGTTAATAATTGGTGGAGTTCCCTGGCTGGTGTAGCTCAGTGGATTGAGCATGGCCCTGTGAAGCAAAAGGGTTGCTGGTTCGATTCCCAGTCAGGGCATATGCCTGGGTTGCAGGCTAAGTCCCCAGTAGGGGACACGTGAGAGGCAACCACACATTGATGTTTCTCTCCCACTCTTTCTCCTTCCCTTCCCCTCTCTCTAAAAATAAATAAATAAAATATTAAAAAATAATTGGTGAAGTAAACTTAGGGTGTATAAGTGTTAATTACATAGTCTTTCCTCTTCCTTCTAGGTTTGAATTTTTCAAAAGAAAAAAGTTTTAAAGCCCTGACTGGTGTAGCTCAGTGGATTGAGCGTGGGTCTGCGAACCACACGATCGCAGTTCAATTCCCAGTCAGGGCACATGCCTGGGTTGCAGGCCAGGTCCCAGCAGGGGATTCATGAGAGGCAACCATACATTGATATTTCTCTCCTTCTCTCCTTCCCTTCCCCTCCCCCCTAAAGATAAATAAATAAATAATCTTTTTAAAAAGTTTTAAAATAATTACTTCAATCAATACCATCTTTTCAAATTGTAAATGCATGTCTTAAGTATCACAAATGTAAAATTTGAGGGACCTCATGCTACAGAAATGTCAGGACCAACAAAAGACATATTTGATGTCTTCTACAGGCACAACTTTGATTCAATTTGCGTGTTGTGGAAGTGGCTGTGATTTGAATATGAGATGGAGGTGAAAAAGCATGATGAACACATCCACAATCCAACCATTTTCCTCTGAAAAGCCCCAGAAAGTGGAGGCTGCAGGGTCTCCTGGTGTCCCCCTCCCAGGTTCAGTCTCCTTCTCTCCAGTGTTCACCAGGGAGCACTACCATGGAGCAGTGTAACAGTGTTCCCTACACATTATCCTAGTTAACTCTCTTTACAGCCTTAAGACCTAAGCCTCAGTAACCCCATTTTACAGAGAAGGAAACTGGAAGGTACCTAAGTTGACTGAGATTGATGAGTTGGGAATACACTTCAGTCAAGTACAACACGGGCACAATTCCTTCCTTCGGTCACGTTCCACAAGCTCCATGCCAGATGTTGAAGGCCAAGGCACCCACCACAGAGGGAACAGCTGTGAATATCGCCTCCTACTCACTGAACCCAGTAAGGCTAAAGCAACCCAGTGCCCAGATGGGGAAAATAAGCAACCATGCCCTAGGGTGGAAAGTAAGTTCCTTTTTAAAATGCAGAGGCTATGATCAATCGGGAGGTTTTGTATTGCAGGTTAAGCTAGATCTTAAAGCCAAATGAGCACTAATCCTCGGTGTGACTTGGAGAAGCAGCCTTGCGCAGATCCTGTGAATGACCAATCACCAAGAGAGAAGGAAGCTGTAGAAGAACCACTGACAGGCTCTTCTCAGCTGCCTTCCTTCTTGTCCTTCAGACCTCCCTCTGTACGACTAACTGGGCGTCTCAATTTACATGTGTGACTGTTCACAATAGCCAACAGATGGAAACTACCCAAATGTCTATCCACTGATGAATCAATAAACAAATTGTGGTATATTTGTGGCATACAATGGAATATTTATCCACTCATAAGAAGGGCTAAAGTACTGACAGATGCTACAGTGTGGATGAACCTCAAAAACATTATGCTAAATGAAAGAAGCCAAACTCAAAAAACCCCCACACATTATACGTTTCTATATGAAATATCCAGAAAAGGTAAATCCATAGAAGCAAAGAGCAGATCTGTGGTTTCCGGAGCATGAAGAATTAGGGGAGTGAGGAGTGACTGCTTAATGGGCGTGGGGTTTTCTTTGGGGGAATGAAAGTGTTTTCAAACTAGATACAGGTGATGGTTGCATTCTAAATTGTATAGTGTAAGGGCTTTAATTTTATGTGATATAAATTCACTTCAATGAAAAATGTACGTGTACGAATGCACACTCCTTGGGCAGTCTTGAGTGTGACATACAGTGTGCCAAGCCATGAAGGTACCCCACCCTGGGCTCTTTTTACATCACACGCAAATAGACACACGGATTTCCTGTAAGTCAGCTGATTTTGAAGAAAAAAAATGTTAGAGAAAGAAAATGAGAACTAAGTCACCTCAAACAAAGAAAAACAAGATTTGACACTGTACCTCTGTCGTCTTCCTATCTCTTCTATCCCACTAAAACAAACAACTATAAATGCCAGACACTGTGGTTTGTTTCCTCAAAATTAAATAGGAAATATGAAAAGAGGCAAAATTGTGCTGGTAACCAGGAATATTCAGCCTAAAACAACTAGGGATCACTTTTCATGGATTGGAGTAAGAAAAAATGTTTTTAAAGTTTCATAATCAGTATTTACTTATTTTTAAAGTATATTTTATTAATTATGCTATTATAGTTGTCCCATTTCCCCCCTTTATTTTTCTTTGCCCTGTCCCCCACCCACCAGCATTCTACCTTTTAGTTCACATCCATGGGTCATACATATAAGTTCTTTGGCTTCTACATTTCCTATACTGTTCTTAACCTCCCCCTGTCTATTTTGTACCTACTAATTATGCTTCTTATTCCCTGTAGCTTTTCTCCCATTCTCCCCACTCCTCCCCTTCCCCACTGATAACCCTCTATGTGATCTCTATTTCTGTGATTCTGTTCCTTTTGTAGTGGTTTGCTTATTTTGTTTTTGTTTTTGTTTAGGTTCAGTTGTTGATAGTTGTGAGTTGTAGTCATTTTACTGTTCATAAAATGATCTTCTTTTTCTTTTTTTTTAAAGGTTTTGTTCATTTATTTTTAGAGGGGAAGGGAAGGAGAGAGGGAGAGAAATATCAATGTATGGTTGCTTGTCTTGTGTCCCCTTCTGGGAACTGGCCTGCAACCCAGGCATGTGCCCTGACTGGGGACCGAACCACGGTCGTCTGGTTCGCAGGTCCACACTCAATCCACTGAGCTACACCAGCCAGGGCTGATCTTCTTTTTCTTAGATAAGACCTGTTAACATTTCATACAATAAGGGCTTGATGATGATGAACTCCTTTTACTTGACTTTATCTGGGAAGCACTTTATCTGCCCTTCCATTCTAAATGATAGCTTTGCTGGATAGAGTAATCTTAGATGTAGGTCCTTGCCTTTCATGACTTTGAATACTTCTTTCCAGCCCCTTCTTGCGTGCAAGGTTCCTTTTGAGAAATCAGCTGACAGTCTTATGGGAACTCCTTTGTAGGTAACTGTCTCCTTTCCTCTTACTGCTTTTAAGAGTCCCTCCTTGTCATTAATCTTGGGTGATGTAAAGATGATGTGCCTTGGTGTGTGCTTCCTTTGATTCAACTTCTTTGGGACTCTTTGAGCTTCCTGGACTTCCTGGAAGTCTAGTTCCTTTGCCAGACTGGGGAAGTTCTTCATTATCTGTTCAAATAAGTTTTCAATTTCTTGCTCTTCCTCTTCTCCTTCTGGCACCACTATGAGCTGGTTGTTGGAACATTTAAAGTTGTCCTGGGGATTCCTAAGCTTCTCATATTTTTTTTGAATTCTTGTTTCTTCATTCTGTTCTGGTCGAATGTTGATTTCTTCTTTCTGCTCCAAACCATTGATTTGGATCCCAATTTCCTTGCCTTCACTGTTGGTTCCCTGTATATTTTTATTTATTTCATTTTGCAGAGCCTTCACTTTTTCCTCTATTTTTGCAACCATACTCAACAATTTCTGTGAGCATCCTGAATATCAGTGTTTTGAACTGTGCATCTGATAGGTTGGCTATCTCTTCATCGATTAGTTCTTTATCTGGAGTTTTGATCTGTTCTTTCATTTGGGCTGTATTTCTTTGTCTCAGTGCACCTGTTGTGTTGTAAGGAATGGAGCCTTAGGTATTCACCAGGGTAGGGCAACGCACTGAGGCTGTATTGTGGTGCTATATGTGGGAGAGGGATCTGAGAAGGAACAATGCCACTTGCTCAGCTCTTGTCTGGCTTTCAGTCACTTTCCCCACTACCCACAAGCACGTTGGGCCCTTCTGCTGCTGATTCCTGGGTGGGTGGCTTTGTGTGCATTCCAGGACCCTGTGGATCTCTCCAGTGAACTCTCTTGTGAGGTTCGGAGTTTCTTCCACCACCGTACCCCCCACAGGTTTTTACAGCGAGAGGTTTTGAGGCTTTCTTTTCCTGCACTAGAACCTTGGGTTGTGTGGTCTGTCTCACCTGCAAATGTGGCACCACCGGCTCTGCTAGCCACTGCCTTGCCATGCGTCCTTTCCACCCTGGTTGCCTGTCTCTGCCCCTCCTACCAGTTTGAATGAACGTTTCTTCTTTAACTCCTTGGTTGTGGGACTTGCATACAGTTTGATTTTCTGGTAGTTCTGGTTACTTTTTGTTTTTAAATTTCTTATTGTCCTTTTGGTTGTGCAAGGAGGCAAAGTGTACCTAACTACATCTCCATCTTTGCCAGAAGTTCTGGAGTAGGAAAATTTTTAAAAATTCCTAACAACCTAGCTATGGTGAGGCAACCAGGTACTTCATATTTTGCTGGTGAGACTCTGTATGGACGCAACTTTTTTGAAATGTTGTCTGTCATTATCCTTGACTCAGCTTTTAGGAATCTATCCTTCAAATTTCAAAGTACATACATAAAAATATATGTATAAGAAATTTCTCAGCAATGTGGTGGGGAGTACTAAAAATATAGAATGTTCCTGAATGTCCATCATCTGAGAAATAATATAATAAACTATGGTACAATTTTAAAAAGGCATTAGATTTTAGCCCTGGCAAGTGTGGCTCAGTTGGTTGGACTGTCATCCCATAGACTGAAAGGTTGCAGGTTCAATTCCTGGTTGGGGCACATACCTAGATTTTAGGTTTAATCTCCGGTTGGGGTGCATACGAGAAGGCAACTGACCAATGTCTGTCTTTCTCTTCTCTGTCTTGCCTCCTCCCTTTCCCTCTCTCTAAAAGCTGTGAAAAACAAATGTCCTCAGGTGAGCATTTTTTAAAAGACATTAGATTTGTATTTGTTGATAAGGAAAGTGCTGTGACAAACTATTAAGTAAAAAATAGAGTTGTACAGTACTGTTTATGATTCCATTTTTATAGGAGGAGAAAACATTACTGTATAAATGTATATATGTTTGTGTATATAGTGTATAGAAAGAAAAGAAAAAATAATCTGAGAAGTGGAAAGAAAGACAATGAACTTTTATTATATTCATCTTTATATTGTTTGAAATATTATAACAATCAAATATTGTCCTATGATTTTTTTAGAGTAGAAAAAGTTTAAATAAATAGCGTTTTTCTGCATTTGACTTATATGAGTGATAAACATATATGCAAGACATATTGTGACCCCCAAAAAACATCTTTTGAGGCATATCCTTCAGTTAGTTGAGATCCATGTTCAGGCCCCTAAACTATTTATTTTGTCCAGACACTGGGACTCAAAGTGGGGCCTGCAGAACAATCCCAGACCCAGTCCAGAGACTGGGAGTAGATATTCAGAGGCATTACAGCAGTGCCAAAGCAATTTTATGTCCATCGAATATAATAATTTAAATTTTTTAACCAGGCTTATGTCTTTATGACTTTTTAATTTTATTTTTCTACTAATTAACTTTTATTGTTTTATAAAATTATCAGTCTATGTCTGTAACAAAATAGAGAAGCACAATTTTAAACAAGAGCTGATGTTCATAACAACAAAACATTGCAATATAAGATATTTAGGGACTTTAATAGGAATATTAAATTTTATTAAATATATTTGGACTATGTTAATATAGTCAAATATAAAAATACACCAAATAGATTAGAAGAAAACTTTCTGGTAATTGGACAGATTTCTAACTACTCTGAGTAAATGATTAAGTTGGTTCTTTTGTTAGGAACAACAAACTCCACATCTTATCTATAGTGAAGACTGGAGAATAAATGAAGGCCCAGACAACTCCAAAAACTAACTACTGAGGCTCAACCTAAGACACTTTAATTCTTGCCAAAACTGTAGATAAGAAATGAAGATAACTGGACTTTTATTTTTCTCCCCCCTCATACTTCTGAGTCAAGATGCTAATGATGACAGAAGACAGAAAATAAGAAAGAGAAGCAAGGGGACAGATGGGGTAGGAGGTGGGGGTCTGACTTTCCTGAGCTGACTCTCTTTTAAGTTTCACTTACTAGACCTCTATGCTGGGGAATGGGGCGGGGCTGGGGAGAGAAAGAACTTACATCCTCCTAAGTCTTCTGAGTTTTCTACAGAGCGACCTATTTTCTAAAATCAGAATGCACCAAGTTATTGTTACCAAGAAAAACTAGCTGAAGCAATAAAGAACCAAATAGGTTTCTAGCCAAAAGCTAAAATAAAAAATACAATCATTTGTAAATGCAAATTTCTTCTTTCCTCCCTAAAATGTTTAAACTAATGCTATAATGTGAGGTGCATTTCCAAATCTGTCAGCTTAAGTAAAAATAACTGAGTGCCCCTGTGGTGTACAATGCTTTACATTTGGTTTTCACCAAAGGGTAAGCAGGCATTAGGAGATCTTTGACACATTTTGGTATTTTGAGGATTTCTGGGAAGTTAAAAAACATTATTTTTGTTGTTTTTTTTTCATATCGATTGGACTTTACATGACAAATAAACCCTAAAATAAAAGGGTAACCTGTGTATAGTGGTGCTCAATACTGTTTGGATTCCTCGTAACAATCAGTGTGTTTAAAAAGAGGCTCACCCTGGCCGGGTGGCTCAGTTGATTACAGGGTCACCCCCGATATGCCAAGGTTGCAGGTTTGATCCCTGGTCAGGGTTCACACAGAATCAACCAATGAATGCATAAATAGACAGAATAACAAATCAATGTTTCTCTCTTTCCTCCCCTACCTTCCTCTCTAAAATCAACAACTAAAAAGATTAAAAAGAGACTTAGAAACAAACGAGCCTATGACCCTGGGGGACTGGGGAGAGATATGAATTTCTGAAGCATGGTTCAAAACTGATGGTCTTCCCCACCTCTGCTTCAAAGGCTCATCAACTAGACCCCAAAACAATGTCTTCAAAATGATGCCTACATTAGGTGGTAACCAATTACACACCTCCACAGTCAGAAACTGGGAGCCACGTAAATGAACGAAATGCATGACAAAGTGTATTAGATAAGGTAGCTCGGTATAAGTAACTGCAGTATCAGTCAACTAAATGGTATTTACTAAGCTCCTACTCTTGCTCGGCACTGCACCCCCTACAAATTTAGCATTTAGAAAAGACCCCGTAGGGAAGAACTCAGCAACACCACAGTCCAGTTGGATTTCACCTCCCCAATCCACCAGCCTACCGTGCAGGGAACAAATGGCCTTCCCTCTGCCAATCTTACGTACCCTTCCACTCTGTTCCCCTTGACTTCTCTGCAGCATTTGACACTTCAGCAGCTTTTTTATTTTCTCTTTAATTATCCTCTCTCCTGGTTAGCTCCTTTTCTATTTCCTTCATGGTTCCTTGCTCATTTTTCCTTCCTCTGCTTGACCAAGGGCACTTCCCAAGGCCATGAGTCGGTCAGTCAGTCTCTCTCTCTCATAAAAATCACTCATTTGATCTCTCCTTCCAAATCATCCCCACCCTTCCTCAACTCTCCCATATTTTCAACTCCCCAGTAATAATAAAGTTTTTCTAGTACGTGGTGCCCCTACTAAATATGCCTCCCCACACTTCAGCCATTCAAAAGCCTCCATTTCTTGCCCTTGTGCTATTGCCCCGCAACAAAAGAGCTTCTCTCTTGACCTCATTCATGTCTTCAGTAGCAGCAGCATCCTCCCAAATCTTACAGCCTTGTTCTTCATCTTCAATTCCAATCATTCAAGCCTTGTTGATTCTTTAACTCTTGCCTCTATCTGTTGCTACCTACTTGCCCTGACCTGACCCTCTTTAGCTCAGAGTAACAGCTTCTCTTTTTTCCCCATTTCCTCTTTCCAAACTAGCCAGCTTGCTGCTGCCATTCTGACCTTTCAGTCATCGCCCCTGCCATTCTGATCGTCGCGTCACTCTCCCCAGCCATTCAAGAACCCTCGTCACCACCCACATCTCTTAGTAACCAGGGGAGAGTAGAGCAGAGTCACCAAAAGCTCAGGCTCTGGAGCCTGATGGCCGGGCTTTGAACCCCAGTGCCGCCACTGACTGGCTGTGTGCCTCAGTCTCCTGACCCCTGAAACAGAGTTGACAATAACACAGTATCCCCTCCGAGGGCTGCTGTGGATATGGGATTCATTAAAAGGTGTTCTGAATTTGGAATAGTTCTGGTTTAGTGTTACAGTTTCATGGGCCCCAGCTGGACTGGCCTATCCAGTGTCTCCGAAGTGTGTGTACCCATCCTCCCTTTGTTATCACAGCTGCCCTCATTCACCTTTTCCTCCCAGGGAGACCCTTCATCCTCCCGGCAGCTCTACACAAATCCTACCCATGAAGGATGAGGTCTCTTTCCAAACTGGCAAACTTGCTGCTGCCATTTGGATCTTTCAATCATCACCTCTGGCATTTTTATCTTTTCCTGCCCAGACAAGGGGTCTTCTCTGGTGACTCCCACTGTGCCCCGTTGCTCCTGCCTGTGAACTTCTATAATACTTACTGCATGTCCCCAATCAGGCTGTTCTTTAAGTTACCACGTGTAAGAGGTGGCCCACTCACTAGAGAGAGTATTGGTGTTGCAGCCAGTGGCCTGATTCTTTCTTTACAATGGGTTTCCCTAAGTCAGCGCTTAATGTTTCTCAGCCTCAGCTTCTTTCTCTGAAAAAGTTATAATATTATCTCATTTATACAGTTTTCTCCAAAGCTGAGTAAGATCATGTAAAACTTCTATCCCTTCATCAGGCATATTAATACACATTGGTTCTTTTCCATTGAGATTGTAAACCCTTCGAGGGTCACTCACGCTTCTCCTAGCTCCAAGGACAGCGCGGTGCAGAAATTAAAAAGACGTGCGGGTGAAGGGCAGGCCGAGCAAATGAACTCATTCCCAGTCTAATGATTTTATGACACTATTCTGAAATGGGCTTTTCCATGTCATAAAATGCAAATCATAAAATGCCTTTTAACATATTCAATTTGCCAAGAACATAAACAGATTTTATTTTTGCTCTAATGAGGGAATATATTATCCACCTAACCTTTACCTCTTATGTAAGATTTTTTTTAAGTTAGAACTTACTTTTTTTCAAAATCCAGAAAGTCCATGGCAAAAGAAGAAAAAGTAATTGGAACACAAAGTAATTTGAAAGATTTTTCATACCTAAAAAGGGAATTTTTAACCACAACCTTAGTCATAAACCTTCAACAGGCAAATCAGAAGCAGTGAAAGGTAAGTAAGTACCCAGGAGAGAATGAGATTCAAGTGCGTCTCAGGTTCAGGCAGTGGGTTACAGCACTCACAAGACTAGCTGCCGGAAGTGGGTGCTGCACCTTTATCACGGCCGCCCCCACCTGACCACCTGTAGCAGCCTCAGAGGAAGCAGACAACCCCCACACACTTTCCAGCTGCATCTTTGAGCCACAAAGTACGCACACATAATCAGCCAACGTATAAAACTATATCAGAAGCATCAATGTGAAAAGGGGAAAATCTTCGGCTGCTGATGAGTAACCTGTGTTATTTAGATTCTGTCACCAAGACCAGAAGTTAAGCTAAGGGGAGACCCCTCTAAACACACCCACACAACCCTTATAACCGGCTACACAGTGCGTGATCTCAACATGAAATATTTGGGGCACTTAAAAGGCTGAAGCAGCAAATCCTTTGGTAGAAGGTAGGGGGCCCAGGGTGCATACTTTGGGGGCTGTTGTTCTCCTCCCCCTGGTGTTCAATGACAAATGAAAATATGTCACCAGATCCAAAAGCCGGGAGGACTGTTTCTGCCTTAGAATCAGGCCAGACAAAGAAAAGAGCCACAGCCCCGTGATCCCACATTGTCCTTCAGAAGAAAAGGCTGGATCTCACTGAATGGATGTAGTTCACACATTTGGAGCAGTATTCTTTGAGGGAACTGCTTCAGAAAGTCACATTATTTAAGTCAAGTGGAGAAAAAAACAGAAAAAAATAAAATAAAGGCAACAGCTTTCAAGTATTTTTAAAACTTTGCTTTGTTCCACCTGAGTAATATTTTAATCGTCATTTTAAGCAGTTAAATTAAAATGCACCTGCACTGTAAACCATAAGAGAACACACCTGCTCTTCAAATATAACCTAAAAATAATTTGATTCCTCCTCCCATGCCCTGATTTTGTATTTAATTTGGAAAGCAAGAAGAAAACTTGAATAAGCCTGAGTTTTGACCCACAACTCATAATCCTAAAGAAGTCATTGACAGAAGTGAAAGAAAACGAGACTTTTCAAAATATACCCATAATCCAAAATGCAGCCAGTACTTGGAGGGCGGCATTCCAACAAGGAGGAGGAGGGGCTTCCTATAAAGGCAAGGGACTTCTGCCACAGCAATGCAGGCACCAAACTTCCAAGTCTCTAAGAGCCATGTCCTATTATAATGTAGTGTCCTCCACTATAAAGTAATTTTAATTCACCGCTAACAACAGCAGCAGTGTTCTCTGTCCCCCGGGGGCCAAACAGACCACCCGAGTACTCACCCCTGGTCTGCACTTCCCACGTGACTTGCCTGGGGCCGTCTGGAGTCAGAGCCAGAAAAACTGGAAGATTTCTTCCTCTGCCCAGTGAGCTTAAAATCAGTGGCTCGTATAACTCAAAATACAAAACATACATCTTTACATGATCGTCTTTAAAGTTAATAAGCTACAAAGGCAGACAAGAAGTCTTCTGTGTGGGAGTATCCTACACTACACTCTGCCAGGCAGGACTGTGGCCGTATAAATGGTGCTTAACATTTCTTCTCTTTTAACACAGGTTAGGGAACCTACAATGGCTTTCTTTGCAAGAACGCAAATTCAATTCCCTGCACGTTACCCTAGGCAAAAGAGAAAGGGATGGGGAAAAGTTCAGTAAAATACTGAAAACTGTGTCTTTCACTTAGCATTGGGATGCAATTCCCAACCATTTACCCCCACCTCCATTTCCTCACCCCCCCCCCAATAAATACACCCAGGTTTTCACCCCTTATTCTACACACAGTGGTGTCTCAACAACAGTCTCATCTTAGTTTTTCTCTATCACTTGCCGGAATTTCTCTTGGAGAAAAAAATGTAACTGCGAGAGAAATCTTGAGTGACACAAATTCAGTACAAATATACCTCATTTTATTGTACCCTTGTTTCACTGTGCTGTGCAGATAGATGTCGTGCTCTCTTTCACCAATTGAGGGCAAGCCTTCCCCCAGCAAACAGATTCTGAATACCGGCTTTACTGCAGTGGTCTGGAGCCCACCAAACCCATGGTATCTCCAAGGTATGCCTGTATTTCAGTATCTTACCCTTTTCAAACTTTATCTTAATGAAGGAGTTTACTATTTCTCTTCATTCTCCCTTCTGAAAGTGTGTTAAGGCAGTAAAATTTCCTTCTCCTTGTATCTTGTTGTGATGGCTGCCTTAATACTTATTTTGGTACAGTATCTGAGGCATCAAAAGGGGAACTTTTACTTCTTTTCTTCAAAAGAGTATCACAAAACCAAATTTCAGCCTTATCTACCAAACAATTTAATAATTAAGCTGCTCTTGTAATTCTTGCCCCACAGAAATACATGTTTGTTCACCCAAACATGTTCTAGAATGTTCAACAGCAGTGCTATTTGTAATGGCCAAAACAACCTGACAACTACACAAATGGATAAATATTGGTACATTACCATAGTGGAATACAATTTAGTGCTGAGGATCAAAAAATCAACCATTATATGCAAAAATACAAATGGATTTCACAAACATATTATTGAATGAAAAAGCCAGGCCCAAAACAGTGCATGCTATATGCCTCGGTTTATATCAAGTTCAAAAACAGGCAAAGCAAACCTATGCCTTTAGAAGTCAGAGCAGTGGCCAGCATGAGAGGGGTAGTTAAAAGGGGAGCATGAGAGCTTCCTGGGCTAGTGCTAGAAATGCTCCGGTTAAATCACGGTTCACTTGGTAAATAAATATTCATCACTAGGATGAATGTATGTGATGTGTACACTTTTCCCAATGTACAATGTAATTAAATTTCAAAGTTAAATGAAATGAAATTAGCTGTTTCTCTCAAGAAATAGATTTATAGGTGTGAAAATCAGACTGGCTCAGCGTAGTAAAATGGAGCTAAAGAGCTGGACTCAGATTCAAGATTTTACCATTAATTATACAATCTTGGCTTCTCTGGCTTTCACTCCTATAAAATGAAGCGAACAGCAAACATTAAATGACATAACAGTGCATTTTTTAGCAAAAAGGATGTACAAACACTTATCACAATTGCCTGAAATATGCTCTTTTTGTGGGTTCAGGAAAGCAAGCATCTCTGAAAGTAGAGCAAAGGTGCAGACCGAGATTTCTCCTTCAAGTGAGTGGATCCGTCCGTGGCATCTCATCTCATCATGAGAGTTTCCAAAACTCTCAGTGAAGTTCTGATCTTATCCTCTCTGAAAGCTCTCAATCACTCTACACCTTAGAGTCCAGACCAACAATTCCAAATAGAAATATCATGAGAGCCACATGTGTAATTTTGAATTTTTTAGTAGCCATATTTTTACGTAATAAGAAGCAAGTAAAGTTATATTTTTACCTAATCCTTATGTGCAAAGTATCAGCATGTAATACTTTTGTAACCAACCTGAAAAAATGTTAAATAAATATTTTGTCCTTTTTTGTATACTAAATCTTTGAACTCAGTGTATATTTTACACCCACAGCACATCTCCACATGGACCAGCCACATTCCAAGTCTCAAAAGCCACATCACATGTAGTTAGTGGCTACCATCTTGGATAGCACAGGCTGGAGTCTAACTGGAACACGTGATTTCAAACCATTCTGGGAAAAAGGCCTAAGATCATGTAAACCCTACAGGGGTATGTAAAAATCTTCCTAAACCTGGCTCTTAAAAGTTGAATATACTTAAATTTTCAACAGCTATGATATTAAATTCAACACCAATCTCCTAGTTACTCAATATTCAAAATGGTGATCTAATAATCTACAATTTGGTAAGATGCTATGATTATTAAAAATAAATTTATAAGTTATAACAGTTTTTGGACATTGAGACTGTCTTATTTATGTCCTTCCCAGAATACTCAGCCCCCTGCTTTGTACACAGAAAGTGCTCTGTATATATTTAAGGTGAAAGAATGAGCAAATAAACTAAGCAAGCCAACACGCTGGCGGAAGAAAATCTAGCCTCCCACCTTACCGCCAGTTACTGATAGGATGGAGCGGCTTACTTGTTCAGAATCATTTATGAATGAAGAAATCAAAACTTGAAGAACCTCACTAATGCAGAATTAAGATTTTTTTAAGAGTCAGCTCTAGAAAAGGAGGTGAAACCCTGCCTAACTAATATTAAAACAATTATAATGCACAAAAGGTATTACAATGTCTGTAATACTTTTACTATTTTATAAAGCCATTTGTCAACATTACCTCATCTAGATGACATACATACACCAAATATTATTGAAGGCCCTTGTCAAAGTAAAGTTTCATTGCCCTATATGCCAAAAGAAAATATATCTGGAAACATGCGCTTAAACCAAATAACTCATGGTTACATGGCCTTAAAGAACACCTTTTATTCATAAGAAGTTTTCCAACTCATTTTTGCCGTATTTTATATCTGGCTGTAAGTCATTTAAGAACTTCCTTATTTTGGAATTTTATGACTATCATGTTAAATATTAGTTTTACCATGGACATCAAAAGAATAAGTGACTAATTACATAAGGGGGAAATATGAAATGAATCATAAATTCCATCTGAACTTAATCAGTTAAAAGGACAAGTAGCAAAATATTTAAGGAGAGAAGAGATGAGCTCAAGTTAGTCATGGTATTTTGAGAGGAAAAAGCTAAAAACTATTTTACTTGCCTGAGCTCAGATGTAAAATCTAAAAGATAAGGGCCACTGTGGAGAATTACTAAAATGTACTCAGACTTCAAAGGTTCCCATAAGGTCAAAATATGGAATATGTACAAGCAAAAAGAAAACACAGGCTAAATATAAAGTCAATGCATTATGAGATGTTTTTATTATTTGAATGTCTCTTTTGACTATTCTTAACAGGTATTCAAAGTCTTAATATACTCTGGAAACTTTAAGAATAGAAGAGAAAGAAAATGAAGAAATTAATACAATTTTAAAACAAGAATCTAGTCCTATACATTAAAAAGCAAAAACACTGTTACGTTTTAATTGCTATAAGCTGCCCAAATACATAAGAGACCTAACTTTTACTTTAGGGAGAAAATGGACAAATCCACTTCAGACTGATTGAGCAATAAATACTTGCTTGGGTTTATGTATATATAACATATTCAGGCATTTTACTTTTAAAAATGTGTAGTTGCTATGACTGACATACAATATTTTTTTTAGTTTCGGGTGGACAACATAGTGATTTGATATGTGTACACACAGGGCTGGACAAAAGTAGGCTTATGATTGTTTGTATGGAAAAAGTACAAAAATAATGAATAATAAAAGAATAAACTCTGTTTCACACACGACTGTCAACCTACCTTTGCCCACACTTGTATTGCGTAACGATCACCACAGGGAGTCCAGCTGACATCTGTCACCACAGTTATCAATTTATTTCTTCTTGTGATCTGAGAACTTTTAAGACCTATTCTCTTGGCGACTTTCAAATACACAATACAGTATCATTGACAGGCATTTTAAACTGATAATGTTACATATGAACTGGTAATTATCAGTCTACTAAATAAACTCATTGAGTCCTAAGAATTATGAAAAGGGACCTTAGAAACATTTAGCCCAGTGCCTCTCAAACTTTAATGTGTATGTGAGTCCCTAGGGGGTCCTGATAAACTGCGGACTGTGATTCAGTAGGTGTGGGGTGGGCCTGAGTCTCTGCATTCGAACAAGCTCCAGGTTGTACTGATGCTGCTGGTCCAGGGACCACATGTCAGTTAGCAAGGCTCTTATCAAGCCTAAGGGAGGCCCCCACAGCCTCTGCTTAGAGCAGGAGCAAAACCTGTCTCCACTGTAGACAACGAAGGGATCTAGTTGTGGAGCAACAAGAAAAGTTTGTTTCCTTGTCTAATGATGGAAGACACCCTTTACCTCCCTACATCTTTTCTTTTCCGTGTTAAACATCCCCACTTCCTTGGCTAGTTTCCAGATCCCTAAACATCTTGATCACAGAGGATGCTCCTCCCATGGCTAACATCTTCCCTCCCCAAATAGTCCCTTGATATAGGGCGCAGTATTTCATACACGTGACAACCAGGCTGGAGAACAGTTGAACAGGACCACTGCACTGCCCGATTAAAGAGGACACAGCTCCCTTAACGTGGCTCTAAGGAGGCACCAGTTTCCATAAGAACCAGAGAACCCTGCCGCACTAGTGCTTACAATTATGTGCGGGAACTGGCACCAAACAGGTGTGCAAATTCTGTACTTGAACAATTTTTTTTAAATTCAGATGTGGGAATTCACATTTATTCCTGTAAAATGTCAGCTTACTGTTTTGGGCTTTACAATTACCCTGAGGTAATTTTCAAATAACACCTCAAATCAGAAATATTTTCAGGAAATTACTCACAAAAACCTTTAAAAATGTATTAACTAATAGGTCATACATATACACACGTGCAAAAAACACATGCAGTTTTAAGAAATAATAAGGGTTGTTTAAGAAACAACCTTTGGGACTGCTTTTCAGGTTGGAAATAAAACACTGCCAGGAGCTTGGAAAGCACCTAATGAATCCCTTCCCATCACACCCTACTCCGTCACCTCCGGGGGTCACCGCTCTACTGGTCTTCTTGTGACAATCATGCTCTAAATTTTCTTTATAAGTTTACCATCTATATATACATCCTAAACAACACATTTAGTTTTGTATGCTTTTGAACATTCCATAAATAGAATCATACTGTGTACATTTTCGTCTGTGTCTGGCTTTTTTCATTCAATATTCATACTAATGCATGCATTTTTTTTTTGTTTAACGAACACTTAAAAGGAAGGTATTATGTGCTGGTCACTCTCCTAAGGATGTCACAAATATTAATTCATTTAATCCTCCTAACAACCCTATCAGGTAGATATTATTATTTTCCCTAATGTACAGACGAGAAAAGTGTGGTTAAGAAACTTGCGCAAGGCCACAAATTATGTGGCAGAACCAAATTTGGAACTCAGGCAGAATCCCTGCCTTAACCACCACGCACACACCCTCCTCTATGTGGGGTTGATATTCCAGTGCATACATTTAGCAAAGTTGGACTGTTTCCAGTTTTTGCATGTATAAACAATGCTTCTTTGAACATCCCTGTCCATGTTTCTTTAAGCACATGAGTAAGAAATTTTCCTACACACACACACACACACACACACACACATATACACACAGAGTAAGACCACTGAGTTGTAAGCTAATAGCAGGTTGAACTTGCGTTAGGTAATGACAAACTCTTTTCCAATGTAACTGTATCAAGCTATACTCCTATAAGCTATGTCCAAGAACTCCTGTCCATCTACAAATACATTCTTATCAACATGTGTCCGATTTTAAATTTCTGCCAATCCAATAGCTGTGTATAATAAGTTATTATGATTTTGATTTACATGTGTTTGATTATTAAATTAGCCAGTTGAATTTCTTTTATAAAGTGTTTAAGTATGTGAATGCATAGTATCATTTTTTCTATTGGGTTCTTTGGCTTTTTCTTATTGATTTATATGTGTTCTTTATATATTCTGGACCAATCCTATGTATGTGCCAGAAGTATCAACTGACTTGGGCTTGTTTTCTTACTCTTCATGTTTCAGTGAATTCTATTCACAATTTTTTTCCAAATAATGAAAGTGAAGGACTCCTCAGACATTTAAAACCTTCCATCCTACTATAAAAAATTCCATAGATCTGCACTAGCAGTCCTCACCCCCCTCCATTCACTGCATCTTAAGAATGGTCAAGGGCTATTATGCTGACAATGATCGATACAGAGAAGACGGCTGATGAATCTGACATCTATAAATCACGAAGGGTATCAGCTAGGAAATTAAGGACCATTTCAGTAAATCCCACAATATTTTGAGGACAATATAGATCTAACTCCTTTTGAAGCTTCCCCGTCCTCCAAGCCTTGCTGACTCTTTTCTCCCAGCCCCTCTGACACTCACCTCGCCACTCGCCCAGGCATTCGAGCACACACTGCCATGCATCATACTTCAGATGCTTCCATAAATCATCTCTGCTATAAAATAACAACTTCCTTACAGACAGGGACCGTTTACACTGGTATGGTTTTCTGCACATCGTATCCTGTGCCTAGCAGAGTTCTCTGCAAAGAGCAACTCCCCAATAAATCATTACTGATTTGTCCAAGAAGTAATAGGAGGATATAGTAAAAGAACTTCAGGGTTAATGTATATAACTCATGCATCAGGAAACTGTACAAAATGAAAACATAAATTGGTTCAAAAGATATTAATCTAAAGTTCAGTATGAAGAAAACATTGGTAAAAAATATACCTGAAATGGTAGGATGGGAACAGATTATAAGAAGCTGTAAATGTTCTGCCAAGGAGCTGTTTTGACTTCAGTGGGCAGCAAGAAGCCACAGGTGATTATTAAAGAGGGAGAGTCAATGAATCCAGCCATCCATCCACCCAACAAATACATATTTATTGAGCACCCACTCAGTGCCAGACAGTGGAAACAACGATCCTGAACTCCTGCTGCTTAAGTCACAGTGAAGGAGACAGATAATCAACAAGCGACCAACATACACAGCATGTCAGAAGGTAATGGAATCTACAAAGAAAAGACAGGAGAGGAAAGGGGTGGGGCTCCTGGGAAGGAGAGCAGTCCCTCAACTCCACAGGGCAGCCAGGGAAGGCTGCGCTGAGGGGGCCTGGGGAAGAAGTTACTCCTCACTGTGTCCCGTGAGTTCTCTTGTCTGTTCCCAAGGACATAGCTGGCTATTGGAACATTTTATTAGCCAAAGGCAAAGGGCAATCCAAAGATCCCAGTCCTCCCTCACACCTTGAGTTCTGGGCCTCCTTCTCCCTCTCCTCAGCCCCCCCCCCCCCACCATGCAGGTGCATTTCTGACCCTCAGGATCGCCAACTCCAGGCTGAGTAGTAGAACCATCTCAACGTCTTGTCTTCCTGTAGTAATGCCCTTGAGCCTGGCCTTCTCCCCTTGCTGGCCTCTGAAGCTGGGGCCTCCCTTGGGCCCTCTCCTGGTTCCTCAAATCCAGCCTCCTTCCCAGGATGCATTCTCTGTCTCAGGCCAGAAGCCACTTTCGGCTTTCCTTCCGATTTCTTTCCCACCTGAACGACCCCTTCCAGAAACTGGCTGCTGGCAGGGATGGCAACAGGAGCACCTGATGCCACTGCGGGGGGGGGGGGGTGTCTCCATGAGCAAGACACCAGTGTCAGAGAGGGGCAGCGCGTGGGTGCACACGTATGTGTGTCTAGTGGGTGCATGTGTGTGTGTGCCCAGGTCTGCCCCAGAACGAAGTGAGAAAGCAGTGTGGGCACACAGGCATGAGTCACCAGAATCTACGAGAACAAATGAGAAGAGGCAAGTGTTCACACACACACACAAACTGCAAACATTTGCCAAGAGAGGGAAAGGAAAAGACTCTCTAGAAGGAGCAAGTAGCAAGACACAGGGAAGGATGAGCATTAAGAACCCGAAATGCTGAGAAGATGGCAGGACACCACATACACACACACACAAATCCATCTAAAACAACGTATGAAAGAGACAAGACTGACATGAATTTGAACTAGTAAAAGTCTGTCAACAAATGTCCGCAATCTGAGGCACAAAAGGAGTGACCTTACTCAAGTGAGGAGTCTGCAAGCCAAACACAGCCTCTGGAGGAAACCGAAAGTGCACTCTCCACACACATAGGGGAGGCCACCTCTTACAGGAGAAGTTCCTGTCCTGGTACAGACTGGTTCATTTTCATGCAAACAGGGAATCCAAACTATACAGTTCTGATTGGTCCAAATATTACGGCCCTGATTGGTCAGAATCAAGTGTTCCGATTTGTCGGTACAGACACAAATGGGGATACAGTTGCACAGTTCTGACTGGAAGGGGTCGATCTCAGCCCCCCAGTGGAAAGGCGATCCTCAAAAGTCCTTTACACGAGGGAGGGACACAGCGCAGGAAACTGGGCAGCTCAGTCCCTGGCGTTTCCCTGAGGCGCAGTGCACGTGAGAGGCCTCCACCAGCAGTGGCCACTGGCCTCTGGTCATGAATTTGCACCCACTTAACTACAAGAAGCCCTTCTTGACAAACATATTCTTTCTCAGGGTCCACTATTCTAATTTTCGGTTTCCCTGTAAAGCATTTATTTCCCAGATCAAGGCTAACAGAGCAAACAAGGGAGAAAGGCCTCTGGCTCTAGTAGCTAGGAAACAAATAACAGAACATTGCTAAAGATGAAGTGTTTAGAAAGAAAAAAGCTATATAAATGTAAATGCAGACGTTGGGCTCATATTCTAGCAATTCAGCGGCTTTCACCACAGAATGCAAAAAGGAAAGGCTCTTGGGTACAGAGCTAAGATAGTGATCTTGAATGGTCCGGCCAAACTGCAGGGAAAAACAACAAACCAACGCTAAACAAACATAAACAAAAACAAAAATAAAAAACCCAGAATGCTCCCATACAGAGATGCAAGTAAATAGGCTGCCAAAATGTGAGCATGCGCCCCAACTCCCTGTGATGCTTGGCGTCTCTAGGTAGCCCCCACCCCCCACAGTGGAAACCAGGCAGCACCCTCCTTCCTGTGATGACGGCCCCTTCTCCACGGTGCCTTTTCCTCTGACTCGAATTTTCTGCCAGCCTTCCTCTTGGAATCCTTTCACGGTGACTCACAGGGCAAGAGGGCTAGTCAGCAATACCACAGGCCTCCGCAGTAGATGCCGTGTGGGAGGCGGGCAGCTCAGTGGACTGTCGTCTGTACCGGTTTTTTCCTTTCTCTGTTCAGGGAGGATCTGCTTTTCAGCCACATTTCCCTCAAAACACATCCCTGTCAGGAGATGCTTACTGCACAGATTTCTAAACGATGAAATGATCTGAATTTGGCTACTTAGTCATAACGAAACTAAAAACAGTAAGATGAAAAAACAATAGTGTGATCATCACACCTACAAAAAACAACTTTATACTTGGGTGAAATCAAGAGATCAGGAAAAAAAATGCTTAAACTAATATTTTCCAACCTTTCACTAACAGCTAGGGCTGAAACCACATGTTTTGAAGGTCTTGCACTGTGTTATTATTAGAAGTCACAATTCTATTGATACTGATGAGTCATTTGTATCGGCGGAAACCAAGAACTTCCATCAACATCATGTTACACACAGTCACTGTGGCTTGGCTTTTTCTTTATTACTGGTCAAAGCTGCTGCAGAATGCTTACTGAAGCCAAAAAAAAAAAAAGAAAGAAAGAAAGAAAGAAAAGGAGGAGCTCTCCTTAGGGTACGTGAAGCTTCTTTTCCTTAGCAAGCTCACTTCTCAAGATAGTTTAGGATGATTTAATCAACCCATAATTACAAAATGAAGTTTATTTAGAAATCTCGAAAAAGTTACATTTCACACTTACAGAGGAGAATAAGCAGAAGTGAACTACAAAAACAAACGGCGAAACCATCTCTGAAAACACATACCAGCTTTAAAAGGACCCGAGGTCAGGTGTGTGTTTGTTTTCCTTAACCTGAGTAACATGCAACAGACACCAACCAAATCTGTCATTACTTAAGGACTGGAGCCACACAAAACAATGTCGGGCTAGCCCCCTCGGCACCCAGTCTGCTGCTCCCCCACTCAAGGCACAGGCTCCTCGCTGAGGGAGAGGCAGGTCAGGTTTCGGTTACACCAAGAAAGCCAAAGTTAAAAGGTTCATGAAAGTTCCTTCTGGTGCTAAGGAGAAAATAACAGCAAGTTCCCTTTCCCTTAGTATCTCCTCTTTCCCTTTCTACCTTAAAGAGTCCCAGAAATGTAAAATGATTAAGAACCAGTTTTCCCAAGGGATCCCCAGAATTGCTGACTCTAATGTAGCCTCTAGTAAGGTAAAAATATGCCGTTTTCTACCCTGCAACCAGAAGGCTGTGTTTGGCAGCTGGAAGAAGATGGGAACTCGTCTCAGCAGTGAGCACAGCTCTGAAAATAGCCTTCCAGCAGCTAGACTGCCCGCTGCTCTCCTAAGGCAGCTCTGGCACTGCGGGCAGTTGACAGTGAGGCCAGCTGAGCCCTGCAACAGCCGCATGAGTCAGCAAACGCTTCTGGTAGGAAACTGCTGACAGACGAAATTACTCCTGCATATAGAAGGTGCACACACCTACGGGGCAAAAACAAAAACAAGGTACATGCAAATTAGCAAACAGGAACCTCGCTTCCCTTGCAGTTGCTATTTGCCAAGGTTAAACCAAAAATATAATCTATGCCACCCCTTCAGAACTAGTACCAGCAACTAATAGTAATTAACAGTGGTAATAAACAACTTACTCTCAGTGTTGTGATGTGTGGAACAGCTGCATTCAAATCTCACAAGCTAGTTAATTTTAACCGGCTTTAATTTTAACTGGATTTAACTGCTTTTCCTCCCTTTTGAAAAAATCAAAATAGTTGCCATATTGACCACAAGAACTGGTAACAGACAAGCACAGTTCCTGTTTTTCAGAGGGGACTTACTTTTAAACCCACAATATCAAGATGCTTAACATAAGTGGAAATTAAAAATTTAGTGTTTGATGTGGGAGACACAAACCTGTACACTAATTCAGATCCCACAAACGTTGTGGAGTAGTCACATCTCCGGCTTCATCCCATGCATCTTTCATTTTTGTTCTCATTTAATACATGACCCAAAAATCTACATGGAAACAGGTCGTCTGAAACTCAAGACACCTTTTCCTGTAGAAACAATGTCATGCCAGTGATGTGACGTTCCAGGACATGCCTTGAAACCATCTCAAATTTAAAGTTGAGTGAGAGGTTAAATTTGCAAATTAAAAAGAAAACATAATACTATAACAATAGTTCCAAGACTAAAGAAAACACTCTCGATTGACTGTGCTTGAGAAAATGTCTAATTAGAGGAAGATGATGGTACATTCTTCATAAATAAGACCTGTGGACTTCATCTTTAACTTCCTTCTGGTTCCTTTAATATGGTTTAATGGTTAATTCCACTTTAAAATGCATGGCATCCCCTGACTTTGCCATATCATTAGAAAAATCTTTATCAGTGGTGAGTACTGACTTTTTTCCTCCCCCCAAATTGATCAGAATTTAGAAGAGAAACGAGGAGGGAAGAAGGGTTACAAAGAGGAGGTACTAAAGAGAGAGGAGCAGAAAGAAATGGAGTCAGGCAGGCAGGAAGGCATGGGGTAATTCAACCACAAAGACAGGGAAAACATAGGAAGGGAGAGAAGTTCCACACTGGACACCACACTCCCAGAGAATGGAGACTCTTCACATCCAGCAACATGCTCAGTGATCTGACCCCACAGCAAAGGAAGATAAGAGGTAGAGAGTCCATCGGACAGTTCCAGAGACTAGCACTAGATGGCGCCATGAACTCAACATAGCATGGTTACGGGAGCAGCTTGAGGTGGGGGAAGGGTAGTATGGGAGGCAGTTTGGACTCCCCACAACTGGGTATTATTTAGCTGGCAACACCTCTATCTAAAATAAGCATCGTTTTATTAATCAGTCAACCTCTACAGATGTCCAGATGTTACCACCATAGGATGGGGCGTGTCAATTTTGAAATAAATGTATCAAGTCAGTTTTAATCAACAAAACTATGAGGTGAGGAGACAGGTAAAGGAGAGCCTCTACTGTTTTCTTCCTTTTCTTTTGAAATTCAACATTTAAGCATAATAGAGTATTTCAGGTTCACTGCTGGTGACTGACAGAAATTCCTAGTTATAGACCAAGTGACTTGCCCCTGAAGCTCTGTTTAAATGTCAAATAACACACAGTCTTGCTATGCAGGGTTATGTGGTCAGATCCAGTGTCTTGCAAGAGGAAGGTGATGCTCACTAACAAATATGCAATTATATTAAAAATCACCTGCCCTTTATATTTTTAATATGCAGTGGTTTATATCTTCTAATCTGTGTATATTCTGTCCAAGGTTGAACTGATCAACAGCCCTCTTCATTCAGAAACTTCCTCCCAACCCCAGAGTGTGAAATTCTACTATTCCCATTTTTAGGATTTTTTCCTTTGGCTTTGTCTCCTATGAATATGCTGATGCTTCACAAAGAAGTAATGCACTAAGAATGCTCAGTTATTTATACCTTAGTAAAAATTTTCTCACAAAATCTTTTGCTGAGATTGGTTTTGAAAGAGAAGGAGGGCACCAGATAAGGGGGGGTGGGGGGAAGGGCAGTGATCAAAGGCAGCGAAGCCCAGAATGAAAAAGCAAGGACAGAAAGAGGTCATGGGCAGAGCCGACAGCAAGCCTGGCCTGGCCTCTTCCCAGCAGCAGCAAGTCGTCGTCCCCGACACTGATCTTCCCAGGAATCTGTGTGAAAACTGGGAGTTACATCTAAGTATGTCTACATTTTTCTCTTGCTGAATGGGTAATAATATCCTTTACCATTAACTTCATTTTTTTTCACAGTTTGACTCTTCAGGGCTCATCATTTGCATAATATGGAATCTTGAACCCATGCAGATATTCCACAAATCAATGCAAGTAATTCTCATACTAAATCAGCAGCTTTAATTTAAGCTCATCATTGTTTGCATAGATATCTTTAACACTCATCCGCTTGATTTTTTTTTTGAATCACTTAAAACTTCAAACAGTAACACACTAAGTATCTCTCTATTTCGCTGTCTCCAAGAGGTGAACTAAATACTGAAAAATAAGTGTGGTACACTCATACACTTGATCTTTTCCCAAAATGAGCTACAGACACCTGGTTTTCCAAAAGCTCCCAAGAATAATGCCTCTTGACTAAGGAATTGGGTGTCATCTGGCCCAGGGCAGGTCTGAGTCTGCATTCCAAACAGTGACCCTGCAAACTTGAGGTAACTGGGGTCACTGCCAAAGCTGAGTCCTCCAAAACCATTCAGATCTCTGGTTGAGAGTTGCAACATGCTAATCTGGCAAGATAATCGCTTCCTGAAATTGACTAGAATGAGAGCAAAGGTTACCTGCTTTTATCTGTTACTAGTGGCTAATATTTCTAATTAGGAGCTCTAAAAGAATTGGATCTGAATGAAATTCTTCCTCAGCAGTAGAATAATCAACCTATTACAGGAATAGTTTCTTTCATCTTTTCCTAGCTCATCAGAAAAAAACCTAAAAAGCTAAAAACAAATTCTTCCCATAACAGGGGGCCGGGAGAATGAGCTACCGGAAAACCCTGGGGGCAGAGCCATGGGACTCATGTTCTATGCTCAGTTCTCCTTTTGTCTTTACATGTCATCACTTCCACTTTCTGATCCCCAAATGGTAACTCCAACCTGAGGAATGCCATTTTAGAAAGTGGGCTGTGTTAAAGACAGGAGACACCTTCACCTCGATTCACTGAGAAATTATTTTTCAGTTTCATCTTTCAGGTAGGCATCAACAAAATATCCACTATTTTGGTGAATATGCCTGTATTTCCACTTCTGAGAACCGCTGGAGAGCATTCCCACCTCCAGTGAAGAAGAAAGGAAAAGGGGGCGGAGCAGCGTGATGGCTGGGAGAAAAAGCTCTAGTGTCAGACGTGGAGTTCCCAACCCCAGCTCTACCACTCATTAGCTGGGCAACATCTGTGCCTTGGCTCCTAATGATCACACCTAGCTCTGGGTTGTCACCAGGACTGAATAAGTTAATATGAGTAACACACAGGAAGCTCCCAACACAGGTTAGCTATCGTCGAAGGAAAAAAAACACAGGCATTTTAGTTATAGAATAGTCAGTGGACAAGCACCACCATATGATTACACTCATAGGTGGAGTCTAATGAACTGAACTAATGAGCAAAACAGACTCATACATGGAGAGCAGGCTGACAGCTCTGGAGAGGGCTGAGGGGGTGGAGGGACGGAGGGGAAAAAACAGAAAAAGAAAAGTACTCACGGACACGGACAACACTGTCTAATTGCAGGGCAGGGGTGGAGGTGGAAGAGGGTATAGGGGGATAAATAACGGTGTGGCTCAGAGGGTTGAGTGCCCGCCTGCGAACCAAAAGGTCGCCAGTTTGATTCTTAGTTAGGGCACACGCCTGGGTTGTGGGTGGGTCCCCAGTTGGGGGTGTGCAAAAGGCAATCAATGGATGTATCTCACACATCAGATGTTTCTCTCCCTCTCTCCCTCCTTTCCCCTCTCTCTAAAAATAAATAAATAAATAAATTTAAAAGGTAAATGGTGATAAAAAATAAGATAAAACCTTCCTGTACTTAAATAAACAGGTACCGTCAACACTCCTGAACTGTGCCAAGAATAGCCTAAATAATTAATTGCTCTTGGTCTTTGGATGCTTGAGACCCTCGTGCTCTGGGGTAGGCAGGAGCTGGACTGGCATTTCCACTGAAGATCCTTGCTTAAGTCCCACACATACCAGCCAACTGGGAGGAAGTGTCTATGTAGCTTCTAGTCATTCAAACATTGTCAAAACGACCCCAAATATGTTCAAAATGAGAATGCTAACTTGCATTTTTTCCAAGTATGAAACTGAACAGTATTCTTGGCAATTAGCAATTCTGTTTCTATCAGGCTCTAAAACCACAGGTAAATAAATCAATTCTGGACTCTGTATACAAGAACCATTATTTGCCAAAATGGCCTAAGGGGTTATATCATGGTTTACGCAATACTCCAAAGGGCCAAAGACAGTACTGAATTAATAGGGTTAGGAGGCTGGGGAGAACGAGGAAGCCCCAGGTTCAGATGGACTCTGACGGCAGTTCACTCTACAATTCCTCAGGGAGGACTGCTCCAACCTCCCACCAGGTCACATTTACCTACTGGACTCTCTGCTGCCCCAGACCTTTCCTTCAGAGAACAGGCAACGGGTTACCTGTTGCTTTCTGATGGATGGCCTCCCTCCTGCCAGATGGTAGGCTTCATGAGGCAGGGACCAGAACTGAGTGTGCTCCCCACTAGCACCATGATTGGTCGGTTAGCACCGTGCCTGCCATGTAAGACATATTCACTATATGTTTGTTTAGTGAATGAGTGAATGAATGAGGCATCTGCCTATAAAGAAAGGCATTTCTGAACATGTGGCCCATTCTGTGATAGCCATAAACTTCTGCTGTTTACGAAAAGACAGGGTGGGAAGAAAAATAAAAATTGCCAATAATCTGTGGATATCGGTACACTAAGGAAACTTGCTGAGCCTGCACCTTCTCCTTATTTCCTACTTACAAAATGGAAGTAAGCACGCTGGGCTCTCCCCTCTTTAAACTCCAAAGTGGGAGTCTAAGCCCCCTATGGGTTAGACATGCAGCATCCTGAGGAAACTCCGGAGCATCTGCACAAAGTGATGGGTGAAGAGAAGGATGGTGCAAGACTGGAACTGGTGGAGGACTTGGACAATCAAAAAGCTTGCTTCCGAAATTAACCCGGAGCCAGCTGCAGGCTCAGGAACAAATGAAGACAATTACTAGAAGTATGGGAGGACTGGACAGTGGAGGATTTAAGTGCTTGGAGAAAGAAGAAAATGAAAACTGACAAGGATGGGAGGGAGCCTGTAACCAAAAGGCAGCTCTCAGGGGCATCAGCAGCGTGTCCTACAGCCTCCCGGAGAGGAACAAAAGGGTCAGGGAGGAAAGTGACACATCTCGGTACCAAAGGACAATTTATTATCAGGCTAAGGAACAAAAGAGAAGTTAACCAGGGCAGGTGCTGAAGAAATGGTGATTATGAAGTCACTGGGGAGAACTGAGACATTTTGGCTGTAATGCCAGTGACTACAATGAACGAGCACATGAAATGCTTTCAGATTGGGGAGATTTATTATTTTGGAAAAAACAGCTCAAGGGAAAACAAAAGCGAAATTCCTGCCTGACTTTTGAAGCAGTGCCACTAGTAGGACAAGGTTCAATTCCCATATTCTTTAGAAAAGAAATGGCCCTTGAAAGGACATAGTGGTGACTCTGAGGGCATTCCAGCTTTAGGGAAACCGAGGAGCATGCCAGTCGCCGGTCGTAAGATTACGTTTCAGTTTTAGGTAGACTGACATTCGAAATTAACGAGATGGAGGGAGGGAGGGAGGGAGGGGGAGAGAGAGGGAGGAAGAAAAAGAGTGAAAAAGAAAAAAGTAAAAGAAAAAACCCTTGAATTGACAAAGAAAGAACTACTTTTCTATTCAATGTCACCCCAGACAACCCCTGCCCCGCCCAATAAAAGGTGGGTAATATTCTGGGCAATCTTAACGACTTTACAAAATGTTTAGTTCACATCAGGTTTCACTTGGGACTTGAAAATCTTGTAAATATTTACATAAAATGTAAAGGGGGGACAGGAATAGGTCACACACTGTCATTTGTTAAACAGAAACAACTCTCCATCGCTCCTGAGGCCTTGGTGCTGCTTTTCCAAACAGAGCGCCAAGTGTGCCAAAACTTATCTTCTTTTCCAAGGAAATGCCAATTTTTTCAGCCAGCCCTGACTTCTGAACTGCAAGTGTCTCTGATAGGGCCATGTGTCTCTGATAGGGCCATACGTCACTGGAGCTTCTTTGACATCCAGATAGGGAGAGGAGAGGAACAGGGAGGTGGAAGTGGGGTTTGCTGTCTGAATCACAGGCGTTGACAAATCTGTTCCATCTTCTATTGGTTTTTTTGTACATGAGGGCAGGAACCATGCTGACTATATGCGATGTTCCCTATCCCACACCCAGTCATCGCCTCAGGAATAGATTATGTACATAGGATGGCAAAATGACCCTCCCACAGTCAGGAAAAGACACACTGCCTTCAGATGAAATTCTTTCCAACATAAAAGAACTGTTCTCTTCTGTAGAATGGGCACAATGCCTACTTCACAGGGTTATTTTGAGGAGTCAATGAGTTACATTTAGATAAAGTTATTAGCACTGTTTCTGGCACATGACGAGCAGTCAATAAATTACAGCTATTACTTTAGTGGGTCTTTTCAAATGCCAAATTTTCGCCGAGGTCCTCAAGTATCAAGATTAAGTAGCCAAGATGCCCTATCTGGTCAATAACAACTAAATAGAGGGTAGGTAGTTCAAAAGCTATGAATGATTTACCTGCAGAGGATTACAGGGTGTCCATGGTGTTAATTTTTTTGGCCTTTCAATGTGTATCCTCTGTTAAAAAGAAAGCTATCAATCCTCGAGTGGAACTCAATGTTGATTTCAAGCTTTACTTCCCTCGTATCATTCAATTTCCCCAACAGCTCTGACCTGTAACCCATTCATTTTGGTGGAGACTCCCAAATCATCTTCTATGGGCCAGGCCTTTAGAAAAAAAGCCAAATTCAGAAACATCAAACAATAAGACGTATTAGCCCATTCAGTGGGAAAACCTGCAGGCCAGCTCTAGCTCTGACAAGTTCTCATCCAACAGCTAAAACATTTTTGAGCTAATATTGAAAAATCAGGATATTTCACATAAAAATCCGCATATCCAGGTTCCCTTGGAAAACCCAGACGATATGGTAAAACAAAGCCAATATTCCCACCCATTCCCGCCTCACAAAAAAGAAACTGGGACAAAGTAGCAGTAACCTGCCACTCCACCCTATGCCTCCCTCCTTCACCAGGACCAGTGAAAAATAAAAATGAAGGGCTCCATGTTCAATAATTACTAAAGATTTCAAGGAGACAACAGCTGGAGACAAAACCAAATGTGAGGTCCTTCTGAGCAGATGAGGGGAGGGGGCCCCTGTGCAGAGGTACAGATCACATGCCCATGAAACTGGCTCTGCTCTCTGCCCCTTCACCAAACAGGAAAGATATTTATGTAACTAAGTCTTCTGTCCTTCATTCAGCACCAAGTCAGTGTTTACACCAAGCCAGATACCACAGCCCCTGAGACCTGAGGTGCAAAAAGTAGGGCAGTGGAGCCCCGTACAGCTGAGCCAGGGAGCCACTGGGATCTCTCTCTTCCCTTGTGAGGGCTGGATCCATACCAGGGACACTAAGCATGAGTTAATCCAAGGAAAATTAAACTGCTCCCAACAATACAGATTGGTTTGAGCCCTTTTGTTGGCATCACAGGAGTCTCGATCACAGATTCTAAGCAACAGCTCACAGCGCTAATGAATAAGTCCCTTCGGCTGTGCAGACAGTGGGCCCACAAGTGAGGAGCTGGTCTAGGGGAGATTTGAACATGAACCTGACCATCTGGCTCTCTGTGACTCACTTTGATCACAAAATGAATTGCAACAAATTGAAGAGCACATGGCCAGAGTTAATTGTCTCATCTGTAATCTGAACCTACTTTTGAGCAGTTATTACTACCCTCTATCAGGTGGAAACGTTTCCTACCATCACTGCTAAGTGCATTTTCCTGATGAACTGTAATGGATCATTAAATTCCATATCTGAATAACAATACTCTGCACTTATGCAGTGCCTTTCATCCAGGAATTTCAAGGCAGTTTGCAAATAATTAAGCCCCTCACACAGCAGCCAGAGGTGAGGGACTGGAAGGGACTTGCCTGGAGACACTGAGTTAAAGGCATAATTCGAAAGAAAGACTAAATGGCTTCCTCCTAGGCACTAGTAATACCGAAAAGTGAACTGGCGGGGAAGTGGTGTCCAGATTTCCTCCCTCGCCTTCTGCCTTACTTCTTTTCCATGGCAGATCCTCACGTGCAACACAAAAGAAGTGCTCACAGGGGTGGTTCATAACTTAGCGATGAGTTCAGACATACATATATATGAGGAGACTGTTTCTCGATATAATCCTGGCATATACAATACAAACTGACATTTCAATCCACCTGCAGAATTGACAGATACCAGAAGAATTAACTCAACACGTTTATGATTACCAAATGGCAAACCCAAAGCCTTCCAAAATCCTAAATGAAAATGCTGCTCTGCACAAATAAAATATGTTTTAAAAGTACTTTATCCCATAATTGTGTATTCCATTTCTGGGACCCCATATGAGTAATTTTCAGGTTTCCGGAAGAGCAAATATAATGGAAGTGGGCAATCAATGTGTTTTTTCAAACCAGAACACTAAAAGGGAAAAATCATTTCAGCCACTCAAAGTTTTGTGGTGAAATTATAAACTTCTGAAAAACTGAATTTATAATGGAAATCCTGACAGACCTTTCACTGGAACAGTCTGAGTGCAACACTGTAATTTAGCAATCTCGCTTACAGACTAAAGACTAATTCTAACAAGATGTCATTTTGACTCACGTTTATTATTACCTGCAAGCATGAAAACTGCCCTCTGCTCGAGAGCTCCTGGAGAACCAGGGCGGGGCGATCTCACACTCTAAACAAGACTTTTTCTGCTTTACCGAAATAGCTCTCTCCGCCGAAGGAGTGGCGGCCTTTCACGCGCAGCTCCTTTCATGCCAGCCCGAGCCTTCGCAGCTAGACATGCCTTTCCTACATGTTACATTTTAATGATCTGAGACAACCGTTATCAGAGTTAACATCTCTAATTTTACTCTAAACAGACAAAAGCAAAATATCTCATTAGGCACCATCTCTGCCAAGGTTCCCACTAGGCAGGGAAGAATTTTTATCTAAAGTAATTAACCTTTTTAGTTAAATACACTCAACAGATTCAATATACACAGAGAGTAAGAGACTGCAACACTAGACAGAGAAAGTGAAAACCGAGGAACTACGCGTCTCGCTATCCGCGGGTCCACCAGGAGTCTGTGGCTCAGTCGGGGGTGGGGCGCCCTCGTCCCTCTTGGTTTCCAGGGTCCACGGGTACCCGCGGCCGAGAGCTTCTCTGGACATAGACTAAACCATCCTGACAGCGACTGGGCCGGAACTTTCCCCAAGTTGTCAAACTCGCCCACACAACAAAGGGTGCTGGGGATACCCCGCGTACCCACAATCCCCGAAGCCAGGGGTGCGCAGCCCTTTCATACACACACACCTGGTCCTGCCTGCTTCTTCCCACAGTCCGAGTTCCTGCAAATCCTCGGCCAGCCCGAGGTCACCGAGATGCTCACTAGAGTCCCCTCTCGCGGGCAGCTGGGGTAGTCCTCGAGCGCCGCCCGCCGCCTCTCCGTCGGCGCTAGGCTCCTGAGCACCTACTAGGTGCGAGAACTGCAAGACCCACGGGGCTTTTCCGCATGGGGAAGTGGAGAGGTAAACTCCTTTCCTTAGCTTGAGCTTCTGGAGTTTGGAGAATGAAGTGTGGGAGGGAGAAGAGGGTGTATATTGCACTTTAATTTCATGCAGAATCTTTAAAGAGAAAGGAGCAAAAAGCAAGTTTTTGCCCATTGACAGCACGAGCCCCTTGGTTTACCTTCCTAGGGACGCATTCCGATAACCGGTCACTGGCTAATAGGGATTCCATCCAGCGTGCAGCCCAAGGACTGTGCTGCGAGGCCCCAACCTGCCTCTCCTCGGGTCTCTCAACTTGGGCTTTGATGCCCCGCCAGTCCCGGAGGCTCTGGCTACCCGGCGGCGACTGACAGCTGAGCGCAAAAGCGTGGTGGCCGCTGTCCTCACGGAGCAGCCCTGGGCACGCAAGCGGCAAGCAGGCGGGGGGCCGTCCGGTCCCGCGCGGAGATCACGGGCTGGGGGCCGGGACGCCCGGGCCTCGCCGGGCCGGGAGCAGGGCCGTGGGTCTGACAGCTGCTCCCGCTCGGGCGGACGCGCGCCTCACTCCAACCCGCCCTCCGCACGCCTGACTTATTACCCTCTGCTCCTCCTCCCCCTACTGTTCCAAAACACCCGTCGACGCGAACGAAATACAATGCCGCCTCGCCCGCCGTAAACAGCCAGGCGAGAGGGCGCACAGTCGCCGCGGCGCGTCCGCCCTCTGGGCTCCCACCGCCTTCCCGTTCCTAGAAAATGCCATAAAAGCGGGCAGGGCTCTCGGCCGTCGGCTGCGCGCCGGACGATCGAGGCTCCCTTCCAGCGGCGCTTCCCCACGCCTCCCCGCGCACCCACTGTCCCCTCAAACTTGCCCCGACACCCCGCCCAGCGCCTTGGCCCGGGACCGGGAACTCACCTCACCAGAGAACTTTGCGTCCTTTTCCTCCTCCTCTTCTCTGCGTCTTCTCAGCCCGCAGCCCCTTCCCGGAGGCCGGCGCGGTGGGCGGTTCGGGGGGTCACCGAAAGCTCCAGGAGAGGACGCGCATCACATGGCAGCTCGTTCCCAGCTCCCCGAGTGTGGCGTGAAGGGGGAGGGGAAGGGTCGAGGGGAGGCCGGGAAAAAGCGAGAGCCCGGCGGCAGCGGGAGTGGGCAGGGGGGTGGCGAGGGCGGAGGCGGGCGCTCACGTTAGCGCTGCTGCGATCGTAGCCCAGGCGTGCACGGTCGCTGCTGCTGCGGCTGCTGCTGAGGCGGCGGCGGCTCGGCGCTGTTTGCTCCGCGCGGCTCGGCTCGCGCTCTCCCCGGAACGCCCACACTCTCAATCGCTACATTGTTGACATTCGGCGCTGACGTCACCCGCTCCCCATTCACAATAACTTTACGGGAGCCGGGCAGCGCACCTCCCCGGCCGCTGGGGCGCCGTACGCCTGGCGACTAGCGTAAGCCGCTCCGAGAATGGCGCTCCGGGGGCTGGGGCGGGGGGTGGGGGCGGGCACGCGCGCTCCGCCGACTCGCGGGAGGGGGCGCGCCTCACACTGCTGCGGCCGACGCTCTCCGGGCTTTGTGCGGCCGCGCGCCGGTAGAGCCCGGTGCTCCGGGCCCAGCTATCCCCTGGCTCCGTCCGGCCCGGCTCTGGACTTTCAGGGGCCTTGAAATGCAAGGGGTGGGGTCCGGTGGACTGGAGAGTGTGGCGAGGGCTGCTAGTGTGTCACGTAGGAAGGGGGTAGAGTCGCGGGCACTACGCCCAGAAAGGGGAGCCAGACACCCAGACCGGACATTACTGAGTTGTCCCGCGTTCCCCAGGAGGGGCATGAAAAGATGCAACACAGGCCCCCACAAAGCTGACCCTTTGGGTGGGGGTGGGTCGAAGAAGAGTAGCCTTGACCCAGTGCTGATGTTGACCTTTCAGTCCTTTCGGAGGGCCTCAGTTTGTCCCACTGAAGGAGACTGTAAGCCCCCACACCAGGGTTTTAGAAGGGGCACACGCAATTGCGAAGCATAAATGAAAAGCCAGTCTCCCCAGCTTCGGACCCAGCTCCGTCCGACTGGGTTCCAGCCTCTCTTCTGTCTCTCTGGAGGGTGCCAGGGTGTTGCTGCTGCACTTTCGGGCCATCGTGTGGCTGTCCTGTCAGAAGAAAGCTTGATGGTGGTTAAGATTTTACAGAAAGTAATTAGGACTTAGACCGAACGAACATTTGCAATAAAAGAAGGATGTGTTAGTGTAGTGCTGGTGCCTGCAAATTTACCCTTGCCAAGGCCAGGAAATTCTGCCATGTTTCCCTGAACACCTATAACGTGGTCCCCTTGTGTACAGGCAGTATTCCATATTATTACATGTGGTGCTGATTTTTAATGAATATTATAAAACTTTGGCTCGCTCTACTGAGGGGAGGATCATAAATCCCCCCTCCCCCGTAAAATGGGCACTGGCATATGCTGAGGAAGCAGTGAAGTGTTGCGCTGGGAGTCTTGTGGTATCAGCCAGAGTGCTGCTCCGAACCACCTTCGTTTGAAGGCAGGGTTTTGAAAGGCCCCATTTTGAATGTCTGTGTGGAAAGCTAAGCAATGGTGGAAAGGAAGTTGAACAGCCAAACTCGTTAATCTGACAGCATTGTAAAGCCTCCTCCTGTAGAGCCGCACTGGGAGATTTTTCTTCACCAGCCTCTCCAGTTCTCAGGGGAGGAAAAATCTCAGGTTCTCCTGACTTTGGGTCTGGTGCCCTTTTTAATGAAACACCCTGCTTCTGAGGTCCCTGTCTGGCCGCCTGACAAGGACAGAGGATGCTGACTGACCCCTGGTCTGCCCTGGCGAGGCCATTTCTTATAATGGGATGAATGGTGAGATTTCTGTATTCCTCATTCTCCCAAGTACATGAGTATCAAATGTGATAACTTTACACATTTTAATAACCATCGCTACATGCTTTTCTCACAAGAGCCTGGCTTAAGAAGATCCCTATGAGGGTCATGTAAGTTCATTTCATTTCAAACAGGCCACGGCTGCCTGGCTGTGAATGGAGCAGGGCACGTCAGTGTTGGGGCCCAGGACGTAGGGGCAGAGATGATTCTGCAAGCTGGTCTTGCCACCTTGTTTCTGGTCCCAAATGGATATAACAAAGACTCTGTGGTCATTTCAATTCATCTGCTTGCAAAGACTCAAACCAGAGCTTTTTTAGTTTGGACTTCTCAAGTTTGAGATGGGGCAACAACTAAAGATGAAAAAATCCTAGTGCAACTATGATAGGTTGTACTATCTAATCATTCAAGGAGCTGAATTAGAACTAGTTGCGCTCTAAGCACACGTCTAGGGCTGCTATTGTGCGCCTCTGTGGCTGGGGAGGTGACGAAATCTTTGACTTAGAGGGACCTGAAGTGCAATAGGAGTTAGTTATTTCATTTTCAATAGTTAGAAGTGAATTGAGTTAAATCCTGTAAAAAAACATATTTAGAATTATATTCAATTAGGGTGGTAAGTCAAGTACTAGACACTGTTTTAACAGTACGACCACAGAGGTGAGGCTTGGTTGCCCTCAGCCTCCTAATTGAGGGTATTTGCTGGCCATTCCCTGGGTTTGTGATCTGGGCACTTTAGGCATTTACAATGTTAAACATATTTAGGTCCTTCCCTCTGTGCATTCATGGCAGTCACTTGAGTAGAGTTCAGCTTATTTCCTATGCTGGCACCATTCAGCCTTCTCTGATACACTTTTTCTTTTCCTTACATAATTGTATGTATATGTGGTCCAGAATATGGGCTTCATCGTGATACACTTCTAAGCAGGACATGATTTCCAGGACAATAACTTTGTGTCATAGCATTGAAGTCAGTAAAGTTATGTCTATAAATTACCTTGATTTTACAAAATAAAATAGGAAAAAAATTAATGTATCCTGGAGACAAAAAGATGAGGAAAGGAAAATGAAAGAAGCAAGCAGGGGTCCTGGGGTCTTCGGTTTCCTTGCCACCCAGCACCCTGTTACAGTACCTGATCATGGTTTTTCTTAGGCAGAATTTTAAATCTGGAGCCTTGAGTAAGACAGAGTGGGGCACAGTTAATATCCAGTGAGAGAGATCAGAGTGGGGTGTTTAGAGGGAGAATGCCAAAGCCCGGAGGAGCCAACATTCTGCAGGAAGTTCTGTTAGGAAGAAACTGAATTTTATTCATTGGGCAAATTCCTCAGCGTTATAGCTAAGGTTTTTTATTTCCAAACCAGATGTTTTGAAGTGTGCCTATACCATAAAATCTCAGCTACTACTGCACAGGTGACACTTGGGAGAACAGATGAAATTTGGTTAGCTTCACGGGGTGATTTGTTCAAGAACTGTTGGGCTGCCTATTATGTACCAGGTACTGTTCTATAAGCCGGGATCAGAATTCTCCTTTTAGTGATGAGATTGGGATGAGGAGGCAGACAGACAATGAGCCTTTTCTTCCTTCCTTTCTGTCTATCTAGCATCTATCTATTTATCTAGTATGGTATCATATACCATATAGAGTATAGAGGTAAACCGTGCTATTAAAGCAAAGTAGGAAAAGAGCTCAGAAGTAATGAATGGGTGGGGCCACTCTTAGGTGGGGTGGTTGTGTCAGGGAAGACATCCTGATGAGAGACATTTGAGCAGAGGTAGAAATGAAGCAAAGGAACAAGTTCTGCAGCTACATTGGGGAAGAGCTTTACACATATGAAGAAGAGTAAGTGCAGGGGCTCTGAGGTAGAGTGGCCTTGGCGTGGACCAGGGACAGCAGAGGGGCCACTGTGTCTGATGGAGAAAAACAGGAGATGATGCCAGAGGGATATCCAACAGACTTATAGTTTAGGGGGAAATGGAAGACATTTCTAGGGGTTTCTGCAGAGAAAGGGCATGACCTGACCTTGACTCCTGAAAGATCATCTTGTTTGCTAAGTGGAAGAGAATACAAGAGTGGAAGCACAGAGACCTGGTAGAGGATATTGAGATAAACTAAGAGGTGATGGTAATTTGGACTCCAGTGATAAGTGTAAATGGAATCTAGATATATATTCAAAATAAACCAGACAAGACTTATTTATTCAATTGTGAGATGTGAGAGAAACAGGAATCTAGGGAAATTATGGATTTTGGCCTGAAGAACTGATTGGTGGAGATTCTACTTACTGATACAAGGAAGGCTACAGGAGGAGCAGGTTTGTGGAGGAAGAGCAGGTATTTGGATTTGGATACAGTAAATGTCTGATGCCCACCAGACGTATAAGCATAAAAATTGAATAGGCAATTAGACCTGGGAATCTGAACTTCAGGAGAGAGGTCCAGACTAGAGATAGATATCTGTGTCATCAGCGTAAAGAATCTGGGTGTGTGGGTGCGGAAGAGACTGAGGATCGAGATCTGGGGCACTCTAATATTTAAAGGACAGAAGATGAAGAAAATGAAGACAATCTGGCCACGGTGGCTGAGAAACAGCAACCAGTGAGAGAGACGGGGAGAGGGGAGTATAGCTTCCTGGGGCCACGTAAAAGAAAATGTTTTCAGAAGCGGGGTATAATTGGCTGTCAGTGCTGCTGGTGGGTCCAATAAAATCAGAACACATCGGTGATATTTAAATTTGCCTTAAAAGAGAGGAGTGGTAGGGACTAAATCTGGCTGGAGTGGGTTTGAAAGAGAGAGAAAGAGGGAGATGAAGAGGAGGTGTAGACCTCTGCTTAGAGGAGCTTTGCTATGAAGAGAAAATGGGGAAATGGGTAGAGGTCATGGTTACAAATTAGAGCTCGCTGGTGAGAATAATTCTGTTAAGAGGGAAAACCATTGATATAAAAGGAGATAACTTCTGGAGGGAAGTTCTTGAGTCAGCTAGCGGGTCTTATTTAAAGGATAGGGCCAGTTCATCCTGATCAACAGGAGGGAAGTTATGGCAGGGATGTATGGAGTGGGGGGTGGCTAGATAGCGATGGTGGGAAATGTGGGGTGTCATCTTCTGAGTGATTCTGTTTTCTTAGTGCACTAAGAAGTGAGATCAGCAGTTGCTGGTGGAGGAGGGAAGGCTGTGAGAGAGAGAGAAGGCGTGGACTAGTGCAGGGTCACGTAGCAGGGCTGTGGGGCAGCACCGAGGAAATTCAAGGGTTACTCCTGGTCTATGGGCATGCCCCTGCCAAGCAAAGTGATTTCTCATTGTACAAAATCTCGCATAAGTTTTGGAAAAGAATTGGTGTATTCCAAACTACAGAGCATTGTAACCTTTCTAGTGTAACTAGAATCATGCAAAATTTTTACTTTTAGCTCTTGTTAAATTGAGCTGGCAACCCTTTTAACTGCTTATCTCTCTTATTTGTTCCATCTTTATCTCTCCCAAAGATCCACCAATTCCTAAGAGGGCCTTTGGAAATAGTATTTACCAGGAAAGGATGTTCTCACGTCACTATCTATGGTGATATAGCCCAAGAACTGCTTCTATAATGAAGAAT
Source organism: Sturnira hondurensis (assembly GCF_014824575.4). Taxonomy (NCBI): domain Eukaryota; kingdom Metazoa; phylum Chordata; class Mammalia; order Chiroptera; family Phyllostomidae; genus Sturnira; species Sturnira hondurensis. The sequence goes on along the minus strand of NW_028098001.1, from coordinate 5,010,284 downwards.
ATATACCACCACCATCTAAATATTTAAGTGATATAAAAGAAACTAATTTTTAATACGCACCATTGAACATCTGTTGTACTGATGAGAAAACATTGGATCCTATCCTCAATGAACTTAATTAAACAAATTCCAAGTGGTAGTCAAAACTAACATAAATGAACCAATTGAAAATGCAATGATTTTATATTTACTTTTATTAATTATTTAATGAATTTCTCATAGTTAATAACACAAGTATTTACATAGAAATTATATTTACTGGAATGTATACTAATTAAACAATTGAGAATGTACAGAATTTCTTTGTGTGTATTGGCAAAAGGAAAATGGAAAAAGTCTAAATCCTTATAGTAGAGGATTGCCTGCAGAAGTGGTGGTTCATATATCAAATGAATGCCATGAATTCATCAAAAATGATGTTAGAGGACTATGTTAATGGTTTATTGGTATATTTTTAAAACAATTTGCAAAACAGCATGGATTCATTTGTGGAAAATTGTCTAAGCATGCATAGAAAAAAGTCTGGGAGGATAGACACAGTGTAAAAGTGGTCCTCTCAAGACGAAGAGCTTATGAGTGGTTCTTCTTTTTGCTTAAGTAGTTTTTAAATTTTTTTCTCCAATATAAATGTATTACTTCTGTAATAAAGAAAGCCAATAAAAGTTATAAAATTCAAGACGTGTGTAATTAAACTCTAATAAGTACTTAAGTGCGGTAGGTGTTAAGAGGGAAAAAATTTATGAGAGTTGGAACAGCCAGGAAAGGTTTCACTGAGAAGGTGGAATTTGAGTTAAATGTCAAAGCTGGGAAGGATTCAGGCAGGAGGAAAAGTGGCTGGACATTCAATGTAAAAGGGCCCCCAGAGGCTGGACTTTGCTCTGACCAAAGTATCCAAGTATTGGAGAGTTGGGCAAGAGCAAGACATTATGGTATCAGGAAAGGTAGGAGAGAAGTGGAGGGTACGGGTGCCCCTGCCTTCGGACTAGGTAGGAACACTGAAGTACTACAGCAAGGAAGGGCCCTTGTTATGGTGATACGTTTTTTCAAAATACAGGGGTTTCATTCCCTTCCCCTCTCGTTGGTAAAGACCTTGTACCTGTTTAAAAACGGCCATTTTCCTGCCCGTCTTTGCTTTTTTCAGACATCCTTTGAGCACACACGGACTATGTCCAAGCGCTGTTCTATGAGACAGAACATGCCCATCAGGTTTCTCAGCTCCAGGAGCCTCGCAGGGAAGTTGGGCCAGTAGACAAGTCGTCACTGCACACTAAGGGCCCAAACAGAAGAACAAAGGGCACCCGAAAACTTGTCAGCCTGAGAGACTTGAGGATGGCTTCCCAGAGGAAGTGACAGCTGAGCTAGATTCTGAAGGTTGAAGAGATTTTATTAGAAGTGAGGGTGGGGAGTTCATTCTAGGCACAAAAATCGGAGTAGCACAAGTGCAGGAATTGTACATGGTTAGAAGTAGCAGCCAGTAGCAGAATACGGGACTAGAAAGTTTGAGGTGGACCAGAAGCATGAAGATTTAATTTACCCATTGGGCTTAATGCCCCTTGAACTTTCCCAGGAAGTGCTCTAAATGGCAGAGAAGACAGAATGCTAATCAACTAAGAATCCAGAATACGGCCCTATATTGCCTTCTCTAAGCACAAAATGTCTTTGAATTCTAATGTTATATGTTAAAAATGCAACTGAACTTCTGTTGTGCTCTATAATGTGTATGAGTTGATTTTACTGCAAACCCTTTTTTAACAATCTGTGACCCTCAGGATTAAAAATTCCTCTCCTCTACTCAAAATCTTTGATTAAAATGGATGCACTGCAGGGGATACTTTGTCTTGTGCTGTCACGGCTCCCAGAGACATGGAGGACACCTGAAAGCCTGGCTGAATGTCTGTCTGCCTGCCTGCTTGTCCGCCCTCCCTCCCTCCCTCCTTTCCTTCCTTCTTTCCTTCCTTCCAAAGTTATAGTAACAGTGAGTTATCAGTTTTGTCCATCAAATAGCCAAAATTTTAGCTATTTTTTATTCCCATCCCTATATACCCCCTGCCCTTTAGCAACCATCAGTTTGAGCTCTATGTCTATGGGTCTGTTTCTGTTTTGTTTATTCATTTATTTTTATTTATTTATTTAGATTCCACATATATGTGGTATTTGAACATTTCTCACTTAGCAGGGTACCATCTAGGTCCATCCATGTTGTTGCAAATGGCAAGATTTTGTTGTCTCTTTTTTCATCGTATGTATACCACATCGTCTTTATCCAGTTATCTATTGATGGACATCTAGGTTGCATCCATATCTCGGCAATTGCTAATGCTGCAATGAACATAAGATGCATATATTTTGCAAATTGGTATTTTTGTGTTTTTTTTTCAGATAAATACCCAGACGTGGAATTGCTGGATTGTATAGAAGCTCTATTTTTAATTTTTTGAGGATTCTCCATACTGTTTTCTACAGTGGCTGCACTAATTTACAATCCCACCAACAGTGTATGAGGGTTTCCTTTTCTCCACATTCCCACCAACACTTGTTATTTGTTGATTTATTAATGACAGCTATTCTCACACGTGTCTCATTTTGTGGTTTTAATTTGCATTTCCATGAAGATTAGTGATGCTGAGCATCTTTTCACGTCTGTTGGCCAGCTGTAGGTCCTCTTGGGAGAAATGTCTATTTCAGGTCCTTTGCTCATTTTTAAATCAGGTTGCATTGGGTTCTTTTTTTTTTTTGCTGTTAAATTGTGAGTTATTTATATATTTGGGGTATTAACCCTTTATCAGATGTATCATTTGCAAATATTTTTCTGCCATTCAGCTTGTTCAAAATGCCTTTTTATCTTTGTTGGTGGTTTCCTTCACTGTGCAAAGATTGTGAACATGAGTGCAAAAATTCTCAACAAAATATTGGCAAGCCAAATTCAAGAACACATTAAAAGCATTATACACTTTGACCAAGTGAGATTCGCCCAGCATGCAAAGATGGTTCAACATTCATAAATTAATGAATGTGATATATAACATTAACAAACTAAAACACAAAAACTATATAATCAACTTAATAGATGCAGACAAAACATTTGACAAAATTCAATATCATTTTATGATAAAAACTCTCAACAAAATAGGTACAGAAGGAACATATTTCAGCATAATAAAGGCCATATATTACAAACCCACAACTGATGCCATACTTAATGGTGAAAAACTGAAAGCCTTTTATCAAAGATTAGGTACACGACAAGGATGCCCATTATTTCCACTTCTATTCAATATAGTATTGGAAGTTCTCAGCCAAAGCAATCAGACAAGACAAAGAAAAGGCATCCAAAATGCTGTTTTAGGTCAATTAAATAAGAGTGGGGACTTGGCTTTGGGATACAGCAATGCATGCAGAAGCCAGTGAGGAGCTTGATGAGAGCAGTTTGGGTGGAGCAGCAAGGCAAACACTTGATGTGACTGGGCTCGTGAAAAAATAGGAGAGAACTGAAGACAGCAAATTCAGATAATTATGGCAAGGAGTATTCCATAAAAAGAGAGGCATGGCAGAGACAAGGTCAAGAAAGCATTTTTAAAAGATGAGAGTAACTATATCATGTTTTTACATATTGATGGAATAAGTCTGTAGAGTGGGAAATTGATCACACAGGAAAGAGGTGAAAAACTTGTTAGAGACTGCCTTGGTGTAAGGGTGAGGTTTGCATGGTGCAGCCTAGTGGGTTGGTGTGGTGGTGGGATACCCAGGTCTATGCTTTGATTTCTATATGCTTTTTGCAAATGAAAAAAAAACTTTTGGTGAGCATACTTATATTTTAAATGTACTAATTGTGATGGCTGAGATACTCACTTTGGGATGAAAGGTTCTCTTCAGAGTCAGGGAAGTCCTAATGCTGCTGCCGCTGGTGCTGTAAATAGAGAGAGAGATGGTACACTGATATTCCCAGACAGTCTGATGACTTTTCCCCAAGTAGATCTTTCTGACACTGCTAAAAAAATTCCAACTTGGGAAGGAAGAAGTACAATTTTCGTTATTGGTAGATAATATGATACTATATATAGAAAACCCTGAAGACTGTACCAAAAAACTATCAGAACTGATAAATGACTTGAGTAAAGTTGCAGGATACCGAATTAAAGTACAGAAATCTGTTGCATTTCTGTACACCAACAACGAATGTTCAGAAAAATTAAGAAAACAATCCTGTTTATAATTGCATCAAAAAGTACAAAATACTTAGGAATAAATTTAACCAAATAGATGAAAGACCTTGTACCCTGAAAACTATAAGAAATTGAAAACAGGGGTTGAAAGCCAACAGCATGCTTCTCAGGATTAGAACAACTAATTCTAAAATGTATAGAGAACCACAAAAGACCCTGAACAGCCAAAGAAATCTTGAGAAAGAAAAGTAAGTGTCATGCTCCTTGATATTAAAGTATACTACAAAGCAACAATAACCAAAACAATATGATACTGGCATATAAACAGATACATGGTTCAATGGAATACAATAGCTCAGAAATAGATCCTCACTGTATGATCAATTAATTTATGACAAGGAGGTAAAGTTATACAATGGGGTAAAGACAATAAGAGGTGTTGGCAAAACTGGACAGGTACATGCCAAAAATGAAATTGGATGACTTCCTTACACCATATACAAAAATAAACTCAACTTAGAGTAGAGCATTAAATATTAGACCTGAAACCATAAAACTCCTAGAAGAAAACATAGGCAGTGTATTCTCTGAAATCACTTAGCAATAGCTTTTTGGATATATCTCCTTGAGCAAGGAAAATAAAATAAATAAATAAATGAGACCAAACTAAAAAGGGTTTGGATGACTTTTATTGACTGATTCCCAGTTGTCAAAGAGGTATAAACAGATTTGGTTTTAGAAGGACACAGCATTAGCTATAGGAAGGGGCTTGAAGAGGCTGGAGACAGTATTAGAAATCCAGGGACAAGAGCCCAAATCAGGGCAGTGAGTGAAGCAGGGATTGAGAGGAGGAAGGTGGATTGTGAGACAGATGATCAAGGTTTAGGAGTATTTTGCATGTGGGAGGTGAGAGAGAGGAATTAACAAGGAGAGGGAAGAAGCAACCCTGGCACACAGGAGGATACTAAAATCACTCTGGTAAGGAGTGAAGTGAAAAGGAAGGAGAATGAAGGCTAGAACTTGGTGGAACAGCTCTCTTGGGGATGGATGTGGGAAAGGGGAGAATAGTTCACCAACAAGATGGGATTGGAGCATTCAGGAGGGGAGAAGGTCTGGAGACTGAGAAGTCGTGTTGAGCAAGGGAGGGCGCCTGGAAACAGCATCTCATTGCCAGGAAAGGTCTGGCAATGGGGATTTTAGACCCACTGCAGGGAAGAGGGGTGGAGAATGAATGGGCTAAGTGGGTCCCTGGAGGGGTGGACAGAGTCACAGGGTCAGTGACATAGGAATGTGAGTGGAGGAAAAGGCTGGAGAACAAGGGAAGGGAGAAAGCACCTAATAGGAGCACTGCATGTGGAGGAGGAAACAGGGTGAGAATCTGAAACTCCAGACAGGTAGCCATGAGTGGGCAGGAGAAAGGCAGACATCTTGTGTGTGCTGTGAAAATTCAACCGAATGTGGGAAACAGGATCATCTAGATTTATACTACTCTGAGATGTAGAGAGTACATCTCTACTCTGAAAAATGAATCTTGAGAACTGGATCACAGGAAAATCAAAGCTGGTATGATACTAAATGTTGAAGCTAAGGAATGAGAGGTAAAGAATTTGGGGGGTGAGAGCTAGACTTTTTTCACCAGGACACAGGGAAGGAGGGGATCGAAATAATAGTAGTAGCAGTAGTAACGGCAATAGCACTTTCCTTCTCTCTGTAAAAATATAACTCTAACAATGTTCCCTTTCCTCCTTCAGAGCTTATTGTGACACCTTGCTTTTTCTTAAATGAGTAACTAAAATGTAAATGTCTGTCACTTCATTCTGCCCACCTCAGAAAGATGCTGTAGTTAATAAACTGTTTTCAGCTATCATTACTTTGCTTAAGAAACTTGAAAAAGTTTGGCTGTGGACAGAAGTAATAGGACAATTTTCAAGTTACTGGGAAAAGAAAGCCTTGATGATTTTATTCTAATAAAAATGTACATGAAATTCAATTTTTTTCTCAACTCAGCTTCTGATTTTTTGAGGGACAAAGAATTGAGTTCACTAATCCTATAGCCATTTCCCCAAAGAATATATAAGACTATGCTTACAGTTTCTAATCTATTTTAAAAAAAAACGGACCTGTTTACATGACATAGTTACACAAGGGCATCCAACCCGAACACTGGTAACAGCTTCGTGTTGGGCCGCACAGCTGTCCGGTCCCCACGTGTGCTCATCCAGCACAGCACCTGCGTGAATGACAGAGCCCTGGGCCTCCTGCCTCTCTATTTTCCCAGGATGCTTCCTCCATAAATCTCCCACAGTACCACACACTGAGGAACTCGTTTCGCTGCCTTTCAGGAGGTAGGTGCTTGTGGAAACCCAGAGATTCATGCCCAGGCTCGAATGGGGCCTTTGCTGATTTTGCAGATGCATGAAGACTTGGAGGCGCATGGTGTTTGTTCCAGTTTCACTTCAGCACCTTCTGGGTTTACAACTTTGCCCAGGTGTGTCGTCACTGCAGGCAAGACTCTGGTGGTAGGCTTCCTTCATCCTTAATTTTCTGAAGCTGGAAAGGGCAGGGTCAGGAGGTGGGTTGGTACATGCTGTGTCTCAGGATTGGTGCTGGGCCACGATCCAGACAAGGGACCTGTATTCCCAGATCTGATGACCAGTCCTTCTTGCTAACCAAAGCAGATGCCAAGCCAGAATGCTTATTTATGGGTTTGTAACCCATAAATAACCACACGTATCTGTAGTATAGCCAACTTCACTCCGAGGGAGCTAAAGAAACACTAAACATTCTTTTCTCTCAAACTTTCCTTTTTCAAATTCAGTGATAGACAAAATGCTCATTTTCAGTTCTGGTCTCTCCTCTGGTACCTACTGCCTCACCTGTGGGTTCATTTTGACCATAGGCGATACCTTCAAAAAATAACTTATAATGAAATAATTTCAAACTTGTGTAGAAGTTGCAAGAGTAATCTATAGAACTCTCATATTGCCTTCACCCAGATATCCCAAAGATTAATAATTTAACACATTTGTGTCCTCTGTCTCTACATATATATCTATATATAATATATACTCATTATTCTTTTCTGAATATTTGAAAGCAGGCTTTCAACGTGGTGCCCATCAAACCCTAAATGCATCAGAGCATGTTTTCAAAAGGCAGCGAGGCCACCCTGCATGGCCACCGTGCAGTACACAAAGCAGGAGGTTAGCACCGACGTAGCCCTGCCATCCAGCCCAGAGGCCCTACTGAAACTTCAACAACAATATCTCTTTTTCTTTTCTGGTCCAAGTTCAATTCAGGATCACGGGTGACAGAATTTAGTTCTCGTATCTCTTCAGTTTTCCTCCATCTGGAGCGATTTCCTGCTGATGTCTCCTCAGCGCCCACCCCGCTGCCCACCCCCACTGAGTCCAGGGGGAGGGGAAGGAAGAGGAAAGGAAGCATGACAACACTCTTTTGACCATCACTTGATTCAAAGTATTGGTACTAAATTTATTAAGCTGTTTATTTAAGAACTTGTGCAATCTTTATTCATTATGTCACGAAAAAAAAACCCCAAGAAACAAAACACAGAAGTAACCAGGTGAAAATAAGTGTTTGTATCTGGATGATAATCAATAAAACATCCCAAGTGAAAAAAGATTCCCTCACCTCACAGAACTTTGCAAATACTGTCCTCTCTGCCTGCCTGTTTTCTTCCCCAGAAACCCCCTACTCATCCTACTCTTGGCTTAGTGAAGCTTCCTAACCAATCCCCAGGTCGAATCTGCTTCATGTGTACCTTGGACCTGTATCTTTCGCAGCACTCATTACAATCGTGTTCCACTCTTTTTTTTTTTAAGTAACCCTCACCCAAGGCCTTATTTATTGATTTTAGAGAGAGAGGAAGGGAGGGAGAGAGAAAGAGAGAAAGTGGAGGAGTGGAGAGAGAAGAAAGAGGAGAGAGAGGGAAAGAGAGAGATCAGTTGCCTCCCATAAGCACTCTGACCATTGGGAAGGGATCCCAAACCTCATATGCGTCCTGACTTGGAATTACTCTCAAACCCTTTGGTATGTGGGATGATGTTCAACCAAATGAGCTGCCTGGCCAGGCCTCCATCCTTTTTAAATTTATTTTTGAAACTGTGGTAAAATACGCAAAACATAACATTTACCGTCTGATTTTTAAGTGTGAAGTTACGTAACATTAAGTACATTCACGGTGTTGTGCAAACATCACCATCATCCGTCCTCAGAACTCCTTGCATCTTGTGAAATGGGAACTCTATACCCATTAGACAACTCCCCTTTCCCCTCCTCTCAGCCCCTAGCAACCACTTCTACTTTCTTTCTCTATGAATTTGACTACATCAGGTACCAGTTTTTTCCACATCCTCACTGACACTTGTTATTTTTGTGTTTGTTTTTCTGATAGTAGCCATCCTGAGGAGAGTGAGGCGATATCTCATTGTGGTTTTGATTTGCATTTGATGTTGAGCACTTTTTCATGTGCTTGTTGGCCATTGGGATGTCTCGTTTGCAGAAATATCTATTCAAGTTCTTACCATTTTAAAAAAGATTTTATTTATTTTTAGAGAGGGGAAAAGAGGGAAAAAGAGAGAGAGAGAAACATCAATGTGTTGTTGCCTCTCACGTGACCCCTACTGGGGACCTGGCCCGCAACCCAGCCATGTGCCTTCACTGGGAATAGAACCTGAGACACTTTGGTTCGCAGCTTGCCCTCAGTCCACTGAGCTACACCAGCCAGGGCTCTTACCATTTTTTGATCAGGTTATTTTGTCTTGTTTTAATATATTTTATCGATTATGCTATTATCGTTGTCCCATTTTTCTCCACAATTATTCTTAGAGTTTTATCATTTTAGCTCTTATGTTTAGGTCTTTGACCATTTGAAATTAATTTTTGTAAATGGTGTAAAGTAAGGGTTCTTTAGCTTAATTATTTTGCATGTGAATGTATGGTTTTCCCAACACCATTTGTTAAAAAGACTGTCCTTGCCTCTTTGAATGGTGTTTGTAACCTTCTCAAGATTAATCTGACCATATGTACAAAGGTTTATTTCTGGGTCCTCATTTTATTCCATTGGTATATATATATATATATATATCTGTTTTTATGACCATACAACATTGTTATGATTACTGTGGCTTGTAGTAAGTTTTGAAATCAAGAAGTGTGAGACTTATAACTTTATTCTTCTTTTCAAGATTGTTTTGGCTCCCTTGAGAGTTCACATGAATTTTAGAATGAACTTTTCCACTTCTGTAAAAAAAACCTTCGAGATTTTGATACGAATTACGTTAAATTTGTAGATCACTTTGAGTGGTATTAACATCTTAGCAATATTGAGTCTTCCAATCCATGAACACAGGATGTCTTTCAATTTATTTGTGCCTTCTTTAATTCTTTCAGCAATGCTTTGTAGTTTTCTAATATAAAAGTCTTTGCCTTCTTGGTTACATTTATTCTTATGTATTTTATTCTTTTGATGCTAATTTTTGGATTATTGACTTATTTCCTCTTTTTCTGAGTGGAGTGATTTGTTCAATTGTTATCTCTTTCCTTGAGGTGTAAGCTTCAGGAGTGTAGAAACAGTGTCTGGTGTTGCTCACAGCTGCACCCCACATTCTTCTTATAGCTGTAGTCACTGAATACATGTTCCATTAAAATACTTGTTAATATTTTCTGATGATGTCATCCTGGTTTGGTAGATTCATTGTCTTTTCTTGTGTATGAATTAAGATTTTGCCCTATGTTTTCAGTCTTAGTGCTTATCATACGTAAGTGTCTTCATATGTGTTGCTTTGTCTCACAACAGCTCGATGAGGTGGGCATAGAGTCATAATAGACCTCACCGAAACTTTGAGTTCTGGAGCCCAACTCACAAGTTTAAATGTGATTCTGCCACTTGCAATCTGTGTGACTTTGGACAAATTACTTCTCTCTGTGCCTCAGATTTCTATATAATATAGGATTCCTAATATGCATACCCTTTGGTTTATCCTGAGGGTTAATTAAGACATTGTATGCCAATTTATCAGGAGTGTATACTGATTCTAAATTTTAACCCTCAAAGTACAAAAGCAAAACTTTCAAATAAATGAAGAAAAATAGACTAAATAAATGAATAAAATCGGCATATGATTTAAGTGCAATTTGTATTAATTTGATTAAAATATTACAAGTTATACATTCAAAATTATCACATTAGATAGTTATGACAAGAGGATTAAACATTGGTAACTGAAAATCTTGATACTTTTTGTCAGTAGCAAATGAAATTCCTTCATATATCAAGTCTAATTGAATTACATTAATGAAACATTTAATTGAATAATTAAAAAAGAAAAAAATTGTATGCCAGTTGCTTAGCACATAGTATATGCTTAGCAATTCTTATCTTAACTTTGCAACTGTGGGAGTGGAGGTTTAAAAAGGATAAAGCTGCCTGTGGTCCCTCCACGGATCCCTAAGTACTTAAGCCCTGCACTAAAGTGCCTCCTGTGTGAATCCTCTCCTATGTCTGAGACCAGGCAGTGAGGAAACTCAGAAGCCCCTCAGGGACAAAGTATTTGAAGAGTTTGAAAGGAACGGAATCTCCCGAGGATGTCAGGTCCAGAGTGTTCAGAGATGGTCCTTTCATTGTTCAGAAATTTACTTGGGAATCTTGGGAAAGACTTAGGGTTCCCTGGGGTGAAATCTGACTCCAAAGACCAAAAGTCTTTACTCAGTAGATCAAACTCTGTCTCTAGATTTCCAGTGTGGACCAGCCAGATGGCCAGCATGGTCCAGGTGTACCATCACAGAGTGGGGAGAACACTCAGGAGAGTGGGCAGCTTTATTCCAGGCTAGAAGAGGAGTCTAGCTCACCTTCCCCCTACACACAGACTTTGCTGTCAGCACAGGCACATCACCCTCATCTTTGCCCTGTTTCCAGTGATTCCAGGACTTTGGAGAAATTGAAGTGGTCACAAGTTTTAGAAAAGGCCAGGATCCTAGTTCCAGACCTCCAAGTTCAGGAGAAACAATGATCGCTCCAATAGCCATATGCACAGTGGATTCACATAATATCAACAGCTAACATTTGTTTAGCACTCATTGTTCTGGTGCTTTACCTGCAATATTTTATTTTATCCTTGGGTGACCAACTTATCCCAATTTGCCTGGGACTTTTCCAGTTTTACCCTGGAAGTCTAGCATCCTGGGGAGCACTTCAGTCCGGCATCCAGGCAAACCGGAAGGGTTAGTCACCCTGTTTTATCTTTGCAACCACACTGGGAAGTAAGAAATTTGGCACAGAGGAGTAGAGTGCTGTCCTGAAGACACACCCCCAACAAGCATCAGAGGCAGGGTTTGAGCTCATGAAGTCTAGCTCCAGGACCTATTCTCCTTTTCAATAAGCAATGCTGCCCAAACCAGCAAAAGTAGCCTCTGCCAGCAAATGTTTGGGTGAGATCCAGATACCACATGGATGGAAAATAGTACTGGTGGCAGTGGGGAAAATAGTAAATTGTGCAATATGAAATTTCTCAAAATTAAAAACGTAAACTCTTACTTTATTTCTGACAAATGCCAAATATTGCTTTCTAGACTCAACTGCTCTCAGATTTGGTGCTTCGGTTTATTCTAATTTGGGTTGTGCCTTTTTATTTGGTTGGAGTGAAAACAGGAACCAGATTGGCCTTATGGTGGGTACCTTAAAAACGGGGACACTCAAGGTGAGACTGTCTCTCTTTACAGGGCATCTGTCGCACCTCCAGCCTCTGTCATCCCACTTAGCTGACACCTTATCTGCTAGTCTTCTTTTGCTTTTTTGCTTCCCCCTCCCCCCATTTCTATGCTGTTATTCACTGCGTTTTTGCATCTTTTTCTCCTCTTCTCTTCCACTCCCAGGAGCACTACCTCGGGAGTGCTACAACCCACTGCACGTAGATATAAGTACTTGGCGATCAGCCTAGATCCCTGCACTCACAAGGCTGGGAGCGACCTGGCACAGTGAACACAAACTGTGGCATCCTAAAGACCTGTGTTCTAATCTCTGCTCTACAATTCCTATAACATCAACTAATTTTGATGAAATCGCATTCCTCATTGATAAAACTACTGTTATAACTCCACTTGTGTAGTCATAAAAGAATGAAAGAGATAGTGTGACAGCAGCCAGCAAAGCATCTTGTGCATCTTTGGTGCTTGATTAAATACACTTTTCTCGGCTCTAGAACTCGCTGAAATGAACCAGACCAGAGGTGAGCAGCCTGGCATATGCCAGCTGGAGAGGAGTGTGGACCAGTTACCAGGACAGGATGGGGAGGGAGGGATCACGGGACAGGGAAAGGGCAAACGCACCAGTCACAGGTACAACACTTGCCAACGACCTGGTGATTTCTGGAGGTCAGAAAAACGATGGAGCTCTTTCTACCTTGGATATTTTAATTTCCACATTTAATTAAATTTTCTTTTCAGTTGCAAGAAGCAGACAACTATTTAAGGCATTGCAAGTAAGGGGTAGAGAAAGTTATTGTAAGAAACATACGGACTCATTTTGAAATTGGAGTTTCAAAGCTGTCAATAGTCTTAGAATCAGACTCTCAAGGGCTGTGTTTTCTCTGCTTTTCTCTAGGTGTCTCTGCTCCACGCTCCTCACTACCAACCAGCTTTTGCAGGGCTTCCTGATGGCCCCTTAGCCCCATCAGCTGGAATACCTTGAGTACTTTTTCTCTGGATCTGTAATTATTTAGTCACCACTTACCAAGTGGCAGAACCTCAACTCTGCCCCTTCTCATGGTGTGTGTGGGGAGTTTGCTCATTTAGCCTCTGTAGTGTTTCCCAGAGAAACAGAACGGGTGGGATCTAGATCCACAGATCTATCTAGGAGGAGATTTATTACAGGGATTGGTCCACGTGCTCATGAAAGCTGAGGAGTCCCACAGTCTGCTATCTGTAAGCTGGAAAACAAGGAAAGCTGGTAGTGTAATTCAGTTCAAGACTAAAGGCCCAAAAACCAGGAGTTCCAATGCCCAGGGGCATCCGGGAGAAGACAGATGTCCCAGCTGAAGGAGAGAGCGAACACGCCCTTCTTCTGTCCTCTTGATCTATTCAGGCCCTCAGTGGACTTGATGGTGCCCCCCTGCATCAGGGAAGGTTGATTTTCCTTAGTCTACTAATTCAAATGCTAACCTCCTCAGAAATACTCTCACGGACACACCCAGAATAATGTTTTACCAGCTACCTGGGCATCCCATAGCCCAATCAAGTTGACACCTAAAATGAACCATCACAGTGACTTTGGCTCATCTGCCCCCCATACTAGCTGCCATTCTAGCCCTCACTGAGGTTTGCACAGGCCCGAGCTGCTCCACAATGGTGCTGACCAACCCTACCCTCTGATGCATTCTAGGACACCTGCTCACTTGCTGTGCACACCTTGCTCCTAGGGAAATGTCTTCTCCTTCTAGTCTGCTCTGGTGTAGGAGACCTTGGGATGAGTGCTTACCATGGCAGATGACATGAAGGGAAGGGGGATTGTGACGGAGAGCCTGTGGCCTTTAGGTAGAACCTCAGGTTGGACCTAAAACCACTCTTCTGTCCCAGTACTCAAGCCCTTGTGGCCCTTTCCGCCCTACCTTACTGGATTTCTTCACTGTCTATGTTTTTCCCCACTGAGGCATTCTGAGGTTGCTCCCTGACATGTAGTCTCTATCACTATTCTGCTTCCTTCCCTGGCTTCTCAGACATGCTTGAGCATCTGCAACTCCAGGTAAACTGGAGAGTGTAGCTAGGTGCTCATTGAGAGGCCCTTGCACATTCTGTGAACACGCAGAGGATTGCTGGGGCTCCCTGTACCTCACATACAAGCCTGCATCTCAGTCTCAGCTTGGGGCCCAGCCAAGACACTCCTCATGTCCATGATATCTGTTGCCCAATAATTTTAGGAACGAATACCAGTCTTAAGGCTCTGATTCTTCTTTATGACTCACACGCATCTTTCCAGCTTAGACTCCTATTGCCTCTTTTCTTATTCACTAGGTCTTTCTTAGCTCAAATTTATGAGAGAAAAACTCTGATTGGGCCAATTGACTTTTAGCGCAGGCTGAGGGCCAGATGACAAGTGTCTTGGGTAGGGCAGGGGCCCAACCCTGATCCAATCAACCATTTTCCATTTGGAAGAGGGACAGGGAGAGGGGAAGGGTATCACAAGGAACAAGTTGTAATTATCCATGCCTTTTCCTTCAGCAGCTGATGGGTGCAGCACATTTTCTCTCTAGAGTTGCTATTGGTGGGTAAATGCAGTGATCAATATGTCAAATGCATTCATACTTCAAAAATGAGCTGTTTTCTGAAATACCGGCTTGAGACCTCCCTCACATACACATTAAACTTCTAACCCTGGTGTGTTTTACTTTTTCCTTCTCAGGGTATGAAAAGTAAGATGGAGCAGAGGAGTGTTTGGGGGACGTCTTATGACATTATCTAAGTCTATGTTTTGTTGCTTAGATGTTTCTCATATAGACTTAAGTGCCCTGAGATTTCACACAGATGAATAATGGCTCACAACCTCAGAATAATACCGCTGTGTCTTTTTATGCTGCCTTTCATAATAAGACTTCAGCTGCTCTTAAAACAGTAACTAAATATCATTAACATTATTTCCAACACATTAGTAGGAAAAACAGATCTGTAGAACAGTGACATTTTATGATTAAGAACACATTTATTTAAATGGTTGAGTTGCCTCTATTTGAATATTGCCCACTGCTTCCATAATAATAGCAGAAGTTTTTCACAGACGCTCTTTAATGGGTGACCCCTGCTGCATCTCTACAAACAGGATAAAATCTTGAATAACATGCCTTGATTTGATGTGTGCTAATTGCCTATCAGAAATGACTCAGTTGTAGCCTATCATTGCTGAGATTACTAACGAGAGAAAAGTAATTTTTCTCTGGGTGCTTTTGGAAGGAGCATTAATGCAACTGGTCCACAAGTGTCACATTAAGTATTCGAGAACAGTAATTGTCGTGGCCTTAAAGAGTCAGTGTTTCTCCAAAGGCATACTATGTGCACCCAATGTTCACAGAGAGAATCTGGCCCGTACGTATAACAGGACACAATAAAATTGCTTCACTCTATTAATTCCTTCAAAATCATGAGTAACTCAAAGCAATTGCTGCTCTTTAGCTGAACACACACACGCTATTATTCCATTGTAAAAGCATCAGACAATCCAGAGCTTACTAATTCAAAATTTTGTGGGATAGTGTGTGTGTATGTTGTGTGACACAATCCTACTGTGTTTGCTATCAAATAAATAAGGTTATATTTTGTACCCAACTCTGTGATATAATAGTGTCATTTTTGCCTTGAACAGGCTCAAAATACTTTCCAGATAGTTAGTTCTATTTAGGGTTAAAGTAATCCCCTGGGGAACACTTGGCGGGTGGCAGTTTGGTGACTGAGAGAGTAGAGCCATCACAGCAGCCACATTCACTTTTCTCAGCTCCAGTGTGGCGGGGACGCTTGTGCTGTGCACGGGGCATCAGGAGCACTGCCCACACAGATGTCTCCTGTGAGGTGGGAGGTATAAAGAGGCCACAGTGTGCCATCCCCTGGCTTGAACACGAGCACAGGGCTGGGTCAGATGACACTGGGCAAAGAGCATTCCAGGGCAAAGGGCAGAGTCAAGTGAAATGAAACATTGACTCACTGTGATAAGTGCAGTGGGTTGGAATGTTTTACATTTCCTTCCTCTGTCACCATTTGTATAATATCCATTTGGTATGTGTAACTGAGAAGTTCAGAGGCATTGCTAGGCACAGGACTCAGATGATATGGTCTCTGACTTTCTCTCGGCCTGATTTTCCTCTTTGTTTCATACTCAAGCAAGTGCTTGCTATGTTAAAGCAAAGGAAAGGTGGCCACAGGTAGCTCTAGTCTCTTACAGTCCTTATTGTTCAACATCTCCAGAGAGGGGCAACAACACTTCTCTCCAGGGCCTATATATCAAACCTTTCATCAGTCCTACTGGGTCATATGGTGTGGACCTGTCATTTAGAAAAGGCTGATAAAAAATGTGATTGGCATATTCCCATTCTTGGAAGAAAGAAGGTTGCTAGGAAACTCCCAACCAAGATGGAGGTGTAGGTAGATACACTCTGTTTTCTTGTACAACCGAAAAAAGGGCAACAACAAGTTTATAAACCACCAGAACTGCCAGAAAATCTAGTGGTATGGAGGTCCAACAACCAAGGAGTTAAAGAAGAAACATTCATCCAGACTGGTAAGAGGGCTAGAGACAGGCAGCCAGGGTGAGAAGATGCGCTGCGGGTGGCAGACAGGGCCAGGCGAGGTGGTGGCTGGCAGACTGGGTGGTCCCACATTGTGTGGATAACTGGGGAGGAACAACTGGGGAGAGAGACAGACTGTACCACCCAGGGTTCCAGGCTGGGTAGCTAAAGCATCAAAAACTTTGGCTCTATAAACCTGTGGAGGTTGTGGCAGGAGAAACTCCCAGACTCACAGGAGAGTTCATTAGAGGGACCCATGGAGTCCTAACATACACAAACTCACCCACCCAAGAATCAGTACCAGAAGGGCCTAATTTTCTTTTCGGTGGGTGAGGTGGAAATGGCAGAAAACCTTCTGAGAGCTGAGCAAGCAGGGTTGTTCCCTTTCATACCCCTCCCCCACATACAGTGCCACAACACAGCAAAGTGAGTTGTCCTGCCCTGGTGAATACCTAAGGCTCCACCCCTTACAATGCAATAGATGTGCTGAGACAAAGAAAAATATGACCCAAATGAAAGAACAGATCAAAACTTCAGAAAAATAACTAAATGACAAGGAGATAGCCAACCTATCAGATACAGAGTTCAAAACACTGGTAATCAGGATGCTCACAGAAATGGTTGCGTAACGATGCAAACTAGAGGAAGAAGTGAAGCTATACAAGGAAAAATAAAGTAAAATGTACAAGGAACCAATAGTGAAGGGAAAGGAAGCAGGACTCAAACCAACAGTTTGGACCAAAAGGAAAAAATCAACATTCAACAAAAGCAGAATGAAGAAACAAGAATTTAAAAAATGAGGAGAGGCTTAGGAACCTCCAGGACAACTTTAAATGTGCCAACATCCAACTCATAGTGGTGCCAGAAGGAGAAGAGAAAGAGCAAGAAATTGAAAACTTATTTGAACAAATAATGAAGAAGAACTTCCCCAATTTGGCAAAGGAAATAGACTTCCAGGAAGTCCAGGAAGCTCAGAGAGTCCCAAAGAAGTTGGACCCAAGGAAGCACACAGTCAGGCACACCATAATTAGATTACCCAAGATGAAAGATAAGGAGAGAATCTTAAAAGCAGCAAGAGAAAAGGAGATGGTTATGTACAAAAGAGTTCCCATAAGACTGTCAGCTGATTTCTCAAAAGAAACATTGTAGGCAAGAAGGGGCTGGAAAGAAGTATTCAAAGTCATGAAAGGCAAGGACCTACATCCAAGTTTACTCTATCTAGCAAAGCTATCATTTAGAATGGAAGGGTAGATAAAATGCTTCCCAGATAAAGTCAAGTTAAAGGAGTTCATCATCCCCTAGCCCTTATTATATGAAATGTTAAAGGAATTTACCTAAGAAAAAGAAGATCACAACTACGAACAGTAAAATGACTACAAACTCATAACTATCAATGACTGAACCTAAAAAACAAAAACAAAAACAAATTAAGCAAATAACTAGAGTAGGAACACAATAACAGAAATAGAGATTACATGGAGGGTTAGCAATGGGGAGGGGGAAGAAGGAGACTAGGGGAAAGGGTACGAGGAATAAGAAGGATAAATGGCAGGTGCAATATAGATGGGGGGGGTGGTTAACAATCGTGTAGGAAATGGGGAAGCCTAAGAACTTATATGTATCAACCATGGACATGAACTAAGGGGCGGGATTACTGGAGGGAGGAGGGGTACAGGGTGAGGCATAATAAAGAGGAGAAAAAACTGGGGCAACTGTAATAGCTTAATCAATAAAATATACCAAAAAAGAAGGGTGCCAGGCAGACAGAAATAGCCCATGGCCCCTACAGTTTCCCTGAGGTGCTTCCTTTGAGCTGGGATGGGTCTAACTTAGATAGGAACCTAGTTTTTGTGAAAGGCCTTCTTGAAGAGGAGCAGTCCAGGCACGGCCTCTCATTCAACCTGTTCATATCCAACCCAGATACTGATCCCCTTTTGCCTGTTCTTTCTAGATGTTCAAGTGTCATGCCACCTTTGTGGACAACAGTCTCAAAATATGCCAGCTTTTATAGGGCAGAGAATCTTGAATGCCAGACATAGATGTTTGTACTTAATTTTTTTTAATTCTCACCTGAGGACATTTTTTCCCCACTGCTTTTAGAGAGCAAGAAAGGGAGAGAGAGAAACATCAGTGCAATAGAAACCATCAATTTGTTGCATCCTGTACTTGACTGGACAAGGGATTTGTGCTGGGATGGGGGACCATACCCTCCAGACCAGGAGTTGTGCGTGCTCAAGATTCGATCATGCCAGGATCAAATCTTCAACCTTTTGGTTATGGGATGATGCTCCAATGAAATGAGCCACACTGGCCAGGGCTGCGTTTAACTTCTTCATGAACAGGAAACCATTGATCATTTTTGAGCATGGGGATAAAAAAATGAACTTTCCACTTTTGGGAGACCAACCTGGAAGCAGTGTGCAGGATGGATTGAGAGAGAAAACAGGTGGTGGGGGAGCAAGGTACAAGACACTAATGGTGGTCTAGGCAGAAGGGGAAAGAGCCTGGATGAAGGAAGGGAGGAGGGAAAAGAAAAGGGGACAGGACTGGTGGCTGTTTCACAGACAAAGTCTCATAGCTCCCGGGATCTGTTTTGATGCTGGGGAGCAACAGAGAAGGAAGTAAATTTTAACAACAACCTATGTTCCCAAGTTTTGGATTTGAGGCAGAAAAAAAAATGAGATTTGCATTCAATGTATAGCACACAGTTGGAAATACAGATGTGGCATTCAGGAGAGGGGTCAGAGCTGGAAAGAAAACCATGAACACAGTTATAGCTGAAAAAAATAGGAATAATGACATTATGTCCAAAAGACTGCAGAGAAAGAAAGGGGACAGCTAATGGCACTCGGTCACTCATTCCAGAAACCTGGGAGTCATCCTTGGTTCCTCCCTCTCCCTTACTTCCGTATATTTGATCTTTTGGTTATACCCGACAATTCTATCTTCAAAATTTATTTTTGATCACTCTTGCCTACCTCCAACCTACCCTCATGTGGCAATAAAATTATTTTCTTAAAATGTGAATTGTGTCATGTCACCCTTAATGACTTCCCATTGAGGCTGGGACACAATTTAGGCATCGTGTCCAGGTCTGGGAGGCTCTGGCCTCTCTCTGCCTTCACGTCGTTCTGGCCTTCATCCCCCACCGGTCCACCACACCCGTCTTTTAGTGTCTCAGACCGTCAAGCTCTCTACCAATCCCGCTCCACGTCCTTCACCAGCCCTGGTCCTACCTCTTCTCCTTACCGCCCATCTCTCCAACTCTCACTTCTATTTTCCATTCCCTTAGTCCTCACAAGAACACAGCATTGGTTTTAGTGCCTAAAGAATCATTTTGCAATCACAGACACCTCTGTGGCCACCCCTGCACTGCAGCAGTAACTGAGTGGGACCAAGGTGGATATTCAGAAATCTTGTTGAGGAGAAAGGGTAGGGAACTTTGGGGCCCGACTCATTACAGAGCAGCCACAGGAATCACTATACTTTCCCTTTTAAATGGGTTCTAGTTTTAAAGAACATAATACTACAAATTGAATTTATTTTTAAAAGAGGGTATAAAAGGATTACTTGACAAAAGGCTGCATTTTCAGGTATCCTAAATATTCTTTCTACTATATTCAAAGTAGATTTAAATTTTATTTTAAATTTTATTTTATCAACTAGTTTAATTTTATTAAAAATAAAATTAACTTGTAGTTTTATTTGTAACTGGATGTGTGAACACAGTCCAGTTCACACAAATTTTCAAGGGCACAGCAATTGCAGAAGATAAATCTTGCATGTACTATTCCTGTGTCATAGACAGTGACATCGCGTCACAAAGGCGTGCTGAGAATGACAAAGACTCAGTAATAGAGTCAAGGCTAGCACGAGAGTGGTGAGCATGGAATCTTTGCTCAAATCAAAGACTAATCCATTTCCCCAGTACTTCCCTCTTAAAATATAGACTAAAGTCCTGCCATTGTTTTCCAATGCAGGCTATGAACTTGAGGGTAAAAATCTTAGTGATTTCTTTGTATAGTGTTGGGTAGAGGATTCGAGACACTGTTTATTTCCTGCATTTAGAGCCCTTACAGACCAGCACCACTGGTTGTGTTGGGCTGCCCACAGTGCGGCTGTTTTTGATAATGTGTTTGTGTTTTATCCAGTGAGCAACCAGGCAGAGAGGCAGCCCTGGGACAGTTAACTTACATTTTAGCATAATTTCAAAATGTGAATAACAAGTTCTTTTTTTAAATAAAAAAGGAAATGAAATTAAAAACAAGACTTCAATTTAATCTGGGAGACTTGAAATGGCAGGCTTGCCCCCTGTCAATCGTGTTCCAGTTCACCAAGTCTGAACTATCACAGCGGCAGCGCAAGAGCAGGAGAGAGTGTTACTCAACCCTGAGCCCCCTTGCGTTTGTAGGTTTAATCTGGGCTCCAGCGTTATTTAAAAGGGTTTTTATGTTTCTAGATTTCTGCATATATTAACAAAGATTTTTGTAGATACAGATCTACCTGATGTTAACTGAACAGCATATGATTACAATAGAGGTAATTTGTGAGAACCCCCCCCAAATTCTGAATCTTTATGTATTTGGCTAAGTGTACACAAGGGGAATTGAGATCTAGAACAAACAAACACAACTTCATTGTATTTCGATTTGGGTAAAAAAATTAAAGCTAATGTTTGCTCAGTTTCACAGTATGACAAAAACTTTTCACCTTTCTAACCTGACTGCACCAGGGACAAGGGTGATAAATCCCACCCAGGCAACTGTTGTAAAGGAAATTGAAGGCCATGGGCACCCAGAATTTATACTAACTGCTAAGAGCTTAAGTGCCAACAGTTACCACCTACTAAGGTGACTGCATGTTTCACATTGCTCTCAAAAACTAAAAGGGAAAACTGCCAGTCACACTCTCTCGGCACATAGAAATCACATTGGTCCTAAAAAAATGTTTTCAGTCCTACCATGGAAAAATGAAATGTTTTTTGTCCAAAGCATTTAATTTTCTCTTTAAACAGATTTAAGTAATTCCAAATGAAAGCACATTTTAATTTTTTTTCAAAATTTTCATAGCTTGGGGCTGGAAAAAGAATCATTGCTGTTATCTGAGGTAGACATTGGACCAGTACTTCTAATGTATTGTTCATTTGATTTTCACAACAATCCCACAACATAGGTTTTATTGCCTCTTTTTTACGATGAATAAGACAACACTCAGAGAGGTTAAATGCATCCAACATCATGGAGGCTAGTAAGTGGCCAGTTCAGTATTTCAATCCTGGCTTCTATGATTTCATACTATTTTTCTTGGAAATTGAGTTTCCCTTGTGTAGTAAGAGAAATCACATTGCTTTTACTTTTAGCTTCATGGCTCAAGTCTATATCTTTATCTGTCAGTCCTCTTTAAAAAGGGTGACAAATTAAAATGGCCAGCTATTTGACGTTACTCTAAGGATGGCCGTATTAGATGGCCATGCATTCACGTTGATGTTGGGTTTCACTTCACCTTGACTTGGGTCTCCCTTCTTACCCCATGTGCACTCAGAAACTCATTCTATCTTTTTCCTTTTTCTCTCCCTCCTTGAGTTTTCTAACACACCACCTGCCAAATGTATGGAAGACTTACATCCATGAAAAGTTGTATGCACAATAGATTATACATATTACAAATTTTAGGCACAATTTTTTTACTATCTTGTAACATAATATAAAGGTGCATGTCATACATTTACACCTCAACACATTTTCACAGTGAACGCACCCATATAACTAGCACCCAGATCAACAAATAGAATATTACCAGTCAAATTAATGACCTTTTAATACTGAAGGGAATTTTCTTATTTCAAAGTGTATGTAAATGATTTTTGGGAAGGGAATAATGCACTTGAAATATACTTTATTATGCCCCACTTTGTTTTATGCATTTTGATTCTCATACTTTATGTTTTCTTAAACCCATGATGCCTTTAAAGAGAAGCTCTGTTGAGCAGTATAGACACACCAGATGTGAATGCCTTTCCCACTGCAGCCCCGCATCGACACTCAGCACCATACAGTCCTGCAAGTGCTTCCTCTTGGTTATTAATATTAAAAACTATCTTTTAACAACAAACATCTGGTACAGACATTTCTGTCACGAACTTAAAAATTTGCTTATCTTCAGTAAGCAATGTCTCCGTGAGGCCCTTTCCTTCTTGCTCACCAGGGGTCCTAGTTTCACATTCAGAGAAAAGGAAGTTCCCAGGAAAAGCTTGCTGGTTTTATGCTCTGATTTGTAAACATATTCTGAATATGGATTAGCAAGCCTAATACACAAACCGGGTTATTTTTTCTCCATCCTTTACTGTTAGCTTTCCCGTCACCAGTAGCAGATCCCCGTTACCATATTTGACAAAGCAAACATCACTTCTGTTAGGGAACTCGAGGCAGGCCTCCTTGCCTGTGGAAGAGCATATTTGCTCTCCACCTGCCGGGTCCCACACATGAGGAGAGGCTGGTATGTTTCAGTGATAAGTCACATTGGATGTCACAGAGGGCACAAAGCAATGCTTCAAGGTGTGAAAAAGTATTGATGGAGCCAAGATTGAAGATTAATGTAACAAGGTGGTTAGGGTGAATAGATGAGTCTGAGTTACATATTTTAGGACAAAAACTGCCCCAAGTTTTTATTCTAATGCTGGTCTCAAAGGAGATTAATTGTCTTATGCCAAATAGTTTCTTTGATTAGGCAATTTTAAAACTTTCAAAACTTGTACAAAGAATGCGTTATTATAGAGGCTCCCAAATGTGGTCTACATTAGAATTTCCTGAAAGCCATAATAAAAATGCAGACCCTGAGCCCTGTCTAACCTATTGATGAAGACTCTAAGAGGTGGCAGACCAGACATCTGTTTTTAAAAAGCTCCCCTGGCCCTAACCAGGTAGCTCCATTGGTTAGAGCATCGTCCCCATATGCCAAGATGCAGGTTCAATCCCCTGTCAGGGCACATACAAGAACCAACCAGTGAATACACGAAAGAGTGGAATAACAAATAGATATTTCTCTCTCTCAAGTCAATAAAAAAGACGCTACCTAGTGATTTACTTTTTTATTTAAATTTAATTTTTATTTTTTAAGTTTTATTAAGTTAACATTGTATTAATTTAAGGTATACAGCATAATGATTTAATATAGGTATAATTGTGAAATGATGCACTACAATAAGTTTGGTTAACATGATCACCTCACACAGTTAAAGTTTTTTGTGTAATGAGAACTTATAAAATCTACTCTCTTAGCAACTTTAAAATACACAAAACAGTTGTATACAGTCATACTCTGTACATTACATCCCCACCACTTACTTATTTACAACTGGAAGTTTGTACCTTTAGACCCCCTTCACTTCCTCCTCCCATCCCCCATCCCTTGCCTCTGGCAACTACCAGTCTATTCTGTTTCTATGAGTTAGGTTTTCTTAGATTCCACATGTAAGTGATATCATAGAGTGTTTATCTGTCTCTATGTAATTTATTTCACTCAACAGAATGCCCTTATGTTAAAGGTCCATCCACATTATTGCAAATGACAGGATTTCCTTATTTTTATGACTGAATAATATTCTATTATATATATATATTTCCATTCATCTGCTGATGGACACTAGCTATTTTCATGTCTTGGCTGCTGTAAATAATTCAACAATGAACATTGGGGTCCAAATATCTCTTCGAGATAGTAAGTATATTTCCTTTGGATAAATATTCAGAAGTGGAATTGCTGGATCCTATGATGGTATTTATCCTTTGGATAAATATTCAGAAGTGGAATTGCTGGATCCTATTTTTAACTTTTTGAGAACACTCCATACTGTTTCCCATGGTGGCTGCACCCATCTACATTCCCACGAGCAGAACACAAGTGTCCCCTTTTCTCTACACCCTGGCCAGCACTTCATCATCTCTTACTCCTCTGGTGATTTTCATGCTCTCCAAAATCTGTAAACTATTCCAGTATTGAGACAACCCCACACAGTTATTGTAGGACAGTAAAAGTATAGAATCATTGAAGTTTAGAATTAAGGAACCATAGGAATCTGTTCATGGGAAGAGCTGCAGGCCAGTGGTTAAGCAATTTATGCCCTACTATCCAGTGATATAGTTGTGAAGCCAGAGCAGGAAATAAATGCTCTGGCTCCAAATTTAGAGTTTATAATGCTTCATCCTCCATCTCTAATTTAAAATAAAATTGTATTGTGTTCAGATGATCTTTTTTGCACTATATTTACTCTGTACACAAAACAAAAATTTAGAATGTGTAGACCCAAAGACCAAAGAGTTAATATTTTAGTTATTTCTTTGAAGTCTTCTTGTGTTCTGTTCAAATGTTATTTTGTACATACTTATCACACTCTATATGTAATTTTGTATCCTGCTTAGTTTTTTTAAGTTATATTATGGTAAGCTTGGTTTTACAGTAACAATAAGCTCTTAGTGAAAGTATTTCATGTGGAAACCAAGTTTACCTATGTTATAAAAGCTGCAGTAGTTGCTAAGAGAAACTGATACTTTGTTCCCATAGGAACCATTGTTTTAAAATGAGAAATACAGAATCTCTAGATTCAAAGGATAAAACTTAAGTTTGGAATAGAATGTATTTCACACTTCCTAGAAAAAATGTGAAAATTTCTGTCTTCTGATGGAAATGTATGGTCATCAAGTTCCAATCTCCCAAATGGGTGAAAAGGTTCTAGGTGACTATTTGATTTCTCTTTCATCTTCCCCTGTGTTGACGGTGATGCCTAGAGATCGTGGTGGGAGAGTAGGGGAATGAAACTAACTATTGACCAGCTCCTCTCAGAGCAGAGAAGTTGTTAGGAAAGGCAAACTTGCACCTTCCTTCCGAGAGTATCTAAAGTACTCGTTAGGAAGGGATTTTTTTTACCACGATGCTCTTGTGGCATTTAGGTACCAGTATAACTTTTTCATCTGTTGGGAACCACTCTGCCTGGTTTCAGGAATTGTAACTGCAATGGAAGTGAGCAACCTCCAGGATGCAGGCCACAGGAGACGAGCCTGTCTCTGGCAGCAAGTGCTGCTTCTGCTTCTTCCCCTGCCCCCAAAGCATGGTCGATGTCCATGGCGGGTATGACCCCTCAGAGAGGGGCAAACTGGGCCAGACACAGTCACTTAGGAGGCCATCATGGAAGGACGCTGGGGGCTGTGACAAAGAGGGAGCCATGGACCCTTGTCCCCCTGGCTATTGTAACACCGCCCGAGTCCCCATTTTCGTCTGGGAGAAGTGCTGCCTGGCTCTAATCCATTTAAGCCTAAAAACCTATGATGGAAGGTGGTGCAGCCCTTTGCTGGCTAGAGCGGGATCCGGGGTGATCAGGTCTAAGAAAGAATATGTAAAATCCTGTGAAACCTGCTCTGTTTAGAATGTTCTCATTTAAATGATAAGGGTCCAAGCAAGAAGTTTGTTCCTCAAAGTTTTATGCCTTGTTAGCTATCTGACCCTGACTGAGAATAAACCCTCATAGTTCTTTGAATGCTATCTATTGTTTGATTCTTACCTGTATTCTTGTGCAACGAACCCAATAAAAGCCCTTTGAACAGGGGGCTCTTGGCCCTTCCCCTTTGAGGGATAAGCCACCTTTCCTCCCCAAGCAGATCATGTCTTGGTAGTGTTTACTTTCATCCATGGCGGACCGGGGGACTTTGCAGGCAAAGTTGTCCCCACATCTGGTGCCCAGCACAGGGACCTGAATGGATTCGGGACCTCCTTCATTGACCACAGGCTTCGAACCACATGGCCATGGACACACATCTAAGTGGACGAAAATTCTTCCCCAGAGGGAACAGGGCAACTGTTGGTAAGGCCCCCAGGTGTGTTAGAGATAAGAGGAAAGCTTACTGTTACCACGCCTTGACTGGTTTTCTCTCCTGAGTCTTGCTTTTTTTCTCCCTCCCAGGGTACTTTCATCCTTGGCGGACGGGGGATGGGGGTGGAGGGATGTGCGGGAAAAGTCCCCCCCACATTGATCCAGGCATTGGCTCTTAACTTTAAGTTAATAATTTTGGGTGAGCAAAAAAATTCTGTTACTGGTAATTCTGCTCAGAAACCACCGTTCAGAATGAGGTAGAACTGATAACAACTGTAGTTGTGAATTCAGTGACAAGCGGAGCCTGGAGGCACTCTATCCCCTGGACCCCATTTTAAGCGTCTCTCTTCTACAGTGTATTGCCATGGGCAGTGGATTGACTGCCTTCCCTTCCCTGTCTGGCTTTCGACTCCCCTACTGCTATTACCTGCATCTCATGACAAATTCCTTGAGTTCCAATTATTGCCTCAAAATCTGAGAGTACACAAACTCAAGACATACATTGAAAAGCCCAAAGAAAATTATTAGAATAAGATTTACCGACTGATACTTCCAAAAGAGATGGAATTATTATTGGAGCAGAAGCCTACAAACACACTCACACAGCTGTTTATTCACTCAGTTAGTACATGGATGCTACGTGTGTTCTCCCTTCCCCCAACCATGAAAGATGTCTCACTCCAGCATGCAGGAGCTAGGCAGGCAGACAGCCCTCACCAGTGGCACCACATCAAGGTAGCTTTGGCTGACAACAGCTGCTTCCCTGAAGGTCACAACCCCTTCCCAGGGAAGTCCCCATCCAATGGCAGATACAAGTGAGCCTCTAAAGGCCCGGCCCTCTCACTTCATCTGGCGAGCTCTGAAGGGTGATCCCGTCTTCACAACTGCGCACGAGGTCGGGTAAGGCATTCTGCAGAGACTGCACTGAGGCTTGACTTCCCCGTTTGCCCGACCCTGCTTCTTTGCCTTCCTCAGGCTGTCAGGGGAGCACTCCCTAAGAACCTCCGGCACCATGATCTCCATCTTTCTTTGTTTCCCCGGGGACCCCAACCTGGGGCAGTGTTGAGGTCTATTGTTGATACAAAAGACACTGTTCTGGGTGATGAGGGATAGAGTGGAGACCAAATAAGATTTCAGTTCTTACATTTTATTAGGAAGGAATTCGTATTCTAGACCAATGTCAGCAAGCTTTTTCTGTAAAGGGCCAGATAATAAACATTTTAAGCTGTGTGGGCCACATGGTTTCTATCACAACAACTCAACTCTGCCACTGTAGCATGAAAGCAGCCTTAGAAATATATACGTGAGTGAACATGTCTGTGTTCCAATAAAACTTTATTTACAAAATAAAAGGCGGGTTATATTTGGCCCACATGCTATAGTTTGCTGTCCCCTATTGTGGAGGGCAAAAAACAAGGAAACCAATAACTAAGCAAGAAAAAAAATTATATTAAAAAAAAAAAAAAAAGAAATAAACTAGAGTGATATAAAGAAATTGTAGTATTTATTTTTAAATTAACATTTGTTTTTTAAATAAGTAATATTTCATATGGTTCAAAAACCAAAAAGGCTGAGAGTGTTCATTTACAAGTGTTAATATATTTCCTGGTTCACTTTGACACCCAAAAAATAACTTTATTTATAGCATTTGTTTTTCAGTGTTTCTTAATGCAAACACAAACAACTAGAAATTTATATCCTTGCCCTGGTTGGTGTGGCACAGTGGGTTGAGTGCAGGCCTGGGAACCAAAGGGTCACTGGATCGATTCCCAGTCAGGGCACAAGCTTGGGTTGCTGTCTGTGTTCCTAGTGGGGGAGTGGGAGAGGCAACCACACATTGATGTTTCTCTCCCTCCCTTTATCCATCCCTTACCCTCTCTCTAAAAATAAATAAATAAAATATTTTTTTAAAGGAAATATATATCTCTGGTCCCCTCCCCTTTAGGCAAAGGTTAGAATACAATTTCTCTTGTTCTACACTTTACTGTTTTTTACTTAATATATCCTGGAGGTCTTTTCAGACTTGATATGTCCTAGAGATCTCACAGAGATCATTCCCATTTGTTTTTCTATAGCTGGGTACTATTTCTGATATGTATAAAATAGTTGATTTAATCAATTCCTTATCATATTAGTCAAAATAACGTTTAACTGAATATCTGGGCACCCTGTGGCCCAGTCAAGTTGACACATAAAATTAACCATCCACATCTATTATGGGCACTTTGGTGGTTTTAGGGTTTTTATTACGAATACCACTACAATGGGTAACCTTGTATTTACATCGTTTCGTAAGTATGCAGATGCTCCTATCTGTAGCAGGAATTCCCAGAAGTGGGATTATTGGGTCGAAGCAAGGAACTTTGAGAGGGATGCCGTGCTGTCATCCATGAGGTTTGCTCTCATTTGTGGTCACGCCCGCGTATGTAAGTGACTGTGTCCTCACAGACAGTCAACACTGACATTACCAAACAGTGGGAATCAACTGTGGGAGGGTGGAGGTGGGGCCGGGCAGAGGAGGGCAAAGGGGGGAAATTGGGACAGCTGTACTAGAAGAACAATTAAAAAATTACTAAAAAGTTGGGGATTTTTTGCGAATTTTTAGCTAATTTTTACAATTTAAAATAGTATCATCATGTAGCTTGCATTTGAATGACTCCTTACATGAGTGTGGCTGCCCATCTTTTCATATGTTTAAGGACCATTTGTATTTCTTTCTCTGCGAATTTTCTTTGTCTTTGGTTTGGTTTCTATCAGGCTGTTGGACTTTTCTCAATTTCCAAGACTCATTAAACATTAAGGGGTTTGGCCCTTTGAGACTCAGATTGCAAATGTTGTCTTAGATCATCATTTGTATTTGTATTTATGTTGTTGTTTTTATCAATTTTTATCAGTCTTTTCTTTTCTGGCTTCTGGATTTTGACTAGAGAGGCCTTTGAGGGGTACTTTAGATGGGGCACTCAGGGTTGATAAGCAGACCCCAGCCCTTGTTGTATTTTGGGGAGACATTTATGGAAGAAATGCAAACTACTTGGGATAGTCCCTGTGGAAAACCAGAATATATACAGTTGAACCCCAACGATAAAGGAAACTAAAAATAAATTTTGACCCAATTTAAACATTAAGAATGAAATAAAATGAACAATATTAGAGAATCACACACAATAAAAGTCATTATATTGATTCAGGTCTTGAGAAATATGATCTCTTTGACGGGGGAGCTATGATTTATCCTAATTCCTCCATCTGAGTGAGGAATGTATATATTTGTTATAAGTTTTGACAAATACAACTTGACTTATTTAAAATTAATCTTAAAATCTTGCTGTTTCATCTTCACAAATTGAAAAGCAAGTTTGCTTATGCTGGTAGCCTTTTATAGTACTTGAATAGTGGTCTGACTACTTTCAGAAATGAATAATGGATTAAAAGTACACTTTGCAGCTTACATTAGTTACTTTTGTAATGCAAAATAGAAGCATGATAATGTACTATTCAGCATGCCTTAATATGATTTATACACACACTACACAGCGTAAGTAATTCATTTTGCCCTTCACAGTGCATTTCCCGGGTACACAAGCTCATGTTTACTCGTACTTCGTTTCATAATCAGGCTGTCTAAAAGAGAGAGTCTGAGACTGTGAGTAAGAATCCCACACTCCACCTGCCCCCTGACTCATTCAATCATTTTAAGCAATACTGTTTGGGGTTCTGAGGTTGGGTGTTTGTGAAAAGACTGGATAACATCTTACAGATCCAGCTCAGAAGAAGGGACTGTGGACTAATTACTTCAGGACTGCGAATGGCTTTGAAGTCTAGAATTATAAAGGCTTACAGTGTAATTATTATATTTTGGGAATCATCCTACTTTGGAAATAACACTCTTCAATGGTCATTTAAGAAGGCAACAGTTTATTGCTGTGCATCTGGGAAGAAATCCTCTACAGCTTCACAAACAGCACCTTGTCACATACTCTAGTTTTTTTAAATTTGGAAACTGTGTATTTAGTGAATAGTGTAGGTGATGGCTCTCGAAGTCAGCTGCCTTTAAAGACAATTGCTTTCCATTTTTAGAATGTACAGATTTGATTGAAGCTTGTGAGTTGGAAGTAGGGGAGAAATTCTGAGAAGTAGACTTGCTCCTGACATTACTGGGGCCTGGGGCAAGAGTACAAACGAAGCACACATACCATTTGTTTAAAGATTTAAATGGTATATAGATCAAGTTAACGGTCTGTTAAATAAAATATGTCCTATCTTCTTACCTTCACAAATATATCTTTATAATGACCTGGTAGGCCAGATTTGAATTTTATATATCTCTGAAGTTCACAGAAAACTTATCAATTACATGTCTCTTTTTAATCTTCTGTTGCCTGTTGTCCATGTGATAGTGACCAGTAAGGGTCTCCAGACCAGAATTTGAACATACACATCCTTAAGATATGTTTCAAACTCTGTACCTATTTATGATATGCAAATTATGTTTCTTTGTTGATACTGCTGATAACTATCTTTATGAAACTGGCAATCCATTAGAATAACTGAAACCTTAAAAATAGTGAGATTTGGGTCTGTGATAAATGCTTTGACAAAATTTCATTTCTTTGATGATCTAGATTTTGACCTATTCTATTTCAGTTCTTGTGGAAATAAAATTTTCACATCAAACTTCCATTGTAAATTGTAGAATGAGTAAAATATGCAAGTTTTGCACATAAACTTTTTTTGGCCCACCACATAAACTGTTATTTTAGATTCAAAAGAAGCTTATTGGCCAAATAGATCTAATAATGGGGATGATATAGTAGAAAAATTTATATCCTTAGAGAATGCACCTTAAGCAGTTTTATTTTACAGCTGATATTTTTATTTTTGCTTGGGTACACAATTCTTGTTTGTCAAGACTCCACTTTCTTTGTTCAAATGTAAAATGCATATTGGGAAAATGCTTCAGGGCAATTTGCATAAAAAGTGATGACAAAGAGCAATTAGTACTTCATTATTATGCAGTGAAATGCTACTTTGCTCAAAAGTGACTGTAGTTTCTCCCCCTAACCCCTTTGCAAATCTGGTACGGCATTGTTCTAAAAATAGTACTTAAGAAACCTCTGTTTGTAAATCAGCATCTTTGACTTTCCACCAGAAATCCAGGGGTTGGGGAGAATGCAAACACTAAATAAAGTTATTACCCCAGATTTTTATTATGAAAAACAAGGCACTGGAATTCTGTTAGCTAAGACAGGTCAGAAGACTTTAATGTCTCACCAAATTGGATCCATATTCCATTTTACTCCTTGGGATCAGCACTCAAGGTGGACTTGGATCCCAGCTGATGGCAGCATCCCTAGAGGGCCCCCCCCTCCTCACACACTCAGAGACAGGGCCATGCACACATGGCTACACTGCCGAGAACAAACAGTCCCGAGATACCTCTAGTTAGGAAGCCTTGATTTCTGAGTACAGATTTTATTACCATGAAATTCCTTTAGGGCAAAAAAAGAATCACATCAAAGAAGCAGTGTGGGGGTGGGGAGCAGACATTGTAAATGTTCACCCATCACCTGTGTTTCTAGGTTCTGTCTGTCTTTAATTTGCCAGGAAATGCCCCCCGCTTTTTTTGTTTCTCTTGTTGAGCCAACGTATTACCTAAAGCTCTGCAAGCCAAGATGTGCCAGCACTTGTGTGTGTGTGTATGTTTGATAACCAAGTAATTGGATGGATACTGGCAGAGAGAGAAGGAAACATGGGAAATGAACTACCCAACTTTTGGAAAATGACCTCATGTGGCTGAAGATGGACATGGGTTACAGTATTTTTCATTGGAAGCCCCAGAGCAGTCATGGGGTGTGGGAAGGAGGGAGGAGTTCTCTGTGCTGGAACCTCCATGCGCCAGACCAGATGCATGCAATTCCTGCAACCACATCTCTGCCTGCAGGGCTCCATGATGGCCGACCTCACCTACTTGGCTTGGATACTAAGGGGTCTCTCAATTTTAGGAGGCTGGCTGGGTTCAAGGGATTGTATCATCTGCAATTTAGGCTCTAGGACTTGGGGCTGTGAGGCATGTCTCCAAGAGAGAAGGGATGGGGGAAGACTCAGAGACACGTTGCTTTGTAAGTAACTTGTTCTGTTGAATGGTCTTCACCCAGCCCAGATTTTATTTATTATCTCCTCTGTTCCTGCTCTCTTCAGGCCACCAGTGAAAAGACTATAAAGTCACTTAGCTCAACCCATCTTAGGGATACATTGCCTAACCTGGAGGTAATGTCTGATCATTTTATATACCACCACAGATTTATTATTCATACAATTTTCTATTAATTTTTAATACATTCAAGTTCCTACTTATTTAACATACAATGCAATTGCCCAGACATCTTCATAAAGCTATGAAAAGTGGCTCTGCATTATTCTTCCATAGTTCCCCATCTATTAACCAGCTGATGTGACAGTGTTGCCCCTCACCACGGGCAGGACTCCTTCCTTGAGTCTTCCTGTGCTTTCGAGGTCCCCATGATTCGGATTGCTTTCCTCGAAAAAGCCTGCAGTGCCATTTGGGTAGGGTGTCCAAGCCAGATCTCACTTCTTCCCTTCAGGGCACTGTTCTACTCTCTCTCTAGCCTGTAAGACATCGGCCAGGTATCCAGAGGAGCTCTGGCACTTATACTGATGGGATTGCCCTGGAGCCAGGGAGGGGCCGGTTCAGGACGAAGCCTGGTCAGCATATGCTCCCACTGACACTGACCAGCAAGAGATTTCTTTTGCAAGACTGCATGACACCAAACCTCTAAAATGGTGGTAACATGCTGATTTGGGGTAACTGCCATTCATGAGGAATAAAGAAAACAAATTGGGCAATACATAAATACTCATTATTCTAAATCTTCATCAGTAAACCACTATATACCACATGGGCCCATTTTCTAATAGAATAGCTTATGCAGACATGTCTCTCAAAATACACTTTCCTGAGGCTCACACTCCCCAGGGTACCTGCCCTGGGGACCCACTGTGCTGAATAGAGGTGCTGAATAGAGGCTAACTACCCAAGCTGTGAGGGGGGAGATGGAGGAGGCAGAGAAGAGCAGGCAGGGAGCCAGGGCAGCCACGGGCCAGGGGGAGCCGGTGTGGAGAAATGCAAGGTCTATAGACTGAGGATAACAGGACCTTGGTTCTTGTCCCCTGGCTCTGCCACTTCCCAGCCCTGTATCCGGTCTCTCTCAGCCTCAGTTTCCTCATCTATAAAACCATGTTCAACAGGTGTGTCTTAGACAGAACTTTCCCAAACCTGACTTTGTCTCAGAAGACACAGAGAAGCTGTTGGGGAAAAAACTATCACTTCTAGGCATACATTCCCCCAATATTCCCATTTTATTTAAGTCTGGGAGTGGGAAATGGGGGTCTGTATCTTTGAAAAGCTCCCAGCAGACTTTAACATACAGCAAGGACTAGCCCTCATGTCTTGTGTGAGTTGTCTGGCTCTAACAGTGTGGGACTTTAACATGGGGCTGAGGTGCTGAAGCCCTTGGTGTGAAGCTGATGGAATCCACAGAAAAAGAAATGAAAAACATTTTAATGTTGTGCCAGTGCTAGTTCATGTGTCCCACTATGTGCCAGGTGTCATTCTGAACAGTTTGTGCACATGGCCTTGCTCAATCCTATGAGTCCTTTATTATTTGCATTACCCAGGTGAGAAAATGGAATGGAAGAAAGGCGGACTAACTGGCCAAGGTTAAGTGCCCATCTTATTGGCAGATTGGGCAGGAGAGCTGGAGAAACGTTTTCAAGGTGGGCGGAGAGGGAACCCAGTTTGGATGGTTTGGTGACTTGATGCCTGCTTTGTTTTCTTGGTGGTTAAGGTGGTGAGGGCTTTGGGGACGATGAGGGTCTAATTAGCTGCAATAGCAAGTTGCTCCAGTAGGAATGTCCCGGAGAGATTTGGAGACACTGCCCCTGGAACTCAGATGAGAGGCTGGGCTGCGGGTTGTTCACTGGGGAGTCATTACGGAGTTGAGAGGAGCAGTGGAAGAGTCTCCTAACCTCCAGGATAGAGTAGGCAGAATTTCTTGAGATAACCAGCTTGGGAGGGAGGGCTCGGTGGGCAAAACTCCAGCACCAACTCAGCAACTAAACTCCTGGCCACTGTTGGAAAGCTGCTCTGTTATACAGTTTGGTCAGCAGCTCAGCTCCACATTTTCACTCTTCAGAATGCTCAGATCGATCCGCCCCGTCCTCATGATTTACTGAACCTGAGTTCTCTAACTGCTCCATTAACTCTTTGGGAAGGTTTCTCCGTGTTAGCACTGACTGGCTCATGATTTTCCATAAAATTTGCCCTTGAGCAAGCAATTCTCTCATCATTCTCACTAGGGAAATTGTCTCACTCGTCCCACCCCCTACTACCCTCTCCATCCTTCCTCACTTTCTTAAGGGCTCTGTTTCATGAACCCACATTTTGCCTGCTAATTAGTGTTTTTGAATAAACACGAGCTGTTGAGCTAGGAATCTATGGGGTTTTTTGCTCAGGCCGGTTTGTGAGTTCCTGATCCTTTCTGTCAGTTAATATTTCCCTAACTTGTCTGTTAAATGCAGTATCTTATTGCCTCCCTGTTAGCACAGTAGAGACATTTTGGTGCTAAGAGCTTCATACTCTGGCCCCACTCTCCACACGCCCAGTCCTGTGTTCACATTCCTGGTGCTCATCGTCCTACACGCTGGGCACAGAGGGGTCTCGTGGCCAGAGACCCTATTTTAAAAGGTAGATTCCCTTACAGTGTGCTCCTTTGTTCCAGGGAGTGTTTTATGGCTCTGATCCTCAGCTTCAGCATCATGAAAAAGCGTTTGTCAAGCCCCTAATTGCCACAGTGCTACACTAAGCACTTACAAAGAGAGTTTTGCTGCTGCATCAGGGCCGAGCGTGACAGAACCAGGCCTGGGTGCAGGGGGAAATTTCTATGACCCTAGCCTTTGTCCAGGTGTCCTGCAGTCTGACAGAAGAAGATGATATCTTTCCAGGTATCCCCAGGGATGCTGAAATACCCGGGTGGGGGCATGAAAATAGCAGGACCCGCAGCAGGGGTGGTGGTATAGACAGTCACCCCTGGAAAGAGGAAAGTTTAGGAAAGAGGAAAGAAGATCACGCTCTTCTATTCTCTGGGAGCCTGAAGGATGTGCTCCTGAGAGGAAACAACAGCAAGTAGCATCCTCTTCAACAGTTCGCCAGGGATGGAGCAAATGTTGAAGTCTCTGGAAGTCAGAGGGTCAGGTGCTCAGAGTGTCCCCGAAGGACGGTCCCAGTCCAGCCTGATGTAGGGACAGGACCCACCCCCAGCCCCGTGCTCCTGCACCATGTGGCACACCAAAACACAGATCACTCCCGTAGGACAGTCCTTAAGGGTGGATGGAGGCTGTGGGGAGATTCCTGTTTTGTTTGCTTTGCTCCAGGCCCTGAAAATTTTACTCTTAAGGTAATGACCACTAGGTGCAGGTATGTACAGTTAATGATACCTTAAAAGGATTAAAGTAGAAATTTTATGAAGACCAAAGAATTTGTTGAAAAAGCTTGAACTTGGCCCTGGTTGGTGTAACTCAGTGGATTGAGCACAGGCCTGTGAAGCAAAGGGTCGCAGGTTCGATTCCCAGTCAGGGCACATGCCTGGGTTGCAGGCCAGTTCCCAGTAGGGGACACATGAGAGGCAACCATACATTAATGTTTCTCTCCCACTCTTTTTCCTTCCCTTCCCCTCTCTCTAAAAATAAATAAAAAAAATATTTTTAAGAAAAGAAAAAAGAAAAAGCTTGAACCTGCTTTCTTTCTTAAGATGTGCAAAAGTGTGGATTTTAATGTCAAATCATTGTTTCTCCTCATGCAGAAATTGCTGGAAGCCTCCCTGGTCCTGTCAGATACTCAGGTGTGACCTTGTTGTCTGTGTCCCAGGCTTGTCTGCCTGTTAATATGGACATTTGCTTCTTGTCTCCCCTCCTCCCCCACATCACTGCCAGAGTCCTTGGTATTTGCTTGCTAATGGTGAGCTTTTGGAGCAGGATGCTTTGACTACCTGAAACCCGCTCAGTGTGTGGCTGCTCTGGTGGCTGTGTTCTTCCCCACATCAGGGCCACAGGAGGGCATTTATAAAGCCCCTTCCTTGCTACCTGGAGTCAAATTTCTGGACTGGGAAGCCCTGGAATACTTTCCGTATTGTGTTGGAAAACATTCCCCTGGCAAGAGGTGTCGAGGGAATTACCATTACTACTCAGTGGCCAATGACAGATGATTTCCAGCTGCTGAAACTTTCCTCTAATGGGTGAGACCCCCCCACCACCCAGTGTTCACAGGAATTTCTAATGTGCAATTCCAGTCATCTAGGGAAACTTGAAAGATTTATACCTCAGCTAGGACCACAGAATCCGTGGTTTCTGTTTAACCATGTGGCAGACACCCCACAAAAGTATCAAGTTCATTAGCTGGTTTGTCTTTGATCTCGTACAAACATTAGTTTTGGAAGAGTGGGGTGGGGTTGTGGGAGGGAGGGGTGTTACTCCAGGAAGATCCACTACACAGATTTTCTGATTCCTCCCTCTGTGCCTTGTTGGGTGCCAGGGCCTTCTTCTCTCTATCACCAGGCCAGGCATAGAACTTTTCTGGCTTAAAATTGACCTCTCTAAAGTTTTCCCCGATGAATTCCTACATAATCTGATGACTTTTGTTTTTAATTTAAAAAATTTGGTTAGTATCTTTTTTGGTATTTTTTTATTGCCTATGCATTGAATAGTAGCATGTTTATGACACAGTAAATATTGGGTTAGTGCATGTGACTTAATTAGTGATATACCCAATAAACACTATTGATGACACTAGTGAACCTTCAAACTAAACAAGTCATTTTGTGAAGCGAACCATGCCAGTCAAGGAACAACAGGCCCAGTGAAAAATTAGCCCTCAGTTCTCTTTTGTTGCAGGCGTGTAGAAGTGGTATAGTAATTGAGCATTTGCCTAGAAATAGATGCTAGCAGGGATGTCACTGCGACTTTGCAGAGAAATACCACCGCATCTGCTAAATCCTTTCTTTGGAATCTCTCCTCGCTCTCTAATATGCAATATGTATCTCTTTTAAGCTTTCAATGAATGGGTAGGAAGATTCATGCCCAGGTTATGAAGGCATTTGCTAACAATGACTCCTTGAGAATAAATATGAGTTAAGAAAATGTTCTGGAAAGTTCATTATTTGTCTTCCAAGAAAGCCAAGTTTTCAGGGACCTTAAGAAGGAATGGTGCTCTGAGCCCAGCACCCCACTCAAGGCCTTGCTCAGATGTTTACGGAGCCAGTGAATGGACATCTTAATTTGCTTGGGTATCATCTTTTTGGTGCCCAGGAGTGTGATATAGAACATGATCTCCTAACAGAAGAAAAATGATTAAGCCACAGCAAATTTTGTGCTGTTATTTTTTTAAATGCCATAATTTAACTGTATAATTAGTAACAATTTTAAATTTGTGTGGGCTGTTTTTGGTAAAAAAATGTATAGCAATAATAGTCCTAGCATATATAACACATACTACTATTATACATATAATATATACACTACCAGCATGTGTGTGTGTGTGTGTGTGTGAATATATGATGTGTTAGGCTTACTTTGACCTGGATTAGTTCTAAAAATCACCCTTGGAGCAGTCTCCTTCTGCACATGGGAAGCTGAGGCACAGGGAAGTTGCGATTTTTCCGGAGCTGGGCGGTAGATGTGGGAGTTGAAGCCCAGCTCTCCGGCTGGAGGACACACGCCGCTAGTCAGTCATTTATTTAGCCTCACACGCTGCTGAGACTTCTTCCATACCAATGAGTACAGATGGGAGCTGGTTTCACACTCAGGCATAAAATAAATAGTTACCCGTCTATCAATTGGCACATCAACAATAGGGCAGTGATTAATTGAAAAGGACTAGGGACACCCAAAGTACTTGTTAAGGTCATTTAAAAATATTAGAACATCAAAAAGGGAAAGGAACATGGTTGTTTACAATCTGTCAAACCATTAATGTAGGGCAATGTACATTTTTTTTTCTTGGTTGAAGATAAAAATCCTAGTACATGGACAAAAAAGAATTGAGCATCCAGGGAAAGCTTAAATGGTAATCCTCTTAGGAGATAATAACCTGGACACATTGTCCATTATAGGTGAGCTAAAAATCACACAATACAATCGCTGAATTAACTAGGAAGTTAATACATCTTCTTGAACTGATAAATTTCTGGGCTAATGTGATCAGCAAGATGAGACAAAAAGACTATCAGAACTGTCACTTTAGGATTTCATTAGGTGAAAGAGAGTGCCCTTCCTTGGGTTTCAGAAGAAAAATGTAGTTTTGATAAAAATCAAGGTTTCTGCATGTTTTTTGTAAGTTTCATTAAAATGTTACAAGGAACGAATATTTGTAATAGTTTGAGAAAACCTGGAAGGACTGCATCCTGCAACAGTGTATGTAGGTAAATTCTAGCACATCCTATCATTTACTGGGGGGATGGCAAGTATTCTGGATGTTATTTTTGATCTTTTAATTCTCCAAGTTGTTTCTGATGATACCTTTTAGTTTCAGTTTAATAGCCATAAGCTGTTTTTGAAATAATACTGTCAATTCTCAGGTGTACGTGCTAAAGGAGATTGCAAGCCGAAAGAACAAAAATAATCCTTTCAGCTGGATTAAGGCCAGGACCTCACTCTTGGAGTTCAATAACTGTGACGAAGGAGGTGAGTCCGTGGTTTAAGGAGCCGTTCTGGGCTCGGGGTGCAGATGCAGGGCACTGTCGGGAGCTCTCCCAGGTCTGGTGCAGATTCTCTGTTAGTCTTATTAGTCTGATACCAGTGAGTTTCAGACGTGGTCCTGCCTCTACGATGTGCCATTGGAATAACGAAATGCTGTTGTGAAGAGTGCCTTTCTTTGCGGAATTCCTTACTAATCATTTATTTCATTGCCACGTGAAAAACACAGTGGCGGGGGAAGGGAGCCATTTTATCCTTTCCTGCGGGCAGCCTGCACCTGGTGACGGACAGGTGGGGATACAAAGACTCTGCTTCTTGGCTTCGCTTGGGACAGTAATTACTTGGCTTCAGTAATATATCTGAAGGTCAATGAACACTGAAAATTAGAATAATGATGCTTTTGGAATTTATTTACAAAGTACTTCCCATCCATTATATTGACCTGCCGGCACCCTTCAGAAAGCTTATCCATGTTAGCCCCATTTATAGATGGGGAGTAACTTGCTGAAGACACTTGGGTTTGGGGACACTTCTTTCTGATGAGCTCCACTTCCTATCCTCAATCAATGGGCTTGAGCCCATCATTCAAAGAAAACACCAGAAGAGACTTGATGTCTTGTGAAATGGCACATTCTGAAGCCTGTCACGGAGGCAAGGATGAAAGCTCAGAATCAAAGCATCCTCTTCAAAGAAAGGTAAGGCACTTGTTAAATAACTCCTGGCAACTGCTTAAGCACTAAGCATTGTAATTGCAGAGAGCAGGAGTGGAATTAAAAATAGAAAAGTGGATAGGGACAGGACCAGAGACATCATTGTCACTCAAACTTGAATGTCACTTTTTGACAGCATCTGAGCAATTGATTCTTGGTTTTCCACGCTGGGAGTTGAGTAGTCACACTTTGCTGTGACAGCCTTAGGAGAGGGGAAGGGGAAGGACCCTGCAGGAGCCCTGCCTAGGAGTGCTATACAGAACGGAGGTGGAGAATTATTATCAGCCCCTGATGCCTCTTTTCCAGTCAAAGTTCCTTTGAAGGCAAAAAAAAAATATTAAAGCCATGCAAGCTAGCTC
Organism: Sturnira hondurensis; assembly: GCF_014824575.4. Classification (NCBI taxonomy): domain Eukaryota; kingdom Metazoa; phylum Chordata; class Mammalia; order Chiroptera; family Phyllostomidae; genus Sturnira; species Sturnira hondurensis. Next base: position 4,970,141 of record NW_028098001.1, on the reverse strand, counting down.
CAATTTACTGAAATGTTAAAGGGAAATCTCATGGATGGGAAGTAGAAGCAGACCCTGTTTAGTGAAAGACTGGACCTGAGAAGCAGAAGGCCACCAGAAGCTAATCACCCTGTCCATTTCCAGGAGCTCTGTGATCTCTGTCTCGGAAAACCTCCTCGAAGGACCTCTTAACTAGGTGGCTTCCTCTGCAAACTCCTCTTGCTGACTTCACCCAACATAGCTGCCAGTCTGACTCCACATCATGGCCTCTGAGCTCCAGCGACCACTACCAACTGGCAACAGTCTCTGAGTTTCTTCAGGCAAATTCTTATCTGGAATGGACTTGTCAGGTCATATCATGCTTATCTCACAAAGAAGCAGCTTCTTTGGATCAGAAGAGCATCACGGGGAACAGAGGGATGCAGAACAGATTCTCTAGAAGGGGGCTGTGGATGGGGCAGACAATGACACCTGTTAATTACATCTCAGCTTATCAGGTTTCCATTATGTTCTGTACCATGCTCCATGATCTCGTCTAGGCTACGCAAGAGGTCGGGTGCAATTGTTGTAGTGACTCCCTGTGTAGACTGTGGGATCTGCTATAAATGGCTTTCTAATCTGGTCGATATGATCAGGCACAAGCCCAGGAAAAGGAATCGAGTCATACCTGGTAGTGCCTGATGAGCCTCACGTGGCTGGTGCGGTCCTTCGGGGCTTTGTAGATTTAAAGAAGGAAGAGATGACCATGTGTCAGGACGTTCGAGGATTTCCCAGAGGGGCGGGGATGGGAGTGGGTGCGGAGGAACGGGAAGGATTTGGAGAGAATGGGGAGAGAAGAGACATTCTCGATTAGGGCAGAGGAGGGCATAGTGGGAACACATGGTGCATGTCCAGGGCACCATGACTAGGCCAACCTATCTTGAGCATAAAGAGTGTGTTGAAAAGTACTAGAAGGTAAGTGAAGAAAATAGGGAGAACAAAATTGTGTAGGACCTTGAATACCCAGCAAAAGAGTTGGCATTTTATTCTGAACATTTTATGAACCATGTTTGAGCAGGGCATGGCATGGTCGGGGCAATGCTCTAGGATGACCCCTGCGGAGTGACTCTGGAGGATGCCAGAGATGACTGAGAGGCATGTATAGTGTCACCAGTAAGATGGGCCAGTAGGCTCAAAGAGGAGGAGATGGAGTCAAAGATATTAGAAAGAGCCCTGGCTGGTGTGGCTCAGTGGATTGAGTGCTGACCTGTGAGCCAAAGGGTCACTGTTTTGATTCCCAGTCTAGGACACGTGCCTGGGTTGCAGGCTGGGTCTCCGGTAGGGAGCATGTTAGAGGCAAACACACATTGATGTTTTTCTCCCTCTCTTTCTCCCTCCCTTCCCCTCACTTTAAAAATAAATAAGTAAAATCTTTAAAATATGGCATAAAAAAGGAAATGGAAGCTCTGCGATTTAAAGTCTCAGTTGCCTGTTGATGGTGCACTTACATGAGGAGACACAGGTTGGGGAAACAACTGACTGCAGCTGTTGCCTTTAGCCGCCTGCAGCCCAGATGTCTCTGGCTACAGCCTGTGAGTACAGATGCCACAGCACTAAGATGAGTACCCAGACAGCAAGGGCTCTGAGGCCCCATGTACACACAGGAAGTCCAGTCTTTATAGAATTCCTCTCTTGACCATTCAGGAAAGCCAGCTAAAAACTCTAGTTAATTTAGGCAGAAAATGAGTTCATTGGAACCATCTTATTGCTCCTAAATGGATGGAAAGGGTGGGAAAACCAGCTGGGAAAATAACTCAGCCAAGGTCACATGGGATGCGGCTGCCACTGGACCCCCACCATCCACTTCCACAGCCACGAATAAACTCCTTCCAGAGGTAAGTTCCTGAGTACACCCAGTTGTCTGAGTCTAGGTCATGCTTCCAAGCTCTGAGTTACTATGAGTTTCAGGAGGGAAACCAGTTCCCCTTTAACTTCTGTGTAGGATATGGCCGCTGGTGTTTCCCACAAGGACCCATGCACTAGATGATATTTTGAATTAGGAATGGGGTGCAGATGCTGGGCTTCTCCCCCATATTTTGAAGGGTTCTGAGATGGGGTGTGCATATCCCCTACTCTGAGTTACCTTTTCACTCTCACAGCCAGTTAAGGAGTCAACAGCTATGGTTTTTTTCATGGTGACTGTGAGCTCACCCTTTATATGTATTTAACGTTTTACCAAGTCCGGCCTTCCAAATTTATCCCTCTGCAGTTCACTGTTCCCTCCTGGATTAGTTTTCCTGGCTACCATCACAAAATTCCACAGGCTGAGTGACTTAAACAACAGACGTTTATTTTCTCACAGTTCTAGAGTCCGAAAAGTTCAAGATCAAGGTGCCAGCAAGATAGGTTTCACTCTGAGGCCTCTTTTTCTCTGAGGCTCTTAGGCAGCCTCCATCTCTCGATGTGCTCACAGGACCTCTTCTCTGTGGTGGGGGTGGGGACAGAGGGTGGATAGAGAGAGGGCGATAAAAAGCTTCCTTCTTACAAGGTCATTCATTCCACTTAACCTTAATTCCTTCCTTAGAGGCCCATCTCCAAATACAGCTACACTGTGGGTTAGGGCTTCCACAAAGGAATTTCGGAGAGACATAACCACTTAGTCCATAACACCTTCTCTACTTCCATACCCATGATCTATTTATAGAAGTTCTCAAATTTCAGTGTGCCTTAGAGCCACCTTTGCTGTGTCCCACCCCAGAGTTTCTGGTTCAGTAGGGCTGGCGTAGGACCTCCTGAGAATGTGCATTTCTAACCAGTGGCCCGGTGACGCTGCTGCTGATCCAGGGGCCCCACTTTGAGAACCACTTCCCTAGTGGTAGCTGACATCATCACTTACCTGGATTGTCACTGTGGTTTCCTAACAAATCTGCTTCCGCTTTTACCTCCACTCACCGCACAGTAGCCAGAGTGATCTTTTAAAAGTGTCAATTATTTCATGTTATTCTCCTGCTTCAAACTCTTCCATGTTGCCCTGGCTGGTGTGGCTCAGTGGATTGAACACCAGCCTGCGAACCAAAGAGTCACTGGTTAGATTCCCAGTCAGGGCACACGCCTGGGTTTCTGGCCAGGTCCTCAGTGGAGGGTGTGTGAGAGGCAACCACGCATTGATGTTTTTCTTCCTCTCTTTCTCCTTCCCTTGACCTCTCTAAAAAACAAATAAATGAAATCTTAAAAAACAACAACAAAAACCAGTGTCCACTGACCATCCCTACATGATTGACAAGGCCCTGCAAGATCTAGGTTTCTGCCACTCTGTGAACCTACCTTACATCATAGTCACCACCTGTAGCCACTTCAGCTTCTGTCCCCCGTCCTGAACACGGGCTCCCAGGCCTTGCACTTGGGTTCCTCTAGGCTGCTCCCCCCACCCCACCTTTAAGAGGAGACTGGCTGGCTCTTTCTCACCCTGGATGATTAAGCTCAGATGTTACCCAGATCCGGGGACATCTTTAAACCCCCTGTCTGAAGTGGCCTTTTGCAGTTTCTCTTTGCTTCCTCACTCTTGTTCTTTCCCTTCATTGCAGTTATTATTATCATGAATTATATTGTTTATTATTTTATTTACTGTGGTCTCCTCCACTAAGATTGTGAACTCCTAGCAATCAGGGCTCTTGTCTTCACAGCTCCACCCCCAAGACTGCACAGTGTCTGGCACAGTAAGAAGCACTCAGTAAACACCTGTGGAATGAATATGTCTCTACTCCACATACATCCCTCCAAAGTGGGCATGGTTCAAGTATTTTTCCTATAAGCCCCAAAGTTCCACATAGATCAGTGGATGCAAATAGATACTTTGGAGAAGAGTATCACCCACCTCCAGCTGTCAGAGTCATCCAGTTTGATTCAGCCCAGCTAGGATTTCCCTTATACATGGGACACGTGGGCTGATAAAGGTAAAGGTGATTTTTAGCAAGACTCATCCCATATTCATATCAGCTCCAACCGCCCACATCCACTCTCCTCGGCTGTCTGTCTGCTTCTGTGAACTGCTCAGAGCCTCTCACTGCGGCATCCATTCAGGCTGATCTGGTCAGCACCGACCTGGCCCAGTGCCAGGCCTTTCTCCTTGTCATCGCAACGAACCTCTCTCTTTCCTCAGTCTCTGAAGACTCTGCTACAGTGTGAGGACAGGTGATTAGGTAGGGTAAACAGGTTAACTGCTTTCACTTCATTGGCGGTTAAGAGGTTCTAGGGCCCCTTTGATAATGAAGCACATCCAAGCTGTACTAAGTGGGCAACAAGCTATTTTTTACACCTTCAGGAATTCAGGTCTTTACATCAATGTGTACTTTGTTTTGGAGTTTGTGTAAAGATTTAAAATAAATTGAAATAAAAACATTGTTGAAAAAGCAGGGTTACAGAAACATGAGAAGTGAAACTTAGGAGATCATAAAAAACAGGTTGTAAAATAGCTTTTATATCGAGCAGCTGAGAGTGTGACATTTTCTCTTTGACAAAGCGCATAGTTAGGCAACGGAAAACATAGCAGTACCAAAAAAAAGTTTACATACGGAACTCAGAGTTGCATTCAGTAACATTCTTGGTCACGATCAGAATGTGGAATGTTTTTCCATTCAGAAAAGCAGAGTCACTGCGTCTGAGTCATGACCGCCTACTTTTTCCATATGGCTGAGTGCTATTTATTGGCTGAGGTTTACAATTTTCTAAAGACTTTGTAGTTGATGAGTTCTATTTATGGCAGCAACTGAGAAAGGTAAAGTTAGGTAGTATTAGGAAGGAAATACTTGGCTTGTTAAAAAAATAGAAATCAACCACTGTAGCAAATATTTTGTAAGAAAAAAAAGCTGAAGTCGTGAAACCAGCCTGGCTCCGCAGTGCCTCTCTGCCCACCCAGTAACCGTGAACCCTCCCGACTCTTCCTTTGTCTGGCTCTTCCGGCCGAGCCTCATCCTCCCTGACATGAAAGGTCACACCCTAGGCCGTGCTCAGCTCTGGTCCAAGGTTCTCTACCTCATGGCTACTGATCAACTTTCTTAGAACATTTTTTAAAAAAGATTTTTATTTATTTTTAGAGAGAGGGGAATGGAGGGAGAAAGAGACAGAGAGGAACATTGATGTGAGGGAGAAACATCGATCAGCTGCCTCTAGTACACGCCCCGACCAGGGACTGACCCCACAACCAGGCATGTTCCTGACCGAGAATTGAACTGGTGGCCTTCCATTTCGCAGTGACGCCCAATGAGCTGAGCCATACCATTCAGGGTCAGAACGACCTTCTGATGGCCCTTCCTTCTGATGGAGACTTGTGTCTGGAGAACCCCACTCTCCGGTATAACGTCAATAACCCGGCATCATTTTTCAAAAATGCGGTAAAACATACATAATGCAAAATGTACCATTTTAACAATTTTTAAGTATACGATTAAGTGGCATTAGGTGTATTCATAATATTACGCAACCATCACCATTATCCATTTTAAGAACTTTTTCTTTACCCCAGACAGAAACTCTGTACTCTGTAAAAAATAACTCTGCTCACCCCATTCAGGTCCTGGAGGCCTCTTATCTACTTTCTGTCTCTAGGAACTTGCGTATGTTAGGTATCTCATACAGGATTTGTCCTTTTACCTTTGGTTCATTTCACTCACCATAATGTTTTTAGGTTTCATCCAGGCTGCGGCATATAGAATTTCCTTCTTTGTTAAGGCTGAATAATATTCTATTGTGTGTGTATACTGCATTTTGTTTACCCACTTCTCTGTTGATGGACATTTGGGTTGTTTCCACTTTTTGCCCTTAGTGAACGATGCTGCTGTGGACACTGGTGTGCACGTATGTGCTTGAGCTTGAGTCCCTGCTTTCAGTTCTTTTGGGTCTATACCCACAGGTGAATTGCTGGGTCATATGGCAATTCTCTGTTTAACTTCTGGAGGAAGCACCACATGGTTTCGACATACCTGCATCTTTTGTTCTCACTTTTCTTTTTTGGCACCTGTTCTCCAGGTAGGCTGGTTCCCAGCACATTCCCCGGAGGTTAACCCATCCTGTGTCTTCCCTCAAGCTAAACACACAGTGCTTCTCTCTTTCCCACCGTCATCCAGTCATGCCCTTCAGTATCAAAACAAGCTCTTTCTCCAATGATAGTAAACACCAGCATCTGCAATCTGAAAGCAAAAAAGGAATGATAAGAACGTGCCTTAAGTCTTCATTTTTTCTCTAAAAAAAGCACACACTGCCATGTTCTAAAAACCCTCTTTTCCTGTCACTCCTGGTTTCTTTTACAAGAATGGCAATGGCTCCCTAAGAATCTCTCCTTCTTTCCTCCTCAAAATCCAATTCCTCAGGCTCCAACACTCAGGCATGCTGTTTCTCTCTTCCTTGCATATCACCTGAACCCTTCTTTCTATAGGCCAGCTGGCCCTGTCAGGTTTTTAAAGTGTGTGCCACGTTTTCCCGTTACCTAGAAAGCACTTTTGTATATTATTTTTGTATATGTCTTTTTTATAGTTTATAAGTTTTTTATCTTAGTCATTTTTGTATTCTTACACAGGCTATGTCACTTTGGGTTCATTTAGCAACGTAGAAATCAACTCAACTGGCTTAAACAAAAACTAGAATTTATTGGGTCGCATAACTGAAGAGTCCAGGGGATGGGCTAGCTTCTCCTTGTTTCCACACTTACCTTTGCTCTCCTCTGTATAAATAGATTGATTCTCAGGCTCTTGATGGGTTCAGATGCCTACACTAGCTCCAGTGCCCCAGGCTCCTGGCGGAGAGGGCTTGCTGCCCAGCCAGCTGCAGCAGAACCCTTTGAGTTTTACTGGCTTTGACTGGGTCATGTTCCCATTTCTGAACCAATTACTTCTTTTTCTTTTTAACGGTTTGTTTTATTCTCATTTGAGAGAGAGGGGGAGGGGGAGAGAGAAAGAGAGATTGATGTGTGAAAGAAACATGGATTGGTTGTCTCCTGTACATGCTCTAACTGGGAATTGAACCCATGGTTTGAACCAGCAAACTTGCAGTTTACAGGGCGATACTCCAACCAACTGAGCCCCAGTGGCCAGGGCTAAACCAATCACTCTTGACAAAGAGCTCAGATGCTTTCTTTGATTGGCAATGCTTGGATCACATGTCACCAACTAAAGTCTAGCAAAACCACAACACCTGAGCAGGTGGTAGGTGGGGTGGACCCACTAGCAAAAATTGAAGCCATATAAAAAAGAGGGTGAATGGGTGCTAGAAGCCAAGAAACACCTAGTACCTTCCACAAAAGAGGTGCTCAGTCAATTTTTAGCAAATAGAGTTGAATTAGTATTTTCTTTGGTGGTCAAAGAATGTACAAGGTTTATTGCTCACCAAATGATAGTTGAAAAGGGGGAGGAATCTTGCATTGGTTGAGCATCTACTGGTACTAGATGCTGAGCTAGGAGATTCATACAGATTGTCATTTTATTTAATGCAGGAAAAATCTGCGATACAGTTGTCATCGTGCTCATTTTACAGGTGAGAAAACTAAGAGTAAAGAGGTTACATAATCTTGTGGGCTTGCACAGAGCTGAAGTTCTAGTCCAGGTCTGTGTGACCCAGTGCCCAGCGCTCTTTTCCAGTAGTGAATGGCCCTGCATTCTGGACTGCTGTTTATCTCTCTTCAGAGATCGCTGGGGCTAGAGATTCTATAGTCTTTCCCTACTTACTCCTGTTCTGTGTATAAATCCTAGAAGTGTATAGGAGGGTTTAAAACTCCTTATTTTTTCATTGTTTTAGGTGGATTGCATTTCACCCTCTCTGCCTTCTATAGAAAGTGGAAAATCACAGAGTACTGGAAGACAACCTTCATGGATTGAATGGTAGTAATTAAATAGCCACTCAATCTTTTCTTCCTTTATGAAAAAGGATTTGATCCTTTTAACCTTTCCTTGGAAAGCCTATTTTAAGATCCTTTGACATAGGATGCATTTTTGCTGAAGCTTTGGACCTTACTTCTCAGCCAGAACATGACTTGAGGCAGCTCTCAGACTCAAAGTTTCCCGACCTCCAGAAAAAAACATTCAGCTGTGCTGACATCTGCATTTCCCTTGTGGGAACCTTCGGTAGCTGCCAGACCCTCTCTACCAATGTGACCCACCCCCATACCCACACCCACCATGACAACACACACACCAACCACAGTCGGCACAAACATACACAACAACACACACAAACACACACACCAACATTCCAGGCCCATGTTGAAGCCAAGCAAGGTTTTGCTTTTCAGTGGCAGCTGCTGGAATCACCTTCTCCAAACTCCTGGGATCCCTCCACCTGTCTAGAGCAGATTCACGTCATCCTAGCTTTGAAATCCTGGCAATCTAATCACTTTATTTCTTCACTCCCAGATAAGAGAAGAATGTGATTTGCTGTTTTTAAATTTCAAGAATTGAAATAAAAATGAGATTTGTTTTCTTGACTTTGTCTCTCTGCACTCTGGACCATGGAATGATCCAGGTTCAGGTTTAATTGGCCTGTGACCATTGTCCCTAATGTAAGCTCTTCCAGCTTTCTTCAAACATATCAAAGACAATTTTAACAGAAGGGGAAGAAAAAGAGAAAGCTCTGGATACTGGGTAATAGATGATTTTTTTGTGGGGCCTTTCCTACAGTTGCCAGAATTTCTGCGACAAACATGAATTCACTTGGAAATCAGGAAAAATATCAATAAATGTTAAATTTAATTCAAAAATAGTTAAAAAATAAAACAATGGCCAAATCTTCATCAAGCAGATATAAATAAAAAGAAAAGTTGAGTTGCAGTAGTAATTAGACAAAGCAGAAGTCATTATAAAGCATTCTTTAGGAAAATGATTCATTTTGGCATTTTATGTTGATAAATAGTACAATGCAGAATGAAAATATTACAGCGTAAGAGTCATGCGAAGAAACATAGCATTAAATATAAAAAACAAAACTTGACAGGAAATCAACAGAAAAAAATTTTCATTAGGATATCTAGACACCAGACTTTGACAATAAAAAAAAATCACCAAAGTTTGAAATACTATAATTACTAAAGTTGATTTATAGGCAAATATTGAATTTTGTTTCTTAACAACAAATAAGTTTTCTTAAAAGTGTTATTTGGAACCCCAAGCAAAATAAACAATATGTAAGGCAAAAAAGAAAACTTTTATCTAAAATGCAAAAAAACTGGAAAAAATTGTATAAGTTCATGAAAGAATAAAAAGGTAAACCCCTCAGTCACTTAGAAAAATTTAAAATTCTTTATAATTTCATAAAAATTAAATCAAAACTACAACTACAAGCTATTTAGAAAGTAATTAAAATCTAATATTATATACAAGCATTCATGGAATATGGCCAGACCAGTATATAGAGCGTGTGGAAGGCCCCAAACATTGTCATTATTAAATCAGAAATAATGAAAATAAACTAATCATGTAACTGAAAAAAATAGAATTAGAAGAATATAAACCCAAACAAGTAGAAATACATAAGGAAGGTAAATATAGCGATTTATGAAACAGAAAGTAAGATATAATTGATTAATTTGTGGTTTTATTTGTTCTTCATTTTTTAATTTAAATCTTTTATTGTTCGTGCTATTATAGTTGTCCCAGTTTTCCCCCTTTGCCCCCCTCCACCCAGCCCGCCCCTACCCACTCTCACAGTCCATCCCCACACTGTTGTCCATGGACATGTGCATGGGCCTTTCATACATGCTCTTTGACTGATCCCTTCACGCTTTTCCAATCAGTTCCCATTTCCTCCCTCCTCTCTTAAGGCTGTCAGTCTGCTCCATGTGTCTGTGCCTCTGGTTCTGTTTTGCTGATTAGTTTATTTTGTTCCTTAGATTCTACTTATAAGTGAGATCATATGGTATTTATCTTTCACTGATTGGCTTATTTCACTTAACATAATAGCTTCCAGTTCCATCCATGCTGTCACAAAAGTTAAGAATTCCTTCTTTTGTTTACCACTGTGTACTATTCCCTTGTGTAAACATACCATAGTTTCTTTTATCCACTCATCTACTGATGGACACTTGGGTTGTTTCCAAATCTTGACTATTGTAATGTAATGTTGCTATACATATAGAGGTGCACATATTCTTTAGAATTGGTGTTTTGAGTTCTTAGAATGTAGTCCCATCTGTATAATCACTGGATCAAAAGGTAATTCCATTTCTAATTTTTTGAGGAAATTCCATACTATTTTCCACAGTGGCTGCACCAGTCTGCATTCCCACAAACAGTGCACTAGGGTTCCCTTTTCTCCTTCTCCTCATCAGCACTTGTTGCTTGTTGGTTTAATGATAGCCATTTTGGCAGGTATGAAGTGATGTCTCACTGCTAGTGATGCTGAGCATTTTTTCATACGTCTACGGGCTGTTTGTATGTCCTCCTCTTCCTGGTGTTGAGTTGAATAAGTTCTTTATATATTTTGGAGAAATTTAAGTGTTTTTAATATTTTAAAGGCTAACAAAATAGAAGTACTTCTCACCAATAAAATGCAGGAGAAGAGAAAATACAAACATATAATGTTAGAAATGGATATGAACATATTGTGATAGAAAATATTATATGTTGATCATGTAAAAATAACTGATAAATGTATGAATTCCTGGATATTGATTAAACGAATTATACATATGAAAAACCAATATGTTGAGAAGGAATTGACAAAGTTATTAAGTAACTCCTCTCAAAAACTCTTTAGGTCCAGATGGCTTAGCAAAGAATTCTTTTGAAATTTCAGAAAACATAATTTCTATGTTGTGTAAACCATTCAGGAAGATAAATAAAGTTTGAAATCTACCAAATTTTGTTTATCCATTCACCTGTTAGTGAACATTTAAAAAATAGAGGAATAGCAATTTCACTCCTCAAATCTACAAGAAAAATGAAACATACATCCACACAAGGACTGTATGCAAATGTCCGTCGCAGCATTATTTACAATACTCCTAAACTGCAAACAATTCTAATGCCCTTCACCTGCTGATGAGAGAAACAAAATGCAATGCATCCACAGTAAAGAATTTATCAGTACAAGTGAATTAAATATTAGATAAAAATGAATTAAATGTGTGCCATTGTAACATGCTAAAGCATGGATAAACCTCAAAAACGTGTTAAGTAAAAAGATCAGACATAAAACGCTAAGTGTAAATGCATTTCTATGAAATGCCCAGAAGAGACACATTTATGGAGACATAAAGGGAAGTTTCCTTACCAATAATTGCCTGAGGATAGGAGTGGGATCGGGGATTGACTGCAAGAGGGTTCCAGAAAATTTTGAGGGGTGATGGGGACTGTTCTGAAACTGGAATGTCCTAAAATTATTTTATAATTGGTGATAGTTACAAAACTCTATAAAGTTACTGAAAATCTCTGAGTTGTACCTTTATAATGAGATTTTATGGTATGTAAGTTGTATCTCAATAAAATTGTTAAAAATATCTAGGTATCAGACAAATAGAAAATAATAGCAATAAGACTTAATTCACAGAGGTGGATATCTATCCAATTAATAAAATGAAAAAATTAGTGTGGTAAAGATTCAATTTGAAGGGTACCATCATGCCTAAATTGGGATATAAATTGGTATAAAACATTTAGAAAACAAAGTGAAAACTGGATTTTCAAAATGTTAGTAGGTTTGACTCAGTTCCATTTGAAGAGTCTATCTCCCCCCAAATAAAAATGTATTCTATAAAGGTGTGCATTACAAAATTCTTTATTATCTAACTACCAGTCGGAACAACCCAAATATCCAACATTAGGAAAATGGGTCCAAAAATCACAGTACACCAAACAATGAACTTCAGATATAAAAATCATATTTTCCCAGGCTACTTAAGGATGTAGAAGAATGCTCAAGAAATAATATCAAATGAAAAAGGAAAGTAGGGTCTAAATTCTATACACACACTAATCCTAAATGGAAAAGGTGTCTATTTATGATTGGAAGGCCTAGGCCAAATGTTGACATTTATTTTCTGGACGGTATAACTGTGGATAGTGTAAATATCTACTCAACACTTTTTGTTTTGTTTTATCTAAATTCTTTTTTTTTTCTATGTGGAATGGTTGATCTTGAGCCTGCAAGGTAGCACACTGGCCCCAGATTCCTCCAAGGCCACATTTTTTTGCCTCTAACTCTTATACGTCCAAAGACAGGGAGGCACCAACACATCTCTGTAGGATGGTTGTTTTACCTAAATTCTTTTTTAAAAGTTTTATTATGATTATTTTTAACCATTTTTTATTGTTGTTTCAATACAATTGCCTCCATTTTCCCACCACCACTTTCCCCCTCACCACAAATTACCTACATTCTTGACAATGAGCAAATACTATTGCTTTATCATTTGCAAATCAGAAAATCTTTTTTTAAAAACTGTAAATATTATAAAAATAGCAAAAAATGAATAGGATGGAAATGAGTTGCATCGCTCCCTTTCTGTACCAAACGCAGCTTTCAAATAGGAAGTACAAGGTCTATGTAACAGTCCTGACTAGTTTGAGCTTCCATTAGGCAATGGTGAACTCCTACTTTTTCTTCTCATTTCAAGGAGTCTTAGGGGCAACTGAGTCAACCTGGTGTTCGGGGATTTAGGACCAAGAAGCACTTTCTCACATTTGAGTGAGGGGCCTTTCACTACGAGGGGTCTAGCTGCACAATGGTGCATAGCTGGCCTTCCATCCTCAGGAGAAATATCCTGTTGTAAACAACTGAAGGACCTCTTTCAAAACATTGCATATATGGAAGACAAACTCTATAACTCGGTGACATCCAGGGTGGTCCCCAGGCCCATGAGTATCCAGAAGCCCTGGGCTTGGAAACATAAAAATCTTCCTTCTGGATTCCTTTTCACTTGGAAAATTCAGTCTTTTGTATAAGTAGTTTCAGCATGTGAGTTGAGTTGGAGAGGCAGATAGGAATCAGAGGGGCAAATAGCACAGCCACAGGGAGGGAAATTAGGAGACAGCAGCTAACTGAGCAAAGTCCAAGGTGAGGCAGCCTTGGAGCTAATGAGTGGGGTATGCCAAGCCATTCCTCTCTGAAGTCATGTTATTAGCTGTTCCACAAACATTTTCCAACCTAACTTTTTAAATAATTAAACAAATGAAAAAGAAACCAGATTCTTGTGTAAAAGCTCCTAGGGCTTTGGTCTTTATTACTAATAAACTTACCTCGGCCCCCGCGACGACAGAGTGTGGGAGAAGCCAGCTCAGCTGGTAACGAGGTTTGCCTCCCTGATGAGTGTGCTCATTAGGGAAGCCACTCGGTCTGAAGACCTACTCCAGCCTACCTGCTTGTGGATTTTATTGAAATAATTTTATGAGCAAGTCTTCAGACAAGGCTTAGTCCTGATGAATCCACCGAGCTCATTACCACCCTCCGGAAGAAATTTGAAGAGATAAAAATAAAAGTCTAGGATTAAAACAACACTTTCACCTTAGGCGAAACAGTCTCCCTGTGCTTCAGATTTCCCCAGCTATAAAGCGAGGATAATGATATTCTCCTCTCCAGCTCATCAGAAGAGCTAATGCGAAGTTCTGGAGAGCATTCTTGGCAGTTGGGGGAGAAGGTAACACATAAACCTGATTATTTTTAATAGCACAAAGAATATAACGGTGATAAGTACATGCCTGATCTCTCCAAGACAGGGTAAAAACACTGTAAGGGAAGGGCATACAGATGGTGTGTGATAAATCAGCTGAATATCTGGAAATTCACCTGCTTTGAATTAGAAAGCTGTTCTTTCTCCATATTTTCTTAGATATTAGAATTTGCCTTAGACTTTAGCCCAGTGATATTTTACCATAAAATCATTCAACTTATTGGTTGCGGCTGCTGCTACAGAATGAGAGTGACCTTGGAAAAACGGTGTTGCTGGAAAGCCCTCGGGTGGCCATCAGGTACTCCCAGCGCGGCAACGATGCCAGAGCCGCCTTGTTCCTCTGCCCCTCGCCAGTTGTCTGCGTCAGCGATTCCCAACCGGTGTGCCACGAGAATTTTTTAAACACACGATACCTAGTTGGTCAGGGGCACTGACCTTTTTCCCCCCTAGATTGTCAAATTAAAAAAAAATGACAACAGCCAACACAACCATAGCTGCCCAGTGTGAATGAGTCAAAATTATAGCTATTTGTTGGTCAGATGGGCAACAAATGTGTTTTTGGTGTGCCACAGAATTTTAGTCATTCGTTTACGTGGGCCATGAGATGAAAAGGGTGAAGATCGCTGGTCTAAGTCTAAAGGCAGAAGACACTAAAATTCCTACTGAGCACAAGCTACACAAGCTGCACAGAGAGGGATGTGCCTGGATTTTAAGATAATTCCACAGAGCCAAACTCAAGAGTCTGCACAGAAGCCTCACGTTGAAAAAGTGTGAACGTTCTGGATGGGGCTCAAGAATGATCAGCGTATCTCTTTTAGACGGTAAGTGACAGCATCTTCTGCTTCTACCCGGTTTCGCATTTTTGCATCAAACATAAATAGTACGTGAAGAAATGTAATTCAACACAAAGCTTCACATTCCTGAGATTAGATGAAAGGAATCCTTAGCTCTGAGACACAAAGACTTGAAAAAAAGGGGCAGAGACTAAAGGAGCGATAAAAAGCAAACTTCAGTTGGAAAATCTCGTGCATCTGAATGGCTGGTTTGAGCTTCACAGAGTTGCCCGGAGCATGTTACCCCACATTCAGTGACTCCACGTCCTATCAGATATGTCATATAAATAATTAAAAAGTCTTGTCTGCCAGGGCCAAGTTCAAACGGATTGAAGGGGAGTGTGGGTCACCTGTTTTCAGGCTGGGAGAGTTCATGAGAGGGGGGCTCCATGGATGCATTGAGAGAGAGACAGGCAGACAGACAATGCTCTCCGAGGCATTTAAGGACAGGACCCACCTCCAAGGCTTTGTGTGTACTGCACCCTTCTTCAGGCCCACTTTCTGGCTAAGGGTATGTCATGTTCTTATCTGATCCTCCTTTTTCAACTTGCGGCTGCCCGCATGCACATATGAAGGGACTCACACTTGCCTGCTAGAAAGCGGAGTGCCTTCCTTGCTGGCGGGCCCTGTGCCGCAGCCTCTCCTTGGACACAAGGAAGCCGCGGGTGTTTACGATAACAGCGTCGCAGAGTGCAAACGGCCCCCACAGTGGAGCCAGAGGAACCTATGAGATCATTTGGAAAAGCTTGTGAATTCACTGCCATTTGCCTACTTGGCTTTGGATGAAAAGCAAATCTTAAAGCTGCTCAAAATGTGTCTGATTCATCTGTAACTGAGAATGAGACCAATCAGGGATAAGAAGTGAGTAAAATCCTTGTGATCACAGAGCCAAGAGAGCCTATTTTAAAGTACTTAATGCATTTTTTTCTTAAAGATATATACACCAACTGTAATTAAGCTCTCCCTTTCCTTATGATCTTGGCAAGATGTTAAAAAAGAGATAGAGCGAGGGGGCTGACTTGCCAAGTGGATTTTTCTAAGCATTCTCAGCCCTAATTAAAAGTCCTTTGTGCAAGGCCAACCAGCAATCAGATCCCTAATTAGAGTTGAGTAAACTGCCGTGGTGAATTGTGGGTTTCTCTGAACCCAGGAATCTGGGGAGAAAGTCTGTCTCAAAGGGGCCATCTTATGAAGTGCACCCCTGTCCCCGAGTCTTGAAAGGCACCTACGCACCAGGCCGTGGCACCACCACGTCCCGGTTGAGTCAGCTCCTTCCTTGCCTTGAAATGACTCTGTGGAGTCCTGTGCGTGGTGTTGTCACCTCTGTTTTGTGTGTCAGCTATAGTGGTATCAGGAGTTGTGCCTTTGAAAAACCCGTCTTTAGGAGCTAGGATTATGTGACTTGAGATTTAAGTATATTAAATGCTAGTCTTTCATGGTTGGTATCCACATAAAGGAGACCATTCTGCCATTAGCGGGATTTCCTTCGGAGGCTTGGGAATCAAAATAGTAGATGCACGTACAGTGCTTACTACATGCCCAACAGCTCTAAGAACTAAATTGCCCCCCATGAGCACCCCAAGTGGCAGATTCTATTGTTTTTCCCACTTCACGGAGGCGAACTGAGGCCAGGAAAGTTGAACAACTCTCTCAAAGTCACATGGAGCCAAGGTTCGCCTGTGGTCAGTCAAGTTCTAGAGTCCGTGCTTGTCCTCGCTGCCCTGCGCTGCCTGGTCACTGCCCGAGCACAGGGGGACCCCAACTGCCTGGCCTCATGCCAGGGGTCAGAGCAGCCCCCGGTGGTAGCTTTCTTCCTGACTACTAAATGGGGCTTTCCAAGATCCGTATTTCAAATGGAGACCTTCTGAAATGTGGGTCTTGAATAAAGAGATTACACTGGATGTAAAAATAAAGAATGGAACTATCCTTCATTCCCAGAACTGTGGTGAGAGCAACAATGGCATTCTCATCTCGCCCAGACAGGGACAGAGCACCCAAAGCCACAGCACCCAGGGAGGAGCCGCAGAAATGACACACACCCTTGGTGTAGCTCTTCTCCCACATAGCTCTCCATTTTCCGACTTTTTCCCCCCCAGAAATGTATACATCCTAGAACAGGGATAAAGTTTTCAGAATCATATATTTTTCATTTTCTCATGTTTTCCTTTGACTCAGATTCATAAGTTTGAAAAGGTAAAGGCTCCTAATGGGGTTTCTTCAAGTGACTGTCTGTCCTCTTAGAAAGAAATATATTTTAATCTATACATTTTTATTTTCAATTTAAAGTATAAGCTGTAAACATGACAGTGTCAAACTCTTTTAACTGTATGATGTGCAGTTGAGTTACCCACGTTGCAGAAGTCCTTCTGTGTATTCCAGGGAGTTGGCTGTTTGCAAGGGGTCTTTTGGGGAAGGCCCAGTAGGATGAGGAGATGACAGCCTGGGAACAAAGGAAGAGGGAGGAAGGCAAAGACACCAGCATAGCTGGAAGGGAGAGGGGGAGAAAAACAAGACTGGAGAGAGAATCGAGGGAAAAGTGAGAGGTCCCAGGGACAGGCTGTTTTCCCAGAGCCACAGGAAAATTCCATGGCTCTTACAGGAAAAAAAAAATAGTTTGTGTGGGACCAAAGGCAGATGAGGGTGTCTAGCTGGTCGGTTGTGCTTTATCCATTGCCAGGATGGAGCTCTCCTCGGGTGCTGCTGAACAGGTGCTGGAGCCCCTGTGTCCAGCTTCCCCCGGGGCGTACTCGGACAGTGCCACCATGCCCGCTCACATCCTCCAGCAGGACGGTCCACAAAGGGGGAAACCCACGGATCTGCTGGTCATTTGGCACTTTTCATTGTGTTGTGATTGTTTTTATGCCTGCATCCCTCACTTGCTGTAAACTAGAGCCCAAGAGCTGGTCATTATTCAAATTGGTACCTCAGTGTATGGTACCTAGAGGGCCCTCGGTGTTGTTTGTAGATGATTAGGGGTTTTCAGCACCAGCCACACTGCCTATACCATGCCTTTTAGGTAGCAGGCACTTCCTAAGTGTTCACTGGTTCATTCAAGTTCCTGCACAATGGCAAGTCGCATATTCAAATGTTTAAGTTCTGAAATAACAAAGCACACGGGGTAGGAAGTCCAAGAGCTGAATAAGAGCTCTTGTAAGACCTCCCCCCAAAAAGAATTAAGAGGAAAATAAAATGCTTGAGAATGATGAACAAATTTACTTCTGAAATACTAAGGAACAAGACAATGCCAAGCATTTCAGGATGCTTCCAACTTCATGACCTTCCCCAACTTTAAGTCTCTCTCCTCTCTGAGAGGCACGGAGACATCTCAGGGTTTTGAAAGCAAGTCTGAGGAGCCGGCTCAGCTGCCGCACCCACACCTGAACACGAGCAAACAGCTTCCATTCAGGTGAGTGTTGACATGTGTAATTCGTAGGCCCCTCAGGCATTATGTGAAGATTGTATATATATTTAGATGATCTAAGCTACAGAAAAATGTAGTTACCTATTATATTAAGAAGTAGTATTCATAACCAGAGACTGATTAGATTTTAAGATTAGTTTTGTGTTGGCGTTTATTCTTCTTTTCCTGTTAAAACATTCTTCAAAGCTATGATCAGACACCAATCCAACCTGGGAGACAACTTGTTACTTTTCTATCCCAGCTTAAGTGCCAATTATATGCCAGGCACTTTGCTGGTTTTTACATTCCTTTACTTACACCTAGAGTTAACTTTTCCTCGTCAGTACATACATGATTTATTCTTGTCTGTGTTCAGAAAATTTGGTTCTATGGCTGCCAGACGTCTTTTGAAGTAGCATTGTCAAACTGCCCCTTCTTCAGGAGGAGTGCTGAGATGTAGGCGGGTCAGTTTTGTTCTCTGGATATCAGGATGGGTATGAATATCCTCCGGCCAAACCTTGTACTCCAGTGCAGAAGGGAATCAAAGGAGGGCAAGCCACATTCAATGGCTGAAAGTTTGCCCCAGACTAGGGGTGTTAATCTTACAAAACAAAGGGTGTGTGGCACTCTTTCAAAAATGTCTTTTGAGAGCCCAGAGCAGCAAAGAGCCTGGGCAAACAGGATCCTAATAAGGAGTCCCTGGGCCACTTCAGGCTTTACTCATCTGCTGTACCTGCGTGGGCAGAGGGCCAGGATCAAACATGACCGGCTATATTAAGACAGCCGACATTTGTTGAAGACTTGCTGTGCGCATGTGCTGACTGGCGCTACGTGCTTTGCGTGGATTGTCTCCTTTGCTCCTCAACAATAATTTCATGGACAACGTCTAGCAGCAGTCTTGTTTTACCAATAAAGAAGCTGAGCCTTAGAAATATCAAGAAACTTGCCCAAGTTCAAATGGCAAATGAGTGTCCTCATTTACTCTGCAATAAAGTTCCTAAAGAAGAAATGTGTATAACACCTGTATAACGTTTGATGGTTTATGACCCTTCCCTCACTGGCATCATTTAATTTAACTCTCACCTTATTCTGTGGGATGGGTGGCATTTGTCCTTATTTCGAAGATGTGAAAACAGAAGCTAAAAGAAGTTCTGTGGCTCACTTTGCTGTCCTCAGGTAGTGAGGAGTCTGACGATAAGTTAACTGGAAAATTCTCTAAGGTAGATGGCCGCCCTTCTTGTCCGGGATGAGTTGCCTCAGCAGGATGGAGAACAAAGAGCCCTGAGCCGAGTCCTTGGCTCCACCACCTTCCATATAACCTGGGGAGTTGCTTCCTCACGGGTAATATGTCTGGTTCTCAGGGCTCTTTTGAGAGTAAAGAGAGTTTTGTAAGAGTTGTGTATCGCCGTGCAAATGCAAGTTATGAGTGATATTATTAAACAGCTACTCTTCAGCTTGTTCTGAAAGCATCCCCATTTAGAGCATATACCTAAGATGTGTCTTTCTCCCTCCTGCATTTGGTAAGTTTATGGAATAGTGCAGCACCGTTGAAATGAATTAGAGAATTTCTCTTCCATTTCTCTAATATCTCATATTTTATTGAGGTATAATCAACATATGACAGTATATTAGTTTCAGGGATACAACATAATGCTTCCATATTTGTATATATTCTGATACATTCCCAATAAATCTACTTGCCGTCCAACACCTTATATAAGGAATTTGTTTTTCTTGTGATGAAAAACTTAAGATCTACTCTCTTCACAACTTACAAATATGCGATATAGTGTTATTAACTACAGTGGACATAGTATACATTGTAACCTCATGACATTTTATAACTGGAAGTTTGTACCTTTTGACCCCCTCACCCATTTTATTTATCACCCACCCTCCACCCCACCTCTACCAACCCCCAACCTCTTCTCTGTATCTATGACCTTGGTGTGTTTTTGTTTGTTTGGTTTTTAGATTTTACATATAAATGAGGTCCTATGACATTTGTCTTTCTCTGTGTGACTTATTTCACTTAGCATGATACCCTCAGTTTCCATCTATACTGTTGCAAATGGCACAATTTTGTTCTTTTTTATGGATGACTAATACTACATTTTCTTTATTCATTCATCTGTCAGTGGACACTTGCATTGTTTCCATATCTTGGCTATTGTAAATAATGCTCCAATGAACATGGGGGTGCATATATCTTTTCCAGTTAGTGTTTTTGTTTTCTTCAGATAAATACCCAGAAATGGAATTGCTGGATCATGTGGCAGTTCTCTTTTCAATTTTTTGAGGAAGCTCCATACTGTTCAATCACGGCTGCACCAATTTACATTCCTGCCAGCAAGGCACAAGGGTTCCCTTTTCTCCATATACTCACCAACACTTGTCAGTCTTGTCCTGTTGATGACAGCCACTCTCATAGGCGTGAGGTGATATTGCAAGGTGGTTTTGATTTGCATTTCCCGATGATTAGTGAGGTTGGGTATCTGTTCATGAACCCACTGGCCATCTGCATATATTTTTTGGAAAAATAGATATTCAGGTCCTCTGCCCACTTTTTAAAAAGGTTATTTATTTATTTTTAGAAAGAGGGGAAGGGAAGGAGAAAGAAAGGGAGAGAAACGTCAATGTGTGGTTGCCTCTCGCTCCCCTCACTGGAGACCTGGCCTGCAACCCAGGCATGTGCCCTGACTGGGAAGCAAACCAGCATCCCTTTGGTTTGCAGGCTGGCGCTCAATCCACTGAACCACACCAGGGCTCCTCTGCCCATTTTGAATTGGATTATTTGTGGGTGCCTTTTTTTTTAGTTGTATGAGTTCTTTATGTATTTTGGATATCAACTCCTTATCAGATATATAATTTGCAAATATTTTCTTCCATTCAGTGGGTTGCCTTTTGATTTTGGTGAAAGTTTTATTTCTCCAATTTCTATTTCCATAATATTGGTACCTACTTATGGAGGAATAAAATTACATAGAGATTGTAATAGAACAAAGAGAAAGGAAATTAAGAAAAACTGTTCAGATATTAATATTAAAAATTCTATTTAAAAATATAAGTGTTCAAAATGTTGAATATTTTAGAGAAAAACTTTTCACGGTTAAAGAACAAAATGTGGTTATAGTATGTTGATAGGGAAAGTATCTTTCAGGCACACTTTTTAAAGAGATCATACAAAAACAGGCTCAGAAGTTTATTTGTTTTGAACTGCACTGATAGAAGTATTTTTGGTGATATGTGTATTATATTTTTCTGGAAGGCATTCAGCATGTCTGGTGATGCACGCTGAGTCTGTAGGAGCCTGGCTCGTGACAAGGGGTGGGTTCGGCTCCCCACCCCCCGCCCCTTTCTGGAACAGCATTTGCTTCTTTCCTTATGTTTCCCCCCTGGATTCTTTAGCAAGGCTACTACCTTAGGGAAAAACGGTTTTTAGCCCACACTGACTGCTCTTTTGAAGTAATAATGCCATATCCAGCTAAGCTCAAGGTGTGAGAAAACTGAGCAAAACTTAGTATGTTGGGTCTTGATGGCTAGCCAGTTCACACGCTGCTGAGTAATAAGCAAGGTTTCTCCTCTCTGAGGCTTCGTAGTGAATCCTTAACCCTACCTTAAGAAAGTACTAAAACAGCTTTAGGGACTCGAGCAACACAAAATACACAACGAAAGACGCGGTGTGCTGTAAGCGGCAGGCATGTACTGGTCAAGGAATTAGATTACTCAAGGTGGTGACTCATTCAGCAACTATGTAGTGTTTGCGGTTGAAGAGAAACCTTTGCCAGAGAATGACTAAAATCTATTGGCAGCGTCTTTAAAGGAATCATGACTGGGCCTAAACCAGTGAATACGCAAGTGTGCTTTTTTTCTTCATCTTTTACTGATTCAAGACCCAGAGTAAGAAAACACCATCCCTGTTGACGTCTACGGTTACAGCATGGTCTCCGGGGCATTCCCAACAGCCGCTCTCAGTGGGGCCGAGTCCAGACACCTACCGCCTCGCTGGGGCGTGGTATCTTGTGTGTGTGACTGTGTTTGTGGTGAGCAGGATGAACTAATCAGACTTACACAAATTGTTAGAGACATTTAAAGGAAAACCTAGAAGAGAAAATTGCCAAATTTGGTTTATGTTTTAGTTTTCTACTCTGACATGACAAAGCTCTACAAACAGAATGGCTTCAGCAGCAGGCCCTTCATTTTTCTCAGAGTTCTGGAGGCTAGAAGTCCAAGGTCAAGGTGTTGGCAGGGTTGGTTCCGTCTGCGGGACGTGAGGAAGAATCTGTGTCACTCCTCTCCCTGGGCTGCTGGTGGTTGCTGATAGTAGCATCACCCTGATGTTTGCCTTCACCTTCATGGTGTTCTCCCTGTGTGTAACTGTCTCCAAATTTCCCGTTTGTATAAGGACACCAGTCCTACTGGATTAGCAGCCACCCTGCTCCAGTATGACCTTATCTCAACTACTTACATCTGCGTGACCCTATCTCCAAATAAGATTACATTCTGAGAGAGAGGAGTGTTGGACTTGACCATAAAAATTCAGGGGATGGAGACACCCTATAACAGTTGCCTATCTATCAACCTTAAATAATATGTTATAAAAGCAACAGATTCATTTAGAATTCTTTTGTAGTTAATGTTAGTCTCTTTATTAATGCCAGAAAAAATTCAGGAATTTATAAATTTGAATCTATTTTATATATTCTATATGGAGTAATTACTTAAAAATGAAAGAGACTCATTTTTAACCTTAAACAAAGTACTTCCGCTAAAGAAACAATTTTTTTGAATTATCTGGTTACAATGCTGTGCAAATACATTTGTATTCAGGAATACAAACACCACACAAACAACTTCTATAAACAATAGTGCAAAACATGAAATTTCAATGTACCAAAATTGTGTAATAGAGACAAATTTGCTAAAATTTGCTAAAACTTTAAAACTTCAAGTGTTTAACCTCAGTTTGCCTGTGCTGCTTTTTTCACAAGAATCCTTGAAGAGGGAGCGTTTGCCTGTGTGAGCACATTTATGTACAGCCACACCCCAAAGTTCAGTGTGCATACTCATGTCAAGTACTGTTTCCAACACTTAGAAGTTCACCGCATGAATCAGGGTGAATATAGGCTGTTCAGGGGGAGGGTGACACTTCATCACAATGGTTAAACAACAAGGTGATCAGAAGCATAAACCCAAGAGTAAATCGAGTGCTGGATAAGTTCTGAGTCTCAGGAAGGTGTCAGCCTTCCTGAGTGAGGACCTTTATCTCTGACTCCAAGCCGAAAAGAAGAGTGCATTGGCCTCGAAATTGGGTGACTGGCCAATGTAGTAATCCATTCCATCAGCAGGGACTCATTTCTGTCTACCCATGAGCTCTGCACATCCATATTTGAAGTCACAGCCTGTCTCCTGGTTGGATTAGAGGCTTAGTAAGGGAGAGTGGGCACACTTAATACATCCGGTGGATGAAATCACTGGGAAGGTGAGTGCAGCTCTGACCTTTCTTTGTGGGAGCTTCTTTTGTTGGGGCTTGGCTCCAAACAGTCCACCATAGCTAAATACTGCTATCGTGTCTCCATTCCTTAGATAGAGATGAATTATGAGCAAATTCATTCATTAAGATCCTGGCTACCCTCTTATTGTCAGTTATAATAGATTGTTAAAGTCTTTACAGCTCATGGTAGTGCTAACTATAGCAAATTGCTACAAACACAGCTAGACATGCTTCTTCCGAGTGGGCTAAAGACTTAGAATCATACAATTTTAGAGTAGAAGGTGACGTTGGAAATCATCTAGTTCAATCTCTAATTTTACAGATACTGAAATTAATTGCCGTAGAGGTTAAGTCACTTGCTGAAGGTCAGCCACCAGGAAGTGGCAGAACCAGGGTTCAAGCTCATGTCCTGACCCTCCTTTCTCTCATGAAGCTACAATGTATGATAATCCCAGAGCTGGGTTGCAAACCAACAAAGACCTATCCTAAACAGGCCCTCAGAGAGAATTCTGTCCGGTGAATTAGCTATTTGTTTTCTTTCTCTATGGACATTGGTCTCTGGTAAATATATTCAGAACACATCCCAGTGACCTCTTTTTAATTTGCAGGCAAATGGTAGATATTTGTGAAAAGAAAGAAGAGGTAGGTCTTCACATGTACCTCATCCTTGCTTTTCTCCATGTGATAGTCCTCACAGGATATTATCAAATATTTATACAGTATGAACAGTTGCCAATATCAACAAGCCATATATTCCATCCTCTCTCATCAAGAGTTAATTTATCAATAGAAGAAATATGGAACTTATTTTAGACTTCTACCACCCACCCAAAAGTAGTTCCATGCTTTGTGTGTAAATAGTCCTTTCTGATTAATTCTGAGATCTTAAGGCTTATGCCCCAAATATTTCGCGTCAGTCTAAGAAGCAGCTACATTTTGTGCCGCAGAGATTTAGTGCTGCGTTTGCCAGAAGCTGGTGAAGTGTTCTCTTGGCAAGCAGTGGAGGGCTGGGGCCTAAAAGAAATTAATTTGAGTGTATTTGGCTGATTTTAATAGCATGACCTCTGAGTGTGCGAGCAGCAAGGCCGGGAGGCGGCGGCGGGCCACGCGGAACTGAATGAAAGCGAAGCCCTGGCACTGCTCAGGAAAGCCTTCCCACACCTGCTTCTCATTTCCTCCAGTTATTTCTGGTAATGAAAATGGGAACCGCTGCTATATATTTTGGGGTCCAGAGGGTCTATACATTTTTCTTTCATACAATACGCTGGTAATTAAGTGTATGTCCCTGTCTACAAGAAGACAAGACCTAAGTGTTCCTGGAAGAATAAAGAAAAATTCTTAAGATGTATTCCCTTAAAAATAGATGTTTTCTTCCCCAATTCCAGCTGGAAGGCTTTGCCATGCCGCAGCCTTCCTACCTGTCTGCTGACATTTTCATCTACAATTCTCTTTACTTTTCCGCACACTGGCTTTGCCCTTCATTAGGGACTTGGATGGCAAAGTGGAATAATAATAATGGCTTGTTTTAAAGAAGCTGAAGGATTTCTCAGGAAAGTTGAAAGCATTTGGATGAGCAAGCAACCCTTCCCAAATTCAGTTTTCACTTGGGCTTTTTATTCTCGAGTCATCTCCCAGGCAGTCCTAATGTCTGTATAAAAAGGGGGGGTGGGAGTGGGTATGTGGCTCAAAAATGCCAGTTGGAGCCTTCCCTAGGGAGCTCTTAGCATAATTTGTGATGAGTTTAGGGCTGGAATCTGGCCCAGTCCTGAATCAATCCTTAGGTGGTCCTAGCTCTTTTTATCGTGTTGCTAGGGACAGCCTGCCCATCTTCTTATCATTGTCTGCCTTCAATTGACATTCCGAAGTGCAGCTGTATTGATGATGACTTTCCCCTCCCCTCTCTGGTAGCTACTTGGAATCTCATTGCTGAGGAGTAATAACATGATATATATTCATATGCACATATGCACGAGCTACTGTGCTCAGCATTTGCATTTGCCTACACGTCTGCTGTGCAAGGGTATGCCATACGAGAGAGTCAGCCTCCTCCCCCTCCCTGCCATGTGATGTCTATACATTTGTGAGTAGGAGAGAGAGAAGCCCTTGGATAGATGAAGCCGCCTGCAATTTCCTAATGGAATGTGGCAGAAGAGCTTTGCAATAGGACAAGTTCCGGTAAAAAATGTATTCATGGAAGTGCTTCCTCCTCATGCCTGTCACATATTTGCCCTTCAGAGCACTGAAAAGATTAGTCGTGGAATGGCCCACATTCTCTGTCTGGTCAGCAAAGAATAATGCACCGTTGAAGGAGGGGATAATTATATAATTTTGTTCCTTTTAAACTGCGCATATGGTGGGGGAAGAGGCCAGGTGAACAAGATCCCAAAGGGGAAAATGGTCTTGCTATTAATGGCCAAGTCTTCCGACTGGGCTTTGGTACTGCAGTTTAGGAGACAAAGTGCTAGGATTGTTCTTTAGGAAGAAAAATCAAAGTTGCCAATGGGATTAGAGGTGAATGGGCTTGAAAAATCGTAGACTTTTCCTTCTAGGAGCTGCTGCTGTGTTGGAAGGGCATTCTGAGATGAGGAGTCCTTAATCAGAAAGAGCTTCTCTGCCCTCATTCATGCCATGATCTTTTATTGCCCTAGCCTGTTTCTGAGTGGACCATGTAAATCATGAGTCTTAAAGAAGACCTTGACAACGGTCCCCTCCGGTCTCATGGCCGCAGTCTCTAGGCTGTGTCTGTCTTCCACCATGGCTTCGGCGTGGCAAGGGCTGTTGAGATGAATGGGTTTCTGGGAAGGAGATTTATGATGGTTACAGAAGCCAACATATGGAATCCACAGCCCCTGGGAACATCTAATTTTTTGCAGACTTTTTAACTGAAACTTTATCTATCTAAGGTCCATGTCCCCAAGTGAATGAGAAAGAAGTTGCTAACTTGGGGAAGATTTTCTCCAGTTCATCTGGGACATAGAACAAGGCTCTTTGATCACATGTATCTCATTCTGCAGACACTCCACGGGATGGAGGGCTACAGTGTATCTATGCAGCCTAGGGCAGAAACCGGGCAGGGAAAACATTCCTGACTAGTAAGCTGATTCTCACGTTCTTCATAAGAACAGTTTTTTGACACTTTTCCCCCTTCAAACATAATCTTTAATTGTGTCTGAGCAATTGCTAATAGATACAAAGATAAATGAGAACTATACAGGGTGGTTGACAAAAATAGGATGACAGTTGTTCATGTGGAAAGTTATACAATGATAAATAAATAATAATACAAGAAGGAACTCTGTGTTTCACATGCTCGCCACTGTAAACCTACTCCCCCCCACCCCCTGTATTTGTTTAGCGTTCACCTAAAGAATAGAGCCGAAGTAGAAATTATTTTAGTTTGGACACTTTCAAAGGATTTTAATACTCCGCACAATCACCATCACTCTCCTCATGTGCATGTCTCGCCCTAGGCCACGTTTATGAAACGGGATGGTTAGACACCTGGTGTGGCGACATTCCAGGTGTCTCAGGGAAGGACTCTGGGAGCTCCAGCAATGGCCATCAACCTAGCAGATGGCAGCATGGCTGTGAGAACAGACTGATGATTCTAGAGCTGGTTCATATAAAACGGGCTGAGGAGGGTGGCAGGGGAGATGCAGCCACCTCCTGGCATTCGGAAGCTTCTCCATGCCCTGAGCTTTGAACAGCTCCCCCAGTGTGGCACCATCCAGCCGTCTGTGCCTCCTGGAGGGACAGTGGCTTCCTTGCTGGGGGCTGGGGGACCAGAAATGTCAGCTTCGTAAGTGTCTGAAAATGTGAGTCAAAGGAAGAGAAAACTATGGCTAAGATTTGTTCATAGAATTGTTCAAATCCTCTACATTTTTACAATTTTTGTAGTTATTCGATCAGTTGCTATGGGGGGAGGTATTAAAATCTCCAACTATGATTGTAGAATTGTCTGTTTCTCCACTAGTCTATTTTATTCATGTGTTTTAGGCTCTGTTATTAGGTGCGTATACCTTTATGATTATGTCTTACTGCTGAACTATGAGAAGCCCCTCTCTTCTTCTGGCAAACTCTTTGTAACGAAGGCTGCTTTATCTGATATTATTATGGCCCCTCCAGCCTTCCTGCTCTTACTGCTTCCCATTCGATTCATTTCAACCTATTTAAACCTTTATGTTTAAAGTATATCTCCTATAGGCAATATGGGGCTGAGTTTTACTCTTTCTCCCTTCTGACCACCTCTACCTTTTAATTAAAAGTGTTTAATCCACTTGCATTTAATAGAATCATTGATACGGATGGATCTAGGTCTACCATTTTCCTATTCATTTTCTGTTTGTATCAACTAACATTGATTACGTACCATTAAGAAAAGTTACCTAAATCTTGGGAACTGGGGGAGATGGCGGTATGCCCTCTGAAAGTCATCCTAGAAAATTGCTTAACAAGCCCACCTAAGGCTCGGCTAAAGGTCAGGGGAAGACGACTATTTGACTTACTATTTGCTATCAAGGGAACTAGGGTGTGGAGAGGTTAGTTAACTTGGTGAAGCTCACCCAGGAGTAAGTGTTGGAGTTGGAAATTAAAGGCCAGGCCCACACATTTGATCACTTTACCATACTGCCTCCCACTGGTTATTGCCTCATTACTGAGTTTATGGACAATTACCAGAGGAAGTAGGGAGGGCCGTTGCTCCCTTCTGCTAGCTGTGGTACCTGCAGATGGCATTTTCCGTTGAAGGGAGGGCAGCTGTGCGGCACCTCAAGGCACACGTGAACTGAGCCCGGGGGTCCCAGGGCAGCACGGCTCAGCCTGAGTGCACAGGGCGTTTGTTCACTCTGCTGAGCCGGAACTCCTCACGTGTGCCACTGCCTACCACATGGGTAGATGCATAGAAAAGAAAGGCTGTTTTCAGGAAATCTTACTGAGCATTCTGGTGACAGGCATGTGTTCTTCTGTGAAACAGGAGAGTGGGCTGAGGCGAAAGGAAGAGCAGCATGACCCCCAGGAAAGCACGCTGATGGAGCAAGTGTTAGTAATGTTTCAGCACTTCCTCATGAAGCAGCATGACCTCCTGCCACCCAGACAGGCTCGCTCTTTAGATTTTTTCTTGCTCATTTGCCACAGCTGTTTGTTATTTTCTTAAATGTTAAGCTTTTTATAGCTCTTCAGTTACTTATAAAAAGTATCAGCTATTCGGGCCATACCCGTCCTGGCTCAGTGCTCGTCTAATGAGCAGTGAGAGAGAGCACTGAAGGCACGTTTTTGTTGCTTCTATTTTCTCCCTGCTCCCCCCTCCCCAGTCCCTGCTCTCACAAGTTTCCCCTTTGGACTCAAATGACTCCAGATTTTTGGAATTCGCTAAAAAGGCAAACCACCAGTTGGTCTTTGCTACTTAAGAATGATTCATTGCTGACTCACCTCCCTTCCTGTGTTAATGTTGTGGGCTTTCTACCACTGCGTGAAGAGTAAAGGAATGGGTGGCAGGGTGGAACCGCACTCTGCAAGTCACTGCCGTTCCCAGGGGCTCAGAAGGGACTCAAACCTGTACAGATGCACCTGTGAGCTCTACGATGAAAAAAGCCCCGTCTTTGTCATGAAGAGGGAAAAAAGCCCATGATGTGGAGTGCCTGCACTGAGTAACTAGGAACCTCATCTGCAACCACATGGAAGGCAGTGAGGACCAGTTACAGAGGGGATCTCGACAGAGTCTGAAGGAAGAAGCCAGAAAGCACAGTCAAAAGCACAGACTTCGTTTATGTATTTGAAGAAACTGGACGGTCTTTCCTGGGCTTGGAGGCCTGTGCAATGGTGTCTGGGTCAAACAGACATTCCGAATGATGACTTCACAGCGCTCAGGAAACTGTGACGATCTCAGTACGAGAGGATGTCACTGAACACAGCATGGGAGAGTCCTCTCAGCAGAGCTAAGTGTGAGGAGGAGCTGCATGTGTGTTCTGCACGAAGGGTCCCCATCTGTGAGCCAGAGCTTGGGGGCACGTGGAGGGACTGCGACAGTTGTCACCAGGCCCTTTAGTTGATTTAATGAATAACTGTCCTCAAGTATGTGTACACTGAAGTGATTGTTAAAAAATCAATTTAAATACAATATCACATTACTGGCGCTTTTAAAAATATTTATTTATTTACACCTTAATATAGCTACAGATTAGAAGCTGCTGTTCTAGCAAGTGAGTAGCTTCATACCCAGAATGACTTACAAGGAAACTCCTTAGGAGCCACTGGCCAATTATTGGGGCTGAGGAGGATCACATTATGGTTGGTTTCCAGGAAACTGTGCCCTCAGCCCTTCCTTCTTGGTGCTGGGAGAGTTGTTCGAGTCTCCCCTTTAGAAAGGAGGGCAACTCACTCAGCCTGTTACTTGGGGTGGTTTTGCAGAAACAGGTCTCCGGTAAACACATTTTTAGGTGAAAATAGACTGATTTCATTCCAAACAGTAGTGACCTGGATTGATCCCACCTGTCAGTCTTGAAAAAGATCTATTTATAGAGCGAATTGAGTAATTTTTTCTAGCTCAGAGGATTTTATGGGCACTTCCTGCAATCTCACGCTTTTAAGGCTTTATATAATAATGATGACTAATATTTATTGAGCACTTAATACCTGCCTGAAACCATTCTAAACCCTTTACATATGTTATCTGAACAAACCTCTGCAGTAGCTATTATTATTTTCATTGTAATCCTAAAGGTGTTACACTCAGAGAGTACGGGCACCTGGCCTCCAGGTGCATATGTGACGCAGCCAGGATTTGAATCCAGACTGTCTGACTTTTGAGCCAATGCTCTAAACCGCTGTACTGTATTCATTTTATGTCAAAAGTCTGACCCAAAGCTGGGATTTTTTTTAAATTACAAATTAACATTTCAAAGGATTCTCTTTTCCCTCATTTAATTTAGTATTTAATTTTCTTTTCTCATTTGGAAAATTACTCTATTGTGTTAAAATCTATCTAGCTAGCTAGCTAGATTTTTAAGTATAAAAATTTGTAAAAATTTAGACACACCAGTTTTCCTAACTGTGTTTAAAAAGCCCCTCATTCCTTGCCCTGGCTGGTGTCACTCAGTGGTTTGAGTGCCGGCCTGCAAACCAAAGGGTCACCAGTTCGATTCCTAGTCAGGACACATGCCTAGGATTACAGGTCAGGTCCCCAGTAGGGGGCGCATCAGAGGCAACCACACATTGATATTTCTCTCCTCTTTCCCCTCTCTCTAAAAATACATAAATAAAATTAAAAAAAAATTAAAACCTCTCATTCCCTCCTTGAGGACCTTGTCTCAGGGGCTCTGTGGCATAAACATGGGAGTTTACATTTTCTTTTCTTGGCCTTAGTTCACCAATCTTTGAAGTGAAGCTATCTTTACTCTAAAATTAGTGTAAAATATTGTGATTTGAAGAAGATATGGAAATGGCCAATAGGCTCAAAAAGATACTGAACATCATTAGTCATCGGAGAAATGCGAATTAGAATACTGAAATACCATTCCACCAGGATGGCAAAAATGAAAAGAGCTGACAATACCAAGTGCTAGTGAAAATGTAAAGCGACTGGAACTCTCAGACTTCTGGTGAAAATGCAAAATGGCACAGCCACTTTCAGAAAAACACTTTGGCAATGTCTCATAAAGCTAAATATACACTTACTGTATTATTCATCAGTCCAGTTCTAGGTATTTGCCCATGAGAAATGAAAACTATACCCCACACAAAGACCTGTACATGGTGTTCATAGAAGTTTTGTTCACAATAGTGTCAAACTAGAAACAACCCAACTACTTGTCAGCTGTGAAACGAATAAATTGTGATATGTTCATACAAAAGAATACTACTTAGCAATTACAGTGAATAAATAGGAATAGACACAACAACATGAATGAATCTCAAAAGCAACGTGTTGCCCTGGCCGGGTGATCCGTTGGTCAGAGCATGGTCCACGTACCAACAGGTTGTGGGTTCGATCCCTGGTCAGGGCACATATGGGAGGCAACTGATCTCTGTCTCTTCATTTCTTTCTCTCTAAAATCAATATAACATATGCTCAGGTGAGGGTTTTTTTTTAAAGTTCTTTGAAAAAGCAACACACTAAGTGAAAGAAACTGGACAAAATGACTGTGTACTCTGTGGTTTTATTTATGCAGACTCTATGCAAGGCAAAACCATAGTGACGGAAAGTACATCTGTGGTGGTCAGGGTGGGCTTGGGGGTGAGGGAATGAGGGGACTTTGAGGAAGGATACAAATATCCTCTATCTTGACTATAGTGGCGGCAATCATGTTTGCCAAAACTCACCAAACTGCACACTTTAAATCACACATCCATAAAGCCAATTAGAAAAAAATGTGTGGAGCCCCAGCTGGTGTAGCTCAGTGGATTGAGCACAGGCCTGTGAGCTAAGGGATCACGGTTCGATTCCCAGTCAGGGCACATGCCTGGGTTGCAGGCCAGTTCCCAGTGGGGGACACATGAGAAGCAACCATACATTGATATTTCTTTCCCTCTCTCCTTCCCTTCCCCTCTAAAGATAAATGAATAAAATCTTTTAAAAAATGTGTGGAGACCTTTGCAATTGAGCTGTATATGAGACAATTACATTTTTAAAACTCTAAGGTTATCGTCTATTGATTTCAACCTAACTCATTTCACCCAATGTTTAATAAGAAGGTTTATGGTCCAAAATGTGTTTTATGTGCCATCTTAAAGTTTAAGTTATTTCTTCAATTGGAAGATCAAGTGGTGTTTTGAATTTAACGTATAAGAAGTATTCCGTGAAAAAAGGGAAACTGGAATAAATTTGTTCTCAATCAAAACATCCCCATGTCATTTGTTCGGTGGCCACACCGTCCTCGACGGGTCAGTGCGCCTTTCTGTTGGTTGATCCAATGCCACAGTGGGTCAGCTGTCTTGTAAAGACCTTATTTAGGGCATTTGAGTTTTTATGGTCCTACCTAGGTGACATGGGAGCCCCCTGCCACTAGCAGTGCTCCATGTACATCAGAAGCTGAATCTGAAGAACTACTGGGTAAAGTTTACAGCTAAATTTAATTACAAAAATTAATTTATCTTGTAATTTTGTCTATGAAAATCAATAAAAAACATAGTATTTTTTAAATCATCATACCCCACCCCCAGAGGTCTACTCAGCCTCTTCTTCAGTCAAAATTATATTTATTGGGGCTTTACTTTGAGCAAAGCATTGTACTAAGTACTACGAGAAATGCAAAGTTGCTTAAACTATGATGATTGTGGCCCTGCTTAGTTAAAATGCCACACTTGGAAGTTGGCTAAAACATCTGTAACATCATGTGAAACACTTACTTTTGGCTATTTCAGGTCCAGGACTTGAAAGACGTGTGTTCTGAAGTCAGGGTGTTTAAAAGTAGCTGTGGGGGGCTGCAGAGGGTGGGCAGCCCAGGTAAGTCTCCCATCCACCTGCCGCTCTGCCCGGAATGGCAGGTAGAGGACTTTGTGTTAAACATTCTCTCTCTTCCATCCATGTTCAAAGGCAGATACCCTTGGAGGAAGTGACACATTCACTTGCAAATTTCTTAATATTAATTAGGATTTTCAGATGTCTCTTTTTGCTGAGAGAGGTAGCACTTGTTACTCTTCCACTGAGGGTCAGCCTTTATCAACTTTGCTTAATGCCATGCCCAGAAAGGCTTTGCAAGACTTTATCTGATACAAGCTAAGGATTGGTGCATAGAGAATAGAGTTGCTATTCAAAGCATGGTCCCAAACCACACCTGGGTATCAGCATCACCTGGGAGCTTGCTGGAAATGCGAAATCTCAGCATCCAACCCCGAATGGCTGAACTAGAATCTGCATTTCAACAAGATCCCCAGGCATCTAACCCACATCATGATGTTTCTTTGAATTCAAGTTTTCTGCTTCTCTCTGCCTACCAGCAGCATGAACATTTAAGGGTTTAAGTCCTTCTGCTGACATATTTTGGGATGCACTAAAGGTCAGGTATCTGATCCCTTCTGCCATGGAGAGCCTTGAACCATTCAACAGGTTTCCTCTGAGATCTCCCCTGATGTTTGCTTACCTCTTGTGGTTCAATGAGCATCTTTGTAAGTAAGAGGAAGAAATTACAGGTATGTGAAAAGCTTGTGCACACAGCTAAAATGGGCTCAGATTATGAGAGCATGCTCTGTGATACTATTTATTAGACATTGAACGCCCTTCCTGTTGGCTTGGAAATGGCTTTTGCATGGCTCTGGTACAAATACATTTTGTAATCCTTTCAAAGCATCTGTTGTTTTGTTCCTACCTGGGTCCTATATGGATGACTGTATTTACTCACTGTGGTGTGTGTGGATTTTTTATTGGCTGAATCTATTTCTTCCAGGCTCTAGCTGATGTCTGAGCACAGACTTTTCTTCTTAACACAGACAATGCACTTGAGGTGTGGGTGACTAACATCCCGAAATGGTGCCCCATCTCCCCCATCCTTTCAGGGGCTGCTTGTCTACAGAGGTAGCCTGCACCCCTGTTTTAAGAAATTACTCTGTTTTAAGTAATTTAAATTACCCCTGTTTTAAGTAATTTCTTAATTTTAAGAAATTACAGAAACAGGAGTCAGGAGACAAGTCTCTGGAGAAGTCATCTGACTACCTTGTGCCTTAGTTTTCTGACCTGTAAGATGGAAAGAGCAGACCAGGTGATGTTTGAGGTCTCATTCAACTCTACATGAAGGGAAAAAAAGTGGAATGGGAATTAGATTGGTGCACCCTGAACCCCTTTCTCCTATTTGATCCCCACAACTTCGAAATGGAGCTCCTGTCTTACAGGTGAAGAAACTGAGACCCAGAGACGGTGTGTGCCTGCCTCAGTTTCAGGCAACTCAGACGGCAGGGCCTGCCCTCAGGACTCAAACGCAAGCGTCATGATTTCACCCCCTAGTCCTGTCTCCTAAAGCTCAGCTGTCACCAACTCAGCCCACTGGCTTTGTTTAATAAGGTTTTTTAAGGCTGTGCAAACGTCAGGCAGTCCAAATCTATCAGGTATTGTACATACTAAAAGAAACAAGATTGATACAGTTTCATGCAGGCATACCGTTAGGAGAAAACATGTAACAAGTTTAGATTATACATTCTGAAGAGGGCAAGGTACTTTTCTGAACTTGCCTTTTAGTCTCAACATTCCCCTCATACAGTAGACAGAGGCAAGTGCTGTTAATGCCATTTCAAAGAGAGAAAAAAGGAGGCAAAACAGTGAGATGAGCTCCCCACGATTTCTCAGTCAGAAGTGGACAGTTGCAGCTGTCCAACGTTTTTGTTGTCTTTCTTCTCATCTAGCTGTTTGTCCTGCCCACCACCATCATACTCCCCGTTCTCAAGCCCAGCTGTAGCTGTCCCTCACTGGGAGCCATGAAAACTGGGGGTGTAGGTGGGGGGATGTGTAAGGAAACAACTAGGGAGGTGCAGAATGGGATGACCCTACAGATGTGCTTAGGTGTTGATAACACAGGAAAGGATCTTTACATTTCATCTAAGATTGGACTTAAATATTTTACCAGCTTCAGTTAAAGCGTCTCAAATTCTTGGCCCTGCTAAAAACAGGTCCTTATTTATCTGGAGTTTGATACAAATATAACTTTGTTCTGCATGGATAAAATGCAAAAAAGTCAAGAACAGTTAGCTGGAGTCAGAGCAAATGAGAAAAACAGCTGCTTCCTTTTTTATTTTTATTTTTAATAGTCGTAACACCCAAGCAGCACAGAGCGTGGTGGACTGTTGTGGTTAAGAATCTGAACATCAAACTGTGTTTGCATCTGACCTCTGCCATGTACTAACCTTTTGACCCTGAGGAAGTTATTTCTCGGGTCAGTTTCCTCATCTGTGAAATGTGGGTAATGATGGAAGCTACCACCGTTATTCTGGTCGTTGTGAGGGTTAAATGGATGAATAATTGCCAAGTGCTGATAGCAGAGCCTGGGTGATAGTAGGAACTCAACAAACGTCAACAATTACTATTCTTATTATTAGTGAGGAAGAAGGAGGTAAATTTTAGATTAATTTGAACCTGGTACTATGAATTTGAATTTAACATACCAAGTAAGAGACATACAGCACCAACTGAGAAATTCTATACGATTCTCCAAATCAAGAGGTGAGTTGTGCATGGGCTGGAAATAGCCAGTCTGTTTAGCATGACCAACCATGGAAGATGATGCCAAGAAATAGATAATGCAAATAACCCAACGTAGGATTAGGGACCTACATTACTATCCACTGTTTGAAGTGATGGGTGGCAAGAAACAATCGAGGGCCTTCTTAAAATCCAGAAAAAGAGAAATTAGTTTTAACACACTGGAGAAGTACACTGCATTTGGGAACAATAGGTTGTATAGTTACGGGGAAGGGCAATTCCCCCCTAGCAAATAAATGTTTACTCTGGTCTGTACGTCCGTCTCTAATGCGTACAGACAGTGTGCATCAGTTTTCCCCATCCTAGTTCATCAACTCTTCATGAGCTAATGAGTCCAGGTCCTGGAGTTACCAGCAGTTCTCCCCCTGGATTTCGAGACTTCTGAGAAACTACCGCCTGTGGAGTCTGGTCACTGAAGTCATTTTACCTCTTTCTGGTATACCTCTCATAAGATGCCAGAGTTTTAAAGGACCCGGGCTCCTATTTCAGCTGTGGTTTTATCTAATACTTTTTCTGCTTATGAGAAAAAGCAATGCTGTAGATGCCTTTGTAGGAAAGATGAAGTTACAATAGACCCTACTAAAGGTGTTATCGTCATATGGAAAGTTCCTCAGGCATGGTGAGAAGTGACAGGGTTTGGAATTGACTGGAAAGTGGTCAAAGCAAACAACCTTCTCAGAAAGATCCAAATGATTCTTGCCTGCAAATTTTATTAGTATACAATTGCCAATATCACAGGTGGAATTCCTCCATGGGTGCTATCAAACCAGTTCTTGGTCACACAAGAAAACTAGTTGCATTCCTTCCCCATCATCCATTATTTGTCACCTAAAATTATGTATACATTTTCTCTAGCTCACCTGTTCACTGTGTGTGGCTCTGATTTTTGGAAGTTCCAAAACACTAAATCGTTCTCAAGCAGTTAAACATTTGGCACCCCTGAAGTGTTGAAAGAATGTGGGACAGGAGGTGACCCAAAAGCTGCACGATGGCAGTGTCTCCAGGGTAAAGGCGGGGCCACTTTGTTCCCGGGCTTGATGGAGCAGTGCCAACGCGGTGGGGTAGGTCCTAGCCTGTTTACAAGGGACAGCAGCCTGCTGCTAAGTGGCAGGCTCCCGCACCTGTCTGCGCTCTAATCCTGACTTCCATTTCTGGCTGCGTGACCTCGGGCAAGTTACTTAGCCTCTTTGTGTCTTAATTTCCTCATCTGAAAGTCAGTTTAAATCTCATTGGTTGTTATAAGGATCAAAGTAGTTAATGCATTCAGAGTGCCCGGCACAGAGTTACTTACTGGGTACATACCACTTCAGGTTGATTTTTGTCACATAATCAGAGTCACAGGAATCAGAATCCACCTGTGCTACTGCCATCTTTGCTCCCATCTCCCGAGAGCCCACTGCTGCTGCTGCTCACCTGGGCAGGTAGTGACGGCAGGCACCACCTCTCAGCGGCTCCCGGCTTTCCCCAGGAGCAGCCCTACTCCTTCTGACTAACTTTTTTGCTTTTTTCTCTCTCTCTCTCTCCTTGTTTTTCCTGGCCCTCTTCCTTTCTCTTTG
This sequence comes from Sturnira hondurensis, assembly GCF_014824575.4. NCBI lineage: Eukaryota > Metazoa > Chordata > Mammalia > Chiroptera > Phyllostomidae > Sturnira > Sturnira hondurensis. The sequence continues at coordinate 4,933,071 of NW_028098001.1, read as the reverse complement.
TCTGTCTCAACTATTTCTCTTGGTGACAATTAATGAATAATTTGCCATACATCTTTCTAGTTTTATGGGTGTGGTGATTAATATATGTGTTTATTTGGCTAACTGGTTTTATAATTCAAGAGAATTACAAAGAATCAGGGACCATACAGCCTATTTGTTTCCGTGCTATAGTGCAGATAGCATGGTACTTCATGCTGTGTGAATGTTTGTATCTCAGAAGTACTAGTATTTACAACTTGTAAAAGATGGTGGTTGGAAAAAAAAACAGTTTTGAATGAAACTTACCATTTGAAAATATCTACTTCCAAATTTTAAGGGAGAAAACAACTTTTCAAAATAATCAGAGTTTAAAACTGTTATTCATGTTATACCTACAGCAAAAGTAATAAAAAATATTAGTGACAAAAGCCACATTTCTACATAACTATTACAGAGGTTGTTGTAAGGACCAGAACAGGTATAATTTCTTGGAGCTAAAATTGAAATTAGTCTGTTCTCCTTTAGCCAGATGTTGGTGTTGGAACAATATACAGCATTGCTTGACAGTGTGAGGCCCCCACCAGGCTAATTTGCGGGATTTGGAATGTTAAGGCCAATCAAGTGATCTGATTGTTTCAACAGTGCTAAAGGTTTTATAATAATCTTCAAGATCAGGGCTGTGCTAGTCTGAACTTCCCCTTTCTCACCTCCACCCCCTGCCTCCTTCTCTGCCTCCAAGCAGTTTTGTTCTATTGTGTTTGCCACATTTAAGTTTTGTAGGGAACAGTTGAGGCGGGAGCCTGGGATTCTGTCCTAGGGTAAGATTATATATGGAAATCCGTGGGGGTCTTTCTGTAATTACCCTTTGTGCACTTGATGAAACCACTGCTGAGTCGGGAATGACTGACAACCTTGACTGAGGGGGGTTAGCTGGAAAAGTGTGTTTGTAAGGTTGGGGCGAATCACTCAGGGAGCGAGCCCCGGGGCAATATGGCTCCAGTTCACCAGTCTTCTGTCTATGGAAACACCTTCATTAGGCCCGCAGACTCAAACACTGACATGTAGCTGGATGACATATTAAAAATGCTTTTTAACCAATGTATTGTGAAATTAACTTGGACAAGACGACTGTATACAGCCCTCCCAATCTGATTATTCAAAGCCCTGAAAATGCGCAGAGGGCAGTGATAGATGAGGCATGCCGAGATCACTATACGACGATCACTTGCACAGGGCCAGTGTGTGTGTCCCAGTGACATCTCGCTGATCGGTGAGATAAAAACAGAGGCAGAGACACACGCCGTTTAGTTTTCTCCCCAGTGCATCCAAGTTGCTAATTTTTAGATATTGTAAAGAAAATACCAGCTTTCTAGTAGGCAGGAAAATTTTGGCTTGATTTTGAAAAAAAGAAAAAGAGAATGGAAAGAGAAGACAAGGTTTTATTTTTATTTCAGCCTTCATGGAAGAGGCTGCCAAACCATTAACAAGTTGACATGCAAAATGTCTAGGTGTGAGGCTGAGTTATTGTCCTGGCTTAATAGCTGGCCGTGGAGAGTACTTGAAAGTTGTACACCAGACAAGTTAATCCACTGGGGATTGGATTTCATGGGGTGAAGGACCCTGTGATTAAGACGGGAAAAGGGATAGGACAGAGAAATCACCTGGAGAGGAGGTGTTCCTTCTTCCTTAAGGAACAAGCAAGACTGGTAACAGCCAAACCAGACAGACAGGACAAGGACAGCCATAGGCTCCCTTTTAGGATGAGTGTTTCTGGGTAATGACAGGGTGGAGAGCTTAGGATGCTGCCAGGCTCAGTCAGTGCCACCAGGAAAACACTGTCAGTGTACTTCTGGTCTGGTGGCAGTTGCCTGGACCTTAGAATTTTGTTGTTGTTGTTGGTTTTGCACCCTGCTCTTTTTAAGGGCAGGGGTGCTTTCCTTTCTGTTCTGTATTCTTGTTCATTTTTCCTAATTGATCTTATCTCTCTGTGAGCCTCAGTTTTCCCATCCAGAAAATAATATAATAGTTTAGGAAAAAAAATAAGTCACTGCCAGGTATACATCCACTAAATGTCCACTTCTCTCCTCTAAGACTGCTGTTGGGGGGAAAGCGAACAGGGATCTTTTAGTGGCGTGCCGTCTGGGGTCCTTAGCAAAGGGTGTCAAAGCACATAATTTCTCTGCTGGGGCTTGGGGCTCCCCGGAAGCCCTTCAGGTGGGCCCCTTGGCTACCAGGGAAGGGTAGAGACAGCAACAAGACCAGCTTTTTACTTCTCCCTCCCAGGACCACTCAGGTGGTGTCCTTACCAACCACTAAGTCCAGGTAAGAGCATGTGACAGTCAAGTTTCATCCTGTTTTCAACACAAGACCAGCCATTTTTCAAAAGACAATTAAACCTGATTCTGGGATCACAAACAGGACACAGTCACCAGAGAGATCTGGCCCAGGCTCTTCTTAGACCTGGGATTCAGCCCTCGTTCTGAACTGTCTTCCTGTCTCTTCCTCCATCCATGCTGGGGAGTGGGGGTCGCAGAGGGGTGGATGTGCAGCTCTGACTGCAAATTGGAAGGGGGGGTTCCATGCCAAAGCTGTTGTTCCCTAACTCCCATCCCCTGAGGGGCTGGGGGTCGTTATCTTAATAAACCTCCCCACAGAACCCATAATCTGGAGAAGGGGAGAGTTTGCTTCCCTTCCCTTCTTCTCGTTAAAGGGCTATTTGACTCGAAGATCTCCATCTCAGCAACTTCCTTCACACCGTTTCCATTAAAACAACAAGCCTGGGTAACTGCTCCAAATAACGTGACTTGGAAAACTTCACTTTAAAACGCTGAAAAACTTTGCCCTCACTGAAAACAGTTTAGGTGGCAAGTGACTTGGAATAATGATCATTTCAGCTTACCACTTCAGACGGGGTGGGAGCTTGCTCGTTCTCCTCTGTCGTTATTCTGTGCGGGGGCGAAAGCAGGCACGGGCTGTTCTGCGCAGATTCTGAGCTCATGTGGGAAGGGTGGGGTGGGACTGATGGGTGAACCATGTCATGGGAAAGAAATCATGCCCTGACTGACTTAATTATTTGCAAGATTGGTTCAGAAAAGTCATTTCCTTCAATCATTCAGATCAAAAAGTAATTATCTTTGGATCACCCCCCTCTCATTCATAAAAGCACTGACTTCTCTTTCGCAGGCAGGCTTGCCTTGGCTTCCTCTTTCCACAAGCATCCTTACCGTTCCCTTGAAACTCCATCCTAAAATGGCTAATGCTGACAAAAGAGAGGCGGAAAAAACCAACGAACCAACAAAACAGCATGTTTCTAGGCCTGTAGCAAATTAAAGTTACTCCAGAAAAATACTGGTTTTCATCCTCCATCGATCACTGAGTATTAATTTTGTGACTGGCTTGATATCAGCTAGAGAGCACGCAGGGAACAAAGGTCCACAGCATAAGAGGAGGACTGCACGGAAAGGTCAACTCTACATGTCATGAGCAGTGTAAAACCCACTGTGCACCCAGCAGTAATGGTGCCCAGCAGAAATCTAAGATATTGTTTCCAAAATAAGGTAGATGCTGACACACCCTCTTGAGTTGGGGCTGTGTCTTCTTTACCTTTACCTTTGATCAATTAGTCAGAACTGCCTGGTGTTGAGAGATGTTCCTGTCTTCATGCCCTAATGGAAAATAAGCAAATTTCTAAGCACCTGCTTTGAGCCAAGCCTTTGTTTTATCAAGTCACACGTCTACAGCGCGGGGAACAAGGAGCTGATAGGAGCTGATTCAGGCTGATATTTAGCCAGAGTACATTAGAATAGATATAGCTGTTGTAAAATAGGGCAATGTTTTCCCATTGGCTGGTAAATAACTATGCTCTCTGGGACTGCCTGAACCATTCCCGTGGTGTAGCAACTAAAGGGTTAATACCTGGCACAGCTGGGCCTTCAGGTAAAGGAGCTTGATTGTTTGACAACACCCCCACCCCCACCTAACTTTCCCTGTAGGTCATTAACTAATTTGAATATCACCCCTGGCTTACATTCTTCGAGTTGAAAATGAGGGATCACACATCTACTTTTCTCACTATTTCAGGAAAACTTAAATTTTATGGTGACATCTAGAGTCCTTTGCTCCTTGGATAAAGAAAGAGCCACTAATTAGATATTACTTCTAGGAATTTGTCTCAGTCGTGCACTTAGCTTCTTTCTTCTTATTCAACTGGGGTTTGATCCTTAGGGATGTAGGCATTGATTCAACAATTTAGACCAGATAATTAACGCGTCAAGGCCTCTGTAAATACCATTCTTCCTCTGTAGCACCAGAACACTTGGTGTGCATGCATGGTAGGAGAAGATATAAAAACACAAAAGGAGACTGAAAAATGGAGGTGTCATGTCCCTATTCATTTACATTTTCAGGAGACTTCCAAGTGGAGGCAAATTGTGAAGCATGAAGAAGGACCTAGAGTGGTCTTGACCTTGGACTTGCTACCTCAGCCAACCTCTGTCTGGTACCACTTGGAGCTAGAGCTGGAGGTCAAGTTTGTTCAGGGACCTTCTAGCTGAATTCTCCTCATGAAAAGTCTAGAGGCTGTGGGGTATGTAGACCATTTCTAATTTCTTCAGGAACATACTTTACAGTGTTGCTGCTGGCTGTTTGGTTTGTGTAAGTTTGCATATTTGAGGGAATATATAGTGTGTAAGATAAACTATTCCAAGGGATGGGAACATTCTCTAATATTAAAAGCTAAATGACTTGGAAGTCAAATAAGTAAATAATGACAATAAGGGAGTGGTCATGGTATATGAATGGGAATACACATGCTTTGAATTTCAAAGGAACAGGAGGGAGTGTGAAAGCAGAGCAAACCTTAGACCTAAATGTGCTTCATCCATTGATGGTCTACCAACCAAACAAAAAGGGAAGGCCTATAGCAACTAATGCAGTGTTTTTCATCTTGAGTAACTTAGGGATCTTTTCAAATACTCCTTTGGAGTCCCAGCATTAACCTAAAATAATGTTATTTAGCCCTGGGCAGTGTGGCTCTCTTGGCTGAGCATCATCCTGTACTCAAAGGTCTTGGGTTCGATTCCTGGTCAGGGCACATGACTGGGTTGAGGGTTCCATCCCCACTTGGGGCAACTGATGGACGTTCCTTTCCCACATCAATGTTTCTCCCTTCCTCACCTTCTTTCTAAAAAGTCAATGAGCTTGTCCTCAATGAGGATTGAAAAAAAATCGAGGTGTTGTTTAGCACATTCTGTGGAGGGGCCGAGGGTAGGAGGTTTCTGTATTCCTTCTACCATAAACATTTTTTAAAAATGAGATAAAATAAAATAATGTTACTTAAATAAGTTTAAAAAATGAGGCATAAACTCATGCTTAAAGCTCTTATACAATTTCAAAGGGAAATTTACAGATTAAGTACAAATAAAAATAAACATAAAGAAAATTAAACGCAGAGTATTAATTTAATATCGACAGATGAGGTTTTGCTGACAATAAAATGCCTCTTGCCGTCGGAGCCTGGTGTTGCCCACAGTGGTATGCATTCTTCCGAGTTCAGTATGTCTCTACCGCTGTGAGCTTGTGGGAAGGACTCAATGCTCCCACTCTTTTCTCCATTCAGCCCCCCCACATCAATCACTGGATAGCATATTGGGATAGCCCTTTGACTTCACTTTGTGTGAACACATTGTTTATGTATCCAGGCTCCTTCTTTTCTCTCTCAGCTATGAAGGTCAAGTAGTATTACTTGGTGATTATATCATAAAATACCCAGGGAAACACAAACCTTGAAGTCATATGGTATTTCTTGTTAGTAATTAATGAGTAACATTTATGAAGTGCTTACTCTGTTCTAGACACTTTTCTGGGTGCTTTATGTGTTTTAATTCCTGTAACCCTCATTACTACATTATGCAGTAACCCCATTGTACAGATGAGGAAACTGAGTACTGGGAATTTCCAAGGTCACACAGTTAGTAAGGGACAAAGCTGGGTTACAAATACAGGCAGTCTGTCCTTAAACCTGTCTCTTAACCACTGTCCAGTATAATCCCTCACAGGCAACCAGAATACTCTTATATTCATTTTTCATGAACTATAATAAAACATAAGTTTCTCCTAGAGAGCTGTAGGGCCTCTGAAAAATCATTTGTGAGCCCCAGTTTGGGAAACAGTCATTCAATTCTGTATTCTTAAACTCTTTCTATTTCTAGACATAATTACAATGTAGTGTTCTTTAATTTTTTAAGTGCAAAAATATGTCCTGATTCTACCCATGATTATTTCAGTTACAGGTATTCTTAAGGCTATTACATTGTATTCGTTCAATGGTGCAAAAGCCCAAAAGGGATGGCATGTAGACACATTAAAATGCACATATCTGTGTAATCTGAACAAGGATGAGAATTGCAGAGAGGCATGGATTGAGTCGCGTTGCCTTTGATAGGAATAGTGGTGCAGTGAGTGTTCCTGGGTGAGTTGAATTAAACTCTGTGAGATGCTAGGAGAGGGGTGGTTGGCTGAAATCTTGAAAGGGAAGGCTGGGTGCAGAGACCTGCCCAAATTCACCCTGCCCTGGGGGTGGCAGATAGGAGAAAATTCTGGAGACAATGATCAGAAGTTGTAACTCATCTGGGCTTTCACAGAATGTTTTGAGAAATCTGGGAGTAGCAGAGTGGGAAGGTTAATGAAACAGGCATAGAAAAATCACCTTAACCGTTTGCCACTGACTTACATATAAAACTTAAGTAACTTAAATACTGCAGCCAGTTAGGTATTAGTTCAAGTTTATTCCTCACTTGCCTGTGCCTTCAACAGGTTCATCCGTTCATCGCTGTTTGCTTGTCTTAGATTGTAAATGAAGTCAAACTGGGGAGCACATTGAACTCCCTCCATACATCACAATGCTGTAAAAAGATACGCTGAAGTACTTTCAAAGGATACATCAGCAAAAATTATTTATTGAGCATCTACCATAGGCAAAGCTCACTGCTGGCTGCAGATGAACTGAAGGATGAGTAATTTAAGATTCCTGATGTTAAGACATTTCCGAGGGGAAGATAATAAATGGAACACATGAATGGAGCCTAGTAAGGCCTACCACTGACAGCATGGTGGCTAAGCCCTTGGGCTGTAGAGTAGAGCCAATTTGAATAGCACCTCTACCCAATGGCTGGGCACCCTTGGGCAAGCTAACCCCTTTTTCATCTGTAGATGGAGTTGATGATAACGATAGCCATATCGTAGGGTTGTTGTGAAGACTAACTGAGATGGTACATGTACAATGTTTAGTGTGGACCTGTAGCTGCTGAGGCTCTGCTAACAACGAGTATGTCTGACCAAGGGTCTTCCTTTGATTCTCCAGAGTCAGCTCAGCGTGATCTGCAGGAAGGTGAGGGGAGAAGCCTCAAGAGGCAGCACTAGTTGGGTAGTGCCTGGGGTCAGTGCGGGCAGGTACCACTGCCCTCTACTGGAGACAGTTTTCCCAGATTTCTAAGAAAAACCCAAACTATTTGGGTAGTCTCTCCTTCCAACACCCTGTGTTCACAGCCCATCTGAGGTCATTTTTCCTCCTTTCAGATACTTGGGAGCCAAAGGAAATTCTGTTGTCTGCCAGCCTCAGCTCCTTACCTGCTTTTAACTAATATGGAGTCTGGACAGGTATTGATTTTTCTGCTTTTCTCTGACGGCATCATCAGTCATTTTATATTACTGGAGAGTCCATTAGCAATAAAAATAAAGGATGGAAGTTACAAAGCCCATTAGAGAAACTTATTCTCTGTATCTGTGGAGTGAGGGAAACGATTAAAAGCACGTCATCTTATAAACATTCTAATAGAGTTATTAGAAAAGTGAATAAACTAAGGATGTGATTATCAAGAGAAGAAATGAAACACCCCTTAGTAAGCAGGGAACTAGGAGGGAGTGCCCTGAGGTTCCACGACATTGTGGTGGGCATGGGGCTCAAATGCTGCATGTGGGCGAGATGAAAAGAACACTAAATGCCAGAGTAAAGGAACACTACACAACAGAGCTTCAGCCGCAAGCTCACACATGAATGCATTTTAGAACTATGATGGCAGAACCACCATGAGAGAAGGTAGGAGTTTAAATATAAAGGGAAGAGGTGATAATACAGACCTGATTTTGAAATGTGGGCAAGTGAGGGAAACAAAGCCATGTGTCTGCTGGGTTAGGCAGCCACGCAGCAGCTGTGCAGGTGGTCCCTGAAATGCACTTAGGTCCCTGATGGGGGGCTGAGAGGGGGAGAACAAAGCAGGGACAGACCTTGCGGACTCTGCCGCATGTCGACACTGGAGAACATAACTGATGGTGCAGGGGTCCTCACGCTTTCTGGGTTGGTATGAGCCACTACTGTGTGTGAGTGACGAGCAGCACTCTTGGTACATGTTGGCACTGAAAAAATGTTCATTCCCTTTCTCCTTCCCCAGTGAGCGGGAGAGTGTATAGGATCTATTGTGAATATTATGAATATAGTGACGATTATGCTGCAATTAATGTAATTTCCTTTTATTTTCATAGCTTCCAAGAATAAATAGTTTTCACACTAAGAGCTGTTTGGACATCTGTTCTCTTTAGTTGAGAATTAACTATATATTAAGTTGTCTGACCCTCTTTGGTCCAGAAACCAATAAATGCTTCCACAGACCCCTGTTGTAAGTAGCAAAATTTATGTTTTGTTCTTTCATCCTACTCACACAGAAAATTGTTTGGAATCCTTCTAGGTTTTTGTATCTATTATAAAGTTGCTCCATGGTATGTTTTTTTTCTGATTGTAATTTATTGCCTATAAATAGTGTAACAGTAATACTGGAAATAATAAGAAATTTTCACAATCCCACTTCTTTAACATCTGAAGTATTTTCCATGTTCTGCCAATCTTTATCTATATGCATATTCACTTTTTACATGGAATTTGCATTTTACTTTTTCATTTGATGTTGTTTTATATACATATTCATACTGTTTCATGGCAGTCATATTTACAATATTTAATGGTTGTAAAATAGCACATTAAGTTTGCCTTATAACTCATCGAGTCAAATCTCACATTAATGATATTTTACTATCTATTTTTACCATTATTGATACTATTATCATTGTTATACAAGTAGGGTTTTTCCTCCACAAGTACTTCCTGTGAATACATTTCCAGGGACGTGGTTCCTGACGCAGGGGACTGATTATTTTCCTGGAAGGTTCTATTATTTTATTCTTCCAGGAGCCTCGAATGAGGCTTCTTTGGCTCCCGCTCTGACAGCACTTGGTGCTGCTGACAGACTGAATACTCTCTTCCCTCGTCTCACCTGGGCGCCCTCCTGTCCTGTCCCTTTTCATCTACCTCTCTAGCTCTTCTTCCTTGGTTTTCTGTGAACTCTCCTCTGCCTCTACATTTCCCTTCAAGGTCTCTGTTCCTGGGACCGAGGCCTGGGCTGTCTGCTCTTCTCACATTTTTGCATTCTCGTTGGAACATCCGTTCCCCCTACGGTGGGCTTCTATTGCTGCGTCGTTGGTCACATACCCTTTTGTGCACCACTCTCCCAGCCAAGTGTTCATGGACACCTGCTTTCCTTGTCTCTAGTCCTGTTTCCTCAAAACCATTCTTCACACTGTACCCAGAGCCAGCTCCCAACATGTCAGTTGGGTCACATCACCTTCTGCAAAAAACCCTTAGTGACATTTCTGTTGCTTTCAGGAAATAATTAAGATTCCAAAACAAGGATCCCAGGCCCTTTGTGGTATGACCCCTGCCTGTTTCTCCTGTCACTCCCTGTCTCCCATTCCCTTGTATGTACCATGGCTTCCCTTTTATTGTGTGCTTGTCAACACCCTTCTTCCACCTGTTTGTGTAGCTGGCTCCTGCTCATCCTTCATGGTTCAGAGAGGCCTTTCCTGGGCACCAGGTAAGTTTAGGTTTCTTTGTTCTGTGTTCTTCAAGCTACCCTTGCTATACTTTACTGAAGCCTGCTTCTGGGCACACCAATTCCACAGCACCTCTGGCCTGCCCTGTGCATGGGCCAAGTGAGCTCCTAAGTCCAAACACAGCTCTGAGCAGCAGGTGCCTGCAGGAAGAGTTGGTGGGCAGTGGACGCTGGGGGCGACGGGTGACGCGCTGGCAGCCTCTGGGCCGTCTACCTCTCGCACTGCTCAAATCCACTCATGCTCCAGGTTAAATTTACTCTCTCTTGTCCCTGATTCTGCAAGGTGGTGGCTCACTGCACACTCATCTGGTTTTCCTCTCAATCAAAAAAAAAAAAAAAAAAGATTTACAATAGTAGGGCTGGCTGGACAGCTACCGTTCCCGGTGCTGCCCTGAGGCATGACTGGTGTTCTCCTCAAGGATGGCAGTTTTGCTGGTCTAGGTGACTTGCTCAGTGGAATAACCCTGACATTCCCCCCTGAGCCTCTGGTCTTTGTCAGCCTCTGATTGCCTCTGGTTATTGTGCTTTTACAGAATAGGAAACACAAATTGCCTAACGGGTCACTTAGATGAGTGGCCCCTCTTATTGCCTATCTAGGTGACTTAGATCACTTAGATAGGTGATAAGAGGATTCATTTCTGTCTTGTATGCAGAGTATCCAAAGTTGATTGTGCCTCTTGAAGGATGACTTTATTCCAAACCTGGTTCCACCCTGTGGAGGTCTGACACCTCCAATCTGTCAGTGTACAGACTGTACAGTGTATGAAAAGTAGAAGGGCTCCTGAGGTCATAGGCCATTGTGATACCTCCTTTGCTGTAACATGGATTCCTAGGTCTGAGGAAATACAATGTGTGATCTCATGTCAACAAGTCAGATAATCAGGGAGCTCTCAGATGGTGGGCCAGCCAAGGTGTGTGGGCAGGGAAGGCGCACCGTACCTGGAGCACATATCAGTCTCAGAAAGGACGGATGACTGCCCCTCTCTCAGCCTGGATGAGGAGACCTGGTAGAGTCACCTTATCGTCAAGTGGCTGGTTGGTGTCCTCAAAACATGGTAATGCTGTAGGTCTTCGGTGTTGGTATCTGCTGCTGAGAGACCAGACACCGGGCAGCAAGCAATAGGAGCTAGACAGATCCTGGTGCTCGATCTTTCTACCTTCTGCTAATTGCTCTCTCTCCATTCTTTTAGGCACCTGATAATAAACATGCAGAGACGTATGAGTTAGTGAGATGCCTCCAGGAGTTTTTTTTTCCACAAACCAGGTGCTCATGTCTCCTGATCTCTTTTCAAAATGTACTTTTCTCAGATGTGCTTGGGATCCAAGCTGAACAGATCACACTGTACTTCAAATAGGCTACAAGAAAAACATTGGAATCAAACTAAAACTAAAATTAAAACTTTGGGCGGTAGGGGGAGAGGTAGGAGATCTGGCTCAGGACGAACAAACTGACATGCAAGGCAGGGAGGAGGGGCAGCTGCCCAAAGAACCCGATTCTGTTTAGTCACTAGTTTGTTGTAAGCCATTATCTCCCAAGACTCGTTTTTGCAAAAGATCAGTGCGCATCCCTGTATTTCTTTTGTAGTGGTTGTATAATGTTCTGAAGCACGTCGCCACGGGAAGATTGCTTCTTTCCTCCCGTATTCCCAATACCTAACCCAGTGCCCTGCTGAAAGTCCTGAATAAGTGCATATTTGTTGAAGGAAGGAAGGAAGGAAGGAAGGAAGGAAGGGAGAAAGGAAGTCTTTGATAGATGAAGGAGGCTTTATAGGAATCATTTGAATAGCAAGCTTCTTCCACCTGTTGAACACAGGACTTGATTGCAGAACTCTGTTTAGACACACACTTCAAGGGCATGCTTTCTGATAAAGGAAAGCCTGGTTCTAAATGAATCATGCCTTTCACAGCGTCTGAGTCACCTCACACCCCTCCATCTCATCTGATAACCATTGTTGGCAGATCTGCCCTTTTGCTGGGGATTCCCCTGGGCTATCACCACTTGCCTTCCCCCGTGTATGCTGCCGCATCTTGCACGGGGTTGTCAGGCACCCTAATGTAAGCACCCACAGGGCGGAAATGGGGGGAATGTGAGGGCAAGTTTACAGCAGTGAAACCTCCTGACAATAGGCATTTTTGTGGATATCACGCACATTTTACCTCATGATGAGACTTTCTTATGCTGACAGAAAGATAAAGCTAGGCAATAATGGAAAAGTTGATTACTAAGGTGATGCTGAAAAGGAAATCATTCGTATCGATGAAACATTGTCATTATACAGGTTGGCGTGGCCCAGGCATCTGTCTCCGTCCCCCACCCACAAAGGTTATCTTCTAATACATTGTGGAGGAGGTGGGGGTGGCATCCTTGCAAACTGTGGCTCCTCTCCTGAGCTTCCTGCTTTACAAGGTGACAATAAGGGTATGACTAATGGGCCTCATCACAGCACCTAAGATTTGACATAACGAATTGTCTTTGTCTTCATCCTAGATAAAAAAAATATTTATTTTATTTTATTAAAAAAAATATTTATTTTCTAGGGCTCTCTCCCTCAAGAATGTCTCTATTAAATAAAGCCAAAGCAGCAGAGGTCAACTAGAAAATTATTTTGAAAATTCCTAAATAAAAGGTAAGCAGAAATCTGTATATTATATGCCCCCTATGAACACATGAGCAAAATCAAAGGCCTTGACATCTTTGGCCAAATAGAGACATGAACTTGGGTGTGCAGTGGGAAGCTGACCCTCACTCCGGTGGAGCTCCAGGAAGCTGCGTGAGCCTGGTGAGCCTTGTGGCCTTCCTGGGCCTGGTTGTCTTCCTCTGGTGAATACCTAGTTTGACTTTCTTTCTCTTCCCTCCCTCTCTCCCCTTTTCCTTCCTTTCCTTCTTTTCTTTCCTTCCTCCTTTCTCCCTTAGTCCTTTATTCATTTGTTCATTCCCTCTATCTTTCTCTTTCCCTTTCTTTTTCTCATGCTCTTTCTCTTTCTCAATATCGGAAGTTTTCTTCAAACCTCTTAAGAGATGGCTTAAGAAAGGAAAAATGAATCTATGTAAAGAATATCACCATGGCTCTTCTCTGGTTGAATGAAGCAGGGGTGGGGATGGCGGGTGAGCGGTCAGAAGAGTGCATTCCCAGCAGCCCCTGAGGTATGTCTCAGCAACTCCTAGGTTCCAACTGGAAGAGCCTTCAAGCTGGGGCGTTTACTCAGAGTAAACCCTCTGAGAGCGCTGCAGCCCTAGTCTTCACCTGTCAGAGAGGAGGGAGGTGTTTCTGATCAGGAAGACCAAGAGTCTGGGAATATCCATTCCAACCAGTTTTTAAAACAATTCTGGGTTAATTATTACTAAAAAAATATGCTAACTTGGGTCTGAGTCCCTATTTTTTAAAAAGACTCCTTACAGACTTGACTTGGGATTCCCAGTTGCAGAAAATTAGCCTAAATCATTTGCCTTCACGATGTAGCTGACCCAAATGGCCAGCATTTCTCAGAACAAACTCCCCTCCGAGAAGCTGTCAAAAGAAAAGGAAAAAGAAAGAGAAATGGCCCCTGGAGAGGTTTCCTTGAGCACATTTAAGGAGATTGCCAGGCCCAGATTAGCGGTACCACCTTATACCTCATTAACAGAAATTAGGCAAAAGCCCAGCTCTGAGGCAGAGTGTGCCATCTGGGAACCAATCTCATCAGCGCCCAGGAGCCGGGCAGCCTCCTCCGGGCACGCATCACCTCTGATTTGCCCCATTCTGAGGTCCCAATATTACAGCTCCCTGCACCCGGTGATGTGGTGCGTGCTGTCCAATACTCAGTTGCTACCCCGTGGAGAACAGACGTGAGAATATGTCTGTTCACCCTCCCACCACGCCCAGGGCCAGGTATACAGCAGGCACTCAGTGCACATTTGTTCAGTCCGTGAAAGGACGAATGAATGAACTTCCTCGTCTCTGCTTCCGTTTTGGAGACCTGCTGGTGGAAACCCAGTTCTGTACACCTTTCATTCAACTGAGTTATGAAAAAGGAGGAAAAAGTGACAACACCAGGGAATTCAGGAGCTGACATGTTGAGTGCCAGTTGATTCGCTCCCCCGGTAATTAAGTGTACCCGATGCCTGCCAGCTTGGCGATGGCAGCGTGCAAATCGCCTGCCCGCCGCGGGTGTGTGTGGGCGGCCAGCCGCCCTCCGGATGCTACCACCACCTTATCAAGATTTCCAGGCCACGGAAGATTTCTCTCGCGGCGGTGCGGGCATTCCCCAGCCACTAGCCACCCGGCTGCTGCGGCCTGCACTGCAGTCTCCCTTCCCAGCTAACCACACGCCGCTGTCCTCTCCAGTCAAGCATCTTTCCTGCGCTTTCTCAGGGCTGCAACAGCTGCGCCCTGAGCCCCGCTCAGAAGGGGAAAACCTCCAGGGAGGGCCCAGTGGAAACATGAGGCGTTCTCTGGGGTGGCATGGCTTGATGGAGCCTGATTATTTCCGATCGCTGTCACTGGGCCCAGGGCGCAGTGTAAGTCTCGAAAGATGTGGCCTCGTTAGTGAGAGTGCAGCGCGTCTGGTGGGGAACACGGGCGGTGGAGGACCGGCTTTTGCGTGGGCGGTGAACAAGGTGAGGTCTTTTTCTTTTTTAAAGTATTTTGAAATTTCTGCTTTCTCCCTGCACCTCAGTGGCCCATATTGGTTAGACAGGTTCCAGAAGATTTTAGAACCTGTGCAGGTAGTAACCCACAGACCCACAGAGTAAGTACAAAGTAAAAACAGAACCAACAAATGAAACAAAGCAAAGCAAAGCAAAACAAAACAAAACAAAAACCCAGCAGAAGTCACCAGGTTCAACTTTTCTGAGGTCTGGACCAAAAATCAGATGGAGTCTGATTATCGAAATCTGATTTTGATATTTTAAGACCTCTAGTTTAAGCTCTCACCTGGTAGAGCAAGTCCAGGCAAATGGGTAGCTCCCTGAACAACCTCTGGTTTCCAAAGGTCTGCCTCCCATGCCCCCCTCTTTGAAGCCTCATTGCATTGTGGCCTCCTGCCAGGAGTGGTCTTCAGCCCTGGGGCTATTTTTGTCTTCCTCTTGATTGGGTCCCTGCAGCCTAGGCTGCAGACCCTCTCATCCACTTTTAAAGAAACACAAACCATTGTTAAACAGCAAATTGCCCTTTGCAAGAGCTGGGATGGCTTTGATGAAGTGTGCCCGTCCCCTCCACTCATCTCTCCATCGCAGCCTCTCTGTCCCTGGTGCTCCATTGCTGGGCCTGCCTGCTCTCCACAGCCTCCCTCCTCTGCCCCATCGGGCTTCTCTCCCGAACACCTCCCTTGCCTTTCTGCCTCCACTTCCCCTGTCCACCCTGCCTCCCCTCAAACCCATGGGAGCAAGTGATGCAAGTGTCAGTTCTGACACGTGGACTGCTTACTTATAAACAGTGCTGCTCAATCCTAGAATGAGGTAGGGGAAACTTCTCTATTATTCTTTTAAAGAAAATAAATCTTCAAACCAGACACTTTGTTGTAGTTGTTTACTTCAGTGCTCCCGCCACAGGACATGGAAAGGGGGTCCACTGTGGAGAAGACCACCTTCCCCCGGGGTGGGGGCCTTAGGAGGACAATGTCCTCAGTTGGGTCGTCCCTGTGTCAGGAGAACTGAGACTGCAGAACAGGTGAGAAGTGTTGGATGTGGACATATGGAGCAGGGACCCATCCCCTGAGCATTAACCTCGTCCAGAAATCACCTCCAGTGCTCTAGGCGAGGCCACTGGACACTTCCCCAGAGCGGGGTGCCCAGTCCTTAGCACTTTGCTAGGGAGAAGGCATTTAGTTTTAATTGGGTCCCACCTCCTAGGCTCGGTTCCAAACTGGAATCACTTGTTCCAGCTCTCTGTCTTCCCCACCTGTGGTGGGATTATATTCCTACACCCCTTGTAGCTGTGTGGGGCCAAGGGACTCTTCCAGCCAGTGACCTCGTGGAAGCGTTGCGTGGGACTTCCAGGCTGAGGAATGTAAATGCCAGTGTGAGAGCCTCTGCAGGTCACTTTCCCTACACCATCAATACGTGGATTGATGAGGAAGGATCCCAGAGAAAGGTCAGTGTAGAACCCAGCTTTTAGCCAGTCGGTGATGGACAGGTAGTGTGAGTGTGAGCTTCCGGCATTGTTACTGCAGCATAAATTAGCCTATGCTGACTAAAACACAAGATGTAACCCTCTGCCCCCAACCTCTTCCCCTTGATCATAATACCAGGGGTGCTCCGAAGTGCAGAGCAGGAGCAGTGTTGGAAGAGAGGCGAATGCCACGCCTATCAACCTACTGGCGTGGCACTGGGTTCACTGAGGAGTGGAGAATTTATGAGTATGTGTTAAAACAGCTCACTGGCTGGGTTTTGTTTGGAAGGCCCCCAAGTTCCAGAGGTCACAATTCTGGGGTGGCATAAAGGCCTAAGACACCACAGAGACTGACCTCATGCACTGCTGGATGACCCAGGAGGCCGAGGGGTATGGCTGCGGGCTCCTCAATGCCTCCTTAGTGCTTTGCCGTGCACACCTTGAATTGCATGGCCTTCTTTTGTGTTTAAGAGGTGGCATGGGGCTGGTGTGTATGTGTTGGGAGAAGAGGTGCAGAGGGGAGAGGAGGCAGGAGGTCATTTGCTGTGTAGCCTGGCTCATTTGGCTACTGGGGCACAGCTTGCTGCCCCTGGTCACAGCTTCCCCTTCTTCCCTCCCTCCTCCTCTCTCTCCCCCTTCCCTCCTCTCTTCTCCGTCTCTTTTTTTCCTTCCTTTTTTAAATTAAAAATTATTAATTGAGCACATGCCACATCTCAGGCTTTGTGTGGGTCCTGGTGATGCTGTGGTGAGTAAAGCCATTATGGTCTTGGCTGTCGTGTGACTTCTGCCCTCACAGATAGGCCAGTTATAGTGGGGGCAGAAGCACCCAATAGTATTTCTAGCGTGCAGTAAGCAGTGTTCCCCAATAATCATGAGTCATTTCAGAGCCACATGACACACAACAGACCCCACCTGGAGGGGGGTTCTTTTCTGTCCTAATGACTCGTTATCTCCAGGTAATTATTTATCCCCTCAGAAGAATCATCTCTTACGATCCCTGCTAACCTGTTTTTGGCTGCTTTCCTCATGACCCCTGGCCAGTATCTACCTGCTGCCCTTAATCATTCTGCCTCTTTCTTTTGGTTCATTTCAGCAGATGGTCCATTTCTGACTGGCATTTCCCCCACAGTTTCTGGGCTTCTACAACATCCTCATATCCTCAGCTTTGCAGTGCTTTTGGACTTCACGCCTCATGTCATCCTGATGGAATCCTCAGCCACCCTCTTGGCAGCCAGCTGCCATTAGCTCACCTAACATCTTGGATATCTTGCTGTCATCCTCTCTCTGCCCGCGTGCAGCCAGGGGAACTGGGTAGTGGCAGGCGTCTCTTCAAAACTCACATCCTGCTTGTGTTACAAGCCTGCATTATTAACAGGCCCTCCTTGACGTGGCATGTTCAATATGAGAGTGCTACCGGAGACAGTGGCAGCTTCTGGGGCTGGCCCAAGTCTTACAGCTGGAAACAGGAGGGATCTTATCTTTGCTCCTCGAGTTTGGCCCAATTGGAGGCAATGCGTAACACGAGCCTCCCAGCCTACCCACCAGCTCCCCAGAAGAGACCTCGCCTTCAGTCACCTGGCTTTCTCTTGTTCTCCCCCTCGACTGCCATGTCACTCCTCCTCACAGGCGTTATTTCATAGAGGCCTCAGCAAATGACCTCGGCTGGAATTCTGGATCTGGTATTTACCAGGCTGTGTGACCTTCAGTGTACTACATAACCTCTCTCTGCCTAAACTTTTTCTTCAGTAAAATGCACATTACGTAGCGCCCAGGCCACGGAGTGTTGACGATAAGATAATCCACATAAAGCAGTTGTCCCATGCCTGGGCTCCGGGGTCTGCGCAGCAGCGGGCCCAGGACGGCAGCTCAGCCCCCAGCCTCCCTTGCTTCCTCCCACTCCCAGGCTCACTCATGAGCTGCCTCACAGAGTTAAAACACACAATAATGTGAGTTTGTTGTACATTATAAAAGCAGTTGTCAAGATTTCTTTCTTAAATTTTTTGCTTTCAGATGACATTAGGTGATATTTTGCAAAGAAATGTAAAATGTGGCAACATCATAGAACCTGGTCTATTGATAAAATCAACTAATTTAATGATTTAGTTGTCAAGCAAAGAATTATTATACATAAATAATAATAATAATAATAATAATAATAATATACTTTTGTCCAGAACTCCAAATGTAGAAATAATTTTAAAATGTTAGGTTGTCAATATGTTTTACTAATCCTAATACAATAGGAAATAATAATGCTCAATTTTATAACATCTTTGTCAGTAGTTATTACTTGTCCTGATTTAAGAGAGATAAGAACCTATATTATTGATGATTTTGATCTTTAAGACAAAAAGTTTTTCAGAGGACTTGTGGCATCTGTTCTTCAACTGGAAACTTCTGGAAATTGAACTGGCTTTATAACCTGGTTTTCTTGTGCGAGGCATTTGAACAAATTTTGGAGGAATATCCAAAAGCTGATGTATGTTGGCCTGTACTCCTTTAAATCAGGCCTCTTTTATCCCCTTGGAAATCTTGGGCTTTTGAAATCTATTTGTAACTGTATGTGGTTACTTACAGATAACATGAAGCAAACCTTCCATTGAAAGACCAGCCTTTCAGAGCTTGGCTCCCCACATCGCCCACCACCATCTGGAGGACACCACCTCCATGCGGCTTGGGCGGCATCTCCGGGCAGGAACGCTGGCACCAGACTTGCCTGAGAAGGGAAGGTGGTTAAAGAAAGGTAAGGTTGGTGGAAACAGCAAGGTAAGAATTCTGAGAGGACAGATGCAAAGAATTGGGGGTGAAAACTGTCTGTTGATGCTTTCCACTGAAGGGTTGATGAGTCTTTTGTGGAGTTCAGGTGAGACAGTCCTGGAAAAGTACAGTCATACTAATGAAGACAGTGAGACAGGAAAGTCATGTGAGAGCAGACAGTAAGGGATAGTTTCAGTTCAGAGGGTCCAGGCTGAGTGTAGGGCAGACGGTTTTGGTTTTCACACCTAAGAGAGAAGCCTTCCTGGGACTGGGGTTCTAGGCACCTCTTTTACCACAGGCTTCAGGTTGCAGGCTCGGTTTGGTTGGGTCAGACTAACCATGTTTCACCTGGGGATGGCCCACTATGTCTATAAACAGTATCAAGCTCCTGCTAACAAGGAGAAGGAGGGAATGGATATTAGATAGGCAACCTGTTTTATGTGCCATAGTGGCCAGGGAGAGAGATTGATGGCCAACAGAGGCCTGCCTTCTAGAGGCCATGGTTCTTCTGAGGCCAGGCACTGTGGTAAGGCTCTGCCTCAGCACCAGCTGTGCCTTCCTCTAAGCTCAGGGCCCTGACCCCAAGTAACCTAAGAGTCACAAGTGTTGAATTATAGTCTCTTATTAGCAGGCATGTCCCATCAAGGTTCTGACCATTTGCTCTTTGGTCAGTACAGCCTGGTACTGATGGTTTTCTCTGTCTCATTACATCTGACCTCATTTAATACTATTTTCCTTCTCTCTTGTCACATGCCAGCTATACTGTGTTTTCCTGCCTCTAACACTTCAACTCAGCTCTGCCTCAGGGCCTTTGAACTTGCCATGCGTCTAGTCTGGAATGCCCTTGCTAGGATTCTTCGCCTGTCTCCCACCATTGAGGTCTCAGCTCAGCTGTCGCCTCTTCAGAGAGGCCTTTCCTCACTGCCTGTTCAAAACTGGCCTCTGCTCCCAAGAGCGTGCCACCCCCCTCACCCTTCTCTGAAGGGATGTTGTTATTGGTTTACTTACTGATTTGTCTCCACCTTAACTAGAATAGAAAATTCACGAGGGTCCTATCTTGTTTTCTTCACAACCATAGCCTCAGTTGCTAGAAAAGTTCCAGGATGTAGTTATAATAAAACACCAAAAATAAATAATAGCTAACTTTTTAATTGTTTCCATTGGACCAGGCACTGTTCATAAGACCTTCAGTGTATTTTATATTTAATCTCCCTAACAAACCTTATTATCCCAATTTGTCTGAGACAAAGAAGATAAATGAGATTATAGACTTAGAAAGTGGCAGAAATGAAGTGCCCAGTAGATAGTTATTACAGTAAAAGACGTTAACCTTTTATTTTTCCTTCCTGACGTCCCTGCTCAGGTGGCATGTGCTGTTCGGCAACACATAAAAATCGCCTGGCACAGTTTACAGGGATGGTGCTTCCCTGCCCTTGCCTTATGAATTTTCCAACAGCGTTAGGTCACATTTCCTTCTAAAGTTTTAACACGCAATGATAGCATGAACACCACCCATCTTAAGATTACATAACGGAATTATGTAATTCTAAACTGAACACAATAAACCCACACCATATCTTACTCTTTAATTTTATATGTGATACACATCACACGCATGTTAGAAGCTCTTTGATTACGTAATAAATGCTTATCCTCAGAATTCATCTGTATTAGAAAACAGCACCTGGGACTTTCCACTCTATTTGCAACTAGACAGCCCAGCCAAGCAAACAGCTATCTGCGAGCACACTGCCCCGTGATGGTGTCTCAGCCTACTTCCCCTCACCAGTGTGACTTTCATTTAGGCCTCACCCCGCCCCTGCTGCTTTCCAGGCTTCTGTCCACCCACCGGGGTGCTGCTTCCTTTGGAAGTTCCCCTTTGCATTCTTTTTCCTCATCCTTGGAAGCCCGACTGCTCCCACATACCTACCTGCTTCCACATGTCTACAGAGCTTATTCACTTAGCAGGAGACATCGAGTATTCACCACTTCGTTGTACAAATATTAATTGATGCTTACTACCCATTATATAGTAGGCTTAGGTGCGAAGGAAACATGAATGAGAAAATCAGACATGGTGTCTGGCCCCTTGAAACTTAGTTTTGCAGGAAACAGATATCAACCTGAGGTCATGAGTGTAACGAAGGGAAGTTACAGGGTGGCCTGATGCAAGAGTAAGGCAAGGCTTCTTGGACCTGCTAGCCGAAACCTGAGGATGACTGCAGTGAACTCGGTGGAGATGGGGAGAGGTTCCAGGCAAAGGGAAGAGTAAGTTCCCAGGCCCTAAGGTGAGAGGGAGCGTGCCACTTTTGAGGAAGTGAGAGGAGGTAGTGACTGAGCTCAGAGAGCAAGGAGCACAGTTCTGAGAGATGAAGTGGGCAGGAACCCCACTGGGCAGGGCCCTGGGGTTCAGGCTCCTGATTCCGGGCACATCCTGTGGGCAATCGGAAGGTTTCAGAAGCATTTAGGCAAAATAGACATGATCTAATTTGTGGAAAATAGATGAACCTAGATTTTTGTCTTGCTCAGTTTGTTGTGATAGGGACAGGGGAGGAGAGCTGTTTGGGGAGGAAGGGTCAAAATTGAGGATTGATGTGACCAGCCTAAGATGATGTCTTTGAGGTATTCAAGTAGACACACTAAGTAGGCAAATGAATGTGTGTGTGTGTGTGTCTATTTCTAAAAAAGACAGACTTATATTACAGGTAAACATTTGAGATGGTGGTTGAAGCCATGGGTCTGGCTGACATGGCCAAGCTAGACGTAGAGAATAAAAAGATAAGGGAGACTAGGACCAGTGTTTGATGGATTATGACATTTGGAGTCTCTTTCACATTTAGTCCATCAAGGACACTGAGAAGGGACAATCATGTAGGAGGAAAGGCAGGAAAGTGTCATGTCCTAGAGGCTGAACTTGGACCCTTTCAAGCCCAACTTCAATTGATTTAAGAAAAAATAAAGGGGGTGGGTGGGAATGGGGACATCTGTAATTGATCAGCAATTTAAAAAAACTTAAAAAGTAAAAAACATTTTTAAGGAAAAAAAGAATAGTTCATTGGCTCCTATAACCTAAACTCAGGACTAGTCAGGTGTGCCTGGATCTAAGTGTCCAAACAGGTCCTCAGGAGCCTGCCCCTCGTTCCACCCCTCAGCTCTGCCTTCTTCTGAATGAGCTTCTTTGCTCAGCGCGTCATTCTGCATGGTGGCCTGATTGGGTCACCAGCAGAAGCTCCAGGTTTATGTCCTATGTAAGGTAAAGAAAACACCTCTCTTCTCCTGGTTCTAGGAAGACACCAGATATTACTGTTTTGACACAGCTGAGGTTATGTGCTCATCTCTGAGCAGGGTCTGGCATCAGTCCTGCCCACACTTCGTGGACAGAAATTTCCTCAAAAGAAAATCAGGGTGCTGTCACCCAAAGAAGTAAGAGAAGAAGCCCAGGAGGCAAAAATCTGTCTATTCAGATGCCAAAGGGATAAATATTCCAAGAAGGAAAACACATTCAATAGTATTAAATACTATTAAGAGATCAAGTAAGATGGCAGCTAAAAATGCCCAGAGGATTTAGCCACCTGAGAGCCACTCAAATAGCTCCATCATGAAGCGAGATGTGGTAGAAATCATAATGCAAGTAGAAATGGCCATGTGGACTCAGGAAAGAAAAATCACTTAGAACTGAGATAATCTAGGAAGGCTTTATGTAAGAGGTGGCATTTAAGTTAAGCCCTGAGAGATGGGTAATACTGTAAATATGAAAGCCGTAGAAGTGGAGGGAGGAAGGGAGCCCCAGCTAAATATAGCATAAGCAAAATCATGATGGCATTGAGTCTGAAGTGTGCTCACAGAGTTGAACAGATCATATCTGGTCTGAGGGGTGAGGGGGTAACAAAAAGGGACTTTCTTTGTTCAATTTATGAGTTACTCAACTATAGCCAACATTTCCTCAGGTTATCAGCCTGATTATGTAAATGAGGGCTAGCCATCACTGTAATGGAACTGACTTAGATCCCACCTGGAGATGACCTGCCTACAGTCTTGCCCTTCCTTTTAAGAGATCCCTGAGGTGCCTCATGTGTGAACTTAACAGCAATCTCTTCCTCCCTTTCTCCCTTGAGCTTTGGCCTTTCCCATGACAATCTGAGTAGTCTGGGCTTGCAGCACCGATGTCACTATTCATGGCTGCCTCTGCCAGTCCGCTGGCCCCCTCCATGGTGAGTAATTTGGTTGCTTGTCCTCTTGCTGGCTGCACTCGAGGAAAGCCCGTCTCAGAGCATCGCCTCTGTGACAGCTGGTTGGGTGCTTCTCGTCTCTCACTCGACTCCAGATCTCATCTTTCCTTTCACTTGTTATTCCAGGAAGCCGACACTGGAAGGGATGATAGGGATGAAGAATTGTGGGTAGAAAACAATCTAGGTGACTCTACACTGTGTCTATTCAGATCTCTTCTCATCATTGCTCCCAGAACAGGCTAGTGCATCCTGAATCTCTAGTTGGGAGTATATATTCTTCTTCCACGCAGCACCCTGCCTGGGAATGGTTATTGTTCACCAACAGCTCAGGGGTCTCAGTCTTGGTGGCCAAAAGCTTGCACCTGTTTGTGTAGTCTGTATCTTGTTTCTGGGCTATTAGGACCTTTCTGCAACTTGGAGCCCTGTAGGCCGGGTCCACTGGCCCATATAGAAAGACTGTGGATTAGAACTGAGCTGATAGTTCCCTTACATACCTCCATTCTGTGCTCCTTGACGCACAGCATAAATAATAACATCTTCATGGGGGTCACTGAGGCCATTAGAGCAGAGAGCGCAATGGACAGGCCATCCTTGGAAAAGGTTGCACTGGGAACAGGTTTCCAATGGATTTGAGCAAACAGAGCCTGGAAACGGTGACAGGTCCAGGAAGACAAACCCTGGACTGGAGGGACTGAGGCGGATGTGGAAAGGTAGGGATGGGTTTTAGAAACACACCTTTCGAGGGGGGCCTGAAAACATGTAGCTTCAGCACACGGAGGCCTCATTTTGGCAGGGGCATCTGAGTGGGGAACAGGGCTCTGAGCACTCCAGGAGCCTGGGGCAGGGGTCCAGGTGTGAATGTGGGGTGGGGCTGTGCTCCCCATCAGTATCTGGGTCTGAAAGAGCTGGGCTGGACTGCCTGGGATGGCAGTGGACAAGAGGGCAAGTGGAAGTGGACCCCTGCATGGAGAGGGACCCAGTTCAGTGCTGCACCTTGTCTTACTGAAGAAGACCAAGCTGCCTATTGTAGTGCATGGGCATCCGTGTACCTGGGGGGCCTTGATGTACCAGGTATACCAAGGGAGCCTCATCCTCCGTGACCTTGACCCAGGCCTTCTAGGGAACATCTCTGCTGATACTCCTCATTTCTTCTCTCCACTCTGAGGCACTCCTTGGCCTGCCATCTAGTCTCATTTCATTCTTCCTCTTGATGGAACTTGGGCCAGCGTTGCTGGGGGACCCCAGAGTGCTGACAGAGCCTCACTCATCCACTCTAAGTCAGACATTTTATACCATGAGGGTGCCCAAATCTCTGGTTGTTTCAGATCTACTTTGCAATGCATGACAGAAGGCCCCTTCTGTTACTGTGCCATTCTTAGAAGGGCGAAGCCTTCCTCCAGGAAAGAGGGACCCTTTCCACAGCCCTGATCTCCAACAAAAGGCAGAGAACTCCTGAGCAGGAAGCCTTTCGACTTCCTGCAGCGCACAAGAAAGGGGCAGGGTGAGGGGGTGGAGGTGAGGCTTGCGCTCAGGGCCTCTCGTGGGGGAGGGAGGACAAGGCCCCGGATTCCTGCCCCAGCTCCTGGGAGACAGACTGGGGAGCGTTGCCTGTGATGGGTCTCTGAATCACCACCACAAACAAACAAGCAAATCATTAGACAACCCTGGTAATTAGAAGGGAAACATAATGATAGTGAAGGTACCTTTCTCCATTCATTCCAAGCATTTTTCTGAGTGTTTATTTTGGGCACAGAGCTATTTTAGGGGCGGGGGGCGGGGGGTGGGGTGGGGGGAAGCTTGTGTGGGAGAGGGAAGGGAGTTGGTCCAATGTGGCAGCTTGAGAGGGGGAGATGGCTGTCGGGGGATGGGCGGTATTAGTGTTTGGTCTGTGGAAGATGAAACGGCGCTCTGCTCTGTGGGCGGTTCTTTGATCTTTCCAGTAACTGCTAGAGTAGCAATTAGCATCCTTAATGCTGAGGGGAGTCTCTGAGAAACCCTTTAGCCTGCTGATTTAGCTTAGTAGATAAGGAAGAGTGGGTGTCTGTGAGTGTGTGTGTGTGTGTATTTGTGTGTTGAGAAAGAGAGAGAGAAATAGGTTATTTATTAGATATTTGATGTTTATTCCATAATGCAGCTTCATATTTGAGAGGAGAAACCTTCAAAATAAAATTCTTTTGTTGTTCAAAATTTAACATCTGAACACATACGAGGAAGGCACAAAGTCCTAAATTTAGCAGAAAATAAGATTCCTCAAGACTTGTAATCCTAAGCAAAAAATCATATGCTCAAGAGTACAGTCCAGACTTCTTGTCAGAAACAGTTCTCCCCTCGGCGCCTGAGCTCTGGACACTGACTGGATTCAAATGTCCGCTGGGCCGTTTTCTAGAACTTACCTAAGTTACTGAACCCCTTTAAAACTTAGTTTTCACATTTATGACACGGGGAGAACCTATAACATGGGGATAAGCTACTGCAGGGGATTGTTTGTGGGTTTTTTTAAAAAAGAATTAAATAAAATAATTCATGTAAAGTGCTAACCTGCATAATGGTTGGCACACAGTAGATGTTTAATGGAATACCACTCTTAGAAAATACTTGAAATGAAGTATACATTAAAAGAGAAGCCCATTTTTTCCCTCAGGGGCTGCCGAGCAGGGCTAAATGAGGGAATATCTACAGGAAACCACAGATTTTTTAAAAGTACTTTCAATTTCTACTGATATAAAAGTAATGAAGCTAAGTGACCATTAGGAACCTCAGCTTCTTAATAAATAGATAGAACTAATAAATTAGACCAGTGCTATAACACTGACAAAAGAGAGGTGGCCATGCTGGAGTCCTGGAGAAAGGGAAAGGGGATTCCTGAGCAAGGAAGAGGACGCTGGGCACTGGCGTGGGGCTTGGGGTGAGGAGGGGGTCAGCAGGGTGCTAAGCAGTCAGCCCCAACACCTTCCCCTGGTGGGGCTTTGACACACAGCCAGGATGCTGCCCCCTTTGCGGGCCCTGACTCAGCCAGGCCTGGAGAGCCCAAAGCCTGGGGCCCAAATCCTTCCTCCTCAACCCCAGGCCCATCTAGCCCAGCCCAAGTGCATTACTCCTCACCAGTCCACCTGCTCCCCGGGGCGCCTCCTGCCTGCAGCCAGGGCTCCTCTGCCCAAACAGGGCGGGGCCTGTTGGCTTCCTGCGCACTGGCCGTTTCCTCCCTCCGCCTGGAGCTGCACTGTCTCGAGGCCCAGAGTCTCTCCTGCTTTGCTTCTACTTCTCTTTTAATGAGCCAATTGAATTATTTTTATTTTTAAATGACAAAACATTTCAAATAATCATAAAAGTATCTACCACCCAGACTTAACAACTGTTGATAATTGCCTATGTTGGCTTCAGATCTTTTTCTTGAAGATATAAAAAGTTACATGAATAAATAGAAATTGTTTCCTTCTCTCTCTCCAGAGCTAACCACTCTTAAAATTGGCTCTTGTTTCTTATCCATGCTTTCCTGTCTATGACATACGTGTGCATTCACAAACAGCACTTTATTTAATGATGTTCAGGGTATTTAAAATGTTTATATAAGTAGTATTTTGCTACTTACATTTAACATTGTTTCCAAGATTTACCTATTTTGATGCTTGTAGAACTAGTTCCTTTATGTTTTAAATTACTATATAGTTTTCCATATAGGAAAGCATTGAAGTGTGTTTCTCTTTCTCCAGAGATGGACAATAAGGTTGCTTTCAACCTTGCCTATGACAACGGTGTGAGCAAAAAGGACCTTGTGCCCGTCTTCTTGTGCATTTGTGTCGTGGCATTCTAGTCAATGTGTGGTGTGCAAGCGTCAGCTTTCTGGATGTTACTAAACTGCTCCCCAGAGTGTGCACACACCGACCAGAACTCTATGGGAATTCTCCTCCCCCCATAGCCTCACCAGTACTCAGCAGAGTGACTAACATTTTGCCACTGCCTTAGTTTGCATGTCTGACTGTTTGTGTGGGTGAAGGTCGCTTTATGTGTTTTTTGACCATTCAGATTTTCCTCTTCTGTGAATTGTTCCCTTATCATCTCTGTTGGGTTTTATCCTCTGTATTTGTAAGAGATATTCAAGTACTCTGGGCAGTGAGACTTTTTTTTGGTTATGTAGACATTTTGGGATTGCTTGGCAAGAGAAGGGATGATGCCCTTCTCTGTGTCGGACTCAAATTAATTTGTTCGTTCTTTTATAAAGCAGTGAGATACAAATTAACACAGGGGACAGAGGTCAACCCAGAGGTTTTTCAAACAAATTTCTTTTGTGTTATAACCAAGATGATATTAGATAATAATAGGTATAAACTGCACTGTTTTCTCAGCTTCTGCTGCTAAAGTTTCTTCTTGTATTTCAAAAGCCTGTATAGTTTGGTTCAGGGCCAGCCCTCTGCCCCACCCCATCTTAAAAATGATGGGCTAGAAGAAAGATGGTCATTTGGTAGACATGACCTTTCAACCATTTTTTAGCCAAAGAAGGTGTCCAGTTGCCCTTTTAATAAATGAAAGTGATTGACAGAGATGAAAATGCAATTGTAACTATTTTTTTCTATTTAGGAGAACTGAGTAACACTCTAAAGAAGCAGATATACATACACTCTTTTTTTCTGAGTAAAGAGTGAGATGTGAGAGTGACATGCCCTTAGTCTTTCTTCGTTTGCATATTGCATGAATTATCTCTTGGGATGAAACGGTGAGGGCTTTGTTTAAGATGCTTCTAGAAATGCTGGTGCCGGTGTTTTATCTCCTCCCAGGTGAAGGAAGAATTTTAAGATGACAAATGTCTGAAAGCCTTGGCATGTAAGGGCAGGATTTCCCAAGGGTTTCTGGCATACTGATTAGCAAATGTGTTCTCCGCCTTTTGGTATCTTTTGTTTCCGGTGTGCTTTCTGGTGCACAAGCAGATGATCTCACACTTTGTGCTTATTCATGCAGGTCCATCCACGTGTCTCTTTCCCAGGCCTCCTCACATGATTATATCAACCTTACTCCGTCCAGGACCCTGACTAATCAGCTCAGCCATCTGCCACTGCCCACAAGTCCATGGATATCTTTATCTTAGTTATTCCTCTTTCCACACAAAGTGGATGATGGAATGCACCATCTGAATCTATTCATCAGAGGGATTTCCCCTTAGCACTGTCTTGAGAAGCCCTGAGTTGGGCTGTAGTGCACAGGCATTCCATTTCCAGCTTGTACCAACATACCAAGCCGATCCACCATCAATTAGGCCACTCCTTCTCCAAAGTGGCCATAAGGGCCCCCTCCCACAAACAGTGCCACAGGTGTGAGCTGAGGGAGAGGCAGGAGAATAACAGAAAAAGGAGTCATAGAGGTCTGAGTCGCCTGCTTGTGCAGCGTACGTGTGGCCTCATCCTGATATATAGCTCCCATTTAACAATCGGTTGTTGGGAGCCCGTCCAGTTCTAGGCCCTGTCGGCTCTACTGTTACCCAGTCTCTGGATGCCGGGTCAGACCTCAGTTTCCACCTGGGCCCAAGAGCATAGCAGGACCTCCAAAGGCCGGTGCCTGCGGCTGCTGGCTGTGTGAAGTGTCCTACACTTCAATTCTCACCACTGTAGGTTTTGATGCCTTCTTCTTTCTCAGTTTCTGAACACATTCCTTCCTTTCATTAGGACTCAACTATGCATTAAATAAATCATTTTTGCTTTATTTCACCAGCACTTCTCGGTACTTTTAGCAAGAATATGGCCTGAACATGTCAGCTAAATCTACCATATTTACTGGAAATTATACCAATTTGCTTTTTAGAAATCATGATGGTTAGTTCACTGTAGTCATAGAATTTTATGGATAAATTCAGTGGATAACTCAGACATCATAACAATAAATGCAGGGCAATTTCTCTCCAAGCTTAGAATGGGGTTTCCATTACTTGACACTCAACATGTGGACATTATATTTTTCTTGGTGGTGGAAGGAAACTCTCTTTCTAATGGAAACAGTCGGTGTTTACATATTCCTTATTCCTAAAGGTCACAATATCATTAATATGACAACATCTTGCTAGAAGCGACTGTTCAAGCTACAGCAATACTACGTTGAGCTGTTGCCTGGTGATTAGGGGGAACTTTAAAATGATAAAATACAGAATAAGGCTATAGATATAGAAGCAGTTGAAATTTTCCAGATAATCTTGATAAATGGAGAAAGGAAGCAAATAGGTGCATTTCACTTAGGTTTCAGAGAGATGGCTTCTGGTTGCATTTGAGTACCAAACTTAAATCCGCCTCCAGGCACAAGAAAGTGGGGCAGCTGACACTTACATAGCAGATCACACTGGGTTTCACTGCCCTGACAGCATGACAGAGGTCATATATGTGTGTATCTATTTTTTCTTTTCCGTCAGAGATATTCCCAGTGCATAAGGCAAGCGAAGGCACATTTTCACTCATCTCCTGGCAGACGTGTCTACAGATGCCATCCTTTCCATCCTGCTCCCGCACACAACATAATTATGGGGCTGCGAGGTGAGGGCCAGACCACAATATGCCCAGAGGGGTCCAGAGAGACTGGGGAAATAGGTGATGCTTGAAGACAGGAAGAAAAAACTGTCATGTAAAGACATGCTGAGAGCAGAGCTGTGGCCAAAATGATCACATGCGAGGCAGTTGCTGAGGCAGGCATCCAAGAGAATTGTATGTGATTCTCATTTTTAACTATCAGATGTGTAGTTTTAGGGTTGAGAAGCTAAAAATAGGCATCGTTCCATGCAATCCACTCCCTCTAGTTTCTTATAATTAATTCTCAAACAGCTTGTATTTCCCTAGCATCGTGTAAGAGGTACATTAAGGACAATACGTGAAAATGTCCCAGAAATAAAGTGGAAAGTTAAAGTTATATGCTTATATGAGTAATACAGTAATATCTGTTCTACATATGTCAAAGAATGTTCATTGTTTGTTGCTCTCAAGAAGTGTTTAAGTATGATATTCCAAATGCCTTTATCATGAGGCATTATTGATTATAAGTAAAATATGATGCCCATTTGTTTGAAGCCTATGTATATTTTATTTAGTTTTATATACAGCATGTAATTTATGATTGCATGTGTTTAATATTTTGCCAGGAAATCTCCATATAAAGCAGATAAATAAAAGCCATACACACATCGTATGTTTTTTCTTTTCCTACTTTCTTTACTGCATTTTCTCCTTGTCAAATTGAGTTGGTTTCAATGGTTTGGTCTATTTTCTCCCAATCGTTTTTTTACTATTTAAGTCTTCCTACTCAGTTTCTAGATCCCTAGTTTTCCCATGTCTTTATTCTTTCCTCCTCTTTTTAGGCAATGTATCTACTTTGTTCTCTCTCACTAAGCATTCTGTGTCACCAGGCCTGATTAAAATGGTTTCCTTTTCCAAGTGGTGATTCTGGGTGACACTGGGCAGTAGGTTGAAAGCAACTTTAGTATACTTCTCCACCAGAAGCATTGCCTTCTGCATGTGAACTTGGCTACCAACAAACTCAAGCCCTTTATGCCTCCTATTGACCTAGCAGCATACTGGTCATGATTTTATCTCTAAAGAGTCACCGAAAAGCTGTAGCTCATTGGATTATCATCCTTATCACTCAGGAAAAGTTCTCAAGCATAAATCATAGGGTTGCTAGAGATTCAATTCAATCCCTGTCAAAATCTGTAGGCTTAAAAAAAAAAAGGAATTTGACAAGCAGATACTAAAAATCATATGGGAAGACCAAGGGATTGGAATTGCTAAATCAATTTTAGAAAGAAGAATACAGAGGATCCACACTTCCTCATTTCAGAACTTAATATAAAGCTGCAGTAGTCAAGAAAGTGTCACATTGACCTGACCTGTGTGGCTCAGTTGGCTGGATGTTGTCCTGAAGAGTTGAGGGTCCCAGGTGGGAGATGGGCCTGGTCGCAGGCACAGTCCGCAGCTAGGAGAGTGCTGTCAGTGTTTCTCTCTCACGCTGATGCTTCTCTCCCTGTCTTTCACTCTGCCCTCTCCTCTTTCTAAATAAATAAATAAATAAATAAGTAAATATATTTTAAATTAAAAAGAAGAAAATTTCACATTGGTGGAAGGATAGGTATATAAATCAATGCAACAGTTTAGGGAAACTAGAAATAACCACTATATAATCAATTGATTGTTTCATAAAGGCACAAAAACAATTTAATAGACAAAGGGTGGTTTTTTTTCAACAAACAGTGCTGGGACAACTTAACATCATATGCAAAAAAATTTTTACCTTGAGCCATACGATATACCTTATCCAAGAATGATTGAGCTAGGCAACTAAAGTAGTACTGATGAGTTGGTTTTGTCAAAATTGAAAACTTCTATATGAAAGACACTGTTGAGAGTGAAAAGATAAGCCACACATCAGGGGAAATTACTTGCAAAGCATACATCTGTCAAAGGACTTGTATCCAGAATATAGCAAAAAAACAAAAAACAAAAACTCCCCAATTCTCAGGGCTTTATAATAAGAAAACAACCAAATAAATGATGGCCGAAAGGTTGAACAGATACATCACCAAGGTGGATATAGAGGTGGCAAAAAGAAAGCACTTGGAAAGAGTCTCGCGTCGTTATTTATCACGGAAACGCAACGTAAAACTACAGCGCGACACCCCTGAAAGCACAGGCATTAGAACGGGGGAAACACCCGACAGCTGGCGAGGCTCCCGCGCTCTCTCGCATCAGAGGCAGACATACCAAATGGGAAGCCTCTTTGGGAAACAGTTTAATGTGTTGCTATAAATTTAAACATATACTTACCGTCACACCCAGAAATCCTGTCACTACATATTAACCGAGAGCAATGGAAACTTATGTCAACAACAAAATCTGGACATAAACGTTTATGAAGGTTTTATTTATAATGGCCAAAAATTGGCAACAAGCCAAATGTCCTTCAACTGTTGAATGGATAGACAAGCTGTACATCTGAGCAGTGGAATACTACTCAGGAATAAAAAGGACAATCTATCAATACCTGCAGCAACATAGACGAATTTTACGTGCATTATGCTTAGTGAAAGAAGCTGAATGGGTTGTATATGGTATGATTCCATTCATTTGACACTCTAGAAAGGCAAAGGTAGTGATGTGAAATGGACCAATGGTTAGAGGGGGCCGCGGATGAGAGGAGAAATGACTACAAAGGCACATGAATGGCAGTTTGGGGTGTGCAAAGTGTTCTATATCTTGGTTTTGGTGGAGGTTGTGTATGCATGTACACAAATTCATAGAACTGTAAACTAAAAAGAGTGAATTTTACTATATGCAAATTTATATCTTAATTTTTTGTTTGGAAACTTTTTTAAATTAACTTTTTACCAATTACACTTGACATACAATATCAATATGATATTAATCTCAGGTGTAAAATTATATCTTAACTTTTAAAAAATAAAAGGGGGGCAATGGGTAGAAATTATAATTGTTGGAGTGATGAGTTTATGAGATACAGAATATATTGATCCCTGGTGTTACACATGCTAAGCATGAATGTTTCCACAGTTAAAACTAAAAACAGCAACAACAAAGCAAACTTCTTGGCCTAATAGTCCCTTCTCACCACCACACCACTTCTGGGGGTTCTTTCCCAGCAAAACGTCTTGAAAGAAGTTTTGAAAACTTCTTAAAAGAAGTTTTCACTTCCTCCCCTTCCACTTCAGCTTTGGTCCCCATGGCTTTGCTGACTCATGTCAAGGTTCTTGTTAAGATCACCAGTGACCTTCTGACTTCATGTAGCCAAAGCAAGAGGTCATCTACTTGTCTCATTTTACCCCCTTTTGTAGCAGCATGTGTCAGTTTCTTTTCTCGGTTTCTGTGACATCATTCATACTCTGTGTTTCTCCCCAGTTCAGGTTTTTTTGTTTTTTTGTTTCATTTGCTGCCTCTTTTTTGCAAAACCTTTAAACTGTGATACATCCGAGGGTTAGGTCCTCACCCCCTTGTTCTTTTGTATTTATACTCTGTCTCTAGCTGATTTCACTGGGGCCTGTATCTTTAAGTATTGTCTGCATGTCTATGGTTTCCAAATCTGCATCTATGGCCCTCACTGAGAACCTTCAAAGTCATATATCTAATGTTCTTCCTGATACCTTCCTTCACTAGGAAGTCTACTAGGTATCACAACATGAAAATGCTCACAGTTGAAATAGTCCCATCCTTACGCCTGTACCCCAGTCTATATCCCAGTTAAGGGGCTACTTCCTACTCCTCTTCTTCCTACTCCTCTCTCCAGCCACTGGAGATAAAAGCAGGAATCATCCCCACCTCCCCTCATGCTCATCTCCTACCCTCCCTGTTATTATTCATCTATTTCCAAAACATGGACTGAACGCTTCCAAGTTTCATTTCTACTACTAAGATCCTAATTCAGGACACTGTATTCTGACTGATACTTGTTTCTTTTTCCTACTCCTACCTCTCCTCCTCCTTCTTTGATACATGTTTATGTCTAATTTAAGTTCTAAAGTTCACATATATTTTTATGAATGGTGCCTATAGTACATGAAACTTTACATTTACATTTCTATGAAACTACAGTACTCTATTCTTTCATTTCTTGGAGTTTTAAAGTACTATTAAATAAAATAGGGGAATCATAAAAGCGAAGACAGGCAAATGTGGAAATACCATGTCTCATTCAAAGTCCCGTCTGCATCCCTAACTTTGAAGATGGAGTTTAGTACCAAGTTCCTGGCAAGAAAGGAAACACTATTTGTTCAGGGAAATGTAATGCTTGAAAACTAATAATATTTGAGCTGGCTGGTGCAAATTAAAATTTGAAAGAAACCTTATTATTTTGCTCTGTCAACTGTCTTTAGAGACCTAGAGCTAATCCTAGGAGAGAGAACACTCTCCTTTCTGAATTTGTTTCATTTCATTAGGACTAATTTATTAGGAAGCCATTGGGAACCTACCGTGGGAAATTAGTAGATGAACAAAGAAGCAAAATTAAAAAATTAGTGACTTCTAATTTCTTATTGATGAACACCCTACCTTATTCTTTATTTAGTCTGGGTATAAACTGAAGAAAAAAATCTTTTCGTTCTCTTATCTTACTTCTGACATAATAGATCAGAGCTCTTTTAGTTTTTCTCTCAGAAATTATTTACCAAACGGTCAGTACCTTGGACTCTTCAAATTTTCTAGAATCTCCTTCAATCAGGCACTGTAATTGAATGTGACTGCAGAAAACGACAGAGGTGAGGTCAGAGACCCAGGAATCAGGAAAGCAGCCCTGAGCAGCAGCCGAGAATGCTGCCGCTCCCCCGGCGTTGGCTGCGACCACAGGTTGGGGCAGGATCAGCGTCAGAATCCGACACGTATGAAGCCTCTTGGGCTTCTCATAATTGTCACGTAAACCCTGGGCAATTTCCTCCACCACGTTGTTTCTTTGCACATGCTTCTTTTAAAAAGGTGGAGTTGAATTTTGATTTTAGCCTTTTTCATTTTAAATAAAGTAACTATTTTATTTTTTTCATTTCTAAAGTAATCCAGGATCTTAGCAGTTGTTTTTATTTTTTTATTTTTAAAGATTTAATTTATTTATATATCTTTAGAGGGGAAGGAGAGAGGGAGAGAAACATCAATGTATGGTTGCCTTTCGTGCGTCCCCTGCTGGTAGTTAGCCTGCAAGGAACCGGCCTGCAACCCAGGCGTGTGCCCTGGCTGGGAATCGAACCGCGATCGTTTGGTTCGCAGGCCCTCGCTCAATCCGCTGAGCTACGCCAGCCAGGGCCTAGCAGTTGTTTTTAATACACAGCCGATTCTGTGTCTCACATCAGTATCCTTTCGTCTTCTTCCTGCTTGTATTTGCCGACCTCCATCTGCCATTGTTGAATTGAACTCTGCTGACAGTAAGTTGAACTACTGAAGCATTCTTTGAACGTGGGTTCTTGAGAACACACTACTTCCTTTTTCAGTAAATATCCAAACAGCAAGTAAATATGCTTTATGACTCTCCAGATCTTCCCAATGTCTCTCAAAATCAAGATTATGGGCCTCAAATCCTCTTATTACATATTGAATGAACAATAAGTCCTCCGAAATTTTGGGATATAACACTTGGAGGAAGGAGGTAGTTCTCCTGATGCTTTCAAGGCTGTGAATAAATTGAAAAAGAACTAGGACTCATCTTCCTAAATCTTTCAAAGTCCCTATCGGCTCAGTGAATGGAGCTTTGTAGTGTGTTTTAACAAAGTAATGCATGTGTGTAGTTTAAAAAATCAAATAGTGCTAGAAGGTGATAATAAAATACCACCACATACACTACACAGACCCAACCCAGTCTACAGAGACAATTTTATTAAATACTCTTTAAAGCTGTTCCTTTGGTATTTACCTGTTTATTTCCTTTTAAAAATACGTGGGTATTACCACCTCTTGAGACTTAATTATCTTTTTATTTACTATCATAGGTAACAGTTTTAGGTAGACTTACTACCCTCCTTCTCCCTCATATATTTGTATTATCATTGTTAGTAACATCCATATTTGGTGTTTTCATTTTATAACCATATAACTATTGTGTACTGCTAAGTCAGAAAGTTATGTTCATTTATTTAGAGATAATAATTGTTTCAACTTTTCATTTGCTTCATTTTCTTTCAACTTTTTGGGTTAGTTCCCTGTAAGGTCCTCTAGTTTCCCTAGGCTTAAATCATTCGAATAATCTTATTTTCTAGTCTTTATCTGAAAAAATAACCTTAACAGTT
This sequence comes from Sturnira hondurensis, assembly GCF_014824575.4. Classification (NCBI taxonomy): domain Eukaryota; kingdom Metazoa; phylum Chordata; class Mammalia; order Chiroptera; family Phyllostomidae; genus Sturnira; species Sturnira hondurensis. The sequence continues at coordinate 4,897,340 of NW_028098001.1, read as the reverse complement.
ATTTTCCTCTCTCTGCTTCAATTGGACTGGTTGTTTTCTAGAAGTTAGACATCTGTCACCCTGTATCCTGTGCACAGACAGCCTAAGAGGTATATCAGGGTTCTCCAAAGAAAGACAACCAACAGAGTGTGTGTGTGTGTGTGTGTGAGAGAGAGAGAGAGAGAGAGAGAGAAAGAGAGAGAGAGAGAGATTTTATTTAAAAAGTTGACTTACAGGATTGTGGGAACCAGTAAGTCTAAAGCCTACGGAGCAAGCCAGCAGGCCAGCAGGCCAGCAGGCCAGCCGGCTGGAGATTTAGGGAAGAGCTGGTAAGGTAGTTCAAGTCTGGAGGCAGAATTTCTTCTTGCTCAGCCTGTCTTCTCTTCTTCTCTGACTGTTTGGATGGTGCCCACCCACATTATCCAGGGAAGTCTATTAAAAGTCTACAGTTTAAACGCTAATCTCATTAAAAAAGAAGTAGGAGGAGGAAGAGGAACCTCCCAATGAAATCTACACTGGTGTTTGACCAAATATCCAGGTACCTCGGTCTAGTTATGCTGACACATAAAATTGTCACAAGAAGTAACAAGAACATGGGGGCTCATTACCCACATGTTGAGGAGTCTCTCTGTGGGAGAGGTCCTGTCCTCTCCAGCACCTTACCTCTCAGATGCTGGCCATTTTCAGGACAGCCTCAGATTTCGACCTTGTTTCTTCCACCCAGGGAGAGCGCCGCTGTTTGCTGCTTGGGTCTGACTTCTGGGTGCCAGTGTGGAAAATGCTCTTGGGGAGAAAGCCATGGTGAATGTCAGACACACCTTGTGTGCCCTTCTGCATGGTTGCTGTCCAATGCCTGAAAAGAGTTGTTACTTTTATTTGTTAGGGGTTATACAGCTGTTTATGATAGAAGGATGAGGACAGTATCAGATACCAGAACTGAAAGCCTGACTGGGCTTCTCCTCATGCCTTCTAACTGGTCCTCCCACTCTCACTCCTACAATCTATTTATTCTCCACCCAGAACTGAGTAAGTAGTCTTGTCAAAATTTAAGTCAGATTGTAATGCTCTCTTGCCCAAACTCTGATAGCTTCTCATCATGACTGGAAGGAAATGTAAACGCCCTCCCTAATCTGGCCATGAAGCCCAGCATGCCCTGGGCGCTCTCTTTCCCTCCAGTCTCATCTTTGTCTCTCCCTTCCCCTCACCTCTGCCCAGCCACACCAGCCTCTCTCTGCTCCTGGAATATGCTAAGCTGGCTCCTGCCTTAAGATTTTGAAGATTTTGTATCACCTGTTATACTCCTTACTTGACGTACTCTCTCACCCGAGGCTCTTTGTACTCAGTGTCTCATGGTTGACTTTCTGCTGTCATTCCCATCTCAGCACAAACCTCATCTTCTCAGAGTCTTCCCACACCAGATAATTTAAGCAGCCCTCACCCAAGACACGTCCCATCACCCTGTGCTGTTGCAGTCTCTTCATGGGTCTTTACCCCTAACTGTTCATTTGTGAGCAGCTTTCACAAGCTTTTCTTGTTCATTTCTGTGCGTAGGTTCAGTTCCCCTCCACTACAATGTAACTCCAGTGAAAGCAGGAACCTTGCCTGAACTGTTCGCTGTGCTGTCCCCAGGCACAAAACAGAGCCTGGTTCATCGTAGATTCTCCATCAAACCAAAATTTATTCAATCAATGAGTAAACCTGGACACACAGATCCAGGGCTGGGGACACCTAGCATAACAAGCATGTTAATTAACAGGAATTTGTTTTGGCTGCCACTTGCACAGCTTCAAATTTGGAAGGAAGCTCTAAAATATCGCCTTCCTTGGTCTGGCTTTAAGTGAACATTTTTTGGTACGCGTCTGCTTGGTGTGTCCCAGAATTTTTGGGTGCATGCCATGTGCCATCACCAGAAAATATGCTAAGAGCTCTTCCTTTGGAGTCAAAAGGCACCGCATATCAATCTTGTTTTGCCATGTTCTAGCTATTCCCCCATCTGTGAAATAGGGTGATAATAATCCTTGTTGCATAAATGTTTTGTGGAGGTTAAGTTAACTAATGCAAATAAAGTACTTAGGATTGTATTTTGGCATTGCATTTGGAATGTTCAAAATATAGTTCATGTTATCATTAAGTGGTAATAGTTTATGTGATGGTGGTAGCTATTTTGTGGGATTAGTAGAAATCTTACTAGGGGATGGTATTAGGTGAGGGATGAAGCACTGTGCCTAAAAGTCACTTTTTTTCAGTATTTCCCCAATAAATCACCCCCTCTAATTACTTCTTGGCATCGTACACTCATAACATTTACAGGGAGGAGAAAAAGAAGGTTTATAGGTTTTTGTGTGGAAAGTAATATAATAATTAATAAATAATAAGATAAGAATAAACTCTTTTTTGCATGCTCACAACTGTAAATCTACTTTGCCCCACCCTGTATCTTGTGCATTGCTATTTAGCTCTTTTTATAAGTTATACTTTTTCTTTTCCTTGAATGTAATTGGTGGTACAAGTCTCCTTTCTTTTAAGAATTTTTAGATGTTTAATTTAATCATGTGTTCTTTTCTGTCTCAGGCCCCTTTTCCACTAGCCACCATTCTTAAGTAGTTAACACATCACTTAGCTTTAAGTGTCCTTGTGAAATGTGTCTTGTGAGCTTGTACTATCCAATCAAAATGCTATGATGTCTGGGGCCCAGGGAATGGCACCGTGGAGCTCCCTGGAGACCAACCAGATGAAGCGTCTATAGCACCGGGAACCACACTGCTAGCCTTGGCGAATTGTCAAATGCCTACCCTAGGGGTGGTGAAGGTGGATGACTCTGTGTAGATGGAGGTGGTGACAGTGGTGACGGCAAGGCGTGAGGATCTGTGGACACCTGGCTTGGTCATAGCCTCATGGCAGGACTGCTGGGCCTCCCAGCTGGGACCTCAGCGAGTGTGGACTCTGGCTTCCTGTCCATGGAAAGCTGGCTGAGCAGCCGCCTGAGTGGACCAGTGACTGGGGAATCAGGCTTAGAGGTCTCTGTGTGGGTTTCTGTTCCACTGTGGTGGAGTGATGATCAAGACTAGTTCATAAACACTTGAAAGCAGCTCTGGAGAAATTCCAGGATATTTAGGGAGAGCTGAGAGCTGTCCTGGAAAAGACTGAATTCTTGCTAGGAGCAATGGGTGCTTAAAGCCTTTGTGATCTAGGTCTCATCGTAAATATGACCTTTCTTATTTTTGTAGGTTGGCAAAAGGGGCACAGTGATTATATAGATAAATATGAGCTTTTAACTCTTTGAGTAAAAGATGCAAGCACAGGAGGAAATTTTCACCCCTGATGGCCAGGACCATGGTGTGCCCATGAACCCAGACCTCTCCTGTGGAGCATAGTAGCAGATTATCCTGTTTCCTGGTAGTTGGTGGGTTATGTTTCCTCCTACCACTGCAGTTTGTAAAGGGGGCTATGTTCGGAGTTCTTCAGTCTGATGGGCCACCTACTGACAGATGCGTCACAAAGGCTGCACCCAGGGCCCTGACCATCCCTGTCCCCATCCAGGAAGTCTTGGAGCATCACTCCCATCTCCCCACCCAGGACCCGCAGCTCAGTGGCTGGCCAGGCCCTTCACCAGCCTCTCCTCTCACTGTCAGTTCTGCCCTGCCATCCTCTTCCTGCCATCCATCCCCCTCACATTCAGAGCCCTGTGAACTTGAATGGCAATGAGCTTGAACCACAGACCAGAAGTCTAAATGTCCTGACCAAAAAATCTCATAAATTTTGATCTTGGTTCCTTGGGAAGTGGTGGACACAGCTTCCTTCACCATAGTCAAGATACGATGGAATTAACCTGGGAGGAATGTGTTGAAGGAGATGGAAATGGATTGGACCAGAGACCTAATAAACTGTTTGCTTCCCCAGTTTCCAAGACTTTTGCAACCAATCATGTGCAACAAGTTAGGAAGAAGGAAAGAGAGAGAAAGAAAGAAAAAGCAACAGAAGGACATTTTCCTTTGTCTCCTAGTATGGGGCTGAAGTCTTAGGGAAGTGAGTTATAAACTGCAGGTGTGCACTTGGGAATCTGAGCGTTTGGGAAGCTTTGAGCTATTCCCATAAAGAGCTGGAAGGAACTGTGACTAGAAACCATCTCCCCAACCAGTGAACTCTGGGACTGAATGAATTGAACAAGATGTCTTTCTGGTTTAATTTTTTTTCCACTTCCTAAGTCCACATTTAAGGGGGAAAAAAGCATTTTTTGAGACTATACCACACTAGTTAATAGAACAGGATAATTCTGGATACAAGGCTCACAAAATAGGAGAGGATAATGAGAGGCATTTGAATGGATGTCATTGTCTTTTATGAAGCATGCTTTTGTCTCATTGTTTTCACCTAAGACTTCTTGCAAAACAATGGGCTTTGAACATGCAAGATACACTGCTTAACTCTTAAAGAGCTGACAGACATCACACCTTTTCAGGGAGCATTTTGACTGCGGCTTCAATCATCCCCTTCCCCACTCCGTGAAGGAGGTGAGACAATCAGAGAGAACGGTTAGCTGACTATCCTACACCCAGTTCAGCCATGTCAGAAGACACTAAAAATATCTTGTGGTCAAACCATAGAGGCTCCTGCTTCTAACAAGGAGGGCTAACGAGTAGTGCGAGGAAGGTGACATTGCCCATAGAAACAACAGTGAGACTACAAAATGCCACTGCATGAGATCTCCTTCATCCGAACAGGCTGAGACCTTTTTCTGATACTACACTTTGAGTGAAACCAACAAAGAAAGCCATTTCTCAATATAGCCAGCTTCTATAGACTGTCATTTCTACCCTGTAAAAATATCAGAATGCATTTTGGCAGAAATTTTTACTGTGATGCCACTTTTGTTATTGTTTTCTTTTACTTCCCCATATTTAAGGCTCTGGTGACACAAATATTAGGGACTATCATCAGGAATGCTGAGGAATTCTCCCTGGGTCATGTGGTTACTCACAGTGACAAAAATTTATTGACATCCTGAATCGGGGGTTGTTCCCTCTGTTTCTAATCAATTTTCATTATAGTCTTTTGTTCTCGGAGGTCTCCAGGAAGCCCCCACAGAGCAGGAAGACAGGTGACTGCACCCCGACGTGGATGGATGTGGCAGCAGGAGCACATGAAACAACATGGGAACCCCCAAAGTGCCTGCCATGCAGGGTCTTGTCAACTTCAAATGTGTTCATGTGCGTACAACATTCAACCAGAGTCCGGCACAAGGGGCGTGCTCAATAAATGTTAGCTATTTTTATTAGTAGTAATAGTATTTGCACGTAGTGCAAATTCATGTAGTATTCAAATAGTATTCAAATACTATTCATGTAGTATTTACACATGAATATATCTGTATACACATGTGTACTTTGTGCCATAAAAGCTTAGATTTGGAATAACAGTCTGTTTTTTAGCAATGAAGTGTCCGACAGCGCTTAGAGCCAGACCCGTCCCAGACTGCAGCAAGAACCACCTTTTTCTCCTTTCTTTCCCCATCATGGTGAAATAAACATTTTAACCTTTCCAAGTGCACATTTCAGTGGCATTAAGCACATTAACACTGTTGTGTAACCAGCACTCACATGGCTGTGTAACCATCAGCACCATCCCTCCACCTTTGAACATTCCTAACTTCCTAACTTTGAACATTCCTAACTTCCCAAACTGAAATTCTGTAGCCATTCAACACTAACTTCTTCCTCCCCGAGTCCCCACCACCACCGTTCTACTCTCTGTTTGTATGAATTTGATGACTCTAAGTACTTCATGTAAGTGCAATTGTACACTGGCTTATTTCAGTTGGCATACTGTCTTCAAGGTTCATCCCTGTTGGAGCACGTGTCAGAATTTCATTCCTTTTTAAGACTGAATAGGGAGCCTTCATTTTAAGATTGAAGTATTCTGGGAAGACCATATGGCTATAGCTCACACAGGCAATTATTTTCACTCCTCTCTTCTCCCTCCTAGGCCTCATTGTATGAATATTCTAACAAGATGTAATGACGTGGCTTCCCGGTGGTGCTTTTTCTCCAGGAATGGCTTTGCCCTTGAACTTGGGCTCTGGAGTCAGATGGACAGATGTGCATTTGCATCTGCATTCTGCCACTTGAGAAGCTTATTGTCTTGGGCATGCATTAAGGTCAAACCATATGGTATGGCTGATATTTGATCATCTTTTGGATACAAAAATGACAATTTCATATGGCTCAACCTAATTCCATACCTCTTAACTCCTCAGTTATGTTAAGTAAAACAAAGTTAATAATAGTGCTTGCCTCATAGCGTTGCTATGGGAATTGAATGACATAATGCGAGCACAGTGTTTGTTCTGAGCTTGGCCAAGAGGGTGCTGAGCGCTGGAGCTGTGGCGAGGGCTGATGTCGCCACCTCTCTGAGGGACGGAAGCCTCTCCTCCCACGTCCAGGCTTTCAAGAGTCTCCCGCTCACCTGTCTGCCGCCCCTCCTGGACCTGATTGATCGTACCTTCATCGGCAGCTCAAGGGCGTGAAAGTCGATCTGGAATGAGAGCAATTTTTCTGACACTTCATTTTAGAGGCAGTGAACAAAATAAATACTATTCTCTATCTTCATGGAGTTAATGTTCTAGTCAGGGAGAAAAAAAACAACATTAAGTAAGAAAAATACAGGGTACCTCAGGAAAACCACAGTATGGGAGGGGCATGTGAACTGTCAGGGGGACACTTTAGATAAAAGAGGACACAGTGCCCTTGCTTCCCTGCCTGAAGCAGGTTTGAATGTTGACCTTCCTTCCAGGCCTTCCCTGCATCACTGCCCTCCCTCCCTCCCTCTCTCCCTCCCTTTCTCGCTTCCTCCCTCCCCACCCACTCTCATCTTCCCTTCCTTCTTGACTTCATCCTTTGTCTCTTCCAGTCTGCATCCTGGGCAGCCCTCTTCACTCCTTGAAACTGCTTTTCAAGGTGGCTGCATGCTGACTGTACAGGTTCCCTGAATGAGGAATTCTGGGAGCCCCTCCCCCTTAGCTCGGTCCGTCATGGGATGCTGCCTCAGCTGCCCTAGCCCGGTGTCCATTAATAACTGGACCATCTTGGGATTTACCAGAGACTCCTTTGCATTTTACTCTTTCACTACCCAAAAGTCTCCAAACATCCCCTACCTGAGGCCTCCTATCTCCTTGCCGACCAGCGCCTCTTCCCGCGTCTCAGGGAGTTACATGGCCCCAGCGTCCGCAACACTTCCTTCTCTCGAGCTCCAGCCAGGCCTGCTGCCAGCCAGTCCAGGGTAATTTATGGGAAGGGTTTTTTGCCTTTCCCCTCACAATATCCATGAGACTGTCTAGGGCCTTAAAACTATTTTATAAAAAACACAGATAAACTCACAAAAATGAATCGATTAAAAGATGTATATTTCAATACTACTTTTTTTACAGAATATCAGTGGTTTGTATTTATTTTGAAGCTCGTGCTCCAGGCAGGGAGGTGTGTCTGTGGGGACAGCAGGGCCAGTAGCCGATGGTGCTCTGCTTTCCGCCCCACGGACCTGCAGGTTGTCCTTGGGTTGGAGATGAGTCATGGTGAGTGGTGGCCCTGGTCCTTGTGATGCCGCCTCTTAGGTTCACCACTGACTCGAGCTTTTGCTTCAAAAATGCTGCCTCATCCCTAATGGCTCAATCAGGAAAATATTATTTTCAGATGTTTTAAATTTGTGCAGCGAGAAACATATGTCTTGCCATATGGAACACAATGGGAGCTAGTTAAGGCCGGAGTGGAAACCAGAAATGGGAGATCTCTTTCATTCCGTGTTTGAAGTCAGATCTGGCCAGATTTCCCCGACCAGCCATCTCAGCTGCGCTCTAAATCAGAGTACATGTGCCTCGGAGACAGACTGTGCAGAAAGGCAACGGCGAGCCCCCTCGCTCACTAGCTGTGCGTCCGTTAGGAGAGCTGCTGCGGGGCTGCTGCAGCCCCATCTGGAAATCAAGTCATCGGCAGCCTGGCAAGTGCTCCAAAGTCATGTGCGCTGCGATAGAGGATGCTAAAACATATCAAGCTGTACACCACGGTAGTCCAACGTGAAGGTTTGATCGGCGTGGTTTTAACCATTGGTTTTGAAAACAAAGCCCTTAGGGTTATAGTAGTAACAGTATTGGACTTCCACATTTAACGTGAGAAACAAAGGAGAGGGAGACTGGGATTTGAACAGGCGTTTGCTTATTGTCACTGACTCACTCAACAAGTGCCTCCTTGATGTGCAGCCCAGAGCAGGGCTCTGCGGAGGAAAGGTGTGCACCACAAGTCCTGCTCGTATACAGAAAAGCCTCCAATCCACCTTGCTCTTCCCCAGGCCTTTTCTTTCAGGATTGCTTGGTTTCCTGTACCGAGCTGCTCCATGTACCAGGCATTGTGTGACAGGCTAGGAAACAGGAGACAGGTGGGAAACACAGATAACTGTCTCCTATAAGCTAAGAGCTGTGCGTTACATAACTGTGGGATGCTAAAGCAGCTCAGCTGAGGTCACAGAGACAGAGCAGAAGGTTAGAGGCAGCTTCCCAGAAGGCACAGCACTCAAGTTACATCTGTGAAGTTTACCTGAAGTGTATCACTGGTGGTGATGCTCAGCTCTGCCCCATGATTCTGTGGCTGGCAGCTGTGCTAACATCACACTTGCCTTTCCTGAAGCCTGGGGGCTGCAGAGCTGTGTGCTTCCAGCCTGGATGCTGCCCTAGTCAACAGAATGCTTGGTTTCCAAGCTCCACCCAAATGGAGCACCCTACTGAATTCCTGTTTCCAGTCTCAGGTGTAGTAGGTATCTCTACTCTCATCTCATTTGCAGAGCAAAGACATCTGATGGGTTTTAAATCCAAGGAATGGCTACTCCTTCCTAGCTCTGGGCACCAGCTCAGCCCCTTTTGGGTCATTTGAGACCCTCTTCCCCTCCCTCTCATCAGGGGTGACCACTCGGAATCTTAATATGACAGATGTACAATAGAAAAACATCCTTTCAGAACATCAAGGGGAGACTGTTACTTCAAAGGGCATGGTGGGGAATGAGCTGTAGGGATGAGGGCAGAGCCAGGTGGGAGAGGACTTGAACACTAGACTGAAGAGTGTGGACAATAGAAAGCCATTGCTATTCTGATCCTTGGAGCTAATGTGAAAAAAACGAGTTTTAGGAAAACAGCTCAACAAGAGGATGTAGGATAGATAGGATAGAGACTGGAGGCAGGCAGACAAACTAGGGCAGTAGTGCACTAGTTCAAGTTTAGTAATGATACTATTGGCCTTGGAAGAGGAAAGAAAGGGTGGAGCAAAGGAAGAAGTGGAAAGACATTCTAAAGCTCAGTGCTAAAAGCATGGGTTGTACACTGAATATGACTACATGCTATAAGACATTTTTCTTTCTGTTTTCCTTTTCTTCACTTTTATGTTTCCCCAGCCTTGGGCTGTGGTCCCTGTCCCCTCTGTCCTCAGACGAGCATACTTACTCTCCATCTGTGCTTTGGGAACAAGCACTAAGGGCTTGGGCCCAGAGACGAGCAGACAAGCAAAAGCAGATTATAAAAGGATAATAAAAGGATATAAAAGGCTTGAGCCTTGAGTGGTTTTGAGTATATGTATTATAGTAAACCATGTGGCTTGTTTTAAGGTAAAGCTTGAAGGGTGAATTTTTCAAATTTGAAAAATTTTTCAAAGTTTTCTTATTTGAAAAGTGGACTAAAAAAAAATAATTTCAGGTTCAATCATGGGAAAAGCAGTGCATAAGTCTGGATTCACCAAAGCTTGTTTTGAATGGTCAGATTATTTCACGTGTGTGTCTGTGTCGATGGTCAGGACCTTTTAGCCCCTAAATCAGATGGCACTGGTGTCTCTAACATTCCCTCACTCTGAAACAGCACGAGAAATTTTTGATGCTCTCTAGGCTGTTTCAAGTTTCTTTCTTCCCATGCCTCAGGTAAGGTTCTTCCAGAGCACGGTTGTGGGCCATCACAGACCTCCAGGTCCAGCTTCATCTGGAAAGGTAAGGCTCCTGGAGGCCAGTCTTTGTGAGAATCTCAGGCCACTGCACAGGACGCTATGGGATATTGTGTTATGTTCCAAGTGCTTAAAAGTGGGAAACTCAGATCCATCCATCTCAGAGAATCAGCCATTCAAGCAGCTATGTTGATAGCGAATGTCTCTGGAATTTCTATCTCTACTGCTAGATCAACATGAAGTCAGTGTTGAAAAAAGCAAGCTTGATATTTTTGCTTCTTTTTCCATTTTGGTTTGGAGTGCTGGTGGTGTGTTAATCAAGGCTCGTGGGAAGTAACATGTCTGATGCTGGTGGTCAGAGCAGAACAGTTGTTCAGAACATGGAGGGCTCCTTGTAAATACTATACACTACATTATTGGGTTAATGTAAAGTTACAAAAATAAAATACCTAAGTCTCTTTCCTCACACATTCAGAGTTAATATCCACTTTGTGGAGACAAAAAAATGAGGAGGAATATGAAGGAAGGCAATGAATGTTCAGCTGGAATAAAAAATAAAGATAGACTACTGTGAATAAGCTGATGTTTTTCCCCCCCACAGAACTCATTTGGGTGAATCTTATAGTTAATGCTTTTAATGTTGAACTATAGATAAATGGCTACTTGAAAACATTTATTTGATAGGCTTTTCATTCAAGATAGTAGAATTTGAATACACACTCTCATGCTGTATATTAACATAATGAATTTGAGATGTTCAGTCAACTCCTTTGAGGGAAAGAATAGAAAAAGTGAAGGAGAAAAAAGCGAGTTTCAAGAGGGAGAATTAAGACAGAGAGCTCTCTTTACCTGGTCAACTATTTCAGGGCACGAGATAAGACTCCTCATTAAGAGCTAGCATCATAAAAAGTACTTCGTCTGAGGAAATTAAAGAGAAAGAAGGAAGCGAAAGCAGGAAGCAAGGGGGATAGAAAATGTTTCTCTATATTTCTAATTATTCACTTCATTTCCTGGAAAGGAAAGGCTGCTCACCGGTGGGCTGGTCTAGTTTAATATTTACCTCAGAGTACTATTTTATTGCCTGAGCTTTATTAACAGAGTCAAATTGCCAAGAAAAAGTGAATGTGCACTAGAAAAATGTGGACTTTCTGATTACTAGTGGATACAAAGACATTGTCTAATTTTTCTCATCACTTTTTCTGAGTGATAGGAGTTTAATTTGAATAGATAATGCAAACCAAAAAGAACAAAAATATCATGTATGGCCAGAGAGACAGCTTAAACAACCCTCCTTTTTATTTTTTCTACTTTGCAAACTCAACTTGAGGTTTATGTAGGAAATAAATTATGTCTTTTGCCCTAGACCCTAGATGGTGAAAAATTTCAAACTCTTACCTCCCTGAATCCTTGCACTTACTTTCATGTTTCTTATTAAAACAGTTTCTTTTTTTAAAAAATATTTTATTTATTTATTTTTAGAGAGAGGGGAAGGGAAGGAGAAGGAGTGGGAGAGAAACATCAATGTGTGTTTGTCTCTCATGTGTCCCCTACTGGGGACCTGGCCCGCAACCCAGGCATGTGCCCTGACTGGGAATCAAACCAGTGACCCTTTGCTTCACAGCCCATGCTCAATCCACTGAGCTACACCAGCCAGGTGTTAAAACAGTTTCTATGGTCCTGGCTGGTGTGGCTCAGTGGATTACGTGCTGGCCTGGGAACCAAAGGGTCACTGGTTCGATTCCCAGTTCAGGGCACATGCCTAGGTTTCAGGCCCGGTCCCTGGTAGGGAGTGTGTGAGGGGCAACCACACACTGATGTTTCTCTCCCTCTTTTTCTTCCTCCCTCACTTATGTCTAAAAATAAATAAATAAAATCTTTTAAAAAAACAGTTTCTATGAATCCGAGCAGTGACCCTGAGGAGCCTGGTCCCAATAGCAGTAGTTTATAGTTACACACTTGGGGTGGGAAAGGGGAAATTTCCATTTGATCTTTCAGTGCATTCATTTTCTGAAAGTGACTTTCTAGTAAGAACTCTCTGATGGGGTTGCATTTGACTGATGTTATTATTATTTTAGCCCACTTAGCTGTGAACTTAAGTCTAATATCATTGAGAGTATGCGTGCATGTGTGTGTGTGCAGGTTGGGCGAGGGGATAGTGGTTTGAGTAGCTGAGCTGTTACTAAGGTTCAGTCACAATTGCCTTTTCATTGGCTGGACTTAGAAGATAAAAATGGGAGTAATATTTGGCTCTTAATATCTGGCAATAAGATTTGTAAACAAATTGTGACTTCAATCCTTGAAATGTTATTATTATTATTAATATTAATTTTAGACAATGTACAGGATTAAGAAATTAAGTTCTGAATTCTAACTGCAGTCTTGAACAATACATTTAACCTTTCTGGAAATGTCTTTATGCAACAAATGCAAATCATTTTAACTTTATTTGAAAATATATTATTCTACTGGCCATTGAACTTCAGGGGCTAAAGTTAAGCATCATTAGCAAGAAAACATCACAACTACACAGGAGAAGCTTATGACCAAACTCCCTGCTTGCTGTGTCTATTTCCTAAGTAGAAATCACCATGCTATGTCATCCTGGGGCAGAGCACTGAATTCACGTCTATCTATGACATATACTTCAACAATAACAACCTGCTGTGGCCGAGACTCATGTCAACTGACATGTGACTAACACTCCTGAATGCTATAAGGGGTAGTCTCTCATCTCTGCTTTTGTTCATAAAATCCAGTTAATTGCCTCTGGGTTGAAAGATTGGGCTTGTGGAGGAAGGAAGAGCAGAAGCCAGGTGGAACTGAAAAAAATGCTGATTTTGGCTTTTGGAAGCAGATGTTCAGATTGTGCAGAGGCTGGGAGATTGGAGTGACAGACACAATGGGGTAAATTTGTTACCTTTGGGACCAATAGAGGCTTTGTCCAGAAATGGGCAAGATCAGTGTTTCTCCAGCTTCAAGGGGCTGGTCTTAAAATGTCTAAAAACAAGACTTTTTTGTTGGGGGGGTAGGGTGTGCTAGACCAATGCCTGCAAGGCTGTGTACAGTCATGCAGCGCAGGTTTTCTGAACGGCCCCTCCTGGTCAGAAAGCTCCTTCTGTGGGTAGATTAAGACGTAATAGCCCCTAAACCCACATTAAAAACCTTGAAGCCAGTCGAGGTGGCTTCGATAGTTAAAGAGAAGAGCCCTTGAAGTGAGGTCTGAGTTCGAGATGCAGCTTCACTAGTTACGAGCTGTTTCTAGAAAGGTTAACCTCTCTAAAATTCAATTTTCTAATTGGAAAAATAGGGCTAACCAGCTGGTTGTCCAGATGTATTTCTCTTTAAGGCTAGGAGACCCCAAACATCATGCTTGGTCTACCAAATTTACAGATTTCCCACTTATAGGCACCAAGATCCAAGGTGAGTTACACTAAGCGTGTTTATTTCCTTTCATCAATAGATTCAGGCTTTATTATATTGATTGTAACACTACTTGCTGAGCATACAAATATGGCATATGAGCCTGAGTGTGACCTGGTGTGTTTCAGGGACAAGAAAAAAGACTTCTGGTGTGGTTCCAGCTGGGTGATAAAGAGCGATAGAGAGTCAGATCTGAGACAGGCAGGGGTTAGCTCATGCTGTGCTATGTAAGCCACAAAAAGGATTCGAGTTTTATTATAGCAGCAGGAATTATTTAGGTGCCTAATGATAAAGTGAAAGTAGTAATGAATGCTAACGTTTACTAAAGGCTTACCCTGTCCTAGATGTGGTGCTAAGGGTTTTATATATATTTACATTTAATCCTTCCATGAACCATATGCAATAGGCACCATTATTGCCTCCATTTTATAGATGAGTATGTTGAGGCTTAGGAGGTTAATGAAAATGCTCAAGATCACCAGCTGGTAATTAATAAATAGGAAGCAAGATCCACCACACTGTTCCCTTCTGAATCTTCTTCAGCCTACTTCCAGCCATTCTTTCAAAGTGGGTTCGTTTAACTTGCAGTGACTACGGCTGGTCACGGAACCTGGAGGCTGCTGGTCACTCTGGCTGCCCTGAAGCAGTGGGCGTGGATGTGAACGCGCAGCAGGCAGAGGTTTCTTGGCAGTCCCGAGAGAAGCACACACAGCTTCTCACCTGGACCATCCTGCCATTCCCTCCATCTGCACAGCTCCTCATGCACAGTGCCCAGATGCCCGAATTTTCTTTATGACTCTAACCTTCCTTCCCTCAGGCCACAGCAAATCACTGCTTTTCATTAGGTGGTGTAATGAGTCCATCTGCCCGGTGGTGCCTCGCAGCAGCATCGCCTCACCGCACGCATCTGTTCTGCAAATCTGCAGCGAGCGGCACCGACCTCTGAGGGATCGCAGGCACCGGGAGGGACTAGTTTGTTTTGATGTCAGAACACATTTCTCCCATTCTCTCTGGCGTAGCCAGCTCTCCTTATGTGGGTTAACAGGGAGAACACAATATTCCTGAGCATTGGGGACAATTTTGAAGGGCAGTCCTATTGACAGGCCTCCTGGAGTGAATGAAAGATGACGACAGGTATGAGTTTTATGGATTGGATCAAGTGTCTCTTTTACAACACATTGTCCTTAGAGTTTCACTGTGGCTCAGGAATGTGACTGATACAGGAAATTGTGAAGATCCGTTACCAGCGGGAAGGAGGCCTGCGTGTCTGATTCTGCAGGCCCCATGCTTCATTCACAGAGTTGAAAGAGACACTCTCTAAATTCAAAGGGAAGCAGCTGCTACAGAAAACTCAAATGGCAAATCTGAGACCCCACTTGGAGTTGGCGGAAGACAGCAGATCAAACTTCTTTTCCAATCCCCAACTTGCAACAACCATTGCTATTGTGTGGCTCTTCGGAATTGGCATCTGAAGATATTTCATCAGCAGTGTCAAAACAATGAGGATAAAAATAATCGCTGCCTACTGGGCCCTGCCAGTTATGAGATGCAGGCAGCGTTTCTGGGAAGTATAGACACGCATAATGCCATTGTCCTCTCAGTAATTGCCTTGGCCGCCAAGGGTCCTAACGGGGAAGGGGCTTATGAGCTTTGGCTCCCTACAAAAAGGAACCGAAACAAAATATCTATTGTTCTGAGTATAACCAGAATCATCCTCGAGTCAGAAAACCCTGGAGTTACACAGGAGAGAGACCTCATGTCTGGTGAGAGGGAGATTCTCTCTATTGCTAGCAGACTTATTTCATTACGGAAATAATATATAGCATTTTCAAAATACATAAACACCAAACTTCATTCAGCAAGTATTTTTTTGAGCCCCCACTGTTTCAGGCATGGAGAATCCAGCTGTGAATATGATAAAATACCTGCTCTCAGGGTCTTACAGTTCAGTGGGGGCACAATACAGTGAACAAATAAGAGAAATATGGAGTGGTAAGTGCTCCACCTAGAGTTAACATTGGATGGGATGGGAGAGGCTGGCAGTGGTCAGCCAGGGGAGGCCTCCATGAGGAGGGGAACTTGAAGCCAATACCTGAAGGCAAAGAAAGAACCACGTATGCAAACTCAAGAGGAAGAATATTCCAGATAGAGAAACAGCTTCTAGATTCTAAGATGACAATGAGCTTGGTATGTGTGAGGAACAGAAGGAAGCCTGGTCTGGTTTAAGCAGTGTTAAGTGAGAAAAAATGACAGGGTGCGAGATGCGAGAGGCAGGCCGGGACAGATCACGGAGGGCCGTGTGTGAGGCACAGAAAGGACTGGAGATTGATTACAGATATGTTGGGGACCAACTGGAGGGGCACCAAGCAGGAAAATGACACGATCAGAGATGTAAAGCATTTTGAAAACTTTTCATTTTCATCTGATTTCAAGTGTAAAGAACACTTACAAAAACAGTACAAAGAACTCCTATAAACTGTTATCCAGATTTCCAGTTGCTTACATTTTGTCCCATTTGTTTCCCATTATCTCTATGTCCACATCCTTATAAGTACATAGCATATTTCCTCAAACCACTTGAAAATAAAGTGGAGACGTTGTGCTCCTTCAAAACTAAATACTTCAAAATTCTATTTTCTAAAAAAATTCTCTTATATAACTATACAGTACTCTAATGAAAGATTAGAAAATTTAATATTTATATTCTACTATTCTTCTAATTTATGGTCCATATGGACATTTCATCAATTGTCCCAATAATGTCCTTTGTAGCTACTTTTTCCCCAGGGCCCATATCCAATTGAGTATCACGTTTGGTCATGTGTCTTCAGTCTTTTTCTGCCTAGAACAGAATGACACTTTTTCTGTCATTCCTAACCTTAATGTTTTAAAAGAACGAGGCCGGTTACTTTTTACAATATGTCTCAGTTTTGGCTTGTCTAGTTTTTCCTTGTGATTAGATTCAGGTTGTGTATCTTTGGCAGGAAAGCACAGAAATACCGCTCTGTCCGTCTCAGCACATGGTATCAGGAGGCACACAGTTTGGTTTGTCCCAATACCTGCAATGTTGGCTTTGATCACCTGGGTACAGTTGTGCTCCTGAGGTCTCCTTTCTGTAAAGATAGTATTTCTTCCTTCATAGTTAGTAACTAACGTGAGGGCAGCTTCTTCGAGATTGTGTAAATATCTTATTGATCATCAAATTCTTACTTTTACTAGTTTTAGCAATCATTGATGAATTTCTAAATTTATCACCCCTTCCATATTTATTATTTGGAATCCAACTGCAGGAAAGAGCTTTCCTTTCTCTCCTTTATTGTGTTAAAAGGGAGAGAGTAGGGGGCAAGGGCAACATGAGGAGACTAGTTAGGAGGTTCTTGCAGGATTCCCCATGAGAGGTGAGAATGGCTTGTCCCAAGGAATGTCAGCCAGGGAGTGGGAGAGACTGGTAGATTCAGGCTGTGTTTTAGAAGTGAACTTGGGAGGTTGGTTGTGGGGGTGATGCAAAGTTATCCAAGATAGGTTCCAGATTTTTTTCATGAGCAAGTAGTACCATTTAATGGCACCAGTCGGTGGTACCATTTATGGAAAGAGAGAAGATGAATGGAGAAACTTTGGGAGGGAAAATTAAGAATTTTGATTGACCACAAGTTTGCTTAACATCCACATGGCAATGTCAAATTACCCAAATAGTTGGCGCAAGGGGTAGAGAGATGATATTTAAAGGCATAACACTGGAGGAGGCTTAGAGAATGGGAGAGGATGTGGAAGAGAAGGGGTCAGAGCACAAACCCTAGGCAACTAACACATAGAGGTTGGAAAAATTAAGCAGATTTGGTGAAAGCGCCAGGCAAAAGGCAGCCAGCTCTGGAAAATCAGAGTGAGTGGGAACCAGAACCGGAGAGTGTGAATAGTCAGGAGGAGGGAGAAAGCAATAAAAACTCTGTTGACTTCTGCTGAAAGGCTGAGTCTGAGGGCAGGAATGCACGCTGGACTCTGCACCAGGAAGCGCAGAGGTGCCGGCACCTAGCAGAAGTGGCCCACGGAGAAAACTGAGATAAGGAAGTGGAGGCAGTGACCGTAAGCAAGTATTTCAGCAAGTTTCGCTGCGAAGGAGAGCAGAGAAACAGGGTAGTAGCTGTGTGAGAATACAGGGTCGAGGGAGGGTTTTTCATTCCTTTTTCTTTTTTACTGTGGGAGGTACAAGTTCCCACTCTGGTAGAGAGTGAATGCTGAAGAGAGGGACTAATTGAAGGAACAAAGTCCCTGAGATAGGTGGGGAGAGATGAGTGGGAGGGCAGTTGGTGTCTCCAGGGAGTGGCACGCCTCATCCCTGGTGATAGGAAGGAAACACTGGGGACACAGGGCGGTACTGAGGTGGTGATGTGATAAGGGAGGCCTTTGGGTTGCTTCAGCGTTCTTGAGGAAGTGTGAGGCAAGGTCATTGGCTCAAATTGGGGACGGGTGGTGTTGAGAGAGATGAGAAATAGTCGTGTTGAAGCATGGGAGAGCTAACAGAGGTGGCGAGTGTGGTAGGTGGTGCTGGTTGGAGATTTGTGGCCGTGAATTAGAGTGAAACTAGTCAGGAAAGTTGTGTTGAGAAGAGTTATAAAATAATAACATGTGTGCACCACTCCATCATTTTCAAAGCACTTCTCACATGCACTGACTTGTTTAACCATCAACATTACCCTGGGGAACAAGAGCTTAGCAAGTATGAATACCTCTTCCTTATAGACCTGCAAGCTGTAGCGTAAAGAGACTGAATGACCATTCTGGGCCACCTAAGCAAAGCGTCAGACCCCAGAACTTGTGTTCCTTACACCAGCACCTATGGAAGGGACTCCACAGCAAACACAATCACAGACACAAAGGATACCATGGACCCATGACTGCATTTGCTTCTAAAAGGTTTTGAAAGCGACGCTATAGCAGAATACGGCTGAAAGTTTTGTGGACGGGGATTCGTAATAAAATTATTGTTAAAATTTCTTACAAGGGTGGATGATAAATGGTGCTAACATAGCCTGGTGGTCAAGAGAGTAGACTTTGGAGTAAAAATTACTTAGGTTCAAAACTTCTCTTTACCAGCAGTGGGCTCTGTTGACTTCAGACAAGGAGGTTAATGTCCCTGTGTGAAATGGCCATGATAACAGTACCCTCCCGTACTGGGTTGTAGTAAGGATTAAGTAACTTACGTGTAAAGAGCATGGCAGCGTCTGGTATCAGTTAGGCATGTGAATGTGATGCCATTATTATTACTAGGGAAATCTAAACATGCAATGTGAGGACGGCCTGCTATAAAGTATATCAATAGATATTATAATGGGAAACCCATTGATTATTTCTC
Source organism: Sturnira hondurensis (assembly GCF_014824575.4). NCBI lineage: Eukaryota > Metazoa > Chordata > Mammalia > Chiroptera > Phyllostomidae > Sturnira > Sturnira hondurensis. The sequence goes on along the minus strand of NW_028098001.1, from coordinate 4,878,626 downwards.
AAAGTTAGGTTGACAAAGAAATTAACCCAGTACTCTATGTATGAACCTATGATTATTTAGCAGTAACTGTCACTATGTTAGAATAGAAGCTTAATTGACAAGACAATTGGTCCATCAAACAATATTTTGCTGCTGACTAAAACAAAACCAAAAACCTTGGAGACCCATGCCTATTTATTTATGCATATAAATATCTCATTGAGACATCCACACAGGAAATATAAGTGAAAATATAACTCTGACACAGAAACTAAAGATACAATAAAAAAAATCACAAATTCCAAGTAAACACGTGGGGTCAGCAGTGCGAGTGATTCTGATCCTACCCAGTGGGTACTTTACCTCACATTGTGATAGCATCACAGAAGTCAAGGAGTTAGCCAGCTGCCTTCTCATCAGAAGAGCTCTAGATTGTCCATGTGCGAGTGTGTTTGGCTTAGCTGACTTGCCCCACACTATCTTATTGAGTTTCTATCCTGGTTATCCGAGTTATTAGAGTAAGGTCATAATGCGGCAGTTCTGGTACTTCTGGCTCCCACGAGGGTTGAATGCTACTTTATCCAGACTTAGATACAAACTTAAAGAGGAAGCTTGAGTAACCTACAGTAGAGGATTGTTCACAAATCCTGTGCTTTACGCAGCCTGATAATTCTTTTTTTTAATTGTGTGAAATAACTGTTGAATTAAAGTAGCAGAGCTATGCCACACTGCCCATAGGCTAATTTACTAATGACTCTGAGAGGCATCAGTACCTAGGAGACAAGGATTTCTAGGTTTAAGCTCTTGCTAAGGAAGGCTGTAGTGCAGGTTTCACTTGGCCCCGTGCCTCCCAGGGACCTGTGCAGCTTTCAGACTCGGTGGTGCCCTGGCCTCACCCGAGGCGCACAGAGCCAGAATCTCCAAGGTTGGAGTGCAGGCTCTGGCGTGCTGATGAGTTCCAATGTGATTAGGCTGCACACCGTAAAGGTCAAGAATCGCATCTAAACCAAACCTCTCAGGTTTCAGAAGTTACTATGTAAATATATGTGTGTATAATGCATTCATAGCTATATACTCATGTTATTACAATAGTTAGGGTTGTTTAATGCCTACAGAGCTTAGGCTCCTGAGAGATTGATTAGGAAGTCAAAGTAACTGGATTTTTCTGCTAGGCCAGCAAGGTATCTCAGAAGCTTATCACAAGCTGTTTATCAGATAAGAATGTTTTCAGCAGTAAGCAACAGAAAACCCATGAGTCACTTAAACAAATAGAAGGGTGTTTTTCTTACAAAACTAAGAAGTCTGAAAGCACATAGCCCAGGGCTGGTGCAGCTACTCGCTGATGCCAACAAGAACTTAAGACCTTTTTCCTGTTCTCTTCTGACATCTTCACCATGGGGCTTATTTATTTCTTCATGGCTACAACACAGCTGCCTCCGCTCCAGGCATCATGTCCACATTCAAGGCAAGTAGAAGGAAAGAAAGAGTGGCACTAGCTGTGGCTTTACTAGAAAAGATCATTGCTCACATCTCTTTGGCCAGAACTGTGTTTTGTGGTAATCTTTTGTTGCCAGGGAGGTTGAAAAAGTTACTGTTAGCTTTTCTAGCCTCTCTGGTGCAGGAACAAGGAGGAAAGAGGGTTAGCAATGACCAGCCAATACTGACTGCCATAGTTTGCTTATCCACCTGCCTAACCCATTAATTCCCCATCAGGGCAAATGTCTTAAGACACCCATCTGCATCATTCGTTTTTTATTAAAAATGGCAATAGCAGCTGAAGCTATTATTTATGGACTTACTGTGTGCCCAGCATGATGAGAGCTGATTTTTCTACCTTGCCTCCAATCTGGTTGCAATAACCGTACTTGAGATGAAAATAACTGTCCCTGTTTAACAGACACGGGAGCAGCCTCTCTGAGGCTCGGAAAGGACAAGTGGTGTGCCCAAGGCTACCCACTGGGAAGTGATAGAGTTCAGATCTGAACTGAGGCTGAAGGACTTACACTCTTCTCAATGCAGACACTGCCTCTATCCTTGGATCAGAAATAGCCTACGTGATCCAGACACACATGAAAGAATATAGATTTTCATAATCACTGCACATTCTTTTTATAGCAGGCTCCACTGTTACCTACTTGCTGCCCCCTTACAACTCTTTGAAGTCACTCAAGAGAAAAAAAGCTATCCTATGTGGAAGACATTCCCCAAGTGATGTCCATAACTCACCTACTGGGACTCTTCCCTGGCCCTGTGCTGGTTCCCACCGCAGGACGAATGCCTCAGCAGGTTCCCATTGCCCTCTTTCCAGGAATTCAGCAAGGTCACTGGGGAACACGTGGGCATGCAATCTGAATAGAAGAATTGCTGCGGTCATGTTATCTTTTGCATAGAAATAGATCTGACAGTGGCAATGTCTAGCCTCGATTTCTGGGGAGACCAGAACTGGGCAGTGATGCTCTATTAAAATGAGCAGGGAGCACCACACAGCCGTTCAGCACGGGATGGGCCTCTCTGGTTGAAGTCTGACTAACAGGGATGTGCCGAGGTGCCATTGTGCAGCGGAGTAACTGACTTCAGTAGCTCCTTAGATGGAATTGTCTGTACAAAGAGGAGCCAGCTGGACTTGCGAGGCCTTCCTTCTGCTCCAGCAGACACACAGGGCCATGTCCCTGCCAGGTTCATGAAGCCAGAATTTTCAAGCTTTAGATTCCAGCCTCTAGTAACCTGTAGGATTCTCTAAAAGGCATTTGAAGTCCCTGTTGTGTGGCCCCTTAAACCATCAGAGGTGAGGTGGGGGTAGGGGAAGGCAAGGTGGGATTTATTTCAGACCCTGAGCCCAGGTAAGCATAATACGAGCCTGTATCTCAGCAAGCTAGTCAGTGGGTAGAATTGTCTTGAGACTCAAAAGCAAATTAGAAAACATCGTCCTGTTTTTGTCCCTTGCAAATAGTCAGTTTTGCTTGTGATTTTGCATTAGTTGCTTACTCTAAGGAGGCAACCCAGGGACAATGCCCCTTCTGTCTACCAAAGAGCTCCTGGTAGACTCTGGCTCCCCTGGGTTGGCACAAGCCCGAATCAGGACTTACTTTCAGGTAGCCCACTTGTTTATCATTAAACTTGGACGACTTCAGCTGTCTACTACCTTAAGAGGCCCCCAAAGACTGACAGCCACAAATACACACTGTTCTTCTTTCGGCCATGCACACAAAGAAAATTCTTTGATTCTGTCATCTATCTACCTGACCTGTGGAACCTTCATTCATCGGCAAAGAGTCTCACATGTTAGGCTCTCGGTCCCTACTGCCTACAAATGCTGGTGATGTGGAGAATGTGGTGGGCAACCTTCGTATTCAAAGGTCAGCCTTGAGCTCTGCTGTGATTTCATAGCCAGAAATGAATATATTCTGATTTTAAATTCCAGAAGATTCCTTTCTATATTACTTGGTTCTAATAATGGAGCCCCAGGGTTTCTCAATTCATAAATTTATAAATATTACTCTTCTCCTTTTCCAAGACTAACAATTCAGATGAGGCTGTAAATGTCTAAGGAGGGTCCTCTGAGCTAGCCCTCCAAGCTTAAACTCTTAACATTTTCACAGGCTTCTCTTGCAAAGCAGCAGATGACTTGGGGTTTATCAAATTTTCCATTTCTATTTTTGTCTCCCTCAGAAGGAAATAACCCAAATCTCATGGCTTTTGCCATTATATCATCCCAAATGTCTCATGTCCTATTCCTTTTCACTCCCTTAATTCTTTGTGACTTTTTGCTCTTTTAAGGAGAAACTCCTTAGGGTAGAGATAAGAAACGGGTCGGCTTGTCCTAAAAATGGGCAGCCCTTCCCTGGGAGGCAGAAACAAGCCTGACAGATGGGGATGCAGAGCATGACTTTTTGAGTCAGTCTGCATTCAGCAAGTTGCTCTGTGATATCACCATCTCTGTCTTCTTGTCTGGGGCGATCAGCAGGAAATTAACAGTACAACGCCTTTCCATGAATGTGGCAGGATGGGGGACTGGTTTACCACAGACCTCCAACAGGTGAGGTTACCTGAGCAACTCCGTCAGATGGGGACTTTTTTCTTTTCTGACTTGAATGTTAGCACAGATATGCCAATAGCATGAACATAGGGTCCCTATATCTCTCTAGTAGCAGGTACATGTGAAAAGTCTTTCTGGCTGAAGGCAATTTCCTTTTCTCTGAAAATGACTTTTACCTTTTGGAGTGGGCCTCCAGAAACCATACTTGCTCTGGATGCCCCTGCCATTCCTGGTAATAGTTGATAAGACCAGGGTGGACACCTGGGCTAACCTGGAGCAGTTAGAGTTCTCCTTTGTGGATAGAGAAGTGCTTTCCTAAGTCTGTCTCTGTGGTGATTGAAATCTTTCCTCCTATTTTATCATCTCACTGGGGTCACTATGCATTATCCCTGGCTGGTGTAGCTTAGTTGGTTGTAGCATCATTCCGTGCACCAAAGGGTTGTGGGCTTGATTCCCTATCGGGTACATATCTGGGTTGTGGGTTTAAGCCCCAGGCAGGGCATGTACGGGAGACAACCCATCAATGTTTCTCTCTCACACTGATGTTTCTCTCTTTTCTTTTCTCTCTCAAAGCAATGAAAAAATGTCCTTGGATGAGGATGAAACCAAAATTAAAGATGCATTCTCCCTGCCTCGCCACATGCTCTGGATCCTCCTGCCCTCTTCCTGAGCTTTACTTTTGTTTCTCCACCAGCTTCTCATCTAACATGCCATACCGTAGGTGCTCATTGATTGGGTCTGTAGGCTGTGTCTCCTGCCAGAATGTAGACTCCAGGAAGGTAGGCTCTGCTTCGTTCACGGATGCCTCCTGAGCACCTAGACCAGTACCTGGTGCACATTATTTCTAACAAATCATAGTTGACCAAAGAATGGGAGCTGTAGCCTGATGTATGGTCTAGAGAAGGACAGAGAAGCAGTATGTACAGAGAGAGGGAAGAAACAGACTTACAGGTAGAGGTAAAAGGGGAAGAGCTTTATCTCTGGGTCCCAATCCCTTCTCAAGAAGGGACCGAGCCTGCTTTCTGCCCTTGGGTTTCTGAGTCCTGGGAAAAAATTGCTATTCTTTCCCCTTAAGCTAGCTGCAGTTGATTTCCATGACTTGCATCAAAAGGGGCTTGATTAATTATACAAACAGACAAAAATTCCTAGAGCTTACATTCTGGTAGAGGGAGACAGGCAATGAAAAATAAATGAAATTTATAGTATGTCACATAAAGATGAGAACCAGGGAAAATTAAATCAGAAAAGAGTAATCAGGGATTTCTAGGAAAGCATTTAAAATTCTTTTTTTAATTATAGTTTATTGATTATACTACTATAGTTGCCCCAGTTTTCCCCCCTTTGCTCCTCTCCACCCAGCAATCCCTACTCTCTCAAGCAATCCCCACACCATATGTTCATTTCCATGGGTTGTGGGTGTAAGTTCTATGGCCACTCCATTTTGTTATTGTAATTTACATCCCCATAGCTATTCTGTAACTACCTATTTGTACTTCTTAATTCCCTCACATATTCACCTATTCTCCTCTAGCCCCTCCCATGTATAAACTACCAAATGCTCTCCATATCCATGATTCTGTCTCTGTTCTTATTTGCTTAGTTTGTTTTTTAGATTCAATTGTTGGTAGATTTATATTTTTTGCCATTTTATTGTTCATAGTTTTGATGTTCTTCTTTTTCTTAAATAAGTCCTTTAACATTTCATATAATAATGGTTTGGTGATGATAAACTCCTTTAGTTTTTTCTTGTCTGGGAAGTTCTTTATCTGCCCTTCAATTCTAAATGAGAGCTTTGCTGGGTAAAGCAATCTTGCCTTAGGTCCCTGCTTTCCATGACTTTGAATATTTCTTGGCAATCCCTTCTAGCCTGCAAAGTTACTTTTGAGAAATCAGCTGACAGTCTTACAGGAAGTCCCCTGTAGGTAACTAACTGCTTTTCTCTTGCTGCTTTTAAGATTCTTTCTTTATCTTTAACCTTTGGCATTTTAATTATGATGTGTCTTAGAGTAGACCTCTTTACATCCATCTTGTTTGAGACTCTCTATGCTTCCTGGGCTTGCATTTCTATTTCCTTCACAAAATTAGGAAAGTTTTCTTTCATTTTTATTTGTTTCAAATAGAATTCCAATTTCTAGCTCTTTCACTTCTCTTTATGGCACCCCATGATGTGAATGTTGGACCTCTTGGAATTGTCCCAGAGGCTGCTTATACTATGCTCATTTTTTTTTATTCTGTTATCTTCTTATTGTTCGGATTGGTTGTTTTTTGCTCCCTTAAGTTTCATACTATCGGCTTGACTCTTGACTTCATCCACTCTGCTGTTGTTTCTCTGTAAGTTTTTCTTTATTTCAACTCGTGTATCTTTTGTTTCTGACTGCATTTTTATGCTGTTGAGGTCCTCACTAAGTTCTTTGAACATCCTCCTAACCAGTGTTTTGAACTATACATCTGATAGATTGCTTATCTTCATTTTGTTTAGTTATTTTTCTGGAGTTTTGATCTGTTCTTTCATTTGGGCCATATTTCTTTGTCTCCTCATTTTGGAAGCCTCTCTGTGTTTGTTTCTATGTATTAGGTAGAGCTGCTATGACCCCCTGTTTTGGTAGCATGGCCTAATGTGTTAGGTGTCTTGAAGGGTCCAGTGGCACAGCCTTCCCTACCTAGCACCAAAGCTGAGTACTTAAGGTGCACTCTTCTTATGGGCTGAGTACATCCTCCTCTTGTAGTTGAACTTTGATTCCTGTTGACAGGTCAATGTGAGGGATTATTTAGGCCAGTAAGCTGCAAGGACTGTTTGTGACCACTGATCACAAACCTCTGCCCTCTGTGGTGTATCAGCTGTGTGGGGGTAGGGTGGTGGTACTCTGGCATAGTCTGTAGTTGTCCACTGAGTGTGCAGGTTCTGGGGTTTCCCAGGTGGTAGAGGCTAAGGTCAGCTACCACCTGTGTTCTGAGCCATGCTTCTGGGCCATGCTGCCTGAGCTGTAAAGCAATCTGAGATGGCTGCTCCTTGTGCTGGGCTTGGAGATTCCCAGGAGAAGCCTAGTTGTGAATCTAGGCTGGCTGCTAGTAGTTCTAGGCATGGAGCTACTTAGCAAGAGGTATGGGGTTTAGGGGCTTTCTGAGGCTAACTGTTGCTTGTTTGAGAAGATTTAGGAGGTTGTGAAGCATGAGCCAAGACCAGGCATTTATACAGAGAAGTCACTGTTAACAGCTTGGATGAGCCTGTAAGTTGGGTGGTATAGAGTTTCAGGGGATCTTCAGGGTGGGTCAAACAGTGTTAGCCAGGTTGATGGAGTCTCGGATATGGCACTAGCTTGCCAGCTCTGTGGATCTGTTGGGGAAGGTTCAGAAAACAATGGCCTCTGCCTGCCTTTCTTTATTGAAAAAAACTGCCTCCCAGCTTCTGCCTTGATTCCAGACACTTCAGTTCCTCCCTGTGCGCCGTGGTGCCTTTCAAGTTGCTACCCTGGTGCTGGAGCTTAGAGGGAGTGAGTCTGAGTAAGTACGTGGTGGGTTCTTTAAGAGGAACTGCTTGGGACTCCAGAAGTTTCTTCCATTGACTCAGTCCCCACTGGTTTTTGCAGCCAGAAGTTATGGTGACTTAATTTCATGGTATTGGAACCCTATGCTGGGGTCCTGATGTGGGTCTGGGGCTTTTTGCTCCTGAGATATTCCTCCTAAATTTTTGTTCACCACACATAGATGTGGGACCAGCCCATTCCACTTTCCTGTCCCTCCTACCAGTCTGGATGGATGTGTTTTTATTTTAATTCTGTAGTTGTGAGACTTCCATTCAACTCGATTTCTGATGGTTCCAAATGACGGTTGTTCTTTATTGTAGCTTTAATTTTGATGTGGTTGTGTGTGGAGGCAAACCATACCTACCTATGTCACCATCTTGATTATAGTCAGCACTCTCATTTAAAATTCTAAATAGAGCCTTCTTAAAATTCTCAGGGAAAGCCCCTCCCCCATGAATGTGATGTTTGTGCCAAAACCCGAGGCAGATGAGAAAGCAAACTACAATGGTATGTGGGGAGGAGCATTCCAGGCAGAGGGGACAGTAAACACAATGCCTCTGAGACAAGTGTGAGAAAGGTCCAGGAGGCCAGTATGGAGGAGCTCTGTATGTAGAGAGGAGGCAGGAGGACAGAGAGGCAAATGGATGGGGAGCAAAGGGCCCCGTGCATTGCAGGAACTTTGACTTTTACCCTGAGGGAGATTAGAAAACCCCTGGGGTTTTCAGTAGAGTTTTAATAGTTTCAAATCCCACTATCTGTTGTAGATCAGTGTGGGGTTGTGGTGGGCAGGGTGGAAGCAGGAATCCCAGAAAGGAGCTACTGCAATAATCCTGGAGAGAGAAGGTGACTCTGAACAGGGTGGCAGTGAGGAGCTGGTGAGAAGTGGCCCAGTTCCACATATAGAAGGCAGAGCTGTGCCTCCAACACCTAAGACCCCATTCCCTGGAACAGTGTATTATTTTCTCTGGGCTGTGTGAGAACAGCTGGGCTGTTGATCCACTGTACCCTGCCCAGCCCCAGCCTGCCCCTGTGCACCCCAGCCGTGGCCTCTCCTTAGACTGAGTGAGACTGAGAGACCCTCATTAAATAAAGCCCTTTTGCTTTAAAAAGAATAAAGTACCTAGTAATAAATCTAGCCAAGAATGTAAAAAGCCTATACTCAAAAAATTTATAAGACACTGAAGAAAGAAACTGAAGAAAATACAAATAAATGGGAGCATATACTATATTCTGGGATAGGAAGAATCAACATTATTAAAATATCCATGCAACTCAAAGCAATCTATAGATTTGACACAATTTCTATCAAGATTCCAATGGCACATTTCATAGAACTAAAACAAATATTTCAAAAATTTATCCAGAACCACAGAAGGCCCTGCATAGCAACAGCAATCCTGAGAGAGAAAAACAAAACTGGACAAATGATGCTACCTAATATCAGACTATATTATAAGGCCATAGTAATTAAAACAGCATGATACTGGCATAAAAACAGACACAGAGATCAATGGAACAGACTACAGGGCCCAGAATCAAACCCACACCTTTATAGTCAATTTTATTACACAGAGGAAGCAAGCACATACCATGGGCTAAAGACAGTTTCTTCAATAAGTGATGTTGGAGAAATTGTACAGACACATGTAGAAAAATGAAAATCCACCTCCTTCTTATACCACACACAAGAATAAGTTCAAAATGGATTAAAGACCTAAATATTAGACCTGAAATCATAAAAGTCCTAGAAGAAAACATAGGCAGTAAAATCTCAGACATTGCTCACAGAAATATTTTGTCTGCTATATCTCCCCAGGCAAGGGAAACAAAAGAAAAATAAGCAAATGGGACTATATCAAACTAAAAAGTTTTTGCACAGCAAAGGAGGTCACTAACAAGATAAAAAGAAAACCCATGAAATGGGAGAATATATTTGCCAAAACATCTGATAAGGGGTTAATATCCAATATTTATAAATAACTTACAAAACTCTGCAAAAAAAAGCAAAACAGACACTTCTCCTAAGAGGACTTGAAGATGGCCAATAGACATATGAAAAGATGCTCAATGTCACTAATCATCAGAAAAATGCAAATTAAAACTACAATTAGATACCACCTCACACCTGTGAGAATGGCCATCATCAATAAATCAACAAACAATAAGTGCAGGCAAGGATGTGGAGAAAGAGGAACCCTCCTGTGCTGTTGGTGGGATGCAGACTGGTGCAGCCCCTGTGGAAAGCAGTATGGAGATACCTCCAAAAATTAAAAATGGCTCTGCCTTTTGACCCAATAATCCTGGTTCTGGAAATATATCCAAGGAAACCCGAAACACTAATTTGAAAAAACATAAGCACCCCTATGTTCATGGTGGCCTTATTTACAATCGCCAAGATATGGAAACAGCATCAGTAGATGTGTGGGGCAACTACACATCTACCACAGGGACAGTCACACAGTGGAATACTACTTGGCCATAAAAAGAAGAAAATTGTACTCTTTGGGGTAGTATGGATGGACCTGGAGAACATTGTGCTGAAATAAGTGACATAAGCCATCAGAGAAAGACAAATACCATACGCTTTCACTCCTATGTGAAATCTAATGAACAAACTGAACTAACAGGGAAAACAGATATAGACTCATAGATGGAGAGCAAGATGACAGCTAGTGGGGCCAGGGGTGGGGGGCATTTAGGGTGGAAGGATCGATCAAAAAGGAAAAAGGACTCATAGACATGGACAGCAGTGTGGTGATTGCAGGGAGGAGGAGGTATAAGGGGGGTTAGATGGTTATTAAAATTAATTGATAAATAAATAAATAAAGCCCTGGTGAATCTGCATTCCTCTCTCAGCCTGAGTCTCCTTGGTGGCTGTGTTCTGAAAGGGGAGATTTTCCCTGTGGCATAGGAAACACAGACCAGGCGCCATAAAAGTTGTGTTTGACTCCGATTCAGACCTCAATTTTCTCATCTGCGAATGAGGTGCTTTACTTCCAGGATCACTCTTGGGCCCGTCTTGCTCTAACAGGCTGTAATTCTGCAGTTCTGAAGATTGAGGGAGTTCGTCACTGAACCCAGGTCCAAACCAAATGCTGCATCGTAAGTCATCGAATATGTAGTCCATCATGCTGATGTTGGCTGAAATGATGCAAGGAGCTGTGCCCTGCCTGGGGCCCTCAGCTGCTAGGCATGAAAATGGTCTGTGGTAAATATGATGAACTGGAAAGAGAACATGTTATAGAACTGAAAGCTTAGGTTCCATTTATCTAAAACAAACAAACAAGATGAATAATATGCACCACAGGGTTAGCAAGTATGCTTTTCTGAGAAGAAAGATTGTAGATTTTATTTTTTATTCCTGGAACTATTCTACATTTTCCAAATCTTTCAATATAATTTTGTATATATGTAAATTTATATACATTCCTAAGTGTGGTCTTCACATTTCTTTTTGTACTTTAATGCCCCCCAGAACCCGCTTTGCTCTTCCCACCTTTGCAGTCTTGGTGCGCCTCCCTCCCCATAGCCAGCAACAGATTTTCTACAGCGAACATCAGTTATTACCTTGGTGATGCAGAAATCAGCCACATGCCGATCAATCATCCACTCATTCCTTTAAAAGATGACTCCAAGGCCAATCCTTGAAGTCTCTGCCTACCATGGGAAACATCTGGGCTCTGACCTGTTTTGGGTGGGCCAGGAAAAGGTGTGGATGACAGTGTTAGAGAGAAGAGCATGGGGATATTTTTGTTATTTGTGTCCTAAGTAAGTGTCAAAAACCTTAGCCTGAATAGGGTCATCTGTAAAATGACCAGGCAGCTTTGAGAGAGGAGCTTTAGATTCTCCTACCAGACTAACTCAGGGCAAATTTCCACTGGGCCTACAGGGTGCTAACAAGTAGTTCTTGTGAAGGGACCAGGGAGGCTGCTGAGAGATTGGGCCTGGGGCAAGCCAGTTCCTGAGGCGACCTACCTTATCATTTGACACAGAAATTGTGGTTGAGAGATCCCCAACTGGTCACCCAGCCTAGAAAGCAAGGCTGTGGCAGGCAGGCCTCACCAGCCAGGCACAGGATGTCTGAAGGGCCCCAGGAGACCCAGCAGGATGTTGACGGGGTCACTTCCTGCTGAGGAGAGTCACCCTGAGACTCAGAGCTCTGAGCTCGGGGCTGCCTCTGTCCTTTGAGTCTCCTGGAACACATGTTGTCATAAATGCCTATATTCACATGCATGTGTCTGTGTATACGGTTTCCTTGAGGACTTCTGACTGGGACTTTGATGGCAGCAAGAAGAAAGGCTCGTGTGAACTGGGATGTATGAATATTGTATGTGAGAGCAGCTCAGATCCCAGGGAGAAGGTCGGGGCGCCTGGGGCAGACATGCTGAAAAGCGTGAAATGACACAGCCCAATACTGGAGAGAGTAGACACAAACACAGACTAAAGCCCTGGTGAACAGTCACCCTGTCCCCTCTCTTTGCAGGCCAGCGAACTGCGCCCAGGGCATTACAGACCAAGCCCCCATTATTTAGCAGCTCCGCGACAACAGAGCAGACCCGGGCACGTGTGCCTGCCTGAGTCTTCAGGTGACAGTGTTTACTTGAAATAGAGGAATTTAGACCTTCATTCTTCTTTTGTCACAATAAAACTAAATGTTACTGGTTTCTCCAAGGCAAATTGTTATGACTTCCTTTACCCTTTCTCTATGAAAAACTTGAGTTTTTCAGTTCAGAAAATAGATTGCATCTTTCTCTGTTTGGGGAAGGGGTGGTGGTGTTCCCCCTTAGGCTATTTGTGATAAACCTCCAGTGAATTTTCTCCTTAAGGCCTTCAGGGTAGACTCAGAACTTCAATGTAGGCTTCAAGTTTTTCCTAGAGGATTTGCCACATAAACAAGCTCTCAAAACACCTTGAAGGACTTTTCTGGGGTCAACATGCCACGAAGCCGAGATTCTCAGCAGCTGCAGCAGCAAGAGCACATGTTCACAGACCACGAGTCTCTCTCCTTGAAGGTCACCGAATGTGCCAGAGGACTTCCTCCTTATTTTGCAGGCCTACCGGGGTCAGTGGCGGCTGTGTTAACAGTTTTTAAAAAATAATTTATATTCAGAGAAATTGCCCTAATTTGTGTGAATCACAAGGAAAATCTGCAGGCCAAGGGGAAAGTTGAAACAAAGGAGTTTAAAAAAGACAACTTCAAATAGTGCATACATTAAAATAAGGCAGCTACCAAGATCTCGTAACTAACATACCAAACCCTGGTGCACACGTTACTAGCAGAGGCTCATTAAAAGTATTTGGTATTGACCATTTGATGGACAGGTGTTCTTCTGAAGTGCTGGAAAAACACTGTATTCTCAAATGGTGATAAAATACCTCTTTACTCTCATTAATTAAAAAAGAAACTATTGAGTTGTCACTGAGCAGTTTTACTACCATAGACGGACCTGGGAAATGGAATTATCATGAACTCCAAACCCTCCTCCCAGTGTCTGGGAAATTTTTTTTCTGAGGGAGCATTCCCAGGCTCTCCGTCCTCTGAGACGCCCTTGGTTCTCCAACCCTGGCTGACATAGGAAACATGTGTGTCCTCCTTTATTAAGGAAAACAATAAGACAGATTCTCTTTGGAAATAAATAATGGATGGAAAAATCAAGGAAGCCGCACTTTTGAGCTATCCCTCCTTTTTAGTTTTCACCTGGATATAGAAATCCATTGAGGGCAGCCCACTCTGTCTGATAAGGAGGCAGAAGGGAAAATGGTAAATCTAGAATGCTTGTAATAAAAAAAAAGGATTGCATTCCATAGGCAAAGGAGAGTCTCTGCGTTGCTCCCACACTGTGTGATTCTCCTTCCTCTTCACTTCTGGTTGCCCTCAGGACCCCCGACCTCCGCTGGCCCGGAGGGGTACCGTGAGTCTGCGGCAGTCCACGCCCCACCTCTCAGCCAACGACCCCAGGACGCACCATCCCCTCTGTGCTGTCCCATCATCGCCTTCGTGAACAACAGTGTGTTCTGTTTGAGCATTGTTTTATAGATAGTTTGCTCTAGAAGAGAGAGTGGCCTTTTTATAAACTTGCTCCTGGCATGAACCAAGATATTTTGTGACTCTCAGCTCTTCTAGACTGCAGTGTGTGTGTCGGAGAGCCAGCGGCGAAAGCAATGGTTGCTAGGGGAACGATTGAATTGCTGACACAGAGACATACTACATGACTGAGAACTCTTTTTTCTTCTCCTGCCACATGGAAGAGAAAGCAGATGAGTCAGAGGGAATGGAGGACGGCCCTTTCTGCCCCCTTAGAAAGCTAAAAGCCTATTAGCCTACAGTGAGAATGTCCAGTGGTGGTAAAGGCTGAGAAAAGCTGAAACCAGCTGGAAGGTCGGGGGTAAGTTTCTGAAGCCTGAGGGTGAAGGTGTGACACAGGACGAGCTGAAAGGAAAAAGCCACCTGCTAAGGTGACTGGCATTAGTAGTTGATGACGAAGTGCAGAAGGCACTTATTCCACATAGACATGTGTTTCCTTGAACACTGTCTCCTGCGTACTGGGGAGTGGTTTTGAATGGATGGATTCATTCACTCCTGTACCATCCAGTACAGGATGAGACCTGTTTGAGACCCTGTTGTATGTTTGAGCACCTTTTTGGGGAATATCATTTACATACCCTAAAGTCCATGCATTGTAACGAGGTAGTTCAATGACCTTTTTTTAACATAGCTTTACAGAGCCCTGCAGTTGTTCCTTCAATCCAGTTTTCAGACACTGCCATCTCCCTTTGTCCATTCCTACTCATCCTGCCCCTAGCCCCAGGCAACTGCTGATCTGTGTCCTCTCTAGACTGACCTTTTCTAGACATTTTGTTTAAATTGCATCACATGATCTATAGTCTTCTGTGTCTGGCTTATTCCATTTCACATAATGTTTTTGAGATTAATCCATGTTGATCCACATGTCGGTAGCTTGTTCTTTTCTAAATATTAAGCAATATTCCACTGTACACCTACACCATGTTTTGTTTACCCATTCACCAGTAGATGGACATCTGGGCTGTTTCCAGTTCAGGGTGATCACGTGGCCATGAACATGCACACACAGACCTCTGGGTGGACATAGGTTTTCATGTCCCTTGGGTGCATGCCCAGGATAACTATTGGATCACCTAGTAACTATTTCTTACCTTTTTAAAGAACCGCCAAAGTGTTTCTAAGGTGGTTTTACTATTTTCCGTTCCCGTCAGTGATACATGAGGGTTCCAGCTTGTCTGCACCCATGGTCTACATTTGGCATGTCAGTCTTTTCAGTTACAGCCATTCTGATGGGTGCGGAGTGGCACCTCATTATAATTTTTAAATTGCATTTTCCTAATGACTAAGGATGTCGAGCATCTTTTCACGTTCCAAATGTTTTTTATTAGGAAGAATATTCAAAGTATTTTTGACTGGGAAATATGAAAAACAAAAAAGTGATTGATTAAAGCACATGGTTTTCATCGTAAACTATCTGCATCAGAATCACTCAGAGTATTTGCTCAACGTGCAAGTCCCTCTAGCCTACAGAATCTACGTCTGGAGAAGGAGTCCAGAGACCACATTTTCTAACTGTCCCCATGCGGGGCGATTTTTGTGCACACTGGGATTGGAGAGCCATCACCCTAAACCCAAGGCCCTTCGGCTCCGCTGGTGGCCATTCACTGACTGACATTCAGGCATCCCCACCACCTGGAGGCCTAAGTGACGAGTAGCCCTGACGAAACGTTTGCCTGGAGCATTCTGAACTTAGAGTGAAAACCTTCAGGAAAACCATTTTTCCGATTCCAGATTCTTTTCTCTGAAAATAGAAAAATGAGAATTCATCAGACGCATCATACAGAATCCTTGAGAGCTGTTACTACACAGAGAATTGCAAGAACGCGGATCCCCGCTCCTCTCTAAAGGGGCCAGAACTGAGTGCTCTGAGTTCAGACAGGAAACACAGTCTCAGCTGAGTTCACAAAACATTAGCCATTTTTTGGCAAGGAAAACTCTGTTTTAGTATCATTCCCACAAGGAAAGCTTTAATGTTATCATTAAGTTAACGAAAAACTCATCAGCACCTGGCTGTAATTTATCCACCCCAGGCAGGGAGTCGTGGTCTGCGGTGGATGCAGGTGTCTTAATCGGAGTCACCGCTCCTCTGATACTCACCTGTGCAGGCCGATGGCCCCGAGAGCGCTTAAACACTGCTCTCAGACTAGGGGTTTGTCATCACTGCTAAGTCCTGCTTTATGCAGGACTCTGAAAGTGCTGCTGCTGTTACCCCCCAAAACAAGAATGAAACCACCAAGGCCATGGCCAGGCCAGGCTTTGGGAGGAAATTTCACTTTGAAAGAAAGATGTAGGACTCAGAGGGACACATTCTTTGGACACCATGAGGATGGCTCAAAGCAGAAATTGTTAGTAAAACAGGCAGGAAAGGGTTCCAAGACCTTAGAGTGGAGGTGGGGCTGGTGTTCTGGAATCTTACCGAGAAGCTGCCTTTGTTTTTATAAACGAAAGGCTAAAAAGGAACTCCTTCTATTTGTACTTCAAACTAGTTTAAAACACATCAGGATAGGTGTGTGTGTGTACATATATGTATCCAGACACACAACCAACATCCCACCCAGATGCCCTCCCTCCGCCTGCTACTTCCACGTGAGTGGCCGGTGTCCACTCACGTGGACAGTGTCCTGGGCAGCTGGTGCAGCCCTGTGCCGCTGTGTCCCTCCAGGGACACTCAGAACACGCACCTGTGATGCCAGGACGGAGCGCTGCCTCTCCCCGCGACTCTTTGCGGGGATCTTTCCCTCCACGTGTCTACTCAGAAGCACTGGGGAGTAGAATTGCTTCGTGAGAACCCAGAAATGCAAACATTAGTGGCATTACTAGGCACTGCGAACGGGAACAATCAGCACACCTTTGTGATGAAGGCACACTGAACGTGAAACAACTTGAGAATAGAGTAAAATGGGCCTATTATTCTTCGACTTAATTAAGTGCACATAATATATTCAATGTGCTTTTGCCAAACCATATATTTATCTGTGCTGTTTGAGATGAGGGCGGGGCCACCCCTAAGCCAGACCCGTTCACACCAAGCCCAGAGTGAAAGGAACAGTTAGTTCCTTCCAGTGGACGGGAGCTAGCTCAATTGCACAATATTTGTACACAGGTAAAGTGATGCCAATAACACTGAGGTATTTTTTTAATAGTCACAGGTTTTTATAGAAATTGGTGATAGAGAAATGGACCATCTGAAATAATGCATTTAGTAGTGTGACTTTCTCCCCCTTTAATTAAGTCCAAATCATGGACATTCTGTTCCCTGTGTTTACCCAGATGGTAAACTACACACTTTGGTTGGAAGTGAGGCTTAAAATTGGCACACAGTTAGAATTTCTGTCCTACTAATATAAAAATGTCAAGCGGCCTGTTAATAATTTTACATTTTCAAAAGACCATGAAACTCTTTTCCAACTTGTCTATCCATATTATTTTTAAATGTGATCTGCATAGTTATCATTAACAGCCACCCTCTGGGGAGTGAGTAACCAGTGACTCAAAACTGTCATTAGAGCTTGAAGGGACTGTAGAGATGATCTGGGGCGGAGGTATCACTCCCTCCCCACAGGGCAGGCAAACCCTGGTCTTCTGACTCCTCCTCCCGGCCTGGCCCTGCATCTCTTGAGGGTTGGCAAACAGCCGTGGTGAGGAGCTGGGTTGGGCGGATGGCCTGTCCTAGTCCCCCACCAGCTCTCATTCAGCAGGGACTTCTTGTGGGCGCTGTTTTCTTCTGTCTGTCTCTCTCTCCCCGTCGGTCTTTCTCTCCATTTGTTTTCCCCCTAAGAGTCACCTGTGCTGTAATGCAAATATTCACTCTTCTTCCTTAGAGAAACTCTTCTGACCCCTGGAATGCACTAGTTGGCAGTGTCTTGTCACTCACATTTATAAAAGTGTTTCTGTTTCAACCTTGAATGTCTCCCATGGTAGGACTGTTTTGGGGCGGGGCAACTTTTAGATTGTGTGAAATTTTAGAATTTCTGAAAAGTTGCAGGGATAGTACAAAGAATTTCCATGTACCCTTTGCCCAGGTTCTGTAACAGCTAACAATTTCCAACCTTTGCTTTATCATTTTCTCTCACTGTATGTGCATATTTATTACAGTAGGTTTTTTGTCTGACCCATTTGAGAGTAAGTGGCAGAGTGATGCCCCTTTGCTCCTACAGTTCAGTGTGTATTTGACTGTAAAGAATACTGCACTTCAGTGCTGAGAAAAGAAAAAGGAGATAAGCAAAAGCAGCGAATTAAAACCCATCTGGGTTCTTACTACCCAGAAATAAATATTTTTGCTGTATATTCTTCCAGTTCTTTTCTATGCATGTATTCAATTTCTTCACACAAACATGGCATCATACAAACAGCTCTCAGCCCTGCTCCCGGAGGACACAACAGGGCCGTGGGAGAGCTCTGGTTCTGGAGTCAGCCTGGGTTCAAATCCTGTGTGTGCTGCTCACTACCTGTGTTCATTTCCTGTGGCTGCCATGACACATTACCGCAAACGGGGCGGCTAACACAGCAGAAATTTCTTCTCTCAGAGCTCAGGAGGCCAGAAGTCTGGTATCACAGTGCTGGCACAATTGGCTCCCTCTGCAGCTCCGAGGAAGGATCTGCCCCTTGCCTTTCTCTTCTTGTAGCTTCAGCTGGCTGCCCGCATCCTTCTGTGCTGCCCGGCTTGTAGACGTCCCACTCCCATCTCTGCCCCACCCCCTGACTCCCAGAGACTTGCGCCCTGGGTGCCTGTGGGTCCCAAACCACTCTCTCCTTTCTCATGTACAAGTGTCTGTCAGTGATGAATCCAGGACGATTTCCTCTTGAGAGTCTTAATTACCTCTGCAAAGGTCCTATTTCTAAATAAGGTCACATCGCTTCTCAGCCTTTTGGCTAAGATCAAGTGTAGTATCTGTTCTAAATAAGGTCACATCCTGAGGTTCCAGGTGGACATTTGGGGAGCCCTCTTTGCTTCAGTGTACTGGTACTGTGTTCATGGATCAGGAATCCTACCTCTGTGAGTGTCAAGTTCCTGGGGTGTGTTAAGGATTCAATGTGAAAATATACATAAAGTAAGTAGCACAGTACCTAGAACATAGTAAGCATTCAATAAATGGTAGCTATTGGTTATGGCAATCACATGACTGTAACATAATTTATTCAATCAATAACTTATTGGCTATTTAGTCCCCACACCTCCCCCTCATTTTTTATTAAGCTGTTAGTACACATCCTTGTGACTATTTCTGAAACTTTTTAATGTATTCATGATTATTTTCTTAGCATAATTTCCTTGGCCTAGGTCACACAATTACAAGGCTTTTGATTTAACAGTTCCTTTCTTGGGCTGCATGGTTTTATGATCGATTTTCATTGTTGATATTGGGATATTGTCTTTGCACAGGAGATCTAACTTAGTTTTCCCCATGTTGCCATTCCTGGAGAAACCCAGCATGCTAATGGTCTGACGATGTCGGTGCCTGTTCTCTAGGCGGCTGGCTCCTGATGGGAAGGAGCTCAGCGAGGCCTGAGAGGTCACACGGCAGGGTGCATGTCACTGAAGGCCGAGGCTAGGCGGGGGAGGGGCAGGTATCAAATCTGAAGCAAAGCCGCTGGATTCAGCAAAGCAGTTTTGAACACTCAGGTAAACGGTAAACCACATCTGTGGCAGGAAAACAGCCCACCACAAATAAGAGCCTAAAGCCCCAGCTGACACTTCAGCATTCATGTCTTAAGATATTGCTCAGCAGTTCAAACGTCCTGATTCAAAGCTCTCACCACACAGAGAGGAACCAGAGAGGCCATCTTTCCGGGGCAACCCTCAGGCCACAGACTCCAGCGGCCTTGTTAGTCCTGCCCCCTTCCTCTCCTTCCTCTTCCTTCTCCTCCTCCTCTGCACAAAGGGGAGTGGGATAGGCAGAGAAGGAGAGGCCCCTGTGCCTTGTTCCTGGCCGCAACCAGACTACTTTGGTTTTCAGTTTTAATCTTGCCGTTCATTATGTCAGAACTCAGAGAGGGTCATATAAATGCACCAACAAACTGAGTCAAGTAAGATGGCTAAAGGCCGGTGCACTAAAGGCTCTGGCTTTTGACAGTTTACTCCTGACGCAAATGCACAAACCGTCGGTCAGCTTATTTTGACCACAGTTAGAAAATATTGCCAGTGCAGGTGACCACACGTAGTATTTGAAAACATCTTGACAGTTTGGGGAGGGCAAAACAAAGAAACACACACACACACACACACACACACACACACGGCTTTACTGCTTCTCCCACACACAGCTAGTGTTCTTTGGATAGACAATCTTAAAAAAAAAATGACTGGAAGAGTTCCAAAAAGTCAAGAAGTTGGAGGTGAGTAGGTATACCTGAAAAATCTATATTTAGCTTTTCAAAGGGCTTGTGAAAACTTGTTTTTATTTTCTATATTTTGATTGTTGCGGGTTTGCACCCCTGGAGTTTCGTTTTGACTTTTTGGGTTAAATGAGTTTCAAAATGAAACTTGTCCAATTGTCAAAATTTCCCCCAAGTTTTCATTTAAAAACTGGAAGCTCTATTACTCCATAGGTTATGACTGTTAGTTTTTATCCAGAATTCCCTTCCTCTCCTTCTTGCAAACTACCTTTTTCCTATTGTTTGCTTCTTCTTTACCTAACGCCTTGGGAAACAATGAGCAGAGGCCAGGGAACGGTGGTTTAGACGTCCAAAGAGCCGAGCTCACATTCTTGCTTTTGGGTGGCAAAGCAGACCCCAGCAAATCTATGCCTCAGTTTCCCTGCTGGAGAAATGGAATGCAAACAAAATCTCCTTTTTATTTTTCAGTGGTGCCATAACCAGAAACCAAGTTGAACTTGTTTGTCAGTGAAGGAGCAATGTTCCTCCTGAGTAAAAGTTGTCATTATAGGAAGGGATTCATCACTCAAGTGTGTATATAAGCATTTGAAGTTTCAGGACCTGACATTGGAAGCTACAGAATGAATTGCCTGCCACACCAGGAGGGAATAGCCTTATGCACATGCATTGATTGGCAAAAAGAAGAATGAATTATTAAGCCAATCTATGATGCAATAATAAGGTAAATGAGCTAATCAACACTCTATACTTCCTCTACCACATCATGCAAAATGTTTAATAAGCTACAGCTATGTTCAGCTTGTATCCATTTCCCATGGCTGCTACAACAAATCACCATAAATGGAGTGGCTTTAGCACTATGTAGATTTATTACCTGACAGTTCTGGATGTCCAAAGGCCGCCGTCAGTTAACCTGGGCTAAAATCATCAGGGCCGTGTGCCTCCTGTAGGTCCAGGGAGCATCTGCCTCCTGCCTTTTCCAGCTTTTGAAGGCTTGTGGTCCTGCCTCCCTCTGTCCTCTCCTAGGAGCCTTTGTGATTGCACTGGGCCCTCCTAGATGATGCAGGATAATCTCCCCATCCCAATGTCCTCTTCTTTGTCACATCTACACAGGTCCTTCTGTCATGTAAGGCCACAACAGGTCCAGGCATTAGGATGTGGGCCCCTTTGGTGGGTCCATTGTTCAGTCCGCTGCTAGCTCACTGTCAATACCAGTACTTAGAACACACCTACGTGGTAGCAGGCACTTGATTTATATATATAATGGGAGAAATATATTATGCTTGTTCTTGGCAGTTCTGTTCATCAGGTGCTTATGGAGCACCTAGTATGAGCCAGACCCTTGGCGCACAGGCCTGTCCTGGAGCACACAGCCTGATGGGCAGACAGTCAAAAAGGACACCGAAAGGAGCAAAAGTCAGCCCTGAGTATTCAGAGCCCAGGGGAGCAAGGATGCTATAAGGGTTCTGTCTGTACCTTGCTCTTTCTTCCTTTAACTGTTGGCTCTGTCTTCTTTAAGAATTGTTTGAACACATCCCCTTGGTGAATGTAATTTTACTCAGATGTGTTTCTTTGTTTCTGTTTTCCCCCCTTCCGTACTCTTCTGATGCACTGAGTTTCTACTGAGAATTATTAAAAGAATCGATGACTACATCTCTGCAGGGCCTCCCCATTTCCATAGGTGCCGCACTCAGAGAAGCTCGGGTGGCTCAAAGGAGGTCTGCCACACAGCTCAGAAACCCAGAATCGGTCAAACGGGTTTGCGGAGCCTTGGGGAGGCAAGCACTGCAGCTCACTGCTTTTATGTGTAAATGTATTTCAAATTTCAAATGGTGCCAGTACCACGTGGCCTTTCAGAAAATGACCTGTTAGCAAGTTGTAGACTGCCTGCTCATGCACCAGTGGCTAGAACCTGAATATCTCTGACTCAATTCAGGATGACTCGGGTAAATTACCGGACACCACATGGCTTCAGGCCCTTTAACACCAGCCCTTCTGAATTTCAGAAGGGCTGTGCGGATGCAGGCCTTGTATTACACGGAGCCAAGTACCAGTCTTCTCTGTCTTCACCAGACCTGGGCTTTTTGCACCCCCCACCCCTAGCCACCTGAAATGGAGTCCACTTTAGTGCACGAGGAGCTGGCATAGAGGAGGTGGGTGACGGGAGGCTGAGGGAGTGCGTTCCAGAGCTGCAGCCGCCATGCACACAGAGGTGAGCAAGACATGCCTACGTGTCCCTCAGAAGGTGAGGACTGTTTGGGATTTGCAAACTCAGATCCTACCCCCACCCAAGGACACGAGGTTCTTGCAGAAATATATACTTACCCATTTTTGAAAGGTTGATGGGTCCTCTTCAAATTTGAAGGGATGCCTCTGTTGTTCAAAGGTATGAGTTAAATTGTGAACACATTTGGTTCAAGTTTAGTCCTGAAAGCTTTTCCTCTAGAGTCTATAGCGTCTCGTATCCTATTAGCTGATAGCATTCCTGAGCATGAACGTTTCTGTGCTGCTGACCTTTTGGTGGTGGATGTTGGAAAAAATACAGAGTGCTAATCCCACACACCTGCTTTCAATTCTGCCCACATGGGTTTGGAGTAGGAGGTTTGTTCACCCCAAATATTTCTGCACAATTTTCAAAACCCGCATTTTTCCATGCTAACACATCTCTGCTTGTCAGCACCTAATTGAGTACACACACACACTCACATATGGGGTTGGGGGTGGGGTTGTTTAGGTGCCTTCCTTTTATGTTCTCAAAGGGCGGAGTCAGCAAGTGTGAGCTAGAGTGACCACTAGATGGCAGTATATAAAACATTCAACATGAGCAGGTGATTGAAGTTTGAGGACTAGCCAGGGCAGAGGTTCCCAGATTTCGATCTGTAAAATTAAAAACAAAACAAAACAAAACAGAGAGTGCTCCATAGGCTTGTCAAGTTTTTACTTTGCCAGGGGATATAAGATATAAAGCAATCCCCACTGCTTCCCAAGAGAAACACTTTAACCGTAAAGAAATAAGAACACAATGTCAAAGATAGGATTGTCTCCTAGATCTAATACATGTAGCATTGTGAAAACCTCACCACACACCCTTTTGCTCTCATGATTGATGAGACCAGTGAAAGAGTCATGGTGAACAAGCATTTGGGAAATAAACCTAGAGAAAGACTTGTAATTCCAGATGTGTTCCCTGAGTAAAATCAAGCTCTTTTGCCTCACACTGTCTTATCTACAAATTAACCCAAAAACCTAAGTGGAATTTTGGTCCACAGGCACAAAGGAGCAGCAGAATGGCCATTCAATCAAACTGGATTGGCTAAAACTTGCTAACAAGTGTGTGTGCCAACAAACACGAGAAATACCTGTACATGTGCTGGCCGCATTCTCCTTGAGCCACCTGCCTCCTCATCTGAGCTTTCTCACTCTTTGCCTGCTCAGGATCAAATCTGACCATCGCTAAGCCTCCCTGGCCCCTGGGACGGGCCCATCTAGCAGAGCCTTGCTGAGCTGGGCCAGCCTGCTGGGCGAGGGCAGCGCCAGCCCAGGCCCCCCAATCTTTGCACCTTGCTCCGACTTTCCAAGGAACTCTGCACGAGAACACGGGGCCTGTCTGCACTACCCCTTCCTATGGCAGAGGTGGGGTGTGACTCTGCCTATGCACTGTTTAAAAATGTGCCAAACGCTATATGGAGAGACAAATGATGGGCTTTCAACTAGAGAGACCCTTACTCAAATTCTAGGGCTTAGGAGATCACTTCACCTCTCTGATCCCCAGGCTCCTCCTTCGAAGATTGGGATAATAATAACACACGCCCTCTACAGTCATCCTGAGATGAAATGAGGTCATCTGTAACACAGTGTTTACTCTGTGTTCAATGCGCATTAATTAATATTGATAATAGAATTAGTTTGGGTGCAGGGTGCTCCTTTCTCAGGCAGGCAGACTGGGTCATCCCAAAATATGCTCTTCTTTGCAACGAGAACGCTACACACCATGTTTTGGAAGAAATTTGCTCCCAGCGAATCGCCAACTCTGAGTCTCCGATTTCCTTTTGACAGCACTTACTTCGTAACTGAAAGTGACTGGGATGTTAGGCAGGCTGGGGATTTGCTTCTGCAGCACACTGGAGGATACCCAGACTCTATTCTCCAGGCCCCCGGCGTCCCGGTTAACTCAGCCTGCCTAACTTGGCTATCAGATGGCTATTACTCGGCAGCCAAAGGTCGGGGAGTCCAGTTGAGCTTTTCTGTCATTCTTAATTCAGTAAAAGGTCTCACAGGAGGTATCTCACCAGCAAATACGCAGCTTCTGGTGAGGCTGGAGAGCACAGAGAAAACTCCTGTGCTCTCCTCTGCACATACTGAAACTGATACTGCGACATTGGAGTTGTGGAATGACTAACTCTGGCCTGGTTAGGAAACCCCTCACTTGTCACGCCCTCGGATAGCTGATGATAAGGCTGTGCTTGTACTGCCACCTAGTGGTTGCAAAGTGCAAGAGTCGATCTGGGAAGGAGTCTGGACCCCACAGTTGGACCCAGCTGTGCTGTTATCACCAAGAACCAACATCTTGCTCACGGAAATTTTATAATATGGACATTTTGTTCACAGCTTTGCAAGCCAATTTGCTGATTTAGTTTAATTTCGTCATCCCCTCAAAGCACTGACAAGCTTGTGAGAGCCAAGCTAGAGGCCGAAGCACCAGTCCAAGAGCCTAAAGGCTCATGTGAGTCAGTGCGTCATTAAAAAACTTTTGCAGTGGCTCAAACCTCCCATTTTCTCTTGGAAAAATGGAAGTTGACAACACCCAGAGTTGAAGTGGCCGTGAAGTTTGCATGTGCAGTTCCTTTGTGAGCGGGACGGAGTCCTCCCGTTTCTAACCGGCTGCCGCCCCTCTGCTCTGGCACTCTACCTCTCCATCTCTGATGCCCCCACCTCACCTCTGCACCAACCGGCCAGCCTCCTCCTCTTCCCCGGGAAGAAGAGGATCCCTCTCCCTTCACAGTGCTGGAAAGGGAATACCAACAAAATCAAAACCAAACCAAAAAAAAATTGGGAAAGACCCAGGAAGCCCAGGACATGCTCAGGAAGAGAGTTACCAATCAAAAGAGGCCAGGTGGACACTGCCATTTCCCACCTGCGACCCCATCTCCCCCACCCCTGCTCAGGGACCAGCATAAACTACCATGCAGAAGACAACAGCCACCCTAAGGTGAGTTGACAAGACAGGACATACCAAGTTTCTGCCAGTGAGGGGCCCCAAAGCAGAGACCAAGGGTTCTGCTTGTTTTCCCCAGCCTCTGCCCAGGCCCTTGGCGTTTCTGCATAACCTGGGTGGATGTGTCTTCAGAACAATGTTCTACTGGCCCAGCACATCAATCTCTGAAATTCTCCCAGTGACTAGACCCTGCAAACCTATTTGCACTCCCCTAACTGAATCCCCAGCCCTGCCCCTCACCCCGGTGGGCTTGCTGTGGCTCATTGTGTGTCTGGTGTCCCCAGTTGATATCTAGGGCAGAGGTTTCCAAACTTGCTTGATTATGCATGCTTATCTATAAAATCATTCTGAGCACACACCTCACTATGAATATTTGAGTATATATGCACTGCTATATTAATGTCATGTATATTATGAAACATACAGTAGCTATCCTAAAAGGATGAGAAATTAATGTGCTCTATGCCCTAGAGTAGGTGCAGCCTCTTTGGGGTCCATAGGTCCATAGGTCTGGACCCTTTCTTTGGTTGTAAGAGCTGTCGTTCAGGCAAAGAGAGGTTGTTTCTCATGAGTGGACACTAGATAAGAGAAGCTGGACATCCGAGGAAGACTCTGTCCTGAAGCCCCCACATAAACTCAAGTGAAGGAGACGCCTGCCAGGGCAGGGGCAGGTGGGGCAAGGCATGAGGAGGACCCATACTTCTCCTTTCAAATTACACCTTCCTCAGGGATGTCTCAGAAGGAGGGGGCCACATGCAGTGGAGAACCCAGGCGCAGAGGCCGCTAGCTTCCCTGCCTTGTCTTACAGAATCCTCTGGTTGTCCTGAGAGGGCTCTGGTCATGATCTGTCGAACTACAGATGATCAGCTGTTCCACCGGATACAAGCATTACTGGTTCCCTTACTCGCACTGTGTGGTTTAATTCCCACAGCAGCCCTGAGAGGCAGGTGAGCCCACGGTGCCCGGACACTGAGGCCAGGAGAAGTCAAGGAGTGCCCTCAGCGCCACACACCTCATCAGAAGTAGGGTCCGCCAGTTTCTAAAGGCCCTGACTCATCAGACACATTCAGAATAGTCAGTATTTGACAGGAATATTAATATAAAATTGGTTAATGTGTAGGGAATGCTCAATCTTTATAAAGGCTCCATGTTTGTTCCTCACAAAAGCCCTGTGGAGGAAGAAGAGAGCTGGCGGACACACAAAACGAGATGCGAGGATGGATCACAGAACTGCACACCTGAAACCTGTATTAGTAACCAGCGCCACCCCAATAAGGTTGTGAAAATGTGATGTCTGACCCCAGAGCCAGAAACTCACTTCTACCTCCTTCTCCAAGTCAGTCCAGCTCTGCTGACGGGGGCATGGGGATTCAGGGCCTGGACAGCAGCCCGTGGCACCCGTGGGAAGGTCTCCCGGGCCGCATGCTGCCTGTCTGGGGTGGGGTTCGCACTACCCGGAATCCGTCTGTCCGGTCGGCACAGGGCGGGTGAAGCCCGGAGACCCCTGCTCAGAGTCTGTGCGAGGATCTGAACGTCAGTTTTCTCGCTGCGAATGGAGGGGCTGGCAAGTACTCTCCAAGGTGCCCCTTACCGCAAACGTCTGTGGTTCTGGAAGACGGACACTCGTGAGCAGAGAAGGAGAGAGAAGTTTGGGAACAAAGGTAATTCCCACGCTTTAATATGGAGTCAGTTCTGCCCCTTGCCTGGGGGAAAGCCCTTCTCCCCCAGCTGTGGTCTCAAACTCCTAAGCACATACGGTTTGTTCCTTTTTAAAATTGAGCTAGCACGTGGACACCCAATCCTTCATTTAATTTCTGAATTTTAGGAAAATATTCTTTGTTTCTGGAGACTCCTTGGTTTCAGAATGTGGGATTGTTCCCCTGAACTAACCACCTTAGGAATGCCGAGCAGTGCTCACAGGACCTTGTCCTCTGGGGGTGGTTTTCTCTTCAATTCCGCAACAAGTAAACCCGAATTTCATCCCATGATGTGCTGAGTC
The DNA here is from genome assembly GCF_014824575.4 of Sturnira hondurensis. NCBI lineage: Eukaryota > Metazoa > Chordata > Mammalia > Chiroptera > Phyllostomidae > Sturnira > Sturnira hondurensis. Next base: position 4,851,452 of record NW_028098001.1, on the reverse strand, counting down.
CCTGAAATACAACGTTTGAGAGGTGTATTCCAGGGATCGTTTCCAAATCCTTCCTAACAGTTAATTGTCTATAAGCATGCTTTCAGTTAATTTTTAAAATATGCAGTGTTGCAATTGCTTACAAGGGAATACTTACAAATATAAAAATCTAAGCCTGTTTATGAACTTATTTACTGCCTCTAACCTACAGCACAGGGCAGTGAGTTCTCACTCGTCCCCAGGACCATCCCCTCCCTCCCTGAAGGTCAGGGCCCCATCTCACACACTTGTGTTTCTGGAGCCCTAGTTCAGTGCTGTCTCTGTCAAACTAGATGAGCCTTTAGCAAAGGGGCGTGCACAAGGTCATTCAGTCTGACTGTCACTGCACAGCTGTAAGGGGGCGATGCTCCCCGCGGAGCTCAGACCTGCCTCTGCGACGTCCTGACACAGGGACAGAAGTTAGAGGGGCTCCCTGAATCCTCTCTGATGGGTAGCAGGAGGAAACGGTAAGAATTCTGGGGGCCTCTGCCACCAAGTGTTCTGGACACTAGTCCCTGCTCACTTTCTTCACCCCCCAATCAGTACATGGCTTTCACGGCACCTTTAAAATATCACAGATGAGTATGAGGAATCGTTCCACCTCTTGCTGTTTTCATAGCTGTACCACTTAGATTTTAGTCATTGGCCTGCTGGACTATCACTTTTTCAGAAATACAGACCCACCTAAAAGTTTTTTATCTTTGTTTTAACTGCCGTGGCTTTGCTGAGTCGATGCAAATGAACTCGATACAAGTTCAACATCATTTCCCTCCAGAATCAGCTCATCTTTCTGGGCCTGAGATACTGAACAAGCGATGGGTGACCTTATCTGAACCCCGCGGATGTGTTTTTTTGCCCAAGAAATTTCTGATTTCACCAAGAGGACCATCCTCCTGAATAACGGTGCCCATGAGGGGCGACACCTCACCTTGTCCGGGAAGCCCAGGGCATCCGTTCTGTGCAGGGCTGCAGGCAGTGCCGACGACAGGCAGTCGGTTCCTTCCTATGTCCCCGCCACTTGTCATCCCAGAGCCTCTTCTTGCTCTTTCCCAGGAGACTGCGTTCTGCATCGCTGTGATGGAAGTCCCTGCGCAGGTGCCGCCGCCGGGGCCCTTCACAGCAACTGTGTGTCCCTTCAGAGTGATGGCGATGTTTTCCAGGATGTAGACATCTGATTGCTGAGACTGCTCCTCGTCTTTGCAGTAAACACTCCAAAAAAGCTCCCTGCTCCCTTTTCGATATTTTAGCAGATCCCCACCCACACCGGCAACGCACTGTGGGAACCGGCCACACATGGACACGTAACAGGGCTTCCTGGGCCCAACCTCCAGTGTAGCATCCTCCACCCTAAAAGCAAAAGTTTGTCCTGCATTCAGTCAGCAGCTTGAAGTCCTCTCTGTGGCTGGATGTAAGCATTGTCGCTAGGTCCTGCTGACTCCCCTCTCTTTCCCACCGATCTGTTATCACATGAGCTAGAGGTTCCTGCCTTTAGATTTTACCTAAGATACAGCTCCAGTGATGAAGAGGCTTAGATCATCTGCCTGCTTAGTCACAGCAGCCACGGGACACTTGTGACTAGATTTTAAACTAATTGAAATTAAATAAGAAATTGGAAAACGTGTTTCCTCAGTTACACTGGCCACACATCTCAAGGGCTAATGTACCCTTGTGGCTGGTGGTTTCCACAGCAGAAGTGCAGGAGTAAGTACAACATTTCCATTGCCACAGAAATTTCTTTCAGACCATGCTGGCAGACAGTGGCACTGATTTTAAAAACAAAGTGATTAGATGCTTCCCCCAAGGTCCGTGGTGGAACTATGAACGAAACCCAGTTTTCCACACTTAAAAGCTACTCCCCTGTTCACTACCCTGGAGGAGGCGACGTTTACAATGCCAGGGAGAGGTTTCTCAGTGGTGTGTTAACACACGTTGTCACAAGGTGACAGCTAGGACTGCGAGGTCTTCCCTGGAAGAAGGCGGGCCAGGCAGTGTGGAGAGCTAGACAGGATAGGTCGAAGGAGATGAGGGTCCTTCGAGATTCAGAGTGTGTGTCAGGCATACCCAGAGGCAGGGTGTCTGCAACCTGCGTCTGTATTCCCAGGGCCTGGACCAGGGCTGGGACTCCATTGCGCTGAAGGAAACGAGAGGAGCTGGCAGTAACACGAGTTGCTCTGTGTTAAGCAAAGGGGTGACCGGGGAAGGCTGGAGAACTCTAACGAGGGTCTTTAATAAGAAGCAGCGTCCCTGTGCCGGCCTGTCCCTCTGGCTTGTCTTGGCCCTCTAAATTTATGCTCCGTACTCTGGGATATACGACGCCATCTTGGAGCTGTTAACCTTTGCCTTAGTTCATATCATATGAGACTTGGTGATGAGTTTCAACCATTGTGAAAACATAAACTGGGCATAAATGAAAAGTTTTGTTCAGTTTTATTTTGAGTGGCTACAGAGCAGAGCCATGGGAGCGTGGAGTAGGAAGTCCCATGGGTCTCAGCTCCAGCACTGTTTGAATCTGGGCACCTCGCTTAACATGGGACCTGTATCTGTGAAATGAGACGACAGCGAGGTTTCTTGTTGGGTTATCGAGGAAATCCATTCAGGTAATAGCCAAGACAATTACGTGCAAAGCAGAGAACTCTGTACAGGTGTTTGTCAGTTACTGCATTTATTACATTCCCTCATTTGTACCCCTTTTGTAGCAATTACAACTCTGCATTCTGGGTGGCCACCATCACCTTAGGTTTACCAGATGTACGTGTTGCATCAGGTTCAAAGACTTGATGGATCCACCCAACGTCCTTATGTAAAGATGATGTAGTCACAGCCTATGGGGTTTTGTGAGCCAGCAAAGAATAGTTTAATGGTTCAATTAGCTCCTTGAGGAGATACACGGTGCTTAAGATATGCCAAATAAGCAGCATGCCACCTCAGTGGGGAGAAGAGGAGTCAGCCGCCTTCGTGTGAAGACACAGCTTCCTGCGGAGCCAGATGCGGTTCGCGTTTTCCTCTCGCTCTTTCCCAGTAGCAGTGCTCAGGGGGAATAAACTTTACTTAACCTAATTAATTTTAATCACAGCTTTCAAATCTCATACTGTGAAAAGAATTGCGCATTGGAATACATTAATAGAAGTCGTAGTTGATGCTGTAAGCTAATCATGAAATGTGCATTTACATTTTCTGCATGAGTTTGCAATTACCATTAAAATAAAATTTCATTTGTCCTTTTAAATTACCAAAATGCGAAGAGCAGATTGAGCCAGGCCCATTTTTGTGCTAAATTACTAGAAGAATGTCTAAATTTCCAAGAATTAGACAGCTTCCTCCACTGAGTTGTGGCGAGAAATGATTTCCAGTCATCTGCTCCAAGCTATTTGTTTTGAAACGATAATCTTTTAAATTAATTGTGCAAATGTCTCACCTGCTTTAGCAGGTAGTCCTTTGAGTTTAGTACAGAGAAGTTTTATCTCTTTATGTATATCTGTATGCATCCATCCATCTATCTATATACACAGAGGTATATTTAGATCCATACAGGTAATTTTGCTCCCAGGTTTTATGCAGATTTTGAGGGGTGGAGGGTGGAAACTAAAAATGACCTGGTTTCCCAAAGGATCTGAGGCAGTTTAGAGGAAACACAGAGGGTGTGCAATTTTCATAAAGAATTCGTTTTCAAATTAGAATAGAATGGTGAGACATCTGAAGAGTACCATCATGGCTTCTAAGAGTGTAGGATTCAGCAATGTTTCCCCCGCCTTCCCCGAACGTCATCTCTCTTGGTCCTCAGGTGGGCTGCAGCACAGGTGTGATCATCCCCATTTTACAAAGAAGCCTGAGGGTCAGTGAGGAGCAGAGAGGGGCCTCTGAACTGCAATCTGAGGCCAGTTCGATGGGACGGCTCCTGGCACCTAGCAACAAAATTTCTGGAGTGTGGTAGCTCAGGGAGGGCCCAAGTGGGCAGTGACCACATTCGAGTATCTGCGTGTTAGTGATGCAAGGTGTTGTGGGTAGGAATGCTCCTCCGCAAAACATTATGAAGCTTCAACTGGTTTGTCTTGACTGTCTGGCTGGACTCATTTATGCTTCAGTTTCCCAGAAATATTTCATACCTCAATATGCCTGGGAATGTTTCTGCTATGTGGCTGGTTCTCTAGCGGTGCCTTGAAAGCATCCCGCAGTGACAATAATAATGTCACGCAGTGACATCCTGCCTGTTGAGTGCTTCGTCCTTCTTTCCCTCAGGTGAACATTCCATTTCTGCCAAAATTTCTATCCAAGATAGCCTTAAGATACCCAACAACCAGTGGGCCCACCTCTGCATGTGCCAAGGCCATGAGGGGCCCCATGGTCCCCTGGCTGGCCTACCCGGAGGCGGGTCTCCTTCAGGAACAGCCGCTAGGCTACTTCGCCCACGGGTGGTGCAGTTCCAGTTTCCAGGTCTCCTTTACATGCCAGCTTCTCTCCACCTGCTTCCTCCTGGCCTAGCACTTTCTTCACTCATGGCTGACTTAGGCTTAGGCCCGGAGCCCAGGTCTCGTCCATTGTTCTAAGGAACAGCAGACAGTGTGCAGTCCCTGAAAGACCTGGGCTTCCAGGTCATGCCAATCTGGGAGTGAACGGTGGATCCACAATGTGCCTGCTGGGGGGTCTGGTGGTTGACTGAACTGCTCTGAGCTCCAACTCCCTCATCTGTTAGCTGGGATTTACAATCCGCTTTGCAAGAGCTTTGGGTGAGGATGAAACGTGACGTCTGTGTAAAGCAGGAGAACGGTCCCTGGTACAGAGCTAGTGATCTGTGCTCTGAGTCCATGGCTGTGCCTGGACCCTTGCCTGACCTCCTGCTTTCTTCTCTTGTGTCCCTTAGTATCTTACTTCGTTCTTGTCACAGGAGATTTAGGGGCCTATTTTCTGAGCAACTGTCAGTCTTATCCCACCATTTCTACCTCCTTCCTCCCCACTTCCACTCTTCAATTCTAGGTTTGTGGAGTCAGCAGGGAGCCATCCCAGCCCTGAAGGCCTGGACCCCTGCTGGCTGGAGCCCCGGGGGCTGGGTGCAAGGAGGCCCCAGACATATCTCTCCAGTGATTTCGGCACTGTTCACTGAGTCGAGGGCAGTGAACCCCTTGTGGTCCCTCTGGGTTGGCAGACAGTCAAGACGGGCAACAGAGCAGAGATCTCATTACCAAAGCGTGCTCTGTGGACCAGCAGCAGCAGCAGCACCCCCCGGGAGCTATTTAGAAATGCAGAAGCCTCGGTCACTGGGGCACATCTGCACCACAACAAGGTCTCCAGAGACTCATATGGCCATCAGGTCTTGAGAAGCTTTGGATGGGGCCCCCAGAGGACAAGGGTCCCCTAAATCACCTCTAGAGGAGAATTCGGGTTCTTCTTCCCTGGTCTCATCATTGGTGTCTCCAGAACCTCCAACTGATGTGTGTTCAAAACATGCACTAAACTCAAATCTATTTGCATAGGGTCCATTTTTCTTCTTTCCTGATTATCTAAGCAAACCCTTAAATCTGTCTTCCCCAGACCCACGGATAATACTGATGCTGCCAGCTTGTTTCAGGTTAATTTGCTTGTCTGCAAGCCATGCAGTCGAGTCTCCCAGACCACACCTACTCCGGCCATTTCCTGTTATGGAATCACAATCACACACACACACACACACACACACACACAAACTGGCATACACACAAACGTATGGACACACATCGCACACACACAAGCACACCAGAGGCCATGCCGTTTCCCACCCTGGACCTGGGTGTGTGTCGTTCCTTCTTCTGAGATGTCCTTCCTGCCCTCGTTCAGCTACATCTCAGTCGTCCCTCAGTTCGTGTCAGCTCAGCCAGAGCCACCACTTCCCCCACAGGGCCCTGGATGACCTGGCAGTGGGATGGCCTTTCTGTGGTCGCCACATTGCTTCGCAGCTTGTTTATGGCCCGACCGAGCCCTGGAAACCCTGAACCCGCAGGGGCAAGGACCCAGATGTATTTACTCACCTTCGTATCTAACACCCAGCACAACGTCAGGCGCATTGTAGACGCCCCCACAGTGCTCATCGCCTAAGTGAAGTGGAAAAAAGCTTAGCTTGTTCCAGGGGCTTGGCACTTGGTCCTTTGAAGTTTAATCAGAATGAAATGAAATTACTGCAGGCTCTGAGGGTTTGGGGGGAAAACTCTACACAACCTTGCAACTTAAGTGGAAAAAACAGATCAAAGAGAAATTAGATGGCAATTTGTTTTTTTTTTAATCTGCAGTGGTATTTTAATTAGAGAATATTCTTCTCATTGAAATTCGAAACTCGCAGGGAAATAAGTGTGTTAGAGCGCTCCTCCTTGCGCTCCTTCCTCCCGCTACCACAGGGCCTGCTGAGCAGCCTTTGTGAGGGAAAGCCCTGTGTAGGTTGCACAATGCCACACTCAGCTCCCACACAGCACTCTGCACTTGTGACAATTAAGCTTTTCACCCTCTGGGCCCCCTCGGGGAGAGAAGGCCGGTGTCATCGACTGAATTCAATGGCTGAGGTAAGAGGCTCTAAGTATAAATGACTCACTCGCTTTCACACAACTGGCATGGCACACACAGAATTCGGAGTTTCAGATACTCCTCTCACAGCAAACAGTGTTTTCTTTCCTGCCTCCGACTGTGATCCCTTTCGACAAACATGACACCTCAAACCCAAAGACTCTTCATAAGGAGGCAGTTTGGCCTGGATCGGTGTGTCCCAGACTTTGGGATGTCACACATCGCTACAGTTGTTGAAACTAAGTTAAGGGTGACTAAGGTTAGAATTGCCAGCTTTTTATTTTGTGAACTAGGGACGCTAAGATAGTCTAAGGTCAAAATTATGTCCCCAAAGAAAATAAATAGTGATGTTGAAAAAAAAGGGATGATCTCAAGACGAAGCTCAGTTTTTAAATTGAGTACATTTAGCTTTATGAGAAACTCACCACAGTGTCATGATTCCTCTCCTGTCACAGCAGGCCCCTGGAAACCAGCCATGGCTGGAGTCCTGTTTGGGAGACTCGAGCTGCGCTGATCTTTAATATGCTGGCTCCATGTATTTGGTTGAGACCCCTAAGCCAAGCTTCTTCAGCAGAAAAGTGATTGAGAATCCACTGGCTAGCATTCCATATGAAGATCTGTCACCTGCCTGCTCCTCACACAAGTGCACATGATGACATCACTTTTCCAGCGTCACCGTGTAGTGTCTGCTCTATGGTCATTAGAGGATGAAGATGGAAGACTTGAAAACCTCGAAGAGAGTTTCCCCGGCCAGTTTCTCAGGTAGGATTGGGCTAAGCAAAAGTTTTGAGCTGACAATTTTATTTATTTATTTATTAAAAGATTTTATTTGTTTATTTTTAGAGAGAGGGCAAGGGAGGGAGAAAGAGAGGGAGAGAGGTATTAATGTGTAGTTGCTTCTTGAGTGCCCCCTACTGGGGACCTGGCCTGCAACCCAAGCATGTGCCCTGACTGGGAATTGAACCAATGACCTTTTGGTTTGCAGGGTGGTACTCAATCCACTGAGCCACAGCAGCCAGGGCTGAACTGACAATTTTATCTTGTGATGTACCCTGGTTTGTCTACACAAGAAAGAGAAACAAGATAACACTATAGAGGTGTGAATTTGGGGACTTACATGCTAAGGGGAAATAAACAAACACAAAGCCCTATGTACATCGTGTGGAAATTATGGAGTAAAAGGTCTAAAAATAATTACTGTGAATGGTCGAAGGAGGGGGATTGTGGATAGATTTTTCTTTTGCTTTCCAAGTTCTGTTACTGTATTTGTTTTGCTCTCAGACTTGAAAGTAATTTGGTAATTATAAAGATATGAGAAAAATTGAAGAGCTACATCTGTACTGACTTTCAGGGATGTGAATGAAATGTCATAGGAGCAAATCGCAAAGTAATGAAAGTGTTGCGGCACGTTGTATTTTCCAAAGGTGGCCTAACAATCGCCCTGGCCACACGTTCCTCTGACAGAGGGCCCTAACTCTCCTCCCACTGAGCTCTTCCCCTTAAACCTGGGCAGACCTCTGTAGTGCCTTTGACCTGTTGAGTACAGGACACAATGTGTCTTTTGAAGCTAGATTGCAAAAACGCCATATGCTTCTGCTCTGCTCTCTTGGAATTCCTTTTTAAATTCAACCACATGCCATGAGGAAGTTCAGAGGAGCGGCCCACGTGGAGAGCCCACACGTAGGTGTCCTGGTCCGTGGCTCAGGTGAGGACCCAGCATCAACTGGCAGTCACGTTAAGTGAAGAAGCCTCCAGATAACTCCAGCTACAGCCGCTGAGTCTTCCCAGAGGAGGCCTCAGACCCCTGGGGAAGAGACCGCTGTCCCTTCCGTGCCTAGGCCAAAGTCCTGACCCACAGAATCCCTAATTCTAAGTGTGATTAAATGGTTGCTTCATACCATTAACATTTGTTACATGAAGAATAGGTGTGTAGTATAATTCTCTCTTAGTAAAACCAGTCAAGAGCAAACCAAGAATCTCTGTACATCTATATGTAAAAAATCTATATATACAACCCTGTACATCTATGTATGTAATTAAATAAAAAACACATGTGTGTATGTGTGTGTGTGTGTGTGTGTGTATAACATAAAACTTACCATTTAACCACTTTTACGTGTCCATTCCACGGCGTTCAGGCATGTTCACATTGTTGTGCATGCACCACCACCGCCGCCCCCTCCATCTCCCCAAACTGGAACGCTGCCCCAGAGTCTCAACACTAGCTTCCCATCCCCACCTCCCTCCCCGCAGCCCCTCCCCAGCCACTCTCCTACTTCCTGCCTCTGTGAGTCTGACCACTCCAGGGATGTTGTAAGAGATTCATCCTCTTCTTAGGCCTGGCTTAGGTCACTTAATATAAGGTCTTTGTAGGTTCAGCCAGACTGTAGCAGGTGTCAGATTTTTTCTTTTTTAAGGCTGAGTAATATTCCACTATATGTACAGACCACATTTTATTTATCCAGTCATCCATGGATGAACACCTGGGTGGCTTCCACCTGTTAGCTGTTCTAATGTTGTCATAAACCTGAGTGTGCAAATATCTGTTCAAGTCTGTTTCCCATTCTTTGGGTATACAGAGTTGAAATTCTATATACAGTGAAATTGCTGGATCATATCATCATTGTTTTTATTTTTTTGAGGAAGTGTCCAGATGTTTTCTGCAATGGCTGTACCATTATACATCCCCACCAGCAGCACATAAGTGATCCAGTTTCTCCACATCTTCAACAATACTTGTTCGTTCATTGAATGATATCCATCCCAATGGGTGTGAAGTGGTTTCCCTTCAGAGGTCTCTGATACCTGATGTTGATTTGCATTTACCTAGTGATGTTGAGCATCTCTTGATGAGCTTACTGTTCCTTTGTCCATCTTCTTTGGAGAAATAGCTATTTAAATCCTTTGCCCCTTTAAAAACTGGCTTATTTGAGTTTATTAACTTACTTTTGTTTGTCTATACTCTTTTAAACGTGTGTATATAAGTATATATACTCAAGGCAGAGGCAGAGAAAAACAGGCAGCAGAATATTATCTCACAGGGTGTGTGTGGGGAGAGAGGTGAGTCCTCTTTGCCTTGATGTTGTATACTGGGGTTTCACGGGTTACTAGTGGGTGTCACTAATTGAATAAAGAAAAAAATTGACACAAATTATCAATGTCATTTTGCTTAAGTAACTCAAAATATCTGACTTGAGATTTCTTTTAATAGCACAGCCTCCAAAATGAAATAATCTCGAGCTGACCCTCCCTGCAAATTTCATTGGTAAAATTTTAATTATAAGAAGAAAACTTCCCTTTGTTGTTCAAGTTGCAGATCCGTGGCCTATCTTTTTCCGCCTCCCCCCTCCTCCCTTCTGGAAAGATCTCAGACTAGGAGAGGAGCCCGTCTCTCTTTAAAGAGACTGTTTGTTTCCATGGTAATGTGCCTCCTACGGTCTTCAGAGTTGCAACCTGGGAAATTCTATTAAAGGCTTATCCAGGCAGTTGCTTTTGAAATGGTTTTAGATATTAGCCATTTGCTTTATTCACCTTTGCTGCCCAGTAATCTTTTGATTTGGTAATTCTGCTTGTATCAAATAAAAGAAGTAAAATAAAATAGTATGAAGCGGGTTATAATTGGTGTGATGCGGCCCACTGGGCACTTTGGGGAGGAACTGTCTCAGGCTGCCACGGCGGAGCCCCTGGGTGCCCGGGATCGTGTGTCTCAGACCCCTCTCTGCACGGAACCCCGGCAGCAGAGCCCAGCAACCAAGCAGAACTTCTCGGACATGCCCTGTGAGGTCAGCAGACAAGAGACAGAAATTACCTCTATTGTCAAAAATGACTTCAGTTATTAATGGATCTCAAGTCTTATCTGGGAGACTCTGACGTGGACACATGGGGTGGATCACAGCTCTGCGTGAAAGCGACTGCAGTGAGGACACAGCAGGCAACCACAGCCACCCAGGCTATCGCCTGTGCTGGCGAGACTTCATTCACGGATTCTTGGAATAGACGGTTTGTATTGACCGGGGTGATGGATATGCACACAATGTATGAGATTTTTAATCCGTCTGGACTCTCAAACAAATGACATTTAAATGAGTTCATAAACAGAAGATATTCTAAAAGCACTTTTTCAATTTAGGGAATTCAACAACTTTACCAGATTATACTGAAAAAGAAAGCATTTTATTGATTTTTCTTTTTTAAAAAAGCTAATTGCTGATCAATCTTCTACCTCTAACTCTTGAACAGATATTTTAAGTAAAATATTAATATTTTAAAATATTTAGATTGGGATGGTGAAAGGTTCTGGAGATGAATGTGGTAAGATTGTACAACAATGTAAATGTACTTAATGCTACTACCGAACTGAACGCTTACCAATGGTGAAAGTCGTAAACTTTGTTATGTGTATGTTACCACAATAAAAATAATACTTAGAATTTTCCAATCGTAAAATAAGAAAGTTTCTGCAATTGCTAAAGAAAGCACATTAAATGTGCTTAATGTAAAAGAAAGAAGAGCGAGCCCTGGCTGATGTTGCTCAGTGATTGAGCGCCGGCCTGTGAACCAAAAGGTTGCATGTTCTGAGTCAGGGCACATGCCTGGGTTGCAGGCCAGGCCAGGTCCCCAGTAGTGGGTGTGTGAGAGGTGGCCACACATTGATGTTTCTCTCCCTTTCTTTCTTCCTCCCTTCTGCTCTGTCTAAAATGAATAGATAGAATCTTTTAAAAAAAGAAGCAGAAAGAAGAAAGAAAAGCAAAGCAAAGAGAAAGCAAAACACAATTGTGAGAGGGTCTCAGGCTCCTAGCTTTCTTCCCCCAACTTATTTCAGGTGTAATTAAAAATAAAAATGTATATATTTAAGGTGTACAACTTGTTTATATATATATACACACACACACACACACACACACACATGTGTATATAAACATGTATACACACACACACATATATATACATATATGATCACAATTAAGCTAATCAAACTAATTAACATATCACATAGTTACACAGTTACCATTTTCTTTCTTGCTTGCTTTTGGTGAGAAGTCTTAAGATCTACCCCATTTGGAAATTTTAAGTACACAAAACATATTAGTAACTGTAGTCACCATGCTGTACATTAGGTCTCCAGAATTTATTAATCTTTCACCTGAAAGTTTATGCCCTTGACCAATAGCCCCACCCCACCCCTGCTTTCCCGTCCTCCATCCCCCCTCCCCACTTTGAGGCCCCGGCAACCACCATTCTCCTTTCTGCTTCTCTGAGTCTATTTTAGGGTCCACGTAGAAGATTTTATCTTTTAAGAAAAAGTATACCAAAGGACCCTATAGTAGATCAAGGAAGACTTCCTGAGGAAGTACTATTTAGGCTGAGACCTGAAGGCCGAGCAAGAGTTAGCTGGGAGGTGGCTGAGAGCATGCCACTGGCAGAGGTGAGTATGGATGGAACTGAAGGGGAGGGCAGGGTGAGACGAGGTCAGGATTTCTGGGCGCGTAGGGTCTCCGGTTTACCCTGAATACCATGGGAAATCTTCTTAAGGGTTTTGAACCGAAGACAGTCACAGGGCAATGTGCATGTTGGCAGGCTCCCTCTTGCTCTCCGTGGGACTGGGTTACAGAGGAGCCAGAGCAGAGCCGGTGCAGGGCCGAAGCACCGCAGGGCTCAGTGGTGAGCAAGCCTCTCCTGCAGGCTTTTGTTCACAAAGAGCACAAAATGGAAAATGTGCACATACCATTTCGTAGGATGTTTTCCTTCCTTTTCATGAAATTTCTAGTTCTTTAATCTGAGTACTGCTTTTAAAATAAAGACAATATACATATTATATTTGGAAAATTCTGACGGACATCTAATCCTTCAGTTGCAAGTGCTTGTCAACTTCTTCCCGGGCAACAGACCCTTGGCTTCTAAAGGGTTCCAGTGTTCAAGTTCTGGTGCCGACCTGGTCCTTCGGTTCTGTGTGTGTGGCGGGGTGGGCGGGGGGACTTTGGTTCTGGGCGCAGCTGGAGGTCAAAATCCTCTCCTTTGCACACGCTTTGGCTGCGTGACTTGCGGTTTTGGGTTGTCATCTTTGAAAAGCAACTCAGTGTCTCATTAAACAGAACAGGACCATTCTGAGCTGGCTCTGTGATTACAATATTATTTACAAATATGGTTAAACAGAAAAAAATAAATTGAGAGCAGGGGGTGGGGCAGCAGCTGTTCATTTTGTAGGCACTAATTTTGATTTAAAATCAATGTGCATGTGTTACCTTAAAAAATTGAAGTCCATCTTCAAAATGCATTTTAAAAGTCAGGCACACTGTTGAAATACTTGCTGAGGTACATTCGTATTCTGCTTTTCTGCACTGAGTCTTTCTGCCTTCCCCCCGCAATCTGTGGCCAGGGCCACTGTGGACGTGCTATCCAATTATGGCCCTTAAGGAGCTGAGCCAGCAGGCAGGAGGGAAGGAGGCATCAGCATTTCAGGGCTTGGTTTGCCCTCGCGTTAAACAGAGCCAAGGTCTGAGGAGTTCTAATTAAACTCAAAGTGTGAATGAAGGCGGGGGAGGGGCTAGGCGAATCCATGAAACTCGTTCCTGGTAGCAGTGTCTTGTCCCACCCCCAGTGCTTCCATAGCAATGACCAGCCCTGCTCACCCACCATCGGGGGAATTACCATATGTAAATACGAAACGTGGGCTTACGCAAGGTCTTCAAGTGCTCACAGTGACTAGTGTGAAACTTGATCTTCAGGGGTTGGTCCTCATGCCAAGTTAGTTACTGAAAGAATAGTCCTTAAATGGCTCATTTTGTATGTGTACCTTGATTTTACACAAATAATCACTACAATTTATGGTGATTAGAGTACCAAGTTCAATTTCCACTTCTGTTTGGAGGCAGCTTTCTCTCCGTGTCCCTCAGGTTTAACCCAGCAAGATTTACAACAGGTCATCTGTTGGGTCTGGGAGTGCTACCCTGGCATTTTTTCCGAGAGAGATCCCATTATGCTGGCTTTGCAAATGCGTCCCTAATGCATAGCAGCGGCAATTTGGTCCAAATCCAGAACTCTCCCTATAGTCCTAGTGTCTTTCATGGAGTTTGAGACCCATATTTGTTCACACAACATTTAGTGATTCCTAAATCAAGGTAACACTGTAAAGGGGGCCAAAGAATGTGTTAACATTGTCAGTGTAAATGAGAGGACTTACGATCTCTTCTGAAGGGAGGAGTAAACAAATACACATTCAATTCTATTTTCCCCCAACACTTAGATTCAGTCTTCCCATCAACACCTGAAGTAGAGGAGCACAGGTGACAGAAGAAATGAATTAGCCCCAGTGGAGGATGCGAAAGGTAACATCCACGATACTGTGCTTAGTCCATGAGAGACCTAGGCCGAGCCTCCAGCCTCTCCCCAGTCTCCCAACAGCAAGGTACCATCGAGCCAGGACCAGAACTGGCCTGCCAGCCAGTCTGGTTCCTCCAGGAGTGCTATTTCCTCACAGGGCCAGCTGCAAGCCTCCAAAGCAAAGCTCCTTTGATGACTGCAGCTCCTTCCCTGCATCCAGGAGCAACTTGACGAATGCGGACGCAAGCAACGCAGAAATGCACTTGTTACCATTGCATCCAGAGCCGGCACGCGTACCGTACAGTCACAGATCCTCAGAACCGGAGATTGTCATGTCAGTGAGTAATCTGACCCTGGCCCCATCACTACGGTTTTCCTTTTCCTTCCTTTTCTTTGTATGTATAAAAAAATCACTGAAAAATATACCTATTCACCAAGGAAAAAATGAAAGGAACATATGCATGTGTTGTTGAAATCAGTTGGTAAAGAACAGTCCTCTGAGATGAGAGGTATGCAGCCCCATGTTCACTGCAGCGTGTTCACAACAGCTGAGGTTTGGAAGCAGCCCAAGTCTCGTAGAGATGAGGGGCAGATGAGTGGGCAGAACAGCCAAGGTACACTTGCACAGTGGGATACCACTTGGCTGTAAAGGAGAAGGAAATCTCACCTTTTGTGACAGCGTGGATGGATTTGGAGAGCACTATGCTAGGTGAAATGAGCCATCAGAGAAAGACAAACACCACATGATTTCACTCATATGTGGAATCTCATGAGCAAACAGAACTAACGAGGAAAACGGACACAGACTCAGACACAGAGAACAGGCCAACAGCTGTCAGAGGGGAGGGAGTTGGAGGGCTGGGTGAGAAAGGTGAAGGGATGAAACAAACAAAAAACAACTCGCAGACACGTAGCAATATGGTGATTACCAGAGGGGACCTGACTTGGGGAGGTGAACACACAATACAGAGTACAGATGATATAGTACAGAATTGCACACCTGACACCTATATAATTTTATTAACCAATGTCACCCCAATAAATTCGATTAAAAAGTCATGTTTTAATAGATAACAAAATGCCCCAATCTTTATAGACAGCAGAATAACAGAATTTGAAACAAAGGTAAAGGAGATCTCTTAAGTAACAAATACTTAATCCTTCCTAGCCCCATTTGGCTGTTTTTAAGGGTGAAATAGAACAACCCCCCCACCCCAAAGCACCAAAGCACCGTGTCTGAGTGGGGGCCTATTTCACTGTTTCATTTCAACGAAACTGCCTGTTGCTCACCCAGGGGAGCAGTCTGCTTGTGCACTGCGGACCAACCACCCCCACACTCATCACAGGGACAGGCTTTTATTTGAGGGGAATGACAGGTTGTTCAGATTTTAAATGAAGTTCTAAGGAGCAATTACCACTAGAGTGATGCTTAAACATTTCAGGCAGCAAAACTAGCTCAGGTACCAGCTTGTTTAGGCAAGGAAGAAACATAAAGGCAGATTTCCTTGTTTTCTGATTTATAGACCTACTCCAAGAGTACATCATTTCTGTCAGCTTTAAGATGGTCACCAAAGCTGGCAGCATTTAGTTTTAAGTGTGGTCGTTGTCATGCTGACACTGGGAAAGATAGACTCATCTGCTGCCTCCTGAGTGTGAGAATAAGCTCAAATGGATTTAAGACGAAGGTATCTCTCTGAAGTATTTTCTCTGGTCTTTTGCCTTGTCCCCAAGTGGTTGACAAGCATCACCTACCAGCAGGACCTGAACAGAAGCACAGAAGAAACTCTTATCTACTCAAAGGAATGGAGTGAGCGAAGTTAAAGGGCGTTTCATAGCTAGTGAAGGAGCATGAGCATGAAGAGAACACCCGGGAGCTCCTTGGGCTCCAGGGTTCAGTGTCTGATCACTCCTAGGCACAAAGGTGCTTTGTCTGTGCAGGTTTCCTGTCCATGTGTGTGTTCTGTTGCTAGGGCTCATAATGCTACACGCTGAATGTCTCAGGTAGAGATTTGGAATTTGTTCCTCATTGATTTTTGAATTCGCCTCCATTCTTTCCCTCAAGAGAGAGAGATACAGCTCCCTGAAGTGTTCCTTGTGCGCTTCAGATCAAAACCCACATGGAGCTGCAGAGAGATTTGTGACTCGTGTGCATGTGGCAGTGGCAATGCTCTGAAAAGCCGCCAGATGCCACCTCCCCTCCCAGACGGTTGCAGACCGAGTCATCATGCTGGGCTCTCGTGTTTCCCCTCCCTCCCCTACTCCCCTACTCATTAGAGACTTTGTCACACCATTTGCATGCAGACTCAGGGAATCACAGGAGATCAGTTGAAAAAAGGATATTCTTGATTATCTAAAAACAATGATCGTTGAAGGCCTCGTCAGGGTTGGTTACACTGTATAAGCTATAAATGCCTGTAATGCATTTTATGAAGTCCTGTTCACCGGATACAACTTGTAAAAGGAGTATAAGTAAAAATTATTTTCAAAATGGAAATCATTTTATAAGTCAAGAAATTCACACATTTTTGTTACAGAATCTTTCAGAAAACACATATCACTTTAATTCCGACCCTCCCACAGAGCATTCGCTGCATCTCCTAAAGCCTGAACACTCACTGTGCTGCCTCCACCTTCAGTTTGCTTAGATTTTTAAATGATCAACTTATCCATTCTCATTAAACATGCTAAAACAATTCAGAAATATATAAAAGAGGTAATAATCTCTCCACCACCATCTACCCTTTCTGAGACAACCACTGTTAAGCGCCTCCTTCCCCACTATTTTTATATCCATGACATACACATGCAGGTTTGTTTCACTTTTTAATTTTTTTAGCCAAAATAACACCATGACTCTGTTCTTCATTGTCCTATTTCCTTGCAGCATCAGATCACATTGATCCAGACCAACACATGCAGACCCAATTCTCCTTTAAGAAACTACATCATCTACCATAATCAATGTACTCTTTTCCCTGTTGACAGGCATTTTTGTTATTCAGAGTATTTTTTCCTCTTTAGTTAGACAGGGGTTTGAATGGCTGTTATGCACTGTTTCAAGTAACTTCTTGGTAGTTTTGTCCTTACTTACAGATGCTCTTAATCCCATAGATTCTTAAAGTGGGGATGCCTGATCCAGAAGGATTTTACTTTTTTTTTAAAGTGTAACTTTTATTTTTTATTATAAAAAAATTTTTAAATTTAATTCTCATTCAAGTACAGTTTTCTGTCTTACATTCCCAGCCCTGCCCCCCCCAGTGCTCCCCACCTCCCTCCCATTTCCGCCCCCCACCCTTAGTTATTGTCCATGTGTCCTTTATACTTGTTCATGTGAGTCCATCCCCTTTTCCCCTATGATTTTCTCCCCTCTCCCCTCTGGACCCTGTCAGCCTGTTCTGTATTTGAGTGTCATTGGTCATATTTTGCTTGCTTGGTTTGTTTTGTTGTTTAGATTCCTGTTAACGGGGAGGATTTTATTTTTAATAGAAGCTACCAGACTACTTCAGAATAAATAAAGCAAAACATGTCCAAGGTAGCTACATTAAAAACTACAAAATGTTGCCATGAGAAATTAGAAATGACCAAAATAAATGGAGAAAATCTCCATGTTCATGCATTGGAAAATTCAGTATTGTTAAGATGTCGATTCTCTCCAACTTGGTCTGTAGATTCAAGGCAATTCCAATCAAAATCCCAATAAACTGGGGGTTTGGGGGGATGTAATTAACAAGCTGCTACTAAAACTTGTATGAAAACTACTAAAATAATTTTCATAAGGAACAAAGTCGGAGAACTTACATTACTGATTTCAAAACTTGTTATGCAGCCACAATTTAACATAGAAAAATGGCAAGAAGTAGTAAACCCACCAGTAAAGTCGCACTGAGTTTAACCAAGGTGAGGAAGGCAATGCCGTGGTGGGGAAGGAGAGTTCTCCTAGGAATAGCGCTACAACACGATCGGGTGGCTGTGTGGAAAAAATGAATGCTGACCCTTTATGTTAAAGAACAGAATTACTCAAAATGGATCAATAACCTAATGTAAAAGCTAAAACTGGAACATTTCGAGAAGAAACACAGGAAAAATACTTTGCAAAAATTTGTTAGACAGAGTATAGCACATGAAACATAAAACAAAATTGATAAATTGATAAATTGGAGTTCATTAAAATTAAAAGCTTTGTTTCTTTGACAATAAAAAAGACAAGCTACAGCCTAGAAGGAAATATCCACAGCAAAAAGATCAGATAAAGAACTATAATTAAAGTAAATATACAAGTCTTACAACACAATATTAAGAAGAGAAAGATCTAAATGTTAAAAATGGGCAAAGGATTTGGACAGACAGTCCATATAATACATTATATGAAAGTCTGATAAACATGACAAAATGCTCAAAATAATTTAATTAAAACTGCAACAAGGTATCACTATAAACCTATTGGAATGGCAACAATGCAAATGACTGGCCATACCAAAAGCTGATGAGAATGTGGTATGCAATTGGTATGCTAATGCACCATTGGTGGGAATACAGAATTGTATAACCACTTCAGAGATGTTTGGCAGTTTCTTAAAAAGTTAAACAAAAACCTACCATAAAACTCAGCTATTCCACTTCTATGTATTTACCCCAAAGGAATGACAGACCACATACGTCTACATGAAGACTTGTACACAAATATTCACAGAGGCTTTATTTATAAGAGCCAAAAACTGGAAACCCAAAATATCCATCAATAGGTAGGTGAGTGATAAACAAAATTCATTGTATTTATACAATGAAACCCAGGTAAAAAATAATAAAGGAACAAATTATTAATATATGCTACAACTTGGGTGAATATCAAAATCATTATGCTGAGAGAAAAGCCAGCCAAAAGGACAGTCTATCCTGCAGGATTAAATTCTAGAAAATGCCAAAGAATCATAAACAGTTATAGAAAGCAGATCAGTAATAACCTGGTGGGGGATGGGAGGAGTGGTTAAGAAAGAATGAATGAATTCTCAAGGGGCAGAAAGAAATGTTTGGAATTGGGGAACCTCTCAGGATCTTGACTACAGTGGTTTCACAGGTGTATACATTTTGCCAAAACTTAAATTGTACACCTAAATATGTGCAATATGTATGCAAATAATACCTCAGCTGTTGAGCATTTATTGCTTAAGAGCTTTAAAATCCTTTGTCTAGTTTAAAACAAATTTACCATAATTAATTTAATTATGGTAATTAAATGACCACTCCCAAGTCCGTTCAATTTCTGACTAAAATGATATAAAACAATTTATATGTACATCTAGCTACATAAATATTTGATCATGTTTTCAAGTTTAGGGAAATGTTAAATTCATGTCTTGCTCCACGTTATTCGTGACGGTCCTGGTCTCTTCAGTATCTCCCATGTCCTGTGATGTGTTTTTTCTAGTGCTTTATGGTTTTATTGCCATCATTAGTGTGATTTTTAAAAATCTCCTTTCTACTGTTAATTGTTGATATTATAGAGAAACACCACTGATTTCAATTCATATCACATATGGTCACTATCAAATTCTCTAATTCTAATAGAATTTAAGTAGAATTTTGTAAACTTTCTATACAATTTTACATTCTGCAATTAAAGACAGTCTTATTTCTTAATTGCTAGTGTTTATACTAATTATTCTATTTGGGGCTCCTTTTTTATTAATTAAAACTTAGAAAATGTTGAATGAAGATAGTGCATCTCTACTTTGCTTCAGATTTAATTAAAATGTATCAAATTTAATTAAAACGACAGTCATCTATTTAGTATGCTGTTCATTTAGATAAATGGTTTATATTAAGCTTGGGAAATTACATTTTAATCCCTCTATGTTATTTGTAACTATTATCAAGTGTCCTCTAGGCATCTATTGATATAACTGTACAGTTCCTTTAAAGTGTTTATATAATGAATTACACTGAGATTAAAAAATGTTCTTGTTATAAATCTTACTTCTTGATTGGTGCAGCCACTGTGGAAAGCAGTATAGAGAGATCCCAAAACATTAAAAATGGATCTGTCTTTTGGCCCAGTGATCCCCCTTCTGGGAATACATCTGAAGGAACTCAAAACACAAATTCCAAAGAACATAAGTACCCCTGTGTTCATTGCAGCATTATTTGTAATTGTCAGTATATGGGAGCAGCCCAAGTGTCTATCAATAGATGAGTGAATACAAAAACGATGTGACATTTACACAATGGAATACTACTTGGCCATAAAAAAGAAAAATTACCTTTGTGACAGTATAGATGGACCTGGAGAACATTATACTAAGTGAAATAAGCTAGTTCCAGAAAGACAGATACCATATGATTTCCCTCATATGTGGAATCCAATGAACAAGCTGAACTAACACGGAAAATGGCGATTCATAGATGGAGAACAGATGACAGCTAGTCAGGGTGAGGTTGGGAGGTGGAGGGATTGAGAAAAAAGGAAAAGGGACTCAGGGGCATGGACAACATTGTGGTGATAGCTGGGGGCACAGGGTAGAAGGGGACTACAAGGTAATGGAAAAATACAATAAAGATGAAAACAAATAAAAATAAAATAAATTGGAAAAATCCTACTACTTGGTGTATAAATTTTAAACATATTTTGAAGCATTCAATTTGGACAGATTAATACAGCAATGCCAGAACTATATCATACTTTAATTTTTTAAATGTATTGATTTTAGAGAGGGGAAGGGGGAGGTATATATAGAGAGACATTATTTTGTTGTTCCACTTATTTATGCATCCAGTGGTTGTTTCTTATATGCATCCAGTGGTTGTTTCTTATATGTTTCTTATAAGCCCTCGCCAGGGATTGAACCCTCAACCTTGGTGTATGGAGACGAGGCTCTAACCAAATGAGCTACCTGGCCAGGCTGTACCATGCTTTACTGTGGCTACGTAGTATTACATGGTGTAGCTCTACTATAGTTGAACCTGATGACTAATGCCCACTTAGGTTGCCTTTTTTTACTCAATACTATGATAAATATAATTGTATAGTACACCTCTAGAATGATTTATAATTTCACCTTTACTTTCTTTGCTTCCTTAGGGACTGAGTGGTGGAAAAGACAAAGTTCATGTATTCAAAACTTTTTGATTTTTCTGTTATTCGGGCACCCGTTCTTACATAGAAAGGCAGTTTGTTGTTGTTATTGTTGTTTTTACCTCAGCCTCCACTTATCTAAACACATTTTGAGTTGGTTCTCCATTGTATTTGGAAGTTCTGTCTTTGTGTCTTTCCTAATCTTATCCTCAACTCCGTGCTCTTACTTTTTCTGAATCCCTGGGATATGGCAGATTTTATCTTCCTCTGACTCAGTAACGGATTCTGACTCAAATTCAAAGGTGTGGGTTCCCTCCCCCACCAAGCAATTCTTGGGCAACAGCTGGGTGCCCCACAAATCAACACCATTTTGACACTATTTACTCAGAGATAAAACATCAGATTCCTTAAGGTAAGGATTTGGTCCCATGAGACTGTGCCCACCCCAACTCCAGCTCAGACACTGATGGTAAATTCAGGTTCCATCTGTGCTCCTGATTTATCAGCTCCAGATCAGAGGTTCCAATGCCCCTCAGCCTGGATTCAAGTCATTGGCTGGAGCAGCTCACTCAGAGAAACACATTACTTCCTAGATAACCCTTTTATTATGGAAGGATGTAACTCAGGAACAGTCAGATGGAAGAGATGGTAGGCAGAAAGGTGAGAGGCTTACATGCTCCAAGCTATGACATTCTCCCTGGACCGCCCTGTGTGTTCACCGACCTGGAAGCTCTCCTAACCTTCTTCTTCTGCCTACGGAGGCTCCCTGACACGGGTACCACCAGTTCAATCACTGGCCATTGGGGACTTAACTCAGTCCCCAGCACTCTCCCCTCACCTGGAGGTCTGCGCTTGGGACAGTTTCAATTCTCTAGCCTTGGGGTTATTTCCTTTGGCAACTAGTCTCCATCCCTGCTTTACTCAGAGTTTCCAAAAGGTCACCTTGCTAATGTAATTAAATCGCCTTTATTACTTTCACCACTTAAAAAATTCTTAAGGGTTTAAGAGCTGTGTGCAAGGAACAGCGGGTAAGACCAAATACATATTTCTTATTTATACCTCACAGTATCACATTAATCATTCTAGCTTTCACAATACCAGATAGATTAGTCTAAAAATTTTACAGTTGCAACACTCTTTATACACACTCTATGGTGCAGGTAATTCTCAAGTTTGTCTATGCAGCAGAATCGTGGGAAACTGCGGGCAAGGGGTGGTGGGGGAAAGAGTATGCTCCCCACCCCCAGAATGTGTATTAAAAAAACACAAAACTTAAAACCATTAGAGTTCTTATTCATTTTTTCCCTCCTCTTGTTGGTAATGGGCTTCATCAAACCTATGGGAGAATCTTTGGACACCCTCCCTTTAGGTCCACACCCACCTGCGGGGTCCTGGTTGGGGCCAATAGTGAGGGAAAGTTCCTGCCCTGTTGGAACTATCCTGCCTGGTTTCAGAAGCTGCAACCCCACCAACAGGCAAAAAGGCTGCATGGCTAGAAGCCCTTGGGACCATAAGCCACTAAGGAGACAAAACTTACCCTCCTGGAAGGGGCAAAGCCTCTGCTCCCTTTACTTCACCCTGCTTGGCCCCTGGAGGATGGCTGGATAGTCAATGATGGGTAAGATTCTTCAAGGAAGGAACAACCTAAGACAGGCACAGCCTTGAAGGGGCCATCAGAGAAGGACTTAGGGGATTATGGAGGAGGGACAAAGACCCTCACCCCTCAGCTTTATCACAGACTGAATCCTCATTCTATCTGTAAAAAGTTCCCTTATCTCATGGTTGCCTAGGTTCTGCCGTCTGATTCAGGCCGGAAACAATGCCAAAGGAGGGTGCAGCTCCATGCCAAACTGATGGTTCCTGGTGGGGGCGATCGGGCCTAAGAATGCATAAAGTCCTGTGAAACCTGCTTTGCTAGGAATGCCTTCAATTTAAATGTTAAGGGTCCAAGCACAAAGTAAGTTTACAAGACCTGTCTACAAGGTCTTCCTATCTACAAGACCCTGACTCAAAAGGACCCCCATGACCTCAAAAATGTTACCTGTAAACCATACCTCCTTTCTTTGATGTGCATCCCTATGCAAACTAAACTCAGTAAAAGCCCACTGAGAGAAGGGCTAAACGACTTTCTCCTCTGAGAGACTGGTCAGCCCTTACTCCCCAAGCAGATCATGTCTTGGTAGACTTATTCTCATCCGAGGCAGCCGAGGGAGCTCTGTGGGATGAAGCTCCCCCACACTGCCCTTGTAGGGTTCAGGCAAGGGCTCCCTGACTGTTGCACCCACGGCGCCGGGCCCTGGGTTCCTGCCGATGAAACAATTCCATGGTTGGAGTTGTGTGTAAGGTGGTGTCAGGGTAAGAAATGTCCAAACCTGTAAGAATTTTTAAGTTTATTTGAACCAAACTGATAATTGCTGGGAAGCAAAACCTCAGCATATTGAGAAAATGCTCCAGAGAAGGGCAGTTACGTACCCTGCTTTATACATTACTATCAAAGGAGAAGACGCAAGTACAATAGGTTACACAAAATCCACTGGTGACAGATTAGGGAAGTGGGAGAAAGCAAAGTGGGGAAACCTCTGGGACTGGATAAAAAGTAAAATGACAGACACACACTTCTTTTACACGAATAGGTACAGGATAGTGAACAGCCAACAGTTACCTCACTGACAAGGGGATTTGCGGTTTCTGCTCTGCACTATCTGTGCTCAAAGGAAATGACCTTGACACTCTAAGGGTATGCTATTGTAGGTGCAAAAAGACAAGACAGGCTGTGTAGATTCAAGATCGACTTTCGTCAGGGAAGATTCTAACCTAGGACATGACTACCTGTTATAAACTGCTTTTGGTTAGTGAGATTTGATTTTAGACCATCCTTTGTGGTTATTTTAGGTCTCTGAGTTAAAAGGCTGCCATGCAGGCCTCCCCTGAGCTTGTCAGGGTTATAGTGTGTGGCCCCTTTCCATCTCTCCACAGTGATCTTCCCTCCTGGTTATTTCTACTGGGCAACATACGATAAAAAGGGAAAGAACTTTTGAGAAGGGCAAAATCCCTGGTGTCAACACCTGAATATCAACCACTTCATATTTGTTTTCTTTTATAGTCCTTGTTGGAATTGTTCCATTCAGTGGCATTAGTATTTCATTGCCATTAAAGACCAAATAGAGTTTCTTGAATGAGCTTAGGATCTTAGCTCTCTCTCCTTTATTAAATCCATAAGAAAATGCATTACAAGTTCTAAACAGATTTTTGTATGCCTCGAAGCTTAGGAGACCTGGGTTTGAACTGGAGTCCGTCATTTATCAGCTGGGCAAGTTTTCAAACACCTCTGAGCTTCGGATTCTCTGAAGCAAGGATAACATTTAAGAAATGCCTGGAACAGTACACTCCCAGTAAATGTTAATTCTATTGTTTCTTTCCAATAGTATCTCTAAGCTTGTTGAATTGTTTTCCTCTTATGGCTATTTTTTCTCATTATAATGAGTTCTAACAAAGTTCATTATTTTTTCATTGATTTCATCCAGCCCCCAAGAAGCCTCTCCTCTGACAGCTGTCAGTCTGTTCTCTGTCTCTGAGGCTGTACCTTGTTGGTTTATGTTGTTTCGCAGGTTCCACATGCAAGTGAAATCATGCCAGCCAGTTTCTATTCATTTATTCATTCACTCAAGATGAAATTGAAACTTGTTTCCTAAGGTGGATTGTCTGTTATTGAACATAAATTACTTCAAGTCTGGTTCCCAACTAGTGTTCCAACTAAAATGCTCCAACTTCACATTGTGCATCAGCTAGAAACTCAGGAAAATCTTTTAAGTATAGTACAGCACACTGGTCAGGTTTGAATACTAATGAAAATGCAAACTACATCTGCATTCTTGTGAGAGGCCAACTTTTCCTATTTCTCTTTTTATTACGAAGGGTGGCGTCAGAGGAATCAGAGGAGGCACTGACCTAGCTTCTTACCCACTCACTTAGGCTTGTCTGCTGTCACAGACATATCCCAGCAGCCCTGAAGGTCGGGTGGCTATGTGGTAAATAGATGTCAGCCTATGCTCTTCACATCATAGACTAATAGTGGCGATAGAATCCACTTCCATGAGATTCTGCCGAAAACAGATGACGGAAAGGCAGACTCAATACAAGTCTTAACCTTAAGGAGCCTCTTTTCACCTCTGTGAAATGGGAATACCTTCTAACTATCATATGACTCAAATGAGCATGTGACTTGGCATTAGTGACAGCAGCTTGGGTTACAGTAGGTGTTCAATAAACACTGGTAACAGGAATCAGTTAATGAACAGATTTACTAAAATGAAGGTAGAGTTTGTGAGACAGAGAGTGTGCACACGCCTATGTGCTGTTTGGGGGGCTAGTAGGTTGACAAATGAATTTAATACTTAATATAACTTACACAGATAACAAAAATAACTTTTTAGTTCAAAGAATCACTTAACAGTGCACACCATGCTGTACTTCCTACAAAGTAGAAGTTGTTGAGATTGTGAAGAGCACCCATGTGACCAAAAATCTGAATGGCAGACGATGTGTAAACTGGCCAATCAGCCAGCCCCTCCAACATCATGGTTATCTCACAACAGTGTCAGCATTACAGTAATCCCGACTTCTAAGTTTGCGTTCGACTTTGTGTAAGGCGGAAGTATGCCACTGGAACAGTACTGCTCGCAGCTTGTTTGCTGATGTAAATCATTCACCATCTTCAGGAACAAGTTTAGAATAAAAACCTGAGTTTTATTACAAACAAAAATAAATATAAAACCTTCCTTCAATTATGCAGTATGCACAAGGGATTTCTGTATTATATCATTTTACATAAAATGTTGTAAATGATGGAAAATGAACTTCCTGCCATTTGAAGAGAGGAACTTACTGCTGAAGGTCACACATCTACAGAAAAACACGTTTTGCGGGCATGGCCTGTGACCTCTAGCTACAGGCAGGAGCTGAAACTAGAAACATCAAAGGAACTTGGAGGGGGAAAAAAAGACACTCAATACCCTAGAACACATCAGCGAAAACAGTCTAACATTTATAAACAACACTTAAACAAATCTCTTCAATAAGCTATGCTGCTAGAAGTTAAATAGTTTTTATAATTTATTTAAAAAATTTAAAAAATGTTTTCAATTACAGTTTACATTCTATATTTTGTATTAGTTTCAGGTATATAACACATTGGTTAGACAATCATATACTTTACAAAGTGGTCCCCCCAATATTCTCAGCATCCATCAGGCACCACACAGTTATGAATTATTGGCTATATTTCCTATGCTGTACTTTACATCCCCATGACTGTTCTGTGACCACCAATATGTACTTCTCAATCCCTTCACCTTTCACCCAGCTCCTCCCTCCACCCTGGCAATCATGCATCTGGTCTCTGTATCTATGAAATTTATCTATGAGTCCATTTCTGTTTGTTCATTTATATTGTTCTTTAGATTCCACATATAAATGGGATTATATGGTATTTTTCTTTCTCTGACTTATTTCACTTAGGCTAATGCCCTCTAGGTCCAACCATGCTGTTGCAAGTAAGATTTCATTTTTTTTATGACTGTTTATTATTTATATTTTAAATCTTTTCTTCTTCTTAAAAAAGGCCCTTTATTTCTTATAATACTGGTATGGTGCTAATAAACTCCTTTAGCCTTTTCTTTCTGGGAAGCTTTTTAGCTGTCCTTTAATTTTAAAACAACAGTGTTGCTGGGCAGAGTAGTTTGGTTGTAGGTCCTTGCTTTTCATCACTTTGAATGTTTTGTGCCAATCTCTTCCAACCTGCAAAGTTTCTGTTCAGATATCTGCTAAAAGTCTTATGGGAGCTCCCTTGTAGGTAACTGACTGCTTTTCTCTTGCTGCTTTTAAGATTCTCTTCGTCGTTAATCTTTGGCATTTTACTTATGATATGTCTTGGTGTAAACCTCTTTGGCTTTGTCCTGGTTGGGCCTTTGCCCTTCCTAGACTTCTATGTTTTTTCCCTCCCTTGGGTTAGGGAAGTTTTCCATTACCATCTTCTCAAATATGTTTTCAATTTCTTGCTTTCTCTCTTCTCTTGCTGGTACCCCTATGATGTGATTGTTGGTATGCTTAAAGGTGTCCCAGAAACTCCTTACACTATCTTCATTTTGGGGGGAGGGGTTCTTTTTTCTTTTTGCTGTTCTGATTGGGTGTTTTCTGCTTCTTTATATTCCAAATTGCTGATTTGATTTTGTTCCATCTACTCTAGTGTTGATTCCTTGTAATTTATTCTTCACTCCAAGCAGTGTAGCCTTCATTTTGAACTAGTTCTTTTTTATGGTTTCCATGCCCTTTTTTAATGCTAATTTTTATTTGATCCAAAAATTACTTTTATGGCTTAGGCATACTTCCCTCTAGATTAAAGCTTTGTTTCTTTTCCTGGAGGCAAGAAGCCTTGTTCAGGGACTATTTGTGAATTTCTTAGATTTGGGGCTTTTAGCTAGTTGTTTGTTATTTCTTCCCCCAAAGGTTAGAATGGTAAAACCAGAACTAATAAAAAAAATTGGCTCCCTGATAATATCTCTCTTTGAATGTTTGATGGGTGAGGATACTGATGAAACTGGCTGTGGACTTCAGAATCCTTTTCTCTGAGCATCAGTGGTAATCAGGACTTACGAAGTATGAGCTTAGCAACACAACTGTTTAAAAACCAACTAAGGCTGAAGTGCACCTGTATCCAGGACAATTACAGCAGTGAAGATCTCCAGGAACTTACTGTAGACAAACAAGCAAGTGTGCAAAAGCCTTTTTCACATTTGGCACAATGACTTAAAAACACTATTTCTGTTTACCTATTTGTGTATTTTTATGAAGTGACTGCAGGTAATAATTACAATAAAAAAATTTCCCTCTAAGTATGTAGAGCAAAACCACATTGATGATTAAAAAATAAAATCTAAATCTAAACCCTAATGGAAAAGCCGAGCCTTAGCAGCCATGCTTGGGAACCTCACGCTCCTCCGTGGTAACGAGAAGAGTCTCCGAACGCTGACTGGGCCCCTTTCCGGGGAGTGAGCCATGTATACACAAGCAGCGCTTCTATGGCCCAGTCACGCTTTCCCTTCCTCTACAGTTACTTCTGTGCTAATTTTATTTTACTATTAATATGTTGAAGCCCAGTATACTTTCAGCTAAATAAATCAAATTATTTGGAAACAATAACCCTCCTTTTGTTTAAATGATGTGATAGTAGACATTTAATAGCAGATTTTGAAGAAGCTAAAAATGACACAGTGTAGTACAAACCATCCTTTACCTTTATTGCTTGTATACACAAAGAGTACATTATAAAACTCAGTGGGAGAAGGAAAAAATGACAAAGAAAAAGTTACCTGCTTTAGCATTTTTAAGAATAGTTTGATAACTTCTTAGATTAACTTGCTTATCTGAAATTGAGCAAAACTACAATACAATCATGATATAATTTTAATAATCACAGCAATTATGCTTTCAGTTTTATTTTTTTCTTCAAAAACATTAATGTTATAAAAATGAGGTTGATGACATTCTTATTTAAAAGACACCTTGTACTGGTATCAAAATATGATTTATTTTAATACCAACTGAAAAAAATAGATCTTATATAGTCTATTACTTCAATGAAGTTTTATTATTACTTTTTTCAAAGTTGGTAGCAAAGTTATTTTTAATAATATAAACTTTCTCTTTATAAGTGTTGAAACTCCCTTAAAAGTATTGAAAGGCAGCAGGCATTCTAGGAAGGGCGTGCTAGGAAAATCAATTATTCCAATATTGAGAAATAGGGTACTTGATGAATTTATAATTACTTTAACTTCCTTACTAACATTTCCTGATTTGCCAGGTTTTTTACCCATTTGGTATCATTAAAGTATCTAGGTTGAAGCCTTTTTTTCTGGAGTCATTACTTCCATTACTTCTCCTCAGTTTTTCAAATATATAGTAAAATGTTCCAATAATCACTGCAGGAAGGAATGATCATGTAAGTTGGATAGTGCTGATTTACCTTTTAATTTCATTTAAAAGCTATCAGTATTAGAGTCATAAAGCTTTACAGTTTCAACACACATACATGCCATTACAGAATTAAACATCTTTATCCCCTATAGAAAGGGTTCCACTTTGTTTAGGGTATCATAGTCAAATTTCAGTCTAATGAAATATGCTTTTATTAAATACAGCAGCCACCACTTACCTTTAAATATTTTATAGACAAAACTAAGTTCAGTACTGATCCAAGGATTCTGGCACAGAAGCCCTCACTTCCAACTATCCCTTATAAAGGTTCTGCATTTTTAAAACGCACCACCAAGTACTTTAGATTTATCATACCCTGTTTTTAACCTGGTATACACCATCTCTTTTGAAAAAGATTTACTTTTTGAGATGAGAGACAAGAACAAAATCATTCTTGAGGTTCCACCTCGAAAAAAAGATGATGTTTGCACATAGCAGCTACAGTCTGACACCCCCGTTTTTCTTGGGCTAGGCTTCACACAAAGAGCATGCACGTACAGCCACGGTTCACGCGTCTGCTTTGAAGTTGGGAACTGCTGCTTATTCAAGTCACAGATGCCCTCAGATATGCCAGGAGACAGTTGAATCGTACGTCCACCATGAGAAAAGGAAAATTAATGATGACATAAAGTAGCAAATATAGGCAGCTGGCATTCAGAACACGCCAAAAAGCTAACACTCTTGATTGTCATTATCAGGGCTTTTCTTTCCTTAAAAAAAAAGTCTTTCTTTGCATATTTTAAAACTTAACAGTCCCAGAGAATCATGAAGTGCCTTGTCGTTTTTGCTGCTGACTTCTGATGACCTCTAGTTGTTTTTTGCATTGCTGGTAGTAAGTAGAAAGGCTTTTGTTTTCATCTAAGAGCTTTTTATGTTCCTGTACCAGACGAGATGTATTTTGCTGGTCCTTTTCATCCTGGTCCAGTTCGGCAACTAGTTCTTGCCTAAAAACAAATACCAATAATAAGATATTCTACACGATGGACAAGATCCATACCTTAACAGCTGCCGATGAAAGCTGAATGAACTAGGATGTTTATTCCGGGTCAATCATTGTCATCCTAGGTGCGGCACTCAACTTATTTACGTGCTGGAACGTAAACTATTAATCACTCTTCTGGTGTAACCATACACATATAATCTTTTTAATAAGTACTGTACTTAGATAATTAGTGAAAACAGATAAAATGGTGTAACACAAGTTTCCGAACATTTCCTCTGATACTCTTTGACAAGGAAGAATAAAAGGCTGGGAAGGGCTTCATCTGACTGCAGGACAAATAACACAGAACTTTTATTGTTAACATTGTACTTTTATATTCATGTACTTATGTTTTGAAATCATAATCCTATTTAAGTACAGTGCAAAGTGGTAGGTAACAGAACATCTGCCAGGTAATTAAAATATATATGTTATCAACTTAAATCTCTTTCCTATTTTAAAACAGTAAGAACAATATAAAGTACCACTCTTATTTTATTTATTTATTTATTTTTTAAACAACATTACCTTATTTTTGTATTTGCTCCCTCATTTGACTCTTTTTTAAAAGATTAATTAATTAATTAATTAATTAATTAATTTATTTATTTATCTTTAGAGGGGAAGGGAAGGAGAGAAGGAGAGAAATATCAATGTATGGTTGCCTCTCATCCATCCCCTGCTGGGACCTAGCCTGCAGGGAACCGGCCTGCAACCCAGGCATGTGCCCTGACTGGGAATCAAACCGCGATCGTGTAGTTCGCAGGCCTGCGCTTAATCCATTGAGCTACACCAGCCAGGGCTTTAAAGTACCACTTTTAAACTATTCAAGTTCGCAAACACTTTCAGGAAACACCTTGAGTCTTTTATAACCTGATGAACTTTTAAAAGTCCCTTTTCTTTGGGGGATATTAAGTAGTAGCTCTTGAAGTGAGGTTACTGGATATATTTAAATATTTCATAGAAAGTCCTCAAAATGATTTCCTAGTAATATTTCTCAGTTTAAGTATTTAAAATTGATTAAAACTGTCATAGTTTCACATCCCTCAAGCTACTATTCGGTTTTCTAGCACAGAACTTCTCTCTCAAATAATGAAAGGCTCAGGCTGGTGTAGCTCAGTGGACTGAGTGTGGGCTGAGAACCAAAGGGTTGACAGTTTGATTCCCAGTCAGGAGCACATGCCTGGGTTGTGGGCCAGGTCCCCAGTGGGGGCCACGTGAGAGGCAACCACACATCAATGTTTCTCTCCCTCTCTTTCTCCCTCCCTCTCTTATTTATTTATTTATAAGTAAATAAATAAACCTTAAAAAAACAAATTAAATTAAAAAGTATGGAAAAAGTATAGGTTAAATATGTGAAATGAGAAATACAGAGGTTCTTCTCTCTTTTTTTTTTAAACATGAAGTGCCAACAGTTCCATAATTCGCTCTATAATTTGCAGACTCTAATATAGGAAGGGAAAAAGCTAGGTTTATAATTGTTAGTATGGAAAATAAAATGATAATCAACAAAGAATGATACAAAAATACACTCTGTATTGCACACTCACAACTGTAAACCTACTTTGCCCCACCTTGTATTTATTTCCTTTAAGATAACAGCTTGAATTCTCTTAAATCACTGTTATCAGCGAATTGCGATGAAACTACTCCTTCCCTTTTTTGTATCTGAAGTACGAACAGAAAACTCTCCATAGATTACTGCAGGAAACAAGAATTTTTACTATCTGACTGAGACTAACAGAGGAAACCTGTCACCATGCATGCACACAGTGTCCACGAGCCTTTCCTGCAACAACTCCGCGTCGGTGACACTGTCAGCCAGTTTCGGAAGCATGAGACTTCCTGAGGGCCATGCTTAAGCAAACTAAAGCAGTTTTTCTTTTAAAGAACTGTAAATAAAAGTATATGAAAATTGTACTATATTTCTTAAAAAAGAGACAAAGACAGTCTCTACAACTCTCAGAAAAAAACATGTGTGAGTATAAAACTCCCCAGGAAAACATTTGTAAGGTATGAAATAAAGTTCACTAACAAGTAATTCCACTCTCCTAACCGTACTCCTGGAAAGAATGTAACCACAAAATGTTTCTAAGATAAAGCACAACTGAACATAAGTAGATCAAATTATTTTACCTACATCCAAGAGAACGAATCTTTATAACAATAAATTTAAACAGCTTTTAACACTAAACACATTCACGTAGCACCAGTTTACTTTCTTCAGTACTAATATAATATGATACAGTCAAAAGAGTTTTTAAAAAAATTTTAATCCTCACCAGAGGATATGTTTATTGATTTTAGAGAGGAAGGGGGACAGGGAGAGGTGGAGGGAGGGAGAGAGAAAAAAGCATCGATGTGAGAGAGAAGGATCGATTAGTTGCCTCTATACCAGGGACAGAATTAGCAACCTAGGTATTTGCCCTAACTGGGAATTGAACCTGAAACCTATGTATGTACCTTGACTGGGGATCGAACCTGTGACCTACGTATGTGCCCTGACCAGAGATAAAACCTGCAATATTTTAGTGCATAAGACAACACTCTAACCAACTAAGCCAAGGCAAAGAGGGTTGACTTTTGCATGAAAAATAGCCAAAAAGGGCGTAAACACAAACATATAAAATTTCCAAGTTAGAAATATGTTTAATAATTAATTTTAAAAATGATGAAGGTTTCGTGTCTTTAAACAATACTGCAGCTTAACATATTTCAAACTCAAAATACTAAAGAGCTTTAATTTTTATTCATAAAAGATAACTTACTTTCTCTGTAATAACAATGCAATTTCTGTTTGCACTTTCATATATTCTTGTGCCATTTTACAGTGCTGTTCAAATACTGCCATAGATTCTTTGGAGTTTGGGCATGGTGCTAGAGGCTGGAAAAAAAAAGGTAAAACATAATTAAACTAAATCCCAGTATCTCATATCTCGCTAAGAGTTAAGACAGTGTAATGTATTTTTATAGCACTAAAGGAATGATCTCTAAAAAGTAAGTGTGAAACCATGCTCTAGAAAATCTGTGTCCTTTGGTCAGAGTTAACTCAGAACTTAAACTTACACTTGCTATTCCATAAAACCACGCCTAGAGTACGCTTGGTCTCTGCTTTTACATTTCAGGTCACCAAGCTGTATTATACCAAAAGATGTTTACAGTTCTCATACTCATGAGGAGACACTGCAGTGCACTACTTAATTTTCAGTCACTACAAAAATGCCAATCACAAAATTTATTACGTACAAATGAGCTTATATGAATTTTATATTTTAGTACACTAAAATTAAGAACAAAAATGCTATTCTTGGAAGTTTTAAAAATGTGAGTATTTTAACATGACTGTTGGGATAAGAACATATGATTTTGCCAATTTTAGATTTGATTAACTTAACTGAAAGAATCATTTATTTCAACAAGAATAAGGAGGTGAACTGAGAGCATAAATGAATATACAATGACAGGAACACAGGTGTCAGCCTTAAAGACACACTGTCTACGTTCTCCTAAGGAAAGAAAACACCGAGTGAGAAGGCAGCGTGCTCCCTTACCTGCAGTTGGTGATCCAGTGTCAGGTACGCCATTGGGATGGAGTTATCTGATCCATTGGTATCTGTAATTCAAGCATGTTGTTTTATTTCATATAAAATATAGGATAATTCATAATTCAATAATTCATTTTCTTTCACAAACTATTATAAACAAAAGTAGGAAAGCATGCATGAAATACTGGTATTTTTTCCTAAAGTAAATAACACATAAGTCATTGTTACTGGTAATGAAGAATCTTGTTTTGAACTTTAAAGATAAACAAAGGATATCCAATTACCAGATAATTAGAAAGAAATCACACTTTCATACTTTCAATTTAAGTTGGCTATAAATTAAATAAAATTAAAGCTTGTAATTCCTTTTTTAATTAAAATGAAAACTGTGAAATACTAAAGTAATAATCTTTAAAAATAAGTGTTAAACCACACCTTGGAAAATCTGTGCCCTTTTGTCAGAGTTAATTCAGAACTTAAGTTTACACCTGTTTTAACACTTTTGTGGTTATACAGGGCCATGACTACAGTACCCTTTGTATTTATTCCAGAATAATGCCCTTTACATTTTAAATTCAGCCCTCACACACTCCATCTCCCTACTCAAACCCACGCATCTCTTTCTTTCCTTGATCACGCCAGGTTTACTATCGGGCTGTCCCCACTCGGGCAACACTAGTGTTCCTTAACAGGGAAAAGGGGGAAGCAGGAGACACATGCTCTTCCAGCGGGTGGCCTTCAGTTTCCACAGATTCCAGTGTGAGCCCCCAGCCCCTCCCCTGCTAATAAGAATCACTGCAGAAAACGAGAGATGTTACTGATGGGAGTCTATCCCACACATAAACACTGGCGCAAAGGCATGCCTAAACAGTTAAATGCGCTCATCTGAACCACTCAAATTTTATCCAACTATTTGAACAGGCAGCTTTTATTTGTATTTCAAAAGAGGTAAAACTGCCCTAACTACTTGCCTGAGAAGCATGGAATAGACTCTTCCCAACATTAATGTTTATGCAGAACAGTTCCAGAAGCAGGCAGGATAACTGTGAAGTAATATGGACTTTCCTGTTTCAGAAGCAGCTGCTTTCCTACTGTTATGGAGAACAAAGAACTAAACAAGTGAGGAGCTGCCTAGCCCTTTTTCTGACAAAGTAACTCATTCGAATAGTAGTGTGGATAAAGGCAAGGTCAGGGTAACAGCAAGGCAGTGGATCCAGTGTGATAAAAAACTGACAGTCTGATGGTTTGATTGATACTCTAGTTTTTTTTAAAACTATTGAGAATGTGCTTGTAACTCCAGAAACTAAGCTAAGTCAGACCATATGATATAATGCACGTGAGAAACACCATGCAATGCTAGCTTAGAGTAAGCACTCGACACACGGTAGTGATGGTTATTATTCTTGGTATTGGCATTAAATGAAGAACAGTGAAGGCAGGGTATTTTAAAATACTCAAGTTTGTATTTCAGGTTGCAAAAGAAATGTTTATTAAAGATAGAACAACAGTATTGCCCAGGAGAGCCTGATTTACCCTAAAATCATATACTAACATAAATGTTTTTCTGAAATGGCTCAGTTAAGAAGTACAGTTAATATATTTTTCTGACCAACTCTTTCCCCACCCCCAATAGCAGTTTCAAACTATGCTCCCAACGAAACACTACTTTCCACAAAGTTAAAACTGTGTAAAAATGATTTCCTTGACTTTATAGGAAAAAGCCTTAAAAGTTCTTCAATTTAACATTCCCACTCCTATTACTTTCTTAAATACGTGATAGCTGATATATCTTACTAAGTCAGTAACCTGTATCTGATATGTATTTCAGGATTAAGTATAATATATCAATGTTTCACAATATTCTAGAGGTGGGAAAAAAGTCCAAGGATTTGTTCAGACAATTGAAGCCTTTCAGTGGCGGGGAACATAAGGTCCTTTATTGAATATTGGTTTTTCCCTAAAGCCGAGAAGTGTGATTTTGCTTTCTCACTTACACACAGAGTGAATTTAGTTTTTAAGTCTGTAATAGCAATAATTGATTATAAGGCAGCAAATGATATTCCATGAGTTTGGTTTATAATGTTTAAATTGCTAATCAAATCCAATCCCATTTCCTGACTGTTGAGACTCACATTTGTTTGGTTAAATTAGGAAAAAATATCTTTTCTGGCCTTTCCAACATAATACTTATAACCATCTCATATTTCCTAAGTACATGGTCCCCTCATGTGAAATGTCGTCTTTTTTCTGCTTTATGACTGAAGGACAAGCCTCACAGTTTTACAAAAACGGCTCCGACTCTGCCAGGTCCTACTGGACTGATTTCTGTCCTAATTTAGTAGTCGATCACACAGCATGGGGACTTGTTTTATGTGTCAGTACCATGATGCTCTAATCAGACTGCAAGCAACGGGTGTCTCACACTCCTACCTCGGCAAAGTGCTAAGCACAGGAGAAACTCTTCAGGGAGTTTTCCCACACTCTGTGGCTCTCTTTGCTAGGTCCAGGCATCGCTCTTGCTAGTTGCTTTTGGGCATATTTGTTTTTATTTTTTTAATCTCCACTATTTTATAAATAGAAACCCAGAAACCCAAGAGCACTCATTATATGCTATGATTATTAAATCATCATACTCTTTATTTTTCTCTGGAACCTACACAGAAAACTCACCCCTTTTATTTAAAAGAATTTAACTAATTAAGTTTTGTTTTAACTTACGTATGCATTTCTATTTTTTTCCTGAGTCAGTAGGCCTTCACAGAGAAAGGCTTTACATATCTCTTTCCTGTAATTTATTTCATTAACTTGATTATCAATACTTTTCCTTAGAAACTGTACAAAGCTGAACTTCATTAATTATAAACTTAAACTAGAGCTTCAACTTCTAAAATTGTATTCAATATTATTTAAAAAATAAAGACTACACATTTGCAATGTGTAGGCAAAGGCAAAGAAAAAATTCAGTTAATATCACAAGCTGGGCCTACGTATGATTTCTGGCTATTAATATTCTATATTTTAGCTTCCAGGAAAAAAAAGTGAAACGGGGGTTAGAAGGGCAGGAGAGAACACATGGAGCAGAAAGACAGCAGTGAAGTGAAATGTGCATCGGAGAGTTCTGACTTTACCCTCATGAACTCACAATCTGTCACATGTTGACTGGCATGTCTGGATTAGTCCAGACTGCAGTCAGGAGGCCCATCATGCTGAGAACCAGGTTTAAGCAAACACTATAATGTCAGGGAGGGTACTTCTTCACTGGAGGGTTTAGGAACCAAAAAGAGCTGGTATCACCTGACCGCGATGATCAAATCTGTCAAGAGCATCTATCTCCCTGTCTGCCTCTGAGGAGAAGCACGTCGTGGGGAACTCTGCACATGTGCTGAGCAGTGGTAAATGTTCTGAGCGATCCTAGGCTGTGCTGTGCTAGGGGTGAAACTTAGAAGAGTTTCTGCTACCACTAAATTTAAACTCACTAAAACTACAGAGTACACACCCCTGGCTAAACATAGTTCCATCTTAACATGACACAGAGAAAAGCTAAATTAACCCAGTTAATTTTTTAAATTAAATTATAAATTTGACTAAACCATGCCAAATATCTATAAATACTTACAAGCAGTATTTTAGTTTGTAAACACAGTAATGTGATTTTTTAATTTCAATTTAATTGCCACTATTAATAACACAGTTGATTTTTTTTAACATAGTTGATTTTATATAAAATCCCAAATGGTTTTATTTTCCAGGGTCTAAGAGATGGTTGTTTTTTCTCTGACATCATACCATATAAATAATTTTTATAGGAGTGTACTGCCAAGTACTTATCAAGGCATTCTTTTAATGCTAAAGAAAAGTCAATTCTACTACGGCACACAGTTTCCTGCTTGCACACAATGAAACTACTCCAGATTAGATGTTAAGGCTAATATTTTGACCAGTTACTCATGTTAGGGAGTTTTAATAACTCTTAACAGACTTTTAAAGGTCTATTTAACAGACTATTTATATAACTGAAATGATTTAAAAGGTCACAATCAGAATTTTTTTTTCTCACTAAAGTACATGATATCTTATTATCTTTAAAACAAAAGACTGACATGAAGATAATCATTGTTACTACTCTGCAGATGGTGGGTATTGGTCTCTGTGTCAGTACTGAAAAAGACATTTTTAAGTTTGTTGCTAAATATTTGATTTTATTAATATGAAAATCTAAACTACTGTGCCACGCCTGCCTTTGTCAAGATCACAGCAATGACACGACTAAATGACAATAAACTTGGTGAAGTCAACTTCACAATGGTAATGAGGAAATAGACGGTCACCTGTGGAATCATCAGGGGTCCATGGATGACTTCGAGGTGGCTTTTCTGAGGTTGGTCCTGAGGTAGTGATCATTCTGATGCTAGGACTGGATGACCTACTGCTCACCTGTAGGAAGTGACAGGTTTTTTTTTTAAATGACAAGAAAAAATTTCCATCATAAGGCAAAGGACAGAATACCATTTTTTCGGAAGTCCTGAAGCACTCTTGCAAAAAAACAAAAACAAAAACCCCAAATAAATCCTCTGAGGCGATGGCACATATACACAAAACACACACACACACACTGAACACTAATGGTCAAGAGCTTTTGTTTAGACTGCCTGCTGCACTCAGAGGAACAGGTGTGATGTCTCGGGCCTTTGTGGGACGTGAGTCAGGCTGCAGAACCTCATTCATGCTTAAACCTAAAACCCAAGAAAGGCTTCACTCTCAGGGAAAGAAGGGATTAGGAAAAAAACCTTGTCCTACAAAAGAAGATAGTCTGTAAATTTGTCTGTCTTGGAAGTGGCTGTGGGTGGAGGGGTGAAAATGTATCCACTGTGAATCTGCAATTTCTAGAACTGATGGAAGATATAACAAATCCCAACCGTAACAAATCCTGAGAATAAAAAATACAAGGCAACATAGAATCCTGAGTTAATCATGGGGCAAATTATAATCAAATTCAAAACAACAACAAATAGAAGAATGTAAAGAGCAGCCATAAGAAAATACAGATTATCTATAAACGACCAGGAAAATTCTCAATAGTAACAAGGGAAGCCAGAAAGAAGAAAGTAAAATTATCTTCAAACTGATAAAATAGAATAACTGAGAACTAGAATTATTTAGCCAACAAAAATGTGAGAATGAGGTTAGAGTAACATTCTCAGATGAGCAAACGCTGAGTCTATCATTCACAAATTGTTACCACAAGGGTTTCTATAACATGTTCTTTAGGGAGAAGAAAATTTTTTTCCCTAATAGAATGGCTAAGTGAAATCAGGATCACTGGTAAACACAAGTATGGATCCATATACTGAAAATATTAAACATTGAAAATGATGACTAATTTATAGAATTACCAAACAAATAAATAAGATGGTACTCAAATTTGAATAACAACAGCATCAGCAAGAGGAACATAAATTGAAAAATCTTCATATCAATTACAGTTAGGGTAAAAAATACCAACTTTAGGTTGGGCATGAGTGTCAAAATTTCCCAGGTAATTACTACAAGTAGTAATATATCTAACTCCCAAGTCAGATAAAAAAAAGAATGGAATGAGAAATATATCTATTGAATTCAAAGGAAGGTAATAAAGGAGAAAAAAGACAAATAAGAACAAATTTGTCAGCAGTCATAATCAATATAAATGCATTACACTACTTTTTTTAAAAATCAGATAGGCTGAATTAAATGTTATTTATAAGAGACATATATAATTCATAGAGATAGAGAAAACAGAAAGCTAAAGGCTGAAAAAAGATAACCAGGCAAAAACAACCCAAAATAAAGTTATATAGCTATATTAGTATCAGAGGAATATATTTTAGAGCAAAAAAATTACTAGGGAAAGAGATATAAATGAT
Organism: Sturnira hondurensis; assembly: GCF_014824575.4. Taxonomy (NCBI): domain Eukaryota; kingdom Metazoa; phylum Chordata; class Mammalia; order Chiroptera; family Phyllostomidae; genus Sturnira; species Sturnira hondurensis. Next base: position 4,812,059 of record NW_028098001.1, on the reverse strand, counting down.
TCAATTTATAACAATATTCAAAACTTACATGCTGTGCTTATAACAATAGAGGCTATACCTATACACAGCTTCCAAACAGATAAAGCAATAAATATGTAAGAGAAACATTCATGATCATTCACAGTAAGATATTTTAATCCTCCGTAAATGATACACAAAATCAAACCAAAAACCAAAATATGCATAGAGCATAACCTAAACTCCATGAACCCTATGTCTGAAAAATGAGAATATGTATTTTTGAAGCACCCATGGAACATTCATGATAACTGATCATGTACTAAGCTATAAAACAGACCTCAAAAAAAACTATTGTTATATAAACTGATCTTTTTGTATTGATTCACAATTAATCTTTAAAAAATCCCATGTTTAAACATTTAAAGACACTTCTAAATAACTCACTGGTCAAAAAAAGAAAAAATATCTGAATTGAACTTTAACTCTAATCACACTAAAAGTTGCGGCATGCGACTAAAGAAGCACTTAAAAGAAAAATATTTAATTCCAAGTTCAAGGATGAGGAGTGTCTATAGCAGTGCGCAGCACACAAAATGTTCACTGGTTGTTATCGGGTCAGTTCTGAAATTCTCACCCTGGCATTCCTGAACTTCCACCCACAGGTTTACTTTACCTATACAGAACATCTCTCCTCTGACAGTTCCTTATGCCTTTTCCCTCCCTGCTTTTAATCTTGACCTAGAGTCACTCAAGGACTATATGACTATATGGTACAATGCAAAGAGCATATATGAAGCTGAACTATATGTAACTGCCACTTTTATAGGTCAAAAACAGTCAAATGCAGCAAATACACATGACTTAGTCTGGCGATTTTCAAGCTTTTTCGTTTCACGACACACATAATCTAATTACTAAAATTGTTATATAAAACACACATAATGACTAAACCCTATCACAAAGACTTTTCTCCTTCAGTTTTGGCTATATTTACAGTCTGTTCCTACATAAACTTCAATTTGAACCAGAAATGCTTTATACTACTTTCAAAGTTTGTGATTATAATCTCATATGTACTTTTGTATTATATTTCCTAGGATTGAAGGAAATGACTGACCATACAATAACAACATAATCAATACTCACTAAATAAGATAATAATATAAGTTGTTGGCACTCAGAAATAAGACTGGTGCTGCTTAGGCTTATTTACCTTTTATACAATGTATAAAAATAACAATACACACCAAAGAGAACCAGTCAGGAAACACATTTCTTATTTTTAAAATGCTGCTGTTACCCTTGGTAAAACAAGTACAGATATTATTCTTACTGACTCCTTTTAACCTCTTTTACTGAAAACAAGTCTTGTGATTTAAAAAGAGTACACTGATTTGACCACAGTCTTAAATTTTATTGTAAAACCAGAATAATTTTTCTTTCAAGTGCTAGTAGAGGAAGGTTTACAGTCAATCTAATTTTATGTTAATAGTTTCACTTTAACATTTTAAGGGGAAAAATAAATATAAATGTTTGTAACCTGTGAGACTCACATCAGTTATAAGATATTAAATAAGATACAATAATCAGGTTTAAATATAAATAATGGATTTTGTATATTAAAAAGGCCACTGAACATCTGTCATATTAAAACAAATAATCCTATTTGGACCTACTATGAATTAGAGTATTTAAGTTTATATATTTCAAGAGAATTCTTTGCTACTTATTTCTTTTCACCTTCTATTTTCCAAGAAACTCTTAGATAGCACCTAAAGTGCATAGTCATTTTTTTCCTGCTTGAGATCTGCTATTGCTATAACTAAAAAATAAGACTAATATTTTTAGGCCAAGTTTTAAAACTGGTCTTTCCTCAAAGCTATAATAAAAGTTCTAATGAGCTAAATTTAAATATATAAAAAGATTTCATAATGTGAGGAATATCTCATATATTCATAATATCTCAATGAATAACACAGTATGTATATGTTTTTAGAAAAAAACTAAAAAAACATTTAAAAATACAACCATAATTATATATGTTTAATACCTGAAAAATAAATGGTATAAATAAGAGGAACAGGTAATATCTGACAATTTTTAAAAACCTAGTTTGTGGGTTCAATTTATGTTACTGCTTACAATTTGCTATGGAAGATGTCTTATTTTATAGTAGCTATTTTTTTTTAAAAACAATGGTAAAATTCTGATGGCCATAAACACTCTCAAACTATTAACCTACTTGGGGAGCTCCTTCCTCCAAGACATTTACAATTACTTTATTCTATGCTCACTAAACTGCAAAGTTAAAGAGATATAGAAAACTTGACTTACCAGAGGGATTGGATATGAAAGTGGTTACGAGAACAGAGAAATGCCACATAGCAATTTAAGGCAGCAAAAGAATACGAAGCCAAATTTAAACTGCAGGGGCAAATTTACCATCGTAGACACGAATGAGAATTGGACTTCGACCAGAATTTTATCTCTATCATTTATAAAAAGAAATTGGGTGTTATTTTACAGACAAAAATAAAGCTTTGCTTCTTTTTATGTCTCACCTGAAAGACTGGGAAAATATTTTCATGAGGCAAGAATTTATGGCCAGTACTACTGTTTAGACTGACATTTTAAAGCTATTTAAAACCCTCAGAACTCTTAGTTGCTAAAATTATACAAGCACAAAACAGAGATTAAATGTTGATTTATATAATATTCTAGCCAAACTAACATCTGCATAACAAGTATTACAAAGAAATGGGTATCGGTCGGTAATGTGCATTTACGTGTACTTCCGCCATTACGAGAGCCACAGAAAATCCAATTAAATCTGCACATGACAGCGTGTATTGAAAACATTTTTTATACTCTGAAGGTCTGGGCTCAAATGAATTCTGGCTTCACTTATAGTTTATTATGAGAAAATTTTAGAATTTTATTATTCTTAATTAGTCTTTAAATTCTCTAACAGAAAAATACAAAATTCCTATGACCCTGAAATTATTTACAACTATTATGTAAGTTTCTGATTTAGTTTCAACAAAATTATTTACACTAAAGGTACAGATTGAGGATGGACAAGAAGTAGTAGTATAATAAATTACATCTCTTAAATAAAGCAATGTATAATAATACATCTCTGGATATGTGATAAGAGGCCTTTAAGGCAAATATGTTCCATAATCCCTGATAGAAACTTCTCTTCTAATACAGAAAGAATAGAATGCCAATAGATTTTACTTCTTTCCAAGTGTTTTCTTTTATTGTTGTTTCACTTCTAGATTGTAATACACTATAGAGAGAGCAAGGCGAGTGGTAACAGCCCTGGAAGGCAGACTATGGGTGGAAGGCAAGCTGTGGGGAGACAGGCATACGACTTCCATTAAGCGTCTCCTGTGTGTCTGGTACTTTTATATGGTATAACCTTGAAGTGTGGGCGTTATGGTCCCCTCTGGCAGATAAGGTTACTGAGGCTTAGTCACATACCTGACTAGTAAAAGTAGATTCTAAACTTCATACAAAACTTGAGTATGTCTACCTTTCTAAATAATCATAATTGCATCATCTTCCAATTGTGATTTAACTGACTTTAGTCCCCTCAAAGAGAAATCTCATAAATAGACCTGTATTGGTTGCATTCCCAGCAGGTACACAAGAGAATGTATAATTTTAGTGAACCACAGAAAGGTTAACCCAATTGTGTAAAACATAAATTTGTGGTGTCATCTGTAGATGTTTATTATCAAGGTGGGTTAGCCTTACTCAACAACATGATGCAGCAGAAATTCATAACCGCAAAACTATTTAATTAATGAAAAAGAAGACTATCAGAAGCCAAATCACTTGAAATTAAAGGGTTCTAGAATTACGTTAGCATCTGTCACATACAGTTTTATATGCACAATGGAATGATAAAAGTGTAGAGCTTGGGTGCTTTGGTATCAGAACTGGATTCAAAACTGGGTGATAGCAATTACTGACAATGAGACTCAGGTAAGCTTCTCTAACCCCCCCGTTTCTTGATCCACAAAAAGAGGAAAATAAATAATACAAATTTACAGGATGAAGATTAAATAATGTATGTTAAAGGCCTGACTGGCACAAAGTTGGTACATAATAAAGAAACAGCACCTGTTATTAAAAAGTGCTGTGGGGATAAGATCTGCCCAAATATGCTCCTTGGGGACTGGGTGTTCTTGGTAGTCTGTGTCCCCTAGCCAAAGGCCACCAGGAACATACCTACAGTAAGAAAGATAAGTTTGTTTCAATTTTTGTTGCAGCAAACCAAAAAACTCACCATGGGGCACTGTGGGATGTCTCTCTAAGAGGGTTTTAGAAAGAGCTTATTACAGGATTTGGGCTTTTGTTTTGTGATTTGGGCAGGCTCCAGAGAAGGAGGGGTTCACTCTAGATTTGGCCAGGAAGCAGGAGCAACTCTACAGGGAGAACAGACCAGAGTGAGGAGAAAACTACAAGTGGAAAAGCAGCAGCAGTCACTCAGTCAGCTGGGGGAAGGCCATGTGTGGCATTGTGTGGGTGACACAGGGACACTGTTTTTGTCTGTGCTTGGACAACATCACAAAATGGTCTTGTTTCATCTCATCTTACCATGGTCTCAACATAAGCTTGCCTACTGGTGCTCTGAGAAACCATTTATGTTCCAGTAACACTGAGGCCTCAGTGTCAGATCAGTTAGTGAACATTGAGCTGCTTTTTCTCAGCATCTTTTCAAAGCATCTAGGAGGTCAGATCCATTATGTGTGCTTAATAAACCTCTTGAATAAATACCTGAATTAATTAATTTAAAAGTGATTTGTGTATTTTGAGTTTACAAAAAAACTTACACAACTATTTTTAATAAAGAAGCTTGCTTGGTTCACTATGCCTCTCAACAGAAATGGTAGTATAAAAACTAATCTGATTTTAGTTTATGGATGGAAAGTCTAAGTGATTTTATTACACGACCAGTCTTGAACCAAGAGCCAAAAAATATAGCCTCTGGACAGTTTACTTTCCTCTGCGAGATGGAATGTTGAAACTTTATCAGAAAGCTCTCTCTCTTCCTCTGATGACTGTACTAGGCGGTAAAATTATTTTCTTCACAGTTTCACCAACCTCCGTGGCCGTAACAAATGAACGGACCCACCAACCGTGTGCCTGTGTTTCATCACTGCTTAGCCAGCCTCTAAAAAGAACTGTGCCTTTAATTTTGAAAATGCATATTGTGCAAACTTTTCTTCTCAAATAATATTATTTTCATGAGTAATATAAATTATTAAATGCTCAATTATCATTAACATTTTCAGGGGAAAATGTTTTCATAGTCCATTAGGGTTACTGTTTGCCATTCTCATCCCGAACTGGATATCAGGCATTTTAAGTTTCCAATACTTAAGTAATTATGAAAGAGTGAATCAATTTTAAAAACTGTCTACATATAGGTTATGTATCATCTATTTTAGAACACAATTTACTGCCATATCACACTCCCCCTCATGCCAAATCTTCTGGAGTAATCCATGACAATTTATGCAAATGACTGTCCTACAACCAGTCTGCCTTAGTTCCAGTGTTTTACTACTTGATATTGTAAACAAGGCTAACGATCATAATCTCAAGTAACATAGAACTTGTGAGGAAATAAGTAAGGCTTTGTATGATGAGTCAGTATCGATTTATAGCAATGCCTATTACAGTACAGAGAAAAGCATTTGTACTAGCAGATGCTTCTAAACTGTCTTAGGGCAAGCTTCTCATTCTTAGTCAATGGGAGAATACTTGGCTAGAGTTTCTCATAACAGGAATATCAATGGCAACAGTAAAGAGTTAAAAAGGCTGAGGTCATCAAGCCTTTAAAGAATCAAAGCAAATACCAGATATGTTAAACTATGTTACTAAGTGCCCTGATTAATATTTTAAGTACCTGAGGAGGTGAAAAGTGGGAAACTTCATTCAAAAGTTCTGAAGTTTCACAAAAGCAGATAAACTGAAAAAGCTGCTATCAATAACAAATAAAATCAAGATCTAGGGTCACTTAATATAATAAAATATACAATAAATTAATGTGTATGTGTAGATGTATTTTATCTATGCACGTGCACATCTGTGTGTATGAGTGTGTACATAGGCATTGTGAGGAATAATTTTTATTAACTACAAAGAATCTCCAAAATTCAAAGTATATTATAAAAATGAAATAATAAAACATCTTTCTAGAATAAACGGTATTCATATATTTTACCATAAATTGAATACACTATTTGTAGTATATAATCCTATAATTTTATATGAATATGGACAATGTGATATTTTTATTACTTCAGATGCATACTGTACCCAAAATTTACTTATTTCGGTACAACTGAAAACATATCAACAAACACCTCATAGTTAGTTCCCATTCGTGTTAAGAATATGACATACATAAGGTATGTAATATATAGGTTAAGTTTATCCATCTGAGTAAGAGATGAGAAAACAAGGTCTGAGCTAAGTAGTCAGTCGTGGCCTAATTGCAGCACCGTCCGGCTCATCCACAAAAGCAGTAACAGAGGGTAAGGGCGTTTAGCAGAGCACCCAGAAATCTACAGATGAGGCAGGAACATCTTAACCCCTGGGACAGAAGACATTCTAGAGTCTGCCCATCTGCTTAGTTAATATTTTTCACAAAGGTATAAATCCAGTGAATATGACAAACTAAAGATGTTAAGAGTCCTCCAGGTATGTCAGTGTCCTATGTGATTACAGAGAAATGACATCTTATTAGGGAAATATTAAATGATTCACTATAGAGGACAACGGTAATGACAAATTATTTCATTACAAAACTGAGTATTTCCTTATCGAAGCATATATAAAAACCATGTAACATGCACAGGACACTCCTGAATTAATCAACTTTTCCTAAATTATCCTGCAAGTTAAATTAATAATGGCAGGTAGGGTTTTTTTCTCCTAAGAACTTCAAGTGCAAATGAACTTCTCTATCACATGTGCAAAAGAACTTCTGTATCACAATTTTAGGTCAATTCATAGAATAGTTTTGTTTTGCAGAGTATATACATTAAAGTTAATTCTTGAATACTACCCACTACTACTGTTCAAAGACTGAGAATTCAAATGTCAAGTCTTACCTGACCAGGTTCTGTTCCAGTAACAGTCAAGTCTTGGATGGATCTACGTCTTGGCTGCCCGTTGCCTTTTGAAAAATGAAAAAACGTAAAATACTGAAATCTAGTCAGACACTAAGGATGTAATTGCTACATTAGGAAGTTGGAACTTGTTCCTTCTTGAATCTACACAAAATGTTTGTGAAAAAAGTGATTTTGTTATAAAAAAGAAAAAGAGAAAGATGTAAAAAAAAAAGAAGAGAAACGGCTGCAGTGTTTTAACTCAAAAGTTGCCAGCCTGCAGTGAAGTATGCCCCAACACAAAACCACTCCTACCACACGAATAGCTGCTGAGCTCTCTCCCACCATCTTCTGTCATGTATTTAAATAGATGAATGCTTGGGGGATGGGACTGATGACGGCATCTATTTCAAGGGCCTTACGTACGGCTTCTACAGCAAGACAGCTATCAGGTTGTAAGACATGACTTTTAACCAACAGCAGTACCTTGTTCATTTCAGGGCCTGAAAGGATGCCTTGGCTTTAGAAACTTCTATGCTATAATAATTTAAGTATCAGTTTATGAAAGAATTCTACAAATTTAAGTCTTCAGCAAAAGAGAATGAATTAAGCAATAGCTACATTCAGCACTTTTATTTGGGCATAGGGATGTTCACAAAGTACAAGATGAAAGATCAGCTGTCTAAAAGGAAACACCAAAATATTATGAATAACAGCTGACAAAATACTCAAAATTCTTTTGATTCTGAAAGCTGTGTTATGCAATTTCTCAACTAGTGGGCAGCCCAGAAAGATGTACCCCAACAGTTGTGGCCTGTTAGCAGGCAGAACTCATTCTTAAAATTTATCCATAATCATTAAGTATCTTATTTTAAACTTGATGAGGAACATAATTTAGCATCTTAATCCATGTGATCCCAGTATTATATTTTGCACCTAAACTTAAAGGACCTTACAATAAAATAATAATGTTCGATGCAATAATATGTGTAGTGAATACAAAACGTCAAATTTATAGCCACCCTTGAACATATAAAACATCATCACCCTATTCTAAGTTGTTTTAGAATTTTGTATAACTGTAACTAAAAAATGTATTAAAAATTTCATTTTATTCCAAGTTCCAACTTCTGACTATAAATTGACATAACAATCTGCACATTTATTCACTCACTCACACTAGGAGATTTCTGTGAAAACTTTTTAACTACCACTGGTTCCGGAGGGCAAAAAGGATCCTCAGTACTATGACTAATAAGCAATTTTAGGCACATTTCATTCAACACAATCATTCTAAAATTAGCTTACATGAGACAGGCTTGTAAAAGTGTCTGGAATTCTCTTTTCAGATAAGCAACCTCTGTGAATCTGGGGAACCACCTAGTGCACGTGTCTAAAAATCATTACATCACCACCGCAATAACAACACAAACAAACTCGAATCTAGGTGGGGGTAAGAGGAAAGGGAAGTAAAAACTTCTAAGGAAGTAGGCTAAAGAAGAGCTGACAGTTAACAATGCCATAAAATGAAAACATTTTAAGCTACAGCATGAGCCAAAGCAAGCAGTATTAAGCAATGCATTTTAATTAGCATAACCATGGCAGAAACCATCTGGCATGCAGTGCAGACAAAACAAAACGGGGCTGTAATCGAGATACTTGTTGCTCCAATATTAAGTTTTAGGTCATAATTTAGAACTATGAGTGTAAAAAAATCAAACACCTATTATTAAAAATGAAAATTACTGGGTGTGTTCTTAGTAAATTAGATGAATTCTGATTTTTTGCAACTAAATACTAATTTAGAAGCTCATTTATTTTACATTTTTTATAGTTCCTTGATATGTGCATACTTATGTTACACAGGGTAGTAAAGAGAAAAAGAAACAGAAAAGAGGGGCAAGATGCCTGATCAAGAAATCTGAAACCCAAAACGATGGCTTTAGTATTCAATTCTGTAACAAATTCTGGAACTTTTCATGACTTATGATAGAAAACAAGTAACATTTAAAAAAAACCCTTTCTAAGTAAGAGCAACAAAAGGAATACACGATAGCCTAGGCTGATCTACCTCCCACTGCTGAAAAAGAAAGGGTGGTTGGAATAGTAGCTTACAGGTCAATTCAGTTGTTTCTACAATAATGTCACTAAAACAGAATCCATCTCTTCAACAAGCTGCTCTATTAAGTACAGCCGGTTTTCTGAGCTGGTATGTGAAAGACATCAGAGTTCCTCCAGGGACCGGGGGCTTAGGTCTCAGTCACTCCTGTGGTTTTTCTTACCTGTTTAAGCAAGGTCGGGGTTTTCCTGACTTTAGCTAGCTACTCTGATTATTCAGTTTTCCAAACTTCCCGGAAATCGCAAGTAAAAATCAACACTACCTTTTCTTAGAGACATCTCTTAACTAAAATGTTAAAAATTCTGAGATCCATAGCTTTGAACATTACAAATTGTGGGATAATGTGCTCTTTATGTGTAAAATGTGTAAGGTTTTTGAAATCTGAATATCATTTTACTCTGCAGTACTATAGTACTGCTTCAGAGTAAACCAAACATGGAATTTTAAAACATATTCTTATTTGGGCTGCTGCAAATTTCACATTCCTTTACTAATACTTTTTAGAGCCAGGGCCATTGTAGAACAAGTGTCAAAACTGCATAGTTCGACCCACACATAGAAGTCCTGAGGTATTACAGGTGCATTACTACTTAACTCAAGAGACCACTAAATTGATGAATACTCGTTAGCCAATGGCTAAGGTTGTTTGCTCTTCCTTGTGAAGGATGGAAGATCAAACAAAAAACAAGATTTGAATTTGTTAACCTAGAACTAGGTTTAAGCAGTTCAGTCATAATAATAAAGTATTTTTTAAAAATTCTTTATACCCACGGACATAGACGATAGTGTGAAGGCCAGGAGAAGGGAGGACGGGTGCTGGGTGAAGGTGGGCAAAGAGGGGAAAGTGGGGGACAGCTGTAATAATGTCAACAGCTTAAAATTTAAAAATTATTTTGAGCAATAGTGTGCATTTAAAAAATTTTAAAACTTAAAAATGCCAGGAGCAACCAATACTTCAAAGAAGATATATTTGTGTACTGTAAGTAAATACACATAACAATTTTTGTCATGCTTAAAAGAATGCACTTATTTAAAATGTCAGTTTGTTTAAAATATATTAGATTCAGTATATTGCTTTGGCCAATGGAAGTGTTACTGAAACTGTAATACCTATCCATAATAAATACAATAAAAAATATAGCTATATTTTTAAAAATGCTTACAACTGGGATCTAATGTATTACCAGTTTAGATATATCAAATAAATATCTGGTAATAAAACATGGAGCTTGTGGGAAACTGACTTTAAAGAAAAAAATTCTGGAAGGTATTAATAAATTAGGAGAATAAATGTGATCCTCCTTTATAATAACTATGTCCACGATATTGGACATATATATCCACAACATGGACATATATGTCCACGGTATGTCCAAGATAAGAGAGGTTCTCAAAGTATGGCTTATATTGTATTTTTAACTATAAAGTACAACTTAAGAACAAGTTNTTTAAAATATATTAGATTCAGTATATTGCTTTGGCCAATGGAAGTGTTACTGAAACTGTAATACCTATCCATAATAAATAAAATAAAAAATATAGCTATATTTTTAAAAATGCTTACAACTGGGATCTAATGTATTACCAGTTTAGATATATCAAATAAATATCTGGTAATAACATGGAGCTTGTGGGAAACTGGCTTTAAAGAAAAAAATTCTGGAAGGTATTAATAAATTAGGAGAATAAATGTGATCCTCCTTTATAATAAATATGTCCACGATATTGGACATATATATCCACAACATGGACATATATGTCCACGGTATGTCCAAGATAAGAGAGGTTCTCAAAGTATGGCTTATATTGTATTTTTAACTATAAAGTACAACTTAAGAACAAGTTAGTACCTGGCGTGTACGTCTAACTGTTCCAGTTCCAGTGCTTGCAGTCTCTTATTAAAAGAAAGCAAAACTGATTAGGTTAATATTGGACATCTGGGGGGAAAGACAGTAAGAATACTTAATGAAATGTATTACTGAATACTGTTTCCATTTGGACAGCTTGCTGCTCTCTAAATTAAGTGTAGAATTAAGGTTTCCTTACTCATAAGGATCCATGTCATGAAAGAGGGTCTCCTGGCTGCAGAGCTTCCTTGAATGCAAACCCGGAGGAGGTATGAGGCAGAACTACTCTTCTTCCCTGACTCAGACTGAAGAGGAGAGAATGGACACGTGTGGTTTGGATCAAAAGATCTAGGCTGGAACACCGCCTGTGTGACCAGGGGAAAGACACTCAACACCCTCAGACCTCAGTTATCTGTATATGGGTAAAAGAGCTATACCATGCATCATTTTACCTGATAATCCTACTCATAAGACTGTTCTGAAGGTCAATTAAGATCATGTATTTTCAACTACTTTACAGAACACACGGAGCATATATCTAACCAGGGTTTCTTAGCATTGGCACTGGTGACATGCTAGGCTGGACAAAAATCTTGGCTGTGGGAGGATGTCTGGGACAGGGTAGGATGTTTAAAAGCATCTGTGGCCTCGGCCTACTACATGCCAACAGCACCTGCCACTTGTGACAACTGAAAATGTTTCTAGACAATGCCAAATGTCCCCTGAGGGGCAAATTTCTCCCTAACAGAGGAGCACTGAGACTTCCCTTTCCCTCTCTCCCTGATGGTGTACAGGATTGGCTATATCGCCCACTCTGTTTGTGTGTGTGATCTTAATGCCTACTCGTAAGTCTTGGATTAAGATTATACTACATTTGACCCTGGCTGGTGTAGGTTAGTGGATTGAGCGCAGGCCTGAGAACCACAAGATCGCGGTTCGATTCCCAGTCACGACACATGCCTGGGTTGCAGGCCAGTTCCCAGTAGGGGACTCATGAGAGGCAACCATACATTGATATTTCTCTCCTTCTCTCCTTCCCTTCCCCTCTAAAGATAAATAAATAAAACATTTAAAAAAAAGATTATACTACATTTGCTTAAGTTTCCTGACTCCCTCAAACGAAATAATATTATGTTGCCGCTTGGTTAAAATATTATTCCCTTAAACACAGTACCTTTCAGCATGAAGGTAAAATGATGACAAGTACTTGCTAACTTTGAAGATAGCCCCTGACTCAATAAATAAAATAGGTTAATTCTATTCTCTGAAGAGCAATAGTGATGATGCACTACAAATTACTTTGATAACCAGAAAAACTAAGATAGAAATTGTATAATTTATTTCATATGTATTTTTAATTTATACAGATTTTATATGTATACTAGTTCCTGATCACTGGACCTCAGTAATAGTTTGTTCATTTGTTTAACAGGCATACATTTACTAAACACTATGGATGAGAGTGCTGATCCAATCAGCACTAAATAAGAGTCCTGACTGCTGTGGCTTGGTGGGTGGAGCATCCTTCTGAAAACTGAAAGGCTGCGGGCTGGATTACCAGTCAGGGCACACACCTGGGGTGTGGGCTAGGTTCCTGGTTGGGAGCAAGCCAGAGGCAACCTATTGATGTTTCTCTTGCACACTGATGTTTCTCTCCCTTTCTTTCTCCCCGTCTTTTCCTCTCTAAACATAAATAAAATCTTAAAAAAAAAACAAACCCAAACTAAATAACATGTCCTGGCTGGTGTAGCTCAGTGGATTGAGTGTGGGCCGGAGAACCAAAGGATCGAGGTTCGTTTCCCAGTCAGGGCACATGCCTGGGCTGCGGGCCAGTTCCCAGTAGGGGATGCACGAGCGGCAACCATACACTGATATTTCCCTCTCTCCTTCCTTTCCCCTCTAAAGATAAATAAATAAAATCTATAAAAAATACTAAATAACAAAGACATCATCTCTATCCTCAGGTTTCAGTTTACTAGAGGAGAAAACAACCACTAGGTATCCCACTGTAACATAGCAGTATGCTAAACGCACAATTGCAGGCAAAGTACAGAGTGCTGGGACATTCTCCCAAAGTACACCCATGAGTGTGTGTGGGAAAACTGTACAGTTTCTTATCAAAATTTTGGTAAAGGAAAACCTAAAGCAGAAGGATAAGGAAATGATAATTTGGATAACATACATTAACCAATACCTTGAAGGTCACACATAACATTTAAGTTTCTATCAAAAATGGTGATTCAGATTCTATCCATGAAATCATCACTACAGGAAATAAAAGTAATTTACCAATTTGAGACACCGAGTACCATGTGTGAGTTAGGTACAAAAACAAGTAATTTGCAAGAAGATTCTCCTGACAATACACAAGAATTGGAAATGACCATGATTCTTTGGCAAGATACCATGCAAGACAGCAAATCTCACTTAATTAACTTTGCATCTATTTTCTAAGTTAAGGCAAAATCGTATTTAGCAACTCTCTTTTCTCAACTTCATATTTCACTTGCTACCAACAGAAAGAGGCTGGGATAGAAAGCTTAGAGGGAGCCCCAAAAGTAGTGACTAAGGAAGAAGAGGAGCCAAGGGTAACAAATACTTTTAAATACAAGTAGTTGTTTCCTCTTTCTGCTGGGTGCAAAACAGGTCTGGGTTCAATTTAGCTACTCACCTAAAAGCTGAGAGGAAGTTGATAAAGTCTGGGCTGGCATTCTCCCTTCTGTGAAAAGGTTTACTTTGCCTTCTAGTTTATCCTCATTTTTGGATATCTGAGGTATCCTGTCAAGCCCACTTCAGTGTAGATAAGTGTATACAGTTCTCAATCTGTCTCCCTAATTACTGCATGCAAGGTATCTATTTTCATGTCCTATAAGAATTGGAGCAAGAAGCATTTTATAAGTACCAGGGATCATTATTCCGGTTCCCCAGTTATTAGACCAACTCAGGTGGTCTATGATACCTGATACGACGATCTCAGGGACATCCAGAATGTTGCCAAATGAAGCGGTTTTACGGTGGCCCGGTTTAGGCTTGGAACAGGCTGCAAAAACATATATATAGAGTATACATGCAAACAACCACAAACGGTAACACAAAACAATAAATTACAAAAACAGAATAGTTTTCCAATAGTTATGTTAATAACACTCCATGCAGAAAGGCATGCAGAACTATCTGACTCTTCATCCATGCTCAGAAAAGGTGGGATAAAGGAGCACACAACTACCAATACAGGATGTTTCACACATTGGCTTTAATTAGCAAAAGGGAGAAAAAAAACCAAAATGCACAGAGACAAACAAAGCTGCAGGGTAATGAGGAAGCCAAATTCAAACATGTTCATAGAAACAATCTACCTAGTGAAACTACTGATATGTGATGGGGCGGGGGGTGGCTAGGGTGGAGGCAGGAAAGAAAAGAAGTGTTTAAATAAATAAGCTGCCATGTTTGTTTTAATGACAAAAATACAGAGATATATGTTCAAGTTAGGTGTTTCTTGGAGTGTATTACAAAGTAAAACTCATTGATTTAAATAATTGTTGAATCAAGGTATAAAATGTATAAGCTTTTATAATTATAAATAGTATACTACTTCTGGTAAACTGAGTATTTATTGTGGTCTCCAAAGTTAAGGACACAGTCCCACTAAACATAAATAGTGTTGAAAAGCTGGAGAATACGAGGCTTTCAAAGTAAGGCATTGCACTAAAAAAATCTGAATTGTGTAGAATTTAATGGCTGTTCTACATTTAGGCAGAGAAAAGGACAGGGTCATTTAAATGTGTGGTTATCTTTCCCCTAGTGAACTAGCACTTCTGTAGAAAATAATTAGAAACCAGTACCTGACTAGAAAATTGACACTAGCAGATATAAAGCAACAATCACAGCACTACTTCCTGTTTTGGGGTCACAGTCACTATTTGGCAGGTTGGCCTTCAATGATATCCCCAAAGTGGGAAAGATTCCCCAAAATGTGAGGGTATATCCACACTCATCTGACATTACAGTGAGACTCCATCCCTGCACAGAAACCCTTCTGACTCGTGGAGACCAGGAGAGCTGGTCAGTGGCTTGTGACTTCCAATCAACTCGACTGTTTCTGAAGCCCAATCTGTGTGGCAGAGATGCTCACGCACCACTGATCATCATTTTCCCCTTCTTAGCAACGGAGACCTTAGTTCTACTCAGGACTGCAATGTTCCCACGTAAAACTCCACAGATCCTTCTTTTCATTGGAACCATGTGTGGTCAACAGCATGTATTTGGAAGTTGTTCTGAGAAACTTCTGGAAAAGCTCGGGCATGTGCCTTTTTGGCCTTTTCTTAACTTTCCCTTCCTGCGGTCTGGACTGTGTGGGTATGATGACTGGAACTGTAAGAACCACCTGGAGCACAAAGTATCCCTGAGGACGGAGGTTACCCCATGAGGATGGTGGCACAGAGGGGCGGAAAAGAAGGAATCCAGTTGCTTAATGACTATGAAGCCGACCTCCAGATTTGTTTAAGTGTGAAAAAAAAATTGTATGGGTTAAAGACATTGTTATTTTAGATGTCGTTTTATCAACCTAATTCTAATACTAAGTAATAAAATCAGTGATCATAATTAGTCGAAGGCAAGTATAGTATAATGATCCTCTGGACAACTTCTTTTTGAGAAGAACTTCACACAAAATGATAATATTCAACTTAAAAAACCCAAATGAATGACAAAAGACCTAAAAAAAAACCTGGTTAGCGAATTTAAAAAATATATATACATACACATATATAGTTAAAAGACTAGAGGTAAATCCATAAAAATGTTGTGTTTATTTCTGAGTGGGACAACTGTGAAAGACTAAGTTTTTTGTTTATATTTCCAAATTTTTCACAACAGAAATATATTTACTTTTAAAATCAGCTCCCTTCCACCTCTGGGATGGGAAAAAAGCAAATTAAACCAGCATTTCTAAAATGAAACCTGGTTAGAAAGAAGGGTAGACATTCACTCAGGTACTAAGACATACAATATTTTTGTGTGACTAGTCCTTCCATATTTAATCATTTTAAGAACTGACAAAATGAAATTTAAATGTTAGCTTTTTCAAGATCAAATTAAATTAGCATGATCTTTTATTTTTACAATTAAAAGGATTAACCACAACCAACTTAGCTACCTTTGCCATTGGCAGGAAGAGCCGACAGTAAGGCCACAGCATGTGACTCTGGGATTCATTTTTTTCTAATTTCTAAACAAAATATTTGGTAATTTGAGTTCAGCACCAAATTCTAGTAGAGTCACTCAATAACTTCTAAAACATTCTGGTTTTGATAAAATGTCAATTTCTCATATAGATTTTATGCTCGTATTTGCACTGAATTACATTTGCTTAATTTTATAAGTCATATATTCCTCATTTGGAATGTTAGAGAAATGTATAAATTATGCTAGAACCTTAGAAAGTATATTGTAAGCTACTTCCTGCTTTAAAAAATTTTAAGACACAAAACCCCGTTGTTCTCACTACTGAAACAACTGAAACTGCCATTTTCACTTGTCTTCGTACTTTTACTTCCTTTTTACCTGTGGCCGCAGCAATCCTGGCTTCTACTTCGGACATGTCGGCACTCATCCTCTTGCCCTCGGAGGTTGGGGGCAAGCTCTCTACGCTGCTCCCACGGGAAGCTCCCAAGCTTAACCGGCCAGATTCACTCTGTTAAAATTACAGGTCAGTTTGAATTACTGCAACTCTTTAGACTTAAACTGCTAGACAGCCGAGGAGAAGAAAGGATACTCACAGGGATTCTTATAGGTTCTGTTGTTTTTCTGAGAGTAAAGGCACGTTTCCAGGGAGAGGGAGCTACAGGGCTAAGGGAGAGCGAGCTGCAATAGTGACTGGCCTTTCGAAAGGGCAGTCACTGGAGTTTGGAGTTAAATGCTCCAATTATTAGTTAACCTACATGTAAATGCTTCAGGCAAGATGAATAAAATCATATCTTAAAATATTTTTAAACCAATAATAGAAAAATATAATATATCTGAACAATATGAAGTGATACATTTAGGATAACTCTTTTAACTGAGTAGTATAGCCAAGAAATTGCCATTTTATAGTTTTCAGTATCAACCATTAAAGTCAGGGATCACTGAAGGGAGGAGCTGCACGGTTAGCAAAGGCAGCGATTATCAGAAAGAAAAACAATTTGGTACAAGGAGGTTCTCATTGTATGTCTCAACTCCTAAGCTTATGTTTCAGGCACAATGTTCAGAGTTTGTATAGTGGAGGATAGCAAATTATTTCAGCTGGTATTACATTATGACTCCTACTGAGGTTACCAAATGATTTTACTTTTAATTACAAAACAAACCTGTTGCTTTGCTTGATTTTTCAATAATTTTGATTCTAGGCGTTTAATAGTATCATTTGTGGAAGGAACTTGCTCCATATTAGTGTCACTTTTATTACTGGTATTTGTAGAAGCGATGTCCATGAATGAGCCTAGGAAGACAGAAACATTTATGATTATAAATTGGGAATAATATAAATACTTCATTCAATAGTAAAATAAATTCTTTTCTAAATTAGTTAAGACATAAATAGAAATAACTAATACTTTCCAAGCTACTAAAGATAGCCCCCAAAATCCATTTTAAATAAAATTTAGGAATAGCACAAAAAGGGGACCCAAATGCCTCATAGCTGGCTCACAGTCAAAGATGCCTTTAAAACTGTTAGTCTGAACCAGTAGTGTGAAATGGTTATTAAGATGAGGAAACCATGGCTGGAATGAGTCCGAAGGGGCTATCAGGAGGTTATTTTGGAAAATGATGTTTCAGTTATTAGAATTCAAGTATTGGATATGAGAATGGAGTTCAGGTCTGTGATGGATCAAAACACCAGCAGATAGATAGTATATAAACTCATGATATTAACAAAGATTACCAAGGAAATGAGGCCAAATACCAAGCAAAGAGGCCAAATTACTGAGCTCTGGGAACTCTAACATTTATAGGCTGGGAAGACAAGAAATAACCAGTGGACAAGACCATCAGAATAGCGCCCAGAGGTCTAAGGCAAAATTCAGGCTAATATGGTATCCTGAAGATCAACTGAAGAAAGTCCTATAAAAAGGAGAGTGTAATGAACTGTATCGAATGGTACTGACAGTCAAATAAGATGAGAACTAAAAACCACTCATTTAGTTTCAGTAACTTAGAGGTAAGTGGTGATACCTTGACAAATGCAAAACTGGAGCAGTGGTATAATAAAAGCCTGAGGGGAGTGGCCACCAGAGACAATGGGAAGAGAAGCTAAAGAACAAATACAGCTTCTATATGCTCTGGGAATGATACCAGTAGAAAGGCTGAAACTGATGACACAAGAGACAGAAGAATTGCTGGAATGGGATTTAATGCACAAGTTTACAGGCCTGCCTTTGGCTAAAGGCAGAGACAATCCAGCCACACCAACAGAAGAGAATGTGGAGCTCCTTCACAGGTAGTGAAGGAGCCTGTGGAGGCCATCTTCCGATTAATCCAGTTTTTCTCAGGGAAACAGTAAACAAGGTTGGCTGAGAGTGAGGAGTGGGGAGGAGGTATTTAAAGTTTGAGAAGAAAGGCTAAAATATAAAACTAAGTCATCTAGGAGAGGGAAGAGGGACAAAAATAAAGTACAACTGTCCAAAGCAGTAAATAGGCATTTGAGGACGGTAAGAATGTGTCATCTCCAGCCACATCCAGCTGCACTGACACAGGCAAGGAGTAAGTGGAGAGTCAGATTTAACTAGGCTTTTGGTTTAGCCAAGCAAGCCTGAGACACGGCTAGAGGGTCTGAGGATTATGCCCAGCGGAATTATAATAACAGCTCGGAATTAAGTAGAGGAGAAAAAGAAGAACCTAAGAGGACTGAGGGTCAGTGAAGAGGTGAAAGAATCAAAGGGCTGATGGTCACAGTATAAAAACAGGGACAGGGTTGAAGGTAGTAGTAGAAACAAAAAACAGTAACAATTTTTCTA
This sequence comes from Sturnira hondurensis, assembly GCF_014824575.4. Taxonomy (NCBI): domain Eukaryota; kingdom Metazoa; phylum Chordata; class Mammalia; order Chiroptera; family Phyllostomidae; genus Sturnira; species Sturnira hondurensis. The sequence goes on along the minus strand of NW_028098001.1, from coordinate 4,793,008 downwards.
AGTTACAGTATTACTTCTACTTTCTTTTCTGATGAACATACACTACGAATCCCACTACTACTTCATGAAAACTGAAGAACTCAAAACTAAAACAGTAGAAGAGTATCTACAGACTCTTCTACAAAGAGCAAAAAAATAGGGTGCGCATGGTGAAGAAATAGGTTGTTACGTACATTTAGAATAATTTCTAATACTATTTAATACAGCAGTATTTATATAAAAGCTCTTCAGAGAAGAAATGACATTCACAGCAGCATAACAGCCAACATTTCTGCATATGGCTATGGAAGAATTCCGAGACCTCGAAGCAGGTCTTCGGTAACTCTTTCAATCTGGGACCTCCACGAAGAAGGACGCACCTAGAAACGCAAACTGAAGTCAATCGTATAAAACGAAGAAATTAAACTGCAAGTGGGGACATCATCCATTGCTTAACTATAATTTCATGGGATACAAAAAAATTTAGTTATTACTCTTCCAATCCATCTATTTACCTGTACTGGTGGCGGAATTGCTCTGTCCTTCATCCGAATACTGACAAGGGTATTGTAATGGCTCATCTGCTCCTGGAAAGTACTATATATATAAGAGAAAGTAAATCCAATTTAAAATTTCTTTAATACAAATTAAAATCCTGTAAAAATTAACAAGTACATCTGACTTATTTCATTTTCATGAAATTTGAATGTAGCAAAGATGCTATTTTACTTTCCTTAAGGCATAAACTGAATTTGTAGACACCTAAGGTTTTGACTTTATAAAGATGACGATAATGTGTTCCTTTCCTGAATTTCAATCGTGATCAATGCCACGTATTATACCTAAGAAGCTACTTCACACAGAGACCAAAGTCTTGAAGAAAACAGCAATATTTCTCAAAGGGATTATATGAAATACAATAATATTATCATTCCTTGCAATTATATAAGACAGAGTTATGTTCTCACAGCAGTGAAGTAAACTTCCAAATTATTGAAATGACTGTTAGTCTGACAACTGAGATTGGTGTGCCAAAGAATAATTGTTAAAACTAATATTTTAAGTAAAAGGAACAGGCTATGGATATCCCTCTATGAACTGGACATGTAATATTAGGGATATTTATTGCACAAAAATTAGAATTTAGGGGAAAAAAGATTACCTTCTCATATTAGACAAAATATGTATTAAGCACAACTGCAATTTGAACAGTTTGTATATCCCAATGTTTAAAGGTATCTGACTACAGAGACTAAGTTGCTTCTTTATGAACATATCTTTAGGGCCCAGAATTCTATATATAGCTGGTACCCAGATATGATGGTAAGTTTTAATCACATTAGTTTGAGCTGACTTGCCTGAATTTTCAACAGAATGAACAAATTAAATCTTTGGCCATTTAGGAAATCACTTAGCTATATTTAAGGCAATTGAAAAGTTCTACTTCAAATCATTCTGAAATTCAAGTACTTTTATTAAGTACATTAACTTTTAAAAGTCAAAATACTGCTTGACAGATTTTGTTAGTGAACCAAAAACAAGAGGCCTAAAATTATTCAAATAATTCTAGAAGTACTTCATTTATAGACCAGAAAATTTTGCTAATTATTTAAAAGAGTTGTTCTAAATTTAAAAAATTCTATAAATTCTAGAAAATAGTAACTTTTTAATAGCAAATGGAAGACTGAAAATGTGCAATGAGAAAACAAAAGGTCAAAAAAATCACTTAAATAAATGTCTTGGAATGCAATCTCTCTATGGCCCTGTATAAATAACTGCTTGATGAAGATTCACACTAAAGAAAATTAAAAACTTAGTTTAGCAAGTATTTAGAGTAATAAAATACCTAAGTCCTATAAAGTATTTAGAGATCAACTAACTCAGCTACTCTCATATTACAGATTAGGCAACAGGCCAGAAACAAACACATTTATCCACTAAGTTAAGCTGGAGGAAAAAAAGCAAGTCCAGAAATCCATTTAGCCAAAAACCTATCTAGCTGCCTTTTCATTATAAAGAACTAGACTTTTCCCCCCAAATAATGTTTCCTCCTCTGATTATGAGTAATAAATGCCCTTTGAGACTTGGAAAATATAGAAAAGTATAAAGCAAAAATCAGCAATAAAGTCCTTTTATCTTAAAACTCCATTAAAACTCAGTATATATCACATTCCCCTAAACCCAAAGCCCCTCAAAAGAAGGATTATACCCGCATCAAGTGAGTCATTATTTTCACAATTTCCTCCATTGAAGGGCGCTGAGAAGGATCTTTAGACCAACAGCGAGTCATCAGGCTCTCAATGGGCTTTGGTAAATTTTTGATCAGCGGTGGTCGAGTACCTAAATTAAAAATGAAAGTAGGGTGGGAAAGAATGTATTTACCCAAAGAATATTGTCAGCGTTTTATACGTATTTCTAAATTAGTGTTTATTTTAGAGACCTTGTAATTTAAGATTTTTTTTTGGAGTAATTAAAGTACATTTCTTCCTTTGGTCGTTTAGGGTAATAGTGTATTTTCATTAAGAGAAGATACACCATTTCGAACGTTAAATTAAAAATTTTATATGCAGTATGGCAATAGTAAGACTAAGAATTAATAATATTTCATTTGTTACAAATTTTCTTTTAACAAATAATAATGGCATTGTGTGTGTTTTATTAAAAGACAAATGGAATGGTACTTTGAGATGATCTTACTTGAACTATAGTTTCAGATTCATTACAAAGTTTCAAATAAGTTTGAGAAATCATCTTCCATACCTAAACAGCCATCTCCAAATGACTCTTTTGTGGGGGCAGACTTTTAGGCTGCTATGAATCAATCATTTCACTAGCTGAAAACTGCCAACGTCTGTATAATTATCAAAACTGTAACATTATCAGTAAGGTCCATAACTTAAAGAAGGTCTCAAATACAATGAAATCTTTGCAATTTTATCAGTTAACAAGTTAGTTCTTTTATCCCTTACCACACTGCTGTTCAGTTATCATCTACTGACAACTGACAGTGAGAGAAAAATGCTCTAGCATTCTCTACAGTGACATTAAAGGAAAATGAAAGGTAGTACAGAAAATTGGTAAAGGGGAAAGATCACTGAGGTGACGGTACTGTTTGGTAGGTCTACGGATGACCTAAACAGCTGGAGATATATGTGTTTTTATCACTTGTAGACTAATGTATTAAAATGCCAGTAATCAGAGTTATTATAATCAAGTGACAGAAATTAAGTAACAGAGAGTGATGTTAAAATTTTGTAAAGTTAAGCAATTTTCCTTCATGAAGAAGCTTATTTTCCCAAAGCAAGTATGAAGTAACTTGATCAATGAAGAAGACGAACTCTTAACATCATGGGTGGTTAAAAACATTCTAGGGAGGGATATAAAATGAACAGAAGGGATATAAGGACATTGAATCTAAGTCACCATAACTTAAAAATGAGCACTGGAGTCAGAAAGATGTGGACTGAATCCCAGCAATATTAGTTACTTATCTTGTGACCATGGGCAAGTTACTTAACTTCTCTAGGTCTCAGTTTCCTAATCTGTAAAACTGTAAAATGAGGCAGTAATAGTATTTGCCTCATAAGGATGAATGAGAAGATATTAAAATATACACAAATCACTTTGTGTTTTACCTTTCTGAACAGCTTAAGTAACAACTCATTATTTTTTCCCTTCTCTTCTCAGTGAGACCCTTGTGATCCTCAAGGGAAAAAAGGCTATAAGCTCCCCAATAACCTTAACCACGTGAGAGATTTAATTAATTAGTCTATTTAATTTTAACATTTATTCCTCCACAGAGTCCAGTCCAATGCTTCTCTAGCCTCTGCAGAGAGCCAACCGAAGTAGCTGGCTCCCGGTGTCTCGTGAGGGCCTTTCCCAATCAGCACAGCCAGCAGACCTCCTGTAAACAAGGTCTTTCCCAATTGCACCCTCCGTCTTGTGTAAACACTGGGACCACTACTCAGTCCTGCCCTGCCTGAGTTTTGGGCTGTGGGGAGGGTGGGAAACTGATAGCAGAAAAGTATTCTGGTAACAAAGAGTTGTACATTTTAATGTTAAAGATAAACGGTCACCTACGGGGGAAATATATTAAAGAAAAATGTCTGTCCACAAACCATTATGAACAGCCCACATGATACGGAAAGCTGGGCCACCAATCTCATCAAAGGGTTTCCGACGTGTTATCACTTCCCAAAGGATAATACCCCAGCTGAAGACGTCACATTTTTCACTGTAATTGCTACCTAGAAAAAAAATGGTATAATTTCAGGACATTTTCCCACAGGTCTTACAGAAACAACTGTTTTCATAAATTTTAAGAATGGGCATCATGTACAAAAAATAAGAGGCGGCCACAAGTGAAGCTAAGAAGTCAACTCTTTTTGAAGTTTCTTAAGTCTTTACAACAAATACCCTTTCAAAAAATGTGCTCAGGACTGTTATGATAGTTTTTTTTTTTAAATATAGATTTTTAGAGAAAGAGAGGAAGAGGGGGAGAGAGAAACACTGATTTGTTGTTTTACTCATTTATGCATTCATTGACTGACTCTTGTATATGCCCTGACTGGGATCGAACCCACAACCTTGGTGTGTCAGGACGACGCTTTAACCAACTGAGCTACCTGGCCAGGGCCTAACGAATACTTAATGAATTAGGTATTAATAATGAACTATAAAATCTACTTTAGAAAGTTTGTCATTTTCTACTTTTTCATCAAGAGACACAGGCCTTATCTTTAAATAAGACATACTTTTTCTGGGGCAGAGAATGAAATACTTGTATATCCTTTTCCAAAATATTTCCTTAAATTTTTTCCACCATCTGAGAATGAGGATCAGCTGCATACCTGCTTGAACCTGCATGGAAGGTGCTGGACAACTTAAATCCTCCCAGGAGATTTAAGATCTACAGCTATACTCAACACCTCCTCAGACTTTAGTAAATGCTTTATAACTACATACCACGTAGACATAAAACCAGGCACAAGATCATAAACACATACTGAATTTACATGGAGTAATAAGACAGATTATCAATCACGTCGTGCTTGTCATTTTACCTTCAAAAACTTCAGGCGCCATCCAAGCAGCACTCCCCTTGTTATTGGTCATGTGTGTCTGAATGTCACAGGCTGTACCAAAATCACAGATTTTTAAAACTGTCCCTCCTGCAACCAGCAGCAAGCTGTTAAAAACAAAACAAAAAACAAAGGTTTAAGACTAATATTTGATTGTACAATAAGGGACATTTGTGGAAACGGGATTAAGCACAATGTCACCATTAAGCTTCTGGGAAATGTTACCTGTTCGCTCTAACAGCTTATTAAAGTTCAGAGGATTATCAGCAACAATTAACTGATCTTAATCTAGTTCTCTGAGGAAGACTGCTAGACCCACAGCTGGATGTCTCCATCTCCATCTCCACAGTCTTTCCTGATACTACTTCTCTCTGGGCCAAAATAAAACATGGGGTTTAAAAAACTTGGAGTAGTCAACAAAATGGTGCCCCCAGAGGAAGATCAATGCCTTTATAAATCGCCTGCTGGCCCTATCCTTAAATTACCTATCCTGTGTTTTTCAAATTGCAAGCAAAAATTTAGTCATAAAATCAAAATCATTAAAATCCAGATGACAATCTGGAAAGCCAGATCACAAAATCAGCTCAGTAGACTATGAGAGCACCTTAAAAGTAAAACAATACACTGGGGGGCGGGGGTGAGGAGGAAATGCAGATTACTGTAATTGAAGAATAATAAAGTAATTAAAAAATAAAATACAAACTATCAAAGGACATTACAACAAGTAAGATTTATTGTTTCATGAAAACTGTTTCAGTTAACACATTATAGTCTGTGAAGTACGTCATGCTCTGGATCATGGTCTAAAAGTTGTTGCAAATCTTGTTCTCGTTAACCTTACGGTGAGCAAAAATGAGTCTTTAGCCTCATGTAGAAGACTGGTTAGCTGTTCACGGACCCGTTTCCTCCCCCTCATGGGCACACTGATTTCCCAGGATTATAAGTAGTTAGGTATTCCAGCTAACAGAATATGAGTGGAAGCGATGTACTTCACATCCAAGCCTAGTCCATAAAGTTCCGCACATGTATATTCCTTTCCCTTTCCCATGGCACTGAATGCAAAGGATTCTGAACTACAAGACAGAAGGAGACTGGGATCCTGAACTGCCATATGAAAAAATGCCCACTAATCAGGAACAGCGACCCTGGAGTTCATATGATTGGGGCAAAAAAAATCCTGTACTGTTAAGCCATGAAATCCAAGTCTTACCTATTATAATAATGTTATGCTACATGATGTAAGAAAATGGTAACTATGTTGGTGTTGCTCTAACAAAAATCTAGTGTATTTGGTACTGGCTTAGCAGTAGGCAACAAAAAACCTGAAACTGGAGGCTGGAAAGACAGAGATCCATGCAGTGATGTGGAAAAACATTTGGTGAAATTTGTCTCCTGTAATAGTCTGGTTTTAAAGGACCAGAAAAGCTGATTGCTTCTATACTCCACTAGCAGGAAGTAAGACTGACCAAGTTCCATTAAGACTCAGTACTGTCCTGACCACTGTGGCTCAGTTGGCTGGGCAACGCCCTACAGGGCGAGAAGACCCTGATTTGATTCCCAGCCAGGGCACATGCCTGGGTTGTAGGCCTGGTCTTCAGCTGAGGTGCATGTGAGAGAGAATCATTCGATACTTCTCTCCCACTTTCTCCCTTTCTTCCACTCTCTCTCTAAAAATATTGAAATGAAATTTTAAAAAAAGACTCAGCACTGCAGCACTGAACAAATTAATAGAACTTCCTGCCTAAACTTGGTAACCTCAAGGCGTCTCCACATTCAGTTGAGAAAAATCACTTAGGCCAGGAATCATATTAACCAAATCCAAGACTGTGTGTAAGTAAGAATTCTGTTAGTGTCACAGATGCATGGAACTGAGTAGAATCAGGGAAATCAAAAGCCTACTGCAGACATTTCATTGCTAAGGACACCACTAGTCTGGAATAAAAAAGCCTTTGGCCTCACATCGGTGAAAGGAGGAAGTGGGCTGTGATAGCTGTCCAAGTTGTGAGGGGAGCGTATGCCCCCCGAACCCAGTTCTGACGTGGCTATGGAGAACGGACAGGGACGAACCTACAAAAGAGTAGAGCTAGGAGTCTTGGGCAATGGATAAGGGAGTTCGGCTACAGGGCCAGGATCAGGGTCTGACCAAGAAAGTCTTTCACCTCCAGGGCAGAGGGACCAGACCATGCAGGCCCTCCTCCCTACAAACCAGTAACTACTGTATGCCTCCATTCTCCTCTCCCCAAAGGAGGCTTTTACTGATTGTCTTCTACCATTTCAGAAAACTTTCTGAAATGAAGATTCTGCATGTGATTGTGTTTCGGGGAAGGGAATGTGAAGGTGAGAGATAATTTGTCTTTTTAATTCATTTAATTTAAAGGCTGGGAGGAGCCACATCCAGACTGGTTGGAGAGGACTGCACATCATCCCGAGACGCTGGACAGTGAGCTGGATGGTGACCAAGAGTGCCTCTGGGGTGTTTAACTAGCAAAGGGCAGTGAGTGGTTCTACCTGTGGGAAAAGTAGAAAAGATCCTGGGACCAGAAAGTAGACATGGCTGGGACTGGCCAGCTGCTCACCAAACCCACCGCTTCTTCTGGAACATACGATTCATTTCCTACCTTCTCTTGCACAGGTAGGTGTGGCTAAGATTGAGTTGTGGCCACTGGTATGCGGGGAGAAGGGACACAGGTCATTTCTAGACCTGGCTCAAAAAACTTCTCATATACATCTCCCTTCTCTTTATCTGTTGGTCCCTCAAGTCCTGGAGGATGGCGGAAGTACTAGATGAAGGAGACCCAAACTAGATCCTTAAATTACCATATGGAAGGTCATCTACCAAATATGAATGAATACCTGTTTTGGATGTCACAGGAGTGAAATAAATTTCTATTATGATAAGCTTCAGACTGCCTATAGTAGCTAGTGTTAAAACAACTAATATACCCAAGTATTTAGATTTCCTTAACAAACGGATACACACACAGTCTTAAGGTTTATACCCAATGCAACTTGTTATTCCTATAATGAAAAACACAAAGCATTCTGAATGTACAAAGTGAACGATGAAAGTAAAAGGTAATTTTTGTGTTTATGAAAAAGGTGCCATTTAGAAATGTAGATGACTACACCCTTATCTAAAAGACGTGCGCACACGTGGGTTACTCCGCAAACCAATGGGAACAAGTCTGCATTCCGAAGCCCCTCTGATCAGATCACCTGACATGCAAGACGCTCCTTCAGAGCAGACATGCACTTTAATGCACGTTCACTGGTTTTACTTCACCACCCCTTTGTGAATCTTGTATTTGCCTTCTAAGTCGTTTTCTTTCTTCCTCAAATACCTTTAATGAAGACCTGCTTATAGTGAATTTTCTCAGGTTTTGTTTCCAAATGTCTTTAGTTCACTCCCTTCCTCCTTAAAAACAACTTAAGGCAGACACACTCCTGGATAGTTAACTCTTTTTTTCTCAGCTCTGTGAAGTTGATTCCAGTCCTATGGCTTCCCTTTTGGCGTTGGAAGTACACTTCCACCTGACTGCCAAGCCTTTGTAGGTCATCTCTCTTCTGTTTAGCAGATTTTAGAATCTCCCTTTGTTTTTGTTGTTCTGTAGGCTCATTATGGTATGTCATAGGGTAGATTCCTTTTCATTTATCCTGCTTAGAATTCTTACCTTTTATTCAGAAAATTCCTGGCCAATCCCCTTTGAAGTTTCTCCCCATTCTATTTTCTTCTCCCAGAATTATAATTATATACTCTTAGTCCTTCTCTTCCTTTTCTACATTTCTTAATCTGTCACTTTTTTCTCATCTGCCTGTTACCTTCTGGGTAAGTGCAGATATATCTCACAGCTCACTAATTCTCTTGTCATCTATTTTATAGCTCCTATTTAAAATTTTTAATTATTTCTAAATGTTTTATTTAGTCCTTTTGGCCATCTTTGATTTCTGATATTTTCATTTCTCGCACATTTTACTCTATTAAATTTTTTTAAAAATGTTTTATTGCCCTGGCTGGTGTAGCTCAGTGGATTGAGTGCGGGCTGCAAGCCAGGGGGTCGCCAGTTCAATTCCCAGTCAGGGCACATGCCTGGGTTGTGGGCTGGGTCCCTGGTGGGGGCCACGTGGGAGGCAACCACACAGTGATATTGCTCTTCCTCTCTTTTCCCCTCACTTCTCTTCTCTCTAACAATGAACAAATAAAACCTTAAAAAAAAAAAGAACCCAAGCCACATTTCTGTATTATCCCTGTGAACACACACAAGGTGTTAGAATTAAAATGCATACATATCCCAGCTTAAACTTTATGTGCCTCTCAAACAAGGGTACAAAACCTTGCCAGTGTTATCAATGTATGCTGGGACAAGCTGCAGGGAGCCTACAGAGCCCCAGGTCAAAGTTACCCTGGGGTGTCTCCCTCGACCATCACTTTCACTCAGTTCTAAGTATTTTTAACACCCTAATATTAACTTTAAAACAAATCACGTAATATATGAAGTTGAACAGAAATTCATCACCCTAATATTAACTTTAAAACAAATCACGTAATATATGAAGTTGAACAGAAATTCATATGTAATTTTCCTTATGGCTTTTGTAGACCCTGTCCCTACTCCCAGATCTACTGAGGTAATATATATCATTACTCTGTTCTGGGCAGGCAGAAAAATTTGAGAAGCACCAATTTAGAGCATTAAAATGTTTAAGAATATCCAAATGTCAAATGATTCAATAGCATTTTATTTTCTAAAAACAGCTCTATAAATCAGGTCTTCCAAGTCTAAGACTGCTAATGAAGCCAAGAATAGTTTCTATTTTAAGTACTCACTTTCCTTAAGAGTATATAAGAAATGCTATTTATCTATTAAAAATAAAGAGGTAAATATCTGTATGAAAGATGTCCACGTAAGCAGAAAAAGCAACATTATGTACAGTATAATCCATAAATCCTCAAAAACAAAACAAAACAAAACAGTGGCTACTGCTGAGGAGTGAAAATGGGAGGCAGGAAAGACTGACTTTGTATTTTTGTATACTGTTTGAGTTTGTTTTTAATCATGAACATGCATTGTTTTAAAAACATTTAATTAAAGAAAACAAAGTAAAACCAATATAAAAGGTAAATCCTCATTTTACATGTCCATTTTAAAGGAACTTTTTAAAATATTCAAACCATTTTACATTTATAAAGTATCTGTGGGAGGAGTATTATCTATGATTGTCAAAATGGCTTAATAAAAGACTTCCAGAAAACTTTCTGAAATGAAGATTCTGACTTTCCTAGGTGTGATATAATCCAGTACAATCACAAAGAAGCATACTCTTGCTCAGGTTTTCCTTCTGATGACAAACAGAAATAAAGACAGGGTAACATAATCCGCATCATATGCTGTAATAATATTAAACAGCAGTACATGGGGATTCATTGTAATTACAATTTTATATATTCTTTGTATATAATGTTGTACTAAAGTTCTAACTAGAGAGATTATTTAGAAAGTTAGTTTTCTTTTAGTCCAACATGACTAAGATAAGTCAGATAAACTACTAATTACATCTCCATAATGCCACACTATAATTTAAGTAGAGAGAACGCTAAATGCAAGTTACCTCTACATGCTCAACAAAATTTTTTCCCATTTCACTGTTCTTGTTCAAGCTCCTCCAGTATTCTTTATCAAAGATAAGAAGTCTATACCTGGTTTCCATGTTTTATCCTGGTGTGTTCAAGATATCACACTAATCTTTCTGAATGACTTTATATTATCACTATTACAAATCAGCACTCCTTTACTCATGTTAACAGTTCACCAACTCTGAGCACGGCATTCAAGGCTCACTGAAATAAGAACCTAAATTATTTTCGTAGGCTTACTTTCATAGAATTAGGACCCAAAACACATTTTTATTTCTTAAGTACATGCAAATTAACTTGCAAAAGGTAAATAAAATAGGGACATGAACACAAGCTGATCCTGTGTAAAACACCTCACCAAACCACCAGATGCCTTCTTTATATGCCATTTTGATGAACTCTTAGTAACCATATCTGTAGGTTTTCCAGAGACAAGATATAGCACATGTGCTTATATATAATTGTATATGAAAGCGCAGTCATTCCAAAGAATTTTCATTGCCCCAGTACATTCTAAAAAGTCGATTCTAATTCGTAAGCCCAATTTGTAGCCTGGGGTGGGGGTGGGGGGCGTGGTACAAAGACAATCTACACTACTACAGATAGAACCACAAGGAGGTTCCAAGAGGAACAAATGATCTGGCTCAGAGCTTTTATAAACGTGTTACTGGTATTTATTGGCAAAAGGAGAGTCCCTATCTACAAATGGTTTAGATTTAATTAGGACACATCTGGTTTATTTAAATAGGCTGGTTAAATAAAATTTAAATCCTAGAATTTATGGATTATGGTACATGGTTGGATAGTGAATGAGGGTAGTAATTTAAGCTGTGTAATTATGGAATACAAAAGATGTTAGAAAACTGAAATGACTTCCTTTCGAGATATTTTCACATATGTTAATAGCTAGTCACTTATTCCAAAGCCAAAACCTGCTCTGACACGGAAGGAAAGGGACACTTCAGGGAGCTGCATCCGATGGCTTCTCCAGGTAAAGGGTACTTTGTGCCTGATGCTTGCCTGTATCCTCTGAGTCAGTCAATTTGTTGCTGGAAAAGAGCAATATTTCCATGATTTTGCTTTGATAATTCAACTCTGTTAATACAAGTGGAAAGGAGAAAAAAAATAACAGGCTAAGTGATTTCTTCTTTGCTAACCAAGACGGGTTGCTGAGGAAAAATAGGGTTCACTAGTGAGAACAGTGGTTCCAAGAACTTGAGCCTGTGTAGAGTGTATCAGATTAGACGTGAGAGTTATAAGCTATACCCAAAAGGGACATTTTAACAATTTAAAGCAGTATTAAGAGAATGGAATAGTTAAGACTTACTCCCTAGGGAAAACCTCTTAGTGGTGGAGGACATATGGGGACTCTTTTACTCTGTCACAGTTGGATAAAGAAGAAAAAAATTAGAGGGGGAAAAAGATAATAAACACCATACATACGTTTTCTTTCATTGAATTCCTATACAAATAAGCGCCCCCCCCCCCCCCGCAAGTTTTAGCCTTTTAAAGTACTTCTTTAGGGCCCTGGCTGGTGTAGCTCGGTGGATTGAGTTCCGGCCTGTGAACCAAGGGTTGCCAGTTCGATATCCAGTGAGGGTACATGCCTGGGTTGTGAGCTAGGTTCCCAGTAGGGGGCACAAGAGGCAACCACAAGTTGATGCTTCTGTCCCTCTCTCCTTCCCTTCCCCTCCCGATAAAAATAAATAAATAAAAATCTAAAAAAAAAAAAAGTACTTATTTAGGGAATTTTGAAGTTCTTTCAAAGTCCCAGGATCCTCACTATGGAGGGATGTAAAATATTTTCAAATTCTATCCAGATGCCAGTATTGCCCCTTTGCCTTCCTCTGAACAGGTTGATAGTAACCACTCTGTAAATTTTCAAAGAATATCTACTATGTGTGGACACTGTGCTAGCTGTTAGGTATACAGCAGAGAACAAGATAAGAGCTGTCTCTGTTCTTATGGAACTGTCTGGAAGCAACAATATATAATGCAAGCACAATAAGATAGGCTAAAAAATTCTAGAAGTATGCTAATCTAAGGTAGGAGTTACTAAAAATAATATTTGACTAAAATAAAGATGCTATTATAGACAACATTCTAAAATGCAAGCTTAGATGAATGACTAATTGATGGACAATAAAAAAAAAACTCTTAAGCCAGCCAAAAGGGAAGAGAAAAGAGAAGCTCATGTGCAACCTACAATGTGAATTAGGGACTAGGGGCAGGGGGTGAAGAGAGAGAGAGACAGACAGACAGACAGAGACAGAGACTGACTTACTTTGGTGGTTTCAGGTCCCTGTGAATTAGAGCTTTGGGCTGCATGCTGTGAAGATAAGCCACTCCTTGGGAACACTGTAAACACCAACTCATGGCATGGGCAGCAGTGTAATACGGCAATGGTTCAGCACCATGCAGCACTGCAAAAGAAAGGCACAAACTAAAAAGAACTTTATTGCCTATAGCAAAAGATACAAGAGGAATGCAAGCACTATCAGAACACACGACTGGGTATTTTCTAACACATGCTCCCGCTAGTCCTGCTTTGAATACTTTTCTAAATAAGAAGACGGAAATATCCAATAATTTCAAATGAATAACCAGTACATAAGTACCTAACATTTTATAGCACTTCCACTGAATGTTATATGTACACTTAAGTGAAATTAATATACACTACCATAGTTTTCATATTGATAGTTGCACCCGCACAAATAAATAAAAAGCAATGTGAGGCATGCTACTCTGAGAGAGAGAGAGTGGCTCAAAAGGAAACACAGTGTGTACCAAAATGTTTACAATTATGCTTCCTACAACAGCTAACGACTAGAAACAGTTTAACCAAATAAAACAACAGAGCCCTGGCTGGCGTGGCTCAGTGGACAGAAAGCGGGTTGCGAACCAAAGGGTGGCTGGTTCGATTCCCAGTCAGGGCACGTGCCTGGGTTGTGGACCAGGTCCCAAGTGGGGGCCACATGAGAGGAAACAGACATTGATGTTTCTCTCCCTCTCTTTCTCCCTCCCTTCCCCTCTCTCTACAATTAAATAAATACATAAGATCTTTAAAATGAATGAATGAATGAATGAATGAAACAACAGAGTATTAGACACCCACCAACAATGATGAACACACGGGAAGTAAATATAAGTAAAAGGTTATATAAAATAATGTTAATTTAAAAAATAAAATGAGTAATTTACTTTACATGAGTAGTACAAGTGATAATACATTTATATATATGGTTAGTGGTTCTTAAGAGTGAAAAAGCTCTGTTTTATAAAGGTCAATAATACACAGTTTTCTTTCACTGTTAAAATGTTCTATAAAGTGAATTTCAGTTTTATTTTTTGAAAAGAAAGCAAAATGGGGGGGTGAGGGCTGAGTGGAGGAGGGCAAAGGGTAAAAATGAGAACACCTGTCACAGTGTAAACAATAAAGTTTAAAAAAGTAAAGAAAGCAAAATAAAGCAGAATGAAATGGAAATATAATTAGAGTTCTAAGATGAGGAGGCTCAAAGCTAAGAGAGGCAAAAAAAATTAAAAGAAGATATTTTAAAATCTATTTAAAAAACAAATTTTACTTTGCTTAAATGTGTTTAACATTATGAAGAGTACCACCAAGTTAAAAGACTGATATACTTAAGAGTTCTAAATTGTACATACTAATGTTGTAGTGCTTATTTTTAATCTTTAGCAGATTAAAAAAAAATCATCTCCTTTTGGGACTCTGAAGGTGAATTGTGAAGAACATTAAGTAACTAGGTTTCTATTGAAAGCTTTTCACTTATTTTATTGTACCAGATAAAGACAGGCCTAATGACACTCACCATTATATAAAGAGCCCCCTTCGGCATATTCCATCACAAGACACACCTGAAGGAAACACAAGCCGGAATAATTAACCACAGAGCATCTTAGGGGACTTGAAAGATAACTCGGTTCAATCTTTGATTTTATAAATGCATTAGAAAACATTGTTTTGGCCCCTACGTAAATGGCACTAGGGGAAAAAAGTTATCTATGATCTAAGACCTTGTTGGTCTAGGCACCCACTGTCCAAGAGTAGAGAAGCTTGTAACAACACAATCACAAGATCTTTGGGGTCTTTTTCCAGTGTTAATGAGTAGGTGCCATCACAGAATAGCATACACCTCATAAGAAGATGAGGTTACCGGATAAGAACGCCTAAGACAACAACTTCAGTATACTATGTTGCTAAGACTAGAAAGAAAATACATAAAGTAGTGCACAATTTTTCCCCTTGGAAATAAGATGACATCAAAATAGCTAAACTACACACCTGCACATATCTGCCATGCGATTTCTTATGCAGCTGACAATGAAACTTACTGGACTGAGGAACTTACTGGATTCAAGCAGGCTCCATACAGCTTTACAATGTTAGGATGGTTCACACGGGACAACTGCCGAAGCTGTAACAGATTAAGGTTTCTTTTAGAAAGTGCTAACTTTTGAGGAACTGACTTCATAGCATCATCAAAATCTGAGGGTTGTACAAAGCATCAATCATTCGATAATCACTATTTACTACTTAGGCACTGTGGTCCTAAGGCCTTCCCAGAATAGTGCAGAATCCCTGTCCTAAAGATCTCACAGTTCAGTTGGGCAATAGATAGGTTAAACGAATAGTTAAAAGCAATGTGCAGAGTGCCATAACTTTGTGTACACAATGCACGAGTACAAACAAGAAAAAACTAACTTTGCCAAGAAATGTTAGAACACCATCCCAGAAATGGCACTGGGCTGTTACTGAAGCCAGAACCTCTTACGTCGTCACCATCATCTTCTAACCTGTGGCTGAATAATCTACCTACTACTCCACGCGGGGCCCTCATGGGCACTTTAAAGATATTGGATAATTCCCCAGTACTCTGCAAGGTAGGTATTATAATTTCCATTTTAAAGATGAGAACCTTTAAGATAAAGTTCAGAGAGGGTTAAGTGAGCTGCTAAAATATCCTAAAACTAGGAAGCAGTGCAGCCAGGGTTTGAACTTTGGTCTATTTGACTTAAAATTTATACTTTTTTGGCATATTTGTCCTCTCTTACCCACACTCCATCTCATATCTCTTGAACAAAATTCCTCCTCTCCAGGCCCACTACTATTGCCTTAATAATCCCAACCAGAACCACTGCAGTAATTACCCTGGCCTTTTCCTAACTGGTCTCCTAGTTTTAAAGCTTCCCTGATGCAATGATTCATACTGAGGTCAGCAAGGGGTTTGGCTGTCCTCATTTCTCTTGCTACATATACATCTCAAACTTCTACTAATGTGTCCCCTTAAACTGCTCCTGGCTTGCTTTCTTCTCTTCCTCCTCCTCTTCTCTGCCTTTCACCCTTTCTTCTTTTTTTCCTTCTCCTTTATCTACATTATGCTCCTGGTTCATATGAAGTCCACTAAAATAAACCGTTTTACTGTATGTGACTAGAAAGCTGTATTTTTCTACAGCTAGTATTTGTGAATTTTCAGCCTTAATAGAAGAATTAACATCAGTATTATGCATATTCATTTATTAAATATATATTCATTTCATCTTGTTCAGATTAAGCACTGAGCTTCAGATAGCAGACTATATAAGCATTTATTCCTGTTCCTTCCCCAAATCCCAACACAGTAAAGGCATTTTTTTTTTCAAGGCATAAACTCAGAAGGATGGAGAGAATGTGAACGTTTTGGAAGTAGGAAGAGAATGACTAGCAATAACTGATAAAGCAGACTTAAATGAGAAAAAGTGAGAAGCAACCAGATTTAGCTCACAAAACCTTCAAATGGATGGGAAGTGGTGGTAGCATAAGATGCCTATGCACATAAGCTAATAAAAGAGAGGAGAGATTGGTTGGAATTAGACCCAAAGATCTCCTCCCTCCCAGACTTCAAGCAAGTTAGTGACTGGCTCTTTATCACCCCAAAGATTAAAGGTAGACACTTTAGAAGGAATAATAAAGAGTCTGAATTGGAGTATAGAAAAAAAATAAAGAAACAAATTCAAAGTAGTTGCCTTTAAGAAGCAGAAAGCTTGATTCGAGGAGGTATAAGGGACTGAAATTTTTTTAGTAAGAATACGTAGAGAACTGTTTGACAATTTAAATTACATAGTGTATAACTTTGATTAAATTGTTCCCTCCAAGCTATTATAATCTTTTTTACTCTTATTTCCTAGCATTTAACACTTACGCTTTTACCTGTGAAAAATCGTAAGTGGCAGTTTTGTGAAACTGTGTATGATAAATGACCTTATCTAAACTATAAACAAAAGTTATGAATAAGGCAAAGCTGATGCCAGACTCCTGGAGCATAGTACTAGAGATTATCTTTCTTTCTTTTTTAATCCTTACCTGAGGATATTATTTTTATTGTTTTACTATTATTGATTCTAGAGAGAGGAAGGGAGGAGGAAGGAACGATGGACCAGGAATTGAACCCACATTCTTTTGGTGTATGGGACAATGCTCCAACCAAATGAGCCACCAGGCCAGAACAGAGATTATCTTTCTTTACAATACCATCAAATTATTCATCAGTATTCTTTAATTCATTTAATTAATTACAAATTCCACTGCATCACATCACAACCAAGTTGTCATTTCTCAATGTTACACATTTAAAAATATCATGCAGTATATTTTAAAATTATAATTAAATAAAATCACAAGTATAAATTCACAAAGTTTATAAAGTAAAGACTACTTATGCATTGGCCACTGAAGTTAAAAAAGTGATAAAAACACTGATTTAATGAAACACTATGATTTAATGTACAAAAATAACACAAAATTAATAGAGAATAAGTCTGATAACACAATTTCATGATTATTAAATTCTCCTTCATCAACAAATTTGTATGAGAACTGAGCTGTACATTTTCATGCTACATGAGAAAAATCAAATTTGGAAATTATTTTCCCTTAAAATAATCTCATTGGAATTTCTAAAAATATCCAGTCAAAATAAATGCACAAAATTCCCCTTAATTTTAGATAATGGGAGACAACAGCATTTCTTTTCTACTTTAAAATTTAAATTCTACGTATTGAAATAGATCTGAATTACATGGATGAGGTTATATTTTATCACAGATGAATTCATTTAGGTAAGCCTCCTTTCCCCCTAATTTTTAATGAGAATAAAGAATGTGAATGAAAAACATTCCTATGGCACTGCCTGTAGTTTAACCAAATTGCTGACATTCAAGTATAAAGAAAAATGACAACTGAGAAATAATCTTTTTCATAATTAAATTCAGAGTATCTTGGGTGAAAATACACAACAAAATGACATCTCAACTTACCTCTACAATGAAAGCTTTCCTCTCAGATTCACTTTCTATCTGTTTAATAGCAACATCTTTTGCTCTCCACTTAGCCTTGCAAACTACTCCAAAGGCTCCTCTTCCAACAACCTAAGTTAAAAAAGAAAAACAAAATCCTAAGAATCAAACAAGTAAATCCAGACCAACATATAACACTAAAGCCCATCTGAAAGACTCATTAAAGTGAGGATAAAAGAAATGCGCTTGTCTCTATCTTTGAAAGTTTATGGTCTAGAAATCTCTTCATTTTCAAATAAAACCAAAACAGCAAACAAAAAAGACTCTTGGAGACAGGGAACAAAACAAGCAAGATGAATAGGAAGATAGAAAATGGTTTGAAAAACTAAAAGCAGAAATGTAATCAATGTTTTAAGCCATCACATTTTTTTGAAAGATTTTATTTATCTTCAGAGGGGAAGGGAAAGAAGGAGAGAAATATCAATGTATGGTTGCCTTTCGAGAGGCCCCTGCTAGGAACTGGCCTGCAACCCAGGCATGTGCCCTGACTGGGAATCGAACTGCAATCGTGTGGTTCTCAGGCCCTCGCTCAATCCACTGAGCTACATCAGCCAGGGCTAAGCCATCATATTTATTAAATTAAAAACAACTGTGAATAATTCAGTAGCAGTAGACAGTGAAGGGAAAAGGATAAAAACACAGAAAAAAGACAGGCCACTATGAAGGACAGAAAAAGCATGGCATTATGTATAAAATGTTCTGTCAAGAAAAAGAAACTGATGCATGCTATAACACGAATGAACCTTAAAAACACTAGGGTGAGTGAAAGAAGCCAGATACGAGAAACCACATACTATATGATTCCATTCATATGAAATGTCCAGAAAAGGCAAATCCAGGGATACAAAATAAATCAGCGGCTCACCTGGGGCTGAGAGTGGAAATTGGGATTAACTGTATACGGGGAGAAGGAACCCTATCAAGGTTTGAAAACTGAATTATGGTAATGATTGCACAACTCAGAAATTTGTACACATCACTGTAACACTTGAAATGTGTGAATTTTGCTATGCAAAATACCTCAGTTATTTTTTAATTATAAATACCTAAAAGTTATTTTTTTATTATAAAATACAGATTGGCCATGTACTGTATCACTGTTGAAGGTAACTAATGGGTCGGTCCCTCATGGGTTCATTGCTTTCTCATGCTAGTCTACTTTTATAAATGTTTGAAATTTGCCATAATATAAAAACAACAAAACAAAACAGGGTTTGATATTTGTGGGAACAAAATCATTAGAGTTTATCATTATAAAGGAACTTATTTAAGTGTCATTTATTGAAATCTTTCAACTTCCAATGTACCTATGTACTTTTCCTTAAGTGAAATATCTACTGCCCTATAAAGCTATCATTTATGATGTACTTTCTATGTAGTGGGCACTGAGCTAAGTGCCTACTAACTTGCCCAAGGCTATGTGGTTAGTAAATACCAAGTGTGGTTTGATGCCAAACAATTTTACACCAGAATGTTAAGAATCTTACTTTGTGCACATGTATCTAGCTGTACTACATATCAGAAAGTATCTGTTGGAGGAGGAGTCTTCACTTTAGACAAAAATTATATAAAGAAATATCTGATTTGTTCATGTAATGAACTCTTCTATAACAAAGGTGGCTGTAGCCAGGGTAATTATAGATATTTTTCATGTTGCATAATGTATAAAACCATCCATATGGTTAACAATTATTGTTTATCATATGCCAATTCTCTGTTTCAGTGAATATCTATGGAGTTCATAAGTCAAAACCAGGCATTTCCTTCAGTATTACAAAAGAACAGTAAGTGCTTAGGGTTGGGTATAAGCCAGTACAATGAGTTGTACTACTTAAATCTGTCACAATTATCCATGATGAATAGCAAACAGGTCCTAAAACAAATTTCAACTTTATTGTAAAGTCAGGCTAAGAAAGTATGGATGGAGACTTGCCTACCTACTTGATACTACCAGGAAATAATGATTATGAATTTACTACATTCTTCAACCATGTACTTATAAGTACGTCAAAGCAATGGTCCTGAGTAGGTCTCCTCCTGTTTCACGTTCCTGTTCTCAGGAATGTCCATACAGGGATTCCAAACATTGCATCTGTGGATCAGGCACTTGTCACAAACTGGGTTAGGTATGTATGACTAATTGTGATGCACAAGTGCCACCTAGTGCTGAGATGATGGCTGACTCTGAACTTTCAACTTAAAACGCTGCAAACAAAATGTGGGCAAATCAGGACATGATGACACTTCCCCCACTTTGGCTTAAAGCAATTTTTTGATATACAAAATAAGCATATTCATGTAAGATGAGAGCCCATGGCCTTAAAAAGCCTTCAATCAAGTATGTGAAACAGCATATCTTTTTAGCTAATAAAGTTCAAATGTCCATCCAGGTTGTACATATACACTGAATTACATGATAGGAAAAATAACTGCTGTGAATTCAAAGGAGTGAGGTTAGATGTACAATGTTCAAAGAATTGAAATTTCTGCGTAGCAAATGATTCTGACCACCAATTCCAACATGTGGAGGGGGAGGCTCCCTACCACCAAGCAATTCTCAGATACCAGCTGGGTGTCCTACAACTCAACTCAATTCTGACACCATCTACTTGGAGATAGCATCAGATCCCACAGGTTAAGGACAATTCTACAAGATTGAACCCCTCCCCACCCCCACCTTTCTGGCTTCTGACCAACCACCTACAGATCGGAAGTTTCAATAATTCTTTGGGTAATTTGCTAGAGTGGCTACTCAGACAAACATTTTACTCACTAGGTCACCAGTTCATTATAAAAGAATGTAATTCGGGAACTGCCAGATGTAAGAGGTACATAGAGCAAAGTATGCAGAAAGGGAGGTTCCAAGCCCAAGCTGGGCGACAATCTCCTCCAATGGCTGTGTTCACCATCCTGGAAGCTCTCCTAACCTTGTACTTTTGGGTATTTAAAGAGGCTTGATTACAATGGCATGGCTGATGAAATCATTCCCTGCGGGGTACTGATCCAACCTCTAGGCCCCTCTGCACTCCCTGAAGGTAAGGGAGGTGGGGACTTAAAGGTCCAACCCTCTAGTCACCTGCGCAGTTGGACCTCCTGGCAACCAGCCCCCATCCTCAGGTGGAGACCAAAAGTAACCTCCTCAAAATAACAAGACAAACAAAAGATATCCTTATTGTTCCCTCACTTAGGAAATTCTTAAGTTTTGGGAACTGTGAGCTAGGAACCATGGACAAAGACCAAATATATTAAAAATACATATTTTGGTCATCTCAAAAACCAAATAAACATTCCTTATAAATTACTATATTGCCGTATCAAAAAATGACTTCATTTTTTCAAATGGCATAAATGTAGAAATATTAAGGGTGAAAGAAAAAATATAAAAATATATAAAAAATCAATCCCTGCCTTTATGGGATGAAAGTGAGATCAAGAAGAAATTTAAATACAAAACAACAGTACTTAACATTTTTTTTAAAGCATCAGCTGAAGACAGCCAAAGGTGAGTCCATGACAGTGGACTAGAAGGGTTAGAAGGCAGAAAGGACTTATCTCCCCACTTCACAGTGAGATCCCCTGGAGGAAGCAGCCCCATAGAATATGCTTTGCCAACATGGGAAGCTACAGATGAGCAAGAGTGGAGGGGGAGATACAGACAGAGGGAGATCCTCCAGCCCCAACCAAACGTGGAAATGATACAGAAAAACTCTGGCCAAGAGAAAAGCAAGGTTACTGAAAACTGAAGAACCTTCTGACTGCAGGAAGGAGGCTCTTGTTGGGCACAGTGCTGGAGCCCGTGTCAGAGGCTGTGCGATGGCATACATCTCCAACAGAGGGCTAACTGCAGAGCTCAGCTGAGTTTGAGGGGACTAATGACTGCCGAAGGGGAAGGTCTGGTCAGCAAGCAGGGAGAGATGGGGTAAGGTCTGCTTTCAAGAGGTGAAGTGAGGTTTATACCAAGAGAACAATGAATTTCATTTGTTCTTAAACCAGTGTTTCTTGACTGTCTTTGGGATATCAGAAATACAGGAGTAAGTAATATAATGTCTCTGATCTACATGGAATGTACTTTCAATTAAATGGGACGGGCAGAAGCATTCGACAGACAAAAAGATGAATTAAAAAACCATCAGACAGTAAAAAAATGTCACGTAGAAACAAAAGAATGATATGACAAAGAGATTACAGGCAAGATAAATGTGAAGCTCATTTAAGGAGGTTACTAACTTGATATCTCAATGACACAGGAACCAACCAAAAAAAGAAACAACTAATGTAAAGGCCCTACAGGGTAAAAAAAACACCCTCATTCCCTATTCAACCATATCTGAACCCTATCTATAGGGTAGGTGCTATCCTAGGCACTCAAGACATAGAAGTAAAAAAACAAAAATCCCTGCTCTTACAGCTTATATTCTCACAGAGGAAGACAAATACAGAAGATGCAAGATATATAAAAACATAATTTTAAGAAAATGGTAAGTGTGCTAAGGAGCATAATTAATTGTATGTGTGTCTATGTGTATATGAACTCCCCTCCCCTCAATTTTAAACAGGGTAGTCGTTTAAGGCTTCACTGAGAAAGAGGACATTTCAGTGATGACCCAGAAAAACAGTGTTCAGTGTGGGCAGTGCATCATGGGAGCAGGGAACAGGGAAGCAAAAGGAGGGTGGAGAGACAGGCCCCATGTAGATCCCGAAGGGCTCTCTGCACCATACGAAGGGCTCTACATTTCAGGCCAAGTGCAATGGGAAGCAATAGGAGAGATTTAAGGAAAAAAGAGGATATGATTTCACATTAAAAAAAATCATTCTAGCTCTTATGTGAAGAATGGATTGGAAGAAAGCTGGAGTATACAGAGAGACCAGGTAGGAGGGCTATTATAGCAATCCAAGCAAGACAAGACAGTCGTGAGGGCGAGGTTGATGGTAGTGCAGAAAAATGGGCAGAGCTGGGATATGTTTTACAGGTAGACTCAAAAGAGTTTGCTGATTGTTTACATGCGAACAGAATGGATGGACAGGAAGACAGATTGGGTCAAGGGTTCCCAACCTTTCTGGTACCAGGATTTCATGGAAGACAATTTTTCTAAGGACTAGGAGAGATAGGAGGCAGTGCTCAGGCTGGGGAGGATAAAGGTTGGGGACCCCTTTAAATTATTTTACAACATGCTTCTCCGACCCCCACCCTCTATGGCTTAGTCTCCTCTCTGTTTTGAGTCCACAACTTTAATCTCATAGAGTAAAGCATATTTAAATTTCTTAATAAAAAATTTAACAGGAAAATGTAAGAGATGGTGCCCCTGGATTAGGCAACAGAAGGATAAGAAATAATCGGGCAGGCAGACTTTTAAGAAACAACAGTTCTCAGTCCTACAAAGTTTACAATGCCTATTAGATACCTAGGTGGAAATACCAAGAAAGTGGAAACATTAGTCAAGAAGATGTCAGGCAGGAGATAATAAGTTAGAAGAGTTATTAGCATTTAGCTGTATTTCTAGTTAGTTAACTGGATGAGATAACTAAGCAATAATATTTAAATACTGGGGTCCCTGAATTGAGCTTTGAAGCACTTTAACATTCTGAACACAGAGGAGAAAGAACCAGCAAAACCAGAAAGAACAGTCAAAAGGAGGCAGGTCAACCAGGGGAGTGTCACAAGAACCCCAGAGAAGAGTTCCAAGAAGAAAGCAGATGTAAAACCAGCAAAGACATTAAGCCAATGGCTCTCCAAGTATGGTCTCTGGTTCAGAAGTATCAGCATCCCTTGGAAAATTGTGAGAAATATAAATTCTCAGGTTCCAGCCCCAAATTACTAAGCCTGAGGGTTGGGCCAGCAATCTGTGTTTCTAATGACTGAGAACTATTAGGTCACGTTAAAAACATAACTAACAATGAGGCACAATACCTCAGTGGAAGCCATGACACTGACCAGAAAGTCTTCCCCTACTGTTAATATTATTTTTGGAAATTTCTAAGAGGGCTGAGATGCCAACTTGGGCAGGAAGAAAGAAAAAGAAGAATTCTCATAAACAAACCAATATTTTTCCTGACACACAGTGGATCAGTAAAAAAGACCAGCATAGAAAGAAAACTGACATGCACTGGCAACTGAGGTAAATAGAGAAAAACCTAAATTTAAACTCCAAAATTCTTAAAGGAGGTCACTTTTTACCTACTACCAAATTTATGATTCAAGTCCACAAATCAAATTATTCTTTGGAGTGAATTCACCTATGAATAACACAAGTTCCTTTGATATGCTATCAAAACAATTATTTTGAATGACAACTCTCCCCAAGGACCAATTTTCACGAAGTGTAAAAAAGGGCACACATCCAATTACAAGTGTCTCCCCAATCACACACATCCATCTAGAAATATTTCAGATGTTTTTCACAACCCCTCATCTGGAAAAAATAAAAGAACAGAGGAATGCACAGAGGCTTTGGTCTTAAAGAAGAAGTAAGTTTAGAATTATCTCCTTCTAAATGTATAATGTTTTCTAAATTAAAATGTTCTTAAAGCAATTATTTTATAATATGCTTCTCCGACCCCCACCCTCTATGGCTTAGTCTCCTCTCTGTTTTGAGTCCACAACTTTAATCTCATAGAGTAAAGCATATTTAAATTTCTTAATAAAAAATTTAACAGGAAAATGTAAGAGATGGTGCACAGAATATTTCACTGCAATTAATATTAAAACGCACACACACAAAAAATCAGAATTTGGGGTGTATGTGTGTGTATAAAGAAAGCAACTCCTTTAAAAACTAATTTCCTCAGGATGGACACTACTTCATTCCTTCATCCAAGTCAGTTTATTAAAAACAAGACACCTAGACAAAACTAGATGGAAAAGGAGGTGTGCTCTTATGTTTTTTATTTACTATGAGGTAATTCCTGACTGTCCCCAATGTATGTTATTTTTAATTTGGCGACTAGAGCCGTTGGCGTAGTTTGACCCTATTCTATGGACTCTGAATGGACCCTGGCCAGGCTGCCATTATGCTGGCTAGAAATCTGGAACAGGACGGAACCAGCAGAGGTCTTACATTTATCACTTAGAACTTGAAGCGTCCAACTATTTCAGAACTTCAAAACCTATTAATAAACTGTGGCAGAGTGGAACTGCCATCTGCTGACAAAGCAGATTTGATAACACAAAAGACTGTTCAAACTTTCTTTTGAATTTTTTATACAGTATTTTGAAGTCTATCATTAGATGTATGACCCACTTAATAGGCTTTTATTTCAAATAATATGCTTGTATCACCTTTTAAGCTTTACATACATAATATAAAAGTTATCACTAGGCAGATATCTCTTCACTCTGATGAGGATTCCAGATCTACTGAAACCAATAATCACTAAGTTTCTCATAGAAGAGTAATTATTAATAATTCTGGATATCCATAATTAAATACTAACAAACCTATGGACTAGGTTTTTTTCAGGCCACTATAAATTATGTTTTTCTCTATAACCAGTTTTCCATACACTCATAACCTGAAACTACAAAATACACATACATCACTTTCAAAGTTTTTGTATCTCTCTTAAAGAGAGATATAAAACAAAGCCTTTGCATGCCTCCATGATGAAGCTTCAGAATATATAAATGTGTAATGATTATATGTGCCCTTCTCATATGCTATACTTGAGGTCAACACTATGAGCCTTCCTTTTAAAAAGCAACCATGCTGCCTACGGTCTATTTAGCATTTTAGCAAAGGCCCACCAATACCGGGCTTATTCACAGCATCTGACCCCTGCTAAAAAAAACTATGTGCTAGGTATAATGGAGTGTTATATGGAATTGACATGTGCAAAAAGAGTCAGATTACATTTCTAGTTTATATGCTCCCTTACTCAAATCACTAACTAATCTTAACCTCTGGCTTTATCACATGTAATACAACACAACCAGATGGGCACTAAATGTTCATGATTATGCCATAATAACTTCATTTACTCATTCAACTAGTATTTATAGAAAACCTTCTAGGTGCTAGGCATTGAAGTTACAAGTGTGAATAAGGCACCTTACATTTTGCTGGGGGACACAGTTTTGGTTATTGGTAAATACCATAAGAATAAATGGAAGCAACAAAGATCTAGGTTGTTGAGGAAGGCTTCTCTAGAATAGTAACATTAGAGGTGGGATCTGAATGGTAAGAAGGGGCCAGTTGTGAAGTTTTGGAGGGAGGTGGGGGAAGAGAATTCATTCTAGGTAGAGAAACAACCGCAAAGAATTCCTCTTAGCACCTTTCCCAATTCATGAGGTTTACTTAACTCAAAAACTAGCTTCAAACTCTTTTCCACTCAATGGAGCCTTGTGAGATTAAACCTACTTTCAGTTTATAGCTTAAGTGTTCAATTTACTTTACATTCAGTTTTAAATTTGTGGTCCTAAAGACATAACTAACTGTTCTGTGTTTATTCTAGTTGCACAAGTAAAAATTTTAAAGGAAGGAATCTTAAGATTCTTCTACTCATTTCCTCAGTACCTCAGCAATATTGTCCAGGGAGGAGAATGTTCATTAAGTGCTTGGGAACGATTATGTACTAGGAAATCAGTATTTTGTCTTCTCATTCTCCAAATACGGTTTGGTTATAGAGTACTTTACAAAGAACTAAAATAATATTGTAAATCCAGTGGTAAGAGCAACTGACTCAGAAGTGAGAAATCTCAAATTAAATTCCCGACTCTACCATTTACTTAGGCGTAAGGTTTCTTACAAATCAAACTGTATGATCACTTGTCAACATGTGTAAAATGGGGATAGTTCCCCAAGTAGATACCTCACAATTTATTCTAACATTCTCTACACTTAGATCCAGATGGTAAAAAATAAATGGTACTTTTTTCTAAGGCTAAACCTTACATAATTTGATACCAGAATTTAATTTAGGAAGTGCCATTCTGATGTTACTGAGTCACAATATCAGGAATGCAAGGATTAAAATCAGTTGATGCCTTAGACATATGCATCTACTAAATTATTGCCCTGTGGTTGGAATGTTTTTCTTATAGAGTTTCCAACTGAATCGATAGAATGCTGATTCAATTACACTGTTATTTGGGAAATATAGGATATGATTTTCTTTTACTTACAGGAAATATATCTTTACCATATAAAATACTGAAAGGGATATAAATTACTTTTTGTTTCTGGTCATTTTTCTCTGTTCTCTTCATGGTGTTAACCTAGAACCAGAATCTAAGTTGAGAAACAGTCACTGAGTGTCAATGGTATAGCCTGGATCATGTAACAGTGTTTTCATGTGTGCAAATGAAGAATATGTGACGGAAATTATGCAATGGCTTCAATGTCAGAAATGCTGAAATTCAATATTTAAAATACAAATAAACTGATTATTTAAAAAAAGTTTGAAACATAATCTAAACCGAAAGAAGGGTCTTTGGGAACTTAATGGCTTTGGGGGAGGAGCAGCAAAGTGATGTCTCCTTAGTAACTTCCATTCCTCCAAGAAGCAAGAATGTTAAATGCTGTGGAAAGTAGTATGCAAAAACTAAGGTTGTCAAGGCTCAAATGATGTAACTCTATGAAAGCACTTGGTAGACCATGAAGTACAAGTTATTATTATATAACAATTTGTAGTCTACAAGTATGACAGTTCCCCACAGAGTAGACGTAAATGCTTATTTCAAAACTGCAATTCTTTTACACTGACTCACTGAATTTTTATTCTTAAAAAAGAAGGAATGTTAGCCATGAAAGCTGGGTCAACTATCCACTTCTCAAAAAGGAATTTATAATAGCCTCGACAGAAAAAAAAAACACCCAAAACAACATACATGAAAAAATTCCCCTCTTTTTTCAAAATACAGGTCCTTCTTTTAGCCATGCAACCTTAAACCAGGTCACTGTTTCTCGCCGTAACTCATTTTCCTAGTAACACGGGTCAGACACTGTGTTTGGTGTTTTGCATACTGCCTAACAGGTTCTGTTACACGGATAAAATAAAATGGAAATTACTCTTACTGTATAGCTAAGTAAACTGAAGCTCGAAAGGGGGCAGGAAACTTGCTCTAAATGACACAGCTATTAGCTGATATATCGGACCTTCCTCCAACTCCAAAGGCCTTGCTCTTACCTTGTAAAATAAGATTGTTTTCGTGATTCATCCATCATTCTTCCAAAAATACTAATAGAAAAAAACTTATTTGTTAAATAATTATCTCACTACTTTTAGTTTGCCACTACCTAAAAACAATTTTGGATATTTAAAGTAGTGATATCTTAGAGTATAACACAGGACATACAGGGTTCTTCATGGCATATGTAATGCAAAGTACGGAATTGATACTATTAGATACTATTTCCATCAAAGTTTTACTTTACAAAGTCAAGTCTTTAAAATATATATATGCAATTTTTATTTTTCTAAATGTTATGGTCCTTAGAACTAACCTACTACTCTGTGAATTTGAAAAGAAACAATGTAATAAAGACACATTATTACCTCGCTCTTAAATAACTTAACTACCACAGAATAGAGACTGGATCTGGGTATTCTTACAGAGATTTCTGGTCTGGAGTTATATTGTAGTTGTCAAAGAAAATCATTAACTATCTCTTCAAAGTATGCTACTTGAAACAGCTTTTCATTGTAGCCAGTCTACATTACTTATGTTGAAATTCATCTAAATTAGTCCAAATGAAGGCAGAACATTTAGTATTACTTTACGGAATAGACTAAACAAACCATTCCATACTCGGGGAAACACTTTGTTAGATATGATGATGATGCATTAATTTACCAAACATTTAACGAGCACCCGCTACGAGCCAGGCGAGCTAGATGTCCAACATAATAGTACAATCCTTGGCCCTTAAGTGAACTGAAACTCCAAAACGGCCAGTCTTTGATGAATTTACTACTTACAGGTAAGAGAACCGGTGGACCACACTGTCTCACCAGTTCACCTTCCTGTCCCAAATCCAGGCACCTGGGTATCAAATTTAACTCAAGAATGCCTAAGTGACGCAAAATGAGAGCTATCTCGGAGCAGCTGAACGCACACTTCCTACAACACCCGGTTTCTAAGGGGTGATGGGGACTTTCGGTGAACCCTGCGGGGGCCTCGAAAATCAAAGGGGCCGAGAGGTGCCTTAAGAGTTGGGACCAGGTAGAGGCAGGGCCGGCCCGGGCCGGCATCTCGGTGCTGGGTCTCGCTCACCTCTTCCACCTCGATCTCCTTGTAGTCAATCTCTTCAAAGTTGAGAACTTGGGAGGGGGCTTCGATCATGTCACCGGCCGAAGACGAGGAGGAGGAGGAAGCGGCGGAGGTTGTAGACATGATCTCTCGCGGAGCCCGGGGGGCCCGGCGAGGCTACCGCCCGGACACTCCGGGGGAGACCCGCGCCCACCCGCCTCCGGACCGACCTTCAGCCTGGAGCCACGGCGATCCGTGGAAGGGGCTGCGGCCACAGCCGAGTCCCCGCTCCGGCTCCGCTGCCTTTTCCGATGCCGGGCCCCGCCCACTAGACTTCCGGTTCCGGCATGAAGTGTGAAACTGGAGGAGGGCCGTGAGCTCAGAGAAAGGGAGGGGAGAATTTTGTTACAGAAAGGGAGAACAGTTTTGAAGATAGGTGGGGGAGGGTAAGAGGCTAACTTTGATCTGTAGGACAAATTTCGCGAGACCTTTCTTATACTGTCTCAGCAACCAGATGATATCGCGAGAGGAGATGTTATGACGTATTTAAAATGCGCGAACGGAAGTGGCACAGAGACCGACGGTGTAAGTGTCGTTGGTCCTTTAGGAAGTAGCGGGAAAGTTGAAAGCTGTGGTTTCAGTTCAGCTTTTTCAGCTCTTTTATGGACTCGTTGCCGTTTCTTTCGGAGACCTGCGGAGGGCCGGCGTAGTGTTGGACTGAGTTTTTGTGACAAAGCTTACTTTTTAGTTTCACCCCAAACTAAGGTGACCTATTTCTTTAAGAAGCTTTGAAAAATGTGTTTCTCTGTGGTGTGTGGAAGGAAGCACTTGCTACTGTTAGTGTGAGCCAGTCCATGACTCTATGAGAGATTCTAAGAAAATAATACAGAGCGAGCCAGCGCATGTGACCTGAATAACAATGTGTAGGCTGAGTGTTCAGGCACAGAAATTAATATTAAGTAAGGTAGATATTTGTAATTTGACTGTTCATCTGAAGTTACAGGTTGCATTAATAGTACATATAGAGTGTGGAGCACCATGGTAGAAGCTTTATATTCAAATCACTACCCATAGCCTTGAAAATTAAATATTTTTGTTGTCATGTTCAGGACGTGAGGAAATAGACTCAGGATTAAAATGTTTTTAAAAAATTAACTTCCGCAAGTAAAGTGGGTTTTTTTTGTTGTTGTTTTTTAAGTAAGGTTTTATTGAGCTAGGATGCTAGCCAAAAAGAATACCGGAATCTAAATCACAGGAAGCATGGCTAGAAAAAATGGCATTTCTTTCGTCCAGAATTTTGCAAGCATTTTTATACAGCAAGTAAGGAAAACAAGGAGGTAGTGTTAAGAATTTGCATTAGCTATTCGAAAAGGGGCAGGAGAAAAGTGAAGTGAGGCCTGCTCTGGAATAGGCTCTAAATGCTCGCTCCTCCAGATTGCTGTGGGTAGCATCCTGGAAAGCCAAGGTGTAAATAAGAAGAGGAGTCTGACGGAGTTAGATAGTGCCTGGTTAAAATGATCTGTGAAAATGGCCACCTGGAAATTGATCCAACATTCCTACAGGCAACAGAAGGAATTTGTAAGCAGTCTTTTGTTAGCTGGCCAGCAACCATTAAGAGTTCTGTCTTGTTCTCTCGCTCTCCAGCTGCTGTAATTTAGAACATCTGAGAATTTTCTCCTTGTCACAACAATTATGGTCCTCATGAGCTAATACAATTTAGGTCAACTATCTCCAAGGTGGATAGTGTTGCCTGTGTTGTGTTCTCAACACAATTTTTAGTTTTGTTTTATTTTTAAAACTTTTTATTTTTTAATATATTTTATTGATTATGCCATTACAGTTGTCCCATTTCCTTTCCCCCTTCATTCCCCGCCAACCTGCATACCCCCTTCCCCCACATTCCCCCTCTTTAGTTCATGTCCATGTGTCATAAGTTCTTTTGCTTCTGCATTTCCCACTCTACCCTTGCCCTCCCCATGTCTATTTTCTCCCCACCATCTATGCTACTTAATCACTACCTTCTCCCCACCTCTCCTCCCACTCCCCTGTTCCTAACCCTTCAGGTGATCTCCATTTCTGTGACTCCGCTCTTGATCTAGCTGCCCACTTAGTTTGCTTTTGTTTTAGGTGTGGCTTTTAATAACTGAGTTTGCTTTCCTTTCAATGTTCATATTTTTTCTCTCCTTTTTCTTAGATAAGTTTCTTTAACACTTCATATAATAAGGGCTTGGTGATGATGAACTTGAACTTGATCTTATCTGAGAAGCACTTTATCTGCTCTTTCATTCTAAATGAAAGTTTTGCTGAGCAATCTTGGATGTAGGTCCTTGCATTTCATAATTTGGAATACTTCTTTCCAGCCCCTTCTTGCCTGTAAGTTCTCTTTTGAGAAATCAGCTGACAGTCTGATGGGAACTCCTTTGTAGGTAACTTTCTCTTTTTGTCTTGCTGCTTTTAAGATTCTCTCCTTATCTTCAATTTTGGGTGATGTAATGATGATGTGCCTTGGTGTGTGGTTCGTTTGGTCCAACTTCTTTGGGAGTCTGAGCTTCCAGGACTTCCTGGAAGTCCATTTCCTTTGCCAGGCTGGGGAAGTTCTCCTTTATTATTTGTTCACATAAGTTTTCTACTTGTTGCTGTTCCTCTTCTCCTTCTGGTACCCCTATAATTCAGATATTGGAATGTTTAAAGATGTCCTTGAGGTTCCTAAGCCTCTCCTCATTTTTTTTGAATTCTTGTTTCTTCAGTCTTTCCTGTTTGGTTGTTTCTTTCTTCCTTCTGGTCCACTGCATTGATTTGAGTCCCAGTTTCCTTTCCATCACTATTGGTTCACTGTACATTTTCCTTCATTTCACTTAGTGTAGTCTTCATTTTTTCATTTAATTTGTGACCAAAATCAATTAGTTTTGTGAGCATCCTGATCACCAGTGTTTTGAACTGTGCATCTGATGGGTAGGCTATCTATTGGTGGCTTAAAAGTATTGGCTTTGGGGCTTTGATTTGTTCTTCCCTTTGAGCCATAATTTTTGGTCTGGTCGTGCCTGTTATGTATGAGTGACGGAGCCTTAGGTATTCACCAGGGTGGGTCAAGCCAGTGGCTGGGTTGTGACGCTGTATGTGGGGGCAGGGTCAGAGAGGGAACAACGGTGCTTGCACCGCTCTCTCTTGGACTTCAGTCCCCTCTGCTGCTTCCCACAAGCAAATTGGGCCCTTCTGATGCTGGTTCCCGGGTGGGTGGGCTTGTGTATGTTCTAGGACCCTGTGGGTCTCTCCCAAGGAACTCTCCTGTGAGACTGGGAGTCTCTCCCTGCACCTCAACCCCCACAGGTGTTTTCAATTGGTGCTTTTAGGCTTTATTGCCATTTGCTGGGGCCCTGGGCTGAGTGGTCTGTCTCACTGCCCTTTTTTGCCTGGTTTATTCGTGTGTGAATGTGTGTCCATGGTCAGCCAACCACCTTGCATGCCTCGATGGGTCTGCTGGTTTCCTCCCTGTTTCTGGGGTCTGCTAGCCTGCTAGTCTGTGCGCCCAGGTCTGCCAGCCATCGCTTTTTCCTGCTGTGACCCATCTTTGCCGGCTGCCTACTCTGCCCTCTTACTAGTCTGGATGAATGTTTTGTTGTTGGGCTTCCCTACAGTTCAACTTTCTGTCTGTTCTGGTTGTGTTTTTGTTTCTAAATTTTTGTTGTCCTTAAATTCAGTTGTGCGAGGAGGTACAGTATTTCCACCTACGCCTTCATCTTGGCTGGAAGTCCAATTTTTAGTTTTAAATTAGGTGTTATACTTTATTCAGTTAGTTTAATTTGAAGCCTAACTGGGAAAATTGAGATGGTTAGAGATGAAGGTTTAAGGACCAA
Source organism: Sturnira hondurensis (assembly GCF_014824575.4). Taxonomy (NCBI): domain Eukaryota; kingdom Metazoa; phylum Chordata; class Mammalia; order Chiroptera; family Phyllostomidae; genus Sturnira; species Sturnira hondurensis. The sequence continues at coordinate 4,759,924 of NW_028098001.1, read as the reverse complement.
GGATGAAACACTGTGAATGTCAAATTCTGTGTAAGAGATTGAAAAAGAATAGAAAGGGGTAAAGTGAGGGGAATGGTGATCACTGGAGGAGACCATTCCAATTCAGAAGTAGACAGCCAAATAAATGCTGTACAGAATTAAACGTGTTATGATTGCAAATAGCTTATTGGATTTGGCAATTCAAGAAGGAATTTCTGGAAAATATTCTGTTATTTTTTTTATTCATAGTCTTAGAAACACTTGTTATTTTGGTGACTGGATAAAAGAATGAAAGATTAATTTTTCTGGTTCACTCTGGAAGATTTTACCCAGGGTCTTGACTACCTACAGCATGTTTGTGACAATGAGTTCCAATCTCTCCCAGTGCTCAGTTTTTTTTCCTGAGTTCTGAATCTATTGGTCATATCTGTTTAGATGTAAAACCTAAATTTCAAGATTCCAAAATCAAACTTGAAAGTTATCACCCACCACAAATTTATTCTACTGTGTGCATTTTCTGTTTCCATGAGGGACAGTATCATCTCCTTAGTTGTCCAAATGAGAAATCAGCTTTATTTCTACATGGAAAATGTAGAAATGTTATTAGTGCTTGGTGCACTAATAACCAAAATGAAGCAGATTAAGTCAATGGGGTAATCAATTTTTACCTGTTGTTAACTCTACTTGAATTCCCAAGCTAGAGTCATCATCTCTTAACCTTGTGCTCATTCTGCAAGTCATATCTGATTTAACACCTTGATTTTAATGTAGTAGATGCTACCAAGTGAGAACTCAAGATAATATTTGTATATGCTCTGGGTGAATGACTAGCTTTTGACAGCCCTTCCTTTCCCTGCAAGAACTGTTGTCTATACTTTTAGTTTAGGACTAGAATTCCAACAAGGGACTAATCACTACAGCCATGGTGATTAGTCTTCTGCTTGGTTTATTCACCATCCCACAGCATTTTGTTATGCACAGCAAACACACAAAAAATTACAGTGAAGACCTATAATTACTACCAAGATTCTACCATTAACTTTTTTACTGTGCTTGCTCTATCACATATCCATCAAGTCCATCCATCCATATATTATCTTTTTTTGTTGGGTGTATTTTAAAGGGAATTTCCTGCATGATTTTGAACATCTACCCCAATACTTCTGCTTCTGTCTTTTATCCACTGATTCTGATGTCATAATACTAGTTTAAAGTCATTTCATGTTTATTTTCCTGCAGACCACCTTTTTTTTGGGGGGGAGGTCTGCCTGACATATTTTCAATAGCTTCTGATAATAAAGTCCCAGCAGTATTCATGTCTCTGCATTGAGTCACCCCCAAGGTCTAATCTTCTATTCTGTGACTTGATTATGTGAGCTGGTAACTTCCAGTTCTTATTTAAGGCGATTCAAGTTGTATTTTTGTCACATGCAGTCAGAATCCTATGGACAGTTGACCATTGAACAACATGGGTTTGAAGTGCATGTGTTCACTTATATTTAAGTCATTTTTTTTTTACTTTCCAGTATATACCTGTGTTGTTTCTGATCTGTGGTTGGGAGCCTGTGGATGCAGAGGACGGACTGTGTGAGGGGATCTATGCCATTTTATGTAGGGTCCTTGAACATCCCCAGATTTTGGTATTTGTGAGGGGTCCTGAAACCAATCCCCTTTGGATACCAAGAGTAGTTAAGTTTTGGGGTAGTCAGAAGTTATATGTGGATTTTCAGCTGTGTGTATGTTGGGGGTGGCAGTCAATGCCCGTAATCTCTGTGTCATTCAAGGGTCAATACAGAGAAATGAGGAGGGAAGCTGAACCCATCTTAGTTTACTTCAATTTTGACTGCATTTCATTTAATTTTTATGAGTTAAGGATGAAAGTTTGGACTTCATAATTTCATGTAAACTTTAGTTACTAGTCTATTGTGTTGCCACAAATTTCCAAAGGTAGATATCAAGCTATTTAAGTGGTCTCTTTGAAGTCTCTTTCAGTTTGATCTTTCTCCCTACGCACTCTCAGACAGAAAAACAGATACTGACTGAGACAGATGCTGATCATAATTTAAGTGATGGAAATGAGTGAGATCTCTTAGGGAAGATGTGGAAAGTGAGATAGAATAGGACTTAAAACAGCCTTAAGGAATACATTTTTTAGGGCATGGAGGCAGAAAAAATTGCCAAAAGATTTGTGGAAAACTAAAAATTATGATGTGTGGAAACCAGGATAAAGGGTGTTCACTATTGAATTCTAAGAAAAAGTTAAACACGAGAAAAAACTATCCATTGGATTTGGGTCTTGCCTCTTGAGTTTGAGGTGCCCATGTGTGGGTGTGTAAGTTTCCTTGCAATATAGAATTTAGTCTAGAGTAGGAAAGGGGTATAGGTTAGGAGCTGAGGGCCAGCTTTGTTCATGCCACTACATCCTTGTAATATTGTCAAGGTAGGAGGATGGACTATATTTCCCTTACCGGTTTGTTGTCTTGAGTTAGAACTGATAAATATGTAGACATACAGTATGTGAGCCTCTATTTATATTCTTGCTCTGGGCCCCACAAAAGCTAGGAATGTTTTCTTACAAGTTTAGATTTTTATTCCTATGTACTAGAGGTCTACATGTAAGCTGTTTTTAGCTTTAATTTGCAATTTGCCAGATTTCCCGTAGATGTCTCTCTCTTATCACTTCGGTCTCAGCTCAGTCAGCAGCCCAGAGGTAATGACATTAGCCTTTCTTTAGCTCTCCACCCCTTCTCTTTCTATTCCTTACTCAGTTTTATTTCTAGCCCTTTACTTACCTGGCATTATCTTCTTTAATTATTTGCTGCCTCATTTATTTTCTGTCCTCCCACCCCCTCTGAACTCCTGTCCATTGAATGTTAGTCCCACTGGGACACGGATCACAAGCATTGTGTTCACTGCTGTCTCCAGGATTTGGAACAGCACCTGAAATTAGTAGCCACAGTAATTTTCTATAATGCAAATGAGTATCTACATTTTAAAGTAAATGTTTAATTTATTTCAGGTGTAAGAAATGAAATAACCAAATATTTTCTATAATATCCTTGAGGGAAGATTGAATAGTCAAATTGATATACAAGTAGCATACAAATTATTTATCATAGAGATTTCTTAAGTATTTGAGAGTTTTTAAAATGTTTTATTCTCCCGAGCAATTTCAATCTCTCTATTCTTAAAATTACTAATTTTTAGGATAGTTGTCTTTCAAGATTTTGCCAGGGTAAACTTTAGTTCTTTCTAAACGTGCACTACTATTTAATCCATTTGAATTGTTTTTTTCATTGAAATTTAATAATAAAATGTTATTGTGGAACTAATGATTGCTTTCAGAAATAACTCATATACTTAACTAAAATACAGGTACAATCCAACAGAATATTTTTATTTTCTGACTTTCTAAGCCAAACTTAAACATCACAGTGTACTCAGCATCAGTTTTTAAAAGCAGAAACTTAACCTGAGAATTTCCTCCAGGAATAAAAATAATCGTGATAAATAGTGTTCTTCACTAATCCCATTCCTGAGTGCTCCACCCTCATGCCATTATCACCTCTCAAAGGCCCCACCTCCAAATGCCACCGGGTTGGGGTTAAATTTCAACACATGAATTTGGAGTCGGGGAACACTTGTGTGCAGTGACCTCAGTAAGTTCATTTATTAGTTCTAGTACTACGTTTGCCTATTTCAGATTTTTTATGTATACAATAATGTCATCTGTGAATAAAGGTTCGTTATAAAAGATAGTGTTCTTCACTACAAAAGCACATTCATTAAATGTTTTGTTTCAAAGACTAATGTGTCAAATCAATGTTCTTACAATTGATGGTCTTTAACGAAATTCCAGAAGCAGTTTGGCTTCAATTTACAGGAATAAATAAGGGTGTTTCATTTCACACAGCCTCAGGGAATCACAAATTAAAACCTTCCACTAAAATGGATGCCATCTACTATTCATTATTTCGATAAACAAACCACTCTACTCTGCTGAAGTTGCAATCAGAGTAAGGGATATATAGTGCTTGAAACCTGCGAAGCTGAAAGGGCCTACTTTGCATTCTTATTCTTAAGCAGCCCATTTCACATCTTCCTCTGAGTTCTCTAGCACCCCGCAGAGCTACTCTCAGTGGGATAAAGCTCCACTAAGTAAATAGGGGCTCTACTTTAGAAGCCATCTCTAAATTCAAAGTGATCTGAGAGGGAAATTGGTACTGTCACGATTAAGGTAGTAATGAAAAGTTCTGTTAAATTTCTGTTGGGGTGCTAATTAATCTTCTAAAAACTGTTAATCAGTTCGATTATATAACACATAAACTAACATATGGTACAGGAAAAGTATCATTGTCTTTCCAATTATGCCCAGAGGCATTCAGAACATTGAAGGAAATAGTCTAAGCAGATCATCAGATGGTGCTTTAGTTTGGTTTTCAATATTCACCTCTTCTATAACATTTGATAAATTTGGGAAATCAATATTTAGTGCTCAGATATTTGAAGAAATATTAGAAGTATTAGAAGGCATTCAGGAAGTGAATTACAACAACTATTCTTTAAGGGAATTTCCTGCCTAAGGTGCAGAAGACAATATTAGCATCAATTATTAAACCCATGCTGGTAGTTTTAGCTTGAATTGTTAAACAGGGAAGTAATCTTTTTATTAAATTTTTAGTATTTGAAGCCTAACTGTGATGTTACTGTTAAGGTAAATGAACTATGCTATGTGAGTTATGCTATATTCCTATCATTAAAATATTTTGTTTGTATTATTAATAGGGATATGAGTCATCAACATTGTAAACCGTTAGAATATCAATTCTAAAGCTTAATGTGGAACTAAAATGAATAGTACAGTGCTTAGAAAATATGTGTTTCTTAAAACTGTTAATGTGAACAAATTCTATAGAGAGGAGTCATCTGTGTAAATAGATGACTTGATGCTACGAGTTAGTCTCAGCCTGCAGGTCACTCAGTGTTACTCCTTGATATTCTGATCTAGTAGGTCTAAGATGTGACTGAGGCAGCCTTAGTTTCTATTTCATAGTCCAGTCAGAGTTTGGAACCACTAATGTCACATGTAGGCAGTGACATGTATTTAATAAATAATTTTAACTCATTTTGAAGAACTAAAAATCATTGATAGCATTTTCATCTTGGGCTCACTTTCCTGTTGTTTTAAAAAAGAAAGTTAGTGTTAGTGATTCTGTTCTGATTTGTGATAGACTTCTTTTGACTAAAGTTGAAGAGGGTTTTCAGTAGGGTCCATGGGACAATTCATCTTGCTCAGGACAACTTGATCTTGGCTATAATCTTTGGTTTTATAAATTCAGTAACTCAATTTTACTGGTTCACTCAAAGTAATGAGTGTATCATATGTAATGTTATGCTGCATGGCATTAAGGAGAAATTGATAATTTGGGGAGAATGAAAAATAGTAAATATTATCATTCAGTTTGTGTTAGGGTTTTTTCAATCTTTAAATTTCTTTAGAGATTTATTCTAGTAAGTACTTCTGGTTTCCTTGATAAATGGCAATTGCTTAAGATATGTCATTATCATGAGCCAAACTGAATGAAATTCATAGCCTAAAGGGAAATTTCATTCTGAAATCAAAGTAAACAATTCTTGATCAATCTAAATGAGAGTAAGTTTTACACCCCTAACATATCCAGATAATTCAAAACTTAATTAATCAATATAAGCCATCTTCATTAAAAGATAATCAATAATGTATTGAATTGACACATGGTACTTATTAAACTAACAAAAATGGAGTCATCTTTGGTTTCAATTTTTTATAATATTGCTTACCTTAACTTTCCTACTCAGAATTGATTTCTACTTTTTTCTGAAGGACTCATTATCAATTTTAATAACCCCCAGATTGATCTCCTTTGGAAAACAAAAAACATTATTTCCTGTGTGTCTAGCTTAATTTGTAAAGAAAAATAGGTATCAGAAATGATAATTCATCTCCAATCGAAGCATATTGAACGGGCATACCAGACAATTTCTGAAAGCAACAGAATTTAGCTGCAGGATCATAAGATGTAAAATCTGTATTAAAAATTTAGCTGTGAAATGCCATTGGATCTTGAGAAATAATGTGGGACATTTAGGACATACAGAGAACAAAAGTAACTGTTTCTTTCAAAATGTTCCATTAAGATGTTTTTTAATTTAGATTTTTAATTTATTATATAACTTTATCTTGGGGGAAATTGATAAGGTCTAATCTATTATTTTATTCTTGATACTTTATGGCTAAAACAGAGTATATGAATATCTCTTAAAGAAGAAAAAGTCTTGCATCAAAGTTATCCCCTGTAGTCAAAAGTGAATTAAAATTCAGAGGTCAGTGGAAGTGGGCTGCTATGACTGTGTGCGGTGTTCTGGTGTATCTGTTCCTGGATGGGTCAGTCATAAATTATGTCTTCACTACTTCATCGAGCAACAGTGGTTTGCTGAGTGTAGACAGTGGTAGCCACCAACTACAATGCCCTTAAAGGCTATTTAGCCTGGTGTTAAGAAGTTGTAGTTGATCAGTCTAAATGAGAGTTAAGTTTGACACCTTATATATTATCCAGATAATTCAAAACTTAATCAATATTAGCCATATTCATGAAAAGAAAAACAATAGCATATTTGAATGGTACTTACACATGGTACTTACTAAAAGGACAAAAATGAAGCCATGTTATTTTCATATTCTCTCTTTTTTACTGTAGGGCATCTTCTGCTATATACCAATTAAGGCTACTTCCCTGATACAGCAGACACTGTGAGTGTCTCCCTGATATTCTCTCAGATTTCGTACTATTTTCTGCACATGCCAGCTTTATTTCCAATGGCCAGCAACCATATCTTTATTGGGGCCTAACCTTGGGTTTCAAAACCTACTTGGTCCACATATTTGGGTAGGCTGAAAGTGTGTGGGAATTAATGTCCCTGACATGATGGTTCTTAACCCAGAGACCTATGCAGGGGTGTCCAACCTCTTGGTGTCTCTGCACCATACTGGAAGAAGGAGAGTTGTCTTGGGCCACACATTAAATACACTGGGACACGTAATCACACACACACAAAAAGTCTCAATGTGTTAAGTAAATTTGTGATTTTGTGTTGGGCCACACTCATAGCCATCCTTGGCTGCATACAGCCTGTGGGCCAGAGGTTGGACACCCCTGCTAGAGGTGTAAGTTCTTCACCCCTTTGATGGAATCATTACAGAGGTTTCACATGGTAACCCATGGGCTAGTTGCTTTAGTAATGTAACCTGTGTTGGCTGCCTTTGCTTTTCTCTGTTACCTGCCATCTCGCTGTCAGAGTCACAGTTCCAAATAAACCAAGTATGCTCAATCCTTGTCTCGGGATTTGTTTTTAGGGAAAACCCAACTAAGAACTTGGTATTCTGCAGACAATCCAGGTAAAATTTTGGTTGTGGTAGTGCAACTCTACTAAATACAGGTAGTGGGTAGGATTTTTGCTCCTTTTTTGGGCCCTGAAAAACAAATACCCCAACATTTGAGTGGCAGATTATTAGTAGGTATTATATTTGATTATAGATTCACGTTTATATAAAAGCTGTATTATAGTCACTGGTTTCACTTTGAGAGCAAATAATCCACCAAATTGTTCACTTTAAGTAATGGAAATAACAGGGTAAAGTGATAATGTATGCCATACTTGAGCTGGACAAAGCTTCCTGGACATCTCCTGTGTGCCAGGTACTATTCTAGGCTTTCACGATACGGCAATGAGTAAGACTAATGATTACTTAATTTTAACACTCATGGGAGCTTAAAGTTCAACCTATTTTGTTTCCAGCTATGTTTACATGATGTTCTTGCAAATGTAATATGGTATTTTTGCAGATGTTAATAGTTGTTAGTAAGTTATTAGTTATACTTACTGTGTTTAATTTTTACTCCCAGTATTTGCATTGCAAGATTCAGGGTTGTAATATATTTCCTCTGTTTTACTTTTTCATATTGATGTAATTTACTGATTTTACATTTGTGACAGGTCTACTTATTCTTTTTTTTCTCTCTTCAGTTTCATTCTTCTATTTTAAGAATTCTGTTTCAAGAATACCTTTTTGTTGTTGTAGAATTTGTTTCAGGGTCTACTCTATTATTCTAGTAATGTCTCTTTGAGATTGGTATTTTTCGATGTTCTCATATTTGTTTCTGCCATATTTACACTTAAAATTTTTCGTTTTTGATTAAGTATGAAAATGCTCAAAACTGAATATATCTTTTTAAAAAATTATTTACTTATTTAGTTTTAGAGAGAGGGAAAAGGAGGAAGAAAGAGAGGGAGAGAAACATCGATGTTCGAGAGATACATCAATCGGTTGCCTCTCACATGCCCCCAACTGAGGACCCAGCCCACAACCTGGGCATGTGCCCTGACTGGGAATCAGACTGGTGACCCTTTGGATTCCAGGCCTGCACTCAGTCCACTGAGCCACACCAGCCAGGGTCTGAATACATCATTAATTAAGGAAATAAGTTGTCCAAATCACAAATAATTCTTAATGCTATAAAGAATAGTATCTACCAGTTTGAAATAAGTACCACATTTAACTTTTCACATTGTAGCAATTTTAAGCTTATTTATAAAATTTGAGTTAGAAATGCATAAAATTCTTATAAATGGATACTGCCTTCATGAATTATGTAAACATTTATAAATTAAGAGCTAGCATTTTTTGTTGTTGTTGCTGTTATTCATGCACTGGATTGGAGTGTTCACTTAAAATTTGCATTCAGCTCACCTGGAGGAAACTTAGCAGAATCTGCTAAGTTTGTTCATACATAGAATCTGTTATTTGAAGATTGGTGTTCATATAATATGTGTGTTCCTTTGGAAAAACAATTGTTTATTAGTCATTCTCTGTGTTTAATATTGTTTACACATAGAAATGATTCTAATCAGTCTGTAGCTGGCTTTTTATTTGTTCACCTCACATTCTCTTTTTCTTCTGGCATAAGCATCTTGGTTTTCTTTGGAGAATGACCCTTCTCCGTACCTGGGTTTCAGGTGAATTGACTATTCTCCCCTTCAGTGGTGGGAACACCAACTAGGTGTGGCCATGAAGAATAGTACATCCCTTTGGCCATAGTGACTGGTTTAGGCATGGGTATGTAAACCAAGTCTGTGCAGTCAGAGCAAATAGACTTCAGCTAGCACTGTGGGAAAGAGATTCTCTTTCTGCTAGGGTTACTAGACTATTAGTCTTCATACCTGGATCCACTAATAGCTCTTTTTCACAGTTTAAGAAAAACTTGCTTGAGAACAAAGCCTATAATGGAGATTGTAGCATGGATGGAGGGAGATAGCATCCTATGACAATGCCTAAGCATCTAGGTCCAGTGGTGCCTACATATCCACCCCCCAACTTTTACATGAACCAATGAGTTCCAACTCTTCCACCACTCTCTGACCACCCCTTCACAGTTTGCATTTTTTTCTCATTTGCCATTGTAGGTTTCCTAATACTGTGTAGACTATATGAAACCATTGTTCTTCCTTTACTAGTATGACTTTTGTAATCAAAACACCAAATAAATAGGTTCCAGCCAAGAGGGAGATGTAGGTAGAAACACTTCACTTCCTAGCACAACCTATTTAAAAACAGTAAACAACCAGAAGAGCCAGAAAATCAAACTACATGGAACTCTGACTCTCAAGGAATTAAAGAAACATTCACCCAGACTGGTAGGAGGGGTGGGGACGGGAGATGGGCAGCTGAGCGAAGAGGGAGTGTGTGGGAGTGTGAGGGAGTGTGAAGGAGATGGCCACAGGGTGGCCGACCATGTGGGTGAGGTGAGGCTGGCTGAAGTCCTAAAGCCAGCTGTAAACTACTGCAGGGGTTGCAATGGTGGGGAGAAATTCCCAGGAGAGTTCATTGGAAAGTGGGGCTAGAGGGGAGCAAGTGAGTGGCATTGTTTCCTCTCTGGCCCCACCCCACAGACAGTACTGCAACACAGCAAAGAGGGTTGCCCCACCCTGGCAAATATCTAATGCTCCCCCCTGTTACAACATAAGAGGTACACTGAGACAAAGAAATGTGGCCCAAATGAAAGAAGAGATCAAAACTCCAGAAAAAGAGCTAAGTGATGAGGAGATAGACAATCTATCAGATGCAGAGTTTAAAACACTGGTAATCAGCATGCTCACAGAATTAATTGAGCTCAGTCACAAAGTGAAGAAAGAAATGAAGTTTACCCAAAGTGAAATAAAGCAAAATATACAGGGTACAAACAGCAGAGGGAAGGAAACCAGGACTCAAATCAATGATTTGGAACAAAAAGAAGAAATAAACACCCAACCAAAACAGAATGAAGAAACAAGAATTCTAAAAAATGAGGAGAGGCTTAGGAAACTCTGAGACAACTTTAAACATTCTCACATCTGAATCATAGGAGTGCCAGAAGGGGAAGAGGAAGAGCAAGAAATTGAAAACTTATTTGAACAAATAACGAAGGAAAACTTCTCCAATCTTGTGAAGGAAATAGACTTTCAAGAAGTCCTGGAAGATCAGAGAGTCCCAAAGAAATTGGACCCAAGGAGAAACACGCCAAGGTACATCACGATTAAATTACCCAAGATGAAAGATAAGGAGAGAATCTTAAAAGCAGCAAGAGAAAAGGAGAGAGTTACCAATAAAGGAATTCCCATCAGACTGTCAGCTGATTTCTCAAAAGAAACCTTACAGGCAAGGAGCTGGAAAAAAATATTTGAAGTCATGAAAGATAAGAACCTACATCCAAAATTATTCTATCCAGCAAAGCTGTCATTTAGAAAGGAAGGGCAGATAAAGGGCTTCCCAGATAAGGTAGAGTTAAAGGAGTTTATCATTACTAAGCCCTTATTATATGAAATGTTAAAGGGACTTATTTAAGAAATAGAAGAACATCAAAAACTTTGAACAGTAAAATGACAACAAACTCATAACAATCAACAACTGAACCTGAAAAATAAAAACTAAGCAGACAACTAGAACAGCAATAGAAACAGAGAAATGGAGATCACATGGAGAGTTTTCAGTGGGGAGTGGTAGGGGAAGAATGGAAAGCCGGAGAAAGGTACAAGGAATGAGAAGCATAATCGGTAGGCATAACACAGATGGGGAGAGGTTAAAAATGGTTTAGGAAACAAGCCAAAGAGCTTATGTATACAACCAATGGACATGAACTAAGGGGTGGAGGGTAATGCTGGGGGAAGGAGGGCTGGTACAAGGTGGAAGGGGGATAGAAAAAAATGGGGAAAACTAATAGCAAAATCAATAAAATATACTTAAAAAATAAAGGTTCAGTTCTCAAAAGATTAAAAAAGAAAAACCCCACCAAATAAATAGACTTGTTTTAAAAGCCTCTCTGCTCTTGGGGTATGTGCTAGAAAGTTAAGCTTTTCTTTACTCTGAGACAATCGCAGTTGTCTGTCTATGGTGTAAAAGCCATAGTTGGATGCACAAGGGAAAGCAGGGCCATTGGAAGTCTGAGGATGACCTAAATCTACAGTCATATAGCAGGCCTATTGTCCTTAGAGATATACTGTTTATCCAACAAATGTTGCCAAGTCTCTACTAATTTAGGCAGTGAGCAATACAGATAAAAATTCCTGACGTTTCTTGGTACTTGTATATTCTTGGAAATATACAGGAGCTGACATTCTTGTATATTTCCAGAAGACTTGGTACCCTGAACTGGAGCCATTTCTGGAGCCGCGGGCACTCGGGAAGACTTCATTTCTCTGTCTAAAAGCCAATGGTTTCTCATTTCACTTCAATAAAATTCAAAGGCTTTAACATGTTTACCAGGATTGCAAGGATCTGGCTCATGCTCAATTGTCTGAAACCTTATCCAAGGACTTATAACCCCTTGCTGCTCCAGTCAAACGAACTTTTTTTTCCTTTCATCTAACATTAATCTGTTTCATAAACTTTTGTATCTTACCTCCTTCATCTTGATTATTACTTCCACCTGACACCTCACATGGTCACAGCCTCAATGACACTTCTTCATAGGGATACTACCTCCCCACCCAGTCTAAAATGGATCTTTTTAGTATTCTGACATAGAAACCTATTTTCATAGGGTGTGTGTGTGTATATACATACATGCACACATTATATACACACATACATATACATATATGTATTTATGTGTGTGTATGTGTGTGTGTATGTATGTGTGTATATATGTATATATATATATATATATATATATATATATATATATATATATAGTCAGCTCTTTGAGGTCAGAGACTATATATATTTTCACCATCAAATTACTCAGTGGTTGACATAGTGCCTAGCACATTGCAGGAACTTACGTATATTTGTTGCATAACTATGAGGCTTGATCTCAGGCTCTTTAGATGCAGCTTTTACTGTCTCAACCCTTTTTGGAGCCTCATGCCTTCTAAGTCAAGGACCCTTTGTAGCCTACTTTAGCTGTCTGTCCTGGAGTCATTCTGGTACAGCAGTCATCATCTATTTATGTGATAGGCCGGGCATCAGACACCAAACTGGGAGAGTGACCACAGAAACCTGATGAGATAACAGGAACCAAAATGGAAACTCCATCCTTAGACCTAGAATTTCCTAGAGCTGAAATTAAAAGGAGCAAGGTAATCCCAGAAGTCATTGGTCATCACAGAGCATTGAATCTCAGGCTTGATTGTGTGCAGAAGAGGCTCAGGCAGCCACATGGAAGCTAGGAGACTGGGATGATGAGCAAGTGTGTCAGCTTATAAACTTGTTTGGAGGATAATTTTTGTGTTGGTCGGGAGTAGTTATATAGTGGACCACTGTTTATGTTTCCATACTGACTGCCTAACACATAGAATGGCTGGATAATGAGGCAAAGAATGACCCTCTGGATGGAGAATCGATATAACCTCAGGTGCTGGGAGGTGCTGGGGGAGTCAGAGGCAGAGGTGAGAGAGCCAACATACTGATCTTGCCTATTCCCATCTCATTTTGGTTCTTTGTTGGTTTTAGCGGGAGTGTAAACAGATTAAGTCTTAGTCTACTATGGTCCCTTTTAGACTTAAAATCTTAGATCCAAAGAACTTCTCAATATTTTATTAATCAGAGTTTTTAAACATGGCAAACTTGAAATAATTTTACTGTAAACATCCAAATATTTACCACATAGATTCTCTTATATATTAAACTTTGCTTGTTTTTTATCACATCTCTAGTCTTCATACATTAATGAATCTTAGTTTTTGATGTATTAACTGATGAAAGTAAATTGCAGACTATGGTACATTTTCCCTTAAATATTTGAGCATTTATATCATTAACAAGAGTTCAATATTTTTTACATTTTTTCTTTTGAGGTAAATTTTACATATAACAAATGTATAACTCATTATAATTTTGCTGAGTTTTGAAAAAGAATACACCTATACAGTTCAAAACCTATCAAGATATAGAACATTATCATCACCCTAGTAAGTCTCCTCACACCCTTTCCCTGTCAATTCCTATCCCAAACTAGAGAGGCCAGGCCAGGGCTGTTCTTTTCATTTTTTTTCTTTACCACATCATTGTTTCAAGACATTGATTTACACCAGTTAGTGTCATTAATGAGTCCTCAAATAATTTTTCTCCAGTAATCTATTCTCATGATTCAAAAAGAAGAGAATGCTGTTTCCAAACTTATTTTTTTATTTAATCTTTGTTATATTTTTCTATTACCATTTAGTCCCCTTATCCCCCCTACCCTCAGCAAATACCACACTCTTGTCCCTCAGCCAAAACCTGAAAGAGAGAACTTGGCATAGTGTCAACTTTTTAATGAGTGTTCCCACTTAGGGCCTAGTGTTATGTTATTAATTCACATTTCCTTAGTGTGCATGAGGGCTAGGGATGGCAGGGGCACACTAACAGAGAAAACCAGAATTTTTCTGGTTATCCTCTCCCCTTCATTTCAACCCTCTTTTGCCCCTCAATTAGCCAGTCCCACTCTGACGTCATTCTGACCTCCTCTTACCAGTGCCGCCAGGAAGTCCCCACAAGTCTCACATGAGCTGGCTAACAACATGGCCAAAAACCATCCCTCTGTTGATAAAAGCTTGTTACCCTTACTTGGTATCTTATTGGTACTTCTAAAGTCTCTGCTAACCTAAAGATGAGTTATTTCCCAGGAGCATCTTCACTCCCTTGTAGAAATAGACCTTTAGCGGCCAGCTTCATCTTGGTAATTGTTGCTACTTTTAAAAATGACATATTTGAAACTAAACCATTGATAAGGGCCATGCCCCATGCCTTTTTTCTTGGCTTTTCCCCTCCAATACAATAGAACATACTTTATATTTTATGTTGGACTTTAGCATTCATGCATTCTTTTTCATGTATTAAAATGTACACTTCAATACATTAAACACTGACACATCCAAACTCTTCTGTACAATGAATTTGAATTCTTCTAAACCATCTTAACAGCAATGATTTTGAAACAGTGCAGAATTGGCACTGACTGGCAGCCAAAAATTTAGCTTCAATTATCTTGGTTTTCTTCAAGTACAGTATTTGTTTAATATTTGCATATTCTATTTTACCCTTATTTGAAAAATTAATTCACAATAGAAAAATGAGGCTGGTAAGAAACAAAGGCTGAAGTTTCCCAATGATGAATTTGGGACAAAGACTAAAATCATTAAATGAGCTAAAAGTAGTGATTTGTCGATCTCAAAGCTTCCTTAGATTTAAGTGATTTGTCTGTATATTGAAGTATATATTTTTTAAAGAAAGGACATATGTGGGATGGTTTAGAAATACATCATGAAAGATTAGGTCTAAAAGGTAAAGTATAGCTCTTGCTGGGTGGCTCAGTTGGTTGGAGTATCCTCCCTGGCCAGGACACATATCTGGGTTATGGGTTCCATCCCTGGTGGGTTGCCTACGGGAGGCAGCTGACTGATGTCTCTCTCTCTCACACTGATGTTTCTTTCTTTCTCCCTTCTCTGTCTCTAAAATCAGTGAACATATCCTCAGGTGGGAATTTAAAAAAAAAGGAAAGTATAATGAGAGATTGTATGAGGTCAGTCCAGAAGGTATCCAGCTATGTAATATGAAAAAGAGACATTTACTGAAGAAGATATAAGATACAAGAAACATTGTACATAGGACAACGACACCTCAGTCCCCTTCAAAGTGGGCACCTTGGGAACTCACACAGTTTTCCCGATTGCCATTTGCTGCCCCCATTGTGTTTTCCTGAATCTCATCAATGGTCTGAAATCACTTCCCTTTTCAAAGGTGATTATAGTTTTGGAAAAGCCAGAAGCTACGGAGCACCAAATCTGGGCTGTAGGCAGGCTAAGTCACCTGGGTGATTTGATGTTTCGGGAAAAAAAAATGCATGAGATGTGATGCATGAGCAAATGTGTTCTTGTGATGAAGCTATCAATCACCAGTTGCCCATAGTCTTGGCCTTCTGAATCATCTGAGTAGTTTCTGCAGAGGAATTATCAGGCTTAAAACAAAATTTGATGCAGATTTGTTGCTCTACTCGCTCAGTCATTTTGAATGTGGCAATCACACAGTACACATGCTCACTCAATGGCATCTACAATCCTCACTGACTAGTACAGTGAAGTCATCATTGTTCACACATGCACATTCCAGTCCACTCTCCTTGGCTGCCAGGCTACATAGATGTTACTCATACCGTTCTGGTTATATTAACAGTGGCTGGACTTTTTCCAGACAGACCTTGTACAACAGTTTGTAGCTCTTTGAGAAGAAAGCCCACTGTTAAAATCGTTTATCACAATTTTCCTAATACTATTTACTACAATTAATAATGACAGTTATACTATGCAATTATTTATCCAGTGTAGATTTATTCTACTGATAAATATATCCCTGAGGTTTTTTTCTTTAAACCACTGTTCCATGAGAATCTAGCAAAGTGACTAGCATTTAGATTGGTTCAATAAATATGCTGGATGGAATAATGAATTTGTATGAATAGTCCTATAGAAAAGCTACTGTGGCATGAGGTAAAAGATATCCAGCTTTTAAATATTGATAGACATAGCCAAATTGCTCTCCAAAAAGCATAAATCCCATTATTGAGATATCAGTACAATCTAAAAAGGATGTATGCTTGTTTTCTTGTGAAGAAGTTAATACGCTGAAAAAAAAAACCAACAACCCTGTTTCTTGTGTTTAAAATGTTTGGGTAGAAAGGAATATTGTATTGAGAAATTATGTTTTCAATTTTTGAAATTGTTGCTTATAGGTTGATGGTATGGTTACTTCAAAGTAACAAAATACAAACTTGTGTGTGTAGATATTATTGTAGGAAATGTATTTTTGATAGAGGGAAGAGCAAGTGTAAATACATGATATAAAAGCAAAAATGCAATAATTCAATAATAGATGAGAGGTTAAATAAATTATTTTTTGGATAATATGGAGTCATTACAAAGAATGAGGTGGTTCTGTAGATACTGACACAGAAAGATATTTCTATCATACTTAATTGAGAGAGAAAATTCAGGTGATATAATCCTGTTTTCTTGAAACAAATACTCTGCATGTGTGCATACTCACACACATTGGGATCTTTGCCCACAGAGGAAAAGTGTATGAGAAGATAAAAACCAAAATGTTAACTGTTATTCCTGGGAAATGAGAGGGTGGGAGTTGTGATACTGAGATTTTTAATTTAATATACTTCTCTTTTAATTGAGTTTAAAAAAACCCCAACATTTACACACTTTGTAATGAATTATTTTTAAATGGAAAAAATAAGAATGTGATATGTGGAAACCTGGTAGGCTGCTCTTAAAGTCCTTTTGTTGATAAACATATAGGAAGTGTCAGGATGTCTCTTACAGCAGTTCTTTACTAGACTTATACAAAATAGGTTAGACGAGATTTGTGATTTTCTATCATTTTTAAAACCATGTTGCTTTAACTTGTTTAAACTCAGTCCTAGGCAGAATTCCCATATCGGAAAATAATAAAAGCAGAGTCAGTTGGTGGAAGCTGGTGGTGAGGGGCCTCTCTCGGTGTTCTCCTCTTATAATCTTTTGACAGCCCCTAGGGCTCTGCTGAACACGATTTGCAATACACTGGTCTCTTCCTGGGATGCTTTTGATTTAGTCCTTCCTGAAGGTCAGATGGATATACAAGCTCTGTGATTCTAAAGCACAGAGAATAAAGAATGCCTAAAGGTAAACTTGGAATTCTCTCTTGCCTTACAGAAAACATGTTTAGAACAGGAAACATTTGTGTCATGGAAGATATTTGAAGCTGTACCATAGAAAAGAAACAGTTTTTATTTTGCATTTCTTGGCTTTGGGTCTTATAATCTTATTTCTTAAAATCCAAGCTTTATGGTCTATGCCCTTTTTATATCCTCAAAGTGACTAGAACAGTGTTAAACTGGCAAATATAAGCTCTATAAATGTCTGGCTGCTCTGACGATCTTAAATGTAATGAGACAAATAACTTTAAAAAAGAGAACACTACTTTGTATTAATTTAAGAATATGCCTTTTCCAGGTCCAAACGACCAAACAAAGAAATACATATTTAAAAAGCATTAAATACTATTTAATAGTGAAATCTAAAACAATTTTTAAAATAATTATTTTTTAAGAGTTGCACATAATTTTATTTTTACTGTTGCATGCCTAACATTTAATTACTGGGATTATTTGTAATTTAGAAACACAATTTCTTAATATCATGTTAGTTTAACTTGTTGGTAAAATGTACAATTTATTTTGATATAAACATACTAGTGTGTTTGAAATAACACAGAAGGCACGTTATCCTGGTTTATTCATGTAGACCCAAGTTTTTGTCCTGTACCTTCAATGGCTTTATTAATTTTTATTTAAAATTTGTTTAGGTCTGTGTGACTGACTACATATAGTAGAGGGGAATGAAAACCATAATGCAGAAGATGAAACAAAAGTCTCTTCTCCACAAGGTGGTACTGTGGTTCTTTTACTCTTCCAAAACTAAGCATAGAATTGATATTTTTCTACATGTCTTCCTTCCCCCAATATTTCACAGGTGATCTTCAATGAGATTCTAATAAAGCTGAGAAATAATTTCAAAGGAAACCTGATACTTTTGGGTTTGAGGTAACTGGCAAGCAACTAAAAATTCTCTTGTCTTCTTTAAGAGTTTTCCCCCCTTAGCTTTTTGCTTCTTTAAAAGAGTTCTTATACAAAAGTTTGGCTATAGTTTACAATATTTTATTTATACCCTTTATACTATATATACCATAATAGTATATATAGTAGTAGTGTTGTTATTATAAAGAAATAACATTATTAAACATCTTTTAAATATTTCAGTAAGTAAGCATAAATGCGCCTCTTCAGTTTTAGGCAGTTAGATTTTCTCTTCTAACCAATCTCAATAATTAAGAACTTGATTTAAACCTCAGCTATAGAGGTAAAAATTACAGAACAGGCTTTAAAAAAAACACGAGTAGAGCTTGTGCTGTTTCTTTTCACACTGTACATTTCAGCTCATTTGAAGGTTAAAAAATGTGTTGATACATGAGTAGGGAACATCGTGTTTAAATTCGTTTTTCTCTGCAGTAAGAAATCAGGGTGGATAATTGCAAGACTGGGTTCTGGCTGCAGCTTTCTGGTTCTGCTCCATGGTTGCTGGAGGATGTTTGCTAAGCCCTTGCACAGATTCCTGGGCCTGGCGTTGCGGACACAGTGACAGAGAAGCCACAGCGGCCCTTGCCCGCAGGGCAGCGATGGTCTCAAGGGTCCTGCATAACAGAAATTTAATGGTTGGAAGTGGGAGGGGGGCGCGAGGGGACGTGTGTCTTGAGACAGCGTTTACACAGTAGCCGGAGCTCTCTTCTGACTGTCCGATTATCTGGGGGGCCCACAGAGGGGGGCGGCGAGGGAGACGGCGAAAGTTTGCTTTGGGGAGGTCAGAGTCTACGAAGTGGAAACATATCTTTGATGAATTTATTAGCCACAATAATGAACACGGGAAGAAAGGAGAAGCGAAAGAAGAAAAGGGATTCCGAGAGATTGGGGAGACAAAATCGAGGGAAAACACAGGATTGAAAATGACAGCAAAGCCAGGGAAGAGAGAAGGTAGAACCTAGAAAAGAAAGAAACAGAATCCAGCGAAGACGGAGACGTCGTCTTCGGTCCCCGTTCACCGGGTGGGAAAACCTAGACTTTAAGAGATTAGGTAACCGCTCAAGGTCACTGAATTAAGTGTCAGAGCCAGGATTCTCGCTGCTCCAAGACCGCGACCTGCCCGGGAAGGACGCGGGGGGCTGGAGTTTACGCATCGAGAGAGCTCAGTGGACACAGCCGGCAGGAAGCAGTCATGACCTTCCCAAGCAAGAGTGCTTTTCAGGGGCTCGGACGGGTCCTCCTCAGCCCTCTCCTCCCCAGCTCGAGTCTGGTAGAGGAGTGAGGGCCCAGCAGGGAGAGCAGCCTCGTCCCTCCGCACCCGGTGGTTTGCCGGCTCTTCCCGAACCTCCCTTAGGTCTTCCGGGCTCTCTTGGTCCCACACCTCTATGTCGGGCCAGACTCGGCCAGACTCGACAGCACGCCCCAAGAGCTGAACTTGATGAGCGCGGATTTAACCGCACACTTGCAGGGCTTAGGCGCTGCGCTGGACGACGTTTGCAGCGCCTGGGATCCGTGTCTGAGACCAGACTCAGACACGAGGAGGCCGGGTTGGGGAGGAAGGTATTTCCTAACCTAACGGTAATTTACCCAAACATACACAAATACATAAGACCAGGGAACATTTGCACTTCTTAGGACGTAAAAACAAAACAACCAAGGAATAATGCCCCACACAATCTATATTGTAAATCGATGCAATTCTATTAGATGGAGCATTCTATTAGATGAATAGCTCCTGCCAATCCTTAGTGATTACTTAATGATTATTAATTGACGAGACACCTTTCACCTGAAAATGGCTTGTCTGCATTGTCTTTTTTCTCAGAGAACTGCAAATTAAAGTTTCTTTGTTAGGGAGAACAAAGAAGAATCCAAATTATTTTAAGGAGGCTTTAGCGTTTGACTTGGAAAACTGTTTTTCTAAAGATCATCCTTTGCTCTTTGACTCGCCCCCTCTCTGTCACAGTCTCACTGCTGAGTTATCTTTGCAACAAGGCTAATGCTCCCGACAGGTTTGGGGGGCCCCCACTTGTAGTGATTAGCAATTTAGAGTTAAGAGGAAATTTAGAAGCCTACTAACTTTTACTTTTACAACAGACACGAGGTAAATGAGGCCTGGGGAAGTTAGTCATCTTGGAAGTTTGTGCCAAATCTTGGGACCTGACGCCAGGCCTCTGCTTGTTTGTTTTGGTGTTGGCGGGACTGCTCCCAAGATCTCCCTTTCACGTGGTCCCGCATCCTTCATCCTGCCGCTTGTGAGCCCAGTAAAAACTCCCCTTTTGAAAGTTTGTCGAGAAGGCAATGACTTCTTTTCATTTAAAAAATTATTTTCTTTTGCTGTCAGATTCATTCTGACATAGATCAGGGGTGGAAAAGTGTGTGGTATAGAATAGAGTCTTTAGTAAATCCATCTCGTTTTTTGTTTCATTTGACAGCAACACATTAAATTAATCCCTGTCCAAAAGAATCACATTAAGGGAGCTGTCAATGCTAATCCCCAGCTCATTGTTGCTACCTAACTCAGGGTTGATTTTAATAGGTCGTTCTGACATTTGTTTCTTCAGAGGTATAATGGTGACTTCATCCAGACCCAAATCTTTTCTCATCAAAAAGTGGAGGCCTGGCAAGTTTTCACAGACCTGGAATTCTCCGAGCTTCTAGTTTGGGTTTTGGGTTCTTGTTGGAAACACTGATTCATACTTACACTTTCAACTGAGTAAATATGTTTATAAAAATAAAAAGAAAGGAAGGTCGAATCCTCCCTAAGAAAAACAAGCAGCTGATATTTTAAAATTTTAAAATAAGCTGGAGTATCTATTTTCCTACTTGTTTTTAGTGTCCTGTATTAGCTACCCCCTGTTGTCTATAGATCCGATTGTATACAAGCCAGATTTCAGATAAGAAAAAATTATTTGAAAATTAAGTGGTTGAGAGAAGAATACATTACATAGACTAATGAAATGGGGAGAAGAGACAACGATGGAAAAGTCTGGAGAAATATAAGAATAAAAGATCGACTGAAAAGATGGAGGGAAAATAGAAAATTTACTGGTAAGGAAGAGTAATATCTAAGTAGTAACTTGGACAGAAAGAATTTAGGCTGTAACTAGTACAGAAACTAAGAAAAAGTACATTTCAATAAGATTAAAATATCCCTTTAATGAACATTTAGAAACTACGATTTTAAAATGTTTTCTTTAAATGTAATCTCTCTGCCTCCCCCCTGCCTCTGCACCCCACACCCCACCCTGGTATGGATTATCCAGCTTTGTGCTTATGACATTTATGGATTCCAGATCTGACAATCGTATATTAGCTATTGTCTGGGTGGATAAGAGAAGGCAGAGGGCTGATCCATTCAAATCTTTTTAACCTGATCTTAAAATATGCTTCCCACCTGGTTATTCTTATTTTTATAGCTATTTGGAAAGGGTTTAAAGATTAAATGGGGACTAAAAATTGAGAAATGGGCATTCATTATTTAACAAACTTAAATTGCTTGATCAGTGTGCAAAAACTACAGATTTGCTATAGTCATATATCGGAAAAGATATCTGTATATTCTATTTTTATAAACTGAATCACACTTTATTCAGATTGCGAGGTGATGCTGTAATCTCTTTTGTCAAGTGATTACTCTCCTCCTTTGCCTCATTTTCCCCTGAAAAATCTGTACTTTCAAGTAAACATGACACAGTTGTCCTTCTCACTCTGAGGATTTTATTTATGTTAATTTTATTTTACTTTTATCATAGGTTTCATCTTCTTTTTCTCCCTTTATCTCCTCAGAGTTATCTCTGGATTTAACCATTTTAAAGTTACTTTCATATAATCTCTGTGAAAACACTTTCACTGAGCTATCTATTGAAGGCAATTTTATTTATTTGATAGAACAACTGAGGTTCATTCTGAGGAAATGGTCTAGGGTTTTGGTGGTTCAAACAATAAAAGTGCAAAGGATCAGTAAGGAAATAACCATGCATGCATCCAAGAATCTCCAGATAAATGCCAGGAGTATGAAGAATAAGAACTTAGGTTCCTATTGCATCAGTGGGCTAAGACCTAGATGACATTTTAGAAATTGGTGAGAGCAGATATGAGTGGAATGCTAAAACTCCAGGGGCTCTAAACTTAATGATGCCTGTACTCAGCACAGTGTCTTACACATAGTGAGTACTCAGCAAATGATCTTTACATCAATAATGAATATATGTGTAACACATGCATGGGGGCAGGGGAATGCAGGACAGAATGAATACAGAGATGAAACGAGAAGACCAGAGGAGGTGGCAAAGCTGGACATTGTTAGATGTGGAATTGGGCACAGTTGGTAGTGCCTTGCTGGGTTGCGGAAACTGAGGTGCTGGCTCTGTGGAAATTAAGGCAGAGGGTAATGTCAGTAAGTAAGCAGTAACGCAGTAGTTATATGAGTACTTGCCTCTGGAAATGTTTCCATGTGTACTGTTCACTGTATTAATGCTCAGATAAGAGATTTGCCTTCAAGGAAATTGTATTTTAAAGGAAAAACGTAAGTGTTCATATTCAGATAATTCACTATGTGCAATGATGTTGTATAAGGGAATGGCTTTCAATGACTGACTTTCTGGGTGTACCTCATGGTTCTTATCTGTGCAAAGAGCTTCTCCCTTTCTTCTCTGCTGGACAGAGGAAGCAGGGAATAACTACAAACCATTGGGGGTGGATCCTAAGGCCATTGGTAGAGGCTGGGGTGGGACCTAGGGGCTGTTGTTGGTTTGGTGGTGGGTGCTGTGGCAGTGGGGTTATATACCGAAGGGAACTTTCCATAGAGTAAACCCCTGGTCATTCTCTGGAGCCTCAGACTATTTCCTAATGGCTCCTCTCTCCACCAATCCCCATAGTGTTGTTTTCTTCACTGGCCCAAGGGTTGGATTGCCTGTTTTCCTTTCCACATCTGCCTCCTGTGGTTTTCGTCTGGGGTTTCCTTTATCCTATGGCAGAATAGAGCCCTGACTTTGCACTATCATTTTTCTGACCTTGAGACAAGCGAACACAGCATTTTTTAAAAGATTTTATTTATTTGTCTTTAGAGGGGAAGGGAAAGAGAGAGGGAGAGAAATATCAATGTATGGTTGCCTCTTGTGCGTCCCCTGTTGGGAACTGGCCTGCAACCCAGGCCTGTGCCCTGACTGGGAATCAAACCGCGATCTCTTAGTTTGAAGGCCCGAGCTCAACCCACTGAGCTACACCAGCCAGGGTGCATTTTTGGTTTTTTAAAAAGATTTGTTGCCATGGCTGGTGTGGCTTAGTTGGTTGGACATTATCCTGTAAACTGAGAAGTCACTGGTTTGATTCCTGGGCAGGGCACATGCCTGGGTTGCAGGTTCAGACCCAGGTGGGGGGACCATGCAAAAGTTGATGTTTCTCTCCCTCATTTCCCTTACCCTCTCTATAAAAAATAAATCAGTAAATGTATCTTTTTTAAAATAATTGCTTTTATTTGTAATAACAGGAGTGTAGAGAACAAATAGAGGTGAAAAGCTACTCCAATTTTTCTGTTCTGTTATACAACTTAGATTTTTATGGAAACACAACCTTATACAGAAAGACCTAACTTAGAGGCTAAGTTTCAGATCCCAGTGCTCTAGACATTTGTCACAAGACTTGGAGTATGTATAGGTCTGGGAAGAACAAGGTTTCTGAGAGAATAGTGAGGATTTGAACAAGGTTGTGGATACTGCTGGTGATGTCAATGCTTGGACCAGTTAGGGTAGGAACAGGTAAGAGGTCATCAGCTCTTACCCTTCACTCAACTCTCCTCACTTGCCATTGCTTCTGAACACAGCCTCCCACCCACCCTCATGCACAGCAGGGGGCAGGATGAGAAGTCAGATCCAGAATTGTTTCTAAGTGTTGATCATTTCTCTGAGCTCTTGATGGCTTCTCCTCACTGACCTGTGGCATATTTCTGTGAGATTGTTTTCTGGGTTAGTAAACCAGGCTATGGAATATAAAGAAGACCCAAGGGGAGAAAATGAGGTATATGAACTTACATACTTTTGGTTTTGTTCTGTTGCTTCCATGCCTTTAGAAAAATCTGTAACTGACAAGTACAGCCCATTTTCAAACTTAAATTGTATCGTGCAATTTTGGTAGAAAAAGCCCTGGGCAGGTATTATACCTTTTTTTTCTGTGCCTTCCAGGGTACCAAGCACATTGAAGGCATTTAGGAAATAATGATAATAACTTAAAGCAATGGGAGCATTGGATGTATAGGGAGATAAGAAACTGAAAGACCTAGGTCCACTAATAATTAATAGTGTCTCAGGAGGTGGTCCTACTGTTTTTGGATTTTAAATCCCCTTGTTCAATTTCTTGCTGGAGTGAATTCCACACACAAAAAAGAAATAATCTTTAATTTGATACTTAGTCACTTCAGTGTCCTCTGCTGGGCTGGCTAAGATTCACATTCTTACGGAAATATATGCATTCTTAATCAGTCTGATAATGTTGCTCCCCCCAGGGCTTCTAAATACAAAAGCAGGAGATCGTATACTCAGATATGTGGCTTCAAAGTCATAGAATTCAGAGAAGTTTGCTTTTCTTATTTTTTAAACTTTTATTCTTGGAATTGAAGAAAAACAACACTGTAAAAGCTTATAATTAATTAAACACCTGATGAAATAAGGCCTGGCACCTGCAAGTTAAGGCTTTATCAGGAATGAATTCTTGTCCTTTCATGTGATAGGCTAAATTGACATTCTTTTAATAACATGACAGGATAACTAGAGTATGCCTTTGATTAGGGTTTGATCATGAGTTATTTTGCTGACCCTGGTGCTTCATGTCCTGAAGACTTGCAGTTTGCCTTTATTTGGTTTAAAGTATTCAGAGACTATAGGAAAAGGTACCCCAGTGAAAGATGGGAAGAAATGCCAAGTGTGTTTTCTATGCCCATCGCTCCTTCCAGTGTGTTCTTTTTCCTGTGTCTGGTGCACCCCTTAGCATCTGCTTTGGGTTTGGTTTAGACTTTCCTTCTACTTCCCATATTAAAGCTTATGATTTTTTTTTTGTATTTCAGATTGCTTTCAAAATGTCCTTGAATCCTTCCTCTTTTCTATATCCCCTTTGTCACGGTCATATTTTGAGACTGCACCAGCTCTTATCTCAATAACTACAATAGCTTCTTGAGTGGTGCATTCAGTCTAGTCTTCTTATAGTTCATCCCTCACCCTGTTGTTGTTTTTTCCCCCTAGAACACAGGTCTATTTTTGTCTCTCCTGTAGTTTAAAATTTGACACCCCACTTCTATAAGCTACTGGATAAAAATCATACTTTTTAGCAGAGCACAAAAAGTACTTTGTCCTCTCATCCCTGGCTGTCTTTCCAGCATCATCAATTGCTTCCTGACCAAGGATCTTTATAGATGGAGTTGCTTTGCTCCATCTATACCATAGAACATGACATTTTGTCTGCTTGGATTGCATTTCCCCCTCTATTTCCTTGGAAGATGCTAACCTTTCTTTCAAGGCTCAACTTGAAATTACCTGTATGGTAACAATTATTTCCTCCTCATTCCAACACTTTCTTTCTAGAGAATCTGTCTTTGGACTAGGGTAGGGTTAAGTCAGATTCTCTTCCAAAGGAACTGATACAGGGATAGAGAAAGTGAATTAGATGGCTGTGGGTATTAGATGACTAAGGTCTCATGGTCTCATGATTGATGTGGTTATATGTGCAAGAGAACTGATTTGTAGGAAAAGGTTGGGAAATGGGCAGATTGCAGGGAAAAACATATTAAAGATAGAGTAAGAAACAGAGAACAAGTTGAGAGCTATCTTGGTTCTTATTGGCTTACCAATTCTTATTTGGGTCCCTCTTGAGACTAATGGCTTATTGGATATCTTAACTCTTTATGCCAATATTTTCTTTATTTAACTTGTTCAATCAAGTTCTCTTTCTTTTTAATTATATTTAATTTTTAAATTTGAGTTTATTGGCACTACATTGGTCAATAAAATTATATAGCTTTCAGGTGCATAATTCTATAATACATTATCTGTATATCATATTGCGTGTTTACCATCCAAAGTCTAGTCTCCTTCCATCACCGTTTATCTGCCATTTATACCTCTTACTCTCTTACACCTTTTACCCTCTTACACCTGCCCCCATCCCCCACTCCCTCTGGTAATCACCACACTGTTGTCTGTGTCCATTAAATTTTTTTTCTTAATCCCTTCACCTATTTCACCCTGACCCCACCCCCCTTTTCTTTGACAGCTGTCAGTCTGTTCTCTGCATCTTGGAGTCTATTCCTATTTTATTTGTTTATTTTTTGTTCATTATATTCTACATGTAAGTGAAATCATATGGTATTTAGCTGTCTCTGACTGGTTTATTTCACTTACCATAATACCTTCCAGGTCCATGTTGTAGCAAAAGATAAGATTTCCTTCTTTTTAATGGCTGAGTAGTATTCCATTGCATAAATGTACTGCAACTTTTTTAATTTAATTTTTATTTTTTATCTTATTTTTTCCATTACCATTTATTGCCACTATACCCACCCCAATTTCCATGCACCCCTCCCTCCCACAATCACCACACTGTTGTCTATGTCCAGGAGCCCTTCTTTTTTCTTTTTTTCTCAATTTTTCCACCCCAATCCCTACACCCCCAGCTGTCAGCCTGCACTCCATGTATGAGTCTGCTATTATTTTGTTTGTTAGTTCAGTTTGTTCATTAGATTCCACATATGGGTAAAGTCATACGGTATTTGTCTTTCTCTGACTGGCTTATTGCACTTAGCATAATGTTCTCCAGGTCTACCCATACTGCTGTTAAGGATAAAGTTTTCTTTTTTACAGCTGCCTAGTATTGCATTATATAAATGTACTATAGCTTTTTTATCTCCTCATCTACTGATGAGCATGAGCTGCTTCCAAACCTTGGCTATTGTAAATAGTGCTGGAATGAACATAGGGGTGCATATATTCTTTCAAATCAGTATTTCAGTTTTCTTCAGGTCTGTCCAGGAAAAGTCCAGCCATAGTTAATATGAGAATGGTTTGCATGACATCAATGTAACCTGGAAGCTAAGGAGCATGGACTGGAATGTGCATGTGAATGACAACTTCACTGTACTAGTCAGTGGGGGATGTAGATGCTGATGAGCGAGCATTGTGTTGTGTGGCCATCACATTCAAAATGACTGAGCTAGTAATGAAATGAATCTGCATCAAATTTTGCTTTAAGCTTGAACATTCCTCCATGGAAACTATTCAAATGATTCAGAAGGCTGCAGCTATGGTGATTGGCAGCTTTACCATGACAATGCACCTGCCCATGCATCACATCTCATGCAGAGTTGGTGAAACATCAAATCACCCAGGTGACTCAGTCTGTCTACAGCCCAGATTTGGCACCCTGGAACTTCTGGCTTTTTCCCAAACTAAAATCACCTTTGAAAGGGAAGAGATTTCAAGCCATTGATGGGAATCAGGAAAATACAATGGGGACAGCTGATGGCGACTGGGAGAACTGTGTGAGTTCCCCAGGTGCCTACTCTGAAGGGAAATGAGACGTCACTGTCCTGTGTACAGTTTCTTGTATCTTATGTCTTCTTCAATAAATGTCTCTATTTTTCATATTACATGGCTAGATACTTTCTGGATAGATCTCTTATTCTGAGAAGTGAAATTTCTTGGTCACAAGACAGTCCTATTTTTAACTTTTTGAGGAAACTTCATTCCCACCAACAGTACACAGGGACTTTCTTTTCTCCACATCCTTTCCAGTACATGTCATTTGTGGATTTATTGATAGCAGCCATTCTGATAGGTATGAGGTGATATCTTATTGTGGTTTTAATTTGGGTTTCTCTGATGATGTGTAATTTTCTCTAAAGTGTCATTGAGCATCATTCCATATGCTATTGACTATCTGTATGCCCCTCTTTGGAGATGTCTATTCTGGTCCTTTGCCCATTTTTTAATTCGATTTTTTTGGTGTTGTTTTGAGTTCTTTATACATTTTGGTTATTAATTCTTTATTAGATGTATCACTGGTAAATACATTTTCACATTCAGTGGGTTGTCTTTTCATTTTGTTGATGGTTTCCTTTGCTGTGTAAAAATTTTTTAGTTTGATGTAATTCCATTTGTTTATTTTATCCTATTATTTTTAATTTCCCTTACCTAAGGAGAAAAATTATTGCTACAAGAAATGTCTAAGACTTTACAGACTAGATTTTCTTCTAGGATTCTTATGATGTTGAGTTTTCCATTTAAGTCTTTAGCCCATTTTGAGTTTATTGTTTGTTGAGTAAGGAGTTTGTCTAGTTTCATTTTTTACATATATCTGTCCATTTATTGAATAACCTATCTTTATCCCAATGTGTATTCTTGTCTCCTCTGTCAAATATTAATTGATCATAAAGGCATAGGTTTATTTCTGGCTCTCCGTTTTGTTCCATTTATCCAGATGTCTAAATTTATGGCAGTACCATGCTGTTTTGATTACTATGGCCTTGTAGTATAGTTTGATATTTGGCAGTGTGACACCTCTAATTTTCTTCATTTTTACTGAAGATTGCTGAGGCTATTCAGGGTCTTTTGTGGTTAACTATATAAATTTTTGGAGTATTTTTTCTAGTTCTGTGAAATAGGCCACTGGCATTTTGATAAGAATTGTGTTGAATCAATAGATTGCTTTGGGTAATATGTTCATTTTAATAATGTTAATTCTTTTTATCCATGAACACTCTATATACTTTCATTTATTTGTATCTTCCTCAGTATCTTATAATTTTCTGAGTTTAGGTCTTTTTCCTCCTTGGTTAAATTTATTCCTAGGTACCTTTTTTTGAGGCAATTGTAAATGGGATTGTTTTCCTAGTGTCTTTTTCTGATAGCTCATTATTAGTGTATAAAAATGCCACTGATTTCTGAATTTTAATTTTGTATCCTGCTACTTTACTGAGTTCTTTTATCAGTTCTAGTAGTTTCTTGGTGGATTCTTTAAGGTTTTCTATATACAGTATCATGTCATCTATAAATAATGACAGCTTTACTTTTTCCTTTCGAATTTGGATTCCTTTTATTTCTTTTCCTTATTTGATTGCTGTGGCTAGGACTTCCAGTACTATGTTGGGTAAGAGTGATGAAATTGACATCCCTGTCTTATTCCTGATCTTAAGGGAAGCACTTTTAGTTTTTATTGTTGAGTATGATGTTGACTGTGGGTTAGTCATATATGGCCTTTATTATGTTGAAGTATGTTCCCTCAGTTCTCACTCTGCTGAGAGTTTTTATCATGAATGGATGGTGGATTTTATCAAATTATTTTTCTGCATTTATTGATATGATCATGTGATTTTTATACTTCATTTTTTATGTGGTATGTTTCATTTATTGATTTGTGAATGTTGTACCAAACTTGCATCCTCAGAATAAATCCCTCTTGATCATGGTGTATGATCTTTTTAATATATTGCTGAATCTGGTTTGTTAACATTTTGTTGAGGATTTTTGCATCTATGTCCATCAGGGATAGTTAGCTATAATTTTCTTTCTTTGTAGTGTCTTTGTCTGGTTTTACAATGACGATAATATTGACCTTGTAAAATGAGTTTGGGAGTCTTCCCTCCTTTAGAATTTTTTGAAGTAGTTTGAAAAAGATGTGTTCTTTTTTGAATATTTGGTAAAAGTTGCCTGTGAAGTCATCTGATCCAGGACTTTCATTTGCTGGGTATTTTTTGATTACTCCTTCAATTTCAGTAGTTTCAATTGGTCTAGTCAGATTTTCTGATTCTTTCTGATTGAGTTTTGGAAGACTGTATGCTTCTAGGAATTTATCCATTTTGTCTTGGTTGTCCAAGAGTTTCTGTTTCTTGATTTTTTAAAATTTTTACTTCTTTTAAAAAAATTATTTGTGTATCTTTAGAAGGGAAGGGAAGGAGAGAAGGAGAGAAATATCAATGTATGGTTGCTTCTGGTACAGCCCCTGCTGGGAACTGGCCCCTGCCGGGAACTGGCCTGCAACCCAGGCCTGTGCCCTGACAGGGAATCGAAGGAC
Source organism: Sturnira hondurensis (assembly GCF_014824575.4). NCBI lineage: Eukaryota > Metazoa > Chordata > Mammalia > Chiroptera > Phyllostomidae > Sturnira > Sturnira hondurensis. Next base: position 4,729,715 of record NW_028098001.1, on the reverse strand, counting down.
GATCTTTTGGTTCGCAGGCCCATACTCAATCCACTGAGCTACACCAGCCAGGGCTGTTTCTTGATTTTCAGTGAGTCTTTATTAAGATGCATCTAGACATGCAATAAAATGATTGTATATGTGTTCATCTTTTCCACTAAACAATGAACTCCCTGAGGGTAGGGATACTTTTATCTTGAGATTCTCAGCAATTAGTGTAGCTGTGGTTGACTGACAATGTATGTTTGAATGAGTGAAAACTAATCTCATTTTGAATGCTTTTTCTAACAAAGAGCCTAGGAAATTACAAATTTGGTGTTGCTACCATAGTGGGTGATAAACTGTTAGGTCTTCCCGTAACATTTGGATTTTAATAAAGGCTTTCCAGAATCAATCCTTTGAAGTATAGGAAGAGCCATAAAAGGAGGAATTTATCAGTATTGTATTTCATGGTGTGGTATTTTGGGAGCCTTTCAATGTCTCTTGAATTATAATGTATCTTTGTTCAGGGCCAGCAGTAAGAGGAACTGGCTGGGGGACAGAAAGAGTGCTTTCCTACAGGAACTGTTGGGGTCAGATCTAGGACTGATAGCCACTTCACTGCCCGGAACTGCATTTACTTCCTCCCACATGGTTTTCTATAAGCATAGATTATCCCGGAAAAACTGAAATATTCTAAGTGAAACCAATCAGAACACCAAGTCACTTGAGGTGACATCATGGAGGGAAAGTTCACCTTGTGAATCAGGGTATTGCTCTTTAAATATCATTGCCTCTCACACTTAGTGTGTTGGTATTACTGATCAAACGACACTTAACAGACCTCAAATAAACACTTCTTTGCTATGGCATTAATTAAAGAGGATATTTTCACATCATCATTGAGACATCACTACAGGAAAATGTACTGAAATGGATCATTGAAATTAGCCTGAGATGAATGTTTCCCTCCCCCAAATTTAACCTTCCAACATCTTTAGGTCATGTAATTTTTGATCTCCCCTTGTAATAATGAGGTGTACATTTCACCCTCTTTTGTTGTGTCTTTACAATATTATGTTAGTAAGCCCCCCCTCTTTTTTTGGTTACACCAATACTGCCCCTTTTTTGTCATGGTTAAAACAGGGCAGTGAAATTCATTTCTCAAGCAGCCATCCTTACTGACTGGCATTTTTTGTTGGGGTAGGTACCTTTGAGAACATCAACTTTGACCAGACTGTGTAAGGCCAGGCTTCTTCCAGACAAACCTTTAAACAGGAAATGCATCCATCCTTCTTAGCACTATTTCTGGTGAACAGGCCAGGCTAGCCCTGGTTGAGAACTTAATCAATTCTATTCATAGTTTAAGGTGATCTTCTATTTATGTTAAATGTAATTATAATGAGATAGATGCACAGTGTAAACATGTTGCATAAACACATAAACTCACAGATTTTTAATAGAATCTGCATCTACTCTTTCCTTGTAAAAATGTTGCTCAACTCTAATAAAACATACATGCGTTATCCTCCAGAGACTCTCAGAACACAAATGGAGGTGAAACAGCAGGACAGAATTCCAATGTCTTAAAACGCAGCTGCGAATCAGAGTTAGAAAGCAAAAGACCTTTTAACTTCAAAGGTAGCCAATTAAGTTGCAAATGCTATTGATAATAGTTGCTTTATTCAGAGCCTTATTTTATAAAGCACCATGCTGTCTTGAAACTGAAGAGGTGGTGGAGAAGTTGCCTCCATAATCCATAATTGAAAGAATCATAAATGTAACAATTATTTCCCTCTATGATTGCTTTCACAATTTCTTGCTCTCCGCAGGATCCTTGTTTTTTTCTTTCTTTCATCTCATTGCAACAATCAAGCAATTATAGAGTGATTCATATTTAAGATTAAATTTTGCATGTCTAATGAGGTATATAAAAGTCTATTTTTTCATAATTGTGAACTATGTTTATATAATTAATCAACCTTTTAAGTAAATAGGATTGTTTGCAATATACACTTTATATCTCTTTGGCCTAAATTTAATAAATTTAATAAATCTATGGTTTATAATAAAACAATGTAGTTAATTTGAATATGGACATAAATAGTATAATATTCAAATTGGAAAAACTACTCAGTAGGATGGAAAAGAGATATGAAATAAAAGTAGTTCTCATGTGGTATATTTAAATATAATCTTTAAAAATTTCTGTCATTCTCCAGAAGCTATTTCTGGCTTTAAGTACTTTAAAATGTTAGTAATGATCTAAATGAAGATGTTAGTACTTCTCAGGTTCGATATTGTCATTCTGTAGATATTACGCAGTGACAGAGGACTCTTACAAAAATCTATTTTTTTCTTCCCTAGATTTAAGAAGTTCAGTTAATATTTGTTTAAAAGTGATTGCTTTCCAGGCTGGAATTGGAGACTTGCCAGGTGTTTTGGGGAACCCTGATTTAACGGTTGAGTTTAAGGAGAGGGAAGAAGCTGTCTTTTTTCTTGTCCACCCCTCACTCAACCCTCTCGTCTAGAGGGAGTGAGGGAGTGAAAGCAAGTAGGAAAGAGGAGAGGAAGAAGGGAAGTGAGGGTACAGTTCCAGAGAGATTCTCATGCATTTTGAACAAATGAAGTTAAAGATCTCCACATGTAAGTTCAAACTCTAATTAGCTAAAAACAAAAAAGCCATCAAATTATCTCTTCTTAACCAAAGCTAATAGCACTTTATAGTATTTTAGTATATTTACAAAATGTTCAAATATTTATTTCCATTTATATTTTAACAAAATACAAAATACATTTGTACTTTAACAAAATACTATATATTTTAACAAAACCTTTATGTTTTACATGATTTCAGAGTCCATCTAATTCATTCTCCTAAGTGTATAGTAGAACAACTTTGTACTCTATATTATAATTACAGTGATTATGTACTTTATTGTCTAAATATGGACACTGAGAATAAAATGGGTTGCTACAATAATCACCACATAACAACAGGGTTAAACTGGGAAACTAGGTTTTATGAGCACCTTAATTTTAAAAAATAGAAACTAAGATTACCAGATGTCAAGTCATTAAAATTAATTTAATTGCTTTTTTAGTCTTCTGCATTATGACAGAGTAAAAAAGTTAAATGGACCATTCTAATAAAAATAACACTTATGGATTACTTATTATGTACCAGTCATTATTCTGATCATTTTATTTGTAAAAACATGATTAATCATCATGATAACTCTGTAAGTTGTTACTCTTATCCCACATTTATAAATGAGGAAACTGAGGTTTAGAGAGGTTAAATTTCTTATCCAAAGTTGCAAAGCTAGAATAGAGCAGAAGTTTATAATCCTAGAGGTCCAGAGGTCATAAAAAATTGGAAGTTCTGTGTAGAAGGTTGTGAACTGAATGCTTAGACCAGTGCAGCGTATCTGGAATTATAAATCAGAAATTAAAGAACAAAGCACTTATGGATGCCCTCCAGTGTGCTTCTTAAGGCGTGGTTCTTACGTATGGCTTCAAGGAATGAGAGCCACATGGTGAGCCCAGGGTGAGCCCTCAGAGGCAAAAGGAGCATTCGACTGAGGTGAGGTGTGAACGTAGGGAATGAAGGTTCTTGACTGTTTATTTGACATACTCATAAGCTATGTATATTACCTTGGCTTCAGTTTTTGTTGGGAATGGAAAGCCTTGCTCTTGCTTCTAGGGAATAATACTATGAAAATGAACTGATGGAAACAGGGGCAAAAGGAGGTTTTTTTTTAGTTAATGCACAGAATCTCCTTGGCACAGCCTTCAATCTTGGCTACCACTAACCTGCTGGAGGGAGAACTTAGCAGAGGTTCCACCACACTGAGGTTGTGCTGAGAAATCACAGAGGAATCGTTGGACTGGATTGTTCCTTGACTTTTAGCTCTATTTATGATGCGGAATTATGAGAGTCAAAAACTGAGAGGGATATACTGTGGGTTGTAAGGTGAGTTCTGCTGGTGTTTTAGGCAATTATTTTCATCCTTGTCAACCAAGATATCGCTAGTTATAATCATTTATCATTAGATTGATTTTGGTATAAAATATTACAAAGTATAAAGTATATATTACAATATTATAAAGTATATTACATACACTTTGAAACCCTTTGACGTATTGTGCCTAAGTTTTTCTATAAGAATATGAGAACACACTCATTTACCTGTGTCTCAGTTTGTATTCATTAACTGGCAATCTCAATCTTAATTGTGCTGGTCAGTCTTAATTATACTTGAGGACCCTTTTATTGAACAGTGGTACCATCAGGAGAAAACAATTCCCATCTGCAAAGTAGAGTGGTAGAAATACATACCAAAAATCAAAACAAAAAATAAGCAATTTAATCAATAGTAACATAAATGATGGGACAATGATAATGGGAATTACTTATATTAATTCTCAGTGCTTGTAGTTTAAAAGTGCATTTGCCAGACATTTTATCCTACCCCAATTTTTTGAATATTATTGAGTACTTTTGCAAAATGGTCAAATACAATGTTAAAATCTAAAAATTTGTATTCTCTTAAAAAGCTAACAATAATCACTGTAATTTAGATTACATTCATAAAATATCTATATATCTATATGTGCTATTAAAAAAACTCTCTAGTTTAAAGTTAGAAAGGAGACCAGAAGTTCTCTAATTCACTCCCATCCTTCACAGAGTGAGCAATCGAGAACCAGTATCTTTCACAGCTTGCTCAGGCTTGTTTGGGAGTGCAAACAGGACTGGAATCCAAGTTCCTGTACCCAGCCTGCAGCCTTTTCAATACTTTCTATTCACTTAAAATAAAAAATTAATATCATGTGTATTGAATACACATTGCATTCTATGAAACTGGTACTGAAAGATAAAGGCAGAAATCTAATTCAAGAAAGTGAATTTTTTTCTCTAACAAAATATCACACTCCTGTGATGCACACAAAGCACCCGCCCAAATCAGCAAGCTGCAGAAATAGTTCTAAATTCTAACCTTGCTTCTGTCACTCTTTTTGTGCAGCTTTTAGTAGGTCAGTTCACTTGAGTGATGGTTACCCCACCTCTACAGAACAGGGAAAATAATGTCTTGACTTTCTGAAGCCAGGAAGGGTCTGTGTCTTTTTTTAAAGGATGCATCAACAAATGGAAAGGAACTTGAAAATTCCATATTATGTACATACTATCGTGCTTGATAAGAAGCAAATTATTATATAAAGTACAGTAATGATTAAACAAGGCAGAGAATCTTTAAGCATATTTTCTGTTTATGGCCTTCATTTCAATTCTACTCTTCTAGATAGACAGAGTTAACTATTTTTCTGTATATATGTTTTTCTTTCTTGACCAAATTCTTGTTAGAAATATTGTATTATAGAACTATAATAACTTTCCTGGACTTAGTAAGCCAAGTTAAATCATCCATGCAGTTTCTCCCTAAACCCCTGCCTTACCTCAATGAACTATTGGTATAGGTCACATTAACTGGGTAATTTCTGAATCTTCTTTACTTTCTTTTATTACAACTGAACCAAAAACAAGAACGCATGAACACTGAGGGTAAATTGTGAACAAATAGCATAGCTATTTAATTTTTTTTGTATACAAATGTTTATATTTTGTAGAGGTTAGGGGTCGACTTTCATTTCAGGTTAAAGAGATAGAAATGAAGGAAGAATCAAAATAATTTATTTAGGAGTAATAGCTTTCTTAAATGAAATGGTTAAATTATATTAGAATAGGCATAACCCCAATCTATATTTCAACTTCTATACATGCAATACTTAATTATAGACATCACTAATAACAAAATATTTGGTTTTTAAAATAAGAACTAACACAAATCTATTTGACAAAGGTCTGTTTTCTGCACCTTATTAACATTGTCTATCATATAGTAGGTAATCCTTACTAGCATTATCTATTCATATGTGAATAGATAAAATTCATATTCTTGTTATTTATTAAAACATACCCATGTTAATACAGAAGACATAGGTTTGGGGCAAAGAAATACCTTTTAAATAAAAAATATTTATTGCAGTTAATATGTTAACTCTTCTTTCATGTTTCCTATTATATTTTTATTTTAACCATAAGAGGGCACATTAGTTCAAGAAAAATTAAAGAGAAAACACAGCAACAAAAAAGGAAATAGGCTTAGAAGAGGTAGGTAGAGAAAATTTGTATATTTAATTATGCTTGTTTTCACTCAATTTATTGTCATTTGCAACATAATTTATGAGCTTTTTATTTGATAAGAATTCAGGTATATATACTTCTATTAAGAAATTACTCTTCATTTTTTATTGCTACTACTCTCCTAGGAGAATGAAGTTGGCCTAGTTGATTTTGATGAGGCTGCCTATTATGGGACCAAGGGGGAGATAAATCATGGCATTTGAAGAACATCCTGAGTTCAAAGCTATGTACGATTGAGTTATTATGAATTAATAATGCCAGTCTCTGGTCCCGTAGTGAAGAGAACAATGCACCTATGTGTGAATGAATGCAGCTCAGCAATTATGCTTCACTGCAAGTATTTATAGCCTTTAAAATTTGGTACAAATTATGAGAACAATAGATGGCCCCAGAGTGAATACACAGCTTTATTTCACTAGAAAGGCTTGACTGAGGTCATAAACTGCAAGAGGGCGGGCAGCTCAAGTGGCTTATGAATGACTGGTGAGTCGCAGAATGACTTCATTTGTTTAAAATCTGTTGCAAACTGTTATTATTTCTAATGTTCAGTCTTTTCTCCAAAGGCTGCAGGTTTTTACTCTGCAAAGACTGAAATAGATACTAGCTAGTGTTTAACAATAATACTTTAGTTAATTTAAAGGACTACTTTAAAGGATTAATCATTATTTAATAGAATTAATTGAACACCTACTAAGTTTCAAGTTCTGGACTGGGTACTATAGAGTAAAGATGGATTAATACATTGTTTTTGGCTTGAAAATGTAATTTTAAAAATTTCCCTATGATTTACAAAGAAATAAATCAGCAAATAACTATAGTATATCATATCTTTATGTATTAATGGGGAAACAGAAACAAGATTTATCAAACCTATTACAAAGTGTATTTTACATTGTATTTGTAAGGAAACTGAGGGGCTAGGCAAGATCATTAGTGTGTATTATCTCCAGTTTAACCGCAGACCTGCTCTGGGAATGCTTTTCTTTTTTTTTTCCCGGAGAGTCGATTATGCAATAAATTGTGGTAATTACTAGCATAAAACAAGGCAATAATGTAATTAAAACCAAAATATTTACTTGGTATAGGAGATACTTTTATGCATTTTAATTCTGCTCCTTGTAAGCTAATAATATTCTAGGAATTTCTGTGTGGCTTTTACATCTGGTGGTTTAGAATTAGCATGTACAAAGAGAGTTCAGAATTATGCTTTAATTATAGTTTGAATGATGATTTGAGTCTGAGCATGAGTTGTCAACAGAATTGTGAACTGGGGGAAAAAGAGATAAGGGCTGTTAGTGGGATAAAAAAGTATATTTGCAGTCACTTTAAAGTGCCTTTTGTTTTAAAAGAAGTAATTAATGTTAGGAATTAATTGGTTCAGATTCTTGATTTTAAAGTTATCACTTGGTTGCTAAGATGAAGCCTTTTCAAAATTACTACACGATATGCAATGACAGGAACATTTCAGTTGAAAGGTAGAAAACATAATTGAAAAGCTAGCTTTTGAGTGCCTGCTTATCACTTTAATTGATAGCAGACGAGACTGAGGAACTAAATGCTGTAGTTCAATAAAAATGTATTTAGCTGGATTTCACATTATTATGCATGGTTTCCTCTAAACATTATTGCTAAAGTATTCATACAATAGTAGGCTTTAAGTGGAGTCTGGTCAGTATGTATTAACTATTATAAAGCAATCATTAAGTTGAAATTGTGTGCAAACAATGGATCCAGGTATAGTATCTAAAAATCTTCTAAGGTGTGTGTAACTCAAATAGACTATTCATAAAATGCAGTCATAGAGAATGATGTTTTAGTTGTATATTTATTGACGTAGAAAGCACATTATAAAACAGGCTATACAGTAGGAAGCTAACTACTGTCAGAAAAAATGGTATATATAAATGATACACATAAATTTATATGTATATATAAATTGGAAAAATTAGAAAGGACATAGTTAAAATAGGAAAGGACTAAGTATTAACAGTGGTCATCTCAGGTACTGGAATTATGGGAGATTTTAATTTTAAAATCTCTATTTTAGAATCTCTTTTTTTAAAAAAGATTTTATATATTTGTTTTTTAGAGAGAGAGGAAGGGTGGGAGAAACAGAGGGAGAGAAACACTGATATGAAAGAGAAACATTGATCATTGCCACTTGTACTTGCTCTGACCAGGACCTGAACCTGCAACCCAGGCAAGTGCCCTGACTGGGAATGGAACCAGAGACCTTTTGCTTTCTGGGACAATGCCCCATCGACTGAGCCGCACTGGTCAGGGAAAGTTTAATTTTCAATAGGTTTATCTGTGTTTTTCTATTTTTCCACAACAAATATATTTTACTAGATAATAAACAGGACATAGTGTTCTAGTTTGCCCAATGTGTAGCAGGAAAATCTTCATAACTTTATGTATTCTTGATGATATCTAGTTGGTCCTAACTTAAATTTACAATTCCTATTTATTCAATTTCTTCTGTCTTTGTTTTTACATATTTAATTATAACAAGTATCAGAATTTAGCAAAATATAACATGGATAATACCTAATTTGTCTCATATAAATGAGAACCTGAAGTGAATTCAGAAATAGGATAAAAGGACAATTGAACAATAATTCTGAATTTAAACTTTACAAAAATTGATGTGAATATTTAAGATAGTATGAAGGAATTTGCATAGGATATGACCTAGGAATATAGGAAAAATGAAATAAAAATAAGTTGATCCAAATTATACCACATCTTTTATCTGTACATGGGAAGGAAGATGATAGAACTATTGGTAATGACTGAGCAAACCAATTACTCAAGACAGATGGTATTTTTTATTTTTTTATAAATTGTATTGTTTATGCTATTATAGTTGTCCCAAATTGTATCCCCTTGCCCCCTCCACCCAACTCCCCCACTCCCTCAGGCAATTCCCATACCATTGTCCATGTCCATGAGTCATGTATATAAGTTCTTTGGCTACTCTTTCCCTATATTGTACTTTACATCCCCATGACTATTCTGTAACTACCAATTTGTACTTCTTAATCACTTTACTTTTTTTACCTAACCCCCTGACCCACCTCCCATCTGGCAACCATCAAATCATTCTTTGTATCTATGATTCTGTTCTGCTTCTCTGTTTATTTTGTTTTTTAGATTCAATTGTTGATAGATATGTATTTATTGCCATTTCACTGTTCATATTTTGGCTCTCTTTTTCTTTAAGAACATCTTTTAACATTTCATATAATACTGGTTTGGTGGTGATAAACTTCTTTAGCTTTTTCTTGTCTGGAATGCTTTTAATCTGTCCTTTTATTCTAAATGATAAGTTTACTGGGTAGAATAATCTTGATTGTAGGTCCTTGCTTTTCATCACTTTGAATGTTGCTTTCCAATCCCTTCTACCCTGCAAAGTTTCTTTTGAGAAATTAGCTGACAGTCTTATGGGAGGTTCCCTTGTAGATAACTAACTGCTTTTCTCTTGCTGCTTTTAAGATTTTCTAATTTATATTTAGCCTTTAGCGTTTTAATTATGATGTTTACTGGAGTGGGCCTTTTTGGGTTCATCTTGTTTGGGACTCTATGTGCTTCCTGGACTTGTATGTTTATTTCTTTTACCAAGTTAGGGAAATTTTCTGTCATTTTTTTTCAAATAGGTTTCCAGTTTCTTGTTCTTTCTCTTCCCTTTCTGGTACCCCTATGATGTGAATGTTGGTACATTTAAAGTTGTCCCTTCTTACACTATTCTCATTTAATTTTTTTTCTTGCTGTTCTGATTGGTTGCTTTTTGCTTCCTTATATTCCTTAAATCAAATCACTGATTTGATTTTTGGCTCGGCTTCATCACTCTACTGTCGATTCCCTGTAAATTGTTCTTTATTTCAATATTAGTGTATCTTTTTTTTCTGACTGGATCTTTTTAATGCTGTTGAGGTCCTTACTAAGTTCCATGAGCATCCTTATTTTATTTTATTTTATTTAATTCTTGTTCAAGTACAGTTTTCTGTCTTATATTCCTAGCCCTGCCCCCCCAAGTACTCCCCACCCCCTTCCCATTTCCGCCCCCCACCTTAGTTATTGTCCATGTGTCCTTTATACTTATTCATGTTCCATGAGCATCCTTATAGCCAGTGTTTTGAACTCTGCATGTAATAGATTGTGTTTCTCTATTTCACTTAGTTCTTTTTCTGGGAATTTGTTCTGTTCTTTTATTGGGGCTATGTTTCTTTGTCTTCTCATGTGTCAGTTTCCCTGTGTTTTTTTTATGTATTAGGTAGAGCTACTACATCTCCCAAGCTTGATAGAATGGCTTAATGTAGTAGGTGTCTTGTAGGTGCCAGTGGCACATTGTCCCCTATTACCCAAGCTGGGTACTAAAGGTATGCCCACTGTGTGGGCTGTGTTCACCCTCCTCTTGTAGTTGAGTGTTTATTGCTGTTGACATGTGCAAGGTCAGCCACTGCCTGTATTCTGTCTGCGGTTACACATCATCAACTAAAAAGCAATATGTAGATGACTGCTACTTGTGCTGAGCTTAGAGGTGCCCAGAACAGGCCAAGCTGTGAACCATGACTGGCTGCTACTAGTGCTGGGCCTGGGGCAACTTAGCAAGAGGGCTCACTGAAGTCAGATACTGCTTGTTTGAGAGAATTTAGGAAAGTCTGAAGCATGGGCCAAGACAAGCCATTTGTATGGAAAAGCCACTGGAACAGCTTGTGTGGGCCCAAAAATGGGTGGGGCAGGATCATAGGGAATCACCAAGATTGGACAAACAGTTTGAGCCAGGTTGATGGAGTCTCAGATATAGCACCAGCCTGCTGACTTTGGGGGTTTGGGGGAGGTTCAGAAAAGGAACAATGGCGTCTGCCGGAACTTCTGCCTGGGAGAAAGCTTTCCCTTAGCTCTCTTCCTAAGAAGAGAAAAAATGTGGGAAAATTCAGTTCCTCCCCGTATATCTTTGATGCCTTTTTTAAAAGATTTTATTTATTTACTTTTAGAGAGAGGGGAAGGGAGGGAGAAAGAGAGGAAGAGAAACAGCAATATGTGAAAGATAATATCGATTGGTTGCCTCTTGCATATGCTTCCAACTGGGGACCTGGCCTGCAACCTAGTCATGTGCCCTGACTGGGAATTGAACCAGCAACCTCTCGGTTTGGAGGCTGGTGCTCTATCCACTGAGCTACATAAGCCATAGCCCTAATACCTTTCAATCTGCTGCCCTGGAACTGGAGCTCATAGGGTGTGAGTCTGGGTAAGTCTCTGCATGGGCCCTTTAAGAGGAACTGCCTGGGATTCCAGCAGTTCTGCCTTCCACAGCCTCAATCCCTGCTGGTTTTTACAGCCAGAAGTCAAGGAAGCTTATCTTCCTGGCACTGAAACCCTGGGCTGGTGGGCTAGTGTGGGCCTGGGACCCTTTGCTTCAGATATCCCTCCTGATTTTATCTGCCTCCTGACTTTTTATCTGGGTGTGGGACCAGCCTGTTCCACATTGCCACCCCTCCTACCAGTCTTGATGTGGTTTCTTCTTTAATTTTTGTAGCTGTAGGACTTCCATTCAGCTCAGTTTCCGACAGCTCTGAATGATGGTTGTTCTACAGTTTAGTTGCACTTTTGATGTGGTCATGCAAGCAGGCAGGTTTACCTATGCCTCCATCCTGACCAGAAGTAGACTTTCCTTTAACAAAAGATGATGGGTTGGCTAGCACCCTGGCTACCCATTTCTATTAAGTTGTATCCCTTTGAGTGAGGGGAAAAAACATGTTCTAATAGAGCTGCTCAAGGAGAGTTTATTTTGTTGTTTCTATTTAAAAGAATATCAGGGCACTGTAACTCAGACATCACTTCAGTGTGAATAGTTGAGCCACACATACAAAAAATCAAATGAGGAGGATTTGACTGAAAGTTGAGCAGGAATTTCCATTGATAGGAAGAGTAGAAATGGCTTCTAACAATTTGCATGAAACACATACACNGAGGGGAAGAAACATGTTCCAATAGAGCTGCTCAAGGAGAGTTTATTTTGTTGTTTCTATTTAAAAGAATGTCAGGGCACTGTAACTCAGACATCACTTCGGTGTGAATAGTTGAGCCACACATACAAAAAATCAAATGAGGAGGATTTGACTGAAAGTTGAGCAGGAATTTCCATTGATAGGAAGAGTAGAAATGGCTTCTAACAATTTGCATGAAACACATACACACACAAGTATAGATATTACAGTGCTTATAGGGTCTAGGTTAAATAGGATCAAGCTATAAAAGAAAAAAATGCTTTGCTGGTCAAATTAATAGCTAATTATGAGGCAAGCACTTATTGAGTTGTTGCAAATAAATGTTATAAAATCACAGTTTAAGGGAGAAAATTATGTTTCAGGGGACTCGGTATTAAGCTTCTTTCTTCTTTTTCTGATTAAATGAGGTAGTCTAGTGGGTGTTTTATTTTTTCTGCTTCATAGGCTTTCTTAATTCTGACATGTGGAAAACAGTTTTTAACCACTAGTGAATAATCAATTTTCCATTACAATTTTATTAACAGTAAGTAATCAGTCTCACAATTTTACTTAGAATGTTGGTTTAAATATATCCGGCTATAATTTTTTTCAGCCCAAATGAAAATTTGTAGACCAACCATGTTTCAAATTGGTCCTTTAACCCATGAACTGATTTTCTTGAGAGAGAAGGCTTAGAGAATTTTCTAATTAGTGCTAGGACCTGATTTTCTGTGGCTCACTGCTTCATATATTCTATGTCTTCAAATTAAGCTGTAGGAAGTGTCTTTAAAGGTTGGTGTTTTCTATTGATCTCTACAATTGTTCTTAGTAATTTAAAAGTTAACTGTGGCCCTGGCTGGTGTGGCTCAGTAGATTGAGCACTGGACTGCGAACCCAAAGGTCGCTGGTTTGATTCCCAGTCAGGGCACATGCCTGGGTTGCTTGGCCAGGTCCCCAGTAGGGGGCATGTGAGAAGCAACTGCATATTGATGTTTCTCTCCCTCTCTTTCTCCTTTCCTCCCCATCTCTAAAAAAAAAATGTTAACTGTGCAGTGATTTTTAAAGAATGTACTAGAGCACACACTCCTCACCACCCACACAAGGAGGAAAGATCTTTGTATCCCCTTATTGGCTCCAAGGATAAGAGTGGTACACATGGGCTCCAGCTGTTAGTTCCTTTCCTGTGTATAACTCTCCCTTTCTTTAGGCCTGCAGTTCACGCCTTAAATGCCTCTTTCCTTATCATCTGAGAGGAGATTAGTGCAGCATACAGGAGAAACTAAAGAGCATTCATTAGAAAGGTGCTTCTGGGCAACAGGAAATTTTTTCATTGGGAAGATTTCAAATCTAAGAAAGTGATTAGTTTCTCTGTGGAAGGTGATTGTATTTTTGTCTTCTGATGCCCTTCCCTATTGCAGTTGTATAAAAGCACAACAGAGGGAATATGACTCCTCTCTCATCCACCCTCACAGTTTGTCTCACTCCTCTCTGTGACTTTCTGCCTTCATTTTGGCATTAGTAGAACATTTCAGGGATTTGGAATACATTTTTATTTTTATTTTTGTGAAGAAAAGCTCAGGAATATGTTTTAGGGGATATAACAGTATTTTTCTTAATGTGCATGTACTGTGAAAGGCTTTTTTTAATGTATCTGTTTATTAAGTGAAAATTGAAAATTAGGAAATATAGTTGCCTTTACTTGCTTTTCTCCATTCCATATTCGCATGTCTTTTCTTCTGTAGTGAGAGAGAACTCTAGTTCTGGCAACAGTAACACAATTTACTCATATGCTTATCCCTTCAATGCACATAGAATAGCTTAAGAATCCATATACCTTTACTGCCACAAAATATATCTACTGAGACGAGTTCTAGATTTGTTTGCAATTCTTTTACTCACTAGCTGGTGTCCAAAAGTAACTTTGTTAGGTCTTTATTTCTCCCAGGCTGGATCTCTTATTTCTATTTGTGTTTAATTTTAGGTTTTTCCTCATCTTTGTTGATTTACTTTTATTTTTGAATATGTAGAACATTAACACACTTCCACAAGTATCCCCCCTTATTCTCGAGATATGTTTCAAGACCCCCAGTGGGTGCCTGAAACTGAGCCTTATATATACTATGTTTTTTCCTATACATACATACCTATGATAAATTTTTAATTTATAAATTGGCCACAGTAAGAGGTTAACAACAGTAACTAATAATAAAATAGAGCAATTGTAATAATATATTGTAGAAAAAGTTATGTGAATGTGATCTCTCAAAATATCTTGTACTGTGTTGATGTGAGGTGATCAATGAGATTAAGTGAGGTGATGATATCAGCATTGTGATGTAGCATTAGGCTACTGTTCACCTTCTGATGTATTGTCAGAACTAGGGTCATCTGCTTTGGGAGGTCCTGGATTATAGAGACACAATGAGGTACTAGATGTCAGGGGAAGATGACGTCAATGGTTGGGGATTCTCAGTAGCAGAAGGTTTTTTACCAAAAAGTTTTGGAAGAACATTGTAATCAGAAGTTGTCTCTTTTGGAGTCATTCAGGTATCACTGTGGAAGTTGTAATCCTTTGGTGTTCATATGGGTCACTTTAATACTGCATTCCCTCTGAGGGTTGTATTCCCTAATTTTTTCTTTTTTCCCCCTCATCTGAGGACATGCTTATTGATTTTAAAGAGAGGCCAAGGAAGGGCGGGGGAGAAACACCCACGTGAGAGAGAAGCATTGATCAATTTCCTCTCACATGTGCCACTTGGACGGAGTCTACACCCCAGGCATCTGCCCTGACTGGGAATTGAACCCATGACCCTTAGTTTTTTAGGACGATGCTCCAACCAACTGAGCCACACTGTCTTTAATGCCTATGAAATTCAAAACACCTTGGCAAATCTTGGTAATGTCTATATTGCTGGTTCTGCTTCAGTTTCTTCATCTTCCTCTGTACATGACTTAAATTCTTCTAGTTCCTCACTTTTAACACTTCTGAATGGCTTTCAGTGTGTTCTTTCACTTCTTTAAGCATGCCAGCAAATCTTTGTTTATGAACATGTCTTGCTGCTGTGTGAATGATTTTCTTAACTTCTCCATTGATCCTTGGGAAATCATTAAAATCATGCACAACTTCACTTCTTAACTTCTTCCAGAAGGCATTTATAGCTTCTGGTTTTAATTTATCCACTGCAGCTTTTATGAATGGTATTGAGTTAGCAATAGTGAATGATTTCCTGCATGGTGTCCATATTAGGGTCTGCATCAATTGCTTGTCAAATATGATGAAAAAAAAAACACCCAGGTGGGTGTATGTGGCCTTGATAAACCAAATTGCTTCCCCCTGGTGGAGGACCTGAAGCAATGAGGTTGCATTTTGGGGTAAAAATACAAATTCAGCATGTTCAGTTTCATAGCAAAGATTCAAGATGGCCAGATGCATTATCTATTATTAATAGTGTTATAAATTCCAACCCTTCCTCTTTCAAGTATATACATCTTTTTTCCTTCTGGATGAAAAGTTCATGAAACCATTTCATAAACAAGATGGTTGTTACTCATATTTTTTATTATGTTGCCAGAACATGCAAATAATTTTTGTTTTTGAGAGTGTGGGTTCTTTGCTCTGTATACTACACCAAGCTTTATCATATGCCCTTCAGTGTTGCCACAGTACAGTACGAGAGTTAGTCTTTCCTTTTGTGTTTTATGCCTTGGTGCTTCTTTTGCACTTATATGGATATAGATTCTTCTGCCGGAAAGGGCCAGTTTTGTCACAATCAGAGACTTGTTTGGACGATATCCTTTATTCTTAAGTTCTTCATCTATTCCGGAAATGAGGCAGCAGCTTCTTCCTTTTTCATCAGCAGACACCAGCTTTACAGTAATTTTTGTAGTTTGCAGTTCAAAACTATTTCAGAGTTTGTGTAATTATCTCATACTTGTGGTAAGTGGCTAGGTGTCATGCATTTCCCGGGACCCTTTGCTGAAATCTTCCTATGGGCTCAGTGCTTTCTGATGCAATGTGTTCATACCAGTTGGGATACACTTTAGGCACATGGTTTCCATGCACAAATTTAATGGCTTTTCCATCTTAACTAAGCACTTTATACACACTGTGGTCATAACTTTTGTACTTTGAAATGCAACAGCAAAACTAGCATGAATTTCTCTTTCCTTCTTCACAATTTCACAGATAGCTTTGTTTTAACATAGATCTTAACAACCTCAGTATATGATTTTCTTCTTACTAAGTCAAGAGATTTCACCTTTTTATTTAAAAGAGGCACTTTGTGACTTATCTTTGACAAATCTGAATTGTCAGCATCACAACTCTTGTATTTTGGGACCTGTATTTTAGTAACCCTGAATGTAAAATCAGGGTTACTTGAACATTAGCACTGTAATACCCCAACAATCATTCTGATCACCAAGACAGCTAAATGAGGGACTAAGGGGTGGTTAGCACATACAACCTAGATAGGCTGGATGAAGAGAGGGTTCCTGTCCTGGGTGGGACAGAGTGGGAAAACGTGAGGCTTCATCATGCTAGTCAGAACAACGTGCAATTTAAAGTTCATGAATTGTTTACTTCTGAAAATTTTCGTTAAATATTTTTGGACTCATTTAACCACAGGCAATTGAAACTGTGGAACATGAGACCTAGGATAAGGGGGGGACTACTGTAGGATATTTTGAAAGAGAGAGATGCCTCATTCATGTAACTTTTACTATAGTATATTATTATAATTGTTCTATTTTCTAATTAGTTACTGTTACTAATCTTTTACTGTAGCTACTTTATAAATCAAACTTTATTACAGATATATATGTATAGGGAAAAACAGTATATATAGGGTTCAGTACTATCCATGGTTTAGGCATCTCCTGGGGGTCTTGGAACATGTCTGCATGAATAAGGGGGACTACAGTATACTCACCAGACTCTGTGACATGTGGTATTATTTTGAATATTATTCAGAAATTTGGTGATTTCTGTTTATATTTTCTTTCACTTTTTCAAAAATTGTTTAATAAAATAAAGAATAATTTCCAGTTTGGAAGGCCTTTTTGATATTTGATTGCATTTTTCAATTCTAATTTTGTGCATTCTGATCAGTCTGTGTTATTTATTATGTTTCTTCTTTATGCAACTTGATGTTTGTCACCTAATATATTATCAATTTTGGTGAATTTTTTGTGTACACTCTGAAATAATTTGTTTTTAGGGTTAGTGTTGTATTTCATACATATTTATAAGATATATTCTTCCTTGACTAGTGTGGTTCAGTGGGTGGGATATTGTCCGACAAAGTGAAAAGTTGATTGTTCCATTCCCAGTCAGGGCACACGCTTGGGTTGTACATTTGTGGGATTCGGGGTATGTATGAGGGATAACTAATTGATGATTCTCTCTCACATTGGTATTTCTCTACCTGTCTTTATACCTTCCTTCCACTCTCTCTAAAATAAATAAATAAATAAAAATTAAGAAAAAGATATATTCTATGAATTATATTGTTAAGATTTTCTATATTATTATTTATCTTTTTTCCAGTTGATGGGTTTTGTACTGATAATGGTGTGCTAAGTATTACATTTTTCTATTATTTGTGTTTCCATTTCTTTCTTTTTGCATCATTAAGTTTTTTGATTTGCACATGTACTTTCCGTGTTATTTGGGACATAGGTATTTATAGCTATTGTATCTTCCCTGTGAATTCTGGCTCTTTTAGCATTAAAAAGTGTTTCTATTTTTCTTAAGTATTGCTTTTTTGACAGAAATTCTACTTTATATTAGGATTACAAACTCTGCTTCCTTATTGTTTCCATTTGCATTGTATATCTATTCCCATATCTTTGTTTAGTCTTTTAATGTCACTGCTTTAGATGTTTCTCTTGTGTACAGCATAGTAGGTTTTGTTTATGTACAACTATGAAAATATTTTTCTTTTTATAAGCAAAGTAAGCCAATTTACATTTATTGATATGACATATATTTGGTGCTGTGCCATGTTATTTTATGTTGTAAATTACATACATAATTGTGTATATTGTATTATATTTACTCTTTCTCTAACTTGTGTTTGGTTCTTTCTAAAGTTTCTTTTGGTATTTAAGAAAATATGTACTTTTTATAGTTCTTTTAATTCCCCTCTTTCTTAAAATTACAATCTTATTTGTCAATATTTTTTAGAATATTATGCGTGTATTTATCTGTTTATTTTCAGAAGTTTTTTTTAAAAAAGATTTTGTTTATTTACTTTTAGACAGAGGAGAAGGGAGGAAGAAAGAGAGGGAGAGAAACATCAATGCCTGGTTGCCTCTCATGCATCCCCTATTGGGGACCTGGCTTGCAACCCAGGCATGTGCCCTGACTGAGAATCAAACTGATGACCCTTTGGTTCTCAGGTCAATGCTCAATCCACTGAGCCACAGCCAGGGCGTCTTTTCAGAAGGTTTTTTTTCCAAATATTTTATTTATTTTTAGAGAGAGGGAAGGGAAGGAGAAAGAGAGGAAGAGAAACATCAGTGCGTGGTTGCCTCTCATGTGTCCCCTACCGGGGACCTTGCCTGCAACCCAGGCATGTGCCCTGACTGGGAATCGAACCGGTAACCCTTTGCTTCACAGGCTCGTGCTCAATCAACTGAGCTACACCAGCCAGGGCTTTTCAGAGGTTTTTTAAAAAATTGTTGTTCACTTTCAGTTGTCCTGCATTTTTCCCCATTGTTCTCCTCTACCACATCCCCCTGCTCCCCTCTGTTGTCCATGCCCATGAGTCCTTTATTCATGTTCCTTTGCTTGCCCCTTCCCCTTCTTTGTGCTGTTATCTGGTCACTGTCAGTGACCCCTGCCCCCTCTGGTCATATCAGTCTGTTGTTTATTTCCAAGTCTCTATTCATTTTGTTCATTTGTTTGTATTGTTGATTAGGTACCATTTATGGGTGAGATCATACAGTATTTGTGTTTCACCAGCTGGCTTATTTTGCTTAGCATAATGCTCTCCAGTTCCATCCACGCTGTTAAAAAGGGTAGGAGTTCCTTCTTTCTTTCTGCTGTGTAGTATTCAATCATGTAAATGTATCACAGTTTTTCTATTCACTCATTTACTGATGGGAACTTGGGTTATTTCCAGCACTTGGCTATTATGAATAATGCTGTTATGATCATTGGGATGTGTGGTTCTTTTGAATCAGTGATTCAGGATTCTTTAGGGCAAGAGATCTGCACAGACACTTCTCCAAGGAGGACATACAGAGGGCCCATAGACACATGAAAAAATGTTCAACATCACTAGCCATTAGAGAGATGTAGATTGAAATCACAATAAGATACTACTTCACACCAGTAAGAATGGCCATCATTAATAAATCAACAACTAACAAGTGCTGGCAAGGTTGTGGAGAAAAGGGAACCCTAGTGAACTGTTGGTGGGAATGCAGACTGGTGCAATCACTGTGGAAAACAGTGTGGAATTTCCTTAAAAAAAACAAACAAACTGCCTTTCTATCCAGCGATCCCATTGCTGGGACTATACCCGAAGAATGTTGAATCATTTGCCAGTTTTAAATGGTATCTTTTCACTCTCACTTATTAACTGTATAATGACTTTATTTAAAAAAATTCTTTATTCTTCCATTATTTAGTTCCATTCATTTTACTTTGTTAGAATATACATTATTCATAAGTTACCTTTTTTTCTTTTTAAAGATTTTATTTATTTATTTTTAGAGAGAGGGGAAGGGAGGGAGAAAGAGAGGGAGAAAAGCATCTGTGTGCAAGAGATACATTGATTCGTTGCCTCTCGTACACCCCCAACTGGAGATCCAGCCTGCAGCCCAAGCATATGCCCTGACTGGGAATTGAACTGGTGACCCTTCAGTTCTCAGGCCCTCATTCAATCAATCCACTGAGCCATACCAGCCAGGGCCACAAGTTATTTTTTTGACCAATATCCCCACTCTTTTGTTGTAGGTCTGTAATTAAATATGGTAAATATTCACTGCAATGCTTCTGCTGATGTTTCCCTAATTCCTTATTGGTTGGGTAAAGATCATCCTCTATTTTGTTATTTAAGAGAGGCACAGGTGAACAATGTTCTCTGAGTTTCTGCTCATTCAAAACTTCTTTCTATAGCTTTAAAGGACAGCTTGGGAGGACATAGAATTCTTCACTCTTCCTTTTATTGAGTTTTCTGAGAATGCTGCCCCACTGCTGCCTTCCTTTGTATATTGCTCTTGAGAAGTGTCCTACCAGTCACATTTTCTTAGTTTATAACTTCTTTTTGTCTGCAGGTCTGGAGAATTTTTTCTTTGTTTATCAAGTCCAGTAGTTTTACTCAGATTGTTCTATCTAGTTTTGTCATATATACAATGATACCTTTAAATATGTAAAATTTGTTATCTCCCATTACCAGAAATTTTTCAAACTTTAGTTCTGGTATATTATTTTGTGTTTCTTCTAGTGGGATTCCAATTACTACAGGCATGTTGGGCCTTCTTTTCCTGTTTTCCATTTGAAGCATTTTTCTGATCTCCTTATGTTCTTTATCATAGTTTAATTCTGTTGGTTGTTATTCTGCCTTTTCAACATTTCTTATTAAATATTTATTTGAATAACTTATAATATATTCTTTCTGGGATGGTTTGTCCTTTATACCAACTTCTCCATTTAACCAACTCCCATGCTTATTTTTCAGTTTTTTTAATTCTTAAGTTTTGAATTTCTAACTCTAATTTTCTGTTAATTTTCAAAATGTTCATTTGATACTATTAATTCAGTTGGGAGAAAACAGTTTTCTTCTGTCTCATAGATTTCTTTTGGAGGGAGAGAAAATTTTCATCAACTGAAATGCCATTATTCTTTTCTTTGTATAGTAGCTTTATAAGAAGCTATTTATTTCTACTTCTAGGCATTTGGTTGCAGTTTCTAATTTAAGAGCAATGTTTCCTGAAATATAATGAAGTTCAGTCTTTTCAATCAATGATATTGCTAGTGCTGATGCAGGTGGAGGAATTGGTCTTTCTTTTTCCTTTGTTCTTGTAGAACTTTAAAAATTTCTTTTATTAAAAAAATTGAATTTATTTGGGTGACATTGGTTCACAAAACCACACAGTTCCAAGTGTACATACAACTCACTAGAACATCATCTGCACACTGCATTGTGTGCCCAGAGCCCCAGAGTTTCTTTCTGTGCCCAGTTTTTGCCCCTTTGCCCACCTCCACCTACCAGCCACCCCCTTTTGCTCTGGCTATCACTGCTTTGTTGTCTGTGTCTTTGTATTATGTATATAATATATTTTATTATATATGTGATATGTAATACATAATTGTCACAATATATGTATTATATATGTATAGATAGAGGAGAAGGGAGAAAATCCAATGTAATATCATATATATATGTAACATATATGATATAGCATACATTGCACATCACATATCACATACACAGCAATATCACCTGTGTAATTACATATATGTAATATATTTCTTATATTAAATATGTAATATATATAATATATTTGTTTTTTTGCTTAATTTCTGTACTTTCTTTCACCTAGTCCCTCTAACACCCTCCCTTCTCACAGCTCTCTATTTTGTTAGTCAGTTTATTTTATTCATTAGATTCCACATATAATTGAGATTATGTGGTATTTGTCTTTTACTAAGTAGCTTATTTCATTTAGCATAATAATCTACATGTCCATTTATAGTGTTGAAAAAGGTAAGATTATTTCTTCTTCCTCTAAGGTCGTAGTCAATGGCTTGTAGATTATCATCTACTTTTTCATTTAGTGTTGTTTTACATGAGCTTTAATCTGTCTATATTTCATACTTAACCTTTTATTGGCATCATATATCCCACATCAGAATGTGCTTGATTTTGGAGACTTGGATTTTCTTAAGTTTTTCAGTGTTAGAGTGATGGTGTTATAAATATCTTAATTTTTTTTACTGCCTTTGAATGATCTCTTCCCATTTCTTCTTAAAACTCTTTTCTCCTTTGGGTTTTGGAAAGTACTGTCATAGTCTTTCTCTGCCTTTTTTTTGAAATGGCCTCTTTATCTGTTCTTGAACCTTAACTGTCATTTAGGTCTCTGAAGCAAACCATTTGGGAGTTTTTCACTCTTTTAGGAGATAAAGTGGTAAGTAGGGTATAGGCATTCAGGTGCAAAAGAGTAATACGGGTTCTGTAAAAAGAAGATACAGTGCAGAGGCTCATTAGTTCTACTGGGTGAGGGAAGATCAGAAAAGTTTATATAGAGGATATAATTTTTGAGTTCAGTTTTGAAATAGGGGTAGGAATATGAAAGAAGGCTAAAATAACTTCCAGGGCAAAGGTAGAAAACTATTTCTATAAACAAGGCCTGAGATGACAGGGGTCTAAAGCAGGATGGCAGTAATAAGAATGGACAGATAGGAAGGTGGAAAAGCCAGCTAGGATTTGGTCACCAGCTAGGATTTAGTCAGTGAAGTAAAAGAAGGAGATGAAGATGAATCCCATGTTGTGACTTCAGTGACAATAAATGTTTGTCCAGTGAATGAACAGCACAGATAATGGTACTAATGCAGATGGAGAATTAAGAGAATTAATTCAGTTGTGGCTGATTTAAGTTGGAGGTGCCAGTGTCAGACGAGTGGTTGGATATACAATGAAACTAGACGTCTGGAGAGAGGTTTGGGCAGGAGCTGTAGAACTATGTGGTCAGCTCTGAGTTGTTCCTGATTTCCACTTGCTGCAGGTCTTGCCTACCTAGATATTCTGCCATCACCTGAAATTCATCATAATCAGATTCTAACTCATCAGC
Source organism: Sturnira hondurensis (assembly GCF_014824575.4). NCBI lineage: Eukaryota > Metazoa > Chordata > Mammalia > Chiroptera > Phyllostomidae > Sturnira > Sturnira hondurensis. The sequence goes on along the minus strand of NW_028098001.1, from coordinate 4,706,756 downwards.
TTTCCCCCCAAACTAGTTTCCTTAACTCCCTCATGGTTAATATCACACTGTTAAACCATTTGCCTCTAGACTCTAAGTCACAGAGATAAGCTGTATGCTTTTTATCTTTATTGGTGTTGCTAAAGTTGCATGTTTTTAAGTCCTGTAATTTCTTTCTTCAAAATTTTTCTAGAAACCTAGGCTTTAGTCCTGACTGCCCTAACTGGGAAGACGATTGACTTGTACAAACCATACAACCTTCCAAAACTTCAGTGTTTACATCTGAAAAAAGGAGGCTTTAACTTAGATAGCCAGTGGTTTCTCTTCCAGCTGTTCTGTCTATTGCCTTTTCTTTCTGATTCTGACATTGCCATTTAGGTTATAACTGCCTCCAAACTGGTGTTACAGCTTTTGGTGTCATTCTCATTCATTCTATGCATGTAACTGTCACCTGAAGCTTCCTTACATGCTAATCTTTCATGTTATATCCTTGTTCAAAATTAGCCTAATGGCTCTGTTTTGCTGATTGCGTGAAGTATCAAGATTTTACAAAATGATTTCTACTTAGTCAAGCTTCTCTCTCATTGCCTTATAACATCACACCTTATCTTCAGTCAGTTTAGGCTTCTGGCTGATTTCTTCAAAGAATTTGATCATGATCTTTACCCCACTTGAAAATCCAGTACCTTTCCCTCTGAATCCTAAACTGTCTTTCAAAAATGAACTCGAGTCCCCCCCTTCCAGGGAGATTATACTGAACTATTTCATTCCTTAGTATTCTTTCTTCCTTAGATTTCCAAGGGCATTTATATTCTGTATCACAATTTAGCTATTCATAGACTTGATTTTTGATTGATTCTTGTGTGGGGACCATCTTCTGTGTGCGCCACAGCCTAACAGAGTATGAAGCCTAACACGCCGTAAATACATAATGGCATATCAGCTTTCAGGAGCACAAACATTTCTCAAAGCAAGGAGCAGTCTATAACCTCAGTGCTTGAAATAGCATAACAAAATAGCAAAGGCAGAGCTCTGTTGGAGGGAGAGCACCTGTAAGATGATTAAAAAATCATACACCAGCATGGACATGGGTAATTGAAGAGCCTAAATAGTCTATTAAATAGAAAATTAACTCATGAATTATTTTTGGTGTTTACACACAATTATCAATTTGGGAATTATGGGTTTAGGTATCATCATTAGAAACTGTGCATTTAGGAATTAAATTGTCTGCATTATCATAAAAATATTTTGGTTTTAAGGATATCATTTTTAACTACTGGAGAAATTTAGTGCAGTTTCAAGTTGTATATTGTTTTAATGGTTCAGAGTTAAAATAGATTACATGAATTTTGTGAAGAAAGCAGCCACAAAATAAGCCATAGGTACTTGGTTATGCCTCTAAGTAATACTTAGCTGAGTTTTGGAATTTGTATGTCTCTTTGGACTTCATAATTTACTTCTATTACATTAGGTTTTAAAATAAAAGAGAACTTATATGTGACACTTCATCTTTTCTCCGTAACTGTCATCAAACACTTACCTGGTCTTGCAGTTATTATTTAGCACTTTCAAATATTGCAAGGCGCCTTGAAGTCATTTTAATTATTATAAGTGTGTTACAGAAATACTGTATGATTCTATATGAATTTCTATATGAAATTTTTCTGGTATTTCTGGGTTTTTGGCTATCTCCTGCTTATAAGAAAGTTTATTTTGCTACACCACTGCCTTTAAAGTTTTCAAGTCTCCTAGATTAACAATGCACCACAGAGCAAAGACAGACTAACCTAAAGTCAGAATTTAAATGCCTCAGTGCAGGATACGAAAGAGAATCATGATTCATTTTCTATGTTGCATAACTTGAACGAATATTGAGACTCCCAGGAGCTGGATGTCAGCAGGTTTTAACACAGTGGCTCTCAGTGTAGCAAAAGTAGTTGAAAACCACATCAAGGATTGAAACGCTGAAGGGTCAAAGCTGTGTCCTAAGTCACAGGAGACCCAGGGAATATGAAGTATAGCTGAGACCTTGTGGTTTCCATCTGTTCAAAAACAACTTGGGTAAACATCTCAGTTGGTATTCATTTCATGCCCTCATCCTGCTGGTGTTTGCTTACTCTTCACTGCATATGCGTTACATATTTTTATTAACTGTGAACAATCTGCTTTTCTGTGATATGGATGTGATTGCACAGTTACTTGTCATGTACAGTAGCCCCCCGTTATTCACAGGAGACATGTTCCCCAATCCCCCCCACCCTGGATACCTGAAACTGCATATAGACCTCTGTTATAGTTCAGTTTATAAATTAAGCACAATAAGGGATTAACAGCAATCACTAATAATAAAATATAACAGTGATAAAAATATACTATACTAAAGATTCTGTGAATGTGGTCCCTCTCTTTGTCAAAACATCTTACTGCATTGTGCTCACCCTGCTTCTTCTGGTGATGGTGTGACCTGCTATAGTGCTTGCATGATGAGATAAAGTGAAGTACTCAGAATAGTGCACAATTTGAAGCTTATGAATTGTTAATTTATAGAATTTTCCTTCTAATGTTTTCAAATAGTGGTCGACTGGGAACTGAAATTTTGGAAATTGAAATCATGAATAAAGGGGTACTAACTGTAATGATAATGACACCATCATATGATTTATATTTTACAGTTTATAAAACACTTTCATAGACTTTGTTACATGCAGTTCTCATAACCAGCTTGTGATGTACATAGGGCAGAAGTTATTTTATTCATGAGTAACTTGAAGCTAAGAGCAGTTAATTGATTTTAATGATGGTTTTAATGTTATGTATATTTTATAATTAAAAAATAAGCCATGGCTTGTGTAGCTCAGTGGTTGAGCGCTGGCCTGTGAATCAAAGGGTCACTGGTTCGATTCCCAGTCAGGGCACATGCCTGGGTTGCAGGCCAGGTCCCCAGTAGGGGGTGTGCAAGAGGCAACCACACATTGATGTTTTTCTCCCTCTCTTGCTCTCTCCCTCTCCCGCTCTAAAAAATAAAATAGAATCTTAAAAAAATAAAAATAAAGGAACTGGTACTGATACATGCTGTCATGTAGATAAATCTCGAGAAAATTATTTTTATGAAAGAAGCCAGACACAAAATACCACATGTTATGATCCCACTAACATGAAAATGTTCTATAACTTTGGTGACATTTGTACATATCTGTAAATATACTAAAAACTATTGAAATACATACTTTAAATGGCTGACTGGTATGTATGGTTTGTGAATTATATTTCAATAAAGCTGCTAAAAGTTTTAATTAGTTTTAAATCCAGGATCATATTTATTTGAACTTATGAAGGCCTAAGTGATATCCAGTAAATTCTGGAACCTGATTCTGATGACGTGCTGGAAAAGAACAAATAAGAAAAACAAATAAATGAATAAAAACTGAGATTTATAATGGTTGTCAGGGAAGCTCAGGAAGGTCTATGAGTGGACCTGGTAGCTCTCCAGTGATAGTGGCAAAAACAAAGGCAAGACTATGAAACAAACCGGTTGACCACAGACCTTTATTCTACTCTCCATCATTCATTAAGCAGCCTACGCAAATCATTTCCTTTCTCTCATCCTCAAGCAGCAACAGCTGCATCCAGGCAGGAAGTAGAAGACAACAGCAGTGGATGACCTTGTAGAGAAAAACATCACAGGTGAGATCTCTGTTTATTCCAGCTTGGGTGAAGTTAGAATGGGAAAAGTGTATCCTGTGACTTTCCAAGAATTCTTCACAGCTGGGGCTTGCAGAGGACTTAGCTGAGGAATGCAGGTTGAAGGCTCACCAAAGTGCGCAGCTCAGCCGTCAATTCAGAGTATCTTCTGGAAAAGCAACTTCTTGCACAGCTTCTATTGTATTATCCAAATCTCTCCCCTGGAGGGTTTTCTTTTTTCCTTGCTGAGCAGAGCTGTTGAGCAGGCATCTTTTGAAAATAGTCTCCAAAAAAAATTTCCACACCTCGGGATACGCCTTAACCAAGGCTTTCACTGCTGAGGGACGCAGCTTGGAGAGAGGAGCCCCAGGCACACTTGTTGTTGGAGGCTCGGGGAATCAAGGGCTCTGGAGCTACGGGGCTGTGGGGCTGCTGTTGTCTTCCTACTTGACCCCTCCTCCTCGCAGGGAGTCTGCTTCCAGCAGCCACTGCCCTTGGGCCTGAGATCCTGTGGGCCACTTTTTTAAAAAAGAGATCACAGCTAATAGAATGACGTTGAAAGTGGAGTCCAGGTCTCTTGACCCAAAGTCTAGACATCTTTCTGTTTTTCTTGGATTTTTATTACCAAGCTTGTTATTTATCACATATCAGGCTAATTCTGTTTAATGGGAAAATGGTGATAAAGATGTGAACGTAATCATATTTCATGGAAGAATGAGAATGAGGACTGAATCCCCTTATGTTGCTTTTTTAATTGTTGAATTGGATTTGATAATCAATAGAGCAATGAATAGATACAATCTTTGTTATAACTGTTGTTGTTATATACAAAGTCCTACAGTTACCTGAGCTCTTGATTTATGGGATCTTGGAGAAAAACACATCTTGTTTTCAAATTGTTTCAGAGAGGGGGCGCTCTAGTTTGTGACCTAGAAATAATATCACAAAATATTTATTTCTAACCTAAATCCTGACTGCTGCCATTTAAACTCAAATTCTTTTGTTCAGTAGATGCTAATGTAAAAATTTTATTTGTAGTTTTGGAAGGGTGCAGGAAATATATTTGAATGATTTCTCACTTGTGACAAGCCCTAATAACTGATAGTCCCAGGCAGTGAACTGAATGTCCTTTGGCTGGGATGGCTATTTTTAGGGGAAAAGACAGAAACTGGCAGAAACTTTTTTCATGCAGGTGTGATTTTATGGTGAAATTTTATGACCAAAAGCAATCAAGTGTCCTGTATATGGTTTATGATGTTACCAGCTTCTAGGTTGAGATTTTTTTTTCTCATTACTCATGTTTATTTGGCTTAAAGCAAATTAAAAATCAGACAAGAATATTATGGTGTAATTTTGATTTTGCGGATGTAATCTGACACCTGAGCAACTTCAGAAAAATCTCCTTTTATTTGTGCTATTTAGTTCTGTTCTGAACAATGCTTTTGCTTTTTCAAAGGCAGACATTGTGCTTATCTATATGGCTTGTGCAATTTTGAGCATTCTAGCAACACTGGGTATTAATGAGAAACAAGAAAAGCTGTGCATATGAGACTTATTTTTTAGCTTCAAAGATTTTAAAGATGGAATTTTAAAAGATAGTCCATTTGGAAGAAATTATGGTAGCTACAGTTTTTAGACTATGGTGTATATTGATGTATTTCTTTGATTTTTTTCTTCAATTTGTACAGTACATGGGATAAAATTCATGAAAGAAGTTTATGTTTGTCCCTCTGGAGTCCCAATTTGTTATTATGCATGCTTAGTGCCAGAAACAGGTGTCTCAGAGAGATGTTAGAGCACTTGTCACCTTTATAGTGTGTTTTGTGAGCAGTCACCTTTCCATGGCGATATGTGGACCTGGCACTGCCCAAATCTGACTGGCCCAATTGTGAAGGTCAGACCAGAAGGCAGCATTTATATGCTGACCAGTCTATCCTTTTTAATGTTTGCCTCCCAGTTCCCACTGGCCCTAATGCTTCATAATCAGCATGCTCACACACATGTGCACCCCTTACCCTGTTTCTTTCTTTTTCTACATCTCCAGGCCTTCCTTATTATCTGTTTGTTGGTACCCTCATTCCATCTGCTTACCACCCAGTGCCTGATTTTCTGCTTTTGTTTGAAAATCTCCCACTTGGTTCCTACTGCATCAGCCTCCATCCTCTTCTTTTCTTAAGCCCCTTCTTTCTTCATCACAAACATACCCAAGTTTAAATAAATAACTAGAAATCAGTATCTATGGATGTCATATCAAATGTTAATATTGTGACTGTATAGCATGTATGAATGGATAGCATCTCTGTGTGGCATACACGTATTAGATATGACTCCAATGAGCCATGGACATCTGAAAAATGAGTCAAATCAATTTTCTTTTTGCCAGTGTTCCTTATTGTTATAGATTGAGTTGTGTCCTCCCTTTCCTGTCCTCCCAAATTCACGTTTGAACCTTTAACCCCAATGTGACTGTATTGGTGGTAGGGTCTTCGCAGAGGTTATAGGGTGGGGCCCTAATCCAATAAGATTGGTGATGGTGTTATAAGAAGTGAATGAGACATCAGGTAGATTTGCACATAGAGAAAGGGTACTGTGAAGACACAATGAGAAGGCAAGGACACTGTGAGCCAAGGAGAGAGGGCTGAGCAGAAACCAACCCTGCTAGTACCTTGGTGTTGGACTTCCAGCCTCCAGAACTGTGAGACAGTAAGTTTCTGTTGTTTAAGCTACCCAGTCCGTGGTACTTTGTCATGGCAGCCCTAGCAGACTAAATACACTTATATGTGGTAGAGTTTCAAGACATGATTTTAGTGGACTCTGACAAGACAGGATTTTAGTGGTCTTAGACTGGAACAAGTCAAAATGATATTCTTAATTCCAATTAGCATCAGTGTCAATATCTGATTGATTAACCTCTGTAATCGTAACACCTGGAGGCAGTACATTCAACACTGGTTTTAGTGGGGCTGTGATCAGATCTTAGTGGCCTGTGCTTCTCAGTTATGCAAGATAAATAAGTTCTAGGGATCTTCTGTACAACTTTGTGCCTACAGATAACGATAATATATTGTACACTAAAAAACTTGTTAAGAGGGTAGATCTCATTTTAAGTGTCCTTGCCACAAGAAAGCAAAGCAAAGGAATCCCCTGTCCTATTTATTCACCTCCCCACTCCCCAGCATGGCTTGTTTGAAATTGCAGGTAGGACACACTGGTGTCTGCATTTGTCCTGGGTGCCTCTGTGTCCTGAGATCTAGAGTGTTGAAACCTCTGACTTAGGGCTAATACTGATCAGAACTACACATATTCATGACCTGGTACACTTACTTAAGAGGATATATGATATAACATGATCTGTTTAGCTTGGGGTTTCAAGAAGGTTGTCGATCACTTCATTAGTAATATGTTTTTTGAAACTTGAATCTGAATACCTTATTAATTTAGCTGATGCATAGAGAGCCCGTGTTGAAAATCAGTCTCAGCTCTCAAAATGGTAAACAATTTTAAATGTGAATTATAAATTATGTCTACCACAACACAAATCAGAGGCTCAGATAGATAATGTGGGTGTTAGTCTGATCATGATACTTGGTAACAGGCAATCACTTGTGGCTATGCATCATGCACAAGTGCACAGCCCTTTGCGGAGCAGGACTGGCCTCGGTGAAGGTGGTCTGCAGGTTGCATCAGTCAGGGCTTAGTTAGGAAGCTGCACTATGAGTATTATGGAAATAAGAGATTTCTTACAGGAATGAGACCAGACACAAATGTGGAAGAGACTGGGGAAATAAAGTCCCGAAGAGGAGTTGGAGGATCTGAGAAGGCGTTACTAACCAGCATGCCTGAAGTACTGGCCAAGATGAGTGAGTCAGAGCTTGCAGGGAAGTCTGCACTGCCTGATCTGAGAAGTCAAGCTCATCTAGTTCTGAGGTGGGACCTTGGAAAAGTCTTTCGAAAGCTGTTGCTTCTGTGTGACTACTACCCCTTAGGGTCCACAGCTGGGTAGCTAGTGGTGTTTCTGGTGCCACTGTTGACCAGCCGGGCCATCACTTGTCAATAAGAGCTGGACACAGAGCAGAGGAGAATGAAGATGAGCTGGGTACTACCAGGCTACCACGTGTGACTGACCACCTTCTTAAGAGTAAAGGCTGTTCCTTCACTTCTATCTTCCAAATCTTGCACAAATTCTTCTTCCAGCCAGCTTAAAACTAGAACCTTAAGGATTCTTAGTTTAACCAAGCTGACATAACACAGCATGACACACCACAGGGCTATCAGTTCTCACAGGGCTCTGTAGGTCAGTAGAGTTATTATTTGTGGTTTAGAACCAGCACCGTGTTAGGAGTATCATTTGATGAAAGGCACACCTGCTAGAAATATCCCCCATCCACCAATCTGTCTTCAGTGGTGCCCAGAGTTCTTAACATTTATCTCTTTTTGGGTTAAAGTATTATGTCTATAAAAATTCCAAGTTCAAATGCATAATCTTACTGGGAGAGTAAATACCTTAATTTTTTTAGTCTATCATTTATATAAACCTTACTTTATCACTTTGCTGGCCTGACATCTGAAAAGGTTTGGGGAGTGAAGATGGAGAAAGCTCCATTGTTATCCTAGAAGGTAAGGATGAATTGAACAGCTTTATGGGAACCCCTAAAAACATAGGGGGTGTATAACTGGAGAAGAAAGTGTGCAAAAGTGGAATAGGCCTACTTAATTGTATTTCATAGTAATACTTCTGCTTAAAATTAGTCTTTCCACTATACTGATGTCTTTCCACTATACTGATGAAGGAAAAAAATTACAAATGGTACTCATGAGATGTTAATATTCATATGTATGTTGTGGAGTTAACATGAGAATATTTAGAATAATTTTCAGTCTGAAAAGGTATGTGACTGTTCGATGATTTGTTCTTTAGTACCTGGAAGATCAACTTATTTTCAGCTTGCCTGGTCTTTACACACAGTACTTTAATTTAGTGTTGATTAATTCCATTATGAATCTTGGGACGGAACTTTAAGACCAGGGTATTTATTAAGCTTCCATTCTCTTCCCTTTCCAGCTGTCCTCCTCACCCCTTCTCTCCCCTCCCCTTCCCTTCCCTTATTTCTTCCCTGGTATGGTTCTTTAAACAAAATGCAGTGGTGATTTCTGTATCTGACCTCTGGCAAACTGCGATCTTCTGCAAAGTGACTTGGGTGCTTTCCTTTCAATGGGCAAGGTTGGGGCACCTGGAAGCAGTTACTCCCGCGTGTTTTGGTTAATGGAAGATGAGACGTGCAAGAGCAAAATTGTTCAAACATGATAGGATGACCTTCAGGACATTTGAGGTGAGCAAGTTCTAGTTTATACATGAGACAGCAAGATAAATTAATGAGGAACATTGACAGTCATTTATACCACTGGCATCAACAGGCATCTTGGTTAGGCTACTGTCAAAAGGTCACAGCTCACCTGTCATGGAGATAGCTAATGGTGAGGCTAAAAATAGTTTGTTTTCAAACATTGTTTAGATACTTTATGCTTCGTGGTGACAGAGGAGTGTCTCTTTTCCTCTTCCACCACTTGACTTTTTAGCTCACTTGTGAGCATGCACGTGCTTTCTCTTACTAAAAACACGCAGAAGCAATAAATCAGCCAGTTTAAGAAGACCCTGCCAGCCCAGCACAGATCGATTTCACAGGGAAGTCGATTGGCTGCTAATAGAATTACAACTACTTGTCAAAATAGGGAAGACATATCTGTGACAATGACAAAGGGCAAATCAATTTAAGAGGAAGTTTTTTTTTTCTTCCAGAGACATAGATGTGGAGTATTTGGGTGTCTGAGAATCTGTAGTTGTGAATAGAAACCAGATACTTGGGCTGTTAAAGAGAAGGTTATGTCAGTGACTCTGAGAGAGGGTACTCTTCTTTCAAGGTGCTGTGAATTGCCAAGGACATCTGTCTGGCAAATCCTTATTTTCTAAGTCAACTTGATTGTGTTCAGAGGCCTCATAAAACTGTTCACAATGTGACTTTCACTAACAGTGATGTCCATGTGCTGACTTAGTTTCTTGCAAGGGGAATCTTAATCATGAGACAACTCCCAGCTCTTTTAGGTCAAGGACTTGATTACTAAAGACAATTTAATATACATTAACTTAGCCCAACACCATAGATTTTTGGCAAAACAAACAAAGAAACTGTAACATAATAAGAAATATGTATTTGGTCTCTCCCTCCCATTTCCGGGCTTATAGCTACTAAAACTGTTGGAATCTCTTAAGTGACAAATGTCTTTTCATTTGATAATGAGGTGGGAGTAGTGGCTGGGGGACTTCTATATATCCTTGGCATGGGAGCTAGTTTCCAGGGGAATCAGCCATGTTATTAAAAGTTTGGAACTTTTATTCTCCACCCCATTCCCCTCCTCTATCTAGGGAGGGGAGAGAAACTGGGAGTTGAGTTAATCACCAGTGCCCAATGATGAATTAATTATAACTATGTAATAAAGCCTCCATAAAATTATAACTAAAGGTGTTTGGAGAGCAGGTCCTGATGTTCTCTGGTGCACCCAGAGAACACAGACCATCTGCGCACACACCAGAACCCCACTCCCCGCCAGGGCCTTGTTCTAGGTGTTTTTTCTATTCGGCTGTTCTTGAGTTGTATCTTCTGTAATAAATATGTAGTAGAAAGTAGCGTACATTCCTGAGTTCTGTGAGCTGCTCCAGCAAATGAACAAAACTGAGTGAGGGAGTGTGTGGTCACCTCCAATTTATAACAGGTCAGTGAGAAGCTCAGGTGACAGCTGGGACAAAAACAATTGGCCGTTTTGTGGGACTGGACCCTTAATCTGTGGGGTCAGTGCTAACTCCAGACAGTGTCAGAACTGCTTGGTCTAGAAAGCACACATATTTAGTGTCAGAAGTGCTGAGTGTGTAGTGGAAGACAAGAGAGTTTTTTCTTTTAGAAACAAAGAAAAAGCAATCCATTGTTACAACAAAATCTAAGCGTGTCACTGTAATCAGGAAATACAGTGGGTCTCATACTCATCAAAGCTCAGAGATCAAATGTACCCTCATTTCTGTCCCTTGTTGGAGGAGAGCTGTTGTGTGACAGCATGGACAGAAATGACAAAACATGGTTTGGAATTGGACACATCTGCATTTGTGTCTGCTGCCTGCCACTTACTAGCTGCATAACATCTTGGGTAAGCTGCTTAACCTCTTGAAGCCCAGCTTTTCCATGATGTACAATGGAGCTATTAATACTGCTTACTTCATACAGCTGTTAGGAGGAGTAATAAGCTAAAGTGTAAATCCTATGGCCCTCCAATGCAGAAGGCAGAAGACCTGACACCACTCATTTCCGTAATCTTTCTACTTATGACACAGCCAAGGACAGAGTAGTCCAACTAGCTATGTTTTGTTCCAGGAAGCTGGGTGAAGTCTCTCCAGGCTGTGTTTGAGATAACACATATGTAAGAACTATGTTCGCGCCACCGCCTCCATATCCACCCTTCCTGTTTTTTCCCCGCATCTTAAGGATCTTATATGTTCTTCCACTGATGTTTCCATCTCTACCTTTGGACACAGGTTTCATTTCTACCTGGGAAACGAGATTGTGGGCAAGAACATACTTTATGGTATCTTTAGTCCCTTGTGTTTGTTGGGGGCGTGGCTTTGATACCTGACTGTGAGGGCCAGTGGTTCAGCCTCCTGTCTCGACTTGGCTTTGCCAGTCCAGTTCTCATTTACATGAACTCATTTGCATCCCCACTCTTATAAAAATGAGATCAAGCAAAAGATGTTATTTACTTTTCAGGGTGTTAAATAGTAGCCAATGGCTTTTTTTTTCCTTTTTTTGAGGGGATCTTGTTTTCCAGATTGAATGCTGATCCAAGCTACATTCCCTGAGGACTCAGTAAGAAAATCGCACTTGGCTCAGCTGTTTCAGGATGATGTCTAGAAAGAGGGGCAGTAATCTTGTTTGGTGCTCTGGCGTCGGCTTATACGACATGCCTCTCCCTTGGGCTCTAAATTCATTCACATTTTCTACTGCACTTCTGTGAGATTCATCCTCTGGCTATTCCAGTTTCAGAGCTATTGTATTAGCATTGTTTTTTGACATAAACAAATATTGACTGTTTATCTATAGGGATAAAGACAAAAACTCAAGTTTCCTTTGTTATTGATAGGCTAAATGTAAAATTCATCTCAATTAACAATTTGGACAATTATGTGGAGACTCCATATTTAGGACATTTATGCATCATTACTCTGGAACTACACCTCTCTCACATAGTGGAACGGTCAGTCTCTGAGGGGTGAGGAGGATGATGGCCTGTGGGCTCGCTATTGGATATTGTAAGTCTGATAGAGCCGGAGGAGGAAGAGCGGAATGAGTGGCTTAAGACTCTGTGTTCATCCCTGGGTAGAAGCTTTTTGTATAGTTCTCTGCCTTAAATTCATCTTGCTCTTGTGTATTTGTGTGTTGGGACAGAGGTGTGGGAGAATGGTGCTTAAAAAGGCTGCCAAGGTCTTTGTGTTGGAGAAACTAACTGCTAATCTCATTGCCTAAAGCCAGAGTCAGGGTAGGTGTTCCGAAATGAAGGTTCAGAAGAACAAACATTTCCAGGCTGATCTCCAGCAAAGTGTCTGGCTTCCTCCCTGGCTACTGAGGAGAGGAGGTGGGCAAGAAAGGGCCTGTGGCTCTGGGCTGAGAGGCAGGCATTCACTTCCCCCTTCGTGTCCCAATAGTCTGTGTGATGTTGGGTGTGTAACTTAAACCAACTCTGTCTGACATTTGCAGTACAGCAAGTGTAGGAAAGCAGTTACTCTGTTGCAAATAATAGAAAGTATTTCTTAAATTTAATAAATGTATGGTATGATTATTATTTTTTAGGACTATAGGCAAGAAGCCTGTGAGGCATCACTGTTCTATGGCCAGTGTGGTAACTTCCTTTTCAGCAGGTCCTCTCCCCTCTTCCTTCACCCCAGGGCGTGTTGTGGCTACGTGTTAAAACTCTCTGTGGAATACTAGTTAATTGCTGAGTAGCTAATCAGAATTGTAAAGGTCAGTGATAACAAGCAGCAACTCACTCCTGCTCACAAACAGCAGGATGTGACAAAAGCAATTTATCTTGATAAATGCACTTCAGAAATCTGTAGAGCTTATTTTGTTTCCCTCAAGCTCTGTCTGTCCATCTTCATCTGCCACTTTTGGTTTCTGCTTTTGTCTCCTCTTTGGGTTTTGTTTCTTGGTATTCCACATCATTGTATTTTTTCTTTTAAGGGGTTCTGCACCCAATTCCAATAAATGGGGGTTTCCCTCATTCCACCAGCAATTGTCTGACTCCATCTGGGTATCCCACCAGTCAACTCAATTCTGACACTGCCTACCCAGATATAGCATCAGATCCCACAGGTTAACAGCTCAGTCCCATAAGACTGCCCTCCAATTCGGATGTTAATTTCAAGCCCAGGTTGTCTCCTGTGCTTCATTACTTGGTGATTGATTAAATTATTGGCCATTGGTGATGGATTCAACCTCTGGCTACTCTCTGTTCTCCAAAAATCAGGGAGGTGGGACTAAACGTCCCAACCCTTCATTCATGGTGGGTCCCAGAGGCAACTGGCTTTTCTTCAGGTTACCTATGGGCTTTTCAAAAGTCACTTCATTGACAACAGAAGACACTTTTATTGCTCTCATAACTTATGAAAATCCAAGGTGTTTAGAAGCTCTGTGCCAGGAATAGGGATAAAGACCAGGTATGTATTTCTTTTTGTGTGCCGCAAGATCACATCCTTGTTACTCTCCCCTCCTTAGTAACACTCCAGCGAGAGGACCCAGCATTCCTCTCCTTTGTGTCTCCTCAAGCCTTTTCCTTTCTCTCCTCATCCTTCTTCTTTGTTTTTCTTTCTGTGTCCTCTTTCTGTTCCTTAATCCCAATGTTTGTCTTTTCTTACTAATGGGACTAAAGTACGGTGATTTTATTAACCAGTTTCATGGCTTGCATTTCACCTGTTTCCACAGACCTCTTGTTCTCTCCTCCAAGGATCTAGCTGATGAGGACACTGGCCCGCAGTGTCTGTGTCATTATGGATGAAATGAGACATTCACACAGACTACCAAGTCCGGTGGAGGAAAAGGGACAGCATGGCTTTTCTCTCAAGGGGAGCAAAAGCCTTGGCCCTTGCTGTGACTGGCCTTTATTGGGTTTCTCAGCACATTCATGATGGTCCTCATTTACTATGCACAGGTTACTTTAGGTGGTTACTTTTTACAGAAAACAAAGGAGAGGATGACAGTAATCACATCACAGAAGAGGGATATTTGCAAATGGAAAGGCAAAAGTGGACTGGTTACACTGGTCTTTGGAAGGTTTAGCATGGTTTTTAGGAAGTTACTTTGCAGTAAATGTTTGCCACTTCAGGCTGGGCCCAACATGCAGAATGGTCTCCTACAGCTAGCCAATTAGTTCTGTAAATATCTGATTTGGAGCAGGCAGAGTGTGCCTCATGAGAGAGGATGTGCCACACCATGTGCCCCGTGAGCTGAGCCCCCCTTGAGCTCCACTGCTTGCTTCTGAGGTTGTGTGGGGCAGAATGCCACCACCACTGCTGCCCGTGCTGTCTGTGGCCACACTGACCCCTGCGCCCACATCAGCTTCTCATGCTGTAGAGGCTATGAACCCTCATTAAGCTCGAGTAATGATGCTTCATCCCAGTGTTTGCTGCTATGTTGCGTCCTGCTCAGAAGTGCGGAGAGTGTCCCAAGCCCTACCTGGGCCACACATTTCACTTGAGGACTGAGACAACTGTCTGAGTGGCCTGCGTTCGACAGTTCTAAAATGAAAGAGAGGGCACAATCAAAAGGGGTTTAGAGGAGGGTGTGAAGGAAGGATTGTTTCCAAAGGTGTTATTAGTTATTAATAGTTCATGAAATATTTTTGCTACTTTATTAATAATAATTATATAAAATGATAATCACACTAACTTTTATATGTTGGATATGAGGTCATTGAAGAACATTCAAGCATTCAAACATTCAAGAGCATTCAAACATCCTTTGGGGACTTAGAATCAAATCCCCAATCCTTTACATGTACTGTGAGGCTCCCTGACTGCTCCTTACTGATCCAGCCTGATCTTCAGACTCTCTCCCCAGCCCCTAAACCCTGGCTTCCTCTTGTTTTACCAAGGGGGCCAAAATGTTTTCTTCCTCAAAACCGTTGCACATGTTGGTCTCTACATGGAACGCACCTCCCTCTTTCTTCCCTTTCTTCATGTGATTAACGCATTTCTCAGGTTGCAATGTCATTTCCACAGAACATTGCTAAGCACTCTCATAATGCCATATATATATATATATATATATATATATATTTTCATAAAACCATGGCAAATAAAAGAAGGCATCATAAGAGGGTTTTATGGACCTGTGAAGACAGTGATCAATTCAACTCTGAATGTGTAAGGTTTGGTGGCAGATGAGGTGAGTTTATTTGTTTAATATCCATCTCCCCAATTCATGCTCGCTTTCGTATACTGACGCTTCTCTTATTATTATTTTTTCTTAAAAGTTTTATTTATTTTTAGAGAGAGGGGAAGGGAAGAAGGAAGAGAGGGAGAGAAACATCAATGTGTGGTTGCCTCTCACATGCCCCTACTGAGGACCTGGCCCACAACCCAGGCATGTACCCTGATTGGGAATTGAACTGGCAACCCTTTGGTTTGCAGACCACCACTCAATCCACTGAGCCACACCAGCCAGAGCACTTCTCTAATTATTAGTAGAACATAGTAAACTAAGTACCCACTGTATACCAGGTACTTTATATTATAGGCATTATTTCCATCTTTGCTGTAATTCTATAAGCAGGGAGTAGCAAACTATGGCCCATAGCCTAAATCCAGCTCATTAATCGTTTTTGTCAATAAGATTTTATTATAACAGAGCCACATCCATTTGTTTATATATTATCTATTTCAGCCTTTGTGCTACAAAGGCATAATGGAGAAGAGTTACAAGAGAGACCCTTGTGCTAGCACAGCTGACTATCTGGATATTTACCAAAAAAATCTGTTGACCTCTGCTATAAAGTAATGCAGAATCTCCATTTCACACAGGAGAAAACTAAAACTCTCAACAAGTTTCAATGACTTCCTTATATCTAGATTGCAAGTAGCACAACTGAGATTCAAAGCCATCATACCTTCTAATATAAACTTTTCCTACAAACAGATTTCCTTGGTGACATGCTTAGGGGAGTAGAACAAATTTCTACAGGAGAGGTAACATTTGGTCTGGGTCTTAAGGGAAAAGTTGGGATTCTTCAATGGATAAAAGAAGACAGAATCTTCTAGGCTGAGACACAGAGGTATGAGAGAGCTTGGGGTATTTAGGAGATAGCTTGTCAGACTGACAAAAACCTGGTGCTGGTGGTCACTGGGCAGTGAAGGGAAACTGATGGGAAAGGAGGCTGCTGCAGTGAGAGGAACCTGAGCCAAATCAGGAGCTTGAACTTGAACTTCCAAGCCTGTGATCTATGCTTTGCTTGTACATCTTTCTCAATAAAATAATTTGAGCATTGGTCCCAAATATACTTATTTTTCATAAATTATCTGCACATAATATTATATCAGTACTATATTGTATGTATTATAAAATGTACAACTATAGCAACTTAAAGCAGGTAAGCTGAAGGTAAAATGAATATTTAAAATAATTTTTATTTTAGTTATTAAGGATTCACAGAGCCTCTTGGCTGCCTTC
This sequence comes from Sturnira hondurensis, assembly GCF_014824575.4. Classification (NCBI taxonomy): domain Eukaryota; kingdom Metazoa; phylum Chordata; class Mammalia; order Chiroptera; family Phyllostomidae; genus Sturnira; species Sturnira hondurensis. Next base: position 4,690,332 of record NW_028098001.1, on the reverse strand, counting down.
TAATGATGATGTTTAAAGAGAGCTGCGCTAATTCATATGCTTAATTATTTTTGAAAATCTTGGCTTAACACTGATGTGACTGTTTGAAGGTATTATTCCAAGATTTGTTTTCTTTAATATGTGGTTTTAATGATATCACAGCAGAATATAACTCACAAAGGTACATGGATTCAAGTGAAAGAAGTACATTGTTGGTTTCACTTATGAATTATGATAATTATTTTTCAAAACTACCCACCAATTATGCCAACGTTTTTGTTTTAACTTATCTGGTATGTTTACATCTTCTGTAATGTTAATTACTTGTCAATAGGCAAATGGATTTGAAAGTACTTTGTTTTTATATTTTACACAATGCGTTGTTCGCAGTGTGTTCTAGCTACTGAAACTGTTCCTTGGACAATTTTTAAAAAGATTTTATTTATTTATTTTTAGAGAGAGGGGAAGGGAAGGAGAAAGAGAGAGAGAGATATCAATGTGTGGTTGCCTCTCACGTTTCCCTCACCGGGGACCTGGCCTGCTACCCAGGCATGTGCCTTGACTGGGAATTGAACCGGCGACTCTTTAGTTTGCAGCCTGTGCTCAATCCACTGAGTTACACCAGCCAGGCTCAGAAGTTTTTAAACAGGTAAGAAAATTGTAAGTTTCGGCATCGAGATTTGGTTCTTAAATATGGTATGTACCATTTCCAGCAACAAAAATCATTTGACAAAGAAAATGTTTTTAAATATTTGTTTTGAAATGCTCTCTTCAAAATAGTTTTTTCCTGAGAAGTTATTTTCTTTCTCTCTTTCTAACAGTGTCACCTGTACTTAGAAGGAACAGATTCTGTGCTTATTATTTTTTACTTTATTTTTTTAAAGATTTTATTTATTTATCTTTAGAGGGGAAGGGAAGGAGAGAAGGAGAGAAAGAGAGAAATATCAATGTATGGTTGCCTCTTGTAAGTCCCCTCTTGGGAACTGGCCTGCAACCCAGGCATGTGCCCTGACTGGGAATCGAACCGCGATCTTGTGGTTCGCAGGCCCACGCTCAATCCACTGAGCTACATCAGCCAGGTTATTTTTTACTTTAAGTAAATGCATCTCACTGAGAAGTCTGATTATCTCACCGTTGTTTTCACCTCCTCTTGTGGTTTAGTGAGTTCAAACTGGGAATGGCAGAAATGTTTGTCCTGCCATTTTCTTTTTATTTATAGGCATCATTAATATTTTCTATAATCCACAGCTTCTCTGAAAGTTCTCTTTAAGCTCTTTGTCCAGTTTTAATGGTTAGTTGAATGGAAAGTATTCCATATAATCTGTAAATCTGTTTCACCTGGAACATGTAAACTGTACTTGTTATATGCTCAAGAAAAAATGAATGACTGAGGGCTCCACTGTCAAATTCTTGAAGTCAATGCCTATTTTAAAAACTAGAAATCCTTAACTGCTTTGCTATATTTTAGGTATCTAAAAACAGAAGTTGTAACTTTTTACTCCCACACTCCAATGGCTTATCTTATTCATCTCTTGGGTGCCCATACCTTATTACAGAGACTGCTGCTCTGAATGCTGGAAAGCAAACCAGAAGTTGCTAAAGGGATGGGGGGTGACGTGATCAGATTCAAATTCAAATTCTCTTGGGATTATATTTTGTGGCTTTGTGTCTAGACACTTTAAGTATTCCCCTAAGGTTTTTACTGTGTACATATTTAAATAAATAAGTTAGCTGGTTTTAAATAATATTATTCAAACATCTTCAGAATAGGCAACTACCCTAAGCCTCCTGAAGGCTTGTCCAGCCTCATTAGTCTCTCGATCCCCTCTGAAGTTCTCTGATAGCTCCAGGACTTTGCCCTCTAGGTTGGACAATAATGTGCTTCGGGTACAAGGAGATGACTGAAATGACTTAAGCACCTCAGTGTGGAAAGAAGAGTAGTTGTGTTCTGTAAGAGTCAGGGCAAATGCTTTTTTGGTGACCCTATTAAAACTGAGGGTTTAAGGGAAAGAGCTATTCACTCTGACTGCATATTAAAAAAAAGAATAATTACAAAAATGAGAAATGACTTTAGGTTAAAAGTTGCTTGAGGAGTTATGCCCTTTTAAAGTCTTAATGAAAACTTCTTATTTTTTTAAACATAAGCACACGAAGATTAAGAACCAACCTCTGACCTTGAAAAAAAGAGAAAAAATGGAGTTGGTCCCTGAAAAATAGGAGTTGTCAAAACAGTACCTACCTAAGGTGAAATTTAATAGGCGTTTTGGATAAAAGAGCTGTGCTAGTTTATTTTGCAGACTGTGTACCCAGTATGCAAGGGACCTTATCCCTTGTTAAGCCTGCAGGTCTATTTTGAAGAGAAGAATTTTCATTATCTCTTTAGGAAATAATTATGTTTAAGTTTATTGCTTTATTTCATAATATTTTCAATTACTGTAATTGTGTGAGTTTAGAAGACAAAATAAATTAAAAAATTTAAAGACAACCATGTATAGCTGCAAATGGCTTTCTGCAAATGGCATGCACATAGAACCACGACTTCCAAATTTTTGAGTGGGTATAAAATGCAAATGATGTCTTGGGAAAAGTAATGTATAGATATACAAAATGTTAAATTGGAATCTTAACCAGGGTACCAAGTCATGATCAATACCAGACACCAGAATGAGTTGTGAGACAGAGCATCTGTTTGGAATTTCAAAGTAGGTGCTTAAAGCCTGGTTTTATGACCATTTAATCCTTTACTCACTTTGAGTACAGAAACAGGTTGAAAGGGAGAATATTTGTGGACAGGGAAGTGGTAAAGGATTTCTTTGGAGAAAGGTTCTGGATAAGTTGTAAGTTTTGCCTCCTCTGCAAGGGAGAACTAGAGGATGCCTGCCCTCTTTCTTCTAGACTTCACAAAACTAGTTGGAGATATTGAAATATGCCCCTATGATTAGCCAGACATACTTGCCTTCTGAGGGGGAGATCTGGAATATGAGGGATGGGTTGCCCAGCTTAGTTGACCTGGCACTTAAGGAATGAATTGTATCTGATACATTGGGATTAGTCTTTAGCTCCTGAATTTGTTTAGATAAAGAATTTGTGGGTATTTTCCATGATAGGTGTGAGTCATGCATGAAAGAGAGGTATGTGGTGATTGTCTTTGATCCTATTCACTGGCACTTGATTATAGGTATGATGGTACACCAGCAGGCAGGGAGAACTTTAGGGCACTGATGGAGTGCCAGCAGCTGCAGAAGGAGTTGAATGAGCAGTTGGAGTGGAGATGTGTTGCCTGAGTTTAAGAAGTGGCAACAGAGGATTGTGATGCGTGAGAATCTCCAAGCTCTCCAATGTGCCTCAGAAGTAAGGGTTTTAAATACTCGACAGGCTTAGTGAGCATGAAGATATCTTGCAATGTTACCAATCAAATAAAACTTTTCTTTCTCCCTCCCATCTCTTACCTTTCCCCACTATAGCAATGGCAGACAGTGAGATGGGGATGAGGCTTTGGAAGTATAAAACAGGGTCAGCTCACTCATGTATGTACCTGTTGGGAACTTTCAGGCATACGAATTCCTGGTGCCTGATCTAAGAGATTACAGGATTCTGAAGAAGGCTATCCAGCACCGTCTTCCAGACCCAGACTCATGCTGGGTACCAGCAGGAGCCCATTGTGTCCCGCTGGCTCCTTGTCTTACAGAGGGCGAACTTGGGTGAGTTTCACTTGGAATTCCATACCTCTGTGTTTTAAGTTTCTAATGACTTTTCCATATGAATGGCTTGTCTTGGATCATGCTTCAGATTTTCCTAAATTCTCTCAAACAAGTAGTATCTGCCTTCAGTGAAACCTGTATCTCTTGCTAACTTGTTCCAGGCCTGATGCTAGCAACAGCTGGCCTTGATTCACAGCTTAGCCTCACCTGGGCACCTCCAAGCCCAGCATAAATAGCAACAATCTGCAGATCACTTTGCAGCTTATGCTGTGTGACCCTGGACAGAATGTAGTTGGTGGCAGACCTTGAGCATGCCAACAGCAATCGAGGCTCAATTACAACAGGAGGGTGTACACAGCCCACATGGCGAGCACACCTTGATTAGCCAGGTCGGGTATTAGGGGAGGCTATGCCACTGGATTTTACAGGATACCTACCACATTAGGCCACTCTATCAGGCCTGGGAGAAGTAGGCAGGAGCTCTACCTAATATATAGAAACAAATATAGAGAGGCTTCCAAAAAGAGGAGACAAAGAAACATGGCCCAAAATGAAAGAATGGAACAAAACTCCAGAAAAAGAACTGAACAAAATGGATATAATCAATTCATTACTAGGGTATTCTACCTCTGGCCCATGGGCCACATGCAGCTCAGGATGGCTATGAATGTGGATCAACACAAAACTGTAAATTTACTTAAAACATTCTGAGATTTTGTTGTGATTACATGCCAAAATGTATTTAATGCGGCCCAAGACAACTCTTCTTCCAGTGTGGCTCAGAGATGCCAAAGGTTTGGACACCCCTTATCTACTAGATGCAGAGTTCAATACTGGTTATAAGGATGCTCAAGGAAATTAGTGAGGATCCCAACAGCATAAAAAAGATACAATCAATAATGAAGGATGCATGAATTGAAATAACGAACAATTTATAGGGAATCAACAGTAGAGTGGATGAAGCCAAGAATCAAGTCAGTGATTTGGAATATAAGGTTAGAACAACCGATTAGAACAGCAAGAAGAAAAAAGAATCCAAAAAAATGAGGGTCACATAAGAAGCCTCTTGGACAACAACTTCAAGCATACCAATATTTGCATCATGGGGGTGCTGGAAAGAGAAGAGAGAGAGCAAGAAATTGAACACCTATTTGAAAAAATGACAGAAAACTTCACTAACTTGGTGAAGGAAATAGACATACATGTCCAAGAAGCAGAGTCCCAAACAAGATGGATACAAAGAGGCCCACACCAAGGCACATCATAATGAAAATGCCAGAGGTTAAATACAAAAGAAAATCTTAAAAATACCAAGAGAAAAGCAGTTAGTTACCTGCAGGGGACTTCCTGTAAGACTGTCAGCTGATTTCTCAAAAGAAATTTTGCAGACTAGAAGTGATAGGCAAAAAATATCCAAAGTGATGAAAAACAAGCCCTTACAGCTAAGCTTACTCTACCCAGCAAAGCTATCATTTAGAATCCAAGGACACATAAAGAGTTTTAAAGAAAAGAAAAAAAACTAAAGGAGTTCATCATCACCAAACCAATATTATATGAAATGTTAAAGGGTCTTCTTTAAGAAGAAGATAAAAATATGAAAAATAAATGGCAATAAGTATATATCTATCAACAATTGATTCTTAAAAACAAAATGAACAAAGAAGCAGAACAGAAACAGAATCAGATACAGACAAGGTTTTGATGATTTTCAGATGGGAGTAGGGGTATGGAAGTGGGCGAAAATGGTGAAGTAAAAGAAGTACATATTGGTAGTTACAGAATAGTCATGGTGATGTAAAGTACAGTGTAGGGAATAGAGTAGCCAAAGAACATGTATTCATGACCCAAGGGCATGGACAACAGTGTTAGGATTGTTTGAGGGAGTTGGGGAGCTGGATAGAGGTGAAAGACTGGGACAGCTGTAATAGCATAAACAATAAAATATAATGTAAAAAAGATAGTCAGGAGGGGACAGAGTGGACAAGGTAATCTAATTACTAAATTGAGCCTGTTTGTGACCTAATGTGACTGGGAGCATTTCGTACTCTGACTGAGTCAAAAAGGTATGGTATTGTCAAAGGCTGCATCCAGGGGTGTGGAAGAACTTTTCCCCACTGAATATGCTTTAGAAGTATAGTGGAGGGCAAAAGTAAAGTTATTTGCTGATTATGCTTCATGAGTTCTGCTTATTCAACATCCTTGTCACAGAGCCATCCTTTAGCTTATGGCCCCCAGAACAAAGAAGCAACAGGACGTAGTGAGAACATTGTCCTCAGTGATCCAGGGACATGGAGGCAAGGCTTTACCTTTCCTTCTGGCTGCAGTGGCAGGGCTAGGGGCAGAGAGGGAGGTCATGCAGAGCAAGCAGTGAGTGCCATTTTGTTTTGTTCAGCAAGGAGGGCTATTCGACAGTGTCTGGTCTCCTCATCACTGACTTATTAAAGGGCTGGTGGTGTTGGCATCTGAGGCTTGGAAAGCAATGCAATATATATTTCTTCCCTGCTTTAAACATGTCTAATGCAAAATAATACTCTCACAGTATTATTGAGTATGTGATTTTTTTTTCATGAGAAGGTAAGGAAACAAGGTAACAGGTACTGAAGGATTCAGGCAGGGTTTGCTTGTGAGTTAGGGAAAGTTACAACATCTTTTCAGTTCAGAGTGGGAAAACTAGTGAGACTCTATATAGTGCAGAAGTTAAGACTGACAGTTTTGGAGTCAGGCTGTCTGAGTTTGAATTTTGGGACCTCAGGTAGGTCGAAGTCTGTTTGCTCATCTGTAAAAGGGCAAAACTATGGGATTCATGGGGTTATTATAGAAAGAAAAGAGGGGATTACCCACAGAATCCCTCCTGTATTTCTTGGTATTTGATAAATGTGAAGTAATTGTCACCTAAGATTATTATCATTTTCCTAATCTGTAGAGTTGAATGTCACCGTTTGAGGTAGTTGTATAAAGTCACTGTGAACATTGAATTAGCAAATGCTGAATCATTGCTCCTAGGGGAAATAAAGGGTAAGGTTCCCGTGAACCTCTGGTCATAGTACTTAATCAACTGATCAATACGTAACTTTGTTTTACATGTGTTTCTGTTTCGAGACATCTTACTTAATATATATTATTGATTCACTAACATTGAACTCATGTATAACATCACTAAAACAATGCCTGAATGGAGATGATCTAAAACACTTATTTTCTCTGTAAAGGCACATTCTTGTGCCCAGGAACACAAGAGAGCACTTTCACACTATGTATACATTTGAGAGCTATTTTAAGCAGTGAAATAACAAACAAAAAGCACAAAAACAAGGAAACTGAGGCACTAAATATATTGCAAAAAGGACATTTGTGTACAGTCTGAGAGCTGAAACAAAAAGACAAGCGTGCCAGCTCATTTGACCTCAGGTGGAAACATGCATGTTAGGCAACTCAAATTTTTTGCCACTCTGCTCATATCCAAGAATACACAAGAATATTGATTTTGGGGTTCAAATAGTTTTTAGTGAGTAGGCAGATTTGCAAATACAGAATCCATGAATACACAATCACCTGTATCTCAGTGAGCAGCAACTATTGGTTCAAGTTCTGTTTGACTATCTCAGTGAAGGAAGAATTACATTCAGAAGCAGTTTGTTCTGTCCTTGGCTAACCACATTTTTGCAAAACTTGCCAAATTCTACCCATGGAGCCTTGAATAAGAACTTCAACAATTCTTTCAAATGACAGTCATTCATATGCTGGAAGACAGCAATGTGTCTCCTTGGATTCATCAGTAAATTAAGCATCTCCATTTACTATAGCTATTTCCCATATGATGACACTTTAATCACCCTCACTATTCCTGTTGCCCTCCTTATAATATTTTGGTGTTTTAACATCTTTCTTAGAGTATGATACCCATGACTAATGCTGAATACCTGAGTGTCAGGTGAGGTCTGATTAGGTCCCAGAGAAAAATAGCAATTACCTTATTTGTTCTAAATGCTATATTTGGCCAAATATTTTTAGAGTTTATGTGGCAGAGAATGTTAGTACTCATGTGATAAATATACATTTATCAATATTTCCTTGCCCAGTGAATGTAAGAGGGGTCATGTGACTAAATCTTGCCAATGGGAAATGGATGGAAATGATGCCACCTGCAGGTCTGATTCATAAGAGCATCCCAAGGAATTCTCCATGACCGTCCTGTGAGTCACATGCTCCAGATGACATAGCCACAAAGTAAAATCAGCTCTGGGTCCTAGTTACCAACACGTGCAGAGCTATGCAGAGTAGCTGTTCATCCCTTCACCAGACTTGGCACAATTGCAAAACATAATTTTATTATTTTAAATGCTATGATTTTTAGCAGTACACAGTGTTAATTACTGTGATAAATGTAATCCCTAAGAGCTTTTTTGTGGCTAGTTTGTGCTGTTGACTCAGAGTGTGTTGCAAGCTAAAATCATTGCTACTTAGATATGTATCCCTATCATGAATTTGCTGATTCTTTTGGACATAAATCCATTATATTACATTTCTTTCCTATTAGGCTTTATTTTTTAGATCTAGTAATCATTTTACAACTTAAGAACTTCAACTGTGATTCAAAGTTTGTGTCTTCCACAAATGTGTAAGCTTTTAAACTGCTTACTGATAAACACTGTGTTATCCAATACCCTGGGCTTTGCTATTGAGACAAAGAAGATGTAAATCTTGTTTCTAGCCTATATTTACATATTATTTTCCCATGTACATCACTGGCCAACTCTGGCATTGTTCCTTTTTCTTTTTTCCCTTTTTTAATGCTTTCTGCCCTTCAACATAAGTATTTATTATTTTACATGGAATTTGTTTTTTCCCTTTATTTTAAGTCTTAGTCTTTCAAGTCTCTGGAAAATATATTCCTTCCTTTCCTAAAGAGAATACCTGTCAATAGACAAGGTATAGCCATTCTAGAACCTGATGCCAGAACCCAGGGATAACCCCCCTGTACTTTGCCACCATCTGCAGAGAAAAGCACCTTCCTATCATTTCCCACCCTTCCAAAATCCTGACTGTCACTTATAAAAAATGTGAAAACACTATCTTATCCTCAAACTGTTTGGTTTTTTTTTAGTGCTGTGGAAAAAAATTACTGCTCTTAAAATTAAAAGACTTTGGCTTGAGTCCTGGTTTTTCCAAGTAGAAGCTTCACTATCTTGGAAAACTGCCTTAAGCGAACCTCAATTTGTTTTTAATCTGCGGGTATGAATAGGAATAGCAGTTCCTATCTTGGATGAGCCGAAGACTGTGTGAGGGTTGAATGCTCAGTGCTAGATGAATATCAGTACAGTTTCTGTCTGCCCCAAGGAGGCTGCCTGGGTCTTTTCTGTCACTGTCCTTCGTCCCCTCGTTGATCAGTAAGACTATATGGTGATCATTAGGTCTCACATATCTTGGCAGGTCCTCCGAGTTTACCCTGTCTATCTGTCCCAAGAATAAAGAAAATTCCCCATTGACTGTATTGGGTTCATGCCCTCTGGTTTTCACCCTTCAAGAGTAGATGAGGGCACTGGTCCTGGGACTGCAGACACCAGTTCCTATCAATGGGTTCAGCTACAGACTTCCCCACTGTCCCCTAGAGATGCTCCAAGAGAAAAAAAATGTGTTTTGTGGTTAAGGAGGCTTAAGAAATGAAGACTCTGTCTTGGAGATTTACAGTACGACATTAACATATTAAAGGCTCTGAGAGATTCTACAGTAAAGAAGCCTATTTAAGTTCATCTGATTCAATGGTTCTCAAAACTATCTGACCTCGGAAGCTTTACTTTTGTGGGATTTATATTAATGTCACAGTGAACTAGTTTTCAACAGAAATCTCTTCTGGAAATGTTGGCCTAGGATAGTCAACAGCTAACCGTTTATTTTTATTCTGATCTTTCCCTCAACTTGGTCCTCGTCAGCAAGGTTTTAGAGAGGACTCACAGACTGAGTGTCGGGCTGTTTGCTACCAGCACACACACTGAGAGAGTCATTCCTTATTCATTCCCTCCGTCCTGCCGGCTCTCAGGATGTTTCTGCGAATTTCCCAAACCAGCGTATTTGCTCCTTTGAGGTTACCTTTAAATAGGCAGCATCAAACAGCTGTGAGATGTGTGTGTGTGTCGGTGGGGGGAGGGGACTTTTGTGCTGCTGATAACAACCTGTACAGGCTGGAGGAAGATACTGGAGAGCTTCCTTGTGGCCACTGCTTCGTCCTGTGCTTCTTCACAGACAGGGACATGCTCCCACAGAGACCTGGACCTGGATTTGACACAGCCAGTCCACCCAAAGAAACACGAGGATCCGACCAGTTCTCCCCTGTTTCTGCAGTCCTCATGTTTCCTATTATTGTTCACTTCTCAGGACTCCACTATGACCCCTGATCAACTTCACCAAAATGATACCACTGAGAATTTGAACTTCGGATTCTCATTTTGGACAACAGCTCCCTCATCTGCTACTTGTTTCCTTTCCTAAATACGCTCTCCCTAAATTCAGCCATGGCAATCCCAGCTGCTGCTCCCCAGGAGCATCTACTATATACACCGGGCACTTTTTGAAGTGCTTGATCCTACAACATCAGTGTAATCTAGGAACATTTATTGCCCAGTTTCAGAGAGGTTAAACAATTTTCATGAACTTTTTTCATTGGTCAAGCTGACTCTACAACTAGTTCTGTCTTTCCCTGAAGTCCATGGTATTACCAATAACTCTGCATTGCCTTCTTTAGGATAATGTTTGGGTCACCTTCACACCAGAGAGGAAGCTAGTGAGCAATAGCAGTCCCGTGCACTCCGCATCTTTCATTTCTTCACTTGCATACTGAATGCTACAGCGAGCGAATCCTGCCCCGCACCATTCCCTTGGGGGTCTTCTCTTCCCCTTCGGCAAGTCTCCAGGCACTGCTAGAGGACAGTCTGAGCCACGCAGACCCTGATAGTGGCAGATATATGAGGTCCAACTTTAATCTGGCCCTCCTGTTCTCATCAGCCCTTTTCATCTCTTGTAAACCCAAAGCATACTTTAGGAGATTTACTTTCTTCTCTCTTAAGATCCCAACCTTCCATTGCATCATATAGATTTTTTACACAGAAGATTGAGGAATAAAGAAAATGTTACAGGGAAGGGAAGGCAAGGTGTTCAATGTGAAGCCAACTCTCAGATTTCTATGTCTTCTGCTTGCACTTTAGCATGCTGTTCATCCTCCTTCCCTTCATGCCGTCTTTCAGTCTCAAAGGCCTCCCTATACTCTGGGAAATCATTTCTCACCATTTCTCTCTGTCTGTTTTCTGCCCGAACCATTCTCTGACATCTTGACACTTAATCACTCAATGTCTGTTTTATGTTTGTATTACCCCAGTGCATTGAGTTTCTCAAAGATTACTAATGACTTTTTCTTTCCAGATCTAATGAACTTCCTCAGTTCTTATCCACTTTGACACCTTTAAGACATTTGTTGATGCTTGACTCCCCATTCATTTATTCATTTTTTAAATTTATTTAATTATTTTTCAAGTACAGTTTTCTGTCTATTACTCCCATCCCATCCCATCCCACCCACCATGCTCCCCCCTCCCTCCCATTTCCACTCTTCTCAGTTGTTGTCCATGTATCCTTTATATATGTTCATCTAAATCCCTCCCCTGTTTCCCCTGAAATTCCCTCCCCTCTTCCCTCTCTTCACTGTCAGCCTGTTCTCTATTTCAGTGTCTTTGGTTATATTTTGCTTGCTTGTTTGTTTTGTTGTTTAGCTTCCTGTTAAAGGTGAGATCATATGGTATTTGTCCTTCAACACCTGGCTTATTTCACTCAGCATAATGCTTTCCAGTTCCATTCATGCTGTTGCAAAAGGTAGGAGCTCCTTCTTTCTTTCTGCTGCATAGAATTCCATTGCATATATGTACCATCATTTTTTGATCCATTCATTTACTGACGGGCACCTAGGTTGCTTCCAACTCTTGGCTATTGTAAATTGTGCTGCTGTGAACATTGGGGTGCATATGTTCTTTGGGATTGGTGTTTTAGGATTCTTAGGATATAATCCTAGCAGTGGAATTGCTGGGTCAAAAGGCAGGTCCAATTTTAGTTTTCTTAGAAAATTCCATACTGTTTTCCATAATGGTTGTACCAGTCTGCAATCCCACCGACAGTGGACCAGAGTCCCCTTTTCCCCACACCTTCTCCAACATTTGTTGTTTATTGCTTTGTTTATGATAGCCATTCTGACTGGTGTAAAGTGGTATCTCATTATGGTTTTAATTTGCATCTCTCTGATAGCTAGCAATATTGAGCATCTCTTCATGTGTCTCTGGATCCTCTGTATGTCCTCCTTGCAGAAGTGTCTGTTCAAGTCCTTTCCCCATTTTTTAATTGGGTTAGTTGTCTTCTTAGAGTGAAGCCATGTCAGTTCTTTGTATATTTTGGAGATTAAACCTTTGTCTGAGGTATCATTGGCAAATATGTTTTCCCATCCAGTTGTTTGTCTTTTTATTTTAATGCTGTTTTCTTTAGCCGTGCAGAAGCTTTTAATTTTGATGAGATCCCATTTGTTTATTCTTTCCTTTATATTTCTTGCTCTAGGGGACATATCAGTAAAAGTGTTGCTGCATGAAATATCCGATATTTTCCTGCCAATGTTCTCCTCTAGGACTTTAATGGTTTCCCGGCTTATATTTAAGTCTTTTATGAACCTTGAATTTATTTTGGTGTATGGTGTAAGTTGGTGCTCGGGTTTCATTTTTTTGCGCGTAGCTGTTCAGTTCTCCCAACACCATTTGTTGTTGACTCCCCATTTAAAAAAAATTCTCTTACAATATCACTTATAAGTGGACCCTAATTAATAAAATAAGCTAATGAACAAAATAGAAACATAGGCATGAACATCTGGCACAGACTGGTGGCTCCCAGAGGAGGGGAGCTGGGGACATGGATGAAAGAAACTGCAGCAATTAAGTACAAAAACATATATGGGTGTATATGTATATATGTGTGTGGTGATAGCCAGAGGGAAAGGGGTGGGGGTAAGTGGAAGGGAGCAAGGAGAGCAGAATGGGGATGGAAACAGGTTTTGCTTGGGGTGATGGGCACACAATAGCATGTGCAGATGGTGTTTCATTGAGTTTTCACTTGAAACCTGTATGGCTACGTGATCCAATGTCACCCTAACAAATTCAATAAAATGAATTCTCTTTTCATTGACTTCTATAGCAATGTGCTTTCCTGTTTTCTCCCTATGCTCTTTTTCCATATCTTTGCTAGTTCTTATGCCTTCCTTAATCTCCTTTCTTCTCCTGTTCCCCAAAGCCACATTCTCTGCTTTTTGTTTCCCACATGTACCTCTTTTGACTTCAGCTATCATTTCTATGTTGAACAACTTCCAAGTCTGCAATAGTAATCTTGTTTTTGCTTTTGCCTCAGTTATACATTTCCAAATGCTTAGGGAATAAGTGTACTTGGAGGGGAATGTGAAGGCTTTCACTTATCTGTAAAGTGTGTTCCCTTTTTTTAATAACCACTTTTTTTCTGTTTGTGGTTCCAGTAATATTACAATCTTTAAGTAACTAAGTAATTTTGAAGTTGTGTTTTACATTCCCTATTTCCTTTTTGCAGTCCACATTAGTTTTATCCTTTCATTTCAAAATATCGTTCACATTATCTGTATGTCCACATTTTCCACACAGTCACCTAGTTAACACTGAAGCCGATGGAGTTTGTTTCTGGGACCCTCACTCAAATGGTTCTAGTCCCTGAGTGCTCAGTGATGTCTGTTTCATGCTCCCTTGAATTTACAGTGCCATCAGTCTATTGTCCTTCCCTTGACCAAAGTTCTCTCTTTCAAAAGACAAAACACAAAAACCTTTAAACTCACTGCCCTGGAGGTAGGAATATCTGATTACAGTTCACCACATTGCCAAGTCCTCAAGTTTCCGTACAGTAGGATCAAGTTTGCATTGAAACAAGGGAGGCTCTAAACCTTAGATGTCCTCCACTCTGAAGAGGGACCTCATGAAATAAGCAGCATGTGTGGTTGTCTGCGTTGCGGGTATAAAAACCCAATGCCACTCTCCTTGTTGAAGTCTTCATCTGACATCTTTGTCCCTTCTCTTTGATTCCTGGGTGTTCTTTCTCCAATCCATTCATCTACCAGCTTCCCATAGCTGTCACTCCCCCCCATGGCTTCCATCATTGCCTGCTGCCCTGAGTTGGGTCCATTGGCTTGTTTTTGACATTTCTTTTGGACTATTTCTCTCACTACCTTTGCAGTGTTCTTGATCACTCTAAAGTTTCTCTCAGTCAGCACGTGGGCCTCTAACTCTCTCTCTTCCTTGTACTGCTCTGCTTTTGCTATTCTTTTTACCCTTCTCTTCATCTATTGGAATCACATTTGGCTCTCAAGGACAACATAAATACTACATTCTCTATAAAGGTATTCTTTCACTTCATCCAACACCAATTTCTCTCTCTCAAATTGCTATGGTAATTACAGTCAGAACCACTTAAATCAGCATATAGTGTTCTCTAAATTTTTCGTTACTCTTTATTTAGCCTCTCTAACTTGTGGTCCAGGGCAACATCTCACACTTCTTTAACATTTATACATTATGAGCGTTAGATAAATATTTGTGGATTGGCAGCTTGTTCCTCTGTGTTTATTATAAGTTGACCCAAGTTGAAAACTACTGTAATATATTGCTGAAGTTATTCTTTGATTCAGTTAAAAATATATTTTTCCAACCTGAGGAGGTAAAAATATGCCCATCATGCTCACAATATTTGTATGAATTCCACTGATGTTACTACAAATACTTGGTTTACAATAAAAGTTTTGAAACTCAGTTCTAAATAACAGGGTAAGGTTTAAAGAATCTCAACAATGAAGGCATTGAAAATAAAAATGTAAATGAATGTGTGAATATGCCTCAGACTGAGTCACACAACCTTTCCAAAATGAATAGCAAAAATAAGGATTAAAATAATTTCTGAGGCTCTTACTGTTAAATTATAGTGAAATGAAAGCATTCAGATAGGGGTTATAGGCATTGCATCATTAATTATAGTGGTTGCATTTGCTTTTGTTCCAGTGCATTATAATTAATGAAGATCTACAGCTCTGTGCTTTGTCTTGGAAAACATACATGGTTTTCACAGGCATCAATAGAGCTGCGATATTCTTCATTTACTTCTCAAGAATGACTCTTTTTAACACAGGGGAGCCCATTGTTGAGGCAGTAACATGAAAATCACAGCAGGATTTGAGCTTGGGAGATCAGAGAGCAATTGACTCTATTCACATATGCTTAACCTTGTCTCAACACTCATAAACATGGGCTCTAATGACATATGGGCCATTGTTTAGAGCAACATAGTAATGATAGTATAATCATGCCTTTAAAAAAAATTTCAAGCCCTAAGAATGACTTTGGGGCTCCAGTGAAGAAAAGTTAGCAATGGTATAAGTTAAAATATATATTCAAAACTTGACTCTTTGTTCCACCTGTGTGATTATATGTGTTCACTAGTTTTAATTGGAGGATGTCACAAACTTTTTGTGGGAGGGAGATGAAGGCTAGGTAACTAAAAGGACCGTCAATCTTAATGATATCGATGTTTTATAAGCACTAAATATGAAGAGCCAACCATAAAAGAGAGTGGTTGATTTCTGTTTTCTGTTAGAAGTATCACATCAATGTAGAATTAATGATAAAGCAAATAATTTCCATCTTTCCTCTGGACCCATTTGCTACAATCCTTTTGCAAAGGGCACTGCCTCTGAAAGAAAAGGTAACCAAATGCAGGTCTGACTGCCCGCTGCTACAAAAGCCAATACTCCAAAGGCAGGTGTTCATGTAAAGAAAGGTGGTTTATTTTCAGTGGCCAGCCACCTGGAAGATGGGGGACTCGTGTCTTAAAGCCCATTTCCACATCTCAGTGCAGGCAGAGGTTTTTATAAGGAGGGAGATGGGGACAGAACAAAGAGATCAAGGAAGGGGGTTACAAAGTTCTCTACATGCAGATGAGCACAGTCTACTCTGATAAAGTGAGGGATGGTCCCATGTGCATCATCCTGGCTTCATGTCGTCCTGGCTCCATGGTGGGAGTTCAGCAGATCTCCTGGAGCTGGGATGCTTGAAGGTCAGAGTCTGTGTATCTTGAAGTTTGTTCCTAGGATTCTTATACAAACATGCTGTTCCTCTTCAAGCCACATGTTAGTCAGAGTCAGCACTTACAGAAACAATGATAAAAGGATGGTGGGGTGGATTGCAATTCCCCACCATTACAATTTTCCACTGTTAGGAAACGGCGATGGATTGGATTTGGCACATGGCCCAGCAGAAACCAGACAGTTACCTCCCCACTGCCTCTGTGAACATTTGAGGGCTTTGCACTGCTGTTGTTTTGGAGTAATTGGTGTGCACACCCGAGCGAGCATACAAATTGTGTCACTTGATCCTTCCTCCCTCTGCAGGGACCAGCAGGGCACCCCATGGAGATGTGGGTATCATAAAAATCCTCTCTAACTTCCTCCCAAGTGCTTTGGCTGGAGCTGGGTGTGCAGCCTAGTAGGTATCGGGAAGCACTGACTGATCACTAGCACCCTTCTGTGAGGCTGCTAGCTCGCATGTGATGCTCTCTTCCTCTCTGAAGTGACCTTTCATTGGTGTTTGAAGCCTCTTAGAGTTCTCAGGGCTGCCAACAGCATACCAGAGGGTGGCAGCAAAATAGGCAAGTCTTTGAATGCTGAGAAGGTAGTGGTCCAGGCCTCTATGCCTTGTGGGACAGTGGTCACACGCTTTAGCCTAAATCCATAGAGGGTTATAAGCTATGAGTTGACAAGAGCCCCATTTCCTCTATGGGTGTTGGAAAAGTGGGCTAATTTTGATATTTTGAAGAGAAGTTTTAGAATTTTGCTGTAAGAGTCAGTTAAGTTTTTTCAAGAAAGCACTTCCCTGTTTATAGAGGAAAACCTTCATAATATGAAGAAATGTGAATAATATGAAGAATTATTATTATTCAATAATATGAATAATATGAAGTGTGAATAATATAAACCTTCATAATACAAAGAAGAGAACCTCTCAACTCTGGAAAAAATGAATTGACTTTAGATTGCCTTATCAAAATATGAGCTGATATCATAGGACTCCAGCAGATTTATCCACTACAGATCTTTTCCTTTAATTTATGAGTTCCTTCACAGAATTGCCAACTGCATTGTGGTCCCACGTGCAGTGGGGAAAGCACTGTCACATTCTTTAGCAGATGTGCTGCAAGAGTCTTTTCATTTCCTTTCTTAAACCCGAAGAATAATGACACTGCAATATCATGTGGTGAAAAGAGCAATAATTTGATAAACATTGTCTTTCCATTAGATTAGAGCAATTAATCTGATTCTAATTTGGCTGAAACATTATCATACTGGAGTCCCCAGAGCCCTGTGAATAATCTCTAAACACATTGGCACACTCAGTAGACAAACATTATCTCTACTCGCACTGTTCTTCCATATGTTCTCCTCCCATGGTGATGGAGGGCACCCTGCTGTTTCAATCAAATAAACGTCAATTATCTGAGATAGATTTTTAGTTCTCAAGGCCGAGCTTGCAGTGCAGCCAAAGTGACTGAGTAGAATGGTCTGCAGCTCTTTCCTGCACTTGCTACTTGCATTTTATGAGGAATTCACATCTGGTCAGATCATCCAGCGTTCCAAGAACTCCATACTTGAAACGAGTGGTTTCAGAGGTTGTGTGTGTGTTTGCATGTATGTGTCTGTGTCTGTGTCTGAGAGAGACACACAGAGAGACAGGGAGAGGAGGATTCTTGACCCTCATTTAGTTTTACTTTACTTATTCTGGGGGGCGAAGGGTATTTTTTAAATTCAAGGACAGATACTCTTCACCCTCCATGGTCTTAAATAGGGTTACTATACATATGCATGCCCTCCCTGTTCAGTCATTTCCTCTTCCTAGCAGCCCTCTCTGGCCCTGAAATCTGGACACAGAGATCTCAGTAACAAAGCCTATATCTGCCTGCTGGTTTCTTTCACAGAACTTTTCCTGGACATGTTTGTTTTGAGTATGGTGGGCCTTGGTGGTGAGAGCTGCAGGATTTTTCCTGCCAACCTTGTGGGGGTTTCTGACGAGGTCTGCTGCAGCTCTCTACTCTAAAAGGCAATGGAGGGGAGGGAGAAGATAGGGCACCTTCTCTGTATTTGGGGGAGGGCGTCTCTGGGGCTGAAGAATCTAGTCTTTTAGGAAGAGGGGTCTAGATACAAAGCTGACATCGTTGATCCAAGCCAAGTAGACTTGCTGAAATAGTATGGCATGTTGAGAGTACTGTCGGTTCTACATTTCTTCACAGAGCTCTCTATCTTTAGGGTGTCAATTATCAGGTGTTGGTTTTGTTATCAGACCAGCCCTTCTCTCAAAAGCTTGCAAATTTGCCCAGAGACCCGAGGGCCTCTGATGACTCTATGTCTAGACTAAGAGCACTAGGTCACCCTCCTTGCTGCTGCTACTGTGACAAGCTGGCACAAAGAGAAAGGCAGTCCACAGGGATCTGGACTAATTCACTGTGGCAATTCAGCAAACGTTGTCAGAAAGGATTTCAGTTTCCACATTGGCTGTGATCCTGAATCAAGGAGGAAAGCCACTGAATGCTCAGAGTGAAAAAATACGGTAGCATCAATCTCTTCCTGCCTCTGAAGTGGTTTAATCAGAGTCTGTCAGTCATTGACATCAAATGGCAAGCCCCAGGTCACCCCTGCATTTAGAGGGCAGGAAGTCCCATACTCCACAGGTGGGTCCTCTGCACCTGCTCTGCAAAGCGGGGGATGTGGAGGATGCATATTTTAGCAACAGCTGGAGCGTTTGCTGAAGAGTTTGAACGTTATGCCAGGTTGACATGTGGAGAAGGTTCATGAAGAGAAGACTGAGATGAATTAGAGGTGATAAAGGTGCAGTAGTTAAATATGCAGGCTCTGGAGGGAGGTGGCTTGGTTTCAAAGTCTGAAGTCCCACTTACTCTATGATCATGGGAAAGTTACTTAGTCAGTAGAATTCTCAGTTTCCTTGTATACAAAATGAAGATTGAGGTTTGTAGTGGGAACTAACTAAAGTAATGAATGTAAAGCACATCGCATAGTGCTGGCACATAGTATGTGCTCAATAAATATTTGCTGCTATTCTTGGAGAGAGAAGAGTTCAGAACACTGTGTTTCAAACTGTGTGGCTCCATCACTTACCAGTTTTGTGTCTTTAAGTAGGTCACTAAATCAGTCTAAGCCTTAATGTCCTAAGTATCTTACTGATGTTACACGGTTATTTTGAGATTCAAGTGACCAACATGCCATGTTGTAATAAGAGCACAACCAAAGTGCCTATAATTCCATGCAGCAGTAGTTATAGGCCAGCGAATGCAAGCCAGATAAAGTGCCTTCTTCAGTGCTCTGTACAGAGCTGCTAAATTGAATAGGTTAAGCAAACATTATATGGGTAAAGTGCTCCGAGTCTACCCAGGTTTGCTAGGGCGTTCATAACAAAGTACCGTGGACTGGGTGGCTTAAAGCAGAAATTTATTTTTTCACAGTTCTGCCAAGAACAAGGTGTGAACAGGGTTTTTCATCTGAGGACCTCTTTCTCTCTTATTTTTGAAGAAAATGGTATGGATGCTAAAAATTAGTTATAGAGGTCAGATTTCTGCCTTATAATTCAAATTTCAGTTTTTCTTTGGAGCGCAAAATATTGTAGTAGCCTTACTGAGAGTGTAAGCAAATTTATACACAGGAAAAAATATCCTCTCAAGTCTGATGACCCTAGGCTGGAGCAGAATCATCAATCATCTATTTGGTTATTTTTAAAAGATTTATCATGGAAATTGCTGTGTGTGTACATGTGTATATGTTGCTGTTCAGAGCGGCAAAGAGAATCTGTATGAAAGAATCACTGATGTGTATGTGACAAAACTATTTCCCCCCGCTCCAGTTTAATAAGATTTAGTTGACATATGACATTGTATTAGCCTTAGGTATACAGCACAGTGGTTTGATGTATCCGTATATTGGGAAATGATCAGTACGAGAAGTGTAGTTAACATCTACCACCACATATGGTGATAGTTTTTTTCTTGTGATGAGAACTTTTAAGATTTTCTCTTTTAGCAAAGTTTGACTATACAGTGTAGTAATGTAAACTGTAGCCACCATGCTGTACATTACATCTCCAGAACTTATATATTTTTATAATTGTGAGTTTGTACCTTTTCACCACCTTCCCCTGTTACACTCAGCCTGCATCTGAGGACTTCTCCTGTTGGCTTGTAGGTGTCTTCACATGGTCTTCCTTCTGTATGTGTCTGTGTTCTAACTTCCTTTTCTTATAAGAACATCACTCATTGGATTAAGGCCAAACCTAGTGACATCCTTTTAACTGAATTACTTCTTTAAAGGCCCTATCTTCTGGTAAAGTTGCATTTTAAGGTGCTGGGGGTTAGGATTTCAACACACAAACTCTGTGGTGTCACAACTGAGCCCATTACAGAGTCCCACACCAGGATTATATTTTTATCATGATATTCTAAATTTTGTCAGATTTTAATAAGAAGGTACTAAAATGAATATTGAACTAGATACCATGGTGTATGTATTCTACTCAGCATTTACACAAATCAGCTGAGTAACAAGAAAATACTATTTTAGAGCCTTAGCTTCATTGTCTCTGATGTTCACTTTAGTAATAATATCTTATACCAATTGAAACAATATTTATCCATCTGTTACTATTTCTGTCCCACCAACCATTCATATTAACCATCCATCCATTCATCCATCCATCCATCCATCCATCCATCCATCTCATCCAATCAATGCATCTATTGAGTACCTACTATGTTCCTAACACCAAGACAATTTCTGGGAATACAGTGAAGGATAAGGCACATTCTTTTCCTTCAGGGCATTTGCTAGTCTAATAGGGGAAACAAAGAAGTAAAAAGTACATAGACTCTTTCTAGTCCCTCTTCTACATGACTGTCCTTCAAATATGGAGAAAGCTGACTTTTCCCACTTTTTCTCTCCTGTCTTCTTGTCTGTAGGTTAAATATACTCTAATTTCTTCAGTTATTCCTCATGTAACACAGTTTCCAGACTCTACATCTTTTAAATTAATATTTGGTGGAATTTTGTAGTTGTTTTTAAAGTTAATTAGAAATAAATAACAGGCATAATGAAGATTCTTTAATGCCACTTAATTAGGAAGCAGGTGTCAACCAGTCTTTCCCCATTCTGGGGCCTCACACTGAGTTAATCTGGATCAAGATGGCATGTTACAAATTACACTGGTGTCTCAGGTTACATTTTTGCTTCCATTGTCTCTCAGCCACATTACGAGTTCTCATTTGTCACATAGTACTGTATTGGGCAAGGTTAACATATACCTTTTAGCCAAATGGAGAAGTCGTAATATTGACACAGGGCCACAATATTAAAAAAGCAAAACAAAACCTATTAATTATGTGACAGGCACTTTGTGAACTTTATCTCATTTAATCATTATAACAACTTGGTGAAATGTTTGCCATTTCATAATTGGAGCCACTGGATCTTGGAGGTTAAATGGCTTGCTCAAGGTCACACAACTGTTCGGAGGAGCCAGGATTTGTCCTCTGACCACTTTGATTCGAAGGACTTGGCTCATAACCCTTCTGCTTAGCACCTCTCTAAGAGCTTTCTGATCAATTAAAGGTCAGGGAACTGCTTCGTGGGTTTTCTGTTGGGCTGCTCAGATATTAGAGTTCCCGTGTAAGGGTGACATTAGCTGGCAGATTTAGGCCATGCCTCGTGGGGATTACACCTTGATGGAGATGTTATGGTTTTTTGCCTAGGTCTCAGCTTTTCACTTTTCGTATCTCATTTTTATTATTTTGTCAGGGTGAACAGGCTTTGTAGGATAGAATCTTTCTAATATAATATAGGAGAGTGATTTATAAGCCACAGTGCCCATTTACAGTGGGAAACAACTGATTTATAAAATCAGGAACATTTCTTTAACAAGGCATTCTCTTTCTGTGGGGCCAGTCACTCAGAAGGACAAATAATAATTCAGGAGGTTGCTTGGTGAGTATAGGATTTACAGCAAAGAGATTAGGTTTTGCCCGAGGGAAGCCTCCTCAGGCTAATATAACTTGGAGTTAATCCTTCTCTGCCCTACAGTTATTTCTGCCTAAATTACTGGAATCCATCTTCTAGGATCACAACATAATTTTCTTTGGTCACTACTAGACTCAGACACACTGTCTAACCTCCCAATTCTCCTTAGGCAATATTTCTCTTTTGGAAATGTCTATTATTAAAAACATCCCTTGTTATACCTTCCCTGTTATAAAATTCTAAGTTATTATTGATCTTTATTAGTTTATACTGTAGGTTGTCTATTTTTTTAATGAAGTTTGGGTTGGGCCTTGTATCGTACAAAGGTGTTGAGTCATCTGTTTCACAGCAGGCAGGCTGTTTGAGGCATTGATCTCAGCTAGAAGGATGGGCCCTAATCAATTATTCTAAGAAAAGCATGGTAAAGCCTTACTCTCAAGTCGGCATTGGTGCCTGTTTTAGAAGGCCAGGCCTACACTGGTATACCATTTCTTTAGTTAGAGCAATTGATCTAAGAATTTGTGTGTATTTCAGTTTGGGCAATGGGACAGGAAGGGAGGTTTGAAGGAGAGGTGCTTCTGGGAAAAACTTTACCATTTTTAAGAGGGAGCCCTGGAAAGAGTAAGAGTGTGAGACCAGAATGGTATGGATTATTTTTCTGCCAGTTTAAGGGGGAAGTCTAAGGGGGGGAGGGAAGAATCTAGAACAATGCAGGGGAATGGGCTAGAGTCGTATTAGGTCAACACCAAAACCCAGCTTACCTCTGGCTTTCACTTATGTGAGCACATAAATTGCCTCATTGTGGTATCCACTTTGATTTAGGTTTTCAGATATATGTAGCTAGAGGAATACTAATTGAACAATGAATTTCTGCAGATGGCAAAACCTACCCACTACATTTGATTTTTTTGATACTCTCAGTTCAGGGAGCAAGAACTTTTAAATAGCCATTAAATTATGGACTCCAATTTACCTTTTGTGTAATTATTGTAGTTACCTATCTAGCCATAGCATGTATGAATATCAGTGTAACTATTCTCTGTGCTTCAGGCAGGAACTGTTCTGCAAGCATACCTCAGAACCATCAGATAGTTACCAGCTCCAAAATTCTGCCCTCGACTTCACCTTGGCACTAAGGGCTTTTTTGCTTAGCACTGGGGCCACAGACATTGTCTGAAGACTTTAACACTTCTGGATCTCCAGATGGGTTGAATTTATTTGCCTATTGTGTAAAACCCAATCAAAATCACAAATACTGTCAAAGTGCAGGTTTTTAATTAAATAAGGAGGTTATGTCAGAATGTGAATCAGTGCTCTGTTTCCTTCAGAGAAATAGCCAAAATATCTGCTGAACTGAACAGTGTGCTTCATGACCTAATTAACTTGCCTTCTTAAGTGAGCTCCTTATCTTGTTATGGACCAGTAATGACAGTTTACAGTTTGGCAGCTGGTCTGTAGCCCCCATTTTGGATATCAATAAATATTGTTCTAAGCAAACCATTCAATGCATTTATTCATTCACTTAATAAACATTTACTAAATTAATATGTGGAAGCAATGCAAGAATAATCTTGGTAGTTAGTTCTAAGAAATCTCCTGCTTTACTGTATGTTCAGCTAGATATTGTACCTTCCTTTATGTTCCTGCTGCTATTGACTTGATTCAGGCTTCCATTACTTTCTGAAATGCTGTCATTTCCCAGCTGCCAGTCTTGCCCTCTAGGCCATAACACGCTGTAAGAATATATATTTCTTCTCTAGCTTCTGTGTCAATGAAACCTACTGAGGTGGACTCTGCTGAACACACTGCAAATGGATGTTAGTGCCCAGTACTGCAAATGTTCTTGGTTAATGGGCCTTCCACCATTCTCTCGTGAGATGAATGTGTCTGCAACGTGTGTAGTTCCCTCTGTGGCCTCTCTTTATGCCATTTATGTTCTGGAGAAAATATCTAATTCATAGTGGTTGACAAATGATAATGCTTAACTGGTAGCAAAGAGACAAAGGAAGAGTGTCTTGTTGGATATTATAATGCAAGTTCTGTGTTAGTTTATCCATCTCCAGAAAGTGAGTCAGGGAAGAGGGGCTTTAAAAGGGTGGGTGGGTGTTCTTTGACATTAGGAAGGGCATCTTAGTTATTATTGTAACTTGGGAGAACTAACCAACAATTGTTATGGAAGGGTGGAGGAGAAAAACTATAGTCAGAAGTATATAATGACCTCAGATAATTTGATGAGAAAGGAAGTGGGGATTCTGAGACCTCATCTCTCAAGAAATGATTCTTTAAGGACCCCTATGTAAAAATTACATTTTGGCTCAATTCCACCAATGAATCCTTGTGCTTAAAAAGGTCATTATTTTTTTTATTAGAGATGCATAATACTAATAATTTCTCTGTCTCTTGGGTTTGAGGAGCTGAAACTTAATTTTATTGTGCTGTTTTTTAAGTAAGTTTCACTAAATGCATCACATTCTTCCCTGCTTTAATTTTGGAACACCGTTAAGCAGATTTAGTTTTTTGTGATGACTTTTGGAGTCATTATGAACATTGTTTATATTTTATTATTCTATAGTGTGATGATATGTTCGATAGGCAACTAAGTTATGTGGTGCTGTTTTACCCTTCTATAAACCTCATTTGTGAGAATAGCCTAGAACATTTTAGATAAACAGGAGTAATGAAGGAATAATGATCCTACCAGGTCCTTGAATGCCTTATAAAGCTATAGTAATCAAGTGTTTTTATGCTATAGGAATAGAATATATACTCCAGAAATTTATACTAATAATGTATATTTAGCATATGATAAATATAGAACTTCAAACTAGTTGGGAAATAATAGATTATTAAAAATAACATTTGAACAATGATTTAATTATTAAGACCAAAGAATGTTTAGTCTTTGCTTCACACAATTAATCACAGATGAGTTAAGAAGTACTAGAAACATAGTAGAAATAAGTATTAATGGAATCTTGGGAGGAGAAGGGTTTTTGAAGCAAGATATGAAAACCTTAAAGGTAAAGATTAATGACTTGTCTACGTACACATTTTAAAACTTTTGAATTTTAAACACATTCAAACACATAAATTAAAAGAGAAACAGTGTGATATATATTAGGATGCCTGCTGTTAAAAAATAGAGAATAAAATGGTTGGTAAGGATGTGGATAAATTGGAACCTTTGTGGACTGTTAATAGGAACATAAAATGATGCAGTTGCTATGAAAAACAGTAGGACAATTCCTCACAAAAAATATAGAATTAGCATATGATCCAGCAATTTCACTTCTGCTATATGTCCAAAAGAATTGAAAGCAAGGACTCAAAGAGATATGTGCACAGCCATGTTTACTGCAGTATTATTCACAATAGTCAAGGAGTGGAAGGATCCCAAGTGTCTGTTGACAGATGCATGAAAAAAAATGCAGTCTATATGTACAATGGAATATTATTTATCAGTAAAAAGGAAGGAAATTATGACAAATGTCACAACATGGATGAACATTGAGAACATTATGTTAAGTGAAATAAGCTAGTCACCAAAGCACAAATACTGTATGATCTCACTTGTATGAGAAACCCAGAGTAGTCAAATTTTTAGAGACAGAAAGTAGAATGGTGTTTTCAGGTGCTGAGAAATGGGAAATGGGGGGTTATTTTTTCATGGGCCGAGGGCTTCTGTTTTGTAAGATGAAAGGAATTCTGGAGATGGGTGTTAATGATAATTGCGTAACAATATGAATGTACTTAATGTCACTTAAAAATAGTTAAAATGGTAAATTTTATATGTATTATTTACCAAAATTAAAAAATTAATACTAGGAAGATAGATGATGATGATTAGTGCTAACAAGTATACTGCAGAGTCAGACACATCTGTGTTTTATCCCTATTCGTTTTTCTTTGATTAGCTCAATGACTTTAGGCAAGTTTGTTAAACTCTCAGTGCCAAAATTTTTTCATCATATAGTTATTTTGAGGACTCAATGAAACAATTTTTTTCTTTTTAATATATTTTATTGATTATGCCATTACAGTTGTCCCATTTCCTCCCCTTCATTCCCCTCCACCCTGCACATCCCTCCCCCACCATTCTCCCCCCCTTAGTTTATAACCAAGTGTCTCAAGTTCTTTAGATTCTGTATTTCCCATACTATTCTTGGCCTCCCCCCTGTCTATTTTCTACCTACCATCTATGCTACTTATTCTCTGTACCTTCTCCCCCCTTCTCCTCCTCCCACTCCCCTGTTGCTAACCCTCCATGTGATCTTCATTTCTATGGTTCTGCTCCTGATCTAGCTGTCCTCTTAGTTTGCTTTTGTTTTAGGTGTGGTTGTTAATAACTGTGAGTTTTCTGTCCTTTCACTGTTCATATTTTTTATCTTCTTTTTCTTAGATAAGTCCCTTTAACATTTCATATGATAAGGGCTTGGTGATGATGAACTCCTTGAACTTGACCTTATCTGAGAAGCACTTTATCTGCCTTTCCATTCTAAATGAAAGCTTTGCTGTATAGAGCAATCTTGGCTGTAGGTCTTTGGATTTCATGACTTGGAATACTTCTTTGTAGCCCCTTCTTGCCTGTAAGGTCTCTTTTGAGAAATCCCCTGATAGTCTGATGGGACCTCCTTTGTAGGTAATTCTCCCCTTCTGTCTTTCTGCTTTTAAGATTCTCTCCTCATCTTTAATCTTGGGTGATGTATTGATGATGTGCCTTGTGTGTGCTTCCTTTGGTTCAGCTTCTTTGGGACTCTCTGAGCTTCCTGGATTTCCTGGAAGTCTATTTCCTTTGCCGGACTGGGGAAGTTCTCCTTCATTATTTGGTCAAATAAGTTTTCCACTTGTTGTGCTTCCTCTTCCCCTTCTGGTACCCCTATAATTCAGATGTTGGAACGTTTAAAGATGTCCTGGAGGCTCCTAAGCCTCTCCTCATTTTTTTTGAATTCTTGTTTCTTCATTCTTTCCTGTTTGGTTATTTCTTTCTTCCTTCTGGTCCACTCCCTTGATTTGAGTCCCAGTTTCCTTTCCATCACTTTTGGTTTCCTGTGCATTTCCCTTCATTTCAATTAGTTTAGCCTTCAGATGTTCCTCTAATTTGTGACTAAAATCAACCAATTCTGTGAGCATCCTGATCACTAGTGTTTTGAACTGTGCATCTGATAGGTTGGCTATCTCTTGGTTGCTTAAAAGTATGGGCTCTGGGACTTTGAGCTGTTCTTCTTGAGCCATAATGTTTTGGTCTGTTTGTGCCTGTTAAGTATAAGGGGCAGAGCCTTAGGTGTTCACTAGGGCGGGGAGACCCAGTTGCTGGGTTGTGACTCTGTATGTAGGAGTGGGGTCAGAGAGGGGCAATGGCGTTTGTTCTGCTCTCTCTCGGATTTTGGTCCCCTCTGCTGCTTCCCGAAAGCAAACTGGGCCCCTCTGGTGCCAGCTCTTGGGTGTGTGGGCCTGTGCACCCCCCAGGACCCTGTGGGTCTCTCCAACAAACTCTCTGTGAGCCTGGGAACTTCTCCCGGCACCTCGACCCTGAAAATTTTTCCAAGGGGTGCTTTTAGGCTTTAATTCTCGCCCCTGTGGCCCTAGGCTGTGCGGTCTGTCTCACTGCTCACTCCTTTGCCTGGCTTATCTGTGCATGAATGTGTGACCATGGTCAGCCAGCTGCCTTATGCCCTCACTGGGTCTGCCCGTTGCCACCCCACACCTGGGATCTGCCAATTGCCGCCTGCGCGCCTGCGCCTGTCTGGCCACTTTTTCCTGTGCAACCCCACTGTGCCAGCCTCTGACTCCGCCCCTCTTACGGGTCTGGCTGAATGGTTCATTGTTGTCGGACTTCTGTACAGTTCAATTGTCTGTGCTTTGGTTGTGTTTTTGTTACTAAAATTTGGTGTCTTTTAACTTGGTTGTGGAAGGAGGCACAGTGTTTCCATCTATACCTCCATCTTGGCTGGAAGTCTGAAATAATTCTTATAAAATGGTTTTATAGTGCAAGGAATATAACTGGTCAATAACTGCTGCCTACTATTATATTAACAGCAAATGTTGAACTTATAGATTTATAAACTGATACATAAATAACTCTAATAAATCAATGAGAAAATTATAAAACCCCCAGAGTTTATAGACAAAGAACATGTAAAGCATTTCTGATTTCAAGAAATGAGGACATTAAGCAATTAGGAACATTTTGAGGAATAAATTAAAGAGAATGTCAGAGAAATCCAAAAGGAAATTAGCATAAGATTAGAAATAGATATAAGGTAGTTCTAGGGATTCTCACAGTAGAATCTTCATTTATCTCCTCTTGTTTAATCTGTGTCTCATTTATTCTCCTCAAATAAATCATTACCCACTCTATTTCATTGACATCATAGCTCTTGCTTACCTTGGCTTGTACTTCCTTATATCTTTAATTTCTTCATGTCTTCAGTTTGCTCTTGGCCCCTCATGGATGTTATTTAGAGCACCTTTTCAGCTTCAGTTCTCACTGCCAACAGCCTGATTTTTCTCCATTTATCCAAATCAGATTATTAGAAATGGAATCTGATCGGAATGTCCCTTGTGTGTGTGTGCTGTCAAGAATCTTATTGGGTGTTTCTTTGTTTCTAGCAAATCTTCTGGTAGGTACCAGGATGTCTTGAAGCTCACTTCTCAGCTGAATTGTGGCTGCGTTTATATCATGTGACCAGCTCTAGTCCAGTCAGTTGTGGTCTAGGTGGTAGATTTCGGTGGGAACAAAACTGATTATCTAAGGCTGCCTCGACTGAAGGGGCCATTTTTTCTAAATTTTATTTTTATTAATCACTTTTGTAAGGAACAGATTGTTGAATTTTTCTGGTTGAAGACAGACTTCTTCAGTTTTTGTGTCTGCTTTTAATAATTCATCTCTATTTCTATCACCTTGTTCACAAGCGGCTAATATACAAGTATTTTCAAACTTTTGTCTATATATCAGAATAGGACAGAAACACAGTAGGAAGATAAGATAGCCAAGTTTTTAAGTTTGACTTTCGGAGAAAAACAAGTCACTGAACTCTGTTTTGAGGGTTACTTTTATCATCATCATTATTATTATAGGAATAAACACATGATTTTGGTGCACCACTTTCTGGATCACTTCAGGTTTGTTGTGGCTTCTGGGACGGTGAGGTGGCTAATATCTAACTATCAGGTTCAGTACAATTTTTTTGTACATTTGTACAATTTTTTTGTACAAAGGTGTACATTTGAGCACCTTTGTTCACAGTGTGTCACACTATGTCACACTATGTCACAGTATGTGACACCTTTGTTCACAGTATGTCACCTTCTTTTATGTACTTATGTTCTTTTTTTCTTTACAGTGCCTTTGCTACAAAATGTTTCCTTTTCAATCAAATTTTCTTGTTATATTTTGGTTAAGGGAGGTGGTGCTCTTCACAGGGAAAACAATTAAAGGTAATATTAAACTTTACAATATCAAACTAAGATGATCTTTCTATGCAAATCCTACCTTGTTTTTAACTGTCTGTTTTTAGTTGTGCTTGTAGGAAATTATCCTTATATTCTAAGAGACATTCTATGAACATTTACATACATGCAGGAGAGCCCAAGAAAGTAGAGATCCACATCATATCTGTTAAATTAATCAAAAAAAATTAACTTACATGCATGGAAGATGGAACTAAATTGAAAAGAAGGAGATAAATTTTTTGAGTGGTGAAAACTGTCAAAGGTTTTGTCTGGTGAACCACATATATACATATCATACAGTAAGACATGGTTATGTCCATAGAAATAAACTATTTCTATTTATTCTTTTTGTGTGTGTGAATTAGGCTCTGTCTTATTTCCAGGACCCCCAGAGATTTTGAAGGAAGGTAATACAAAGATGGACAAGGCATATCATCTTTCTTATTTGTACTTGGGGAAGTCAATATATTTTTAATGTAAAAAGAGGTTGCAGCTTAGTGATTAAGACAGTATGGTTTGCAAAGGTAGATACTTGCTGAAAAATCACAGATGAGTCTTGATTCTTAGAGTGCTGGTACAAGGTGTGTAGGACGTGGGGACAACAGTCCATGGAATTTCTGGAGCACACATCAAGTGCAGAATAATGAAAAGGATGTAGTACTAGTTCCAATGTGGGGGCATATGACTTATGTCTAGTATGGCAGATTTATAGATTAACAGATAAATATCATTAGGATTGTTCGTTTGACTGCAGAGAAGAATAGCTAAACCTCTGCTTAAATGGGAATTTGTTCTGCTTTTTCTCTTTTCAAATTCAGTTAAATCACATGGAAAGGACCTTGGAGGTCCACTACTTGAATTAAAAACAAATTAAGAAACAGAAGCTCAGCGAAGTTAAACAAGTTGCTCTAGATCACACAGCTAAAGAGTGGTTGATTCTGAATAGGAAATCAGATCTGTGGTGCAATGTAATTTGAATTTACTGCGCAGAACTTGCCCTATCTTGTACTTTCAAAAATAGGAATTCACTTCACATTGCATTACTAAAATAACCGTCAAAGTTTGTTACTATTTCTTGAGACTTAGAATGATAATTTTGTATTGGGTAGCATTGATGGTCCTTTTCATATATACATAGAGAACTCATGACTGAGTCTTCTTCCTGTACGTTTTATAAGGTGATTAGAGATTATTAATGGGCATTTTGAGGGGCCAATAACCTGCTTTGTGTCAGGGTACAAGGATGAAACGCGTTTGTGCAATTTCTGTGTGTTGGTAATGACTCCAGACTGTGAGCTAAAAAATCTGGATTATGGTCCCACCTTGCTTAATTAACTCTTGTGTTTTGAGTGTTGATTTTTTCACCTCACTAAAGAAGTCTTCAGTTAAATAATCTCCAACATCCTCACAAGCCAAAATATCACACTATTCTAAATTAGGAAAAATTTAAAGAAACTTTTATCTACACTTATCACAGGGCAGCTAGAGCTTGAAAAAGTCTATGTCTACTTTGTCACAATCCACTAAATAATGACCCAACTCTTAAGTTTATACTGGCTTTGGATTTTCTTACTCACAAAGTTTAACTTAAACTGTCAAGCAGTAACATCTACATTTATATGCAATCACACTGAACTCCTGATTCCACTAACAAAAGTGCTCAAACTCTCATGCTTGTCCGCCTTTGCACATGTCATTTTCCTTGCCTACCATCACTTAGCCTCATCTTGTCCTTGGTCTAGCAAACTTCTACTCATTCTTTAAGATCCAACTCAGATGTCACCTGCTAGTGAAGCCTTCCGTAACATCTAGGTTGTCAGTCAAACCAATGTTTATTATTCATCTGCTATGTGCAAAGCATTCTGTCAGTAGCTGAGAATGTTGTGTCACCAGCTCTCCTAACTTACTGGTAGTAAGAAAGATTAACATCAAGTAAATAATTAAAAAGAAATAATAATTACAAGAATGACATGTGACATGAAGGAAAAAGCACTGAGTGCTCTTGGAGGGTTTACTGGAAGAAAACTAAATTCAGGTGGAATTTGTGGCTCTTCTCTGGGTTCCCACATACTTTGTCTCATGTCTACCACGACACTAATTACACTGCATTCTTACAGTAATTATAGGTTTTTATATCTTCCCCTACTTCTAGATCTGTGTTGTCCATTATGTTAGCCACCAGCTGTCTAAATTTAAAATAATTCAAATAAAATAAATAAAATAAAATAAAAATACAGTTCCTTTGTCACACTAGTCATATTTCAAGTGCTCAGTAGCAACACGTTGCTAGAGGTTTCCATACTGGACAGTGCAGACAGAACATTTCCGTCATTGCAGAAAGTTCTGTTGAACAGTGCTGCTCTAGTCTGTGAATTCCTCAATGTCAAAAATTGTGTTTCATTTATCTTTGTATCCCTAGGACCTATATATAGCATGGGCTCTGTAGTGATTGATTGATTTATTCATTTACTTACTCAGACATGTTTGTGTGTGTGCCTGTTATATGCCAAGTACAATTTGAGGTGCAGTAAACACAAAATAGTTCCTGATTTCATGGAGCTTACTTTTAAGTGGGCTTGAGGGAAATTGGACAATCAATAAATCAACAAGTACAATGTGTATAATGTGTCAGTTGGAGATGAGTATTATGGAAAAATAAAACAGATTAAGTTAGGTAAGAATAGCAGGACAAAGGGTGAGGGGGAGATGGGTAACTTTTTTAATGTAAGGTTGACAGGAAAGGCCTCCCTGAGGGAGAATAATGCAGAGGGAGCAGCAGCACAGTGGTCCTGAGGCAGGAGTGTATTTGGCTTGTTCCAGGAACCACAAGAAAACTGTTCCTGCAGCTGAGTGAAGACCACGAAGAGTCACAGGAATGAGGACCATGTGTGGCAGAGGAAGAGGTGATGCTGACACTGGCCCAGAGTGTCCATGTCATTATGGGTGGAATAAAACATTCACATGGACTACCGAGTTCACTGGAGGAAAAGGGGCAACATGGCTTTTTCTCTCAAGGGAAGTAAAAACCCCAGCCTCCGCCATGACCAACCTTTATTGGGTTTCTCAGCACATTGCGTGATGGTCCTCATTTACTATGCACAGTTTGCTTTAGGTGGTTACCTTTTACAGACAACACAGGAGCCAATGCCACTAAACACATTACAGAAGACGGATATTTGCAAATCAAAAGGGCAAAAGTGGTTTGACTGGTTATATTGGTCCTAGGAAGGTTTAGCATGGATTTTAGGAAGTTATTTTGTAGTAAGTGTTTGCCAC
Organism: Sturnira hondurensis; assembly: GCF_014824575.4. Classification (NCBI taxonomy): domain Eukaryota; kingdom Metazoa; phylum Chordata; class Mammalia; order Chiroptera; family Phyllostomidae; genus Sturnira; species Sturnira hondurensis. Next base: position 4,657,773 of record NW_028098001.1, on the reverse strand, counting down.
AAATCCGGGTGAGGGAGTTCCCAGCAAAAAGCAAGACTCAAAGTGGCCTAGGCATATAGCAGGCCTGATTCTCCATGGGAGAACCTATCCATGGGCGTAGGTCTTGTGCATCTCCGAGTGGGAGCTGGGCCCACGCCACGCAGAACAGGTTCCTACAAAGAGGCAGGACATTTAGCTTTTACTCTGAGGAAGATGGGAATTATTGAGCAGAGGAGTGAAAAGGTTGTACTGGTGTTCTAAATGTGATCAGTCTGGCTGCTGCATTGGGAATAGACTGAAGGAAGCAAAGTCAGAGATTAGTCAGAGACCCTTAGGCAATAGAAAATAGTGGCTTGAATGGGGTGGTAACTGTGAAGGTGGTGAGAAGTGTTCATATTTTGATTGCAGCACAGGTAGGATATGCCAATGGATTGAATGGGAAGTGTCATGGAAGGAGAAGAGTCAAGGATGACTGTAAGCATTTGGACCTGAGCAAGTAGGAAGAATGGACTTTGCATTAACTGAAGTGAAGAGACTCTGGAAATTGCAGATTGAGTAGGAAAATCAGGAATTGGGACACACTAAGTTGAAATATCTGTTGGGTGTGAATTAGATATTTGTGTCTGAAGTCCAGGGGAGAGAGGTATGACTAGAGGTATAAATGCTAGTTGACTGAATGACTGATTGAATGAGTGATGGAGACATTATCTTAAAACAGCAATTCAGAATGTGAAGTTGTAGAACTTAGTCTTGAGAGAGAGGCAAGATGGTGGAGGAGAAAATGGAAGCCACAATAACCTCTTCCTAGGACTAATCTGGAATTACAACTAAATTATGGGAAAATAACCCAGAACAAACAACTGAACAATAGTGAGAGAGAAGCCTTAAAACCTTAGACAGACAGAAGAATCAACTTCAGCACAACCTGACTGGTAAAGAGTGCAGTGGAGACTCGAGGAGGCTGGCTGGGTGCCCACAGGCCACAGTGCCCCCTGAGAAGTGTGGGGTTCAAACCCTAAGCTGGGATCCCCAGCCTAGAGCACCAGAGCCCAAAAAGTACACAGATAACAACCAGTGGCAAAAGGCGGCAGAGTTGATCTCTGCCAGAGATGGAAGGCTGGAGACGCAAAGAGCCATTTAAAGGGCTAATGCTCAAATTTTCATTTGCAGCCACTTACCCAGGGCTCAGGCAAAGGTGGGGACAGAGTAGGCTGGAGACACCTGGGGAGAGACTGGGTACAGAGGCTTTGGGCAGAGAACTGAGAGAGTAGCCACCAGGATCCTGATAATGAATCATCCTCCATACAGCAGCAGCCATCATGCTCAGGCAGAACACTCCCCTCTGAGCAACAGCAGCCTAGGGGAAACAATTGCCCCAACACCAGGAGGGATTCTGCCCTACCCTATGGGGCTTAAACCTGACTGCTGAGTGCAGAGTGACTACTCCAACAACTGAAGGAGACAGCCACAGATAGCAGATCCCTGGCAGTCTCAGAGCACGCTACCTAAGGCCAGATGGGGGTCAACATCTGAAAGTACCATAGGTGGATCCAGAAAGAAAAAAAACAGTGGTAAGCAACGGAGGCTACCAGGACAAACTCCACTGTGGTCTTCTCTGTGATTAGCAGTATTTTCTTTCCTGCATAGATTTTTTAACATTCATTTCTTGTCCATCAAGTTTGTGCATATTAAGTCGCTAGATTTTATACTATAGTTTATTTCTCTTTTTTTTTCTTGGTTTTGTCCATGTGTCCTTGTCCTTTATAGATGTCCCTGAAAAACCTTTCTTATAATAGTCTTAATCTCTTTATATATCTTTATTAATACTGGTTCATTTGCTGTTGATAGTGGGATTGTTGGGGGGAGATATTTTTGTGGATGTGGGTTTGTTCCCTGGGCTTTGTGGTCTTGTTCTGGCAGCACCTGCACAACAGCACACAAGATATGGTGGGTGAAGTGACCCTCAGTCAATCAGCTATAGGGAAGAACTCACCAAAGAATGACCCAACAACAATCAAAACCCAATTACATTCAGAGAGCCAACCTAAATGGCATAAAGGGGGTCCCAAGAGCATCAAGTTCAGGAGATCAAGGAGATGGCATCACTGAATCTCACAGGTCTCCTGCCATAGAAGTTCACATCAGAAACTGAGGGAGTCAAAACAGGTCAATTTAAGAAGCAGAGGCAAACAAGAAGAGTCTCACAAATAATGGAAAGACAAAGAAAGAACCCCCGAATGAAAGGAAAGGAAGAATCCTCAGAAAGAATGCTAAATAAAATAGGGGCAAGTCAACTATCAGATATTGAGTTCAGAGCAGTGGTTATAAGGAAGCTCAATGAGCTCAGTGAGAATTACCAAAAACTACAGGGAAGCTACAAGGAACTTACTGCAAATTATACCAGCATGAAAAAGGATGTAGAAAGTATTAACAAGAGCCAAGAGGAAATGAAGAATACAATTTCTGAATTGAAGAACACAGTAGAAGGAATCAAAAGTAGGCTAGATGAAGCAGAAGATTGAATCAGTAAGCTGGAAGACAAGGCAGAAAAAACTCCCAGGAAGAGCAATAAAAGGAAAAAAGGCTCAAAAAGAATGAAGAGGGATTAAGGGAAATGCAGGACAACATGAATTGGAATAATATCTGTATAATAGGGATACCAGAAGGAGGAGAAGAACAAGGGATAGAAAACCTGTTTATAAAAGTAATGATGGAAAACTTCCCCAATTTGATGAGAGAAAACATCACACAAATCCAGGAAGCAGAGAGGGCTCCAATCAAGAAGAATCCAAGGAGGCCCACTAGAAGACATATTATTTTTAAAATGTCAAAACTCAAAGGTAAAGAGAAAATCTTAAAGGCAGCAAGGGAGAAACAGGAAGTAACATATAAGGGAGTCTTGATAAGACTAACAGATGATTTCTTAACAAAAATGCTCCAAACCAGAAGGGAATGGCAAGAAATATTCCAAGTAATGAAAACCAAAGGCCTGCAACCAAGACTACTTTATCCAGCAAGACCATCAATTAAAATGGAAGGCCTAATAAGCAGCTTCCAGGAGAAAAGAAGCCTCAAAGAATATACCTCCTCCAAACTAGTCCTGCAAGAGATGCTAAAGGGTCTGCTTTAAGATGAGGAAGAAAAAGAAAGAGAGTGGAACACAGGTATGAAGGGAGTAAAATGGCAATGAATAAGTACCTGTCAATAATACCCTTAAATGTAAATGGATTAAATGCTCCAAGCAAAAGACAGAGTAGCTGAATGGATAAGAAAACATGACCTGCACATATGCTGGTCAGAACAAGATACTCACCTCAGGACAAAAAACCTACACAGATTGAAAGTGAAGGGTTGGAAAGAAATATTTCAGGCAAATGGACAGGGAAAAAAAGCCATAAAAAGAGACCCAGAAGAGACTTCATAATACTCAAGGGAAGGCTCCATCAAGAAGACGTAAACATTATAAACATATATGTGCCCAATATAGGACCACCCAAATATATAAGAAAATCTTGGAGGGTTTCAAGAAAGTTGAGAAAGACAGCAATGCATTTATCCTAGGGGATTTTGACATCCCACTGTCAAATATGAATAGGTCTTCCATACAAAATATCAACAAAGATATTGCAGCATTGAACAATGCCCTAGATCAAATGGATTTAACTGACATATAGAACCTTTCATCCCAAACAAGCAAAATACACATTCTTTTCATCCAAAAGAAGCAAAATACACATTCTTTTCAAATACACATGGAACGTTTTCAAAGGTAGACCACATGATAGGACACAATACAAACCTCAACAAATTCAAGAAAATTGAAATCATATCAAGCATTTCCTCAGACCACAAGGGACTGAAACTAGAAACCAACCTCAAGTAAAAAACTCAAAAACACTCAAACTCATGGAGATTAAATAGCTTGCTATTATACAATGAATGGGTTAAGAATGAGATCAAGGGCCCTGGCTGGTGTAGCTCAGTGGATTGAACGTGGGCCTGCAAACCAGAGGATCGCGGTTCGATTCCCAGTCAGGGCACATGCTTGGGTTGCAGGCTGATTCCCTGCAGGCCAACTCCCAGCAGGGGACGCACGAAAGGCAACCATACATTGATGTTTCTCTCCCTCTCTCCTTCTCCTCTAAAGATAAATAAATAAATGAAATCTTTAAAAAAAAAGAATGAGATCAAGGAAGAAATCAAAAACTTTCTGGAAACAAGTGAAAATGAACTCACAATGGTCCAGAATGTATGGGACACAGCAAAGGCACTCATGAGAGGGAATTTCATTGTGATGTAGACCTACCTATAGAGATAGAAACATTTCAAACAAACAACCTAACCCTACATCTACCAGAACTGGAGCAACAATAACAAAAAAAGCCCAGAGTGAGTAGAAGGAAGGAAATAACCAAGACCAGAGCAGAATTAAATGACCTAGAGACTAAAAGAACAATTCTAAGGATCAATGAATCCAGGAGCTGGTTCTTTGAAAAGATAAGCAAAATCACCAAGCCTTTAAGCAGACTCATCAAGAAAAGAAGAGAGAAGACCCAAATAAACACAATCAGAAATGAAAGGAGAGATTACAACTGATGCCACAGAAATGCAAAGGATTGTAAGAAATTCCTATGAAAAACTCTATGCCAACAAATTTGAAAACCTGGGTGAAATGGACAAATTTCTAGAAAAACATAATTTTCCAAAACTGAATGAAGAAGAAGCAGAAAGCCCGAATAGACCAATAACAGCTGGTGAAATTGAAGCAATAATACAAAAACTACAGGCACACAAAAGCCCTGAACCAGACAGTTTCACAGGAGAACTTTACAAAACATTTAAGGAAAAGCTAACCCCTATCCTTCACAGACTATTCAAAAAAATCCAGGAAGAGGGAAGGCTTCCAAACTTTTGTTTTAAGCCAGCATCATCTTAATTCCAAAACCAGATAAAAACACAAAAAGAAAGAAAACTTCAGGCCAATATCGCTGATGAACATCGACGCTAAAATCCTCAACAAAATATTGGCAAATTGCATCTAGCAATACATTAAAAAGAGCCTGCACGTGACCAAGTGGGATTTATCCAAGGGTTGCAAGGATGGTACAATATTCATAAATCAATAAAAATAAAGATTGAGTGGAAGGATGCTTTGTGTTTTGCTATATTGAGTCCTTTTCTATATGTTTGAAATAGTTCATAATTAAAGGTAAAATACATGTATTTAAATGAAGGAGGTAGTAAAAATGTCAAGGTCTTTTACCTAATCCTTACTGTGACTTATAGTATAAATCTGAGACTGTGGGTATGATTTTAGATAGAGTCTTTAGTCTTAGAATTAAGAAGATATCTGACTAATACTAATAAATGGATTTCCTTTTTCATTTTCAAAATCTTTTTTTATTTTTTATTTATTTTTTCCATTGTAGTCTCTAATCAATGAAGCTAACTCTCCACAAGTGACAAAACTTATAAACAAATAAAGAACATTCTTGATGAATTTTGATATAGTCACATACTTAGAATAAAGAATAGATATATTGCTTATAGAGCCTAGAGCAACAAAATGCTGTTAACATTACTAGCCAATTATAAAATATTTGGACTGTGAACATCTTGATATCAAAAATAATTGAATTAATTTCTAAGATGAAATTTTTGTAGAGAGAAAAATAGTAAGCAATGGTTTGTTTTAATTTAATTTTAATGAGATGACTATGTATATAGGTTTTTTTAAGCTTTATTTATTTTTTAGAGAGAGGGTGAGGGAGGGAGAGAGAGAGGGAGAGTAACATTGACATGTGAAAGAAACATCGACTGGTTGGTTGCCTCTTGTACACACCCCAACCTGCAGTAAACCCACAACCCAGGCATGTGCCCTGACTGGGAATTGAACCAGCAACCTTTCATTTTGTGAATGATACCCAGCTAACTGAGCCACACCTGTCAGGGATATGTGTATAGAGGTGTTTTTTTTTTTTAAGGTAGTGTTAAACAGAATTTGTGGACTTAAAAAAAAACTCTTTTCCATACTTACAGATATTCAGTGTTCAGTGTCCATTTCACTGTCAATGGTTAGATTTCTAAAATCCTCATGGCAGGAGAGTTTCTTAAAGTTTTATTTATTTTTGGTTAGGGGTCTGAAGGACCTAGAAGAAAAATAGGATAGGAAGAACATGATTTAGAGAGTAAATGTGTCAAAGCTTATGTATACAAATGCTTATGTGTAATTTAAATAGGTACTAAAATATAAAATAGTGATTACAAGACGCAACACGAATATCAGTGATATAGATTATTTATATGTTCTTTGCATAATAGTAGCAAATACCTAATTTTCATTTACCTTTGATTTCCAGGAGACGTGTGAGTGTGCAGATAATACATCCTCTGGGAGGGAGAGGATGGCTGGAAAAGGGAGGGAGCTGCTCCTCACACTCAAACCTAGGGTTCTTCACACTCTCTCTCATCATTCAAGTTCAAGTTTGGGTTTAGTTCTGCATTTGTGGCTTTGGGAGACTTTGATGAGTAAGAATGGTTAAATGCCACTGTTTAAAGGTCAAGACCCTTTAGGATGTATTTTCTGCATCGACTGCAGAAAGTATGATTTTTAGGGAAGATTATGCTGGATTGTTTTTGGAGTATGCCGGCCTTTCTAATTCATCTATTCTTATATCCCAAAAGCAGCAACAGAAAAAAGGAGGACAAAAGCAAGAGGGATCTGTCCCTTCTCTGAGGCAATGCTATGGTTCTTGATAATCTGATTGAGGCTCCTTGAAGGAGTCTCCCAGCCATTCCTACACATTAAAGCTGGGATCGTGGTTGCTGAACATGTTTAGGGAAGGAAATTCCATTGTACTCAGATTTCATGTAAAGGGAGCTCATGACTGGGGAGGGAGAACTCTGAACACATCTGACTGGATTAAACCACAGAATTACAGAATCTTGTTATTAAAGCTGGATGAAACCTTAGAAGTTTCCCAGTTTAACCTTTTCATCTATCATAGGGACATTTAAAGCTCTGTCTAAAGGCACAATTTGCTCAACTCTTTTTAAATTTATCTTGATAGTCATAACAGTCAGACTAATTGTGTGTAGAAAGAGACATAGAGACAATTTCAAGTGGTGTATTAACTGCTTGATACATTGTTTTAAATATCAGTCATAAAAAAGTCAAAGTTTAGAAGCCCAGTTTATGGCTTATGTCATATTGCATTTTTAAATGCACCATAGTTAAAATTCAAATGCCAAATACATATCACATACTACTAAATATGACTTAATTAGACAAACTCAATTTATAACCTACAGAACACCACAAAAAAATCCTCGTTTTCCTAAGTGTAAAGTGTTGGGGCTAGGATGAAAGAGAGTGCTTCACTTGATTTATAAGCTTTAAAATATTAAAAGAAGGCAGCCCAGATCAAGACTTGTCTTCCAGCATTTCATGAGTATTTATTTGATTGCATGATCTGTCCTTGCATAAACAGCCTCATTGTGGTTCGAGTGCTTTTTCAAAGTATTCTCAAAAATTGTCTTCCCAGTAAGTATGAGTAGTTCAGAAAGTAGGTAGATTCACCAAGGTGAATTTATAAGTCCATGAAGTTTTTCTGGAGAAATATGGAGAGAAACTTCTAAAAGTTATATTTATGAGGCAAGATAGGGCTCGCAGGAAACACAGAAATCCTTTTGGGCTTTTAGTTCACTTGTGCACTCTTTTCTGGCAGACAGCAAGACAGAATTTAATGCACAAGCGCCACATTAGGGGAGATGCCTGTGAAAAGAAATAGAGAGGGAGTCAAAAAGGCTGGGAGAATTGTCAGACCATGAGGCAAGCCTGACTGTGAGTGAAAGAGGGAGTCAGGTTTGGGTGGAAGCATCCTAGAATGCCCTGTGGTCTCAGGAAGGTTTGCCGAGGCTTTGAGCCCAAGTTGGACAATAAAGGAGTCTCTTGTTTCTCAGGAGCCAGGAACCCATCCTCTGAAGCCCTGCTGCACAAGGTCACTGGCAGGCAGCTGCCTGTGGGAGGTAGGGCTTGAGGCAAAGGCTCAGAAGGATTTCACAGAACAGCAGCTGGGGCCGGGATCGGTTTCGCTCCCTGTAATAGGATGGCTGCAGTGTGCGTTCTCATGGCTGCAGCAACGAACCATGGGCAAAACTATGAAAGTGCTAGTTTCATCTACATTGTCTCTGCCACATCTCTTTCACTTTTTCTCTCAACCACAGCTCTGTTCCTCTGAAGGGTGTTGCTTCTTCTCTACTCCTTTTAGACGTTCGGTCAGAGCCTTCGAAGTACCTTCTACTCCTGGAAAATGGTTTGCACCTGGAAAAAAATCTGCTATTCACAGTAGGGTGAAATTCCATGTTCTTTAAATATTTTGCTTTTGGACTGCTGTATTTTGCCACATATAATGCGCACTTTTTGCACAAATGTTTTAGGGAAAAATAAGGGTATGCATTATACATGGGTAGTGCCTGAAATGCCCTGTATTTGTTCTTGTGTTTTGTACTTATTTGTTACATAAAATTTCTTGTATCAATAATATGTTCAAAAACAAATGCTAACATTTTTTCATAATACAAAAAACAAGTATCTAAATATAAATAAGTAAAAAATTGAGTTAAAAATTAAAAAGAAAGATTTTTCCCTGAAAGTTTTGGCCAAAAATATAGGTGTGCATTATACTCGGCAAAATATGGTATTCCTTAGAAGAATTTTTAGAAAATGACGTATGCATTCACAAGAATATATGCATTCTTGGGATGCCTTATTTTTTAATACTTTAAAGCTTATAATCAAATGAAACACACTCTGTCATCCTAGGCTCCCATAGTTCACATTTAGGAAAGTGAGGTTTCTCATGGTGTTCTGTAGGTTGTAAATTGCACAGCCCTTTTCTATTTAAGGCATATTTGGCAGTATGAGATATCTAGACAATGTGGCATTTTATTTCAACTCTGGTGCATTTAAAATATGCAAGGTAACATAGTTATAAGCACGTGGTGTATATAGTCACAAATTTTGATGTAGACGTCTAGCAGTTTTCTCCCACTATGCCTCTGTGTATCAAGGTGGTGGCAGTTTTTCCTAAGGTTCTGTAATGAGGCAGACTTCCTTTGCTCTATGTTATACCAGAGATCCAGGGAGGCAGCACCGACTGAGGGAGAATCCAAATAGCAGGTTGCTGTGGACCAAAGACCACAATAAGTTGGGGCCCCCTTTTAGTGGAGGTCCACTGTCTTCTGTTATCCCACTAACCCCACATCTCATAGGAGACTCGCTGAGGATAGTGACATTGAGGGGACCTGAGGCTTAATTTAATTGACTCTGCAGTCCTGGCAGGTGCTACCTAGCTATCCTCCACTTAACTGGTAAGACACACAATGGCACAACTTAGAACTTAATCAATTGCTTTTCCCTTGGATAATATCCTTTTTTAATCCTTGAACTTTACTGGTATCTCAAGAAGTTTATTTGCAGCAAATTTGCTGCTCCTTTTAAATTTAGGTTCATTCCCCCTCCTTGCTCCTGGCAGACTGTTGCACTTTGTACTAGCTGATAGTACTTGTCTGTCCTTATCTGTGACCTGGGAAAATCAGATTGTTTCTCGTGAGCTCATAGCATCCCTATTTTCCTCAAGGTGAGTGTGCACAGGCAACTTCATGGCTGAGATCTGGTAGGGAAATATATTAATGACCATGGCAGAAATCCAAAATTTGCAGCAAATCATGGACTTAAAGCAGGGAGAAGAGCCATGCAGAGAAGATGCACTGTTTTTCCTCAGACACTCTCATTAAAATTTTCATTCAGGTTGTTCCTTCTTGCACTCCTATACTGATTGTACTTTATACAGAATTCAGTCATTTTGTTTATTCCTCAGGCTCAAGGACATCTTGGCATTTCCTTCTATTTTTGATCAATGCAGCATATTGCTATTACTGCTTATAGACTATGCTTTTGTTTGGGAAAATGATCTGATTTTTCAATAGAGTAGGAGTCAATGTCACTAATATACTTTAAAGTAACATTTAAAAATTGTCTTTTTACCTGTACTTAGACATTTAGTAGCTTTTCCAACATGCATTTTTATGGATAAAATTTTCATTTAATACCACTATTTAGATCAGATTACTTTCTTAAAATCACATCATTCCCATAGTCTACTTAGTTTTCTAATTCCCTTATGCTCCACTATTGCCGAAGCAACTTCGTCTATGTAATGTGACTGAAGACGCAGCCTTCCCTCACAACACAGCGCAATCTGTTAAAGTGGTAAATATTACCAATTCCTATTATTAGAAACAAAATGGAATTTTCTCTTGCCACATTTTCAGGATGTGACATAATTAGATAGCAAGCATGGGAAAGTCAGAAATAGTGAAGCTGATGGTTGTCATCATCAGTACCAGGGACGTTTGAATTCAGACTGTCCTGCCTTGCTCCTGACTCCTCCACACAATGCCCCCAGGCCAGCTCATTCTCTGTTTGAATTATAGGGTACTATGTGAGCTTTGCAGATACTGGGGTAAGGAAGCATGAAGCAAGGTTTCCAATTCTATATTGGTTTGCAGACTGAATGAGAACAGAGAAATTCTTGCTTGATGTTTCAATTCTCGTCAGCCTCCTACAGACACACCTTCCCAGCCTTTCACTATACCTAGAGAGGCTTCTGACTTCTCCCTCATTCAGTACACATCAGAATTGTAAAACAATCACAAACACACACACACACACATACACACAAACAGCTGTCTCTGCTGCAGAAATGTTACTGAAATTATCACAGTGAACAATTCCTGGCAGAAATAAGGGAAGGTTGGGGACATGGGTGAATGTGTGTGTTTAGACCACAGAAAAGTGATTGAGGAAGAAACTGGGCTAATTGGAAAAAACTTCAAATAAGTAATTTTTTTTACAAAAAAATTTATCATAACAGCTTGATAGGTAAAAATAGGATATAAGTTGTACATTTCTGAATGGTCTGACTTACTGCTTGAATAGGTATTTTATGCTATTATTAGACCAGAGTATACTGAGGGCACTAGGCAAACTTAACAGGGCAGCGTAGCTTGATTTGTTTTAATAAACATTGGATAAAATTACTGGTTTTAGTAGAGGGGTCTGGTTTGCAACCCCCTGTGAAAATCCGCCTTTTAACTCATGCACTTTGGAATTAGAAGAGAAGCAGCTCTTTTTCGTGGCACCTCCAACGCAGCCGGTCGGCTGCTTCAGAATGAAACTGAATATCTCTTTCCCAGCCACTGGCTGCTAGAAGCTCATTGAAGTGGGTGTTGAATGCATACTTTATCCCTTTTGTAAGAAGCGTATGACCACAGAATGAAAGGGTTATATGATTTCAAACAAGGTTCCCTCACCAAGCAGGGTGCCTTGACTCATGGCTGTGTCACCTGCTACCGAGTAAGGGAATTTCTGTTATAAACCAAGAAGAACTGGAGAAAGTGCAAATCTTTTCAGGGTTGCATTGTGAATGCCAATGGGACTGTTCTCAACTTAGTCACTGTAAAGAAAAAAAAGGAGGGGAGAAAGACATTCCCAGTCTTCCTACTGATACTACTGTGCCTTGTTACCAGGGGCCCAGAAGAGCTAGCAGAATCTGAAAACTTCCATCTCTCTAAAGACAAGGCCCACCAATACGTTGTGAGAAAGTTCTAAACAAAGAAGGTAAGAAATCTAGGACTGGAGAACCCAGGATTCTGCATCTTGTTACTCCATGCACCTTGCAATGCAGATGCTGGCATACTGCTCTGAAAAACAGCATACTAACAAAAATAAGACCCAGTCAAGATGGAGGTATAGGAAGACACAACACGCCTCCTCGCACAGCCACTTCAAAATTACAACTAAATTACAGAACAATCATGACTCAGAACTGTCAGAGATCGAGTCGAATGGAAGTCTGACAACTATGAAATTAAAGGACCTGCTTTCATCCAGACTGGTAGAAGGGGCAGAATTGTGGAGACTGGGAACAGGCTGGCCCCACACCCATGTGTGGTGGATAAAAATTTGGGAAGGGTGTCCTGGCAGTAAGTGGTCCCAGACTCACATCAGGCACCCCAGCCAAGGGTTCCAGTGCCAAGAAGATAACTCCTCATAACTTCTGGCTGCAAAAACTAGCAGGGATTGAGTCAGTGGAAGAAACTTCTGGAATCCCAAGCAGTTCTTCTAAAACAGGGGTGTCAAACTAATTTTCACCAGGGTCAACATCAGCCTCTCAGTTGCCTTGAAAATGCCGAATGTAATTTTAACTCCTTAACAGTTAAAGAGTAGTTACATTTTTTATACAGTCCTAAAATTGTTTTGTCCCTTTGAAGGCAACTGAGAGGCTGATGTTGACCCTGGTGAAAATTAGTTTGACACCCCTGTTTTAAAAGAAGACACACAAGGACTTACTCAGACTCAGTCCCTCTGAGTTCCAGCACCAGGCTGGCAGCTTGAAAGGCACCAGTGGCGTACAGGGAGAAACTGAAGTGTCTGGCATCAGGGCGAGAGCTGAGGGACATCTTTCTCCAAGACAGAATAGCAGGCAAACACCATTGTTCTTTTTCTGAATCCTCCCCCAACAGAGCCACAGAGCTGGCAGGCAGGTGCCACATCTGAGAATCCATTAACCTGGCTCAAACTATTTGCCCTGCCCTGGTGATTCCCTGAGGCTCCACTCCACCTAACTTATGGGCCTACCTAAGCTATTAACCATGGCTTTTCCCTATGAATGGCTTGTCAGGGCTCATGCTTCACATCTTAAATCCTCCTAAACAAGCAACAGCCAGTGTTAGTGAGCCCCTCAGACCCCGCACCTTTTGCTAAGTGGCCCAGGCCTGGCACTAGCAGCAGGCAGCCTAGGTTTACAGCTTGGCTCCACCCAGAAACCTTCAAGCCCAGCACAAGTAGCAGCCATCTACAGATTGCTTTATCTGGTAAAGCAAAGCTCTTTATCTAGAGCTTCCCAGACAAGAAAAAACTAAAGGAGTTCATCATCACCAAACCATTATTATATGAAATGTTAAAGGGACTTGCTTAAGAAAAAGAAGATCAAAACTATGAACAATAGAATGACAATAAATACATATCTATCAACAAATGAATCTAAAAAACTAAGCAAACAAGAAGAACAGAGACAGAATCAAGGATAGAGAGTATGTGTTGGTGGTTGCCAGATGGGAGGGTGGGTGGGGAAATGGGTGAAGAGGTGAGGGGATTAAGAAGGACAAATAGATAGTGATAGACTAGTCATGGGGATGAAAAGTATAACATAGGGAATGAAGTAGCCAAAGAACTTATACATGTGACTCACAGACATGAACAAAGGTGTGGAGATTGTCTGAGGGAGTTTCCGGGGTTTCTGGGCAGAGAGGGGCAAAGGGAGAAATGTTGGGACAACTGTAATGGCATAATCAATAAAATATAATTAAATAAAACAAGTAAGAGGCTGCAGAATGCACTATGCTTTTGGCTAAGAGAAAGAAGGAGGCCAAAGAAAAATGCCAGGAACAGACTGCTGAGACTTATAGGCTGTCCTCTCTGAGAACTTCCACCTCTGAGTCCAATCAAAATGAGATTTTTCTAAGAGTAGCAAGTACATAAGATCAGATATCAGAAAAAAGGACACAAACCTCTTGTCTTTCTTATAAGTCATATGTGGTGAGTAGAAAGATTCTGGGATGGACTGTCAGGGACCATGCCTTCTAAATAGTTCTGCCCCTAATGGGACTTCTGACTTCAGATGAATTCCTTAACCTCTTTGGGGCCTATTTCTTTATATGTACAATTATAGGAAATGGACTTCATGATCTTTCTTTAAGATTTAGACATGCCCCCAAATCTTTAAGTTCTGAACAAGGAACACCAGCTGAGTGTTTTATGCCTGGCATTGTTCTTTAACTCACTTAGTGAGTAAATAACGGGCATGCCAAAGATTATTCATGTCTTCATCGATGCTCAACAAACCGTGTTGAGATTATGTCTCTTTGACAGATGGAAAATGGTTTTGGTGAGAAGAGGAATGACTGAATCAGTGATTTTCTTTTTTGTTAAGATGTTCACAGCATGCTAGCTGAAAATCAGGAGTTTAGCATTTTCAAGTTATCTCTGTCTCCCATGGTGACAAACTGATTTCAGTTCACAGGTATCTCAGAGGCCTCTGAAGCAACCATTAGTAAAGAGACGTGATGACTTCTTTCTAGATCCTGTGCTTACGGGTGCATATCCCTAGGTCTTGTCCAGAGTGTTGAGAAATGGCTGATTTAAACATTTTATATGCAGCTGCAAGAACTTACTTATAAAAGTATATACCACTGTCTGAGGATGCTTATATTGTTTGTACATAAATGATTCCCTACCTTAAAATTACCTCACTGCACAAAAATGTTTTGACCAAGGATGTTCATATCGTGGGCTTAATATAGATGTAGCCTACAATTAAAATTTATTTTTTGGCCAGAAAAAATTTTTATTATGTTTTTCCAATATCATTTAGTCCCTTTATACCACCTCCCCCCCATGATCACCATACTGTTGCACATGTCCATGAATGCTTCATTTTGCTCAATCCTTCCGCCCTTTACCACTCCACTTAACTGTCATTTATGCACTCTACCTATGAGTCTGTCTCTATCTTTCATGTTAGTTCAGTTTGTTCATTAGGTTCCACGTAAGAGTGAAATTGTATGGTATTTGTCTTTCTCTGACTGGCTTATTTCACTTAGCATAGTGGTCTGCAGGTCCATCCATGCTGTTGCAAAGGGTAAAACTTTCTTCTGTTTTACAGTTGAGTAGTATTCCATTGTGTAAATGTCCCACAGTTGTTTTATCCACTTATCTACTGATGGACACTTGGGCTGCTTCCTTATCTTGGTGAGTGTAAATAGTGATGCAATGAACATAGGGGTATTTATATTGTTAGTGTTTTGGGTTCCTTTGGAGATATTCCCAGAAGTGGGATCACTGGGTCAAAAGGCAAATCCATTTTTAATTTTTTGAGGTATCTTTTATACTGCTTTCCACAGTGGCTGCACCAGTCTGCATTTCTACCAACAGTGCAAAAGTGTTCCCCTTTCTCCACATCCTCATCAGCACCTGTTGTTTGTTGATTTATTAATGACAGCTATTCTGACAGGTAGGAGATGATATTTCACTGTAGTTTTAATTTACCTTCTCTGATGATTATTGACATTGAACATCTTTTCATATGTCTATGGGCCATCTGTAAGCCCTCTTTGAAGAAGTGTCTACTCAGATCCTTTGCCCATTTTTTAATTAGGTTGTTTGTTTATTTTGTGTTGAGTTTTATAAGTATTTTGGATATTAACCCCTTATCAGATGTATTGGTGAACATGTTATCCCATTATGTGAGTTGTCTTTTTACTTTGTTGATGCTTTCCTTTGCTGTGCAGAAACTTTTTAGTTTTATGTAGTCCCATTTGTTTATTTTTTCTTTTGTTTCCCTTGCTTGGGGAGATATATCTAATAAAATATTGCTATGTCTTAGATTTTGTTGCCTATGTTTTCCTCTAGGATTTTTTTGGTTTGGGGTCTAACATTTAAGTTTTTAATACTTTTTAAATTTATTCTTGTGTGTGGTATAAGAAGGTGGTCTGGTTTCATTTTTCTACTGGTATCTGTCCACTTTTCTCAATACCATTTACTGAATATAAATATACCCTATGACTAACATTTCCAGGATGAGTAATTTTGTGATCGTTTGTTGTCATTTATTGGACACATTGCATGCCAGGTACTGTGCATTAGATAAGCATTATCATTTACAGGCATTATTACATTTTAATGTTTAACAACGGTCTTATAAAGGGAAGAGTATTATTCCACCCATTTTGCTGACAATGTAAATGAGATTCAGAGGAATTAGGTGAATACTCCACCTTCAGTGTAGGGGCTGTTAGAACTAGAGCTCGTGTCTGAGGCAGTTTGCCCGGAAAGCTTTGTCTTCGCCAGCATGCATAGTTCTGTCTCCCCAGGGCATCTTCCTTTTGCCCAGGATCGAATTTTCTCACCTCCTGCAGGTGATACCATAAGAGCAAACATGCTTTCTTTAACACAGGTATACTTCGAAAGATACTGTGTTAATTGAGTATTCTGAAAATTTTTTTCTAGTGAATAAGCCACTGGAAAATACTTGGGGAGTCATGTATTCTTATTTACATGGAGACAGTGCTATTTCCTAAATTTAAGGAGAATTGTCCAAGTTTAAATGAATATCTTTCTTCCTGTTGAAAACAAAAGTGCCTCTCAGACAACAAATGAGCCAAATATCTCCCCAACAGTTCTTTCCATTTACAGATCCTTGAAAGTGAATGAAAATCAAAAGCTTTCTTGTAGACCACTTTATTCTCTGGGAGACATCTGAGCATGTTAAGAATAAGTATCACTTTTATTTATTTTTTTTAACAACTTGGGTTTTAATATGTTTGAAAAAGAGGTTTGCACAAATACTATGTCATCTTGTGCTGTTCATTTTATGCTTTTAGGCACCGAATGAATAGTTCCTTCCTACATCTAACCCATGCTTTTTGTGCACATAAGCTATTGTAGTACAGAATATCTTAATTTAACCATGAAGATCATGACCACATAACACATTTGTATATTGCAGAAAGCTCCACAGAAAGGTATCTGTGTCCTTGCAGATAAGGATGTTCCCGTTTAGATTAAATGAAAGAAAAACAAGCCTAACAATGGATGTTGCCTTTAAAAAATAAATAATCTGATTTTCAAATAACATCCCCAAACCACGGTGGGAATAGCTGTTGTTCTGTCAAATAGAGTTGGCCTAGTTTGCAGTGGATCATCTCAAATGGCAAGGGCCAAATGTGTGTCTCAAAATCCTAGCTGAGCTGTTTCTCCTGCAGGCACAGGGACTGTTGGATCATCTCTTTTGTTAGGATTGGGGTTGGTATTGTCTGTCTTGTTTATTGGATTTACTTAAAATAAACCAGGACCAGTTCTGAACAAACCTATAATGGATATAAGACTTATTTAAAGTATCCCCTAATCTTGTTAAAGCACCCTCCTCCAGGAAGTGTGTGGGCTACCCTGCTTCTGAGAGGGGAAGGACTGGTTTATGCCTGTCACTCTAGCTGCCGACCTCAGTACACTCTGTTTGACCACCACCACTCACATCTGTGGTCCCCACACATGTTCTGGGACATCCCTTTCACCTTGCCTTTCATTAGTGCTTACCCGACCAAGTTCCATTTTCCCTGGGTGACTGAGGCTAATGTGATAAACGAATGACTGATATTGGGCGAGCCAAACATTAGCATTTAAATAGGGGCCTTTTGGGAGAGATGCACTTAACGGGGAAGAGGTCTTCAGAGGGAGCAAGTGCAGACATTATGACAGGAGCGGGTCAAAGATAATTTTGTCAGATGGGGCCTTGAGGTTATGAGCAGGGACGGCCCTAGTTTCTAGCCTTTCTCTCAGTCAGGATTTCAAACATTTAAGGCAGGACCCCAGCAGCTTTCACAGGACTTTTGACATAAGTACTTTGACCCAAGAACTTTTCTTCTGGCTCCTTGACAGGCTCCACCTTTCCTCCTTCAGAGGAGCACACCACTCTTGAAACAATTGAATATAGAACCTAGCGGTTGGGAAGGAAACGTGATTCAGTGTGGCAAATGGGCATTTTTAAAGGGTCTTAGATCCAGGGCCTCTGCATTGCATAGCGCCAGGGTGCCGTCCCCCTAGGATCTCCATGATTGCTGCTTCCTGGAAGTCTGAACACAAAAGTCTGCAGACATCTGGACTTGTGCGTGGGGCTCCTGAATGAACGTGGGCTCCGCTCAACCCAAGTAGGCCTGTGGATGAGTTCTTAGTCCCTGTTTTCTCTAGGTACAACATAAGCATTCTGATGTAGGGCTCAGTGCTCACTATCAACTTTTTACTCCCTGAAATACTGGGAAAATAAGAGTTTGCTACATAAAGCAAAAACTACAACAGGTGCTTTGGGACCATTTAACAAGTCTGCCTGAAGAATATGTATATGAGAGAGCAGAACTGACCTAAGGCTATTTGCTTTATTATCTTTATTAATATATTCAATGTCCCCTCCTGGGTTCTTTGGATAAAGATGATGCGAGAGACATCTGTTCCAAAGCTGTTTCACTGAATGGTGATTTTGATGACTTAATGCCTTTTCAGACTTGGGCTCCCACCGCTGCTCTTTGGTTTTGATTTTAAAACAGCTAAATGGGATCTCTAAGCCTTCCATTATGTCTGCCTTTTTTTTTTTTAAATTTTGAAGAAATAATTCCGAACATGTCAAGGACAAATGCTTGAGTTATGGAAACTTTTAAAATTACTATTATGTATTATTGCAAAGCTACCCAAAGGATCTTTTAATTTCTTTGATTGTTTAAAGGAGCGCTGTAGAAACATGACATCTTAGACGTGGAGAGAGTTTATAATCAAGCACAGAGTCTGAGAGTCAGGACGCTGGAATTGGCCGCTGGGGTTCCCAGGGACTCCGGAAAGTGAAAGGGGTCAGTAAAAGTTTATCGGAATTTGATAGCAACCACCATACAAACATCCAGATAAAACTACAGCCAATTACTATGTACAGCTTATTATGCCCTCTCCCCTGCCCCAAACTCCCCAAATTCGGTGGAGATTTAAATCTTTCATCTGGAATAAAGATTTGTAGTGTAATGACCTGATTTAGCTACAGAGAAGAAATAAATCTGACAGCTGGGACCAGAAGAGGTATTAATCTCCAAAGTTCATGTGAGCCTTTGTTTCCCCCTTTCGGTTTTTATGCAACAAGGTCAAAAAAAAAAAAAAAAAAGAGTGAGCAGCTCTGGGTTTAGCTTGAATTACATTGCTTGGGAGAAAAAGGGCAAGGGAGCGAGGAGTGGGTGTGAGAGTTGAAAGAAAGATTTTCCATTCTTTACAGACAGCACAGAGAGATGGAGCCAAGCCAGTCCATTCTGTGGGCTACCCAGGGCTTCCCAAAGAGGCAGGGGGACAGGGAGGGCATTTAGCAGAAGGAGCACTGGGAGCATCTGGATACAGTTTCTGATGACCCGGGCATAATTTAGTGGGGCATTTCGTGATGTGGAGTCAGGTATTGAATGGGTAATTATTCTACTTTTCAGGTTTGGGTTTGACCCCTGGTACACACTGACCCCAGGTGAAGACAGAGCCCACTCTGTAGCCAACCAAGGATGGACTCTGATCTATAAACCCTCTGAAGCAACCTTGGCTCCCGGATATATGACCCCTTCAATTAGGCTTCTTAACATTTCATGTGGATGGAGACTTTTGGCTCATTTCCCCACTTCTGCCTTTGCTCAATGTGAAAACATTATAAAATATAATCGTTTGAGAGGGATTCTAACAGTTCTAACTGACTTGCTTTTCTGTAAGAGGAAATAATATTGTTTTAAAGAACTTTAACTTTTGAAAGTGAAGTGAGTACTGCCTGCTGCAAAGGAGTATATCGATTTAAAGGTCACTCATAATCCTGTGAAATTAGTCATGAAAGAGACACTAATTTAAAGAATAGTGCTGCTATTAAAAAATGTCTCTGCACAGCTGTAGGACAAACAGATATGATCCCCCCATGGGCAAAAGGTCTGCGCCGTCTTTGCCAGTCTATGAGCTTGCTGGGTGTGTTAGTGACGGGTCGGATACTTCAGGCCAAAGGCCTTAGATTCCTAACCAGATTCTCTAGGCTCCCACAGAAATAAGTGATGCAAATTGCCCTTCAGCATTTTTAGTTAACTTCCCTTAGCTTTCATTGAGCCAAGAGTCAGATCCA
This sequence comes from Sturnira hondurensis, assembly GCF_014824575.4. NCBI lineage: Eukaryota > Metazoa > Chordata > Mammalia > Chiroptera > Phyllostomidae > Sturnira > Sturnira hondurensis. Next base: position 4,637,998 of record NW_028098001.1, on the reverse strand, counting down.
CCATAAGTAAATGTGTCAGGCATTGTTGGAGAGCTGTATTAATGGACAAAGGCTGACTTTAAAGGTCATAAAGTATTTCTCTTACATGGGTGATGAATAGCAGTTTGGAATTTCCTCGGCTGTGCTATGCTATGTGCTGAGGTGGTGGCAACTTTCAGTGGGGACAGACTGTTTTGGCTCACCGGGCTGAGTGAGAGGCTAATGATTGGATTCTCTTCCATGGCAGGATCTTATACATAAGCTATGAGATCCTCTCTGAAGAGGTTTGCAAATGATCAGTTTTAACAGTAGAAGAATTAGAACAATTAGAAGCTATAGCTACTAGTTATAACTAGTGTTCAAAATGAAATTTGCTTGAACCCAGTGTAACTGTTGCATTTTCATCCAAGACCTATATGATTGGAAAAGAAAATCTCACCCATAGGGCTACCAGTTGTCCATAGGAGAGTGGGTAGCACTTTGAGGGCATAGGATTAAGATATAAAATCTCATTGTGAAGTATAGAAGTAGAATAAAACAGATGTCTGGTGAAGACAAGATCACAACATTAAGCCTATGGAGAAAATAAGCTGTTCAAAGATCAGAGAGGAAATAACAGCTGGTATACATTATCAGTAGAATACATAATTTGTGCACTTGTCTAATTATTTTCTGTTTTGTTGTTTCATCATTTCATAATTCATCGTCCTGTCTGTTAAGTCTTCTTCCAGTGGAATTAATGCTGCCGGAAAGCCCAAACTTACAAGGAGTTTGGCTATTTCCCCACCTCTACCTTCGAAGCAAAGGTGGTTTTGAGGTAGAGTGTGAGAGTCCAAATACTAAAAATGACAGCTCACAGTGAGAGTTAGAGAAGTCTGAGGCTGTAGAATCCCCCATTATAAAGCAGCCTGGGGCCATTCAGTGTAGGGGCCAATGACCTGCACATCTCCTGGTCACGCAGTTACTGCTGTATTAAAGCATGGCACAATGCTTCCTTATTTCACAGTGCTAACACTAAGTCGTCGTGGAAATGTGAAATGATGTTTGGTAAAAGTTTAGGCTCTTAAGAAAGCAAATATACTTATGTGGAACTTACTCTCTAATGAGGCTGGATAAATTTATTGACTTTGCAATCTATTATCACTGTCATTTTTTCATTAAATGAAATAGTGAAGACAGCACTAAAGTGAAAATTTCAGGAGAGCTGTTGCACGACTACTCATATAGTCTGTAGGAACAGGGACTAAACTGATAGGTTTTCAAGGATATAATATTGAAAGTAAAAGCAGTTATATGGCTTTAGATGTGTTAACTGTTTCCTACCTTATTTACTTCCGTCTTTATATAGCAGATTTCTTATAAAACTTTAAAGCATACACTGAAAATGAGAGAAAAATATCTTCTTGTATATTATATTTACATATTGAGTCAAAAAGTGATTCTCCTGTAGCTGGTTAAGTGATTTCCAATTCATGTCTTCTTCTTCAAATGTAACATTTTCCATGGCTTTGGGGGCGAAGATAAATAATCATGAAACCTCATTTTAAAACAAGGATTCCAAGAAAAACAGCAAGAAAATAACCCACCCTAGCATAGCTGTTTTAAAGATCCTGGACTATATATAATTTTGCTGCTGAAAACTTTGCAGGAAAAACCGATCAGTTCTACACATCCACGAATAAGCTTTAGCACCGTGGCGTCGTGTTGAATATTGAAAACATCAGTGACTATTCACAGCGGCTGATCCAAATAGTTCTTAGCTAATCTGCTGCGATCCATACAAACAGCATGTTAGATTAGGATGAAGAACATTGGTGACGCGAGTCAAGGAAAATGGGGTGTGCAGCCAACACGAAGGAGCATCCTCCATCTAGGCCATTGGAAAGGGAGAGCACTATTTTTTCTTGGTTTTAACACAGACTTGTCTCTGATGAAATAACAAAACAAGCATCAAATCCCAACTACATCAAAGCCAAAGAAATAGCACTTCACAACTGCCCCATATTTTGGTTGTTTTCTTGGCCCATCTTCATAATGTAGGCTCTGGTATAATTAGATTTTAATAACTGCCTTCACTATGTTCTGAACCAAGGATGTCCTGGAATCACAGACTGGGTCAAAAATTAAGCCAATTTCATCTGCTCTTTTTCATTTTGTTGAAAAATTACTGACGAATATTATCTAAATATTGAATGATCTTTTTCTAGTCAAGTGCAGAATGCATTTTCAAAATGGTAGGTTTTGAAATACTACTAATGGTATCATTATAAAAATAAACACTGGAGTAACAGATCTAGTCATTTTTGCTTTATGTTCTCTTCAGGAACCAGTTCTTTATGAGTATTCAATAAATATTAAATAATTGGGGTCATAGCTATGGAAGCACAGCCAAAGGCTAAGTGGCTTTTCAAGGTGGTAAAACGTGTTAGCAAGGAAACCTGGGATTGAAATTAAGAGTTCTTAACTTCTTCCTGGGGCTTGATCCACTATATCCCTCTATTTCCTTAATCACTTATAACCACTGGGTTCCTTAGTAATTCCTAAGCCAGTGCTCAGTTAGGCAATGTTTGGAAACCTCCAGGCAATGACCTGTTTTTCAATGAGAGAACATATTTACTTCCAGCTGGAACACATCAAGGCAGGCCATTTCTCTTATGGCCCCATTCTTGCCAAAAGACTGGAAAATAACTTATTAGTGAGTCTAACATCTCAAGAGTCACAACAACAGCTGCACTGAATATAGAACACACAGAATGACTGGACACTGTGAAACTGGGATGACTGAAACCAATGCAATGATAATTCCAGGCGTCACTTTGATCTTTTCAACTAGAGGGCAAGTCAGAAGGAAAGTTTAAAGCTTACATGATCAGATTGACTTAGCTTGTCTGTTCGTTTATACATTTATTCTTGTAGCCTTTGTGTATGAGCTACTTGGGATCATAGTTAAATTAATAATAGAAGTTTATGACTGTATCTTATACTTAGAACCTCTCTATATTTCACATTTTAAGACTTTTTTGGCAAAATCTGGATAGCAATAACACAATGCAATAATACATACTGTGCAAGGGTGTATAAACCAAGATGTATTAAGTGAGTGTAATGGGGGTTCAAAAGAGTGAAGGGTGTGTGGCTGGGGCTCAGAGCAGACTTGGGGAGCAGTGTAAGGCCCTCAAGGGGGTTGAAGGTGATGACAGTGGTGACAGATGAATCAGAGATGACTCTGCTAGCTCACTGTGCAATGGTGAGAAGCTCACATCACCTTTTCCTGCTATGAAATGAGAATCAAATGCCACCCACTGCATAAGGCTGCTGTGATAGCTTAAGAAAGTTGCCTGGAAAGTATTTAGTATAATGCCTGGCCTGCAATCAGTCTTTTAAAAAAAATTTTAAATTTACTTTTTATTGTTCAAGTACATTTGTCTCCATCCCCACTCCTCTCATATCCCTCCCGCCCCAGCCCTCCCCACCTCCCACACATTTTAAGACTCTTAATCAGGTCAACACAACATATTGAAAATATAAACTCAGTTTAAAAATATGTGTATTACTCATAAAATTAAAATACTCTATAAGATCAAAGGAAACTAGGTTAAAATAATATATTATTTGTAGTATGCACTCTCATCACACTACTGAATGTTTAGTAATTTAATGAGTTGAGAACTTATATTATTTATCAAATATATAGATTAAATGGTTGTAGTTTTTATATATTGGTATTTGCTTTTTAGCCACTTGGCAATAGCATTTATAGAAAGTATCCTGTGTCCCGAATGTGTCTGAAGAATTGAAAGGGAAAAATTACAGTCCTTGAGTATTTCATTTCTTTAATAATTTTATTCTTGTTATTTAACAAAAAGATTTAAGTTTTTTAAAAGATTATTTTTATTTTTAGAGAGAGCAGGAGGGAGGGAGAAAGAGAGAGTGAGAAACATCAATGTGTGGTTGCTTCTTGCACACCCCCCACCTGGGACCTGACCCACAACCAGGACATGTGCCCTGACTGGGAATTGAACCAGCCCACACTCAATCCACTGAGCCACATCAGCCAGGAAAAAGCCAAAATTTAAAATCTGAAGGTGAATGCTATCACCCAATGATTTATTTATTTTTTATTGTTTTTTTAATAAAAATATTTATTTATTTGTTTGTTTATTTATTTATTTATTTATTTCCCCAATGATTTAATTGCTGCTGAGATATTCATGGTTCAAATATTGAAAGTGGAGAATAAGAAAAATCTATAACCTTGTTTAAAATTTGAATTTCTCAGTTGGTTCAATTATGGCAATTGGTGTACACCCTATAAAAGTGTTTCATTGGTACACAGTCTGAATATTGAAGAGACATTTAAAAATATTTATTAAAATATAATTATTTGTATTTCTGTGACATATATGTCCTGGATGTATTATACAACCAAAGTAATTATAAGATAAATAAATAAAGTAAAATAAAAACTCCCAAATAATTTTAATGATATACTCTTTTAAAAAGATATATGTTTTGTTTTTCAATTACAATTGACAAACAGTATTCCATTAGCTTCAGGTGTACAATATAGTGGTCAGACATTTATATAACTTTCAAAGCGATCACCCCAATAAGCCCAGTGCCCATCTGACACCATGCACAATCCTCACAATATTATTGACTCTAATTCCCTATGTCATAGTTGACATCTCTGTGAGTGTTTTATGTTTGGCCATTTTGCACAGCTTAATTCTTTCCCCTTTTTCACCAATCACCCCCTCCCCTGCGCCACCATCGAGGGGGAGTAATATCACATAGCTAGACAGTGACGGGGCCAAGCTTTAACTCCGTTCAGGATGACTCTGAAGCCTTTTCTACTCTCCTCTGTTAAATGTTGAAAGATGTTACAGAGGTAGATTCCAGTCTGGTGTGCTATGGATCTATCAAAATGACAGCCTTGGCTTTTAGTACTGTGTGCTGAATAAGGTTGGAGTAGACAGTGTTTGCCCACTCATTTGCCTGAAAGAAGGGTAGAAGAAAGCGGAAACAGAGAAACAGTGTATATGTGAGCCTGTGTATAGTTTTATTTTGAGAGGTACGTAGATGCTGGGGGAGGCACTTATTTTGTGAGTTTGTTTTACGAGTCATGTACTGTGAAATTCTGTCACCACTTTCATTGAAAAAATAATTCACTCCTGTATGTATATGCTTATAGAAGTACCTGCAGTTTAAAGGTCTTCTCCAAAAAGTGTTGTGTTTTTAAATTTGAGAACAAGTGACTAAAACTAATACTGAGATAGAATGCTGAGTGGACCTTTGAGAGGGAATGTAAAAATCATGCACAACAACTCTTAATAATTACTCTTATTTTACTGTTCAAAAACACATTATGGTCTGGAAACTGGAGCTTCCTTTCTAAACTTGTCTATTAAAATAAAAATACTTGAAGCCCTGGCTGGTGTAGCTCAGTGGATTGAGTGCGGGCCTGTGAACCACACGATCGTGGTTCGATTCCCAGTCGGGGCACATGCCTGGGTTGCAGGCCAGGTCCCCAGTAGGGGACACACGACAGGCAACCATACATTGATGTTTCTCTCCCTCTCTCCTTCCCTTCCCCTCTAAAGATAAATGAATAAAATATTTAAAAAAATAAAATAAAATAAAAATACTTGAAAGACTGTTTGGCACAATAGAAGAATACAATGATGGCAAATGGCTTTCAATTATGTTGCCAACTCCAGTGCATTAACAAGTATTGTCTGGGAAAGCATGGTGTTGAGAAGGAGATGGTGTCTGAGCTCCAGAAAGAAGGCTGTGTGGCTCATTAGCCATGTCTACATGAGACGGAACGTTTGGGCACAGTCACACATGTGCCACGCGTTCCTTTGGCTAGTGTTCTCCCACCAACTGATTTATCATGTTTTCACTAGATATGAGGTCATAGAAGACAGAAACAATGACTACATTGTTTCATAGGCTATCTTGGTTTGCAGGATCTCAGGGGCTTTCCAGGATGTGGGAATTTCAGGGCTAAATGAGTAGAGTCCTGAACAGGCTATCACCCTATTAAAAAGTAAAAACCTTTAAATTTTGCAATAATTATAGAATCATAGGAAGTTTAAAAAAATAGTACAGAGTCCCATGTACCCTTTCCCCAGCTTCTTTCAATGATGACATCTAAATATAGCTATATACATATAACTATACTTATGAATAGAATATATATTCTACAATGTAACTGCATAGTTATCTGTATGTAACTTTATATTCTATATATAAATCTATAGAATAGAATATATATTCTATATATAGTATATGTGATATACAGTACATAGTATATATAGTATAGAATATACCCATATATTCTATTAGATATATTGTATTTTTCTAAATAACATATTTTATTTATATATTTTTTCTAAAAATATATTTTATTTTTTACCTCTATCAGTGTCGAGTACCCAATTAGACACCCAACAAAGGTGTGCTGAATGAACAAAAATATGAATGAATGAATACTGATGTCAGGTAAGATACAGTCTATTTGTATTTTTCTGAGCATTTTTACTCCCTTTCTAAAGAAACAAGGTTAAATGTTCCCTGAACTTAATTAGACAAAGACCCCATGAAAGGTACCATTTAAACACAGGAAAAGTGGGAAAAACATGAACTTTACACAAGGGAAGCTGAGGTCATAAAATAAACATGGAATTGTGAACTTTGAAAGGAGGACCTGGCACAACGGTTCAAATCTCAGTTCAGTAATGTCACACTATGGGTTTTCTTCAGTTTCTAGGCAGTCAAAAAGATAAATTCTAGCAGATTTTTAAGTATGTTCAGTGTGCTGTCACATATTATTCAGTGTCTAACTTATAGTCAGGGAGAAGCTGGCAGCTGTAAGCTGGTGAACTGTGGAGGTACAATGTGGGATGGAGACGCTGAGCTAAGTTATCTTGGTGGGAGACACAACTAGGCTTGAGTGCTCAGGGACTCTAAGCCAGTTTCCTCCCCTCCCTCCCTCCCTCTCTCTTTCCCTTCCTCCCTGCCTTCCTTTCTCCCTCCCTCCCCCTTCCTTCCTTCCTTCCTTCCTTCCTTCCTTCCTTCCTTCCTTCCTTCCTTCCTTCCTTTCTTCCTTCCTTGTCTCTCTCTCTCTCTCTCTTTCTTTCCAGAGCTCATTCATAGGTTTGTTTTCCTCTTCCAAAAATACTCAGTTTGGAAATTACCCATGTAGCAATTACCCAAACCAATGATTCAAACTTATGGGAGAAACTAGAGTGTAAGCCCACTGGAACTGTGAGGTATGTATGAGTGCATGCTCACTCACACACGCATATGAAACATTTCATAAACATAAATATTATGGGCAAAGTTCACTTAAAATTTAGAGCATATAAAAAAGTAATATGAGAAAATTGATTACTTGTCTCCTTTTAAGATCCTTAAAAGGATCTTAAAAGGACCTCCTTTACTTGTTTCATTTTAAGATCCTTTATCTAACTTCAAAGTTCATCTTGGTTTTAATTCAAAACCAAATGTGAGATATCATAGACCTTGAGACTTGCTCTGTCTTGTCCTTGACTTCCTAGTCAACTTTCAGTTCCAGTGCTATTCATCTTCACCTTTACTTTGCCTTTAATTTGCTCCCCAGCTTTCTTATCTTCTCTCTTCACTGTCCCATAGTTGCAGCAGGGAGGGGTCATGCATTTTATTATAAGCCTTTCTCTTCATTGTGTGATTAAACTCAATGAAGAGACTTTGAAGTCTCTGAAATTGGACACTAAATGACCTATAAGAAATTAAAGGGTACTGGATTTCATTAATCTAGCACCTAAAAGATACACTTTAAACAGATTAAGGGAAAATTCACTTTCCACTAGCAACTGAAATCCAAATTGTCTTTTCCTAACAAGTAAGTTAACTAACACTCAATATTTCTCTTTAGAATCCTACTTATGTTATATTTTTCCATGTCTTTTTCTTGGAGCAGGGTGGAAGGCAAAGGAACGCAAATGAGGGGGCATCAAACCTTTTTGCCAGTTCTGTTGAACAGATCACCACTGGTCTCGGGTATTTTGCTCCAGGAGTGGAAGCCACAGCAGGCCCTCATCCCAGCTGGGACAAATCTCCAGTGAGGGAGCAAAGTTGCATGAAAGGAGGAACTATGTATTTTCTCACATTTTGTCCACACAAGCACCAGTGTGACTGAAGTGAATTAAAAGCAAAACCAAACAGAGAAAGACACATGCTTTGATGCCAGACAACTGTTTTTTGCTAATGTTTTTGCTTTTGTGATTCCTGGCTGGTTGTACTGCAGAAGTTCAGGCAGTTTTATTTTTCAGCCTGGCATTTTTTTGGACCTCCCAGGACCCTGTCGGCATAACTATCTGTAGTGATTATGGGACTCCCTGCTCTGCATGTAGGAGGAGGCCCACTGTTAGGGGGTGGTTCCTGGATCAGGGGCACACACAAATGGCTTGTCTGGCTGTACATTCCTGGGAGAGTTGGGGTTCCCAACTTCCTTTGTGTGAGGTTAAAAAATAGAGCTGATTTACAGGATAAATAAAATATCAGAGGAAGTAGAGGTTAGCTGTTACTTATGACTAAGAGAGATTTATGAGATTACATAGTAACTGAACCTACACTTTAAGCCCTAGTTATTATGGTCTACATAGTTCCATACCTCATTAGAGAAAAAAATGTGGAGAATGGAGAACACTAAGTCCTTCTGTTAAAAAAATTATTTCTGGTCTTTGTGCAGATGTGATCTAAGAGCACTCTGCATTTTTTATGGCATCTTTCCACAGCAGGTTTCACTAGAGACTATAGATCCTATTCTAACAGAATGGAGTGGAACATCCTCTATTTTATGTTCGGAGAAACTGAGGCTTAGAGGCAGTCAGGACTTTATGATGCACACACCCCCACATACCAAAAGGAAAGAAAGAGTGAGAGAAGGAGAAGGAAAGGAGGAAGGAAGGAAGGAAAAAGAAAGGAAAGGAAAGGAAAGGAAAGGAAAGGGAAGGAAAGGAAGAAAGAAAGAAAGAAAGAAAGAAAGAAAGAAAGAAAGAAAGAAAGAAAGAAAGAAAGAAAGAAAGAAAGGCAAGAGCACCTGAGGCAAGAGCACCTGGACATTTTATTTTATTTCTGGTTTGTTTTTATCTCTCAAAAAAATCAGTGATAACAGAGGAGAGCAAAGAAGCCCTTACTAAATTCATTGATATGCCAGGCAGCACTCCATGTTCAATTCCATTTCAAAAGCTTTTGTTCCCCGCAGCACTGATGGATTCCACAAGTCTTGGAGCAAGCTAAGAGATGGGAGGGTGTTTGTGGTATGGCAAGCTGTTTTGCCTGTGCTTTTTGCAAACTCAAATTACTGGAGCAAAAGCTGTAAAGGCATAATGTTATACTTGTTATATAAAGGGAAGGATTTGTGTAAATCCAGCAGTATGTGGCTTAAAAAGTAGGCAAAATTAGAGGCAGTCTGGCCTACATACCAACATGTCCGATGCTAAACCCTCCTTACTCAAAGTGTGATTCCTGGGCCAGCAGCAGCAGCAGCAGCAGCAGCAGCAGCAGCAGCAGCACAGCAGCACCTGGGCGCTTGTTAGTGATGTCCTGTTTCAGATATACAGTCAGAATATGCCTTTTAACAAGATCCCAGGGATTTGTATGCACATTAACATTTGAGGAACATGTGCTAATTGACATGAAGGAAGGGACCAGTCCTGGGGCAGGACAGCAGGAACTGCAGTGTTGAGCCTGGGATCCGAACCTAGATTTGGGGAGGCATGGTGAAGGAACGGATGCTGGGGAGGATGATCAAGGTGAGTGCTTGTGAGTGTCATGGAATCAAGACAGAGAAAGGGAAGGTAAGAAGAATCAGCCAGCGAAGCACAGGGATGTGGAGATGGACAAGTCTGAAAGCACATTCATGGGGCAGGCCAGCAAGTGGTGGAGGTGGGGGAAGAGATGAGGGCCAGAGCAGGCAGAGGGGAAACGCAGCTTGGAGAAGACAACAAAGGGAAGTGAATGATTGTGTTGTCTGAAAGGAAACCGTGCTTGGACGCTAACAAAGTGGGAGAGGGTACAGGAGTAGTGCATGGCTGAGACCCCCCTTCAGAGGGGCTTGCTGGTGAAGACCGAAGACTGGTGCATCAGAACAGGCCACATGCATCCTCCTCAGGGTGGTACCCCTGTTTTTAGAAGGAATTTGGATCTTTGAGGCAGGTAGATCTTTGGTTTGGCTTCCAACATTGACATCTTAAAGTCACATCAATTTCTCTCTTGCCATTCATTTAACCCAGAAATGAAGTTAATAGTTATTTTCTTAGAAATACTACTATGAGGTCTGAAGAGAATTAACATTTTAAATGATCATTGGCAAATAAGTGGATACATAGGAAGTTATAAAAAAGTATACCATTATAGGCCAAATTATAGTCTAACTTCTTATATTATGCCTACTGAAATTATTAGGATACAAATGTTAATATATAAGAACAATTTTGCCTCAGGAGTAGTTAAAAATTTGGTCCTGAATTTACTTAACTGCCACCTCTATACCCACCAAAAAGAATTAGCCATGTTCGAAATTACTAACTGAAAATTGAATCATAACCCTACATCTGACACTTCATTTCATATGATTGCATTCATTTTCAGAGAGAGGAATGCATGCATTGAGCTGGATCTTATTTTACACACTATTTTGTAAGCTTTCTTTATCTGGAAATAAAAGAGCAGTTAGTCCTTGGGCAGTGTAAATTATAAACCAGACTGAGGCACCATGCCTGTCTTTGCAGGACAAGGAAAAAGAAAGTTTCTTTGGAGGTTGGATTCTTTTGATGAGGTAAGTACAGGGCCATATTTCTATTTGTGGCTAGGGTGTTTAAGAGAAGGAAAGCCTTTGAATTCTGCAGATGAACTCCAGGCTGGAAAGCACAAAAACAGCACTGTCCTCTGTACACCCCGGACTCCAATTAGCAATATTTTTGGATGAAGAAGGGCTCAACTTTTTGTGAGAGTGGCCCTGATGGATGCTATAATGCAAACCTATGAAGGGTTTGGGGGGTGTTCCAGTTCATTTGCTAACAGGAACTTTCAAACGAGGCAGGGCGGGAAGGAGCAGAAAGTTCCTATTAGATTATGATGAAGTTTTTAATCTAGTTTTAACAATCCTTTCTGGATTCACCACTGATTTTGTTTGTATAGCACCTAATAAATTTATAGAACTTAGTATTTGAGAATTGTAGTAGATATAGGTGTTTTTAAAAAATGGCAAATTTTTTGAATGTCAGAGACACATAGCTACTAATAAAGTTGGAATATTTCAGATATTTCAAAAAATGAATATTAGGGAGGACAACATGATGTTCCGTAAGATGAAATCCTGGAATGGGTGGAGTAGCTGACTCCGTATCCCTTAGATGAATACATCACCACTGACTTCCGATGTGAGAAGAGTCAACCATGTCCATAGGTCATTGCTCCTTGCTCTTCAGTGGTAGAGTTAGTTTAGTAGTAGAGTTAGTTGTAGAGGTAAGGCTTAGAGTAACTCAGTCTTAAAGACATTTAACTTTTCCGAGGTCAAACAACCTGTCAGTGGCAGAGTTGGAACTCACATCCTGATTTATTTGGAACCAGGGCAAATACCTGTGCTCATCTGTGTACCATGGAACAAATGCTTGGAACATTTAATTTGAAACATATCATATAAAATAAGAATGATTACACTTTCCAATATAGCCAGATTGTTCCCCATTGTCCTCTACCTACAAATTAAAGTATTTCTTACCATGTAGTGGGGTTTCCAGCACGACAGCTCTGCTTCTGTTCCACAGTGGTCTCTAAATTCTCTTTCCCATGTACTCTAGTAAAGCAAACCTCTCCTGAGTCCCTTAAGTTTTTCTTCGTTTCTTCTTTCTACTATTGTCTCCCTTCATTTTTCCTGCATCAAAGTAGATACAAAACAAGAGAATGGATGTGAAAGTATTTTGAAAATTTATATGGAAATCAAACATGAATTATTATGGTTGTCTGAAACAGCTTTCTGCATCTGCTCAGTAAAACTATCCCTCTTTTTCCAATAAAGACTCAGCAAAATTCCTTCTGGAAATTTCAGAAGGCAGCAAGGTTTTGAGTGAGACACAGGAGCTGCCAAGTCAGTCAAACGTGTCAAACCAGGTTTTACGTCTAAGTACACCTAAAACTGAGTAAAGGCCGGTTTCCGGGTAAAGGTCATAATGTTTTTTTGAAGGAGAGTGAGTATTGTATGGCCTGAAAGCTGTTCCATGGCCAAGAAGTTAAATAGCCTTCTTTTGCCAAGAAAAATGAATAGGCTAAGCATGATACCATGTAAACTGGCTAAAATTAGGTGAATGGGAAAATAAAAACAGTGACACAAAAAAAGAGAAAAAGGGTCAAGAACCTTGTTTCAGAAAGAAGCAATACACAGTTTTTAAAGAAAAATTGATTGCTAAAACCATGGCTTTCTTTTAGTTTGTATACCTGATACTATAACTAGTTTGGGAATAACATGGAGTTATAAATCAGTGAAGATTAACTAAATGCTTACAGTGAGTGGCCATGAAATCTAAAATTGGATGAAATTATTGATTTATCTTTTTTAAATTTCATGCCCACATGGGCGCTTTGTGAGTCATGCCAAGTGAATCACCATCTACATGTTCTCAGATTTCTACCACGGCCCCTCGTCATAACCCTGCTATTATTTATGGGGCTTAAAATTTGGTTCTGGTCATATTATGATTTATAGACCATGCAGCAGAAAAGTATTTAATGGCTGTTCATAGAACCAGTGTCTCCTCCAGAAGGTTCCTTCTCTCTTTGCTCTAGAAACGCTCTTTGTCCTCTGTCCCACCCTGCATTTTCAGGCAGAGACCAAGGTGTTGGCCAGCAAGATATTCCAAGTGGCACTGAGGACACATCTAAGAAGTTCATTAAAAAAATTTTTTATTGTTAATCTAACAATAAAATAACAATTGTTATTCCAACACAGTCATCCCAATTTTCCCCCTTTTGCCATCCTCTTCTGCCCAGCATACTGCCTTTAAAAAATAGTTTATAGATTTCTCTCAAATATATAAATTATTGAGAATAAAGAAATGGAACTTACTGCTTTGTATATGCAGGTCTTGTACCTAGATAAAATGTGAAGCGTGTGTTGTTGCCTCTCTTATTCACTCGTCTCATATTTTTGCATCCTTTTCTGTTTCTTGCTGCCTCAGCTTCCCTTATATTGATGTAGAAGAGCTTCACACAGGCACGTACACCGTCTCTGCTGGCTGCAATGTAATGGTTTGGCCAATTTTATTAATCAATCAGATCATTTAATTTATAAAAACTATGTTGAATAATGTAATGTTTTACCTCTTTAAGAATATGTAAAATTTTAAGTAGAAAGCCTGAAACAATAAATGCCTATACAAAGGAATGAATCTAAACATGATGAGTACTAGAAGTGTTTTTGCTTAAATGAGCTGTGAATGAAGTTTTCACTCCACAATTCATTTTTGGATGGGGAATATCCACAGAGACTATGAGGAAAGAGATGTTGAAAAACAATTACATTTTAGAGACACTAATGTTGTGGGAAAATATTTTTGAGAAGACATACTGATCCAGAGATGACTACCTACACAGAAGTTTGGGGAAGTACGTAACTGTCTTAACCCGGGTTTCCCAGAAACCAGAGTATCTGAGATGAAGCTGCTAATGCTTTTTTGGGGAGGGAAGTAACATACCAAGGCAGCAAGAGTGAGGGGGCAGGGGGTGAGGCAGGGAAGGAGGTGGAGCATTACTGAGCTCCATGAGAAGCACAGCGTGGTAACGTGTGTCTCTGAAGGGGACTTAGGGAACCAATACAGCTCCAGACAGTCTTAGTGGACGGAAGGCTATGGTATTTATCTATTGTGCCCTCCGCTCTCTCTTTCTGTCTCTTACAGGAGCCATTAAGTCCCTTACATTTCTGGTGTGTGCTAACAGGGAGTCTGAGGTAGGTGGTTAGGCTCCCACTTCAGTGAGAGGCTGTTGCCATCTGGCAAGTGGAGAGAGAAAGGGCATTCATGTAAGTGTCTCCACAAATCGGAGGGTTCTGTTGCTGGTCCCAGGTTGTAGGTAAATTCTTACAGCCACAGATGCAAGGGTAGAGCTGATGAGGAGAAAATGACAGAAGCACAGAAATAGTCCCAAACAAAATGAAAATTACCAAAAAATGTAATTTGAATAGTCGTGCAGAGCATTTGTAGGGTAGGTAGGCTGGGGTGCACACGTGGGAGAGGAGAGGAGAGGGGAGGAGAAGTTTACGAGCACAAAGATACTCCTTCCTTGTGGTCCCAGCAATGACAATGACATACATTGTGAGTAAATTTTAAGGCCCTTGAAGACAGACTTATATCCTTTTCAATTGTGTCACTCTTGTCGTGGCCTCAGTACGCTGTAGGTGTCCTAACAAGCATTTATTGAATTAGGAGTCAAATGCTTTGAGTTGAACCAAGCTCATCTCTTTGTTTACAAATAAGTTTTGTGTTGGACAATGTGGTTAATGCTTTTGTGTGTGTTGGGGGTTGGGGGGCAGGGCTATGTAAGAATGTGACCTTCCCTTAAGGCAAGAGAAGGCTCTGCAATACTTTGGAGATCACACAGTGTAAGCGAGTCAAACAAATTTAGGTTGAATCCTGGCTCTGTTACTTACTTGGAATGTGACAGTGGTCAAACTATTTAGTATCTCAAAGCCTCACTTTTCTTCATCTGTAAAAATGTGTATAATAATATTATTTGTATGGGGGATTGTTGGTAAAGGCTAAGGTGTATATATTAAATGGGAAATTACTATTAGCTATTATTGCCACTGCTATTTTATGGTCTTTGTGTTGAAGGTACTTACAAAAAGAAGATTAAACGTGGTCAGACAAACAATTTTTAAAAAAATTATTTGATGTCAATATATACAGACCTCTTTATAGGAAAGTGAAACGGTAAAAAGCATTTGGTTGGTAAGTCCTACACAATTATTTTTAAAGCTGTTTCAAGCTTTAGTACTGTGTAAAATAAGAAATTCTAATGAGTCAGGTAGTTTCTTTTTAGAGGATAACTATGCCATATGTATGACTTATTCAAGTTAAATTGAAAAGAGACTTAAGTAAGACTTAAGGCTTTAGTGTCTCGTGCTGAGAATAAGCACATAATTTGAACGGAAACTTCCTGTTTTCTGCCTTCCCTGTTATTACTATCCTCCAGTAACAAACAGAAAAATACTGGCCATAAATAATTACTACCTAATCGTGTCCTGGCTGGATTTTATAATCATCTATTTGATATATGTAGATGCTAAAATTTACTTTTTTTATCAGCAGCAGTCTCAGCTATACTTTAACAAGTTAAAATGTCACACAATAATCATTTCAAATCAAAGCAGGTGTGTGGACCTCTCTACACAGTTGTTTGGACATTGTTAAAAACTCAGAGCCCACCAACATCGTGTGAAGCTGAAAAGGAAGGAGATTATTAATTTGCTTTGCTGGCCACAGTTACTCTTGAAGTAAAGTATTTATTTTCACTTAAGACTTGGGCTTTTATCAGAAATATAGCCATAAAGTAAAACTTCCCGGGTCTAGCTTCTTACTGCAAAGTAGAAATCTCATGAAAGTACAAGTGTGACCAGAGGGAAAAACAAAAAACAGAACAAAATAATACAATACATGCCCCCTGAAACAAAACAACAGCACAGAAATTTAAATTTATTAGGGAATTTATAATCAAGGCATAAACTCTTACTTAAATCAATGAACACTTAGTTTTAGAAATAAAATTGTAAATAGAATCAGAGTTCATAAATATGTCCATGAAGTAGTGGGCTCAAACACTGTCTCCAGCACTTACTGTATGCTATATGAAGTGGGGCTAGTTAATATACTTTTTGAATTAATATTAATAAAAATGCAAGCTGTAATAACCACTTTACATGCTGTTCTGGGGTTTATGAGTTAATGAGCAAAGTACAGTGGGAAGCATCTGTCAGACAATAGGAATGTAATAAATCCAAGCTATTATGTTCATACCTGCAGTGAATATTGTTATCATACAAACCACCTCATCTATGAGGAGCCCCTGCCATTATTGTGTTTATTCACTGGGACAGACTGCATATATTTTATCAGACACAGTGTTCACTATTAATTTCATTTTGATTGAGGGGAGCAGAAAGATCTAGATAATTCCTCATCTTGACATTCTCATCTATTATCCTAAATATTGCCTGGGGACTTGTTTCTGATGTAAATTTTGAGAAAAAATGTAGCATCAAGAAAAATCTTGTTCCGTCCGTTAAACCCAGTATAGAGCCAGAGACATGAATGTAAAAGGATTATACAACTGGGATTTTCTTTTATATTGATTAGTAATTTGTACTTTGCAATGAGGTGAAGGGGAAATGATATAGTTTGAGGCCTCAACTCAGGGGCTTTAGTAGCAGAGGAAAGCTCTCAGCCGTGTAATGTCACTGATGTTCTGGAATTAAGAAATAAAGAAGTTATGGGATCTGAAATAGATAACAAAGATTGCATTATAATGGCCTGATAAATAACTATAAAAACTTTATTAGCCCATTTATTTAAAAAATCGCTTCCGTCTACCTTGTGTATTACTCTCATGATAAAAATGAACAAAATCAGCATCCATGTTTATTCTTTTGAATAAATCGCTTCTCACCTTGGATGAAAACGTGAATGCTTATTTTTACTGCTGTCTTCAAATGTAGGTATTTTATGTTTTCCAGGCTTCTGGAATTCCCATCGCCACAATTTTTTATCAGACTGCAACTTCATGATATAAAAAATACCAAAACAAACCAACACATCAAAAAAATACTACCTACCTATTGTTGTTACAATTGGTTGTTACTTATTTACTTGAAAATGAACTCATTTAGATTACAGTGGCCTTGTAATACAGTTTGATGTCAGGTATTGTGATCCCTCCTACTTTGTTCTTCTTTCTCAAAATTGCAGCTGCTATTCGGGGTCTTTTATGGTAGCCTGGTTACTGGCATAAAAACAGGCACATAGACCAATGGAATAGAACAGAGAGCCCAGAAATAAACCCAAATCTCTACAGTCAATTAATATTCGACAAAAGGGGCAGCAACATAAAATGGAGTAAAGACAGCCTTTTCAACAAATGGTGTTGGGAGAACTGGACAGCTACATGCAAAAAAATGAAACTCAAGCACCAACTTACACCATACACCAAAATTAATTCAAGGTGGATAAAAGACTTAAATATAAGCCGTGAAACCATTAAAGCCCTAGAGGAGAGCATTGGCAGGGAAATCTCAGATATTCCACGCAGCAATATTTTTACTGATACATCCCCTAGAGCAAGGGATGTAAAGGAAAGAATAAACAAATGGGATCTCATCAAAATTAAAAGCTTCTGCATGGCTAAGGAAAACAGTATCAAGATTAAAAGAGAAGCGACTGTTTGGGAAAACATATTTGTCAATGATACCTCAGACAAAGGTTTAATCTCCAAAATATACAAAGAACTCACTCGACTCCACTCAAAGAAGACAAGCAATCCAATTAAAAAATGGGCAAAGGACTTGAACAGGCACTTCTCCAAGGAGGACATACAGAGGATCCAGAGACACATGAAAAGATGCTCAATATCGCTAGCTATCAGAGAGATGCAAATTAAAACCACAATGAGATACCACTTTACACCAGTCAGAATGGCTATCATAAACAAAGAAACAAACAATAAGTGCTGGAGAGGTTGTGGGGAAAAGGGGACCCTAGTTCACTGTTGGTGGGATTGCAGACTGGTACAACCACTATGGAAAACAGTATGGAATTTTCTAAGAAAACTAAAAATGAACGTGCCTTTTGACCCAGCAATTCCACTCTTAGGAGTATATCCTAAGAACCCTGAAACACCAATCCAAAAGAACCTATGCACCCCGATGTTCATAGCAGCACAATTTACGATAGCCAAGAGTTGGAAGCAGCCTAGATGCCCATCGGTAAATGACTGGATCAAAAAACTATGGTACATTTACACAATGGAATTCTATGCTGCAGAAAGGAAGAAGGAACTACTACCCTTTGCAACATCATGGATGGAACTGGAAAGCATTATGCTGAGCGAAATAAGCCAGGCGGTGAAAGACAAATACCATATGATATCACCGTTAACAAGAATCTAAACAACAAAACAAACAAGCAAGCAAAATATGACGAAAGACATTCAAATACGGAACAGGCTGACAGACCAGAGGGGAGAGTGGAGAGAATCACAGGGGAAAAGGGGATGGACTCACATGAGCAAGTATAAAGGACACATGGACAATAACTTAAGTGGGGGGCGGAAATGGGAGGGAGGTGGGGAGCACTGGGGTGGAGCAGGGCTGGGAATATAAGACAGAAAACTGTGCTTGAACAAGAATTAAATTTAAAAAAAGAAAACGAACTCATTTAGTAGTAGAAAATATATACTATGTATTTCTTAGCTTTCAACTTGTATCTGCAAATTCTGTTGCAGCTGAAAATCTCCAGTAGTCATTGACTTGTTGAAGAAGGGAAAATGAATTAGCAGGCATCAAGGATTGTTAACTGGAGCAGAGGGACCACCCCCACCTGCTCCTATGTGACAATTGGGGACTCTAGCAGAGTCACTTTAGTTTTTTAGAAACATTCTCCAGTTCCTTAGGTATCCTGATATGCCTTACCCTCTACCTGGCGGGTGATGGCGATGGCGAGATTTCTGTATCCTTTGGAAATTATACTCTAATAATGACATATGCTGGCCACCCATTGTTTTGGGGTAGGAAGTTTTTGAAAATCCCTGGCCCTGATGGAATTTTACAAAACCATAGAATGTTGAGGAAGCATGTAGACAGAGCATCTGTTGCCTGGAAAATAAACAAAAACTCTCAATCCAATAAAAAACAAAATAACCTTCTAATCAATACATTTCCTTCTTGAAAAGTTAGGGAGTAGGACCTGGAGTAGGACCGTCAAATTATTTGATGTCATTTTATACTGAGCTGGCTGATGTTTCCAAGGCGAGTTTTGGAGGTACGAATAAATCCTGGGAAAGGTTTTTGACTCTATTGTCTAAACTGGTGTTCTAGAGAGCACTGCTTGTGGAAGACGAACTAGGAAAGAAAAAAGTCTGCATGGGTTTCATGGCCACATTGGCAGATCTTGTATGACCATCCAAAGGCTCTGGAGGGTCTTGCAATCATGACATCTGTCATACTCAAAAACCGAATGAAAGCGAATGCTGCTCTCTTTCTTAGCTTACCCTTCGAACTAATCCTGATGTTCAAAAATATGGGGAGAGGAGGAAGGGATATTTGGATTCCTATTGTTGACTTAGTGGCAAGCAGCCAAATTGTTAGTTAAGTTTTGTGGAAATTTTAATGATTTTAAACATGGTGCTTATGCACTTTTGACCCAGTCTTGTTTGTATCTTTTCACCACAGAAGAGTCTGTTGAAGGACATTGGAAGAGCACGTGGTCAAATTTTTTGAGCAATAAAATTAACCAAAAAAGGGAGCTACTTTACATTTTAATGTTTTACTACTTCTCTGTGTGGATGTTTTTAAGGCAACTCAAAGATAATTTTTAAAATCCTACATACTACCAAGTAATCCTTGCATTTCCAGGCATAATTCAATCAGGGCAAGATTTGAACATCTATGGCTCTTTGATTGGAGGCCCCCAATCTTTGTTCTAGATCAAAATTTGGTTGTCCAAGACCTCCCTTGATCAGCTGACAATGACAAGTAAAGAGCAAACAAGTTGTCCACAAAAATATGGCCTGGTGGTGCCATTCTTAGGGATTCTATGACTGCTCATTCACAGCATTCTGCTTACTCACTTGTTTCCATTGCAGTATGTTAACCTACACAGCTTCTCTGTTGGAACTGAGACCTCAAGGTCATACCATGCCTTGAGGATGTATTATATTAACTATTTGAGGTAAAAAAATAAATTTCCTTCCATAACATTTTAAAAGTAACACACACTTCCTAGTTATAAAAGAAATATAAGTGTAATATTCTAAGTGCTTTATATGCATAACTTATTTAACCTTTAGTTTACAGCATCAGGAATATTATTTAACCACTTTAAATGTGAAAACCTGCAGTCAGAGATCACACATCTAATAAAGGAGTCTGAACTTGGCCTTCTGGCTCCAGAAACCACACTTTTCACCTCCATGAATGACGGCTTCCCAGATAGTTGAAATAGATCAGTCAATGTGAAAAGTTAAATGAACTCAGCTTCAAATACATATTGGAAATAGAAGAGATGTCAAAAGGCAGTGCATAATTAATTACCAAATAAGTTATATGTGCCACATGTATTATTGGAGTATAAAAAGAGAAGGAATTAGATTAGGTTGGGGATACATCACCAGGCCATGCTTCTTGAGAGTGATTGGAGAGGAGAGTGTGGTTTTAGCTTAGACTGGAAGGAAGGGTGATGTTTGCAATATCAGAGAATACAGTGTCATGGGAATGAGTGGGTCCTGATTAGTTTCTGACAATTGGCTAGGCTAGTCCAGGAGAGAAGGTCCAGATCTTTGTACCAATGCAGGACAAGAACTGGGGAGCTGACACAGGCAATGTTGACATGCTGTTCAATCTGAGAACCATGGAGCTAATTTCAAGGGACAGAATTATTATCAGTAAACTGTTGACTTTGGAAGATACATGATGGAAGTAGCAAAGTGTCTCAAAATATAGATGAGGCATGGCCATACGGGAACAGGCAGAAGTCGTAACAGAACTGCATATGCGGAGAAGTGGGGGAGGAGTGGGGGTGGGTGGCAGCTGGAGAGTCACTGAGAGGACAGAGACTCGGAACAAAAAGCAACAGAAACAAACAAACAAAAAACTCAGTCATAAGAACTAGGCATAAGATGCTAAGTGAAATAAATCAGACAGAGAAAGACAAACATCATATGATTTCACTCAGATATGGAATCTATAAAAGAAAATAAAGAACAAACAAAATGGAAACAGATGTATAGACACGGGGAACAAACTGATGGCTGCCAGATGGGAGAGGGGTTGGGGAGCTGGGAGAGAAAGGCGAAGGGATTAAGAACTGCGAACTAGTAGTCCCAAAATAATCACGGGGGGTATAAAGTGCAGTGTAGGGAATGTAGTCAATAATACTGCAATAACTATGTGTGGTGTCAGAAGGTACATGGGTAGGATCACTTTGTAAGTTATGTAAATGTCTAACCACTAGGCTATTCACCTGAAAGCACTATAATATTGAATGCCAACTATAATTAAAAAATAAATAGAAAAATAAAGATTAATAAAAATTATGTAGATATAAATATAAATAATCTGGGCATAAGAGTGGAGATTGCACTTAGAAATGATGTGGCAGCCCAGGCTTTAAAGCAGGAATGGGCATTTTTCTGTTGGGAGAAGTAGCAAGCAAGTCTTGAAGGCAGGCTCCAGAATATGGGGGGGAGAGGAGATTTGGTGAAATTAATTTCAGTCTGCAGTCCTAAGCAGACCAGGTAACAGGCATTATAACTGGGTGTGGAGGTGGGAACTAATTTGCTCCAGTAGTGTACAGTAGAAGAAGTGGTGGGGAGAAAATAGATTAGAGTATATGTGAGAGGAAGAGAGGGGTAGGGGACAGTGTGAACAAACTCATGAAGATGTACGAAGAAAAGTTAGGAAACCGCTGTGATTGAAGAAGGTCTGTGCAGGTCAACAGCAGGAAATAGGATTAAAAAGTAACTTTGAAGTCAGATTATCAAGAACTTTGATATCCAGGCTAAAGCTATTACCTTTCATCTTGTTGGCAATTGAAAGACTTTGAACACATTTGAGCAGAGTGGTTGATATCATCAAAGCAATTGTGAAGAAATATAATTTAACAACAGTGTGCAGGGTAGATTGCCATAGGATGGAGCAGGGGGTCAGTGGGGAGGGTCCTACCACAATAGCTTAGTGTAAAGCAACGAGAACCTGAAATAGGTTGGTGGCAGTGGGAATTGGGCTTGGAATTGGGCTTGGAATTGAGGAAAAGATGTAAGGGACTGCGAAATGAAACTTGACAGAACTGGGCAGCTGCTCGGACAGGTGACTAATGTGGAGAGTGGAGTTCAAGATGGTACCACAGCCTGGCTAATTCCAAATTTTTAAGAGGAAATGTGCAAGTCAAAAATGGGAGATAGTCTTGAAAAATTGAAGGCTAATTTTGTAATGTTTAATCTGAAACAACAGGGAGATATTCAGGATGATATGGCTAACACACCACTGGAAGCGTGATACTGGATCTAGAGAGAGAAGTGAGGGTTGGTGATCCATATTTGTAAGTTTTCCACCTAGAGATACCCTTTGAGATGGTGAAAGTTAGTGAGACATCTGAGAGGGTCAGATAACATAATAGGGAACACAGAGCCACAGTGACAAAGAGGGAAGAGAATGTCATGTGAAAATGGCTAAGTAATCAAAAGTTTCAAACACTACAGGGAAGTCAAGGGGGATAAAAAACCCCACAGGACCATTGATTTAATAGATGGTCATTAATTATATTTAAGAATTACTTTTAGCATAATGATTAGTATATGGAGGCTATATACTTTTGTGGGTTAAAAAGAAAATACACATTAACCATCTTCTGAGAAATGTAGTTCAGATATGGCTGAACAATATATGCATATATGAGTATGCGTAAAATATTGTCTGGTGTTTGACAAACATTCTTGTTTTCCCACTTACTCCCCTAGATTGATTGGTCACTGAGTCCTCTAAGCATGTTTATATTTTCTGCCTGTTTCATCCTATATTTCCATTTTCTTTGGTGTAATCGATTAAAAACATTTCATCTCAGCTACTATATGTAGGTCAGGGTTTATCAATCTTGTCACTATTGACATTTTCGCTGGGCAATTCTTCCTGTAGGAGGCTGGTGATTGCAGGGTGTTTCTCAGCGTGCCAGAGCTCTACCCCTAGATGGCTGTAATTCCCTTACCCCCACACCTGGTCATGACAATCAAAAGCATCTTCAGACATTGACAAGTGTCTCCTAAGGTGAAGACAGTCCCTTGTCGAGACTCTCTCCTGTCGGGGATATCTACATTTCAAGACGTAGTTGCTGCATTGCCATTCTGGTAACTGCACACCACTTTTCATTGAGTAACAAAAGACTTACCTTGGAGTCTACCTTGGACTCAACCCTGGATTTTTTAGTTATGTGAGCCATTACAATATACTTTGTTTGCTTGTCGTATTTTCTCTTACTTGCAACAGAAAACCCTCTAACTGATAAAAAAAATTACTTCTGAAGTTTGGGATGAACAAATAAATGATCCTGTGATGGGGAATGGCTTGATTTAGAGTTGACGGAGGAGGTCAAAGGCCATTCAATCAGACCTTTAAAAAATGTATGTTTAAGTATTATCTCAGGCAGTGAAAATGGGAAGCTGTGTTATGCAAAAGTGAAGTGGACGGTTAGTGTCCCATTTGGTATCTTGGTGCTCAGGCCATGTGCTTACTGAGGCTGGGGTATAAATTAGGGGCATGGAAGCTGAGTGGCAGGATGCTGGATTTTATGTATTATATTTTGAAACTTCAGTAATGTTGTACTCAAAAGAGGCAAGCTTAGATTGGAGCTGTCCTTTCTGAAGGCAGAGAGGGAAGAAAATGGGTCTTTGCTAAGAGAGGACTCCTTTGCTCACAGTCCAGAACACAAGACTGTTTAAGACTCTGGTTGTAGAGGTTTGAAAAATCCTAATCCCAAACCACCAATTAAAGATATTCACACTTTAAAGTCAGGAAAGGGTGTTTATGTAGGAAGCTGGGAAACAACAGGAGGTGGGGTTGAGGCCAGGGAAAGGGTGATTCCGTAGTCCTGTTTCCGCAAATTCTGGTATGCCTTCCTGCCCTGAAGAGTCACCAGTTTTCCCCATAACAGCTGGGACACAGTTTAGGGCACAGGGCACTCAGTGCCCTGGTGACAAATTGCTTCCAGACAGAAGCAAAGATAGATATCATTAGATTGAGCCCAGAGAGGACTGGCTGAGCACCTAGACCTGACTCTGAAGGACAAAGTTCCCAGGCCAAATTTCAGATTCGAAAACTGTGACTTAACCAGATCCATGAGTGTTGAATATTAAGTCATAGAATTGATTTGGAATCACAAAACCCAAACCTACCAAGTATTTAAGAGAATTATAATGCCAGAGAAATGCCAAGTTTGGCACACTGGCTCAACATCAGTTACCTCAGACCCCCAAACCTCCACCAACAAGAACATTTAAAGAAAATATTGTGAATCAATATTTATTCATTCAGTCAAGGACATTTAATCTGTGCCAAAGGTTAGGCACTGTGCTCCAAGTGGTCACATGATTTTAAATGAAACAGATCCCTTCCTCCCAACCCAACTGAAATTCCAACGAAGGGAGCCAGACAATAAAGAAGTAAATAAATGAATAACTGGATGAAGCCAGCTTGTATTAGTATTATGAGAAAAAGAGAGAGAGGGCTATAGCAGAGGTTCACAGAGAAAGGGGGATGATAATATGAAAATTTGGAAATTCTCCCCTTTGTATAAAGTATTAACTGGCTATGTTGGCCATTCTACTAAAAAGCACTGAAGTAGTAAATTAGCTTTGGCTTTGATACTATACTTATCTTGTTGAAAGGGCCAGATCTTTAGTATTTGTCAAATTTCAGTGCAAAGGTAGGCAGTTGTGCATGGACTTAATCACTGGTGTTTTTGTGCAGGTTTGTTGAGGGTCATCTCCTTTGTGCAGAGAGAGTAACCTGAGATGCAGACTGGATGGCATATTACAACCACCTAATGAATTGGTTCCCTCCCAATTGGGATCTTGGGTGCATTTACTCATCTTCAACCAGTGTAATTAAAGATGAAAAGTATAACACTGATGTGTACTTCTCTGGGGAGGGCGTTGTTTTAATTGTAGACCCATCAGTGGAAAATGAACTATGCTAGAGAAAGATCAGGCTTAATTACACACCTGTTGGTGGTATCCAGCGAAGCTATTGCACTCTGTTGTAAGGGGGAACTGCTTAGAAAAACCCTGCGTTTTGGCAATGCTCAAAATATCATCTCATTAGAGCTTATAATTTCTGCCTTTTAAATCATCGAATCATCAAATTTTAGGTGAAAAGACCTCGAGGTTGTTTAGTCTAATTCACATAATTTACAGATGAGAAAATTAAAGTCTGGAGCAGGTAACTCACTTGTCCATATTCACACAAATAATTCGAGAGGCATTTATTCAGCTTCTTTGCTGGTTGCTTATGACTTCTAAATTCTTTCTGCTTAGATTTAAAAGTGGAATGTGGAGCCAGAACTTCCATGCAGAATCTCAGAAAAAGTTTTAAAATTAAAACCAGATAAGTTTCATTTTCAGACCAGCATTTCTCAAAATGTGAGGGGCAGACCATTGTTTAGGGAGAAGTGAGTATGATCCTATATTCTATAGGCAGCCACCCCACCTACTACAGCTATAACCAGTTCTTCTAAATTCCTGAAGAATGTAAAAAATAGAGAACTCTCTGGGGAAAATCATATTTTAAAATGTTATCTCATGATTTAGTATCAAATTCCTATTTAATTTTGTTTTTGGTGACTGTTCTAAAGTGTGTGACCCCAAAGGTCTTCTCCTTCTCCTTTGCTTAGTCCTAGACTGCATGTAGGTGTGAGTGACTGACCTCATGCCTCCTTTTCCCTGGGCTGCTCCCTGGGATTGGCGTGGCTTTCCTAAAGCAAGGTCTTCCAAAGCAAGCAGTACACTTAGGCACAACTGAGAGAGAACTCTGAGATACAAGACGCGAGGTTCGTGTGTTCCATCAGAAGCGGGTATCGAGAGCCCCCTGTGAGCCAAGCCCTCTGGTGGTTCTATAGGTATAGAGTTGTAAAGCAGAGAGATGTGATTATTTTCCTTGTGGAATTGACAGTTTTGGAGAAATTTGAGCACAGTTTCAGCACTGTTGCTATCTTGGGCTAGACAATGCTTTGTTGTGGGAGCTGTCCTGTGTATTATTGGGTATTTGGTAGGATTCCTTGCTTCTGGCTGCTAAATAGCACAACTCCAGGTGTGACAATCAGAACTAACTCCAGCCACTGCCAACTGTCCTCTGGGTTGTCCCTGGTGGAGAACCACTGAGCTAGAGAATAAGCTAATGCTCACATGTAATCAAATAATCGTAATGGTATCTAATTCCATTTTGTTATATTTTTTGGTTGGTTACTTTAGAAAATCAGTACAGAAGAGAAATACTATTTATTAGGAGGTAAACCATATATTGAAATGGAATATACATACAAGAAAATACACAAATCTTAAGTGTACGTTTGAAAAGTTTTTACAAAGTGAACACATCATATAAATACCCAGATAAGGAAATATGACCAGTTCCCTGGAAATCTTTTGCATATCCCATCCTGGTTGCTATTATAATTTCTAATATCATGGTATATACTCTTTATGATGGGCTTCTTCCACTCATTGTGTATTTCATGAGAGTCATTTATGTTGTTGCATGTGGAGCAGTTTTTTTCTCATTGCAGTATAATATCCTATCTATCTTTTCTACTTTGATGGACATTTGGGTTGTCTTCACTTTGGGGACATTAACAATAATGTTCTGAGTGATGACATTAAGATGAAAGAGGAAGAGTTTTCTACCATTTTCCCTCCAAAAAACACTGGTTTTGACACTCACTTGCAGATGAGAGTACATTGGTGGAAGCTTGGGTAACCAGCAGAGAAATAACAACACACTGTTGGAGCAAAAATATTGAGATTTGGACACATTGAAGATGATAAGAGGAATAATTTTACTTTACCTGAATCATCCTCCCTGAATATGGAGGATGTGACAATGTGACATAGCTCAATTCCAAGAGACCTTCTCAGTCTTTCATTTCTCCCATGGGGTAAAGTCAGAGAGTGGGAGTGAGTGCCTGGTTTCCCAGAATGCTGCCAAAGAGGCCCACTTCTTTCCTGTCTCATCCAGAATACAGAGGTGGGCTGTGCGACTGAGGGACAGAGAAGGGCTGGGAGAATAACAGCTAGGGCTCAGAACAAATCAGAGAGGGAACCTACCAGCTACTTTGTGGATGCCATCAGGAATCCCACCCATGCCTTGCCTGTGGGTCCTCTGAGCGGGCATAACTGATGCTTGTGGGGGCAACTTTGCCGGCAAAGTCCCCCTGTCCACCATGGATGAAAGTGGAACTACCAAGACATGATCTGCTTGGGGAGGAAAGGTGGCCAATCCCTCAAAGGAGAAGGGCCAAGAGCCCCTTCTTCAAGGGGCTTTTATTGGGTTTGTTTTGCACAAGAATACAGGTAAGGATCAAACAATAGATAGCATTCAAAGAACTATGAGGGCTTATTCTCAGTCAGGGTCAGATAGCTAAAGAGCCATAAAACTTTGAGGAACAAACTTCTTGCCTGGACCCTTATCCTTTAAATGAGAGCATTCTAAACACAGCAGGTTTTAAAGGATTTTACATATTTTTCCTTAGGCCTGATCACCCAGGGAACCCACCTTTTCCAGCACAGGGCTGTACCGCCTTCCCCATCATAGGTTTTTAGGTTTAAGTGGATTAGAGCCAGGAAGTGCTTCTTCCAGACAGAAATGGGGACTCAGGCTATGTCAGAGTAGCTGGGGGCGAGGGTCCATCGCTCCCTCTTTGTCACAGCCCCCTTCCATGGAGTCCTTCCATGATGGCCTCCCAAGTGATCGTGTCTGGCTTAGGTTGCCTCTCCTCTGAGGTGTCGTACCTGTCATAGACTAACTGACCATGCATTGTGGGCAGGTGATGAAGCAGAGACAAGCTTTGTCTCCTTTGTGGCTTTCATTCTGGAGGTCGCTCACTCATTCTTAGCCATGGGGAGTAGTTACAACTCCTGAAACAAGGCAGAGCGATTCCCAGCAGATGCTCACTATGATTTCCCCAGCTATGGCTGGCTCCCTGTGTGTGCCCTCAAGGGCAATGATTTGAGGTTTTCCTGATGGTTAATAAACATGTGTAGGAAGCCCAGGCCGACTCTGTGGGATTGAGAGAAAGCACGTGAAGTTGAACAATTAGCACCACCCTAAGGAAACCGAAATAGGAGACTATCAGCACCTTGTCTGACTTTCCAGGATTGAGAGA
This sequence comes from Sturnira hondurensis, assembly GCF_014824575.4. Lineage (NCBI taxonomy): Eukaryota > Metazoa > Chordata > Mammalia > Chiroptera > Phyllostomidae > Sturnira > Sturnira hondurensis. The sequence goes on along the minus strand of NW_028098001.1, from coordinate 4,609,841 downwards.
AGGCATAAAATCTTAAAACTTCCCTCCTAAGTGAGAAAATGAAGTGTAGAGCAGGAACGTCAATAGAAATGATTGAGAAAGCTTCAGAATCAGGTGATATTTCTTTCCTGAAGCTGGTCATGACCAGAGGAGGTGATTGCTACTTCTAATGCAATATAGCAACACAAGACTTAGAGACACTGGAAAAATCAAGGAAACATGATACCACCAAAAGAACATGGACAGCAAAGATGGAGAACTGTGATTTGCCTGATTTCAAACAAATGAGAACAGTTGAAAGCCCACTGAACTACAGAAAAACACAGAATGGCAATTCAAGAAAATCAGGAAAACAATACATAAACACAAGAACAAGTTAAACAGAGAGAGAAATCAGATAAAACGGACCAAACAAATTCTGGAGCTGAGGAATATTATGAATGAAATGAAATGAAAGGTACACTAGGGAGGATCATCAACTGACTTGACCAAGCAAAAAAAAAAGAATCTGTCACCTTTATAAAGATCATTTGAAATTTAATTATTCAGTCAGAGAACAAAGAAAACCCATGTGAATTACGGAATACTATCAAAAGCAAAGTTTACACATTATTAGAATCCCAGAAGGAGAAGGTAGAGAAGAAGGGGGAAAAAGCTTATTTAGACAATTAATAGTAATACAATCTTATGTCAATTATATTTCAATAAAACTGAAAAACATAATGGCAGAGAACTTTTCAAATCTAAGGAGAAATTTGGATGTCCAAGTTCATGAAACTCATAGGTCTCCAAAGTCAACTTGAAAAGATCTCCTCCAAGGTACATTGTAACAAAATCATCTCAAATCAAAGACAAGGAGAATTTTTAAAACAGCAAGAGAAAAATATTCCTCATATAAACAGAAATCTTGCTGGCTAGGAGAAAGTGAAATGATATATTAAAAGTGCTGAAGGAAAATAACTCACCAACCAATAATACCTGGGAAACTTTTTTTAAGAAATGGGTAGAATTTCCCAAACGAAAAAGGGGGGAATTCATTACCATTATATTACACCTGCCTTATAAGAAATGCTAACAGGAGTCCTTCAAACTGAAATCAAAGTATGCTAATTAGCAACATTAAAACATATGAAAATATAAAACATACTGGGAAAGGGAAATATGACATCAAATGTAAAATGCTGTGATATTGTAAAATGATGGTGTTAATCAGTTAATTCTAGCATAAAGATTAAAGGATAAAAGTAATAATAACAGCTATCACTACAGTAACTTATTAATGATACACACTGTAAAAAGATGTAAATTGTGTTATCGAAAACATAAAACCAACCAGGGAGTGGGAAGCAGAAAATAGTAAAGTTTTGTATTTGATTAATGTTGTCAGTGTAAAATAGACTCTCATAACCATGAATGTTTTATGTAGTCCTCCTGGTAACCACAAAGCAAGACCTGCAGTAGATACACAAAAATGAAGAGAAGAAAGTCAAAGTGAACCACAATGGAAAACTTCACACAATGTTAAAGAGAAATGGTGAGAGCAGAGATCTTTGTCTTATTACTAATTTTAGGAGGAAAGTAGCCAGTTTTCCATGAGTAAGTATGATGTTAGCTGTGCATTTTTTGTAGATGCCTTTTATCAGGTTGAGGAAATTCCATTCTATTTTTTGTTTGTTGATATTTCTCATGTCAAGAAAAGGCATTAGGTTTTGTCAAATGCTTTTTCCAAGTCTACTGAGGTAATTATGCATTTTTTCTTTCATTTCTTATTAGGGTGTATTACATGAAGTAATTTTTTGATGTTAAACCAAGCTTGCTTTCCAGGATACATCCCACTTTTTCATGGTATGTAATCTTTTTTTTCAATGCTACTAGACTTATTTGTTTTGTGTGTTATTGATGATTTTAAAATCTATATTCAGAAAGGATATTGGCTTGTATTTTTCTCCCATTGTAATATTTTTATATGGTTTGGTATCAGAATAATACTGGCTTCATAAAAGTTGAAAATGCTCTGTTTTAAATTTTTTTTGGAAGAGTTTTGGAAGGATTGACATTAATTCTTTTTTCATATTTAGTAGAATTATGTGAAGGTTTCTGGGCCTGCGATTTTGTTCTTGAGAAGTATGTGTTTATTTATTTATTTATTTATTTGCATTTATAATTTATTTTATTTACATTAAAGACAGAAAAAAAAGTGATTGGAATTGGCAGAGAAGGAAACAGCAAGATGCTAACAGGCACGACAAATTTCCTTCCTGGGAAGTTTTTAAATTACTAATTCAAACTCTTTAGTTGTTATAGGTATATTCAGATTTTTAATTTCTTTTACAGTCAGTTTTACAGTTTCTATCTTTTAAGAGATGTGTCCATTTCATCTAATTTATCTATTGATAACATGTTGGCATGTAGTGGTTCACAGTGTTTTTTAATAACTGTTTTTTATTTCTGTAATATTTGTAGTGTTGTCTTCTTTTTCATTGCAGATTGTAGAACATGCATTTTACAGTGTATGATGCAAACCCATGTTTTGTGTGCATTATGTATGGGATTACTATATCCGTTCTTACACCCATGGTATGTGATCATTATACCCATGTATAATGTGTACCCTTCTTTTCTCCACAAAAATTTGGGCAAAAAAATGCACATTATACATGGCAAAATATGAGGTGATTTGAGTCTTCTCTTTTTTTTTCTTGGTCACTGTTATAAACTGAATTGTGTCCTCCCCAAATTCGATGTTGAACTCCTAATCTCCAATGTGACTGTACTTAGAGATAGGGCCTTTAAGAAGGCAATTAAAATTAAATGAAGTCACAAGGGTGGGTTTCTAATCCAGTAGGACTGGTAACCTTCTAAGAGGAGGAAGAGACGACAGTAGTGTGCATGCACAGAGAGGCCAGATGAGGGTACAGTGATCAGATGGCTATCTGAAAACCAAGGAGGACCGACCAGAAACCAATCCTGCTGGTACCTTGATCTCGGACTTCCAGCCCCAGAAGTATAAGAAAATAACTTTCTGTAGTTTAAGCCACTGCCACGCAATGTATGGTATTATGTTAGCAAGTACTTATATATTAAAAATAACAGTAAATTTATGATGTCTATTTTTATCTTCTGGTAACTTACAAGGATTTTATCTACATATTGGGCATTCAGGAGATTTATTATGATATGATATTATCATGTGGTCTTGTTTCTCTGGATAGCTGGAATTTTTTATTACATGCTAGACCTTGTATATAAAGGGTGATATAGGTAATTTGAGGCCCTATATGTTATTATCTTCTTCTAGGAAGAGTTTATTTTTGTTTTTGATTTAGAACAAGAGAACCTAACACATTCAGAGATTCAGCAGAGTTAAAAATTCCTCCAAGAGTGTTTTGAAAATGTATCTGTTACAAAATAGAGAATGTCTTTATTATATTCTCACATTTAAATTACTCTCTAACTGTATAAAAACTCTCAGGTCAACATTTTTTAAAGCTTTATTTACTGTAGAAATATTGTTTCATTATTTTCTTGCATCTGTTTTTATTCTATATAAATGATCTGCTTTCTCTTTGTAAACATATCTTTTCTCTTATATGTTTAAAATTTTATTATAATTTGCCCAGGTGGAGACTTTATTTATCCTGTTAATCATTATGTGACTATTTCTTAAATTGAAGTTCTGAATCATCCTTTAATTCTTAGAAAAATACCACCATTATTTAGGAAGCATTTCCTTTCCTCCATGAGAGGGAGCATATTGTAGTAGATAAGACCCCAGATTTTGTAGTCAGAGAGATTTAGGTGTGATTCCTGTACCACTAATGAACTGCGTGCAGTGCTCGATCTGCACTCCATGTCTGAGTTTGACCATTTGTAAAATAAGACCAAGAATGTTTTCTTCTTCTTAGGGTTCTCATGAAGATTAAATAACGATGCTTATAAAGTGTTTAGAGCAACGCTTAGCATAAGAATTACATATTTATTTATTTTTTTCTTCTACTTCTGGCTTTTCTATATACCAAAAGAAAACTCCTTTATATTCAACTCATTTTCTTTCTTTTTATATTTCAGTCTAATTTTGCTTGCCTGCTGCCTTCTAGCAGAGTTTTTCATTTGCTCTTTCAGCTCACTAACTTGTCCTTCAGTTATAATCATATACTATTTTTGTCTCATGTATACTATGTTTTAACATTTCAATCATTTTATTATTGATCTCTAATGTTTTCTTGTATCATCTTTATGATTTCTTGTTCCAGCTTCAAATTACTGATAGCCCTCTTGCTACCAGTAATATTTCAATATTAGAAGTATAGTAAGTAAAATGAAATATTTTACCTAGAGTAATAGGATTGTGTCTACCAAAAAGTTGGAAAATCTGGAATGAAATTATATACAAAATGTTTCAAAATAGCTAAGGGCAGGGTGACTGGCTGGAGATTAGATGAAATAAAGCTGGCTATAAACTGATAATTATTTAAACTAAGTGATGACTTATAGAGATTTTTAATGCTATTCTGTTTGAAATATTAGATAATAAAATGTTAAAAATATAAAATTCAAGAAAAAATTTAGAAACTATAACCCAAGAAACTATTTTATGTCATGGATGCTGATAATCAAGGCTTCTTCTATAACCATAAACAATTTACCATCAATTATTATCTTTGGGAATCAACTTGTAAAAAATTTAATAATTTATCAAAAATCAAGCATCATTTTCTTACTATGCCAAGAAATTATATTTATTATAATAATAGATTTGCTAGACATTTAAAACTGTTTCCTTAAACATTTGAAATTTTTCTGAGAAAATAATGTCAAATTTATATTAAAATAAAAGATGCTTGTCATTATAAAGCTATACTCAAAAACTACTGTTTATGGGACAGGCTTAGACCAGGGTTAACCATGTTTTTTTGTAGTTTGTGGAAATATGGGTGGCTTGAATAATCTGTTTTAAAAAATTGTGATAGTCTTTCAATGTGTTACTTTCATTAAAAATGTGACCTCTGAAAACTTCTGGCCAAGATGAAGGTATAGGTACATACACTTTGCCTCCCCATACAACCCAAAAAAGACAAAAAAAAATTAAAAACAAAAAATAACCAGAACTGCCAGAAAATTGAACTGTATGTGAGTCTGACACCAAGGAGTTAAAGAAGAAGCATTCATCCAGACTGGCAGGAGGGCCAGAAACAAACAGCCCACCAGACAGGATGTGCAGCAAGGTGGTGGCTGGAGGACTGTCAGGTGAGGTGGCGGCTGGTGGACCTGGAAGTCTCACACTTGCATGTGGATAAACTGGGAGGAACAACTGGGGCGTGAGATAAACTGCACAATCCAGGTTTCCAGGCACAAGCGCAAGGAAATAAAGCCTCAATACCTCTGGCTGTAAAAACCTGTGGGGATTGCAACAGTGGGAGAAACTCCTGGCCTCAAATGAGAGTTCATTGGAGAGACCCAGAGGATCCTAGAATGTACAGAAGCCCACCCCCCTGAAAATCAGCATTATAAGGGCTTGCTTGTGGGTAGCTGGAGAAGTGACAAAGCTGGCTGAGAGCCAAGCAAGTGGCACTGTTCCTTCTTGGACTCCTCCCTGAAATACAGTGCCACAATGTGGCAATGTGGGTTGCCCCACCCTGCTGAATACCTAAGGCTCCACCTTTTACAATGTAACAGCTACACAATACAAAAAAATTGGTACTAATGACAGAACAAATTAAAGCTCCAAAAATACAAATAAAGGATGAAGAGATAGCCAACATATCAGATGCACAGATCAAAACACCGATAATCAGGATGTTCACAGAAATAGTTGAGTATGGTAACAAAATAGAGGAAAAAGTAAAGGTTATGTAAAGTGAAATAAAGAAAAATACACAAGGAACCAACAGTGAAGGGAAGGAAATTGGGACTCAAATAAATGGTTTTGAGGAGAAGGAAGAAATAAAAATTCAACCAAAACACAATGAAGAAACAAAAATTCAAAAAAATGAGGAGAAGCTTAGGAACCTCCAGGACAAATTTAAACATTCTAACATCTGACTCAAAGGGGTGTCAGACAGAGAAGAGGAAGACCACAGGAAGTCCAGGAAGCCCAGAAAGTCCCAAAGAAGTTGGACACAAGGAAACACACAACGAAGCACATCATAATTACATTACCCAAGATTAAAGATAAGGAGTCTTAAAAGCATCAAAAGGAAAGGAGAGAGTTACCTACAAAGGGGTTCCCATGAGACTGTCAGCTGATTTCTCAAAAGAAATCTTACAGGAAAGAAGGGGCTGGAAAGAAGTATTCAAAGTTATGAAAAGCAAGGACCTACACCCAAGATTACTCTATCCAGTAAAGCTATCATTTAGAATGGAAGGGCAGATAAAGTGCTTCTCGGGTAAGGTCAAGTTAAAGGAGTTCATCATAACCAAACTTTTATTATATGAAATGTTAAAGGGACTCATCTAGAAAGAAAAAGAAAAAGAAGATGATCAAAAATATGAACAGTAAAATGACAACAAGCATACAACTATCAACAACTGTCATCAACTCAAAACAAAACAAAACAAAAACAAACTAAGCAAACAGCTTGAACAGGAACAGAATCACAGAAATGGAAATCACATGGAGGGTTATCATCAGGGAGGAGGAAGGGGGAGAATGGGGAAAAGGTACAGGGAATAAGAAGCATAATTGGTAGGTACAAAATAGACAATGTAGGTTAAGATTAGTATAGGAAATTAAGGAGCTGAAGAACTTATATGTATGAACCATGGACGTGAACTAAGGGTGGGGGAGAATGTTGGTGGGAGGGGGGTGTAGGGAGGAAGGAAATAGAAGGGAGGAAAAAATGAGACAACTGTAATAGCACAATCAATAAAATATATTTAAAAATAAAATAAAAAATGTGACTTCTGTGTAGGTGAAAAAAAGCTGTACTACAATTAAATAAGATTCTGAATAGACAGTGTTGGGAGAGAGGGGTGAGTGATAACATTGTTTTTAATGGAAATTTCAAATAGAATTAGATTTATAACTTTTCTTTAGTCTTAAAAGAAATATACGTATTATAAAATATTTTAGGCTATATATAGAAACATATAAAGTATGAATAGAGAATCGACTGATTCTATCATGCTAGGGGGGCCTCCAAAACCCCAGAATTACATTCTGGAGGGCAGGCCCCTTGTAGTGCAGCCTTCCTCCACTAGGTGAGTTTTCTAGGAACCCTGTGTATCAGTGTACCAGCTGGCATTGTTGTGAGAGGCTGCATTCAACTTCGGTGAATTTTTTTGAAGACTCTTTCAATTCATTTTCCCATTTCATGATGGGTGATATATAAGCACACTTGCCCACAGAGTGTTCAGCTGTGTTTGATCAAAAAATGTCATGACCACCATGCCCCACCCTCCCTATTTACCGGATCTCACCCCACTAATTTGTTTTTGTTTCCCTGGATAAAAAATGTCCTCAAAGGAAAACGTTTTGCTGATGTGAAAGAGGTGAAACAAAAAATGGCAGAAGCACTGAAAGGCATCAAAATCAGCAAATTCAGCTCTGGCTGGTGTGGCTCCGTGGACTGAGTGCCAGACTGTGAACCAAAGGGGCTGCCAATTCAGTTCCCAGTCAGGGCACACGCCTGGGTTGTGGGTCAGGTTCCCAGTAAGGGGTGCTTGAGAGGCAACCACACATGGATGTTTGTCTCCCTTTCTTTCTCCCTCCCTCCCTCCTCCATCTCTAAAAATAAATAAATAAAATCTTTAAAAACATACATTTAGAAAAAAATTGAGTTCAAAATCTGTTTTGAGCAGTTGAAAAACATCTTGATAGGTGTATTACATCAAATGGAGAGAATTTTGAAAGAGACTGAAGTTTAAACATGTAAGAATAAATACACAATTTTCTTAATACATAAATTTTGGTTTTGGGGGTCCCCTTCATGTTTTTAAATGTAAACTCACACATTTATTTTGAATGGTATGGAAAAACATAGATGTAGTGATTATGACCTTTCCTAAGCCCTATGCAACAAATATGCCTTTATTTCCATTCCAAACTCTTACTTTTCCTAATGTTGAAACTTATGGAGTCGTGGCCAGGTAGATACAAGTTTTGGAAGTGACTTTTTAATCAGTTCACCCCTTTCCCACTCTCCTCATGATAACATGTCAGGGTGTCATCTTCTTTGCTTCTGCTTAGGGTAACATCTCAGGTGCAGCTGATGCTATGCTGTGTCAGGCAACAGTGGGAAAGAGCATTTGCTGAGGTATAACTCACCCACTGTCTTTGATCTTTGGTCTCTGTTTCACTGCACCTGCTAATGTGTGAGAGTCTGTCTCAGCCACAGGTTATGTCCATGTGGATCACTTTATGTTTTACTAGTCCTAACTATAAGGCTATTTTACTCCTTTTGTGGATACAGAGGAAATTTGAGTTCTTTCAAGTATAGTCAGGCTCTTCATTGACTACTATTACCATCTATTATTAATCGTATAAATTTTAAACCCAGCTTGCTTCAGTGAGTTCTAAAACACTTGGTTCAGGAAGATGGATAGCCTTGACTTTCAAACCTTTTTCTTTATTAAGGAGTCCCTTACCCATTTTGACACTCAAAGCCAAGAATTTTTTTTCTCTCTCTCTCTGGAATGAGCTCTGAGACAATAAGTGATATTGAATTGGTGGGGCTATTGGGGGAGGACAAAAAGGAAATGCAGGAGATAATCCCAGAGTGACATATTTCCAAATTTAATCCCACTACATGGATCTACCTTAGTTTTTATTCTAAAGTAGGTTTATAATTTTCTCCCACTATATGAAAATTATACACATTCATACAGAAGATTCAATCTTTTCCCATCAAAAATAAGTCATTCTGTATTGTTTTCCTAGACCACTGCTAAATGATTTGCTCTGTCTACCATTTGTGTTACCATGTACACCACATGCCTTAACTTTATATGGACAGTGTACACTGTATTTGCTATTTTGTGACCCGCTTCTTTTGTAAAAAATAATTTTATTAAATATTGAATTATACAAACTATATTTATAAAATATGTGTGAATGTAAAGATAATACAGTAAATATGCTAACCATCTACTTAAAGAAATGAAAAGTCTCTCTTAACCTCTCCCGTAAACCTGTGTCCTTCTTCTAATATTCTTTTCTTTACTCTCCCCAAAGGCAATTATTCTGAATATTGTATTTATTTTTTCCTTGTTTTTAGTTATAGCTTTTCTACACAAGTATATCCCTAATCAATAAGTTAACCAATAATTAAAAATAAATTTAGTTTTGCATTAAAAATTCTATAAATGAAATAATAGTTTACATACTTTTCTGTGACTTGGTTTATCACTTAACATTTTAATCCTAGATTCCTCTGTGCTGTGTGAACAGTGTATTTTATTAATTTCTACTACTGTATATTATTACACTGTGATACGTGCCATAATTTATTTACCTAGTTTGCTGTTGATGGATATTTAAGCTATTCTAATATTTTGCTTATACAAAAAGTACTTCTATGAAGGTCCTTGTACATATCTCTTAGTGTAATTCCAGTTTTTTAGGCTAGACAGTTCTGGAAAGAAAAACTCTTGGGTCATGTTATGGGAGATCAACATTTGGTCATCACTTTTTCACTTTGCCAGTGAAAGAAGTGTAAATGGTAGCTTATTTTGCATTTTCCTGAATACTAATAAAGTTGAACATCTTTCAGTATTTATTGACTATTCATATTTTTTCATCTGAAATAAAATATTCTAATTCATACTTGTCCAAATATTTTTCTGTTGGATTCTTTATCTTATTAATTCATAGGAATTTTAGAAACCTGTTTTCAATACAAATTCCTTATTGGTTATGTGGGTTGAAAATATCCTAATTTATGTTTTTGTATATTAGGACATGTGGAAAATTAGATGGTGTTTTGCTACCATAACACACTATTGAATATTTTATAGTATTTCTCTCCATTTAAAAAACTTGCATGGAGTAGGTTAAATACCCCAAATTCAATTATTGGGCCAAAAGTTAGGAATACCTTCATGGTGTGTAAATAAATGTTGTCAAATTACTTTCACAAAAGGTTGTACCAATTTGCTAGACAAGAAACAGTCGAAGATGTAACAGTTTCACTCTAATCAACCTTAGGTTTTGTCATTAAATATTTCTCACTAGTCCGATATGCAAAATGTTTCTCAACATTGCTTTAATTTACATTTCTTGATTGCTAGCATGGATGAACATTTTTCACAGTGTTCATTTAATAATAGTATTTTCACTTATGTAAATTGCATATTTCCCTTCCAGGTCTTTATTTTATGCTAGGCTAAGAATAATAAACACAGCTCTTGCAAACTAGAAGTAGACAGCGATCTGTTTCAAAAGGGTTAGAGAAGATTTTCAAAGTCTAAATGTCTTACATAAAACTACTTACCATAATTTTAACAAATGTGTAAAGAAATCATCTATGTATCTGGCATTGGGAATACAAAGCTAAAAAAGCTGGTTCTTGTTTTCAAGGAATTTAGTCTTTTCAGGGTAAAGCAGAGAACCAGGATGGAGAGGAGCTCCAGTGTGACTGGGTCCCTGAGGGGGTCTCTAACTCAGAGGAGAATTCTGAAAGGTTCCTGTGGGTGGTGCCCCTTGAATGAGATCTGGAAAATGAGTGTTAAGTAACTACAGCAGGTGCTGTGACCGAGCTGACTGCATGTGCAGAGGAGCCAAGGTGGGGAAGAGGTTTGCCCTTCCCTGTGATGAACTGGAGCTGGCGTTGGAGCAGCAGCCTAGAGACCATCTTAAGGAGTTTGAAGTCTATTCTTAAAACTCTAGAGAGCCTCCAGGGATTTTTACGCCAATCTAGAAAACTTCTCACAATGGCAGCATAGGATGGAGGGTAGGTGGCTCATGAAGAGATTACTGTAGAGACATTTAGAAGTATTCTAGAGAGAAGAGATGGGACAGTAGTGAAGGGAATAATGAAGAGATGATGAACTCAAAAGCTATTTGAAATATATCGATAGCTTTAAGAAAACCTGATGGAGAGCAGGATGACTGCTAGTGGGGGAGCATAGGGGGTGGAGGGATTGCCAAAAAAGGAAAAAAAGACTCATGGACATGGACAATAATGTGGTGACGGCTGGAGGTAGGAGGGTAAAGGGGGAATAAATGGTCATGGAAAAATACAAAAAAGATTAAACCAACCAACAAATAAATAAAATTTACATTAATTTCAAAAAAGAAAAAGGAAAGAAAACCCAAAACTTAGGTCAAATTTGCTGTGAGAAGAGAAGACAAGGAAAGGCCACTATTCTACCAGGGCAGGAGCGGCAATCTCAGGGCAGAGTCAGAGAGGGCAGAGTCAGACAAGACAAAATCAACCTGACTCTTTGTCTCCCTATCTGCAGCACCATCCTCAGGTGTTCACATGACTGCGAAAAGCCTCTGCTGCAGTCATGTGAACACCTCCCATAATTAGGTCCTAGTCTCCCTGTAACAAACAGCTGCCTCTGAGCCCGGGAGTGTATGTACTGCCTCTGTATGTCCTTGGAAGGACCGTGGTCTAGGAAAGCCCTTAAATCAGTGCAAGCCTATTGGGACCGGGAACTCCCGGGTCCTGGATGCCCAAGTGTGCTCTGGGAAGGGGAGCATCAGGCTCCGGTTACCCAATTACTAGGGGGCCTCAGAAACTCCCTGGTCTATGAAGAGAAGCAGGCTAAAGAGACCCCTTTTGCCAGGACTGAGGGCAGTGCAAGTGAAAATCTTGTCTCTGCAGAAGGGATCTCCTGGAAGGCATGTGCCTTTGAGACTTGAGGCTAAGCCTGTGTCATTTGGATTCTGGGTCAGCTTTAGTGGGTATTGTTGTCTCAACTGAATTTTAAACGGCTGGCGGAAACTTGTAGGAACAGGGAAGCTAAGAGACCTTTGCGAACTTGACAAGAACCCCATTTTTTGGAGATACTCAGAGGAGAGGATATTTATCCACTTTTATTCAAGTCCAGCTTCGGGTTGGGTTGCCTGAGAAACTATCTGCTATATAAAATTAATATTTATGTTAACAAAATCTTCTTTTCAAATTATTAATACCTCCTTTGGTTCTAAATGGTCATAAATGGCATTTTTATACTTGCTGAGTGTCAGTTTTCTCATCCTTAATAATGAAAATCTACTTACAAATTTGCAGGTTTAAAATTTCCAACAATACTCAATAAACATGTATTGAGTAACTACTGTGTATTGGGTTGGAATATATAATGGTAAAACCAGAAGAAAAAATGGTGTTTTGGAAGCTTAGGTTGTAGTAGGGGACAGAAAGTGAAAATGTAAAAAGTGAGCATGTAAAGTAATTTGAAAAATGATAAATGGTATATGAAAGAATAAAACTGGTAATGTGCTGGAGGGTGCCAGTAGAGTGGGTGAAGGCTTTTAGATGGGTCTCAGTTCCTAAAGATACTAAATGTGTGCTTTCAGCCATAGTGGTCATTCCCTCATAAAAATTACCCCTGACTTTGCTAAGTTCTTCTTTTGTTCTAAAAGTTCCATCATGTTTGCATTTCACATTTATTTAGATGATTATTTGATGCATGTCCTACCCTAGAGACTATGTTCTGTGAGAAGGAAGGTGGGGTCAATCTTTACTCTACTCCACATGCTCAAGATACATATGCGTGAATGGATACCCAGCAGTCTGCAAATGCTTAACAGGTCTGGAATTGTGCATATTTCTCTGATGTTTCAAGGTCAGAGTGTGCTTAATAAAGTGGGTACATGATAAATGTTTCATTGTATATTTTTGGTTGGAACTCAGGAAAAAGAAGAAACTAGCATAGAATGAGCAGTATTAAAAAGTGTAAATTCTATAACTTATCTTTGCCAAATTATTAGTGTTGTTAGGATTCAAAGACTGACTTACTAGTCTTTTCCTTTTAGAGGCTGTTAGATCTAAGAGGAAAAAAGAAATAGGGGATTATTGAGCTTAACCTGCCCCCTCAAAAAAAAAAACAAAAAAAAACCCAACAACGGATGAAACAAAGGGAAAAACAAGCGAGGAGCCTGACTGCTTAGGAGGAAGGTCAACCCTGGCCAGATCTTCTTTATACAACACAAACAAGTTCAAGGCTCTAATGGATATTTGTTAACTTTTCTGATTAACTCTGCTTTGCAACAAATAGATCAGAAATGAAGGTACAGGTAGAAAGATGGGACCACTTGTAGCTTCCTCCTTTTAGGCCTGGAAGATTCTCACTGATGGGGTATTCACTGCTTTCTAAGTTTCACATGCTACCTCTGAACACTACTATTAGTTCTTGTTCAGGTTGAGCCTAAGTCGTCTTTTTATAGCTGCTGCATATTCTTACTTCTCAATTTTTGGTGTCTTCAGCATAAACCTAATTTGTATACTACTGTATACAAATTTTAGTCGCGTCTCTCTGCTCCTTTTCTTTATCTAGTTCTTCTGCAGACCACCTTCTTTGTTCCCTCTGCAAATGCATGGTCTTAGCTATCTCTGTCCTTTATCTGTGATGCCTCTGAGTTCAGTATGGAGTGGGTCATGTTAAATATTATATTGCCATTAATGGCAAACAGTATTTTTGGAACTCACATCATACTCTAGACACCTATTGAGCTCAGTGCCAGATAAAACTCTTACATTAAAAAATTTTTTTTTTGCATGGAGCTATGTGACCCCATTCTGCCCTTGTACAGTCACTTGTTTAGTCTGTTGTTGTCCCTTGACTCCAAGCTGCTAAACATTTTAGATTTTCATTCTGTCATCCAAACTATCGATACTTACTGTTCTTCAGTTTTGCGCAATAGAAAGAACGGTTAAGAATGCCTCTCTGCTGGTTATCCAGTCACAGGTAAATCTGGATTCTGAAAAGACTGAACTCAAAGCCTATGGCTGACATTAGAAGGAACTTCCTCTCAGGTTGGCCTTAGTCTGTGAATTGGCATCCTCTTTAGCATAGTTATTTAATCTATTATGAATCTATCTTTTTATGCTGCCGCCAGGCCCAGTGGTTTTCAACTTTTGCAGCATATTACAATCAATGGAAGAGCTTTGAGAGATCCTGATGCTCAGTTCCCACCCCAGGTGAATTAAGTCACAACCTCTGGGGTGATAGTGAGGTGTTAGTGTTTTTTAAAGCTCTCCAGATGATTTTACAGTGCAACCAGGGTTGGGAGCAACTGATCTAACCCAATATTTCCCAACCTTTTCTGATGACAAGAATTTTCTGGGGGTCCATTTTGTAAGCACAAATCCCTTGTCCCACTTCCTGCATATGGAGCCAGAATCTCCTGGAAAGCTCCAGAAACTTAGGAGCACTGGTAGCTCATACTTACGACTCTTCTCTTGCAAAAGGATATGACCAGAAAAGTGGTCAAATCCCTGTTGAAATCCAGATATACTATTTTACCAGATTTCTCTGTAAAAGAATGGAAAGGGTCAGTATGGCTTATATACATATAATAAATTGTGCTTTTAATGTAAAGTATCTTACTTATGACAGCCTCTCAGATGAAGTCTATATTTATATTTTTTGTGTGTGAATCTTAAAACCAAGATGTATTGATTATCTCTTCTGGGCCAGGCCTGATGCCAGGCAGACAGATATTACTGTGAGAGGAAGGAAGTCGTAGTCCTTGAGCTTGTTATTTGTTCACAGCCTTGGGTCTGGTAGAGGAGACACAGGCACAGCACGAGCACCCTAAGTAAGTCCAACTTGTGCTGAGTGGAATGAGGAAAGAGAATGCTGAGATGGGAGCATTGGGGATGGTAGCAGTAAGGGGCTGATTTGAGGAAATGACGTTTCAATGATACATGAAGCCAGAGGAAGCAGCCCTAAAAGACGGGAGGGAGAGCCCTGCCAGACAGGAGGGCAGCGTCTGGAAAGCTCTGGAGAAAGAGACTGGAATGCTCGAGGGACAGAAAGAAGCCCAAGCAAGGTACGTGTGGAGAACGAGGTATGAGGAAATGTAGGAGCAGTTTTATTCCAAGTCAAATGAGGAAGCACTGAGTATTTTTAAGTGGGGTGGGTGGGTGGGTGAAATGCTTGTGAGGGAAATAACTGAGCAGGGACTGAGGGAAATTGGAAGAAGAGACACGAATTGGGATCTTTTCAGTGGCCCAGATAAGAGGTGATTGTGGCTTGGGCTGAAATGATAGAAGTGGTGAGAGCGAAAAGCAGGTGGATTTGGGAGGTAAAGAAAACACTTGGATGTAAGTGAGTTTAAAGGACAAGGAGGAATCAAGGATGAATGTTGGCTCTAAAAGATGACCGCCCTGATAAATCTTCTCTCCGTGTGTCGTGTATACGAATAACATTTTATCTGAAGAAAAAATGTTGAGATAAATAAATAAATGGTAATCAAAGGATGAATCAATAGATGCTGCTGAGCACAGCCTCTGGGCTAGCTGCTGTGGGACAGACTCATCTGAATGATAGGGGTTTGGGTTCCAAAGAGGAGTCAGGGTGGTTGGCTTCCTCTTCTGCCATAAGTTGTTGCATTGCCAGACATAATAAATATAAAATTAATTAGAGTACCTCGAATAACAAAATAAAATAGTAATCGTCTGAATGAGCATCACAGGTATATGATCTGTCCACTGTGTGATCACTTTCCTTTTCTGTAATGTGAGAACTGTGGACCAGATGATCTCTCAGTTGTCTTCCAGCTATGACATTCTGTATTTCTGCTGTCAGGCTGCAGGGACCAGACATTCTTGTGAGATCAAGTACAGGTCAAGGGCATTCTAAAGTCCAGTTAACCCTTGAACAACGTGAGGCTTACAGGCATCAGCTGCTCACACAGTCAAAAATCTGCCTGTAGCTTAAATTGGCTCTCTGAGTAAGTGGAGTCCCAAACTTGGATCAAAAATACACAAATGCCAAATGAGTGGGTCATATGGGAGTTTTCTTGGAAAATTCTGATGAATGAGAGGCTATGGAGTGGGATGGTCAAGTGAAATTTTGCTGGGGGCAGTGAGCAGATCGGTTTGGCAAAAGTAGAAGTTGTGGTCAGTTAGGGAACTGACTTCGAAGGTCAGCTTGCAAAGATGTGTTCAGACGGGATTGTGGAGTGTCTTAGGTACTGGCTGAGATGTGTCAGACTTTATTTTATGGTGAGTTGTGAGCAGCAAAACCGGAACTTAATGGCTTTGCCTTTACAAATCACCTTCTCTGTACACACAAAGCACAGTGGGATCTGGGAGTAAGTCAAGGCAGCAGTGACATCAGTGATCCACCTGGAAAGTGCTTGTCCTGTCCTCTGGGACTCCCCTTTGTTCCCTCTTTACCCAAGAACTAGAAGGAGTCTGTGGGAAACGGTCGGTGGATGCAGATTTGGGCTCCTTACTTTGCCACGTTCTGGTTCTAAGATCTTGGGCAGACTCTAGACTTCTCTGCATCTTACTTTTATGAACTTCTGACTGGGGCCCATGACACCTTCCTTATGGGGCTGTTGTAAAGATTACATGTGAGAATTTTAAGGTCTTTTGAACATTGACATTTGCATGTGCTCCAATACGATGTGTGTGCATGGAACAGATGACAGGGGTAGGGATGCTCAATCTATGAAAACTGCTCCAGGATTAGAGGCAAGATGGGGCACACGCTGGCCCGAAAGAGGGCCGGGGGTTTGCAACAGCTCACTTTCTCAACAGAACTGTCTGAGGCTGTCTTTCAGCAAGTGTTGTTCCATTTCACTGAGCCTCATGGGTTTACGCTACAAGCTGACTGATTAGTCAGGACATTTTACTACAAAGCTTTAGAGTGGTGCTTGTCAATTGATAGGCATGGTGGGAAAATAAAAACCTGCCGGAGGAGTGAGCAACCTGAGATTTGATATATTCGTTCGATCTGTATCCTCCCACTTCTCATGCAGGAAAGCCATTGATGAAATGATGCCTTTTTTTTTTTTTTTTGGTCGAATTGCATTGCTTTGGTGGGCTGCAGAAGCAGGAAAGTTGAAAACCACTGCTGTGGAGAATGAACAGTGGTATCCTATAAACTGCCAGCAAGATTCATAAGGTAACCTAAGACCCACAGCTTCATGGTTGTTTTCTACTATTTCAGAAAGAGTGAGCTCATGGCTAAGAGTCATTGTGGATTAAGAAATGCTCAGATGGCTAAAGTTATGACTACTAAAAGTCAAATAGGTTGTTTCAGTTGAGGGCTGGGACAAGTCTTGGCCCCTGTCTCTGAATTCTCCCATGTACTGTTTCATTCTTAGTCTTTGAGCTGCTGCATTCAAGTCTCAGCCTCTGGTCTTTCATCATGATTTTGGTCAGAGGCAGTGACAGTTTATAGTGATTACAGATTTATTTTTAAAAGACGACCCACTGAGTCTTTTTTCTTTATGAATAGCAGCTTTAAAAAGAACACTAGAAAAAGTTTCTAAGTCAAGCTTGGTATAATACCGAGCATTAAGTTTAAATTTGGAAGTGATGCAAGGAGTAAGGCTCACCCCATTTTCCATGTGTTTTTAGTTATTATACTCTTTAGTACAGTGTAATTTATATAAGCTTAATCAAATTTATTGTCTTTGACAAAAGACAAATGCTTAGAATATTAAATTATTTTTTTAAGATGAAGAACATAATTAATTTTTCTAAACTTGTCTAGAAATGCTTAGTGGTCATTTCTGCCATTTAGATTTATTTAAACATATGTAAATTTGGCATTTTGAGCAGCAATTAATAAAGTTGCTGTAATTTTAATCTTGTATTTTCTCTTCCTCTCTGGCTTTTTGGAAAGGTACAAAGCTAAGCATTTAAATCACTGTTTCCGCTTTTAAAGACTTTGGCTAGTGCTTTCTGGGACAATAAAATAGATGCTATAAAAACAATCTCATTAAGGATGTTTTAAAGGTACAGGTTTCATTATATTAAAGTGTAAATGTGTTATTTTAACCATAATGGCAATTAATAATCTTTCTCTAATTGTAAATGAAATTGTGATTTTAATGATCTAATTTCTAAATATTCCTTATCTTAGTGCTCCTTAAACTTATGCATGCATTCTTTTTCTTTTGCATTTATTTTCCCTGTAGCGTTTGTTTATAGCAAATAAATTTTAGTCTTTGAGCAACTACCTAACTGATTTTGGATAGGTTATTTTGAAGCTCTTTGGGCCTCATTTTCTTCATCTGTAAAATAAAGACACTGATAGGGGAAATATGTAAGATACCTTCTAGCTTCACAATTGTTACTCAAAGATCTCTCACTTTTGAACACACATGACAATTCTCTTGACCCCTTTTGGGGTATTTATCTATTAAGCATCCCATATGATTTATTTATGTAGGCATCTTATCTTACCTATTTTCCAAGGTCTGTGAAGGTAGATCCTTGATTTCCTAACTTTTTAAAAAATTGCTCTGAGCATTTAGAAGAAAACCCCACACGAATAGAAACGCTCCAAGATTCTAGTTCTCTCCTCTGGACATGCACTGCGTTGAGTGGGGCATGCCCATGTGACTTACTTTGATAATGAGGTGACTAAATCCTTTGTTATTGCATCATAATAAATTCCTTGGAGTAAAATTAGGGCATTATCAAAGGTTTTCAGCTTTTTTCTTTCTTTAATAGTTTATTTTTTTATTGTATTTTTTCCATTACCATTTATCCCTTTTAAGCCCTATTCCACCTCCCCCTGCACTCACCACACTGTTGGCGTGTGCATGGGTTATTTTCCTTTTTTGCTCTAGCTCTCCATCCCCCTTCCTCCCAGAGCTGTCAGCCTGCTGATTAGGATTAGATCTATTAAGATCTGTGTATATGGTAGAATGTTATAGTGTATTAAAAATGATGTAAAAACTTATCATGACAAACTATAAAGTAAAAATTAAAGTGATTATCAAACAAACCATGCACTATTATGCCAATGTTTTAAAAATCAAAATACATTAAGCATAAATATTGAACTTTAGTAAACATATGCACACCTAGTGACATAAAAAAAAATGCAAACAATGAAGTGCCAATCCTCGGTGGACACGTTAAACAGCTGACACGTGACTCCTTTGGCTCTCTCCTCCGGCTGGCTAGCGGAAGTCTTAGTTGAGGTGATGAAGTCATAAACTGGTGGAATCTGTATCAGTGAATCCTTGGATGACAAAAATGAGCAGAATTCCTGCTAGCTCCCACTATCAACAGGGTCTGGTGTGGGTATAGTTAAACAGGTGGCAAACAGCAGAAATAATAGAAATAATGCTTTACTTTCGTCATTTTTTGTTGCCACAATATATCATTGGCCTATTCTGATAATTTGAAGTTGTAAATAGAATGAAAATAATTTTGGACTTTATTAAAGTTTAAGATAAACACTGTAAATTGAAATGTTTTATATTTTATTATGAAACTTGAATATGCTTTGTGAAAAGCTTAATCCAAGTACTTGAGTAATATTCAGCTCAACTTTCACATATTGTTTTCATGGAGTGAGAAGTAGTACCACTTTTGATATAGCTACGAAGTAAATTATGAAAGAAACATTTTTAGAACTGTGTTACAGTAGAGATAATGGAAATTCTCTGGTGGTGTGAATGCTTGTTGGATATGTTTTTCATTCAAGTTCCCAATTCCTACATAAGAACCAGGCTCAATCACCTCCTCAACTTATTGTAATATTTATTTATCACTAGTGATTTTCAAGTCATTATTATTAATTTTAATAGAAAATAGGTTTCAGCATGTGTAAACAGACTGCACTGGAATCTTCTCTTGTTTTAATTTCAGATTTTTTTCAGTGTTTCCCTCACAAAGAAAAATATATTATAGAAACTAAAAAAACGTCGTCTAAAAGCCCTTTTCGTGCCACTACTACTTGGTGTAGGAACACCATAAGACACAGTAGTTACCAGCACAGACTTCAGGGCTATATGCCCGGGTTGAAATCCTAGCTCTACTAGTAATGAGTCTTACTATCTTGGGCAAGTTACCTATTGTCTTTGTGCCTCAGTTTTCACACCTGCTAGATGGTGATAGTACTCTGAAATCAGAGGACTTTATGAATATTACTCTAAACAGTATCTGCCACGTGCTGAGTACTCAGGAATTGTTGCTTACTCTGTCTCTTAAGAGGATTCTTCTATTATTGAAATTTGTCAACAAATTGTCACTTATCTTACTTTATGCTATTTGGATTTTTTTAGTATAGATTTTATTCTTTCACCCCTTTTTCCTTTGTCACATTTTATTGTCATGCCAGTGCTTAATCGTGCATGCAGATTATAAATTATATTTTAAATTTTTTTGTTATCCAGGGATCTGTGAGGTTAGTTACCTCTAAATGATTATTACTATGACTAACTTCCTTGATAATACTATAAATCTATAAAGCCAAACCATGTTTCTAGAATCATAAAATTTATTTCTGATCTGAAGTGTATAATATAGATGAAACATTAGGCAAAATGAAAAGCTATGTCAACAAAGTCTTATTAAAGCGTTCAGCTCTGGGTAGGTGCTGTGGGAAATAAACTAGATACACTGACAGGGCTCCTAAATGTCTAACCACTTATACTGTGTAACTAGAGCTGATATAAAATAATATTGAATGTCAACTGGAGTTGAAAAGAAAAAAGACAGGACTCCTGACCTCTAGGAATTGTAGCATAGTTGAAGAATTATGAATAAGAAACTTGGAGCAAACAGAGACCCATGCAAGATAGTTAAGAAACAAATCATTGCTCTTATATAAGTGACAGAGAAATTTTGAGAAGGGAAGCATCACTCTAGGCTGAAGAATTCAAAGAAGCTACAAGAAGGAGCTGTAATGTAGATATTTCAGATAATCTATTCAAATTTAGCTTGAACTCATATGCACTGTTTCTATAATAGGAAAAGTAATGGAGCTTAAGGTACAGCTGCCTGGCACAGCACAGAGTAAACACATCTTTAGGGGTCTTCTTTGTTCTAATACAGAAGTGATGGGAATCAATGGAATGGGGTGTGGGCAGTGTTTGGGAGTGGAAATATTATGGATTGTACAGGGTGGGAGGTGGTGGGATCAGGTCTGGGTAGAGGGGCCAGATCACTTTAGAAAGCTTGTGGGAGGTTGGGTGGTCATCATGGAGCTGGGACGGAGGAAACTACAGCTCTTAGGTAAATCATATTGTGGGATGGCTGGTCTGTAGTCTTACAACTTTTCCGAATACCATCTTCATGATAAATAGAGAAGATTGAACTATGGATCGGATTGCTAACATAATTTGGAGTGTAATGATTGTGCCTTAAATCCTAAAATGGCATTTTAATGTGGAAATATGTTTTTTACATATGTCTTAAAATATGTATGACTATTTGAGAAATAAATTATGGTAGCCTTGTATTAGTAGCTGGTGAATTCTGGCTCTCTCTGGTTGAGCGGATACTATGGGCAGTAATGAGGCATAAAGATTTGTGCTCTGGAAACATTAATCCGACAGTGTTTTCAAAAGGCTCGTGAAAGAGAGAGAGAGGAGTGTCAAGAAGAAGAGCCCAGGCAGCTGGGAGGCAGGGGTGGGGTGGGGGGTGAGGTGGCGGTGTGCATGGAGAGGGTGTAGCAAATCAAAGATACTCCAAATAGTGAATCAGCAAAGCTATTTTTGTCAAACATTTCTATTTCTCTGCTTACTTTAATGAGGAAAACTTTTTCTCTGAAGATAAGATCTGAAAAGGAGAATGACATTTGCATTAGGCATGTAATAGGCTTAACCCGGGAAGGAGGGGGTGGAAGGCAAAGGGAGAATAAAAGAAAGTAATAGAAAAGGAACTTAACTTTCCCTGTTTCCCAGGTGGGAGGTCTCTTGAGATGCGGCCCCAGGGTGACTCATGCCACCACCACCACTGCCGCTGCCGCACTCCGTCTGTGCAAAGCTCACTGGACAGTTTGAAAGAGGATCCCAGTAGAGTCACTATTGCAAGAAGTTGTGAGAGCTGTCGTGAAATTTCCTCTTTGTCTGACATAAGAAAGAGCAGTTTGAACATATTTCCCATTAGTAGTGTTTGAGCAAAACTAAAAATGACTTCACAGATTAGTGGGATATTTATAGGACAGTCTCTTTTTTAAAGTTCTTGCCGTCTAACAAAGTAAGCAATCTGATGGTCAGGATGATATTCACGCATATATTATTTGTTCAAATATAACAAATAAAGTGGCCAACTGATAGGTTTTTTCTTGATCTTTATTTCCCACTAACCTCTCAGAAATAGTTGTAGGTGTAATAAATATGGGAGAGCTGCTTTCGTTCCTAGTTTTCTGTATACCCTGGCCCTTGGAATGTAGGCAAATGGCAAATTTTGAGACCAAATTACCTCAACAGCATGAGCTCTGATTTTTGCTACACTCTGCATGAGAAAGTGCTAAGTGGAGGTTGATGGGAAAGTGGGTGATTTGTAACTTTTCAAATAGGCTCATTAAGCACAACATCAACTCGAGTCTGCACGTTTTGTTCCTGTGTGGCTGGGCTGCTAATTATTCCTGCTGACTGAATCAGGTAAAAGAGAGCAGTGCAGCAAGTCAGAACTTGGGAAGTTCCTAGAAAAAGCTGCTGATAATATCAATTCATACCTATTAACGATTTACCCTTAACTCTCTTGTTAGCCTATTGTAAGCTTGCAACATTACATCTCCTTGATCAAAAGTGGTCAAGTGCCCTTATAACAGGACATTACACTCCAGTGAATGAGAATGAAGCTATGCAGACACTCTGATAGCAGTTTGGTTGGAATAAAAACTTTGAATCAAAAACTGAGAAAACTCCCATTTGAGTTGGTTGAGTTAGTGCTAACAATGGTAAGCTTGTCATCTATTGATCCTTTACTGTGTATCAGGCACTGTGGTAACATTTACCTTTCATTCTTTTTTAATCTCCATAATGACCCTTTAGGATAGGTATTACTGTTTTTCTCAGTTTACAGAGGAAGACACTGATGACTATAGAAGTGGGGGCTTTGTCGAGAATTTTTGGCATCCTAGTAAGTGGTAGTACCAATATCACTTTTATTATATAGTATTGCTGATAGCTTTGTCCATTACCTGTCCATTCAGTCTGCCCAATATTTGGGAAGTAGAAATGCCTGCTCATAAGTATCTTTTGATTTAACCTAGCCGCTAATGTATTACCCCTTTGACCTTCACCAAAGTGACACCTTGGATGCAACAGTGCATGAAACTCTACTCACATATGCACAGATAGCCATTTCTTTGATGTCATTGAGAGATATTTATTTTATGGTCAAAAGCAGTGACTCATAAAGAACGTCACTGGATGTCCATTCATTTTTTTAGATTCCACAATGCCTGGTGTCCCACTGCTGAGCGGCAGGAGCTCTGTCAGTCCCCTGTTCTGGAGTTCTGAGCAGGAGTGTGGTCTCTTTTGTTTTAAACCCTGTAGGAGAAGGGGTCAGAGGATGTGGAAGTAGAGGATGATGGGAATTAAAGAGAAATGCCCTGACTATGAGGAGAACTGACTTGCAGGGGGAACTTGGGGAAAGATGAGACTGAAAGACAGGTGGGTATCAACCAAAAACCATTTTGTCTAAAAATCATGGTAAAAGCTCTTCTCTCTGCTTCAGAATGGAGGAACTTTGAAGAGGTGGGGGAGTTTCTGATCTTTCTGAGTTTGAAGGGTGAAACATTGACCCCAAAAAGTGGATCAATCAAATTGACCCTAATCTCATCATGCTGAATGAATACATTTCCTTTCTAGGGAATGAAAACCAGGTAAACCCTGCTAAGGAGTGTGGGGCTTGGAGGGCTTGAGGTGGAAGTTAACATAAGCTTAGCCATGCTTTTTCATGTGCACCAGTGTTAATGCCAGCCCTCTTAGAGACGAGGATGTCAGAGACCCATACAAGTATCACTTAGTTACACACTTATCCTGGTGCTTTCTCACCAGTGAGGGCTCCCAGGGGGTGTTTTCATCACAACTGATTATTTCAAAGAAATGTGATAGAAATGGTCATTGGTTTCAATCAGGGAACTATTTGCAGTAATTATATCTTCTTATTAAACTTGTGATAGGCATCAGAGACACAAATTTCCTGTGCTTAATAGCTACAAAGGATCTTTGCTAATAAGCCTTTACTTTGATAAGTTTCTATTTTAGTGAGAATAAGGGAACATGGGCAAACCTCTACCCTGAGAGATTTAGGAAATAGCTGAGTTAACTCATTATTTAAATAGGACAGGGTCTCGGATATCTTATTTTTTGATGGCAGACAGAGGGGATGGAGGATTTGAGAAAAGCACGGGAAAGAAATCTGTAATTTTGTGGATGAGCTTATACCAAGAACAACAGTAGACTTCGTAATGAAAGTCAGAAATATTAACCAAGTGAACACAAGGAAGGCCAGTTTGTTTGTATTTTTGGTGAGTACCATTAGGTTCTACAGTGTTATTTCTTCCACACTACTGCGTATTTTGTCTGTTCAAATAGCTCCCTTTGGAGTTAATGAAACATTTGGTTGTATTGTAACTCATATGTTTCCCAAACATGAAAAGGCATGAGTGAATAGTGAGATAGCTAAGCAGAGGAAGAATGTATCTTGAAATTGAACTGCAATTGTAAATATTGTTTGGCATGATCAAAACTTCCATAAAACAGCAATTAATTTCATATAATTACTACCTGGAAGCTACATAATTGTGTGTTTCCCTCTAGAGTCACCTTGCCTCTGTGCAGAGTATTGAATAGGTCATGCAGCTAACCTACAAGGGAGGGCACTTAGGTGGAGTTGAGAACTGTAGCCATTTGACATTCTAAATTGCAATATGTGAGGCCACTGAAATATTTAATCACATTAATAATTATATCTTTGGAATTAAATCCAATAAAAGAAAAAAATGAGTTCTGGGGTTAGAGATGAGCCTCCCTTTTTAGAACATAAAGAAGACGCATATGTGCAATACAGAGGGCCGTTTGGGGCTGTGGAACAGTTTTCCATCCACCTTGAAACTGGGGGAAGACCGGACTTGGATGCTTTCCATAGGGACCTTGCCCAGCAAGAATGGCCATTATTCTCAGCAGCATAGTGGTCAAGGCTGAGTCTCTGGGGTCAGGTCCTTTGGGTCTAAAACTGCTCTGTCACTTATTTCCTGAACAAGCAACCTCTTTTTTGATTGTAGTTTCATCAACTGTAAAATGGGAATAAAAAATACCTAACTGGAAGGCTGGTAGGGGCTTTTATGAACTACAATGTGTAAAATGCTTAGCATAACATTTGGCAAATATTTAATAACTGTTTTTTTATTATGTTCAGTTTTGCGATGGCAATTTCTTCCCAGGACATATACTAAAATATACAAATTGACTCCCCAGATTTTGTTTCAGTTGTGCTGGTTCATTCTCTATCAAAGAGATTTGATGCGGACCTGGCTCGAGGGGTCTGAGACATTGTGGATGAGATACGAGAAATTCACACGGACTACCGAGTCCTGTGGAGGAAAAGGGGTGGTATGGCTTCTCTCTCAAGAGGAGAAAAAGCCTTGGCCCTTGCCCTGACAAACCTTTATTGCTTTTCTGTGCTTTTTGCATAATGGTCCTCATTTACTATGCACTGGTTCGTTTTAGGTGGTTGCCTTTTACAGAAAACAAAGGAGATGATGCTGCTAATCACATCAGAGAAGAAGGATATTTGCAAATGCAAAGGGAAAAGTGGTTGAACTGGTTATACTCCATACTGGGGAGGTTTAGCACAGATTCTAGGAAGTTACAGTAAGTACTTGCTGCCTCAATTCAGGGTGAGGGAGTTTTAGCAAAAAGCAAGTCTCAAAGCGGCCGAGATACAATGCAGGCCTGATTCCCCACGGGAGAACCTATCCATGGGCGTGGGTCCTGTGCATCTCCGAGTGAGAGCTGGGCCCACACCACGCAGAATGGTCTCCTATAGAGATTTAGTCTGAATTAGCCAATATGTATTATGATGATACTTAACTAGAGTGGCATATGTTTTAAAAGCAGTTCTATCTTTGCCTTTTTTGATAATTTAAAAAATAACTAGTACACTTATTATGTCTACCATAAAATTGCATTAAGAGGCTCCATTTAAAAAATATGAAGTAACGGTCTTTTTTTTCTCATCAGAAAAATTTTAAAGTCTTTTCAAAGATCTCTTTGTCTAATTTTATGTGCAAGATCACATTCGAGTGGTTCTGATTTAATTCTCTTATCTTTTAAAAGGCAATATTCTACATTCTTTAAAGTATGTATTTTATTGGACATTTTCACCCACATTTAATTACAATTTTTTTTAAAATAATTTTTGGTTTTCTCAAGCCTATATTTTATTTGTGGGGCAAATGGATTATAGGCTAATCTCCTGGCTATCACTATTAAATACTTCATTGCCTTATAAGACAGTTTGAAATTAGAACAGGACTGTAAGTCCTGGACTCTCTAGTCTAGACAAAATTAAATGTCATGAACTTAATATGCATTTTTAGTTACTGGTGCCTTGCACAAATCCTATGTCTAACATTATATCCAGAATTGATGTAGGTATGAACATTCTCCTGTAGATCAGAGAACAATTAATTCACAGGGGCATAGAGTAAGGCTGTATTCTGCCCCCTCCTTTATTATTTAAAAGTTACTTATACATTATTCGAATTTTGGATGGTATGGAAACATGACCCTTCATTATAAAAAAGTTTTTTTATGTTAATTGTTGTTCAAGTACAGTTTTCTGTCTTTTACTCCCATCCCAGCCCACCCACCCAGCCCTTCCCCCCTCCCTTCATTTCCATCCCCCCTAGTTTTTGTCCATGTGTCTTACACTTGTTCCTGTAAACCCTTCCCCTTTTCCCCTGAAATTCCCTCCCCTCTCTCCTCTGGACACTGTCAGCCTATTCTCTATTTCAGTGTTTTTGGTTCTATTTTGCTTATTTGCTTGCTTTGTTGTTTAGGTTCCTATTAAAGGTGAGATCATATAGTATTTGTCTTTCACCACCTGGCTTATTTTGCTTAGCATAATGCTTTCCAGTTTCACCCATGCTGTTGCAGAGGGTAGGAGCTCTTTCTTTCTTTCTGTTGCATAGAATTCCATTGTGTAAATGTACCAGTTTTTTTTATCCATTCATTTACTGCTGGGCACCTAGGTTGCTTCCAGCACTTGGCTATTGTAAATTGTGCTGCTATCAACATTGGGGTGCACAGGTTCTTTTGGATTGGTGTTTCAGGGTTCTTAGGGTATAATCCTAGCAGTGGAATTGCTGGGTCAAAAGGCAGATCCATTTTCAGTTTTCTGAGAAAATTCCATGCTGTTTTCCATAGTGGTTGTACTGGTCTGCAGTCCCACCAACAGTGCACTGGGGTTCCCTTTTCTCCACAACCTCTCCAACACTTGTTGTTTGATGCTTTGTTTATGGTGGCCATTATGACCAGTGTGAAGTGGTATCTCATTGTGAAATGAATCTGGCAAAACAGTGGGGTAAAAGTCAATACCCAGAAATCAAAGGTAGCTTTGTATACTAACAATGAAATAGCAGAAGCAGAAATCAAGAAAATCTCATTCGATATAGCAAAAAGAAAAATAAAATACCTAGGAATAAACCTAACCAAGGAGGTAAAAGACATGTATGTAGAAAACTACACAACACTGAAGAAAGAAATCAAGGAAGACACAAACAAATGGAAATGTATACCATGTTCATGGATTGGAAGAACTGACATCATCAAAATGTCCATACTACCCAAAGCAATTTACAGATTCAATGCAATACCTACTAAAGTACCAATGGCATATTTCACAGACATAGAACAAACACTTCAAAAATTTATATGAAACCATAAGCAACCCTGAATAGCTGCTGCAATTTTGAGAAAGAAGAGAAAAGTAGGAGGGATCACAATACCTGATACCAAACTGTATTACAAGGCTACTGTAATCAAAACAGACTGGTACTGGTGTAAAAACAGACACATGGACTAGTGGAACAGAACAGAGCCAAGAAATAAACTCAAGTCTCTACAGTCAATTAATATTTGACAAAGGGGGCAGCCACATAAAATGGAGTAAAAATAGCCTCTTCAACAAATGGTGTTGGGAGATCTGGACAGCTACATGCAAAAAAATAAAACTCAAGCACCAACTTACACCATGCACAAAATAAAGTCAAGGTTGATAAAAGACTTAAATATAAGCCATAACACCATTAAAGTCCTAGAGGATAAGATAGGCAGGAAAATCTCAGATATTTCACACAGTAACATTTTTACTGATATGTCCCCTAGAGCAAGGGACATAAAGTAATGAATAAACAAATGGGATCTCATCAAAATAAAAAGCTTCTGCACAGCTAAAGAAAACAGTATTAAAATAAGAGAACCAACTCTATGGGAAAACATATTTGCCAATGATACCTCAGACAAGGGTTTAATCTGCAAAATATATAAAGAACTTACATGACTCCACTCTAAGAAGACAAGCAACCCAATTATAAAAAAGTTTTTATGCAGATGGTGTGGTTTAATTGTCATGTGCCAAGAGAGGCCTCAATATATGACTGGTTCTAGTTACTCGCTGTTTCTAAAGGAATAACATACATCCCACTGTCCTATTTTCTGGGATCTAAGAATCCATTAGTCATAAATTTCACCAATGATTTAACAACAGGTATTACACATAAATACTGTGTTTGGTGTTCCAACAAATAAAAGACCTTCTCATTTCAGAAACATTAACATGTGAGAAATTATGCAAGTTTATTTTACAAATGAGCAGATGGGGCTTGAGGAATTCTTGAAGGGCCCTGGGAATGCTGCTTGATGGGCCCATGTCTGGATGCCGTCTTCGACCTGGCAAGTACCTACGTGGATGCTTCTCTCCTGAAATGACCACCAAGGATACAATCTCTGGAAGAGGAATCTGGACACAAACTTGTATTAAATGTTGGAGTTTTTTAATAGGGTCAGGGGGCATTGCACATCTCCCAGGGAACCTGAGGGGAGGCATACCAATGCCGCATAGTAATCCAAATTATAAAAGTCTTACATTCCAGTTTGAATAAACACCAAATTAACAAATAAAAAACAGTGGACTAACATAAACTCTGAAAAATAAATTTTTATGAGTCTTAATTGACTCCTAAAGTCAATTAAGGAATATTCATAGAGGAAAATGTGGTAGAAATACATACATGAAAGATAAAATATTTACAAGGCTAGGTAAAAAGCTGAAAAATGTTGAGTAATATTTATAAGAAAGAAAAGATATTGTACTAGAGCAGAGAAACATATAAGGTTTAGTGCTTAAAAATAAAATACAAGACAGTGATTTTAGAAGAGTGCAAATAATTTAGTAAGAAAAGATTCCAAAGAGAAATATTCATATTTGAGAGATCACAAAAGTAAGATAAATTGGAGTTAGCCAAATAAATCAAAAGCTGCCTGAGACTATCTTGTACAGTCATGAAGACCCCTGTTTCTATTAGTGATACTGTAATGAGAGAAATGACATGGAAATTAGGTGAGCAGTCATTAGGTGTGAAAGCACATAAAACCAAGTTAGCTCTACCTTCGGGGAAAATTTGACACTTGGTTTGGGGCAAAGGGCACAATTTCCAGGTCACCATACTGTGGAGACTACGATTTGTTCTCCCAGGGCTATGTACAGTGCTCGTGTTGTAGGGATTTGTGTCAAGTTGTTGCCTTGATGAGTTTTCTTGCCACGAATATCCATTAAGGCCAGCTGAACCCATGCAAAGAGATTAGTGTAGGCATAAGTGAAGGAAAATAGCCAGACCTCCTTCATTCCAAAGCACAACTCCTCACACTCTGGAAAATTATTTTCACTAAGTTATGTTTTGACATTCTGTCCTTGGTTTACACTGAAGGAGTGTATATTTATACTATAAAAAACCTTAAAAAATCCATTGATGTACATAATGTAGGAATGCTACTTCATTGTTTTTTATATCCCTATTGTCCCCTGTTTTAGGGCTTCTGGAAAATTCTTCTTGAATTCTTTTTCTTACATGACTGAAAAATGTCATATTCAATTTTATTTCTTAATTCATTAGAAGCTACCCAGATGTTTAGAGACAAAATTTTAGCTTAATTCTAATAATAGCATAGAACATATACAAGTCTATACTTTTCCTTTTGGTCTTGATATTCTCCTTTTTTATTGATACATAATTGATATACAACATTATATTATTTTCAGGCATGCAACATAATGATTCAATATTTGTATAAATTGTGAAATGATCACTGCAGTAAGTCTAATTAACATTCATTGCTACACATAGTTACAATTCTGTTCTTGTGATGAGAACTTTTAAGATTTACTCTCTTAGCAGCTTTTAAATATACAATACAGTCCTGGCTGGTGTAGCTCAGTGGATTGAGTGTGGGTCTGAGAACCAAAGGATTGAGGTTCGATTCCCAGTCAGGGCACATGCCTGGACTGCAGGCCAGTTCCCAGCAGGGGACGCATGAGAGGCAACCATACATTGATGTTTCTCTCCCTCTCTCCTTCCTTTCCCCTCTAAAAGATAAATACATAAAATCTTAAAAATAAAATAAAATATTAAAAAATAAAATAAATATACAATACAGCCCTGGCTGGTGTAGCTTAGTGGATTGAGCGCGGGCCTGCAAACCACACGATTGTGGTTCAATTCCCAGTCAGGGCACATGCCTGGGTTGCAGACCAGTTCCCAGCAGGGAACTCATGAGAGGTAACCATACATTGATATTTCTCTCCTTCTTTCCTTCTTTTCATCTCTAAAGATAAATAAATAAAATTAAAAAAATACAATACAGTATTATTAACTGTAGTCATTATGTTGTATATTTCATCCCCAGACCCTGAATTTCATTTATTTTTATTTTAGTGTTGAGTAATCCTATGAATGTTTTTAAATTATCTGTGTAACAAAGCTCATTATAAATGAGTATGCACAATATAAAATTTGTAGGAAATTAAATAATCTTGGTTTTGCCTTTTAATCTCATTTTTGTTTGGTAGTGTGATCTAATATGGTGAATTTTCAATGTGATAATTATAAAAAATTCTTGTGTGTTTGAAAAGTGGGAAGTGGGATTTGTTAGAAAAGCTAGTGGAAAATAATGTCTGATTGTTGGACTGGATAAAATTTTGGTAATCTTGTACAATTTCAGTGTTGTTCATGGGATTATGTAGTTGATTACTTTTGTATCTTGTTTCTCTTGGACTTTAAAAGTGTTTTCTCTAGCTATGCAGCATGTTATTTTTTGTTGATATAATTCCTTCTATGAGTTAATCTCTTCTTTCTTATACGAAATGGAACTTCTAGCTAAGATCTCAAGGGAAAACATTGGTGAATTATGAAAGAAGGATGAATCATGAAGAAGGAAATGTACATATTTCTGATCAGCTCGGGAAAGTAATATTGCAATAAGTAGGAAGGTCCTGAATAAAAAAAATCACACATATTACATGCACAATTTTCAGTTAATGGCTTTATGGGGTTAATTCTAAGAGAATTAAATGGACCTTTGGAAACAGACAAAGTTGAATCCTGATTCCTCCACTTAGTAGCTTTGTAACTTTGGTCAAGTTCCTTGACATCTCTATTCATCAGTTTCCTCATCTGTAAACTGGAGATCATGTTAGCAACTATTTCATATTTGTCATATATGGTCTTTGTTATTTTGAGATTCTTTTTATTCTGTGACCACAATAAAAACACTTGTTAAGAATTTTTATCATGAATAGATGGTGAATTTTGTCAAATTCTTTTAATGCATTTATTGAGATAATCATATGATTCTTTTCTTTAATTCTGTTAAATAATATATAACATTAATTGATTTACATATGTGAACCAGTTTGAATCTAGGGGTGAATCCCACTTGATCATGCTGAACAATCCTTTTAATGTATCGCTGAATTTCGTTTGCTAGTCTTTATTGAGAATTCTTGCATCTATATCCACAGGAATATTAATTTCTCATTATCTTTTTTAGTAGTATCCTTTTCTGGTCTTGGTATCAGGATAATGCTGCCCTCATAAAATGAGTTGGGAGTGTTCCCTCCTCCTCAGTTTTCTGGAAGAGTTTGAGAAAGGTTGGTGATAAATATTTAAATGCTAGGTAAGATTCACCATAAAGCCCTAGGCTTTCCTCATTGGGAGATTTTTGATTACTGATTCAATTTCCTTGCTAGTAATAAGTCTATTCAGATTTCTTTTATTTCTTCCTGATTCAGTCTTGGTGAACTGTATGTTTCTAAGCATTTTTCCATTTCCTTTAGGATGTCCAGTTGTTGGCAAATAGTTACCATATAGTCTTTTATGATTCTTTGAATTTCTGTGGTTTCAGTTGTAATGGCTCCTTTTTTTGTGATGAGAATTTGGTTAGTGAAAAATGATAGCCTACTGGTGTTTTTATTTGTATTCTAAAACAATGAGTGAAACTGAGCATCTTAAAACAGGTTTATTGGCTATTTGTGATTCTTTTTTCTTTTAACCTGCCAGATGAATTCATTGTCCAGTGTTCTATTGGATTTTCAGTGTTTTTCTTATTGATTTTAAAATCAATAATGTATTTAGGTCTCTGTTGCAAAATTTGTTTCCTAGTTTGTTGTTTACAGGGAGGTCAGCTGTTTAATGATTATTTGATTATTTGAAGCAACATGCTCTCATAGAAAGAGCTCTAGATCCTAGGGTAGGAATACATGGGTTTCAGCTCTGGCTCTGTCTCTTACCTGTTTCATGATTTTGGTTTTCCCATCTGAAAAACGGGAACACTTACACCTGACTGTGACAGCTATGCAAAGACTAAATGTGATAATGTACATGAAAGCATTTAATAAACTCTAAAATGTGTTATGGGTGTAAAGGGTTATTTTTATTGTATCTATGGGATGATTCATTGGAGGGAAAGAAAAAATTTTTTTCTTACGTCCTTAAACTCTGGTTGCTTATTTCCTAGGTCCAATGCCTACCTGTTTACACATGACAAATTTAAAAGTATTGATTTCAGGTTACAGAGAAGTTTTATCAAGTCCTTTCCACTCTGCACTGGTCAGGTCTCATCTGGAGAATTGAGCTCATTTCTGGGGACTGTAATTTAATGAGAGTGTTGTTGTTTTGGAGAGCTGGATAAGTAGGTGCCAGGAAGAAATGGGTCTGGAAATCCTATTATAAAGAATTCACGGACACAGACAACATTGTGGTGATTTTGTCGGGGAGTGGGGTTGGTGAAGCTGGAAGAAGGTATAGGGAGGATAAGTGGTGATGGAACAACCCCCAAACATTGAAAAATGGCACTAAATACATATATATTAATAATAAAAAGGATTAGAAAGCATCTTAGAAGATAAGTTACAGGATTAATATTTTTTCTTTAATATTTGAAAGACTGTTTATGGGACAGGGAGTAGATTTGTTTTTTATTATCCTACAGAAATGGTCTATTACTTTGAGTCAGAACTTGGGATCTCTGTAAGGAAGACCTTTCTAACAATTCTCGCTGTTTGACAATGAAACAAACTATCTCAAAATAGTGATCTGTTTATTACTAGATGTATTCAAGCAGAAGGAGAATGTCAGAAAAAATTTTGAGTTGGAAGACCGCAATTTCTGAGGCCCATCTGCATTTTCTGCACATGCCAGTATCTTTTCCACTCACTTGTATTCGTTTTCCTTGTAATGTTTGAGGACATAACATTTGCATAGTTCTGAGTTGAGTGTTGTGAACAATATAAAAATATGAAAGATTTGACCAAGGAGTTATTCACTTACAGAAAACCAATCGTAGAAGGATATAGAGAGGATTGAACTTGGAATTAGAAGATTCTAAGAGCTGGGAGAGATGGTTCCGTGACATTGATTTTCACCCTCTCTCTTTTCATGGAGGTTTCTTTACCAGTTTTCTCTTCCTGTCTCTTTATTTCTCCCCTACTCATTTTTCTTTTATTTCCCTTTTTACTGAATAATTCTGAATTTCTGTTCATTCTTTCCCTTCTTCCTTCCTTCTCATATTTATTTATTAATAAAATAATGAACAGTCATTAATCTACCACTTAACTCAAGGAATAGACCATAGAAAGTAACTTGCATCATATATCCATGTGATCTGTTATCCCAAGCTTCTGATGGCCCACCAGACATGAAAACTGTATTTTACAGAATTAGAACAAATATTTCAAAAATTTATATGGAACCACAAAGGGCCCACCATAGCAACACTGATTTTGAGAAAGAAGAACAAATTTGGAAGAATCATGCTACCTAATATTAAACCATAATATAAGGCTGTACCAGTCAAAATAGAGTGGTACTGGCATAAAAAAAGACATCTAGATCAATGAAACAGAACAGAGAGTCCAGAAATAAACCCACAAGTTTATAGTTCATTAATATTTAACAGAGGAAGCCAGCACATACAATAGGCTAAAGATAGTTTATTCGATAAATTGTGTTGGGAAATTGGACACATATGTGCAGAAAAAGGAAACCAGACCACCTTCTTATACCTCACACAAGAATAAATTCAGAATGAATTAGACACTTAAATGTTAGACCCCAAACCATAAAAATCCTAGAAGATAACAAGGTAGCAAAATCTTGAAAATTGCTTGGAGCAATATTTTATTGGATACATCTCCCCAGGCAAAGGAAACAAAAAAATAAATAAATTGGACAGCATCAAACTAGAAAGTTTTTGCACAACAAAAAAAAATTAACAAAATAAAAAGACAACCCACAAAATAGGAGAATGTATTCACTAATACATCTGATAAGGGGTTAATATCCAAAATTTATAAAGTACTTACAAAACTCAACACCAAAAAAACAAATGACCAAATTAAAAGATGGGCAAAGGACCTGAATAGACACTTCTCCAAAGAGGGCCATAGATGTATGAAACGATGATTAATGCCACTAATTATCAGATAAATGTAAATGAAAACCAAGATGAGGTGTCCAACACCTGCCAGAATGGCTATCATCAATAATGTAACAACAAGTGCTGGCCAGGATGTGGAGAAAGAGGAACCCTTTTGCACTGTTGGTGGGAATAAAGACTGGTGCAGCCACTGTGGAAAGTGATATGGAGGTAACTCAACAAATTAAAGATGGATCTGTCTTCTTACCCAGCTACACTGTTTCTGGGAATATATTTGAAGGAACCCAAACACTAATTTGAAAGAGCTTAAGCACCCCTGTGTTCATTGCAGTCTTATTTACAATGGCCAAAATTTGGAAGCAGCCCAAGTGTCCATCAGTGGATGAGAGGATAAAACAACTATGGGACAATTATGCAGTGGAATACTACCTGGCCATAAAAAATAAGAAAAAAATTCTCCCTTGTGACAGAATGGATGGACCTGGAGAACATGATGCTAAGTGAAATATGCTAGTCAGAGAAAGACAAATATCATATGATTTCACTTGTGTGTGGAGTCTAATGAACAAAATGAACTATCAAGGAAAATAGAGACAGACTCATAGACAGAGAGTAGGATCACAGCTAGAGGGGAGGCAGATCAGGGGGCGAATGGATTAAGCAAAAAGGGAAAAGGACTTGTGGGCATGGACAACGGTATGCTGTTTGCTGGGTAAGAGGAGATATAAGGGGACTAAATTATAAGAGAAAAAATACAATAAAAATAAATGAAGACCTCTTTTCCAAAAACAAATAGCCTCCTTTTATAATAGTTGACCTTGCTAAAATGTATTTTCTTAAATTACATTATCCACATGCCCTGGAAGCCAAAATGACTGTAATGAAATGATTCTCAATAAGGCATTCACAAGTCTGACGACTGGGTACCTTATGGCGATACAGAAGCATCACTTAGTGTTCCCCTTAAAGCTCATTTCATCCCCACCAACCCTTTGACCTCATAGTTTTGCCCTACTTTCCCTGCTTCGACTCTCATCTTACCTTCTACCTCCCCCTTATCAATCTATTCTACTTGTAGCAGAGGCCTATGAACACAGACTCCAGAGCTCAAATCTCTGCTTCACCTCCACTAACTGAGAGTCCTTATGTAGCTGTGTGTTTTAATTTCTTCATCTGTGAAATGGGGATAGTTGCAGACTTACTTTATATACTTGCAATTAATATATAAACTTAACTTTATATACATCAAATGCTTAGGACAGTAAATAGTATATAAGTATTTGATGTTTTTATCATTATTCCTGGCAGGGGTTCTTATTTTTTAAATTTATTTTAAAGATTGTATTTATTTTTACAGAGAGGGGAAGGGAAGGAGAAAGGGAGAGAAATGTCAATGTGTGATTGCCTTTCACATGGCCCCTACTGGGGACTTGTACTGCAAACCAAGAATGTGTCCTGACTGGGAATCAAACCAGTGATCCTTTAGTTTGGAGGCTGACACTCAATACACTGAACTATGCCAGCCAGGGCCATCTTATCTTATTGAAAAAAATATTTTCTGACTAACACTGTGTTGCATTTCATAAATAACACATCATTAGTATGTTTCCTGAGAACAGAAACCATATAGATACAAACTTCTTTCCAAATATCTACTTCAAATTAGGCTCAATGATGAAAAAAGCAATAAAACAGTCTACGGAAATTAAATTTTCAAGTTTTCATACTCTTGATGCTGATTGCAGAAGAGCAGCCTTCTCATGCATAAAACTCCTCTTGGCTACTACTTTCAATGCTATGACTCTAATTTAATGACCCAGATCTTAGCACTTAGCCTGAATAATTTACATTGACAACTAAATCCTAGAGGTGTAACTTGGGATATTGCATAGGAAAGAGTGTCCAAAATACAGAAGTCTGGGATTTGCCCATTTTCCTAACCCTGTGCAGGGTTTCATTTTCTGCAGACTGATTTGATTGCAGGAAGCCATGTTTTCACAGAAAACAACTCTGGTTAAGTGCTGAAATCACACAGGATTTAGGAGAAGGCCTGATCAAGGCACCTTGCAGTCCTCCCAAGGCTGACCCTGCACTGCAGACACCCATGCTCCAGCATCACGCTCCAGCTGAGTGCCTGTTCACTCAGTGGGGTGTGCTCTCAGGGGCACTGCCATTTCCAGCATGTGGACCACCAGGAGCTGTCCTGGCTGCGGGTTGCTGGACAGCCCAGTTAATCTTCAAAATATGTCTTCTTTGATTGCATGCTATAACATTATTCTTGCAAGTGTCATTTTCTGAAGGACTTCTAAAGCAATAGAAGGAGCCATAAATTGCTTTCTATCACTGGGAAAAACCATGTGTCTGTTTAAGTATACAAGCATCTTCAGAGGGCCATTTGTGAGTGTAGCATTTTTAGACTTAATAGAGCCACATAATAAAGCAAACTCTGTCTGAGCATTTAAGTGTCCTCTCTCTGTAGTCTGAAGCACACAGATAAAGATAAGGGTACATTGGAGAGGAAAACATATTTCTCCCAGAGAAGCAGAATAGGCCGTGTGATTGAAGGACCCAGAAAAAGGATAATGATTAGAATTTCAGGTATTCTTGAGCTAGTGGATCAATTCAAAATGCATGTGTTTTTCAATTTTTAGAGAAAACTGTAAATGAAAAAAATTGTCAGGCTAGTCCACATTCAAATATTGCTGACTTGGAGTTTTAACAAAGCAATTTATATTGCCACGAACTAGAGCTGGCCAAGATCTGCATTACCACCGAATCTGTCTATCTGTTAAGTTCTTGAATTCAGTTTTTTCTTGAGTCTTTGAACTTAAAATAGTAGCAAAACTATTATGTTCCTGTTGGATAGACATGTAATGTAAGAAAAAAGAATGACTGTATTTATGTATTTATTTTTTAAAAAGCTAAGGAGGAAGAGAGAGCACTTTAAAAATAGAGGTAATATTTATAAGAGGTATTTTAAAAGTGTGACTAATCTGCTTCTCTATAATTAGATAGTGAAATGGGACATTACAAACCTGGGAAAGGGAAAAGAAAATTATTGCTCCCCATAGATGTGATGGAATTTTCTCTGTTTTTATTAGAAAGAAGACTTAAACCTAAGAGTGTGATATCATCCTTTATCTTCTTTTTGCTAACATTTTGGCCCATTTAAGAATTAAAATAATTACAGTTTCCTCAAGTCAGTAAGAGAATTCTCAAATACATGCTTAGAATGAAAAGATCAGAATGACCATTTTTTAATCTGAACAAGTAATTTATAGGATTATTAAAAATCCAGGTTTTTGACTATCCTCACTTCAGAGCAAGATATAATTAAATTATGAGAGAATAAGGAACCATGAATCTGCTATATCCGGTAATCACTCAATAAGTTTCAATGATAATTGAAAGCCAGTTAATGCAAAACTCTGCTATTTGTCTTTGATATACATGAGAACTCTCTGAACATTTCACCTAAATCACTTTGAGACACCCAGGAGCTTGGTACTACAATGCAAACAGACCCATTTTTATACCTCAGGTAGTGGTACCCATTCTTTAAAAGGTACACCACATAACTATAGGCTAAAGGCGCTTTCATTTTATTATATAACCATGACAGCAACTCAATTTAATAGTATAATGACTCAAACCAGCCATCCATAGCAGCAAAAATTTAATAGCAACCTTCTCTGGAATGCTGATGAGGAACACTTCCCAAGAAGTTATTACAGCCTCTTCAGTGTACAAAACAATTGGCTTTAATCTCTGATACTGTTAAGCAGTAGGGAGCAGATAGGCACATTAGCACAGCTTTACTTTTTGCAAGTAGCACTTAATGCACCATATTCAGACACTGTTGGCCCAAGCCTCCTATGTCAAACAGTTGTAGATTTGAGCAAATGGTACAAGCATTCCTTTTTCCCCGAAAGGCAAAATATTGTTCGCATTCCCATGATGGGACTTAGGAGGGTTTGTATATTGATGAAGTTTGAAGTCAAAAAAACCTTGAACATGTTTCCTTAGGGAAATGTATGATTCCTTAACATAAGTTTAAGTTATAATAGGAAGAAAACTATTAAGAAGAAATTTTCTCAGTTCAACGTACAAGCATTAGCTTCGTTCAGTCCATGTATTCAGCTTGGAGCGTGAAGTTACACTATGGCCTCCCCACCATAGTGCTTCATCTGCTCTGTGGTTTTCCATATTAAAGCCTTTTTTTTTTGCATGAAACTCATGTGTGAATTTCCAATATTCTCTTTCTCAAGGAAGGCAGTTTTTTAAATTGTCGTAGTCTTTGGATAACATGGAAGAAAGGGCTTAGTGAGACGGCTAGAACGGAAGATTGGGCTCTGACCCTTACTGGACTATTTGTGTTCAGCATGTGCCTGCTGGCTTGTACTTCAAGGCACACCGTGGGCCTGGGGCACACCTTCCAGGGAGCATCAGGTTTCCTCGATGGTAGGCAGTATAATTATTAACTGTGTATTCGGACAGACACAATATGCTGTGAGTGCATCGGACAATTTCCTGCATTTTAAGGCAGTAAAATAAAAACTTTAAGGAAACTTCACATTTGCACTGCACCGCTGCAGAGGTGGGCTCTCAGGCCCCCAGGAATAAACACAGCTGTCTTTTAGGGAGGCCATCGTGGAAGACAGGTCTGAGGGGGACTGACTGAACAGTAGGCACACAACCCACTGTCTGTAGAAAGTGTGTGTTGGATTATACATCAAGCTGAAGAAATTCAAATATAGTTTTGCCTGGATACATTCTGATGGCATGCTTTCTTTAACTGCAAATATCAGTGCAATTGGGTAAACCATAGTTTTTGAATTCTTGGCCTCACACTTAAAATGTAACAAAGCTATTGTGGAATTAATGTAGGCATTGTTAATTAAGAGAGAGTAGATGCATCAACTTGCTTCACACTTGCAACTTCTGACCTCTTTGGATTTGCCCCTTGGGTTTGTGGGGTGGGTTTCTTCCTGATCACCATCTCAACTATCTCACAGGCATGAAGCTCTCCTACTTCCTAGGCTGCTGTGACAGGCTAGCTGTTTTACTGCTTTTACTGAATTGCTGCTTAAAAGCATTATATATATAAATATCCTAACATAGACAGTTTATAGGTATTACATTTCCATCTTCTGATTTGATGTACATCTGTATTAATGAACATACTTTCTATGGAGAACTTCAAGTACATTGATGATCTTTCCTTTCTGAACATAACACCATGAAGCAGTCTCTTAGTCAAGGGGGCTATCAGGCCCTGGCCCTATCTTCAGAGGGTTTTTAGTTTGTTATGGGAGATGAGGTAGGGCGCAGAAAACAATTTTAGAGAAAGGTGCACTGTGTGGTGCTAAGTGAAACAAAGAGGCCACCGGACTGAGGTGGCTGTGACACCACGATGGCCTTCCTAAGTGCACCTAAATCTAAGTCCATAAATGTGTCAGTCTTGTGAAATCAAAACCCAAAGGACAACCAGTCACAGCCAACGAGGCTTTAAGCCATAGCCAGCCGAGTAATTTCGTTTCCTTGCCTCTGCTCTTTATATAAGTCTTTCCCCCGGTTTCGGTGAGCTGAGTGTTTCTAACTGCTTCTGCTTTGGTGCTGTACATGTCAAATAGATTGTTGCTCAGATAAATTCCTACAATTTTTAATATGCCTTTGTTTATCTTTTAATGAAGCTGCGGAAATAGAAGTTTGGAGAGAAAGTTGTGGACCAAGACACAGAGCCTTTCTTTATAGCTTATTTGAAAACCCTGAACAGAGAGCACGTATCTCAATGTTAAAGCAGGCACTAGTGTTAGTGGCCATCGCTCCCTAGACTTTTGAAAGCAATCCCTCTTTCCTGGAGAGCTTTCAGTTGATCCTCGTAACAATCCTGGGAGCCAGGCTTCTATTTCGCAGAGGAAGAAACTGAGAATCACAAGGTCACAAACCTCAAAAGGGTGAGCACAGCACCGGACCCCACACCAGTGGTTTTAGGTTTAGAGATGTTTTCTCAGATATGATGCTGCAGAGTTTCCTGCCACCGAAGTACTTTATAATCATGACTCTGTGTTTCTGAGTATGACCTTTATAGTCACGTTAAAGGAAATCAGTTCTTGAACTCAAACCCTGTATCTGGGTGTTTAGAAACAAACAAAGTAAATATTTCTCAAAATGAGGTCTGCAGAACTCAAAGAAGAGGAAAATGAGAGTATAAACTTGGGAAATACTATCTACTATAGGTCTCTCTGGGAGACTCAGTATGTATGGCATAGAAAAGACCAAGAGAAATACTACAACAATAAATTTATTTACTGGTTTCCCAAAGTAATTTGGACCTGGATCTTCGTTTTCATACCACTTACTAACAGTTTCCATAATTTGTCCCTGGCAGGGTATCTCAATTGCTTAGAGTGTGATTGGTCTGATACAATGGGTTTGATCACTGGTCAGGGCAAGAACCAACCAGTGCTTGCATAAATAAGTGGGACAGCAAATTGATGTCTCTTTCTCTCTCTTGCAAATCGATCAATAAATTTTAAAAAGAGCAGTTCCCATCTTAATACTGAATTAAAAGCTTATTTCAGAAATCTCTCTCTTACTTGAGTAGAATTAAAAATACAAACCTCGTTTGAAATTTCCAATGCCAAACTGGGTAGTAAATGCCTGGAATATGAATCTCATTCCTCTCTAACTTTGAAGGTCCCTATAAAGAAAGAAGAGGATCTTTCAGATTCTTTTTTCCTTCTGCTTCCATCCTTTGGCTGTTTCCAGAGCTGCTCACCACCATGCTGTGATGGTTTGAAATAACCAGCCTCACTATGAAACACTTTGATAGATTCAGCATCTCTTTATTTTCCTCCCCGTAGTGATCATTGTGGCACCAAATGATTTTTGAGGTTATGGGATAAGAAAAAAGTTCTATGAAAGCAGGTCTTATTGATCCTG
This sequence comes from Sturnira hondurensis, assembly GCF_014824575.4. Lineage (NCBI taxonomy): Eukaryota > Metazoa > Chordata > Mammalia > Chiroptera > Phyllostomidae > Sturnira > Sturnira hondurensis. Next base: position 4,568,098 of record NW_028098001.1, on the reverse strand, counting down.
TTGCAGGAGGTCTTATCACCGAGGACGGAAGATGTGGTTACTGAACCGCTTTTTACCGGCCTATGTAAGAGTCGATGCATTAAGTTGAAAAGAATGGGCTTAGATCATAAATCTGTTCTTTGGGGAAATTACAGATTCAAGCTCTTTGAAGATATTTATTTCCTGAAAGTTCTTAATTTATGTTTATTCAGTTTCCCTCGTTGATTTTAGCCACAAAGATAAAAAGAAAACTTAATTCTTTACTGTGGCCATGCGTGGTCAGTGAGTAGTGTGAAAATGCTTTCTAAGTTTTCTAAAATACCTTTAAAGTAATCATTTTTTGCTTCTTTCATTGGCATTCCTCTGTGTGTTTGATACTGTTTGAATCTCGTTACTTTGTGAATATTCTAAAGTAAAATCCTGAACAAAAAAAGCTGAAAGAAAGTGCACCCAACTATTAACAACAGTAGTTTTCGTAAGAAAGTGTAATGGTGAACGGTCATATTAATTTTTCTAATATTTTATGTGTGTTTTATCCCTTCTACAATACTATAATAACATCATGTAGTATTACTATGAAAATAGAAAAAAATGCAATACAATTATGTACATTTAAAATTAAAGTCCTATTTCTTCCAAAACTCCAGACGTGATTTAAAGCTCTTTGTTTTCCCTTCCGTACTACCTTTAAAAAAGGAGAGGGGAGAAAGTTAATGTATAATATTTCCAATAGTGATGCTCTGTTAAAATTAAATGATCACATAATGATGATTAAACATCGAGGTCTGCCTCCAATAAAGAAATGAGGAATGGCGTAATTACTGTAGTTTTCCAGTAACAACCTATTCATTTATCATTTCACTGAACATCACAACCAGAGTTTTACAAAACAGCGTTTTTCAACCTGTAATTTCCCTGCTCACAAACAGGTTTCTTCTGAGCAGACAGGAATTTAGCTGATGCTCACGGAGGAGAGCCCTCTAACCTTTTCCGTGGAGTCTTAAGTGCCTGGGGAGACTAATGCTCATTCATATGCCTCAGGTTTGGGGAGCCATTCCCCTAAAAAATGTGAGACCTGGCATCTATCAGTCTTTCCCAACTCATGTTTCTTTTTTTCCCCTCAATTTTTTTATTTAATTATTTTTCAAGTACAGCTTTCTGTCTGTTACTCTCATACCATCCTACCCCCGTGCTCCCCCCTCCCTCCCATTTCCACCCTTCTCAGTTGTTGACCATATATCCTTTATATATGTTCCTCTAAATCCCTCCCGTTTCTTATGTAGATGTATTTCCCATGTAGATTTGCTTTGCTATTGGTTTTGATTTAGGTAAAGCCAGAAAGACTTCGCAGGAAAGATTCGGACAGTCATTTGAGATTGTTTTCTTTTCCTTCCTGAGAGAGACTGGAAAGAAGTTTAAATGAAGAGGTAAGGCTTTTTTTTGAAGATACAGGAGGAGATATTTTATGTATCTAATGTATCTCTGAGATTATTCCCTAGACTCCACAGTCAAGTGCCTAACTTAGTCACTCCTGTTTGACAAGTTTTAGTGATGTTTCCTTAACTTCTCCGTGTCTGACTATTCATAAGACTAATAAATCTTGATGAAAAAAATTTTTCCAATAGCCAATTATCCTAAAATTAGTTATATGTTTTATGTACTCTCTAGACCTCTAGGTTCTCCTCTGTATCTTTTTTTGCCAACTTAGTTGACGCTATTTCATGAACTGCCATAGAAAATGAGACAGTTGTGAAGTCCATGTCACTTACCGAACCCACACTAAGGGTGAGCTATTTCTCCAAGGGTATATAAGTTAGAGAAACATTTAAAAAGACAGGAGGAAGAAAGCATATTACTAATGACTTGGCAGTGATTAAATCTTTGGATTATCTTATTGTCACCTTCCAATCTACTTTTCCAATGATTTTTTTTTTTTCAGTTCACCTCTCATGCATCCTGGATTCCTGCAGAGCGCTTTTCGATGGGACGTGTAGTCTGGTATAGGTGACTTTGATAGCGCTGTCTTTTCCTACTTTCCCTCCTGGTTGAGAACCATTGCTCTAGCCATGCCACACTTTTTTGTATACTTTGAAGCTTGGCCTCCCTGTGAAACTGTGTCTGACCCTCCTGTGTCTTCATTTATAATGTTCCTCCCACCACTTCTCTGCTCCACTTCCTCCTAGATGCCACTCATTTTTCAGGAACTAGGTCAAGCAGTGCCACTTTTTGAAGATGTCACTGACTTCCTCTGTATTCCCATTGTACCTTGAAGTGTCTTTCTTTCAGCACATAGGATATGTTATGTTATGATTATTTATTCACATGTCTGTCTCTTCCATTAAGATGTGAGCACCTCAATACCAACTAGTGGCTTACTCATCTTTATCATCCCGTCACCTAGAAGAGCCCAGGAGGACCTAGTTCACAGTAAATGCTGGCTTAATCATTCTTTGCTGAGTGCATGGAGGATCTGAAGGCTGTATAAAACAATTCTGGCAGCTGTGGTTGGAGAGAAGAATTTTAAAAGGATGACGGACATGAGCTGTATGTGCTCAGGGGACGGCTGGTCCATATGATGCATCCTGGACAGCAGAGGGAAGTGGAGAACAAAGAGAGAAGGAGTAGGTTTTCTGACATCAAGTGTCAATGATTATAATCTTTTTCTTAGAGTCACCCTGAACATGTCCTCTATCCCTTTCTTAGGCATTTATCTACTAGATAAATGAATTAATATAAAATGTGATCTTGGCTTCTAACCATCACAGTTTGTTTTGTTTGTTTAATGCTATCTCACATAGAATGATGAAATTCTGAGAAACTTCCTGATTCTTTCCAGTCTGTGTTTATACGTTAAGTTCATAAAAACAATCCCAATGGCCTGATAGGAGAGCCTCCTGACTGGCCTTTATGTAGCTTCAGTGGTTAAGGATCTCATGGTGAGGAAAAAGACTTTGGAAGCTATGGAGTTAGAGCCATACATGGTTCATTACATGGGACAAAACCCAGCCTAAGTCAGTAGAATTATGTGCACTTTAGAATGTCATTGGGGAAATGTTTGTTGAGGACAAGAGGTTAGGTAGGGTATGATTTAGTTCCCTACACACTAGTTGCATCTCAGATATTTTGGGTTTAAACTCTCCTAGATCAAAGGCACAACATTTCTTTAAACTTTCTTTCTTTTTTTTTCTATGTGCAGAATTGAGTGCTCTGCTGGGTGCTGCACTCAACCATCCTGACTTCCTCCCTAATTGCACAAGTGGCTGAGCTCTTACAAGGCCATATTCCTGTTCATTTGCATTCACACAATATGCTTCACCGTGTGCTTTAAACGCACCATTTGAATGTCAAGTCCTGTCTCCTTCTCTTGGATCTTACAATGGCCAGGCCCACGAACAGGGTGAGTCTTAGGAGAGCTGCTATAATCTCAACACGAGATTGTCTTCTTGTAGTTGGCCAATATTCAGCTGGCTTCTGAGGTGGTGCTGAGCAGTAATTCAAATGGAAGAACACAGCAATAAGTAGAGGGAAAGAACACCCAAGGTGATCATTTAGAAATCATTTTCAGGTCAGAATAAAATAACATGGGATTTGTTTTATTTTATTCCGAACACCATATAATCAAAAGGGTCTCAGGCTCCCAGGGAGTTCACTACATGGGGTTTCTTTATTGAACTGTTAAACAAAGCCTGAAAGAATTCTTGCCTTGTATTCTCTTCCTAACCCACATACTAGTTTTCAAATAAAATGTAGGGATCTCTCCAGTCAGATAATATAATTTTATCAAATGTTATAACTTCAGTTTCTAAAGAACGTTTGTTGCTCAAAGATATAGTGCAGTTTGAGGTAGCAGGCATATTCATAATGTGGTCTACTGTGAATTTTGAACATACTCTCCCTTCAAATGAACCAAGTAAGGAAAAAGCTTCCAAGTTGTCCTGACTGGCAGAATCAGTGAAACCGGAGATGGAGAGGTACTGACTCAGTCTTTCTGTACTGGCTTGTGCTGAATCTTTTTCTAAGGCAGGTTTTGCTCAGTGACGACACTGCTCACATTTTGACTGGAAACTTCTTTGTCATGGGTGGCATTCAGTGCTGTGTGAAATGTTTAGCATCGCCCCTGGCCTCTACCCACTAGACATTAGTAGTGCGCCCCCTGTTTTGACAACCAAGAATATTCCCCTATAGTGCCAACTATCCCGTGAGGGAGGAGGCAAGATTGCCTGGGTTGAGAATAATTGCTGTATAATATCAATCTTGGCAGCTGTGATCAGCCTCGTTGGGCAGTATTTTTATTCAGAAAGTATAACATCTAATGAGATCCTTTTGATGCGGTGCTGAGGTTTGGCTTATATTGTGGAGAGTGAACATTCGTTAATATCTCCAGTTCACAGCCGAAGTGACCTGCACTTTCAGAAGTAATGTTGTGATTTTCTCCCCAGGCTATGCTCAGTTCCGGTCTCAGACTCTTTCAGCTCTCTCACTACAGGCCGGGTTAAGCATAGACCACTCTCCCTGTTGGTTTCCCAGCAATATTGCAAGTTGTTTTTTACGTATGAAACCCGAATCTCAGTAGAGTATTACCATTACTTTGAAATATTTAGTTTATCAATAGGATATCAGCAGTGATGCTATTCTGTAATATTTCAAATTAGGATAAAAATTTTATACTTTTTTTGTGATTCACAATTCGGGTTTATAAATCTGTACTTACCTGAAGTTATAAACCCAGGGTTTAATTTATGAAAACTGCCAGCAAATCTTAGCAGTTTGCTTTTGATTTATGTGTCTCTTCTTCCTAATGGTAATTGTAGCCTAACCATTTTTAGTGTTTTATAAGTCCAAAAATTAATTTCCATATCTTTAAATTGGTTTATAAATCCTAATGTAGATTTACAAGTTCAAAAACAGATTTTCAAATAATGACAGCAAATTCTAAATAAAAAGACTTGATTTACAAACATGGATTTTGCACCTGGTTTTCCAGGAAGTGATATAAATCAGGAGTTGAGAGCACCCCTGGCAAGTGAGCCTCACTCTCTCTGGGAAGTCCTACTCTCCTTGTTGAATCGCTCAGGGCTGATTTATAAGCAACAGCCCAGAGCTGGCCAAGCTCCTCTGGTTCTGACAAGCTGGAGCTGGTGAGGGAGAAAGGGCCATATCCCACAAGCTGGTTAAAACGCCCACTAATCAGACTGAAGACAGCAAACCATTTGTTCTCTTTGTCAGCATTGGGAAGTGGTGGTATCCAGATGTCAAGACTCCCATTTCTTCCTGAGTAAAATGGCAGAGTTCTGTGTGAGATGTTATACTCACATTGTGTCTCACAGCCCAGGCACAGGGCCAGGGTGAAGAGAGTGTGTCCTTTCTCAGATGGGGCTGAGGACCGGCCTGTGTGTCTTGTCCCTTGATGTCACTATGCTGCTGAAGATGTCTGGCCTATGTCAGAATATACACCAAACCGGGGACATGGTCATTCCGGAGAATGGGCTGGAGGTAGAAGAGAGGAGAAGTGTGAAATTGCATTTCTACTTTATTTACTTTTGAGCTATTTGAATGGCTTTCACAGTGAATGTATATTAATCTCACTAGTAAAGAAAGTTTTCTGAAAGGGAGTTTATCAGGAATACAAAGAGAATGAAGGGTTTTGTTTTTATTTGGTCTTTAGTAAGTACCAGAAGTCGACTGCCTCATGCAGGGATCCTTCGTTAACTAGCGTCTGCCCCACTCTTCATAGCTGCCCCTCACACATAAAGCAGATTAGGGTTCTTCCATAAAATGCTTTTTTATTTACTCATCCTCTTTCCTGTGAACCAGGCAAAGCAGAAATCATGTCCTGATGTGGAAAATGAAGCTCCTAGACAACAATGGCTTGCTCTCTCTCCAAATATTTAAGTCAAAGGGACACTATTCGGAGCAGCTTCAACCTCTGGTTTTAGACCATTGCTCTTTCCACAGAACCATGTGTACGGAGCACACAGACCCGCCCGCTGCAGAGGTCCCATGTGCATCCTGTCTCCTCTGGTCTAGTGATCCCAGAGGCTGTTCACCCTTGTGTTATGCTTCAATCTGTGATCCCATCGAAGCTGTACCATGATGATCTTCTTTGAAAAGCTATGAGCAATTAAATCCATTCTCTCCCGGTCTCTCCATCCACCATTCCACTGAGCCAAGTTTTGTCCAGTTCCTTCAAAAGTCAGTTCACATACAATTTTTTCTTTTTCAGGTAAAGTGGCCTTCTTGACCACTACACCTCAGATTGCTCGTTCAAAGGATCATTGCTGTGATTGCTCATCTGACAGGTAGTTACGTACCTCCTCACCTCAAGTCTGTCACTGTCGACCAGAAAGGTGCCTGGATTCAAGGTCGGGAACTCTGGGTTTAGGTTCTGGCTCCATACTTGCTGGCAATGAAGGCTGATGAGCCTCAATTTGTTTAAGTGAGAATATATTTTCACTTTTCTATCTGTTGAACACAGCAATTATAACACCTAAATGGAATAAAATAGGAGAAAATGTTTTGAAAATCTTAAATGCTATGTAAATTATCTTAGTTACTAAGGTATGCCCACAGTTCAGGATCCGAAAACTTTAAAAATGGACAGGGGTCATGTTGTTTAATGGTAACTTTAATGGTGATTTGGACACAGTAAATGCAGCTCCATTACATAGTATCTGAATTTGCATTATGTAAACTTGTGGATAAAATATTAATAATGTCTTACTTTGAGATAGGGAATCCTCCAAATTAAACAGTAGTTGCCAAAAGTATACAGTTTCAAAAGCCGTTGGGCTGTGCACATGATAAACTATGTATGTGATACTGTAATTTGGCAGTGCACTGTTTGCTGGTAAAGAGAAGCAGCACTCACTCTTTGACAGGATATGGGAACCAAGCCTTATCTCTATGTGCCGAATGAAATGCGCTAGTTTAACTTTACTTGTTGTCATGAAACAACACAAAGAGCCAATAGAAACATCATTAAACTTTCATCAAGTAGTGGTGTTAGCAGTAGGGCTGTGAATCCCCGTCCCGTCCCTTTTCTACCTTCCAAAGGAGTAATCTTGCAACATAACATAGGTGTGATAAAATGTCATTTAACTGTGCTATTATTTAGCAGAAAGAACTCTCGGAAACATTAGAAATAATCCTGAGTAAACTAAACAGGAACAGCTAAGCAGGCTTCTCTTCACGTTCTTTAGAGTTGTCACATATTCAGTCAAGGATAATGGGAAAACATTAGTAAGAGTGTGGGGACATATCTGTACAATGAACATCACTGTATTCTGCCCCTGGACTACAATGAGTGGAGTGGAATTCACTATGAAAATGAAAGCCTCTATTTAAATTTATTTCGATTAGGAAATTAGCATTGGATTTTGCAAATTTGGAAATATCTCTTTAAGCATACCTCACTTGCATAAGGTCTGCTTTCTCTGCAATGAATATGGTGAATATATAGCTCCTAAAAATTGACAACTGGGTGCTGGAAACATTATAGGTAAGATTGTAACCTTTAAAATGTTATCTGTAGTTTCCAGTATCTTTTTATTTCTAAATGTAGGTTATCAGCTTCTTATAAGCAAGAAGCAATCTATTTCATATACTTTGGACTTCCTCAATATCTAGTAAAAAAAGGCATTTAATAGATATTTTGGAATAATTGATTGAAAATATATATCTGTGTTGTACATAGACTCTATTTTAGATTCTAATAAGAATTTTACCCCATGAATGACTTTAAAAGATTATTTCAATAAATGGGGTGCTTTGTTCACAATAAGTCCACTGATTTGTACCTGGGCTCAGAGCTAAGATGTGATTTGGAGAGGCCTGCTGATTGCTAAATGATTGCGTAAATCTTTGCTTGTTGTCAGAAGCCCTGTACTGAGCACCGCAGCATGCTAAAGAGATGCTCTCCAGTCTAAACAAATAAGTCAGATAATCCTAACATTATATAAGGATCTATGGACTTAATGAAAACCTTAACAGAGAAGATGTGTAATAAAAATATTTATGTGCATCGCTTAATCTTAGGGACAGCGAAAAGAGCTACAGACCTGCAGTCTGCAGGCACAAGCAGCACCCCGCCCGGACGCTCCCTCCTGCTGTCTGAGTTAGAACCACTGAATTGCCAAATGCTCATGCCATGTATTAATTCAAGGTAGGTATAAAGTTTCTAACAATATTGGGGATTTAAAATAACCCGCAGAACCAATTAAATGGACACGCATCTCTTTTTTATGAGAATAAAATTCAAAGTGTTGTGCACTTGGATAGAAAAACTTTACATCTGTAGTTTCAGTAACTTTTCAAAATTTTTAACTAAAATTTTACATATCTGTCTATCTATTATGAGTGTTGGCAGTGAACCACTATGGTAACGAGTAGTAGGTGTGACCTCAACACAGTATTTGTGTATTACTGTTGACGCAGGTATCTTTAAATGCTAAGTATGCTCATCTCTACTTAGAAATTATGGACATTACTAGACAAATCCACTAGATATTTTTATTAAATGCATTAATAAAGAAGCACATAGATTTCTAGATTGCAGATTTTAAAATGATATCTTTCTGATATAGTTTCCTTTTAAATCCCATTTGTTTAGATCACTTCTGGGAAGAAACGCAGAAGAGTCAGAAGGCTCTCATAGGGCCTACGACCAGGAAAGGGTAAGAAACCCTGGGCTAACAGCAGTTAAAACCATAGTTGGATTGTCTTTATTTGGGAATTAACTGTTCCTAACCTTGGACGCCCAGGAGCCTCACTCACTGCTGACAGAGAAAAGTTCTCCTACTGACCGGCTCTGTGATGACGGGCTGGGGAGGCAGCGCTTTGCTTCTGCTGGGTCAGAAATGTCCGCCGAGAAGAGAGGCCGTCACCATTTGCTCTTTGTGGTCTCCCCACTCCTCCCACCCCCTCCTGCTCCCCACCCCGCCCCGACACCTTAATATATAGGTTAAAAGTACTTTTACTATATCTCTTTGGAAGTTCTCAGAAACAGGTATATTATCTCTTAAAAAGCCACATAAAACAGAACTGTACTTAATTCCCTCTGCCTTATGAATAGGCATGAGATTTGCCATGTAGCAATTATTATATATAGTGATTATGTCTACAAAAGAGTAATGGCAATAACAATAATTCCCAAAGCTGCTTTTGTTCATTGAAATGAGTGATATTTGTTACTTTAGAAAATATTTCCTAATAATATGTGGCTACTTCCTTGCCAAGGACTGACCAGAACTGGCCTTCTTTTTCCAAGCTGACAGAAGGTTTCAGGTTGAAAGGAATCTGGGCTTAAAACTGAATTTCTAATCTGACCAGCTCCCCAAATTGGGCTCCCGTTCTTGGCAAAAATGCACCCTTTATATTTCCAGAAAGTCATCAGTTTTTCACGGGGACCTTTCAAATGCTAACATCTTAAATAAGAAAATGTTCCATGGCAGAAGGAAGTGAGAATGGAGAGAGTACATTGAGTTGATCCTGCGGAAAGGAAATTTTTTCTATACCAGAGCTTTAGTCCTGGAAACCTTTCAATCCATGGCTCCTTAGACCAACTGGGTCAAGAGGGATCACGAACACTGTGGAGATTCTGCCTCCTTGGCCCGGAGGTGGGTGGCCTGCAATACTGAGTCTGTTTGTGCCTCACACCATATTCCCTGAGAAGCACTGATAAATATCACTTCACTCTTTATTGAAATTGGACTCCTTCCATTGTATACTTGATTGTTTGATATTGATACAATTCTTTCAAATTCAAAGTTCTAGTAAAAAGCTGGACATGAAAAGTTGATTCCCCCTCATTTCATTTTAATTGATATTGGATGTCTACCATGTGCTTGGCATTATCCTAGTTGTTATAGCAGATATAGTGTTTTCTCTAAGAAAATTCCATCTAGAATAATTGACTGGACAAAGACATAATGGTTGTAGGTGTTTGAGTTAAGGGGTTCATGCCTTAAGAGAAGTAGATCAGAGAGGAGATCAGAGATGGTTGGGAATGATTTCTGGCAGAGGGAATATTATAAGGGCAAACAAAGAGCTGGGTAACTATGACATGTGCAAGAAACAGTGAGGGGTCTAGTTTGCGTGGAAGATGGTGCTTGCATTACCGAGTAGTGAGGAGATAGATACAGGAGTGTTTACTAGGCCATATTGTGGAAGTTCTTCATTTAGTTGGAAGTCACAGGGAAAAATAAAGTATGTTTAACTGGGTCAGAGCTGTGCTTAGGAAAATTAGTTTGGCAATAGCATGTAGAATGAACTGAAGAGTGAAAAAGAGAGACTGCAGTAATCCAGCTAGGGAGTAGCCTAGGAGTTCAGCAGCTAATTTGGGGCCTGGCTCAGGACAGCCAATGAAGTTATGATGCTATGAAGCTGGCCTTTTGCAGTGGAAGGGCAGGCATTCAAGAGGTACAACTTTCCAGCTTCGCACCAGCTTTATAGGAGACGGGGGAGAAGATGTCAAGATGATTTGGAGGCTTGAGGCCTAGGTGACTGAAAGGAAGAGAGAAATAATGGACATAAAGAAAGTGAGGGAAGCTGGCCTATTGGGTGAGGAAAATGGAGCAACTCAGGGGATCAATTTGGGGTATACTGAATTTAAGTTTAAGTGTGGCTTTTGAGTGGAGGTGCCCCGCAGGCTGTTAGCAATTTGTGTATTGGGCTAGAAGAGAGATAAGGATCAAAATATACACTTAGGCATAATTTCAAAGGAAGTAATTTTGAAGCTATGGAAAGCAATAGGATTCCTGAGAAGATAAAGAGAAGAAAGCTGAAGTTAGAACATAAGCACATGTCAACTGTTATTGTACAGGTGTGGACTAGGGCACCCTGGGAGAAGGGTTTGGAAGGGCCCTCCAGCACCAGGCAGGGGGCTTACAGAGGGGTGGCTACGAGCCTGGGGTCGGAGCACACTTGCCCACTGAGCGCGAGTTGGGGCATGTGAGGCACCAAAAAGGTGGGCCTGTCTTAAGGAGACCGCTGGGACTTAGTTTTAGTGAGTGCACCCAGCGTTGCCAGATTTTTCTGAGGTTTTAAGAGAAGCCATAACTCTAGATTATAATGAAAATTATGGGGTTGTAATACATTAAGTGAGACTTTTCAAAACACTGTGCAGAACAGATATAATGTATTTATAGACCTTGACTAGACCTGGGTCACAGAGCTCTGCTTCTGAAGTGGATAGAGGTAGAACTGCCAGAGAAATAGGATTAGAGCCAAATCCCCATAATTCATAGGATTTCCCCATCTCTATGATGTAATGGGAAGGGAGCATTTTAAGTTGAGCGGGTTACATCTTTCTGGGAAGCGAAAGAGGACAAAAAGTGAGAATGATGCGTTGAGTCTGATGAGTAGGAGGCAATTGGTGACTCTCTAGAGACCAGTTTGAGCAGCAAGGTGAAGGTAGAGGTCAAGTGAAGAGAGAGAGGTGCAGGAAGGGGAGAATTCTGAGAAGCTATTCTGGGTGGATAATCTGACATTGCTATCGGTGGGCTGGTTGATGGGAAGCCTTTGGTGGCTAAGACCACTGATTAAGAACATTTCATGAGAAAGATAAAAAAAGACTTTACAAATTACTGCATTATTATGAGTGAATTAGGAGAGCAATTTGATCACTTGGAAAATGCTCTTCTTTCAATACATGTAAAATATGGATTCTTGCTGAGATGTCTAAGCTGCTTCATCTAAATTATATGCTAAAGTAGAGAACAGATGTTAAATATGATTAAGACCAATTACAAATTCCACAGCACAATGCTGTGTTTTACTTACATTAGTCTCCCTGCTAGCGTAGGTGCCATCCACTTTGCCTTTATTTCCTGTTCATACCTTCAGGGTAGCAACATGAGGGATTTAAACAATTCATACTGGAGCCTGACAGTGATACACAGATTCAAAAAGAATTGCCTCAGCAAATCTAAACTTCTAACATAAGGCTCATTGGAAAGGGAAGAAGAGTGTCTTTACTTTGCATATAAAGTGGATTATCAAGTTGGTGGACTGGCATATCAGTGCTTGTATCAAAACTAAATCTTGACTCAATTCTGGGTAGATTTTCTGGATTTTTAAAAATCTTTTCAATAGGCTGCTGCCATCTGGAGTATAGGACTGTCTGAAGCCTACATTTCGTCATTCAGGGACTGGGAACATAGACTCACTCACATGCTTCAAGAAAAAAAGGGTTTTAGTATCAACATTTGGGTAGCCTGTGATGAGACCTGATCAGGAATGAGGCAGCTCCGGAGACTCTCGCCTCTCGCCTCTCGAGGCCTCCTGGTCCCCATCCTGTGCCTCTGCAGGATCAGTGCCCAGGCTCCTCCCCCTTCCCTCTCCCGGCAGATTCCTCTGTTGACTCACAGACCAGCCTCCTCAGAACTTCAACTCTCATTGGCCCTTGTGGTTGTTCCGATGCCCCTTATTTCATGTACTTCAGCTTTCTCTATCACCTACTTCAGTTTCATGCAATTTACTCCATAAATGTCCTGGAAGACAAATCTCATGGTTTCTGTTTATCTTTTGGGGGTGGGTGGTTGGGGGGGGGGGTCCAGATTACTGGCTAGCTTTTGGATTGGCTGGCCTTGTGTCAGGTGACCATCTCTGGCCAAACACTTTTGGTGGGAGTTTGTGAAGCATCTGATAACATGTGTCTGCCCCTTGAGCAAGATCTGTAAAGCTGGAAGATTTATTTGAATGGGACTGTGAAGATTATACGTGATATGGAATTTGTCTTGTTATTCTCAGTGTCTAACACAGGGAGGCCCTCAATAAGTATCTGTTGTGTAAATGGCTGACTGACTGACTGACTGAATAAATGTACTAGCTTTGTCTTATGATTAGATGTGTGTGCAAGTGTTTCTATGTGTAAGAAAATATTCTCCCATTTGACATTAAAACATGTCCACTTATATACTTTTTAATTATTGCAACTGGAAAACTGAATGACAGGAAAAACTCTTGTGCTAGAGCATCATCTGATTTAAAAATAGCTGTATTTCTTATTAGGGTTTTAATGGTAAAACATATTCTAAATGCTTTTTAATTTTCAATCACTCACTGATTTTGTGCTCAATAGCTCACTTCCTCATTCCATCTTCTTCTTTTTTTTTTTTGTAAAATAAGGCCAATAGAGAAATCCAAGTTGATTTAAGCATATATCTTTCTTACAAAATGAGTCAATTAATAGTTTAAAACTCTTGATTTCTTGGGACTCAAATCTCATAAGAAGCTGATCATCATAATTTATTGTCAGAGGCAATTCTCTCAATTCCAATTAAAATTAGAAGTTTCTGAGAAATTTTCAGTACTTGTAATTTATATATAACATGAGCTATGCTTAAGTTATTCATTGGCTTGTTTGGGGACAGGGTTTTTTTGTTTTTTTTTTTCTTTTTTCTCTTCTTATTTTCTGAATGGATAGAAACCTCAGCCTCCTTTTTTTTGCCTCCTTTCCCTATTCTTTTCTATTATTATCCATTCCAAGACGGTCACAGTGTTAGTGTCTCATTTCTTTTATTAAAGTCTTAGTAAACTGTTGAGAATATTATATTATGGAGGACTGCTATTGTAAACATTTATTTGGAATGGAATGCATGACAGAATAACTGACAAATATTGTCCTCGTTTTCCATGGTACCACTTGCCCCTCTCACCTTCATCAGCCAGTTGTAGATACTAAGAAACCACAATGCAAGAAGGAAATGCTAGTTACTCTACTGAAACTGTGCTCAGTGATATCCAGTGATTCCTGTTTCACAGAGACAGGCTCCAGCGGTGGTGCACCTACTGTGGATTGCATGCTGACCTTTTAACGTCAAAGCAGAGGGTAATATTCAGGATAAGGACGCAGATAGACAGAGGAAGATGGAGGAAGCCAGGAGAGGGCAGCAGGACTCGGAGAGTGGCAGGCCCTGGGTCATAGTTTCGACTTCTGGAGCTTGAGTTTTTAATGGAGTGTTTAGTAAATTAATGACAAATTGATAAATAATTAAAAGTATCAGTGAGTGTAAGAAGGTGTGGGACAAACCAGCTAGCTAGTAGAGATCATGTTCTCCCTGTGCTATAAGCTATCAAAATTTAGTGCAGGATCAGAAATACACATGATTATAATAAAGACTAGGGTAGGGCCCCTAACAGATACCAGCTTGGGTCTTCTCGGCTCTAGAGATATAAGCAGCATTGCCTCAGATCTCTGATTATATGGCTTGAGTACATGTTAGCTTTCTAAAATTTTTTCAGATTCACAGGGCTTACACTACTATGGTCTGGTTCCCATTTTGTGCCTAATTGCTCCACCTACTTTTTTTTATAGCACAAAGATTTGGCCTATATTGGTTTCCAAGTATAAATTCCCATGCCAAGATTTCTTTGCATTTTTATACAATGTACCAATAATTTCAGGTTATTTGTGGAGGGATCTCCTTGAGTACTACTTAATCTGCTCTTTTAGAGTCCCCTGCCCTTCCTCTCCGACTCTCCCCTACTCATCCTCTCATGGAACAACACGTTCCTTCCACTGTTTCATGCTGGCAGTTCTCCAGTTCTCCCTGCACCCAGCCCGTTTGTGACCTTACCTTCTGCCCTGGTCATTTTCAGGATCTATTTCTTTCCAAAGAAATACAATTCCCTTCCTAAAAGGATTTCTGGTGCCAGAGACAAGATTTTCCTCCACATTATTATAAAAACATAATCACATTGTTCAAGTAGACAAAATAAACTGGGATGTGGGGTCAGGAAATGCTGGCCGGGGGATGTGAGCCTGGAGATATGAGAAGGAATTAACAGAGGGAAGAGAGGAGCGTGCAAACATCCCAGGAAAGGCAGGGCACAGGTGTTAGAAGTGCTCTGGGCTTGGGAAACCAGTAAGGGAAAGGTGTAGGGAGTATCACATGCTGGAGAATTTAGGCTTTAATCTGTACTCGGTGGGAAATGGCTGAAGCATGCTGTATGTGTGTGCACTTGTGTTACAGAGGATGGGGATGCAGTGATCAGACCCATAATTTAGAAGGAAGTCACTCTGGAGACAGTATGGCAGGTAGATCAGAGAGAGAGGAGTAGGGGTTAGGTAACCCATCTTTGGGCAACCACAGTTGTTCCAGGAAGAAACGACATAGCGCTGGATCTTGGCTTTCCTCCACGAACTTCATTTGTAGTAGCAGTCCTGTTGGACTAAAACACATGGGAGTGGGAAAAGAAAGGGAAAATATTTTATCTAATTTTTCTTTGTAATACTTTGTAGTTTCACGTACATGCCTTTTCTATGATAGAGGGGAAGAGAATATAATTTAGTGTCATGAGATCTAAGTCTGAGTCCCCAACTTGTGAATCCTTTGGTCACTATGCCCATAAGGCTGCTGTTTTGAGGTGTCTGAAGTTGCCATTGGCATTGAGTATCTTATTATTAATCAGAGAGAGGCCTCGTATTTGTGGGTCAGGCAAAGAATGTGAAGGTTTTGTAAAGTAGTTCCCTTGAGTGGATTTCCTGCTGTAAGGTTATCTTTGCTTTCTCGAGATGTCTCTGGTTCATTTACATTGATTTTTCTTGCAGAGTTCAAGGTTTGATAAGGCAAAACCCCTGAATGTTTTAGCCCCAACAACCCCTTCAACTTTCTCCTCAAAAAGTTGCTGCATCATATTAACTTTCAGAAATGTGAAAACTTTGAATATACAATACTTATTTGCTTAACCATGGGAAGTATCTCTTTTGCAGGTATTTGGAATATTCTCCTTGAAGATTTTCTTGGTGGTTTAAATATCTGCGTCTTGTCTTCCCTCCTCTGCATGGTAACTTTACACACTTCATTCCTGTGTACTTGTCCTTGGACATTCCTCCAGCAGTTGCCATTCCTGGCTCCTGGTGACTTTGCGTTCCTGTAGTTTCTCTGAAGAACTTCTGAAGCATTTCCTAGAAGGATCCAGACACTCTCACTTCATCTGGGAACACTATCTGTGTCTTCTGAGTTAGAATAACTCTTTCTTCCCTAGGAAGAGAAAATCCAATAGATACACAGAATTTGCCAGTTCTAATCTTAACTGGATCAGAAAATCCTTTACAAAGCATGTAAGAAATAAAGCGTTGCTTAGAATCAAGAGTCATTTTTTTTTTGCATGTACCAGTCTAGTTGTCCCAACACCATTTATTGAAGAGGCTACTTTTACTCCATCGTACACTTATGCCTCTTTTGTCAAATACTAATTGACCATAGAGATATGGGTTTATTTCTGGGCTCTCTATTCTGTTCCATTGATGTGTGCCTGTTGGATTTTCATAGTGTCAATCTATGTGTCTGTTCTTATGCCAGTACCAGACCGTTTTTTAAAAAATATTTTATTTATTTATCTTTAGAGGGGAAGGGAAGGAGAGAAATATCAATGTATGGTTGCCTCTCGTGAGTCCCCTGCTGGGGACTGGCCTGCAACCCAGCAGGGGACTAGCCTGCAGCTCAGGCATGTGCCCTGACTGGGAATTGAACTGCGATCGTGTGGTTCACAGGCCCGTGCTCAATCCACTGAGCTACACCAGCCAGGGCCAGACTGTTTTGATTACAGTGGCCTAATAGTATAGTTTGATATCAGGTATTGTGATCCCTCCAACTTTATGCTTCTTTCTCAAGATTTCTGTGGCTATTTGGTGTTTTTTATGGTTCCATATACATTTTTAAAGTACTTGTTGTAGGTATGTGAAATATACTATTGGTATTTTAATAGGACTTGTGTTGAATCTATAGATTGCTTTGGACATTCTAATATGGACATTTTAATGATGTTAATTTTTCCAATCCAAGAACAGCTTAGATCGTACACCAGAGTAAACTCAGAATGAATAAAAGACTTATGTATAAGTCATGACACCATAAAAATACTAGTGGAAAACATAATTAGTAAACTTGCGGATATCTTATGTAGCAATATTTTTGCCAATGTATCTCCTAGGGCAAGGGGAATAAAGGAAAAAATAAACAAATGGGACGACATCAAATCAAAAAGCTTCTGCGAGGCCAAAGATACCATCTTCGACATGAAAAGGGAACAGACTATATGGGCGAACATATTTGCCAATGATTCATCAAACAAGGGTTTAATTTTCAAAATATATACAGAACTCACATGACTCCACACCAGGAAGATGAACAATCTGATTAAAAAATGGGCAAAGGACCTGAACAGATACTTCTTCAAGGAGGACATACATATGGTCCATAGACATATGAAAAATGCTCAACATCACTAGCCATCAGAGAGATGCAAATTAAAACCACAATGAGATATCATATTATACCTGTCAGAATGTCTATCATTAATAAATCTACAAACAACAAGTGCTGGTAAGGATGTGGAGAAAAGGGAACCCTAGTACACTGTTGGTGGGAATGCAGACTGATGCAGTCATGATGGAAAACAGTATGAAATTTCCTCACAAAGTTAACAATGAAATTGTCTTTTGACCCAGCTATTCCACCAGGTCAAAAGAACTTATGCACCCCTATATTCATAGCAGTGCTATTTATAATAGTCGAAGGTTGGTTGGGTACAGCCTAAGTGTCCAACAGTAGATGAATGGATTAAAAAGCTGTGGTACATTTGCACAATGGAATACTATGCAGCACAAAGAAAGAAGAAGGAATTCCTACCCTTTGTGACAGCATAGATGGAACTGGGGAATATTACACTGAATGCAATAAGCCAACTAGTAAAAGACATACCCATATGATTTCACTTATAAAAGGAATCTAATGAACAGAATAAACTAATGTGCAAAACAGAAACCGAGACATGGAAACTGGGGACAGACTGACAGCTGCCAGAGGAAAGGGAGGAGGTGGGGAAATGGCAGAAAGAAGGGGAAGGGACTAGTCAAAGAACGTGTGTGAGTGACCCATGGACGTGGACAACGGTGTGGGGATGGACTGTGGGAGACGGGGGAGGCTGGATGGAAGAAGGCAAAGGGGGGAAAATTGGGACAACTTAAGTAAAAATATATAAATTCACTATTTTCACAATAAAGGCAAAATAGCTGCATTGCAGAATAATAGGGAAAGAAAAAAGAATCAAGAATCATTGGCTGCGTGATAGCTGTACAAATTCAGGAAGGTTAGAATATTTCTCTAAACTGTAAAGTCCTTGTCTTTTAAGTTAATATAACTCTGCATGGTTATTGGGAGAGTTAAATGAGATTGTGCATTTGAAAGCACTTTCTGAATGTTGCAGCAGTAGGTAAATTTTGGTGTTAATATTATCTTACATCGCTTGCTGCATGTTGTATAGTGTTTTATTAATAGTGTCAGGCAAAAAAGCCCAATAAGTGATGCAAGTGTAAACACCAGTCTAACAGCTCTTGTTAGGAGGTGAGTTGAAGTAAGAAAGGAGGAAGCACCAACATGCTGGAGATGTAGTTATATCGTATTTAGCATCAGGTGAGAAGGGCCTACTTGACATCGAGGCCATGAGCCTATAACTTAAGTTTACACCACAAACACGAGCCTCTCTTTCAGCCCAGTATGTAAAAAAAAAACTGGGTAATGACACAAGGAAGGCCACATCTTGTAGAAAATTTAAAGTGTTAAATTCTGCCAAACATTGCAAGGAAATACTACTTAGCCATCTTAATGATAAAGACTCAAGAGAGAAGCATCTCAACTTTTAGAAGATTAAACACACCCTGAGGTTCTCCCACCCCAGTTCAACCTGCCTTTCTGGCCCTTCCTTTGGGACAGTGAGGTGGCAGTCAAGGACACCTCATCCGCAGTGATTTCCTCTGTAATTAGAAAGAGCAAACTTAGCAGTTGGAAACAAAGAAACTGTTCTGTGTTTTCCATGATTCACAGTCATTTGGACAAGCTTCCTCCATAGTCTAAAGCCTTCTCCAAAAATGCCACGAAGTTGTTGCAGTGTCTCACGCTACTTAGGTTGACTTCATTTTTTTTTACCCTGGCAGTTTTTTACCTTTATTTTAGCTACTTCCAGATTACACATTTGGAAAGCAGGCTTTAAGGTAACGTTAGTCTAGAGAAGTCAGTATAATTCCAAACTGGCTTTTTTGTGTGTGTGTGTAAATGAGGGGCTTTACCCGAAATCAGGTGGTCAGGTAATTGGAAGAGAAGATGAGAGAAAAGCCCCGGGAAAGCACATTAGTACAAATTGGAAATATGTGGGTAAAGACTTGGGTGTTTGGCATCTGTTCAACTGAATTTATAACTTGGGAGGAGTGACTAAAGAGATGAATAAAACGAATTATTAGGTGCCATGAGAGAATTTAAGAATAAGCTTTAAAAAACTTTGGTAGACAAAGATTAAAGTAACTAAATGAGTCCGTGAACATTTATTGACTTTTTTTTGTTTTTGGATGATTTCTCCTAATGTTTGGAGGCTTTCTTATTTAAAAGCTTAGGAAGAGTGGGTTCTTTACTGTTTTATTGGTGGTGAAGAACTCACGTCTGCCAAGGTGACTTATTAAATCACCCTAAAGCCTTTGCTTCCAATCCCTCCTCCTGAGAAACTCTTCTAATTTTGCTAAGTGAGTTGGGAAGTGAATCTGTATGAAACTTATTCCAGGTTTGCCTCACTGCAAATCACGTTCCTTGTTAGGAATTTCTAAAGATAAAAATGCTATCCCATTGCCATCTGTTAAGTATATTGTATACGTTCTATAAGAACAACGCCTCATGCACACAAGATAACTGCACACAAAAGATAATTGAGCTTATCTTTCAGAGATGGGCGGCATAGCCAGGACGCCCACGAATAACAAAAGCTACTCCTTATTGTGTGCAGATGAACCTGGCTTCCTCTCTATTGTGATGCCATATTTGATCCACTTTTATTTTTATTTCTAAAGGTTGCATACTGACTGCTCCAATCCTTTTTTTTGTCACCACTAATAGGAACCATTTCTCAGAATAATCTAGTTCCAGGTCTATTTGTCTTACCAGGGTTGGGTATGTACCTCAAACACTGAACCGGAATACACTGATTAAAAATATTTTCAGTGTATGAATGTTAAACAACTATATGCTGACATGTGAAGTTTGACTGGTGAACTTATCACCATAATTGTCTCCTTGATTTGATTTTTGTTTTTGTTTATATTACATATGCTAAAGTAGCACACTGTATCTTGTATCAGGCAGGCAGCATCCTAAACCCTGAATGTGGAATAGTTCACAACACAACCCGAATTTGAACCCAGTTATAACAGCAAAAGGTTCTGCAAGAATAGATCTGCTGTCTTTGCTGGTTTCCTTTTTAGAGGAACAACCCAATATTTCTACACTATATTTACCTAATGGATGAGACTCAGTCTATTAGAGGAGTTATAAAATAAATTAAATTCTAAGGCAGGTGAACACCCTGAGGGCATGGTGGTTTGTAACACTGTGTTAATATTCTCCAAGACCACTGCATGAGCTTAGCAGAGCTGTCTTCAAAATTAGCTTTAGAGGCCACCTGCAGACTTCTCTTTTGCTTTCTTAATCAAAACTGCAATCCTAGGTAATTTACCAAGATATTAAGTAAATAATTGCTTCAGAATATTTTAGGTTTAGGGACATAAATCTTATTCTTTTTACATGTCTTCTCATGCTAAGAAGCAGGGAGTTTCCAACCTCGCAATTTCAGTTTTGGGTGAGCTCTATTACTTTCCATTCTGAAAAATTAAATTCCTTATGCAGACGGATGTAACAGAATCCTTAGTTAAATTACAGTGGGAAGAGGATCTGACTTCAGGGGTCGATACAGTGCATACTCTGGATGTAGTTATAAAAAACGTGTAATGAGCTCTAGGGTTTTGGAGTGTGTCCATGTGTACTTATGAATGTGAGCTCTTTTGGGGGGGATGGTTTCTATGCTCTTCCAAACTATGCTTTCTAAAACTGCTTATTAACAGGGATAGTAGAGACCTGTGGTGGGTGAGCCTCATAAATGCAGTTCTGGATGGAGGGGGCTTCCTAATTAGAGCTTGGCAGCTTAAATCTGGCCGTCTCTCTAACAAAAATTGGTTGCAATATATAAGGACAGCAACAGGATGTACTGTGCGTGAATATAAAACCATTTTTTTGCATTATGAAATGAGCGATCTGCTTTTGGATGTAGCTTTTTCCTAGTGTCCATGTTTGGTTTAGATTCTATTTTTGGTTTGTTGGTGGTGTTCGTTACTTTTGTTTTATGTCCTTCTCCATTTTCAGTAAGATTATTCCTTTCCACCAGCACCCACTGCCCTTTCCTGGTTAGAAGCCTATTTATTTTTTTCATTCCTTAATCATTTTATTTCTTTAAACATGTTTTTCAATGTTATAATGCCAGATATCAGTCAATGTCCTGTCTTCCTCCCAAATGATATGAAACCATTAGAACTCAGTGGCTTGCGTCATCTCTGTAACAGCTTGGATGTTATTGCCCTATATCTTAGTTTTATATGATTTTTATCTATTTTTATTTACTTATTTATTATTATATTTTATTGTCTATGCTATTGTAGTTGTCCCCACTTTAAAACTCCCCTCAAAATTAGTCGTTATTATTAACTTACAAAGGCGATGCTTAGAGTTACTCCTGTGCTTCTGATTCTTTGCACGCCATTTTCCCTTGTGCATTCCTTTCCTTTTCATTCACTGTATTCTAAGTGTAATTTCATCCTCCAAAAGTGCACCTTTTAAAATATCTGGACGGTAAGAGGGGCGGAGCCAGCAGCGAGCAGGGTCGGGCAGGACAGGGCCCCCGACCCAGGCGCGCAGGCAGACGGGAACCAGTTGGGGTGCGGGGCAGACCGCGGGCGCATATTCGCGCACAGTGAGACAGACCGCGCAGGCCCCAGGGGGCGAGGGCTGACGGCGGTGGCACACTCGCGTGCAGTGGGACGAAACGCGTGGGCCCGGTGTCGGCAGCAACTGCGGCACCAGTGAGGGCCGTGGTGGCAGGCGGTGGACAGGACGGCCATAGTCCCTCTTTGACCCCGCCCCCACATACAGCGTCACAACCCAGCGACTTAGTTGCCCTGCAATACCAGTGAGAGCCATTGTCCCTCTTTGACCCCGCCCCCACATACAACGTCACAACCCAGCGACTGAGTTGCCCTGTTCTAGTGAACACTTTAGGGCTCTGATCCTGCTATGGAACAGGCACGAACAACCCGAAAGATGGCACAAGAAGAACTCAAAGTCCCAGAGCCAATAACTCTAAGCGACCGAGAAATTGCCAGCCTCTCAGAAGCACAATTCAGGACACTATTTATCAGGATGCTCACAGAACTGGTAGATTATAGTCACAAATTAGAGGAACAAAGTCACAAATTAGAGGAACATATGAAGGCTAAACTAATTGAAATGAAGGGAGATGCACAGGAAACCAATAGTGATGGAAAGGAAACGGGGACTCAAATCAATGGAATGGACCAGAAGGAAGAACAAAACATCCCACCAGAAAGGAATGAAGAAATGAGAATTCAAAAAAATGAGGAGAGGCTTAGGAACCTCCAGGACATCTTTAAACGTTCCAACATCCGAATTATAGGGGTACCAGAAGGGGGAAAGAAACAGCCACGAGTGGAAAACGTATTTGAACAAATAATAAAGGAGAACTTCCCCAGTCTGGCAAAGGAAATAGACTTCCAGGAAATCCAGGAAGCTCAGAGAGTGCCAAAGAAGTTGGACCCAAGAAGGAACACACCAAGGCACATCATAATTACATTAGCCAAGACCAAAATGAAGGAGAGAATCCTAGAAGCAGCAAGGGATAAGGGGACAGTCACCTACAAAGGAGTACCCATCAGACTGTCAGCGGATTTCTCAAAAGAGACCTTACAGGCAAGAAGGGGCTGGAAAGAAGTATTCCAAGTCATGAAATCCAAAGACCTACAGCCAAGATTGCTTTATCCAGCAAAACTTTCATTTAGAATGGAAGGACAGATAAAGTGCTTCTCAGATAAGGTCAAGTTCAAGGAGTTCATCATCACCAAGCCCTTATTATATGAAATGCTAAAGGGACTTATATAAGAAAAAGAAGATGAAAAATATGAACAGTGAAAGGACAGCAAACACACAGTTATTAACAACCACACCTAAAACAAAAGCAAACCAAGAGGACAGCTAGATCAGGAGTGGAACCATAGAAATGAAGAACACATGGAGGGTTAGAAACAGGGGAGTGGGAGGAGGAGAAGGGGGGAGAAGGCACAGAAAATAGCATAGATGGTAGGTAGAAAATAGGTAGTGGGGAGGGTGAGAATAGTGGGGGAAATATAGAATCCAAAGAACTTGAGACACGTGGTTATAAACTAAGGGGGGCAGAATGGTGGGGGAGGGAGGGTGCGGGTGGAAGGGATTGAAGGGGGGAATAGAACAACTGTAATGGTATAATCAATAAAATATATTTAAAAAAAATATATATCTTTTTCTAGGGATCTGTTAATGGCCATTACGCTCAGTGTTGTAGTTTGAAAAGGCCTGTATTTCATCCTCATTCTTCAGAAATAGTTTGGGCGTGTAACAGTAAGGCGACAGTCATTTTCTTTGTTCATGGGTTCTAGTATTTTTATTAGGAAGTCTTCTATGAACTGTCTTTGCTTTCTAGATTACTCTGTCCTAAACCAGTATTTCATCTTTATTGAACTCCAGTTTCACAATGTGCTTGTGACACTGCTGTGCTTGGGTAGAATTCGTTTTTGTTTATCCTGCTTAGCAACAGCAACAGAAGCCTCAGAAAGAAATTCTGTGCTACCTTTCCCAAATTTCCACTGTTCATCAATGACCTTCACAATATTTGTTCTATCTGCTTACCACTTATACCACCATTTATTTAATATCTTTCTTTAAATTAACTTAGCCCTGAAGTACAGTATGAATAAATATAGAAGAAAAATCTGTGAAATCATGGGCTTAAAATGTCAATTGTATTTTTCTAATGAAACTATAACTACTTCATATTTTATTTAAATGACTGTATGTACATCACAACAGAAAAGTCCACCTGCGGGCCACCTAAACTATCTGTACACACAGACACGCCTGTGCACCAGCAGTGCGCACACAGTGGGGATGAGAAATGCTGCTTTAGAGCGCCATTGTTGGAGTTCCTCCTCAGACTTATGAGGGGGATGTATTCCCTGACTAGCTGAAATGATTTCTGGAAGGTTCTGCATTTGTATAGAAGGTTCATTATCTGATTCTGGGAATCTTGCTTCTGGCCATGCTGGCCGATAGACGTGACTAGAACTAGTAAAGGTAGAGATTAAAAATTGGGAATCCTCTAGAATCAATTCTCACTTCAATTTGCATCTCAATACTACGTTTGGGTCAGTCTCTCCCACCAAGAAAACTGAGTAAAGCAAAACTTAACTGTGCACTTCACAGGAGCTTAGCCAAGGCAACAGAACACTATACCAACTTACCGCTGTTCTAGTGAGCCAAGGGTGAAAGAAACTTACGGACAGATTTAAAATGCTTTGCTTGATCAGACTATTCACGTGAGTATGCTAATTGAGGAAGAGATGATTCCTCAGTCATATTCCCTCTCCAACTGGGATATTATCACTGTTTGAAACACCGAAGAGACTATGAAATGCTAATAGCTTTAAATTGGTTCACATTCAGATTTCTAGTGTTTGGGGAAACTAAACATGCTTTACAGTAATTGGCCTCTTCTGTAAATGTGGCCTTAGGTACCACTTCTTGTGCTGAACAGCCACTTTCACGTTCAGGAGTGAGGGGTTTCAGGCCTACTCGTCTCAGTTTCCTTAAGTAGACCTGGCTCACTGCCATCGCACTTGGGGGCCTTCCCTCCTGTCATACCTGGCTGCTTAGCTGGTTATAATTTGGTCTTTTATGGAAAGTTTTATTTAAAAACAATTATGAAGTGCACCATTCATGCCCAAGAAAGTAAAATTTGGGCCAAGATAAAAAAGCATGCAAAGATGCCAGTAAACCATGACAACTTAAAGAGGAACTCCAGAGAAGGATGGAAATCAAGCAAGCTTGATTCCACCACCGTGAGCTGTGCTTAGTTTTAGATACCTATGCACCTGTGCGTTTCATGTGGGGAACTAAAGAATAGCAGACAGATTTAAAATAGTTTCTTCTCCACTTATTAGAAAATGTGTGAACTAAGTGGTGATTAAAGAAGGCACCCCTTAATACAAAAGAAAAGTCTTTGAGGAACAAGTCTCTGCTCCCAAACAAGAAAAACTGGAAAGACATAAAAACACATTTAAAAATGAGGAAGAAAAACAAATGCCTAAAAAGCTATAATTTTGATGTTTTAAGTTAAGAAAAAGAGAAGTCAGCTGGGAACCCCGTGATTTTCCCCTGCCCGGAGCTTCTTCACTGCCTGGAAACCCAGAGACGAAGGACAAGGAGCTGCTTCTCCTGGAGGAGACACTGCGGCCACAGGGGCTTGCAGTTTGAAATGGCGTTAAGGGGTGGGGAAGACGTGTATGCCATAGGCCCCGGAGTTCCCGATGGATGACTGTCAGCAGTCTTCAGGTGTCTGATGGCAATCTAGTCGCCGTAACCGTGCCCAGCTGTAGACTAGTAAGCAGACTTTAGTACTTTAGGGTGCCAAGCTAACCCTCTGTTGAAAAGTTGGTAACTCTTCAAGGTTGCTGAGAAAAGGGTGTGCATTCATTTTCTAGACCTGCCGTGACAGAGTACCACAGATCAGATGGCTTAAATACTAGAATTTTTTTCCCTTGCATTTCTGGAAACTAGAAGTCTAAGATCAAGGTATCTACAGGGTTGGTTTCATTCTGAGGCCTTGCTCCTTTGGCTGAGTAAAAGTGAATGGTACCCACAAAAACCTTTGACTACCTATAAATATTATTGAAACTAAACTTGATTTATGTGATTTTTCTAAAATTAACAATTGAATAATAAAGCAGTATCAGAATATTACAGAGGTTTGAAATACTCTTTTTTTAAAAATTTTAAAAAATATTTTATTTATTTATCTTTAGAGAGGAAGGGAAGGAGAGAAGGGAGAGAAACATCAATGTATAGTTGCCTCTCGTGTGTCCCCTGCTGGGAACTGGCCTGCAACCCAGGCCTGTGCCCTGACTGGGAATCGAACCGCGATCGTGTGGTTCGCAGGCCCACGCTCAATCCACTGAGCTACACCAGCCAGGGCATGAAATACTCTTGTATTCTCAGCACACTCCAGACAGAATGGAGGAATCCTGTTTGGTGTCAAGTGCTGGTGACTGCCCAGTAATGATGGTGGTAGTTAATAATAGTAAAACAATTCTGAACAAGGTGAAAAAAACTATAATAATGTGAGATTTTTTGTGACCTAAAATAAAACACATCATTCTTCTATATCTATAAGAATAAAAATTGTGCTAAAACAGGATAAGCCAGTTTCAAGGAACTTAAGTTTCTTTCTTGTTGTGGAACTACAACGGCCTCAAGAAATACATCCCTACATTCTCTGCTGCCCCTAAGCCATGTATGTCTCTGATATTTTGGGAAAGGGTTCTGTTTCCAGTTGGCCAATTATGGATGATAAATAAATGGTAAATACAGTCACAGATTGAAGTCCAAATGTTTGAGAAGCTTTGAAAAAATTTCAAATGAGATTTAAAATGACATTTATACCTTACCTGTGTTTTTGTTTCTTAACATGTTATCTTTTGTTGGTTTCTTTAAGGGAAAAGGTGGGTCTAAAAGTTTGGTAGTGTTGGACATGTTTGCCTCTCACATGGACTACAGGGCACTTTAATCTACTTCCGAGTACTTACAACTTTCTTTGTGTGCCGTGTTAGAGACTTGTGTCTGGCTTAGAGACTCAAAGAAAAGATAAAGGGGGAATTTGTGTATTATGTTGATTAGGCTATACCTCTGCAGACTGCAAAAGACAAAAGGAAACCATATTCTAAAGGCCAGTGTTTCCATTCTCTCTGGGCTTCAGAGGGTTAGGAAAAGTTTCAGTTAGCAGAAAATTAGGTTCACCTGAGATGAGATACTGTTCTCATTTTATCTTTTGTAAGAAAATAGAAAGTAAAAACAAAAGAAAATGTATAGTTAATCTTGGAGGCATGATTCTAATATATTCAAGAAAATTCAGTGTTCTAGACCAAGTTTTATCTCAATAAAAACTGCTGACATAAAAACTGTAAGAGAAAGGCATTTGTTGAAACCCTTCGGATACAGATATATAATTCTTAATTTTATCTCTAAGCGTTGAGAGCTCCCTCGTCTCCCCAACTACACATTGACTTTATTTTGTTTGTTTCTTAGTAAACCGATTTTACAACTTGATAACTTTAAAAATGTCTCCCAAGTAGTAGTAATTGTCATTTGGTATGGCAATTCATGACAATGCTAGACATCAAATAAAAATCTGCCTTTAAAATGATATGCATATATCTCCCAAATACCTCATTTCTTGTTTTTACGAGCATTATAGAGGGATTCATCTGTAGAGAAGGTATCCACAAATCTAATAGTAATACTATTACTTCTGGTTTTTTATGTAGAGCTTTTTATGTAGTGATCTCCAAATACATTACAAATGTGGCTTCATCTATGTACCCTGTGCTAGGCACTCCCAACTTTCTTGCTTACAAATGGACAATGGGAAGCAAGGAGGGGAGGCATGATTTTATTCAAATGTTCCCGATACTCGGAAAGACTGCCCAGGAGAGAGGACTTTTTTCTGGCCCCCAGATTGTTATTCTAGCACCCACATCAGGCTTTCTCCCATGGGGAAAAATGAACTATCTCACACAACATGTTTACAGTACAATATGTAAGACAAAACCACACAACACAGTTATGTCAATACCATTTATGAAGACCGAATTAAAAAAAGATCTCTTTCACAAAATCAATAGCATGAGAGAGAAAGCTAAGATGAATGGGCGAGGGAGAGAAGGTAACCAGCATAACAAATGGATGGAGTCTCTGCACATGCCTGACTGAGTGAGGAAAAGTAAAAAATTATTTACCGCATGTGTGTTTTCACTGAGCAAGTCGGGTCAACAGAGTCTGATAAGAGGAAGAGAGGATGAATAGTTGAGGCATAAAATAAAAATGTTTATCTGAGCATTTATCACCCCCTGATCTAATGTGGAGTTCATGGGTAGAGCTCAGCACTTGGCAGGCTCGGCTCCCGGTTTATACAGAGCCTCGGAATCGTTCAGCAACCCAGAAAGCCTGCTTTCTCACTTTTCTGCTTGGATGATTTCAGAGCTGCTCTCTAGGGACCAGTTTCTCTAATGGCAAGATCTAATTCAATTGTGTGCTCGCTCACTCAGTCCAGAGGGAAGGCCGTGCAAGGAAGGGCACTGCAGACAGGCGGGTTTGGGGCTGCAGGGATGGAGATTCTGCTCTGGACAGTGAGGGACCAAGTGTATTGCTTTCCACTGAATCTGCTAGTCATGCCTCTCCAAATCTTTCTTACTCTTCTAATTCAGGTGAAAACCCTACTGTGCAAGGATTACATACATTTTGCCTGATTCTGAAATGACAGTGGCATTTTCTCTTTTTCCTGAATGCTACTTTTAATCCCTGTTATTTAGCACTTCAGGGAATAGAGTGTGTCAGTTCACTGAGTTTTTTTCAAGTTACTACAGCTCGTTACCATGCAATTGATTGGATGGCTTATACCCATTCTGAAACCGTCATTAAGGAGGTCAAATACCACTTTAATTGCATGTTTTTATTTATTTTTATTTTTTAAATGTTAATTCTTTTTTTTTAAGATTTTATTTATTTATCTTTAGAGGTGAAGGGAAGGAGAGAGGGAGAGAAATATCAATGTATGGTTGCCTCTCATGCGTCCCCTGCTGGGAACAGGCCTGCAACCCAGGCATGTGCCCTGACTGGGAATTGAACTGCGATCATTTGGTTTGCAGGCCTGCGCTCAATCCACTGAGCTACACCAGCCAGGGCTCATGTTTTTATTTTTAAAAACCTGCATTGTCAATTCTCACAGTCCAAGGTTAAGCTCTAGCTCCATTTTGTATTGTTCATATTCAGCATTGTGCTCAGGATTTTGACAAGTTACAAATACATGCTGGTGATAATGAATTTATCCGAATGTCACATTTGCCTACAAATTTCTGACTTTCAGTAGGGTCTTTGCTCTGAGTCATTTGTGTGTAGTGACCATAGGTATGATCCTTATGTAGATATCCTCTTCTAGCCATTTCCCCAGAAAATGCTCATTTCATTTGTGCCCTGAACAACAGGGAAAGGTGGGCAGGCTGTCTTGTACACTAGGCCATTTTTACCAATTAAGCCTCTCCACTGTTACACTTAGTAGGCTTATATTGAAAAGATTGGCAACCCAGAAATTTTTAATTTTCTCCTAGGTATCTAGTTTTCAATGAGAACGATGGAATTACAGAATTTTGGAAACTAAAGAGAGCTTAGAGACTCTAACTCCCTGACCTTACAGAGGGTGAAGTGAGGTTTCAAGAGGTGAAGCTACAAGATTATTAAATGGCAAAGTCAGTACTTGAACTTGACTCTGTCCGATTTATTTATTTATAATATGGGCCTCGTCTACGGCAGGCACTGTGCTATTGCTTTGGATGCAGAAGTGGATGAAACAGATCTGGACTCTGAGGGATGACAACTTCCTGGGTCTGTCTTCTTTCTGTTGGACCTGTGGGCTAAGTCAGCTGGGTGTTGACTCCCTGGTGAAGCGCAGTGATGACATGAGTAATACGGAACAAATTCCTAGGTAGCTGTTTTTAATTCTAGCCTGTTTGTCTATGTTTAACATTATAGTTTTCTAGGAAATGTGTCTTGAACTAGCTTCACTAACATGTATGTCCCTCTTCCCATCTTTTTTAGTTTGTTTGAAGTTCTTTGACATTAGAAGTTACTGTTCCAGTAACTTTCTTTGTGCTGGTGGTTTCTTCTATTCACTCTTCCCTGGTGCTGGTACTACAAAAGAAAACCCTGACAAAAAACTACCAAAGCTAATGAGAGAAGGCAGAGCTTTCTCCAGCACTCCACAGACTGCTCATCTTAGGGATCGTTCCCATGAAGCTTTTCCCCCATAGCCAGTTTCTAAAGGCATTTCTCAGATGTAATTTATTCTCCCCTCGCCATGTCTTCTTTTCCTTTCCATCTTGGCAGATGCCAGAACAAAGACCCAGGGCTTATGTCTGCCAGCATGAAGCCTTGTTATTGGCTTTTTTTCTTATTAGTGAGAAATCATTTTCCATTGTCTTAATCTTGTCATTTTGTCTTTAATGAGAACTTATGTTTCCATGAAGCTTTACTGTTCATACCATGCTTTCGTATACGCTATGTCATTGAGCCTCAAAGAAAACAGACAAAGTTGGCAGACTTTTCTTTACCGTCTTCATTTTACACTGTGGAACCAGAGGCCCTGAGAGTGTGGTGACTACTCGTTGGCATAGGTGGCGCTCGCCAGAACAGTCGTCTTGATTTGCTCCAGGAATGCCACACTACTGCCATGCTGATCTTTAAAACCAGTCCTTTTAATTTTTCATAAATCACACTGAAGAATTTCTGAGAAACAGCATTATGTCTGAGCGTAGAACATGCTTTAAAGACATATTTGAGTAGAACTTAGCAGAATTAAAACAGTAACATAAAGTTATGTCACCTTAGCCATCTATGAGTTTATGCAGCAGTTGTCAAATAATTTGTATGAGTGATGGCGTCTGCTCTTCAACGAGTCAGATCGGCGGCTTTGGGAAGGCAGTTTGGTTTCAGCGTAGAGTTCAGAGGGCAGGATCCGGACCGAGGCCCATTTCCAACCCCCGCTCTGTCACTTCTAGGTGTGTCACCTCGGGCAAATTATTCAGCACCTCTGTGTCTCAGTTTCTTCATCTCTAAAATGAGCATAAAAATGGGTCCTGTCTCATAGGCTTGCTGTGAAGATGGAAAAGCATATGTCCTGCACATGTGGGCACACACCACACACACCACACCCCCACCACACACCCATCATAACATACAACCCACCACATACACCACATATACTACACCAACACCACACTTTCACACCACACACATCATACATATGCATGCCACTCCACACACACCGCACATACCATACCCACACTGCACACAGCATATACATGACATAGCACACACACACTATACCCATACCCACACCACACACATACCATACCCGCATCACCCACACCACGTGTCACACATACCATACACTCACCACACACAGTGTGCCATACACAGTATAGAACAATATCTGGCATGTAGCAAGCTCAAATGAAGTGTTAGCTATATATTGCACCTAATATTGTGTGACCGAAAAGCAATCTGCACCTGGGCTGGTAGGAAGATTGATTTCAAGAGTACAGGAGAACAGAGCACAACAGAAAGGCAGGAGTGCGTGTGATAAAGGTGGTGTTGGTGGCCCAGCTGTGTCGGCAAGATCTCGGAAGCCCAGAGAGAGTCAGGATGTCCTCGTACAGGTGGCAGGCTGCTTCCCTGCTGAGCTTGGTTTCTTAGCTGAGTCTTTATTTCTTAGCTGAGCTTGGTTTCTTAGCTGAGAATAAGGACTTTGGAAAAAGGCTATGTGAAATCTCTCAATCAAGGGAACTGGGCCATACAGTGGGGAACTTGGCCTCTAACACTCTGGAACAAGAGTTCCTAGACAAGAATAACATCACAGAGCCCTGGCTGGGTGGCTCAGTTGGTTGGAGTGTGGTCTCATACACTAAAAGAATGAACGTTTGATCCCCAGTTGGGGCAAATATAGGAGGCAACTGTTTGATGTTTCTCGCATTGATGTTTCTCTCATTCTCTCTCTAAATTGATACATTAATCTTGGGTGAGGACAAAAAGGAAAAAAAGAAGAATGGCATCATGGAGAAGATTAGAGCTCTCCCATCAGCAGCTGTCAATTGAAGTTGTGTGGTCCTGGCTGCCAGAGGAGGAGTCTGGGGGAATAACTTACCTCAGCTTTCTGGGTCTGACCTCCAGGAGCAGAGCTTTGCTCTCTACGTGACCCTGTATGGGGTTAGGGATGGGCAGGGGGGGAAGGCTAGAGCTGCTTCAGAATTTGCTCTTTTAAATCAGGTTGCTCTCTGACCAGGTTCAGGCTGGGGCTGTCCCTGGCGGGAAGTTTCCCTTCCTAGCAGGATATTTGAGGATTAGAACTGAGAACACACACTATTATTCCCTAGCACCTAGCTGGCATCTGGTATTATCACATGCTGGCATTATCACAATGTGATTGATGAATAATTGGTGAAGAACTGGAAAACTAGAGAGAAGGGGGGTAACATAAAACTGCCTTAGCCAGAGACGGAAAAGAAAGTAGGCCTCAGGCCTGATGCCTGGTTGACTGAGGGGCCCACCAGATCAGCACTTATCAGATCACGGGAAGCTGGGCAGACTTCTGGGGATGCTTGGGTGCAATGGGGAAGAAGGAAAGGAAAATTGACCCTTTTTTTGTGGGATAAAATCATAAAGAGACATTTCAGGAACAGAGTGAGCCAATGAGTATAGTTTTAAAAATGCACACCAGTGTCCCTTATAAAGTGAATCAATAGGGATTATTATAATTTCCTAGAAAGTAAATCAATAGAGATTATTGTAATCTGCTGTAATTTGTAAAAGCAAAGATTCAAGCCCCTACCCTACAGTAGAATAAGGCAGTAGTAGATGGCAGGAACCAATCTGTTGTATATGTTCTGTTCAGCCTTTCTGCTTTAAAACTATAAAATCCAAACAGTAAACAGAGCCGCATTTGATTCTGGGGCAGAGGCCGAGAAGGATTTAGTCCATGACAGGTTCGGTTTCCTCAGGGTGTGGAGGGGGATCCAGGGCTTCCTGCGGAGCAGGGAAGCGGAACAGACATGAGGAGCCATCTTCTGAATGACTGTGTGGCTTTCAAAATCAGTATAGGAAGCTTCAGGCAGTGGCTTAATCCTTCCAGAAAGAAAGTAGTTCTGATCTCACTCTGAGCTGAATCCCCAAGCAGGTAGCCTGAGGTGGAGGATGTTTGAAACAAGGCTTGACTTTAATTCAAGCAGAATGCGCTCGAGCAGAATGAAAGGCCAGCCTCCAGTTGTCCTCCCAGGACAGTCGTCTTTCCTGCTCCTTAGTTCAGACCATTTCAGTTACTTCCCACCTGCAGCTTGCAAGTGGTTTCTGAAGAGTCTGGGTAGCTACACAATCTTGGTTTGCAAAGAGCTGCATTATCGCAAGACTGGGGCAGCACTGGCTCATGAATTTTAGTGATTTCACTCAAGTTGGGCCAGATCTGATGGCGTGGTTAGGCTTCTGTGCTTGTTTCAAACACCTGTGTTGTCCGAGCTGCTAAACTTTGCTTATTAATGGAGAAGTTGTGAAGCCAACTATTACACTGGTTTTAGAATATCAGAACTGTTGGGAACTGCTCTGCCTGGTTTCAGAAGCTGTAACCCCCCCCCATGGCTAAGGCTGAGTGAGCGACCTTCTGACCATAAGCCACTAAGGAGACACAGCTTATCTCCCTGGCAGGGACACTGCCTTTCCTCCTTTTACTTCACCCTGGCTGGTCCCCAGTGCTGGATTGGTTAGCCAAGGACAGGTAAGGTTCCTCAAGGGACCAACGACCTAAGACAAGCACAATCATGGGGAGCCCCCAGGGAAGGACTTGGGGGGCTATAGCAAAAGCGGGTGATGGACCTTTGCCCCTCGGCTTTGACGTAGCCTGAGTCCTCATTCTGTCTGTGAGAAGTCTCCTGATCTCTTGGCTGCCTTACTTCCCCTGCCTGACTTAATGACAGAGGGTGGTGCAGCCCAGTGCTGGAAAGGGCGGGTTCCCTGGGTGATCAGGCCAAAGAAAGAATATATAAAATCCTGTGAAACCTGCTTTGCTAAGAATGCTCTCACTTAAATGATAAAGGTCCAAGCAGGAAATGAGTTTGTTTTCCAAAGTTTTGTAGTCCTTTAGCTAACTGACTCTGACACAGAATAAGCCCTCAGAATTCTTTGAATGTTATATCTGTTATTTAATTATTTCTGCCTGACAATGATTGATGAGCATTATTCCTGTGCAAATTCAACCCAATAAAAGCTTGTTAAGGGAAGGGTTGGGGTGCTCTCCTTTTGAGAGACTGGCCAGGCCTCTCCGAGGCTTGCTCTCCTCTTGAGAGGGTAGCGGTGCCACCCCTTTTCCTCCACAGGACTTCGTAGTCTGTGTGAATGTATTTCGTCTAATCCATAACGTGTGGACACTGCGGGTCAGTGTCTGCACCACAAAGCCTCTATCTAAAACCTCTAAAGTTAATCTTGGAAATCTAACTCAATCCTAAAAAAAGATTTAGTAAAGCTGCCATAAACCTTGGGATTTTGGAGATGGTAGCAGGGAGAGGTAGGAAACAGGTAGACTATATTTTGGTTTTCAAGAAAAGATCAATAAAAAGAAGTTGCTTTTTTCCTTTTTTCTTTCTTCCCTCTCCCAGTTTTTAAGGCTAGAATAGATTTTGTCCATTTAGTTCTAGTGCTGGATATGTATTGGAAGTACTTGATTTCACAGTATCCTGGGCTTTTTTCCTCTCTTTCTTTTAGCTTTTTATTTTATATCTTTCTTGTTAGTTTTTTGAGCATCTTAAAATTACTGTTTTTTTTCCTGTCTATCCTCACTTTTTAGGATAGTGCCTAGTGCAAAGTAGATACTCAATAAATATGTGTTGAAGGAAAAAATCAATTCACAGTATGTAGAATGACCAAAAGATAATAAAAAGATTATTTAGATTACTTATATAATTCTTCGTTGAGTTTTTTTCCTTAAAAGTTTTAGGTTGTATTTTGATTAACACCTAACGTTGTGCTGTGCCACAGTGAGTCAGAGTGAACATTGTGGGTTCTGGAACCAGATTTTCCGAGTATGACTCTCAGGTCTCCTACTCACTGTCGGTGTAACCATGAACAAACTACTTACCCCTTTTGGGCCCCAGTCTTCTCATTTTAAAAATGAGAATATTAGGAGACTATATCTCATACGAGTCATGAGAAACAAGGGATTTAATACGGGTAAAGCACGTAGAACAATCCCTGGTGCATAGTGAGTGCTGTGTCAGTGTGAGCTCGTTTCTTACTCACGCCCTGGGAGCAATCCTCTGAAAGCAAGGCTACTAAAAGGGTTCTGTCTTATTACTAAAATACTCAAATGAGTTTTCCAGCCTCTTTATATTGTTTTAATGAGCAAAGTGACATGTGGTTTCCGCTTGGTCCTTTTCTGGGATTTATTTTTAGTAGTTGGGAAAACTGATATCTTAAATGGTCTTAACTCCTAATGTCCATGGATTTGGCCAAGACTAGTCTTCTGAAAAAAATGCAGTCTGGGGATTGGTCAGGGATGGGCTCTAAAGTCACTCACTCTTCCAAGGAAAATGTGGAGTGAGGGGATCACACTTTTATTATAAATCTGAAATGCAAAAATAATACGCTCCCCAGCAGTCTTTGTCTTCAATGCTTGATTCTTGGTGGGGAGCACTGATTCACATGACTTGTGTCAGGATGGTGGCAAACACGAGGAATCCAGGAGTGAATCCCTAAACTGGTGGAAAACTCTTGCTCCCCAGATGGCTGCAGCTCTCAGAGACGGGAAGTTATGTAGAACCAGTCTGCTGGCCCACTACGGAGCCCTTGATACAATTTTATAGCATGTTTAAATCTCTGCAATCTAAGACACACTGCTCTGTTTTACCCCCAGAGGGGCTCTTAGTATATTATCTTTTTGTTGCTTTTTCTTCCGTTTTGATTTACTTTTTTTTGTGTGTGTGTAGCTTTTCAAAGCCTTCACTATGTGGGATTATATTAAGTGGCACTGGTAACTGAGTTGAACACCAATAAACATGGAATGGCTCATTGTAGGGCAGGCATAAGGAAATGGAAAGCACTAGTAGTGAAATAGGAGTTTATGTACCTACTGAAAAAGGCTGTTTTTCAAGCTACTTTTTGTGGCATATTAGATGTGCTTTCTTGTGTTGAAAATCTTGGCATCTCTTTCACATGAAATATTTCAAGATCATTTAGTTATTTGTCCTTCAAATACAATGAGTTAAAGCTATCCCAAAAGGAAGAAAATGGCAAATGGCCGAAATTACAACTCTTTTTACATTTCTCTGATAGAAATAGTTTTAAAATCCATGGGAGGTGGGAAATCCAATTTGAAGGAAAGCAGTATTAGAAAGTATGCAATTATATATAGTGAATATTTCCTCAATGATGGAAAAATCCAAAATACATGAAGAGAAGCCTCTGTGGCCATTTTCTCAGTAAGGCGAGCTGTTAGCGTACACTGCTACTGGGCACGACTCCTGTCGCCACAGAGGCAGAGTGAAAGTTGATTTGTTTTTGTGTTCTGGACTAGGGCACAGGGGCAGTATCACTGAGGGAGAGGAGGTCATGTTGCAGGAGCCACATAGGAATTAAAGACATGCAATTTGATTTTCCGCTCTGATTCTGCTCCTGACAATAATTAATAGTGATGATAATGGCAACTATCAAGCAGATTTAATTTAATACTACAATTGTTGCACACATTAAGTGAGATAATTTTCATAAGTTTTCAAATTCTGACATGTGAGATGAATCAAGCTCTATAATTTCTTTTCTCTCCTACGATAAAACAGGGAATAAACTTTATTTTTTTGCTCCCTTGACAATGGAGGCCCTTAAAGATTTTATGTTAAATATGGAACATACTGACATTAATATAGAAGTTTGTGTAACTAATTGTGTGAATTCTGCCGGGTGCCCATTGAGCATCCTTTTCCACTTCCACGTGTTGGGGTGACTTTTCATATCAGGTTGCATGCAGGCAGGTGTGAAACTACTGAAGGAGGAAAACGTGAAAATGACCTCTGTTTTCTTACTTAGTAGGTGGAAAAATGGATAGAGTATTGTGAAGCATATTCAAACCCATCCAAGATGAGTGTCAAACTTAGAAATTATGGGGTGGAGTGCCTACAGCCTCATGTACGGACACCCAAAGGTGAAGCATTTATTTGGTCACATCCAGGCCCTACCTCTCTAAACATACATTTTATATGGCTTATGGGAATGAGGCACTTAAAAATTAGACGAGGAAAAATCAATCAGGCACAAACCCTCAAAACATTAGAAAGAGAATTGAAAGGCAGTGAAATACATATAATTGTGCTCTCCATTTCTTACTTTCTCCATTGTATACTGTTAAATGGAAATATTTTCCCAGGATTTGACAATAGGGTTTATGGGCTACCTTTCTTAATCCTTATGTTTTATGATCTGATATTCATGAGCTTTAGATATTATGCATTTTTGCACATGTGTTACTTACAAGTAGATCATGTGCTGTGATAGCTCAGGATTTGTAATGGCAGGCACAGTGCCTTTTGCAAGGTATGCTTCAAAAATGTATGCTTTTTTTTTAATCTTCTTTTTAGAAGTCACACTAAAATGTTAAAATGTAGAAGAAGCTCTAAATAGAAGTACAATGAATAACTGTGTATCCACCACTCAGTTTAAGAAATAAATGTTACCAATAAGTTAGAACTCTCTATATCCTTTCTCATCTTATCCCCCCCACCGCAACCAGGTACCCCTCTCTTGAGCTTGGTAATTGTTATTCCCATTTACGTCTTGTTCTTTTACAAGAGACAGTAATATATAGAATACAATTATAAATATGTATGAAAAAGTGGATGTATAACATTTCATGCTTTAATGCTTTATATAAATAGAATAATCCATTCTACTGAAACTTGCCATATGTTTTGTTCAGCATCATGTTTGAGAAACTCGTCCGTGTGCATCCATGTGACTCTAGTTTATTCATGTTCACACCTATGTAGTCTTCCAATTATGAGGGCACTGCAGGGAATTTATCCATTATTTTCTTGATGTTCACTTTAGTTGTTTGTAGTTTGGCTTTGCAAACACAGTTGCCATGAGCACTGCTGTGCACGCCTTCTTCTGTACACGTACAAGGGTTTCTCTAGGGTATGTGCCTGGGAGAGGAACGGCTGGGTCCTGTGACGTGTGCTGCGACTTGGCTAGATGTTGCTGAACGACTCCTCGAGGTGCTGAGTCCTCATTGCTTCCCCAGTAGCAGTGTATCACCATTCCTATGGCTCCTCATGTCCACCAGCATTTGTGGTTGATTGTCACACTATTTAATCTTTTCTAATATGATGACTAAGAAATGGTATCTTATCATTTTTATTTCCGTATCCCTTATTACTAATGAGACTGAGCATCTAACTATGTTTATTGGCCTTTGGGCTGTATAATCTATGAATTTCTGTGTATGTGTTTTGTACATTTACCAGTTGGTTTGATTACCTTTTTTCTCTCATTCTTGTTTTTAGTGTAGTAAAATACACGTAACATAACATTTTCCATTTTAGCCATTTTTACATGCACAAGTCAGTGGCATTAAGTTCACTCACAGTGTTTCACAGCCATCACCACTATCTAGTCCCAGAACTTTTTCATCATCCCAAATAGAAGTCTATATCCCCTAAGCAAAGTGTCTTCTCCCTTTCCAAACACCCTCTAGTCCCTGGTAACCTCTGATCTACTTTTTGTCTCTATAAATTTGCCTAATCTAGATATTTTTGATAAATGGAATTGCAATATTTTGTTCTTTCCACTTAGCTTATTTCACTTAGCATAATGTTTGCAAGTTCATCAATGTTGCAGCATGTATCAGAACTGCATTACTACTTTATATCTGAGTAATATTCCTTTACATGTACACACCGCATTGTGTTTATGCCTTCATACATTACTGGACACTTGGTTGTTTCTCACTTTTGGCTCTTGAGAACAAGGCTGAACTGAGCATTGACATACCAGTATCTGTTCAAGTCCTTGATTTCCATTCTTTGGATATATATTTAGGAGTGGAGTTGCTGGGTCATATTGTAATTCTATGTTTAGGATTCTACGCCAAGCTGTTTTTCCAGAGGCTGAACCATTTTACAGTCCCATCATAATGTACAAAGATTCCAATTTTCTCATCTTCTCCAACACTTATTCTCCATTAAAAAATTATACCCATACTAGTAAATATGAAGTGGTATTTCACTGTGGTTTTGATTTGCATTTCCCTAATGCGTTTTGATATTGAGCATCTTTTCATCTGTCATTTGAATATCTGCTCTAAAGAACGGTCTATTCAAGTCCTTTACCATTCTTTTAAATTATGTTGTTTATCTTTTTGTTGTTGAGTTGGAGTTCTTTATATATTCTGGATATTAAACCATTATTCAATATATGATTTGCAAATACTTTCTTCTCTTCTTTAGGTTGCCTTTTCACTTTATTGATAATATTCTTTTATGCACAAAAGTTTTTAATTTTAATGAAATCCAATTTATTTGTTTTTTGTTGCCTGGGGAGTTTATTATCTTTTTATTATTGATTTGTAGCAATTGTATATAGATTCTGGGTATAGATATTTTGTCAGTTGCATTCAGTACCATTTACTTACTCAAGTGTGTGACTTATTATTTTGCCTTTAAAATGATGTTTTTAATGAGCAAAAGTACAAGTTTTAAATGTGTTACATTTATCAATATTCTAATTTATGATTTACACTTTTAGTCTTTCTTAAGAATTCACCTTGTCCAAAGTTTAAAAAAGTATTGCTCTATATTTTCCTAAAAGTTTGCATTTTTCTTTTAAGTTTAGATCTTTAGTCAAGTTCCCCTCTGGGTGGGGCTCGCAACATTTCAAGCATCATTTGACACCATTGTTGTGTTCCAAACGTCACCACAGTGTCCCACAGGCAGCCCTTTACCTCCAGCTCCTGCTTCTTGTTGGGTCTTTCCAGGTTGTGCTACTGACCTTCCTCGCTGACTTCTTTTTCCACAAGGAGCATCATGGATTAGCCTGGCACACCTCCTTTAGTCCAGGCCTGAAGTAGTTAGTATTCGGTGGAATTGGGTTAAATATCTGGCTTGTGTGCAGAATAAATATAAACTTGTTAAATATTGGCCCTTAAGTATAGACTTACTGAAAATCAACATAAATCTTGTTTCCTCTATAATTTCCTTAGGAATCTAGAAG
Organism: Sturnira hondurensis; assembly: GCF_014824575.4. Classification (NCBI taxonomy): domain Eukaryota; kingdom Metazoa; phylum Chordata; class Mammalia; order Chiroptera; family Phyllostomidae; genus Sturnira; species Sturnira hondurensis. The sequence goes on along the minus strand of NW_028098001.1, from coordinate 4,528,133 downwards.
GTGGGAGTGTAGGCATCCACGTTGGTGCCATCCCAAAGACTCTCTAGAGCCTGACTGCGTTGCCTTAGCCAGTTGTAGTGTTGCCTGAAAGTGGAAACCACGTACCACCCTGGTCCTTCCTGACCTTGACATTTCAGATATAAAATATCTCTTGTTGGTGGCATGGCTTATACAACTTGTTTTATGTGATGAGTGTGTTTTTCTTCTATTCTAATAAGAAGTCTGCTGAAAACTTATATCTTCACAAATTACATATTTTGCTAGCCTTTGATAAGGCTAACCAATACTATTGTAGAATCCTAATATCTATCTGTACCTGCCTTTTGTGATAAGTGATGAAAATAACTGATAGCTCTGAACTGTTCAAGCAGGGAGACAAATGATCATACTCATCTTCCCTGTGGTTGGATTTTGTGCAAACAGAAGAAGAGGGTAGGGAAGAACACTGATTTGGGAGTTGGAAATATCTAGCTTTTGAAAATATTGTAAGAAAACTTGTCAAATGCAAGGAGTATAGCTGAAAGAAGCATGGCTGACTGCCATTCTCTTTAACAAACCTCAATGCATCTGTGATTGAGAAGTCCCAGGAAAAGATGAAGGGATTCATCTGGGACTTAGGAGATCTGGACTTTTCATCATGTCTCCTTCCCAGATAACCATGTTTTCTGTACCTTATCTCGGAGTGTTTCTGTCTATTTGGGATGGTGATGCCTGCATTGCTGTCTGTTATGCCAGGGTTTTTGATATGATCATTTAAAACAACACGTGGGAAAGGAATTCATGACACATGCACAGGCCACCAGTTAGGAGTCATCATCCAACTGGTGAGATGCGAGCAACTGGTCCTGGCAGAGTAAGAGACACCTGAAAGCCACAACTGAAGTGTTATTTTTAAATTCTCAAACTTTCCATATGTGTGTGTGCGTGTGTGTGTGCGTATGTGTATACACACACATGGATTTTGCATATCTAGCCATGACAAAAGCACATAACTGACATTTTAGATTGAAGATAAAATGAGTAGTTTTACTCTATAGATACACGGGGGAGAAAGTGGGATGTGTTGACCATGAAGCAGTCCCAGAAGTGAGGGAGAGCCTGGCATCTGGAATACGACCTATCCTGGGTAGGACATCATGCCAACCTTTCCCAACCTTTCTGTATTCCTGCCCATCTTTTGAGGTAGATCTTGCTGGTACAACTTACAGTGGTTTGGGGACTACAAAAATATTATTATTTTTGGCAAACATATTATCCAGGCACTTGGAGGGCTACTATAGAGTAAAGCCTGCTCTGCAGAATGATTTGATTCAAAATGCATCCAATTTCCAGTCAGCAGAAGGCTCCTAGAAATGTTTGTAGTATCCGTGGGTTCTGAACTCCTCCCGTTCAGGGCTCCAGATGCTGACAGGCATTTTCCTCTATTAAATCAGTGTGGAAGGATTGCCACGTGCACTTCAGTCAAAGCTTTCCCCCACACAGGTTCCCATAAAAGTGTTGCTCTGCAGGAAATCTTTTCAACCACACTCATGTAAATGTGGCCTTTTCTACAAATGTAATAGAGTACATGAAAATGTGTCTCAACAATGGCACTTCCATATGCCCCACCAGGCTCTATGCTGTGTGATGGGACGCTGCTGCTAAAGCGTTTGGACATCGTCAGGGACTGTCTGGGCAGGCTTTCCTCGCTGTGTGTGTATAGTGGGTTCCATTATGCCATAGGGTTGGGGCTCAGGACTGAAACTTGTTTTATGGATTTCTGATCCTGAGGTTCATTTCTCCAAACTTTATAGCTTTCAAAGTAGTTTCCTTATAGCCAGGTGAGGTAGGCAGAGCAGATGTTATTATTCACATTTTAGAGATAAAGAAACCAAAGCTTAGTTATGACTTAAAAATGTTAAATATAGTTCACTGTACTACATTTAATAAGATTTTACTATGTCATTTTATGTTATTTATATTGTAGCTTAAGCTTTGAACAATGTCTGGCCAAAAAAATAGGAGTCAGCCCTAAATCCTTTTGAACTCTTTGAGACTATAGTGAAAGGGGTATAGATTTTTGGAAATACAAGCCAACATATTTTTCATTCCCCTTCACTATTATGCCCTACAGAAGGCAAAGGCAGATGCCCCCTAGAAAAAATACATCCATAGGATAGGGAAAGGGGATACAAGCTTCGGGATGTTTTTGCAAAGGAAGGAGCAGAAGTGAAAGGGTGGAGGGAAGAGAATGTCTTGCTTCTTTAGCAGTAGCCTGGAGAGCAGTCATCCTGTCTGAGTAGCAGTGTGTTGGACCTGATGCTCATGGGGGAAGCATGTGATTTAGCCACGGGTTCAGGGTGTAGCTGGGAGTTCTCAGTCTCTGAAGTTTGGTGGGTGGGGTGCAGAGGACCCCGGAGTTTCCATGAGTCCTTCTGGAGAACATGTGTAAGTAGATTAGACAGTCAGGAATTAGGGAGCCCTTCTCAGCCAGAGCTGGGTAACCTTGAATGCAGACACCAGCTGCTGTACTGGGGCAGTGCTGCCCCACGGTGGTCATGGCACAGGACCTCCGGGCCCAGGGCTGTCCTGGTGACAGGACCCAGAGGACCCTCTGCTGAGCAAGTCCCAACCTCAGTCAGCCCCATGACACTGAAGACTTGTAAGCACCTCTTTATACCCACATGGCATGTTCTCTTAAAAAAAATGTGGGGATGTCATAAAGAAAACTAGAGACTGGGTATATTACCAAATGAGACTTTAAGAAATTCTTTTAAGCCAGCCTAAACAGAGAAATCTTTATTCGTTTAAAAATGATCTCCGTTTCTGTCTTTCCCACTCTTCCAAAGCCCAGTGAGGTGAAGGCGCTCATCAGAGACTTAGTTGGGTGATAGATCTACAGGAGAAGCTGCAGTGTATTTGAGTTTTAGGACATGAGTTGTTCATCTCACTGTGATAGGAGAGGGAAATATTTCAGTTGAGCTGAAGGCTATGTTAGAGGTTAGTGTATATGAGAACCTTGGAAACAATGGGAAACCATAGGCATTTTTCCTTTCTGGTATTTGCTTTCATTCTTGCTTGCCTAAGGACCTTTTATATAATGGATGTCAGCAAAAGTGCCTTCCTCCAGGAGGGCATCCCCCTGCCTATGGCGCAGGCCTCAAGGGGTCCTTTGGCTTCTCAATTTAATTACCATAAGACCTTTTGCAGTTGCCCCATGGTGATTCTAGGTTTTCCCAGAAGCTGTGCCATAAATCTTTCACCCACTAAAACCTTTTGTATATTCTCAGGCAGAATAATTGGGAAGAAAATTATGTTCATGTTATTTCAGTTGGAGAAAATGCTAATAACTCAGCATCTGGGCAGTGGGGCACAGAAATCTGTTACTTTTAGGGTTAGCTGCATATTCCATTGACCTTGGGCAACTCTCTGGGCTGCTGTGAAATGGTTTAGGCTATGTGATTTTAAATGTCATCACTTATGATTTGCTTGATTTGCCTATTCATTTAACACATTTATTAGGGGACCTACTATGTGCTCTCCTAGGTGCTGGGGTGTAATAATGAACCAGAGCGGCATGGTCTGTGCATTCTGGTGCTTTTCTGTGGATAGAAAAATTGAGGAGCACTATACTAAATTATCAGGTGACATTTACCATTAAACCATGATACAATCACTAATCCCCTTAAGATTTAATTAACTTTTCACAGCAACACTTTTGCTCCAGGTCCTTCTGGGCATTCTTGACCAGCTCTTTTAACAAGCCTGGTTCAAGTAGCTGCCCATAAAGGGCAGTGGGGAGAGCACTGAGGTCTCGGAACTGATTCTGAGGGTAAAATCACTCTTTCATGATTGGGGCAAAATAATGAAAGTGACTAACAATTTGTGATCACCTATTATACACTAATTATTGAATACCACACTATGGCCTTAATATGTGTTAACCCAGTTTGGGGAAATCTATCTCAGTTTTTCTGGGCCTCGAACTTCCAGGTAAATGGCAGAGGGCTTTCCATCAGGGCTTTCCGTCTTCTTTCCCATGGCCTTCTCATCTCATGAAGTGCAGCACGAGAGATCACCAAATGCAGTAAATTAAAGAGAAAAGGAAACAGTCAGGAAACTTCTTGGTAAAGGAAGGATATGCATGAAGGAGAAACAGATGAGGAATGGTAACACTAGTAAGTTTGCCTATTAATTGCATAAGAAAGGGCCATTTTATGGCCATCTATATTATTTTGAAGTAATGAAACATTTTCCTAAGGAGGAAGTCATACCTGCTGTGTCTGAGTGGTCTTAATCTAAAGAGAAACAAACTATTTCATGTATTTATATAAGGAACTCATAAAAAATAACAAACCATTTGGTATGTTTTCAAATCTGCTCTGGAATGTATATTTTACATATTTTCTGGATTGTCATATTTTACTGCCAGTACCCTGTGGATAGCCCCGTTTCAGAGTTGCCTGTCCAGGTGATTGCTGAAAGGAGACAACAACGAGTATCTGACCATCCTTTATGCAAAATGCTTAAGAAAGCAGAGTCTCAAGTGAGGGCATGTTCACCCAAAATATCCATGGATAGCTCATGTCCGGGAAGCTAAGTTAACCTAATCTGGAACCAGCTCATTTTCTGAGCATGTACAGCTTTCCTTCTGCGGAGGAGTACAAATTTATATGCAATGCTATAGATGAGGAGAAGAATAAGGAAAATTTATGTACATAACTGTTCCTTTGCTTTTGGGTGCAATACTTGAAAATGGTGGTAAAAACTAAAATTTGTGAAGATATCCTCGTTTTATATTTTGGATAAATTTTCAGTTAGTTTCAATTTCAAACTTTTATTACTGTTGTTTCTCCCCTCTTGAAGTGCCACCCTCCTTCCCAAGCTGGGCTGCTGGTATAGGGCAATTTAACTCAACATTGGCTGCTACTTAAAAAATTTTTTTGAGGTGGCTATTCAGCCACAAATTATATGTTGCTAGGCTAACAGTATCTTATCCAATGTCTCCAAAATATTTTGGTTCTTTTATAGCACTCAATTAGTAATTATTAAGCTCCTTCTACATGTTAGTCCCAGGGTTGGATAGTTGACCCTTGAAGAATACGTCCACATTCTAGCATCTAGGTCCTGAACTGCCTCTTCAAACTGTGCTCCTGCTGATCCACATATAACTTTTGATTCCCCCAAACTTAACTACTGTTGTCCCTCGGGATCCATGGATACTCAAGTCCCTTATGTAAAATGGTGTAGAACAATGCATATAGTCAGCCCTCCATAACCATGGACTCCCAACCATGGATCACAAACACTGTTCTCAATCCACAGTTGTTTGAATCCAAGCATGTATGACACAGGAACACAGAGGGCTGACTGTATGTTTGTTGAAAAAAAAATCCATATAAAATGGACCTTTCTTTTATGCCTAAAATGATTTTTCTTAAACTTTTTTCTGGTATTAATCCAACCATATTTAAGTGATACTTTCTTTTTTTGTATTATATGTATTTATTTTTATTGAGTTTATTGGGGTGACATTATTCACAAACTGTAGAACTCAATGAGACATCATCTGCACACTGCATTGTGGGCCTGATGGTATATTCTTTTTTAATCTTTTATTTGAAATACTTCTGAGCCCCTATGCTTTTTGTAATTTTCTTTTTTTGGCACAAAGCCCAAACATGTATGTAGTTTTAAACCCAATCTAAAATTTCTGCCTATGAACTGAGTAGTATACCAGAGAGCCCCAACTTTTTGGCACCAGGGACCATTTTCGTGAAAGTCAATTTTTTCATGGACCAGGGTGGGGGGATGGTTTCAGGACAATTCAACCACATTACACCCAAGCTTACCTCCTGCTGTGCAGCCCAGTTCCCAGCAGGCCGAGGACAGATACTGGTCTGTGTCCTGGGTGTTGGGGACCCCTGGTTTAGACCATTTACATTTATTATTACTTACACTTTTAATTTGCCTCATTGTAGTTTTGGCTTCCTGTTTAATTTTTTTCTTTTTTTCTGCCACTAAATCCTTTGAGATATTTGTTCGTTTTGTTCTCTACTGCCACTTTGCTATTCTTTGGGTGAGTACTCATAACATTTTAATACGCTTCCTTAATTTACCAAAGTTTAAGTTCAATATCCCCACTTTCTTCATGAAAGTAAAATAACTTAAGAATTCTTTAAACATGATTATTTCCTTCCCATCTTCTATGCTACTGTTATCTAGTATTTTACCTCCCACCTGTTTTTATATCCCCCAAATCAATCATTGTATAAAATCAGTTTACATCTGCCCTGGCCGGCATGGCTCAATGGATTGAGCACTGGCCTGCAAACCAAAGGATCGCTGGTTCAATTCCCAGTCAGGGCACATGCCTGGGTTGCAGGCCAGGCCCCTGGTAAGGGGGTGCGCAAGAGGCAACCACACACTGATGTTTCTCTCCCTTTCTTTGTCTCTCCCTTCCCCTCTCTCTATAAATAAGTAAATAAAATCTTTAAAAATATGTTCACATAATCTAACCACATATTTTCTGTTATAACAGAATACCATAGACTAGGTGGCTGATAAACAACAGGAATCTTTTTCTCGCAGTTCTGGAGGCTGGAAGTCTGAGTGAGAGAGGGTGCCAGGATGGTTGTGTTCTGCCGAGGGCCCTCTTCTGGCTTGCAGACAACCACCTTTTCCTTCTATCCTCATATTATGAAAGGAATGAGACTAAAACCTAGTTACCTCCAAAGGTCTCATCTCCAGATACTCTCACACTGGGGGTTAAGATTCCAACATACCAATTTGGGGGGACACACACATTCAGTCAGTAATAATCACTACCTTTTGTCTTTCATTGTTGCCCATAGTTCTTAGGATTCTTTTATCTACTAAATAAATTTTGGAGAATGCTTAGACATAATTTCTGCAAACACTGCCTCTTTTTTGATGCTCATATTCTCTTCTAGAAGTCCAAACTGACATATGTTGAAGCTTCCCATTCTTTCCTCCATGTCTCTTAATTTCTTTTTCAAACATCTATTTCTTCGTGTTGCATTTGGAGCAATTTCTTTAGGCTGATCTTCCAGATCATGCCTACTCTTTCACTGAGGATGTAGCTCAGCAAGGATCCAGGCTTTATAAAAAAGTATATTTTATTGATATATATATTTATATTTTATTGATATATATATTTATATTTTATTGATATATATATGTATATTTTATTGATATATATATTTATTTATTTATAATATTACAGTCCTGGTTTTTCCCCTTTGCCCCACTTTACCAAGCGCCCCCCAACATGCCCTCAGGGAACCCCCCATCATTGTGGATCCAGCCTTTATGCAGAAATCTTAGTTCCCAATTTAAAAGCCAGTGCTTAGGTGCTGTTTCCTTAAAGGTTGTTGCTAAATGCAAGTGCAAATCTTACATCTGGTTTTCAGTTTGATTATCTTTTTCCCATGTCTAGGTGTTTTCTTTATATTTTATGATCTAATCTATGTATTTCAGAGGGTATTCATTATATTTTATCCAGGATATCTAGAGGTTTCTTGCAAAAAAAGAAATTTCAGGATATTTATCTGTCATGTTGTTGGAATTAAAATTTCAGAGTTCAGCCCTGACTGGTGTAACTCAGTGGATTGAGCTCAGGCCTGTGAACCAAAGGGTTTCCAGTTTGATTCCCAGGCAGAACACAAGCCTGGGTTGCGGGCCAGGTCCCCAGTAGGCAACTACATATTGATGTTTCTCTCCCTCTCTTTCTCCTTCCCTTCCCCTCGCTAAAAATGAATAAATAAAACCTTAAAAAAATAAAATTTCAGAGCTCACCCTACCTGAATTTCCTTTATACTTGGTCAGATTTTAATGAGTATATATCCTGGTTTTTCGTATCTTTGTGGTTTGCACGAATACAAGACATTCCATAATCCTGCTGTTTTGTATTTGCTGTTTTACACATTTATCCATAAGGCCTTTTTGATCTATATTCTTTCTTAATATATTAACTTACATTTTTTTCTTTTTTTTTACTTTTTTTTTTTTACATTTTTTTCTCATGAGGCTTAATTCATGGGCTCAGTGTGGAGACACGGGCTTTCTTAGATGCCAGATACATTGATGGAGGAAGAGTCAGGGAAGTGGGAGCGCTGATGATCGTCACCCCAGCTGAGGGGTCATGCTTACTAACGCTGAGACTGATACGAGAAGTAGGAAAGTTGTGGTGCCTTTAAATGTGCCCTCAGTGGAAATACATAGATGAACAAGTTATTTCTGCATAGGTATATAAGCCTCCAAGTATGAAAGGACCATGGTATTGGCAAAATTAATCTTTATGGCACTGACCAGCCTCTATCTTTCTTGGACAGCTAAGCGCCATTTGGGGGACTAGGAGGAGCCTTGGGAAACTGAGGAGACATCGTGAATCTGCTGCTGCTCTGTGTGTGTTCCCCCCCTTTTAGGTTAGATTCTTTGTCCTTTGTTCCTTAAAGTCTCGTGGTTTTTCCCCCACTAAGCCAGGCTCCTCACAGGTGGTACTAACCTCCTTTAATATAATAAGCTTCTTTCCAAGAACACTATGCATTTACAGTATGGACTTATAATTGATATAGTATGATCTGTTTAGATAAGACTGCAGCTAGATTGTAAGCTCTAATAATGTTTTTTTGTACCTTTCATAACTTGTATCACATGGCTGTGGAGGATGCTCAACACACACGTGTTGAGTAAATGAGTGAACACACACCTTTCTTCGCGTATCTTGAGCAATCTAGCATAGAAATCCATGTCTAGAGACTATTTTGAAAGTGGGTTTTATATCCATAAATGAAAGTATCTTAGCCCTAATGGCCTATCATTTTACCAAGTTAGTACTTAGTGACCAGTTAATGTATAGATTATTGACCTATTCACGCTATTCACTCATATTGCTGATGCTCTGAGCTGCCCAAGTCTGCCAACAGAAATCTGTTTTACAGACTTCAAAGTAAATGACTTAGTAGCTTTTAATGGTTGCTATTATGGATGGCTGCGCCCTTAATTGATCGTTTAGAAGATTAACAGCTCACCGGATGGGTTATTTCACTCTTCTATGCATGGTAGAAAATGAATGTATCTCTAATGGCTCAAGTGAAATCAAACAAACGTTTGGCACGCGTCCACTATGAATGGGCACTGTCCAGGTACTAGAGTGGGGGTGGGGCGTGCGGGGGTCAACTTTGAAAACATAAAACAATGACAAGGGCCACAACAAAACGAAACGCATGCAGGAACCTGCCAAAATGAAATGAAAGTGTAACATCTGTGAAAACTGACCAATTTTATATCAATGGAGCACTAATAAGAAATCATAGTAAAGTCATTATTCTTTTTTTAAAAAGATTTTATTTATTTATCTTTAGAGGGGAAGGGAAGGAGAAAAGGAGAGAAACATCAATGTATGGTTGCCTCTCATGAGTCCCCTGCCAGGAACCAGCCTGCAACCCAGGCATGTGCCCTGACTGGGAATCGAACCGGGATCATGTGGTTTGCAGGCCCGCACTCAATCCACTGAGCTACACCAGCCAGGGCTCAAAGTCATTATTCTTAATAATTTCTAAAACTGATATTCACTCAGTGCTTGCAGAAGTGTGTTTCCTTGTGCTAAGAGAGTGTGTTATTGAATATTATTATTTATAAAACATGAAATTGTCAAAAATATTAGCAGTGTTTGAATGATTAAGGGGTGTGCTAGCAGCAGCAACAGCTGGAGTGGTAATCATGGCCATGGTTAAACAAATAAAATACAAAAACCAAAGAACTTGTCAAACATTCTGTGTGTCCTCTCTTCCTGGATAGTAATGTCAAGTGTAAGAAAGCATTTGTTGGGAATAAGCAGGGCTCCTGTTTATTTATGAGACTGTGTGTAATGATTAAGAATGTGGGCATTACTACCAAACAGATCTTATTTTGAATTTCTAATTTTTAAGTACTGGCAATATGAGGCTGGGCAGTTTTGTCATTTATGAAACATTCTGCAGCTTTGTCATTTATAAAATGGGTGTACTACTTACTTCGCCATGTGGTCATTTTCCCAGATAGTTTTAAGTGTCTGGTGCATAACTTGTGTAAAGTGTTCAATAAAAAGTAATGATAATAATTATAGTCATTTTATTAGTCCCAGATTTACATGTCTGCCATGAATGTAAACATCTAGCAATGCCATGTATTATTAGGAAGCAAGTATTTGAAAAGTCAATGTGAACTTTGACAGTGAAGTGAGCTTGGGGCGCAGCTGGGAAGTGGGACCGGGAAAAGACTGGCTACAGGACAAGTTGATGAGAACAGGAGACACAGAACTGCAGTTTCAGAAACTCAGTGTTGGTGGAACCTATGCCAGGCTGTGCAGAGAAAGGGAGGGCTGTCACCATGATCTTCCTCTCCGAGCCCACGAAGACCGCTTGTTAATCCTAGTTTACGAGAGAGAAGCATCACCAGGAAACACATCAGAGTTGGCTCTTTTCAGCCAGACATTTCCTATAGAAATAGTTACAATTGTATTTCAATACCTAAAAAATATTTCAGGACAGAAAAGATGATGCTTACATTGAGAGGATAATAAACATGATTTTTTTTCTGAAAAATTTCAAAAATATTATGCAAAATCATGACTATTGTCTTTCTTGCAGTTCTGTGCATGATTTTTTTTTAACTCCCAGTCAAGACTTAGTTTTCCTGACTCTTCCTGTGTGTTACTGTTACTGCAATTTACTAGATGGTCAGAGGTCAGAGAAATTCATGTGGTGCTAAAAAATAAAGTGAAGAAAGGCTTTGTTTTCTCATTAATGCATTTTATTTACATAAAATGATAGTGCTTGATTAAATACAAATAAATATTGGGGGGAGAGTTGGCAGAATAATAAAAAGTTTCTCTCACGCCCATTATGGCGCCTTTTGGGTGCTCCAGGGGAACCTATGCCAGGCTGTAGACTCCATGCCTCTCCCTGAGAGCCGTAGCTGTGCAGCTGAGGGTGGCTCTAAGGTTCAAGTCCGGGGTCAGCTCTAAGGTTTCAAGTCCAGGGTCAGTTTATGGTTCCTATTAGGCTCGGAAGCCTTGTGATTCATTGCCAGTAGCCTGCCCTTGGATGCATGATTAATGAAGCCTGAAGTTTCATTTAAATTTTCCTTTCAAAATCCTTTCCTTTCCATGAAGATGAAAGTCAAGAGTTTTCAGATAAGCTTAGCTGGAGTGCATTCCACTCCTCTGAAGTTTAAGATTGGCAACAGAAATGTGGGTGGGACTGCGTCTGATTTAACGGGGTGGGACCGCCCAGTGTACCTGCTGAGCTGTTTCATGGGCAGGTACCAATTTGCCTCGGGCATTTAGAGGTCTTATTTCTTCAGGTGGGCTGGCCCATTATCTCCTCAGGGCACAAGCCTACTTTCCATTAGTGCTAATGTGAAGGGCATGCTCACTGAATCATGAGCGTACAGGCCTGTGTGTTAACAGCAAAACAGAGACTGTCAAAAGGAGTCAGCAAAGAACAAGTCCTCTTGTAATGGTGGCAGTCATTCTTGCCTATGCATTTCTTGACATTTCTATTTTTATCTTTAGAAATAGAGCTGGAAGACTTTTAGGACTATAAAAAGTCAAATGTAGAGCATGATAGTTTTTACCTGGCCCACAGGTATCTGCAGGCTAAGGAGACAGATTTTCAAACTGCCAGGAAAGCAGATGCAAAGAGCAAGAACAAGGAAGACAGTATAGAACAGCTAGTCTCAGCCCAGCAAAACGGTGAGGAAGAGAGACAGGATGCACTGTGAGCACAGGTGTGGCTTGATGCGGCAGAAACCTCCCAACCTTCGCGATGTGGCAATGCCTCCTCACCTGTCCTGCAGGACATAGGAATTCTAAGTTCCTTGCTAAGTAATAATCTGTCACAGTCGGAGGCTCTAGTAAAACCTGTGTCCTATGGATGCTGTTCTTTTGAGAAAAGAAAGGTTGAAGTGGGGATGAATAAGGAGGATCTGAAGCTTTAGGTGGCTTTGCCTTGGGCTTTGTAATTGCTTACTTGGTAACTTTGATTCTATCTCCCAGAGACTTTTGCATCTGGCTTAATTTCTCTGTGTCAATTAATAAATTCAACCAACATGGGTTGAGCGAATTGGCTTCTCTGTAGCTGGAATGCAGTCCTCAGACTATACGAGTAATTTTGGCCAGTGTCATCCTGTCACATGAACCACTGAACTATAGGTGTGTGTTTTGCAGTGTGAACCCAGCTACCTACATCAGAACTGCCTGTGGTGGTTGTGACGATGCACATTCCTAGGCCTCATTCCAGACATGCCAACTTAGTGCTTGATGCACACACATATACACACACACTCAGGGGACCCTTATAAATCCAGCATTTGAGAACTGCCTCTTTGTTGCTATCCATCAGTTGTAAAGTGTAGGTGGGCGATGTTTGTAGAGGCAGCGTCTTTTCCATACACACCTTTATGCCAGAGAAGGTGACATGCAAATGCATTGCAGCAATGATCACTTAGCCTTTGCAGAGGTTTGAACTAGAAGGCTGTGCTTTCCCAGGAATCCAGGTTAGAATAGCAAATTTTTCATGCTTAATAATATGTACATACCATTCCAAGTATCAGGCTGATCAAACACATATTAGTAGGTTAAATAACCACTCAACAATTCTTAAAAAATAAATGCCTTTTCATCTATACTTAACTGTTGTTATTTGTGACTTAATGTAACCAAAGTCTTCCATTCAGGCTGATTTTTAAACATTTGAATGGTCTCCCTATCTTTTGGAACTACATTGTAGAGACATACTGTCATGACACATAACATGTGTACAGCATGTGGCAGAGTGCTTGTCATACACCGATGCTCAGAAAATGTCCCATGTTTTGTTTCTTCCCTCCACTTTTCCTTCCTTCCCCTCTAGATGGCTCCAGGAATTTATAGCAACTTTGTTGCAACCAACTTTTTGAGTTGCGACTTCTGATTTAAGCCACAGATAGTTTATTCATCCTATTTATAACATTAGAGATAATTCAAGGTACCACTTGGTTCTTCATTGAAAGCATCTTCTTTGTCCGACTTAGAGCTGCATAAACTTGGAGATGTATTCTTCCTATTGTGTCCTTGCTCTCAGGATGGCTGGTGGAGAAAGAGAAGAAGATAAATATGGAAGAAGAGAAGAAGATTTATGTCCTTCCATAAATCCCTTTATGGAAGGACACTATTTCCTGTTTGTCCCAAATGGATGAAAAGTACTATCCATGTTTGTTTTTGAGAAAAGGAGTGAAGCTATATTCTCTCATCAGTGTAATTGCAGAGTTTTTAAAGCACAATTTTAACTAGACTAAGGACATTCCTGTTGATCTCCTGTGCTGGCACCACAGCTGCCCCAGATTAAATAGCTCTGACCTTGGTTTAATGACCCAGAATCTTCTAACTGAGCAGCTCCAGTTACAGGGTTTGGGAGAGAGTATTACGTATTGATATTACCCTTTACCTTCACGTATATAATCATGTGGAATCACATGAGAGAACTTCAAGAGGCACAAACAGGCCATTCTTAAATACTCATTCTTAAATACCATTTATTTAAGATCAGACCCTCCCCCACCAAAAAGATTATGACTTTCTTTATTTGATACTCTCTTTGTTACAGCAGTTTGAGACTGAAACCTTGACATCTCTGAGATACGCCTGTGTGTATGCACAGCTGTATGATTTCAGCCCCATTCCAGGTGCTCCTGTATCTTCCCCTCCTTCTAGAGCAGAGTTGTCCGGATCTGGAAGCACACCCGTCTCCATCACATGTCCCCACCGGCTCTTTGTAATTTGTAATCTATGTGTTGGAAAATCCTATTAAACCAGGCTGGACAGGGCAAACAACAGTAATTTGCTTTTTCTGTTGATTGCAAATGTGGCCTCAGGGTTACCTCAGTACTAATAGTTTCTTTTCTCCACTTTGAGCTGCACTGGGATTTTTAAATAAAAAAGTCAATTTAATTTTCAGTGCCATTTGTTTCGAAAAGAAAAAAAATGAAACAATCTAGAGAAGTTGGGAATTTCTGAGGTATTTATACTCTATCAGAATTTGAAGTTACAGTTTGTGTCCAGTATTCCTTTTAACATTAATTTAAAAACAAAATTAACATTAATGAGGTATTGAGAGAAATACAGTGGAAGAGACAGTGGGAGAATTCTGATTTTCATGACAATTTTGTACGAAGCTAATTCCAGGGCTCGAGATTTCCCCCAGAAGCCCGCTGACGTGCAAAATCACTTACAAAGCTCATGAGTTGGGTGCGGGTTAGTAGAGGTTGAATTTCAAAGAATGTGGCTAAATGGCAGGATTCTCTGGATTTCATGTGCTTGAGGACGGCTACTTCTAAAGATTACTGCCCTTGAGGTCAATAAGGAGTTGGAAATTTGGGGTGCCAGTACCTTCTGGGAGCACTAAGTCTATGTGTCAGATAACTAGTGCTTGGTACGAGCTGCTTATAGTAGATGAGTGATGTCAGATTCAGGGAGAGGGGATCTCGGTCCAGGGGCAGAGGGAGTGGGTTGAGGGGAGCCAGCAAACAGAAGGGGAGGGAGAGGAAGGAGGAGGATGCGAATGCTATTTGGATAGGAAGTTTAAAAGTAATTATGATCCACTCAAGAGTAACCTGAGTGCATATTAATAAGTAGAGAAGTCTGCAATAGGTACTTCATATTATTAAATTTGATTATTTATAACTCCGTTTATCATGATACTTCTGTTAGCATGGAAAAATGTCCTCAAAATATGCTTGAGTCTTCAAAAATCATATTCAAAATCTTCCTGGCTTCAGGCTAATCCACCGTTTCTATTTATTTCTCCCTTGACTCTGGGTGTAAACCGAACTTCATTTTTTTGTTAACCCAGTTCTGTAAACATAAAGTAACTACATTATTTAAGCTCATTATTTCCCCCCTATTGCCTGGCCTAGTATCAGGCATATAGTTGGTCAGTTGTAGAAGTCATTAAATCATTTTGTTTTCAAAGATAAAATGAAGACTCATTGTGGTATACCCATCTTACACAGTGGGGGTGTTTCGACCTGTTTTTCAGCGAGGACTCGGGTTCATTGCTCTGTAGATAGAGATGGTGCTCTTACACACAGTTGGCTTTCTCTAACTGGGGAGTCTCTCCGCCATTAATCTCTGTTTCCTTCATCTCAGCCTGGAAGGTCCTGCTCAGTAAGTGGTAAGGAGTGAGAGATTGTATAAAAAGTAGCAAAAAAGGAAAGAGCCCACGGGTCATTTCATCTGGCTCTTCCCAGTGCCCTCCCTTCCTTGAGGGTGCTGGGCGAAGCTCCTACTCCCGGAGACTGACAGCTGATGCCTGTGGCGCAAGTGTTTCTGAGTTTTACATAGGTTTAATTCAGACGTCAAGACTGTTTCCCAGAGTTGAATGATTCTGGGGTTACTGCATCTGCCCCTGCGGGGAGTGTTCGCAGAGTAATATATAACTTTGCTAGCGGGGTGGGGGCGGGAGGGAGGGGGGAGCTGAATCCAGAGTACCGTTGCCGCCATTCCAGGCCAAACTGTTTTCCTAGAGTAGGGGAAATGTTGTATTGAGGATAAAGTGTCCTCTTAAGTGTTCTCACCTCTAGTACGAAAAATTCAATTTCCCTGAAAGATATGTCACCACTTTTCCCTTCCTGAGACTTTAATCTCTGTATCACAGTGGAAAAGGCCCGGAGGATCAAAGACGCAATACAAATTACTGGGGCACGTTCTGAACCCTCCTGGTGCGGTCACGAGAGCGCCTGGGAGCGCGGCGGCCAGCGGCAGATGGAGAGCCGTGGGAGTGTCGAGGAGCAGCGGGAAGGCTGGTGAAATTATCTGAACACAGAATGGTGATTTTGATGCTGTGTTCTGCTACCCAGCACAGGTTATTAGCTGTAAAAAAATCAATTTTCTTTGATGGTGTCTCTATGTCTCTTACCGCTTCTCTGAAATTTAGGCTATGATCAAAGGAACTGTAGACAGTAGACTGTGTGGCACATTATGTGTTTGCTGCATTTAGTCGCTCTGGACATTATAAAATCAATAGACAAAGACGCTGAAGCCAGATTTCAAAATGGATACTGTATTTTTCCTCTCCCCCTTGTAATTTCAATCAGATAAGGTTTTTTGCTTTTTGTCCAAAGCTGTTCGGGCAAACATTCAGTTTGTTGCAAAAAGCTACATGTAATATGTGGATATACTTCAATCTATCACAACATATTTAGTTCACATTTGTGCAAAGTTTATACAGGGGCCTGTGATAGAAACTTGGTATTAGACAAAGATCCTCCACTTTTTTTCTCTTGTGGATTTTACTCCGGTATGTTATGTTTATACTTCGTTCAATTTATGAGCTTCGTTTTTACAATAAATTAATGTATCTACATTACCAACAAATCAGAAAAAGTGTTGTCTATGAAAGTGATTACCTTAACCAAAAACTACTAGCATTTTACTGTTTTCTTCTAGTACTTTTTTTCTGGACATGTATGTTTTCCCTTTTAGTTGTGATAGTGCACATATATATGTAGTGTATACTTACAGCTTTTTTACGTTTACAACATTATAAAATTGCCCATTTCACTACAAAGTTTTTACCTCTTGATTGCGAAGGCCATAATACTTTGAGGGACAGAGAAGAGATACTTGTTTAAATAGTCCCTCGTGTTTATAGCTTTAGTGGCAGCATGAGACGCTAAACAGAGCATGGGCTCCACCTGGAAATCAGGCTCGAATGCGGGTTCCACGACACTTTGCTCTGTGGTCAGAAGCAAGTAATCTTTCCTCTCTGAGCCTCAGTATTCATGCCGGTATGATTTGCCATGTATTTGGTGAATGTGTGATCTGGAATTGGTAGCTGTTATCATTTAGGCTCTCTCCAGGTTTTCATATCATCAATAATGAAATGTGAACATCTTTGCATTTATAACACTTTAAGATTTTTGTATTGTTTTCTTTGGCTAGAGCTATGAAGTGGAATTCCTGAGTTGATCAATGTAAAGACTGTTGACTTGCTTTATCATGTTGTTTTCCAAAAGAATTTACTAATTTAAATCACACCATGAAGATATGAAAGAACCTTGTATCACTTTTCATTTTTCAGGCTAACTTAAAGTTTTCCTTAAATTCCTGCAAATGTAAATGGAGTTTTGATTGTTATATTCAACCTTCTTAACTGAGAATATTATGTTTACTCATCATTAAAATATTTTCTATTTTTATAACTATTGTATTTTTCATATATTCCATTCTCATCATCTAGAACATGCATAAAGTTCTATGTCTTATTGCTGTTGGGAATATACACATGTCATAATAATTATAGATCATATAATTGTAGGCAATTATATGATGTGACATGATTATATAATACAATTGATATGTCTCACATTTCTTTAGTATTCATGCCTATTTTGTTTGCTTTTACTAGTCAGAAGTTCTAAACTAATGTAAGTAGTAAGAGATAACAGACACCTCTATTTTGTCTGAATATAAAAGGAACCCCTCTAAGGCAACCTTTCCCGAACTGTGTTCTGAGGGGAGTAACTGCTCTGTGCAAAAACCCTTGCAGTCCGTTAAGATTTGCGATTCTCACCACCGTGTTAGTGTTTCTAAGGAGTGCTGAGGTCAAAAACATGTTTAAACTTTGTTCAAGTCAACATTTCCCACATTCATTTGGACAGAGAGTCCCCATAGCTTCCCCCACTGCTCTTTTAGACCTGCACATATTAAAATTTTAGATGGCAGTATTTCTGAGGCACTCCCATTTAGGAAAAAATACTACAATATATTCCCATGAAATATAATGTCAGAATCAATTGTGAAAAGATTTTGTTAATAATGTGAAGGAAGTAGCCATTATTCCTTTTTAAAATGTCATTAACAAGAATTCGTATTAAGTGTCCTAAGTGTCCATTGAACAATCCGGGTTTTGTTATTTAGCCCACTAATATGATATGATGTAGTATGTTTCTAATATCCCTCGTTAACATCCTGGGATGATGACTACTTGGAATTGGTGGATTATTATTTTAAAATATATGTTGGATTCTTTTTGCTAATATTGTACAGAACTTAGGATTTTTGCCATCTATGTTCATAACAGATTGGTCTATGATTTTCACTTTTGTGTTAACTTTGTTCGAGTTAGGTATCAGGGTTCTATTCACTTCATTGAATGATGTGAGTACTCTCCTATATTTTTCTCAAGACGGTAACCATTTATATTCAACAGGGGAATTCTCTGCTCCTCAAATATTTGGAACAATCTCCTGGGTAATGGGCTGAAGCCTTTTATGGGAGATGCTCTTTAATAATGCTATCGACAATTTTCCCAGTATTCCTCTTGTCAGGTTATCTTCTTTTTATTAAGTCAGCTTTGGTCCTTTATATTTTGCTGAAATTTCTTAATTTATTTGCTTATAATTATCCATAGTGTATTTTATAATTTTAACATTTTCTGTAATTGGTTTATATATATTTTCTTAATTGTACTATTTCTGCCTTTCTTTTTTAAGGGCTTTGTTTTTAGGTGCTATCAGTTAACACGCCAATTTTTTTAAATTTCTGATTTTATTACTAATGTTTCTCTGCTTTCTGAAGCTACTTATATTTCTTTTTCTAAATTATTAATTTGACTGTTTTTCCTTTCTCTTTTATTTTTTAAACAAAGAGAACATTTGAATATAAATTTCGCCTATGAGTAGATCCATGGATTTCATACAGTTTATTATGTTTTATTACCATTTTTTGTATCTAAATAAGCATTTATTGTATTACTAGGCGGCCTATTGAATTTCTCAGAAAAAAATCCCATGAATGGGTCTCAGATTGTGGCTTTGTCACCAACCCGCATTACCTTTCCCTCCTCACTGTAAGTGTTCGGAAGCAAGGGTGTTAAAGTCACTGTGTCCCACATACAAGTTGGACTTCTTATTGCTCAGAGGATAGCCACGGCCTCCAAAGCCTTTAAAGCCACTTTAAATTGAACTTTAAATTGAACTTTAAATTAATACATCAATTATGCAACAGGTACCACTTTAAGCATTTTATGAATGCTAATTCAATTAACCACATCACAACCTTGTGTGATAAGTACTGTTTGCCCCTTCACGGAAGGGGAAGCACAGGGCCACAGAGGCAGGAGAGAGCCCGGCTTGACCCAGGGGTCTGCCTCCAGAGGCTGCCGTCTAAACCATTAAGTCAAACTGCTTTTCTGTCTTGAAATTCTCCCTGCTTGTTCTTTTGATACAAATATCCCCATAAACAGAGTAGAGAAAATTGTATTCCTTTGTGCCCTGTTTAAGATTTTTAAAAAAGATTGTAACTGCATACTACCACAGACTTCAATACCTGTAGTAGGAAAGTAATAAAGAAGGTGAAGGGGATCAGGATATGCCACCCTGAAATACAGCATCTTTGCATCTTGGGTAATTTAAGCTGAAGAAATTTAAGAAACAGCAGAAGCAGCGGCTCTCTGACCTCCTACCTCCCTGGAGGTCAGAGAGCCGGGAGGAAAGGAGCACTTTTACTTCAGCAGACAGGTGGGTTGCTGAGAGGAATCCCAATGAACAGCCTTTGCTAATTTTCCCTTCGCTTACTGCCCTTAGCTCAGACTTTGTCCCAGTATGTTTCCCTGTGGCTTCCCACTCTTTACCAACCTAGCATAAAAACTCGAGGCTTAACCTGTGTGTGTGTGTGTGGGGGGGGGGCAAGGATCTGTAGTTCCTTATGCCAGCTCCTGTATCACCTAAAATTCATATTAAGTTAATTTGTATACGTTTCTCCTGTTAATCTGTCTTTGTTGGTTTGATTTTTAGGCATAGCCAGGGACCCTAAGAGGGTCCAGGAGAAGAGGAAAAGTCTTCTTTCCCCTGCAGGGGTCAGAACACACCCCTTTTAGTCCACTCCTCTCACTTTGCGTAGGAGCAGGCTGCAGGCAAAACTTCTCCATGTCTGTGGCTGCTGGTTGGCCAGTCTTAGCAGCTCTGCAGAGTCCAGAATGTTCAGATCATCCCCCACCATGGGCAGAGCGCTGCAAGTGAGGTGGGCAATACTGAGACAGCCCTTGCGCTGCATCAGGTAGAGAACAAGAGGAGAGGAAACGGGGACTAGTCTCTGCTCTCGGTTTTCTGCCGTTTCTGATTCCAACCAATCAAAAGAATGAAAGCAAGTTATGGCCCAGGAAATCAAGTGGCCCCAAGTTCGGAGGTCGGAGAAGAACTAGAAACCCCTAAGTGCCTCAGGAGAAACGCTGGGAACGCAGATTCCGACCCTGCGGCACGCAGTGAGCAGGGCGCCCCAGAGAGCAGGGAGCCCTGCCCAGATAGCCGATGCCCACCACCCAGGCAGTCCCCTTCTGTTGTAAATGGAGGAGCCTTGAGGTTCCTGTTTAGACCACTCTATTTCTCGGACCAGGACTTCGAAGTACACAAAGAACATCGCTCTCATTTCTTTTTTCACTATTTTTCAGTTTAGGTGCTCAGAAGGACAGAGTTTGTTCCAACAGGTGCTACCCAGCCCTCCTCTCCCACCCACAAAGCGAGTTTTACATACACTTAGAGTGTATAGTTTACTTCAGACCGTGCTAAATGCAGTGTTGAATGATAAACACACAGAAATTTACTTTTGTTTACATAGGTTGGTTTCTTCCTTAACCCAGTTGTTTTTAAGAAGATAGTTCTTTCTATTTTATCCCCATAGTAAATGTCGTTTTAGTTTAATTATATTGTTATTTTTAGTTTTAGTGTGTTGTGGTGAGAGAATGTGTTCTGTTTTCCTCCTTGTGTTTCTGTATGCATACCTTTTGTTTTTGGTGTTAAAATGATTGAGCAAACACTCGCAGCTTTTTAATGAATGGGGCAGGGATGCTAACCTGAGCCACACTTCACTGGCCTGACACAACACAAGAAATGTTGTCTGTTTCATTTTTTAGTTAGTGGAGTTCTGTAGCAGTTATCAAGCTGTATGAACATACAGTTTTTTTCCAAAAACACTTTCACTTTTTGGTAGGTCATTTGTTTAATCTCAGGATTTACCTGACAATGGTGTCACCTAGGTACAAATCAGCTGTAACATATGGATGGTCACATTTCATAATAAAACAATGCTATATTCACTGTAAATCATGTCGTCATTCTGTGTGACTCTTTTTTGGTATATTCTTAATTATCTCAAGTCCCAGAGAATGATTCATCCATTTCAACCATGCAACCATTTCACTTGCATCTTTTGGTTCTTTATGACATCTGACTTCTGAGCCAGCATATTCTATTACGTCAGACTGGGGTGGGTAAATTGTAGTCCTCTGAGTCTCTCGCTAAGGATGAGTACCAACCCGGTCCCAGGAACAGCTGAGCGCTGTGGCCGTGGGACAGAGCTTCTCAGGCACCTGCAGGCCCTGCAGTTACCTAGAGGGCTCGTGAAAACTGTGATTGTCAGGTTCCCT
Organism: Sturnira hondurensis; assembly: GCF_014824575.4. Lineage (NCBI taxonomy): Eukaryota > Metazoa > Chordata > Mammalia > Chiroptera > Phyllostomidae > Sturnira > Sturnira hondurensis. The sequence continues at coordinate 4,506,687 of NW_028098001.1, read as the reverse complement.
TTCCAGAATTTCTGGCAGATCAGGGTGGGGCACAAAGATTTGTATTTTTAATAAATAACCAGGTGATTTTGATGCTGTTGGCCCCAGAACTGCACTTGGAGAGCCACTTCTTTAGAATTGGCTAAGAAACATGTAAAACCTTTGCTCCCACGTACAACATAAATGGATGTTGTCAAATTTGCCAAGTCCCAAATAGTCTCCAGCTACCAGTCTTGGTTGTAAGTCTGAAACAAAAAACTTTTCTTCCATAAAAAGTGCTCTTCAGAATCCATCTTCCTGGCTTTCTGGCTGGCTTAGTCTTAATCTGGGGAGTTATCATTCTCAGACTTGGTAGCACAATCATGCAGCCTGCACCGTGGCATGATTTATTCCTGTGGCAGACATCATTCAGAACAGACAGACTCGTGCTCTCTCGAGCACCTGAAAAAAACTTCTCTGCACTTTGATCTTGTTTCTTGCTTACAAGAGTGAGATAGACAAGAGGAATGCAGAATGGCACAGCAAAGACAGATGCTCCTAGAAGCCAAACAGAACAAGTATGTGCATCTGGGGCTGTCTGAGCTTTTGCTGAATTCCTTTGACTCACTCTTGCCTCTGGGTGTGCACATTCTTTTGATGCTTAGATTATGTGATTCTTTTTCTACTCTAAACAAAAGAATTAAGATTCTTTTTGGGGTATCCTTGCTTTATTACAATATCACAACATTTCTTAAGGTCCTGTGAAACAATGAAGTGTTCCTTGTGTTAATCAAATCTGTCTCGTCAGTAAATGAGGTTACCTGGAGAGGCTTTCGGGTTATCCAAGAACTTCTTTAAAGACGTTTGAGGACAGACTTCCTCTCATCTTAGGCAGCTTCTTCTAGTGTTCATTTAGCTTTAAAATGATGATGTTGTTTTCCTTATTTTGTACACATCCTTAAAATTTGAACCCATTTTTTTTTCTGGTCTCATTTTTCCATAGAGATGGAGGTCAGGCCAGGTGTCTCCTCATGATAACACAAGCACCAATTAAATTACACTTTTTTTAAAGCAAAACAAATTGAGATTCTTTAATTTTGATGGGTCTATTAATATTGTTTTTAAGTCTTTGTTATCTCAAATATTTGTAAGCTTAATTTCTAATTTATTAATAACATGTTTTCTTAATTGCCATGTCAGGCAGTGTTCTAAACACTTCACATGTTGTTACTGCTTTACCAAATTAGTAGATAGGCATTACTGAAACCTCTTAATTTTCTAAAAAATCATTTTGTGTAAAGACTCAGACATTTCTCTCAAGGAAACAAAAATAATTTTCCTGGTCATTTTTAAAATTTTTCTATCTTGTAAGGGTTCTCTAGAAATGGTTTCTTTGATTTGCACTAGTTGTTTTAATATTCTAGTGTTTTTCAATTCTGTCAGCATTACTAGCTTCGATGAATACTGCAATTTACTCCGGCGTTCAGGGAAGCTCAATATGCTAATTAAAAGATGTTGATCAGGAGATGTTAAATTTCTTTTAGGATCTCAGCTAAATATAACACAAAGATTCCTGACAGAAAAGAAATGAATGATAACAAATAGAGAAGCGGGTAGCAGAAATTGTTTAAAAGATCTCTAGATGTCATTCTGGAAGATTAAGCAAAATATGAATACTCTCCTGAACAGAAAAGTTTAACCCTTGATAATTATTGAAAATCTTAATGTCTAACATAGGAGTTTGTTCTCTGTTTGGCTGTTCAAGCAACAGTCGTAAGTAGTCCTTCATCATGCACAGCCCGGCGCCGAGGCTGGGGCGCAGTGATGGTTTTTCTTGGTGAAGAAGCTCTCAAAGGGCAGAAGGGTGAAGGCAACGTTCGCCTCACCTGCATATATCCTGTTCTGAGAAGAATGACAAGACCTGCAGACTTAAGAGCTGGAGAAGGGCATTTTAACTCAGGATACTATGATTGAGGACAAAAGGGAAGAGTCCTAAGGGGAGATACAGTTTCCTACAGGCTCCTGAAAGGATAGAGCATGAAGAGTGTTCCTGGCTGTGGGGACCAGTGACCACTGCTGCAACCAGGAGCTCAGAGGAACTAGGGGGCTGAGGAGGGGCCGCCCCAATCTAGAGCAGGTCTGGGTGTGAGCACTGAGAGCAGGACTCAGAATGAAGTGAGGGAGTGTTGCAGATCTCTCTGCCTGGTTCTAGGAATTGTATCTCGACCCTTTGTGGCTAAGGGCGAGGGACGACCTCTGGAATGCGAGCCGCAGAAGACAAAGCTTGTCTCTGGTAGCAAATGCTGCCTCAGTTTCCTCTCCCTGCCCCCAAAGCTTGGTTGGAAGTCAAGGACGGGTAAGACCCCTCACAGCGGAGGGGAGGGGGGCAACCTAAGTCAGACTCAATCACATGGAGGCCTTCATGGTAGGACTCGGGGGGCTGCAACAAAGAGCAATGGACTCTCGGCCCCTGGCTTTGACAAAGCCCAAGTCCCCATGTTCTCTGGGAGAAGTGCTTCTTGGATCTAATCCCCTTAAGCCTGAATACCTGATGGAGAGAGGTGCAGCTCCCTGCCTTGCTACAGTGTGTCCTGGGGGAAAATCTGGCACCACAAAGACTTCCTGATAAACCTGTGAAATCTGCTCTGCTAAGAGTGCTTTCATTCACATGTTAAGGGTTCGAACAGGAAACCCTAAAACTCTGTTCTTGACAGACTCTGACTCATACTAAGCCCTCAGGTTTCTTTGAAATGTTATCTACTATTTGATCCTTGCTGCCCTGTATTCCTGTGTATTACAACCCAATAAAAGCCCCTGGAGGAAGGGGCTGGAGGCTTTTTTCCCCTGAGAAACTGGCCACTGCTCATGGCCTTTTTCCTCTGGGAAAATGGCCACTTCTACTCCCTAAGCAGATCATATCTCAGCCATGTTTACTCTCATCCGTGGCACACAGGGGGACTTGCAAGGAAAGTCGCTCCCTCAAGGGAGCATCATCTAGTTCTGGAGTCCTGGGCCTTTAGGCCAAATGGTGTCTGGAATTTGAAGTAGATGATGGTAAGGCTGATTGAGAACTGAGCCTATCAGACTCTCCCTGTGCAAATACAGCTGAGAGCTCATTGCTGGTTTCTTTTAGTAAAACATTTTTCTACATTAGTTCCCTCCTGTGATTGGTGAGGTTATTCTGAAAGGTGAAATTGATCTGGTTTGGTGGCAGCCTCATCCTCTCTCAAAGGACACAAGTCCACATTATCTGCTGCAGGCAACTCCAGCACTGGGCTCATGGAAAGAGCCAGGAAATTGCCACGATGCTTCAGTTATGTGTGATACCTTTAAACTTTGAGTAGGAATTCCATAAGTTGAAATTCGTTGCACTAACACGATGTAACATAAAATAACACAGCATAGCATAACATCTTTCAATAAATAATAACAAAATTAAAATTTTAAATAAAAACTTGACTCGGCCCCAGTCACTGAGCAGATCTGAGTGCTCTCATTTGCGCACCTTGCTCTGCTTCCCCTGCACCAAAGGCTGACATTGAGAAATTCGGTGAGTCAAAAATGGAAAAAGACAGAAACACAAGAGAAAAATCCACTGCCTCGCAAAGAAACCATTGCACAGGAGAAGAAAGCAGGTGAATTGTAACGAGGCCCGCACCACCAGTATGCCCTGCACACGCCACAAGCGGTGCCTTCTTATTTTACTTCCTTTAGCTGTTTAACTTTGAAAGATGAAAAGAGGTTGGATCCGTTTAAATGACTGTGCTGCCCATTTTCACATCAGAGAACTACTGACAATGAAGGCTGCACCTGCCTCTCCCATCTGCCTGTCTGGCTGGCAGGGAAGGAAAAGGACCTGCATGTCTGTGAGGGAAGAAGCTGGGTGGGACAACAGTGAAATCAGAGCAAAACCAAGGCTGGCCCAAGGTGTCCCGAGGGCTCTTAGGTGCTGTTTAATTAAAGTGCCATTTTTTTTGGTTAAAATTTTAATTATGGGAATACACACTTTTTAAAATATGGAAACAAAATGTTTTAAAACCTGAAAAAAACTTTATTTCCTCAATGATATTGAAGTATCAGATTGAAGTATGTAAGCATCATTTGGTCGCAGGCATGATACATTCAGTCCTCTCTCTCTCTGTTTTTGAAATTCATCTTCTTGATTACACTAAGCAGAGCATTTACAACATGAAGAGCAGCCCCTTTTGTGTGTCTCCTATGTGCTGGATGTTTTGTGTATAGTATTGCTAATAAACTGTGTCAATGTAGGTATGTTAACCATTCTTTTGCACTGAAATCAGAGAGATTTGACCAACGGGAAGAGGTGGGACTCAAACTCAGGCCCTGCAGGCGCCAGAACTGGGGCTCTCTCCCTAGGGCAAAGCCTCCTGCAGAGAAGTCCTTTCTGTGCAAGTTCATGGCACACCTAATCAGGGTCGTTGCAGCTGATGAGATTTCAGATATGGTTATAAGAATCGCAAGAGTGATTTCATCAACAAACACAGCGCTTAAAAGGGAGAGTGATATCATTGAAAATGATAATGTGTTTCCCAAGTATTGTGATTTGAATAATCATTGCTCCTGTGTGGCTATATTTAAGGCAGTGTTAGCAAGAATTCAGCAGTGCCAGGAATAAAATTTGACATTTACTTTGGAACCAGAGTGTATATGGTTCAGTTCTCTTGCCCCAGAAGACCAGAATGACAAGTGTTTATGTCTGGCCTAAAGAAAGTTGGCCTGCTATCTGTAAAGATTGTCCAGAGCCCCTGGTCTGGGAGATCTAACTGTGCCCCTTGCTCAGCAGGCTCCTCAGCTTGTGGCGTTTCTAACTCCCAAGCGCAGGCAACATTCAGCTCACCCATGCATATCCTATTCCGAGAAGAATAGCTGTGAGATCTATCTTCCTACATTTTGTCAGAGCGGTCAGGGAAGTCACTTGGAATGTCTTGTTCCAAATCTCTGCTGCTAATACTAAGCAGAGATGCAAACGCAGTGAGCTGTGTGGGAACTGACCTTGAAGCTCACACGATGGTGGGTGGGCAGATGGGGTAATGGCAAGGCTCGCCCACCAATCACTTTTCCAGAGGCACGAAATCAGTGTGTGGTTCTCATCACGCTCCCCTTCATCTCCACCTCAGGTGCCCTGGAACAAGTGTCCTCTGAGCCCAGCAAGATCACGCCCACCTATTCATGAGCATCTTGCTTCATGCATTTATGTGCTCCAGACTCTGTGCCCTTGCATCATAAGCTAATACTCCTCAGATAAAATACACCAGGAGTCAAATCATTGCTCTAAAGTTCCACAAATGACTTGGCAGAGGTAACCATGGAATAGAACGATTAGCCTTCTTTTTAAGGACGAGGAAACAGCATGTTAAGGGCTAATAGAACAAGTGTCTGAAGATGTTTTGTCTTGTACTATGTGTGCATCACCCAAGGTGGCAGAACAAGCATAAGGGGATCTTCGAACGCGAGGCCGGATGCCGCGTTGTTGGCAAGGCAGGAGCCCGTTGCCAGCACCTCCCTTTGAGCTTCCACTGCTCGCTCTCTCTGTGTGCTCAGACATTTGTGTTTGAGTGTGCGATATAGCGCACGGTTTACCAAGTAGCCAGCACTCAAATCCTTTGCCTTCCATGAGGAATTGTGTTAAGTGATTAGATTCATTGGTTGAAAAAATGTACTGACTCCTGGCTCCAATTTATATGCCTTCTTTGTGATTGAAAACACAACCGATTCTCCATCAGCATTTCAGTTTAACTCAAGGGCATTGTAAAAGCACAGCACATGACAGTTTTATAACCTATAATGTCAAATTTTAACTTTTTTCTTCTCCATATAGTATGTGAATATGAAGTTAAATATTTTATTAAATATTTGTCAAGCTTATTAAGTCTGTTTTTCTTCATAAGGAGAATTAAAAGTTCCTGGATTTTTAAAATTTAATTGTATAGTTAATAGTTCATTTTAATCATTATTAATTCAATTTTCAATGTAATCATTTTTATGGCTGAATTAAATCTTTTACTGGACTCAAGTTGGTGAGCAGGCCATTAACAATGGGACTACATAAGAGTGCCATGCATCAGGAGTGCTACAGAACACATTTATTTGTGCTATTAATGCACTCAGTACAAAGAAATGGGCCATCTCTCTAAGTCACGAGGAAAATGTTTCATCTCTAGGATAAAAAGATGGAAGCTCTGCATATACTTCATGTCTTGTATAAAACTCACACAGCTTAGCCTCAGAATTTTTAACTAATACAATTTATTTTCCCAAGTTTTTTTAATAAAAATATTAGGATTAACTATGGGAGAATAGAATGCTCATCATCAGTAAGGAAGGTTGGGTAATTTACCAACCGAGCTACCTGGCTCCCACCAGGTAGCCAGCTGACCATGCTGGTCATTTTGGCCACTTCTTTCTTCTCCTTTCCTTATGATTATATTTCTGAGGACTTTCAAAACTTCTGGCAAGTTCTGTTGCCTTTTCTTCCATGTCTCTCCTTTCCCTTAGCTTAAATTGTAGTCCTTATTTCTAGGCCCCTTTCACTGAGCTACATCTCATCATTTCATCGTCTACCTAGCACGTAGGTCACACTGGCTTGGGGACATCAACTTTGCATACTTTTCCCAGTTTCAAGGTTACCAACTTCAGATTGATGGCTTGGAACTGGCCATGGTGGCAGTATTTACACCAGAAAAATAGAAACACTGCAAAGAAATCAGGGCTCTTTCCCCTCTGCCCTGAGCCAGTTAACGCCCAGGTTGTGGCATAGAACCAGAGATTCAAATAAATAACCCCAACTCCAAGTTCGTTCCATCATTCCCCCTACCACCCTGAATTTGTAGTTAATGGCGCACTGCATGCAGTTATTCTTCAATGTGTTAACCTTCAAAACTGGGAAATAAATACATTCATTCAGAGGACTCATGACATGCTTGTCCGTGTTTGGGAATGATAGATGACTGTGTTACACAGCTAGTGCGTCGTTAAAACTACTGTGCACACGCACCTGGGCAGAGATTTAAATGCAAAGTGTCTCTGCCTAGAGACCATGCCAAAAGTGGACTCCAAATTGTCTAAACACCACACTGAGTCTAGTGAAATGTCTGGCACTTCTTCAGTTTGTTGGCTACTCCTGGAGAGCTTGGTGCTGCAGGGCAGTGCAGAGAATTACAAGGTCACAACCTTGATTTTTGAGGGTCCTTATAATCTACTTCATCTTGAGGGCTTTTGTCACCCTGAAAGAAAGACCTCAGCTTTCTGCACTAATTTTGAATATTGTCACCTGGAATTCAAACAGTCTGGCAGACTCAAAAGTTAAAAGTATTTTAAAATCCATAAAATCCAGGACATTCTTTACCGGAATTCTAAAGCTCTAATAATATTTTTGCAATCTACTTCCCAAGTGCTGTTCTCTGTGGTTTCCAGCCATGCTGTTCTTGCTCACACTGCATCTTCTGCTTGAAGTTTCCTCTGTCTTCTCTCATTTTATTCAAACTTTATCCTCTTCCAAGACTGATGTGGAATTTCATTCTCTGTATAATGCTTTTCCTGATCTCACTTGGAGATATATTCTCTGCAGAATACTTCCATAATTTTCTACACAATGTTAGGGTGCATATTAATTTTAACTTTACATTCACACACGTGTTTTATCTTTCCTACTGGATTTGGCAGCAGAAGTCACATGTGCCAACTATTGAGGCTCAGCTCCGAGTTCAATCTCTCCACTCTGTCCTGCGATGCCGGGTCTGAGACTCTGCAAACCTTCCTCTGCCTTGCTGGCTGCTCCCTTCAGGCTCTGCCATTAGATGGGCCAGAAGCAGAGACCAGAAAGGGGTGAGCGAGGAGAGACCTGCTCCTTTGTGTTCGCTTGATGTTTCTGAAAGTACTGACCCAGGATGGCATATCACCTCATCAGCAGCAGGGGCTTCCAGCCTCCCAGAACACCTCAGGGTGTTCCTCAGGGGCACCACCAGCAGATGCTCAGTCCCCTCTCTGTCATGGTCAAACCAAGCTCTAGGAGGCCCTGCCTCCAGTTCTCCAAGTGGCCACTGAGTGGTGGGCCCTACTCTGACATTGGAGCCCAGAGGAGAAGGCGACTCCTCTGGTTTCTAGGTTCTTCTCTGTGTTTCCTCAGCCGGAGGGAGCACTGCTTCCTATCATTGTTAACTCTGTCATCTCAGTCTTCTCTCTGAAGGGCCTTTCCAGTCCTCCAACACTTGTGTCACCCATTTCCTATAATTAATACCCTGTTGAAATGGCCGGTGTGGTTCCTGTGCTCCTGCCTGGACTCTGACTACTACACGACTGTCCATCTGCGCTGCCTCCTTTGCCCTGCCCGCCAACCCAGTCTGTAACAGTGTGGTGTGCACACAGTAATTGCTTAGTATTTGCTGAATGGATGGGTGAATATTTATTAAAATGAAAGATCCTGCTATATTTTATTATTCTGTCTTTTCTCCTCCATTTTCATGATGATCGTGCTCAAATAGGGGCTTCAGGTAACTCATGGGAAGTTTCGATGAATCAGGAAACACTTCGCTGGGGTTTATGGGATGCAGAAAACACGTGACTGACTAGTCGTTATACTCGACAAAGAGTGGGAAAACGACATCTACACCTTGCAGTGCCCCTTTGTCCTGGCCTCTCTTCTACTAGAGACTCTGGGTGAGTTGTTCACACCGGGAAAGATACAGCATTCCTCACGTGCATTGGTAACCAAGACAGACCTGATTTATGACAACGCACATGAAGAAGGGGAATCCACTAGCCATGCTTTTGCTCTCTCCTGACACTTGGTAAGGATGCTTTTGAGGATGTGATTTAAGGTCAGATTGTGGAGAAAACAGCCGCTCTACAAGCATGTGAATAATTGCTACCTTAGCCAGAGCAAACTTTGCAGAAGGCTGGAGGCATTATCCATTAGAGTAGGAAATAAAAAGAGTGCTGGGGGATATGTGGAACCTGGCCAACCGGGTAATCACCAAGGATGTGATTTCTAGACTGGAATATGAGACATGCTTGAGTCTGAATACGCAGCGCGTGCATTAGAATATTAAAACATAGACACCCCAAGATCTCTCCCTCCTCACTTCTTAGTGCTTACATCAACTTAAACAACTTTAATGATCTCATTAATGTGCCTTTGAGAACACTCCTTGAATATAGGTATGAAAGGGGTATTTATTACAATGGTAGTAGTGTGGGCGTTTTCACTGAGTCTTATTGAGTTTGATCATTATTAATGTAAAAGTAAAGCCAGCATTCTAGTGAGCAAAGAAAACATCATTAAATTGGTCAACGGAAATAAGCCACATCCTATGACCTTTGTTTTTACCTAGACTGTGTCATTTGGGAATCATATGAAAATAATTCCTCTAGAAAAATGTGGGTGTGCTTAATATATGCTTTGCAAAATATAAAAACTTAGAGCTAAGTTGCAGTTCAGTGATACTGAAGAAGTTTTCCTAAATCATGGTTATCTAATCTTGAAGACCTATATTATAGATTTTGGACTTGGGTTATTTTTGTAATCAACAAAATACCAAGAGACTTTTAGAGATATATAATTTTTCTTTGTGAAATGTATAAAGAAAATACATTCTGAATTGGAACAATCAAGTGATTTGGGGTATGGCTAGGAGGCAGATATGTCTGTCTGTACATTGGGGTGGCATGGTGTAGTATAACAAACACAGGCTTTGAGCCAGTAGAACTGGGTCTTAGTCTTACCTCTTCGGCTAATAAACCTCAGCTCCTTCTAAAAATCAGGATAACAGTATCTTCCCAACAGATTACAGTGAAGATCAAATGCTATTACCTTCCTGAAAGTACCTAGAAAAAATGCCTAGCTTGTAGTAGATTCTTAAACAATGCTGTCATAGTTGGAAGAGACAGATATATGAGATCTTCCCAGAAGATATCCATCCAGGTAGTGTGAAAAGTAGAGACATTTATTGAAGAAGAAACAAGATACAAGAAACATTGTACATAGGACAAGGATGCCTCGGTCTCCTTCAGAGTAGGCATCTTGCATCTGAGACCTCCCGCAGGTCTTGCTGCTCTGTCGTCACCAGCTGCTCTGTCGCATTTTCCTGCATCTCATAGATAATCGGAAACCTCTTCTCTTTCAAAGGTGATTTTAGTTTTGGGAAAAGCCAGAAGTCACAGGGCACCAAATCAAGGCTACAGGGGGCCTGAGTCACTTGGGTGATTTGATGTTTCACAAAAACCTGCAAAAGACATGATGCATGAGCAGGCACATTGTCTCCATGAAGCTGCCAATCACCAGTTGCCTATAGCTGTGGCCTTCTGAATCCTCCAAATAGTTTCTGTGGAGAAATGTTCAAGCTTAATGCAACATTTGCTGCAGATTTGTCGCTATACTCACTCAGTCATTTTGAATGTGACAGCCACACAGTACACATCCTCATTCAGTGGTGTTTATTGCTTCACTGGCTAGTACAGTGAAGTTGTCATTGCGCACATATGCACATTCCAGTCTGTTCTCCTTGGCTGCCAAGTGACATCAGTGTCGTGCAAATCATTCTCATTATATCAACAATGGCTGGACTTTTTCCAGACAGACCTTGTAGATGTCGGTATAAGAAGTTACCCAGATTCCTGTCTGGTCTGAAGGGGTGAGTGACACAGTGTGCCCACCACTTTCTGTTTTACCTCTGGAGCCTGAGGTCAGGTGTGAAAACCAGTGGATACAGAATTGGGAGCAATGAAGGTGGACCTGGGGACATGGCCTCAGGGTAAATGAAACAGAGAGATTTGAGGAATCATTTCCTAGCCACTGAAACTGCTCAAGTAAAACTCAGATATGCTGCTGCCATCCCAGGTCCCCAGCATCCTGGCATCTTTCTGTTGGGTTCATGTGACCAAAACATCACATCCATATCTGAGCCATGCTTTGCTGTCTTGTGCCTATAAACTGTCTGCATTCATGCACTTTGAGTTTTAATTTTTATAGCTCTTTTTTCCTTCTGGACTACGCACTATTTCTTCTCACTGCTGTACATTTTCTTGTCTACGTCCCTTCTTCAAACTTGATTATTTCTAATTAACTATGAGATTAGCAATCTGACCCCCATCTTCAGAATTATATGGATGATAAGCATCAATGGGTGATGATGAATCCCAGGCGACTTTCCTATGAGACAAGTGCTCAACGTTAGTGCCTGGTGTTTGTGACATATTTTGGCTTCTTAGAGACCTCTTTACCTTCATCCCAGTGCAGAAAGCTGATACTGCTTATTGATTGTAGAGTTCCAGATGAAATGTTATTGTTGTCCTCAGTCCTGTTCCAGGGATATTACTGAGTCACTGGGCACCGGCCATTCAGGGAGAGAGGCAGCCTTCTGTGCTGCCTCATCTTTCAGGGCTCCTGGCGTTAATAAGAGGCATTCAGAAGTGCTCTATGCAGACACTAACCCATCTAACCTCCTTGGCAATTGCTTGTGGATGAATAGGCAAGTCAAGTCCTCACACACAAAAAAGGTCAGGACGGAGGTTAACAAATATATTTTTGAGGTTGGACACATGAATAAGCAGCAACTGCCAGAGGCTGAAAGGGAAAAGAAAGGGGAAGAAGGGAATTCAGAACCATTTTCAGACAAGAGGGGAGGCAGAAGACAAACAAAGGACCATTCGAGGGAGGAAGCAGAGGAAGAATTAACGAACACTGGCTGACTGACCCTCTACTGCTGCAGAAGCAGCAGGTCTGGGAAGCCTCGCATGGCTAAGACGGATCACGGAGCGAGGACACAGCACATGCGCTCCAGCCCCAGGGAAGTCCGCGGAGAGAAGCACAGTGTGATTAAGATGCAGTTCCTTCTAAATGCAGACCTGGGGAAAGGAAGAGAAAGTGAAAGGTGAGCCAGCAGAAACTGTGAGCCCTGCGGTGAGAAAAGCAAGGGAGTCAGAAGGTGGAAGAGGACTTCAAATAAACTGTTCAGCTTAGCGTGCTGGGACGGAGGTAAACAGTGGCAAAGAGTGATGGAAAACAAGGTTCCCTGGTGTCATCTAGTGAGTCCGGAAAGCCAGGCACGTGGGGGCTTGGAACAAAGGGCTCTAGACACTTATATGACACTGAAAGAGGCATAAAAGAATGCTTCATTTGGGCTGGAGGAGTCTTTAGGGGAGAAATGCTGGTTAAGCCTATGGTAAGTCTCACATGCTAAAATCTATGATGCCTCGGTGGCATTACAGATTGATTTTGCTCCTTTGCCAAGTGTCATACTGGGGCTTGGGGTCACTACCACCTCTGTTCTGAGCCAACACCATGCATTGCCTGGGTTACTTAATAGCTTCCTAACTGGTCTTCCAGTTTCTGTTCTTATCTTCTGTACCTATTTTTAGTAGAGCAGGCCAGAATAATCTTTTAAAAACCAGGAATCAAATCTCAGTTCTCTGAGATTTCTCGGGGTTTTGTGTAAAACCCCGTGGCTACTCCCCATTTCGCCTAGAGTAAAAGCCCAAGTTCCAGCAAGGATTTACAAGAGCTTACATGGTCTGTGTCTCTCTCCCAGCCCTACTCCCTCTGTGAGTCCATTTCCTACGACCAGTCCTCTTACTCACTTTGCTCCAGTTAAATGCCCCCTTGCTATTCCTCCAATATGCTGGGTGTGCTGCTGCTGAGGCCTTTGCTCTGGCTGCTGCCCCTGCCAGGGATGTTCTTTCCCCCTGATACCCATATGGGTAACTCTGTCACTTCCCTGCAATCCTGACTTAAATGTCATTATCTTAGGAAGGCCTATATTGACTACCTTATTAAACTGTAACCTACATACTTCTCACTCTACATCTCCTCCTCCTTTTATTCCTACCTTTCTCTACTTTTCCTTTTACTTTCATAGCCCTCGTATATGTGCCAATGAGTCAGTTCCACCTCCCGGCGACCCAATGAGGGAATGATGCCTGCCGTGTCCTGTCCTCAGTAGTGCTGTTCAGCTCTTCCTTCTCACGAGGTACCAGAAGGAGGACAGCTTCAGTTTGGTCATTTTTGCCTTCAGCAATATTTAGGTTTAATTTGCTGGAGGACCCATTTGTTCATCTTTCTGGTGGCTTGGGGTATTTGTAAAACTCTTCTCCAAGATCGTATTTAAAATGACTCAAATTTTTTATCAGCCTTCTTTCCTGTCCAACTTTTGCATCTGTACATAGTAATTGGAAATATGGGGGTGTGGACGATCTTAGTCTTGGTCTTGAATGACATATCTTTGCTCTGGGTCATCTTTCCTAATTTGTTCCATCACTGTTTTCCTGAGTCTCAACCTTCTCTTGACTTCTTGGCAGAAGTCTCGATTCAAATGAATAAATAAAAGTTTCCAAGGTCAGCACAATCTTTAACAATTTCGGTGTCTCGGTTGTTTATATTGAAATTGTGTACTTCTCCTATGGTCATGATTTTTGTCCTTGATGTCCAAGTGCAGTCCTGCTTTGGCACTTTGTCCTTTCACTCTCACCAGAAGTCATTTCACATCACTGCTCCTTTCTGCCGGTGAGATGCTGTCATCTTTATATCTTAAGTTACTGATGTTTCTACTACACATGTTTGTTCCACTTTCCTCTGAGTCTAGTCTACTATTTGTATGCTATGTTCTTGCATAGATTAAACAAATAGGAACATAAAATGACCCCATGTCTGACGTGTTTGCCTGTAGAACGCCATTCTGTCTATATTCCGTCCTGACGGTGGCTTTCTGTCCATGATACATATTATGCATAAGGATAATCATGTGTTGAGACATGCCCATTTCTTTCAGAACAACCCATACATTTCACAGACATCTTTGGGAAATCGAAAGCCTTTATCTGTCTCTAAAACGCCGTTTAATCTAACCGTTGGGCTTGCTGTTCACTGCCTGTCTCCCCACGCTAGCATGTGAGTTCTACAGGGCAGGGGTTCGTTTGTTGCTCGTGGATGTCCCTGAGCGACCAGACCAGGTCGGACCAGTGCCTTGTCGTGTGGTGATACTCCGTTGTTGTTTTTTTCTTTGACTGCTGAATGAATGAAAATAAGAATCCACTAGTAGTGGAGGAAGGCAGGGGAGGAGAGAGTGCTCAGAAGGGTGTGTGCATGTGTGGGGGGCGGGAAGCTTCGCATACTTAAGCATGAAAAATTTAAGTATAATTACAGAAAATTAATTAAAAGTGAAATATGGGAATAAGAATGGAAAGTCATGTGGAAGAGATAAGATTATGTGGATCTCACAGGCTGTATTAAGGACTTGGGCTCAGGGACAATGAAAAGTCATGTAATTATTTTAAATGGTGGTGATGGTGACACAGTTGATTTGTATTTTTTTTTTGAGTCAGTAGCTGAAGAAGATCAGCCTATCATGCTGCTATTGCAGAAAGCCAAGCAAGAAGTGATGATGGTTTAAGATAGGATGATATTGATATAGAAGAAAGTGGGGGATGAATTTAAGAAATACATGAATATGGCAGCATGTAATAGTAGACAACATGTGTGGGGTTAGTTGAACAAAGCAGGCGAAGGGCAGCTCTGCTCTCAGACTGGCTGGCTGACTGGTGGTGTCATTCACTGCAATGAGGAACACCGAGAAAGGATCAGGTTTGGGAGGAGAGGTCATGTGTTCAAATGGGGACATGTTGAATATAAGATACTGTTGAATTGTGTTTCTTCAAAGTCATATGTTGAAGTCCTTATGTGTAAATAGAGTTGTCTGATTAGAGCTATAATTAGTTAAGATGAAGTCATACTGGAGTAGTGTGGGTGTCTAATACAATATGACTGATGTCCTTAAAAATGAGGAAATTTGGACACCAGAGACAAGCATGCATAGAAAGAAGATGATGTAAAGAGATACAGGGAAAAGACCACTATCTATGAGCCAAAGAGAGAGGACTAGATTGGATCCTTTCCTCACAGGCCTGTGGCATCTGACATCTTGATCTTGTGACAGATCAAGAATTGTGACACAATACATTTCTATTGTTTAAGCCACCTGGCTTGTGGTACTTTGTTACAGCAACCATAGCAAATGAATACAGATGCCTTTGAGACATTTGAGTGGAGAGATAAAATAAGGAACTAAACAGATGCATCTACAGCTCAGAGGAGAGGGCAGGCCTGGAGTCATTCATGTAAATGGCAGTTGAACTAACCTGCCATCCTGGGGGTGAACAGCAGGACCACGGAGGCCCAACCATCTCCTGCAGAGTCCACACAGTCCTACCCACGGAAACTCCCTTTTTTGGCCATCTGAAATGGTAGGAGTCCACCCAGTCCCACAACCCTGCTACCCCTTCCTCTCTCAGCTCTGCCACTTCCATTCTGCTCATGTCTCCCAGTTCCGGCCAGAGGTTTGCATAAGCAGACCTTCTGGGCTGGACTTCAGAAGCTCTGGATATTCAGGGAGCAGATAATCATCAGTCCCTGACTTAGTGGGTGTGAGGGCAGATTAAGTATTCCCTGATCTTGAAGGGGAAGGGGTACATTGGGAATACTCTTCTGTTACTTGAGGTGGGGAGGAAGCTAAGAAGGTTGTTTTTTTTCACAACTCTACTCCTCCCTGGGCCCCACAGAAGAGATTATTTTCAGCTTTCCTTGATATCAGTGCCATGGCTTTTGTTGCAGTGCCAGATCGGATGACGTGAGGCTCCTGCCCACCAGCCTTAGGGAAGATGCGGGTAGAGGGGCTATTCTGAAATCCAAGTGGGAGTGGGGGCGAGGAAGAGAAGAGAAAAGGCATCCAGGGGTGGGAGTTGGGGTGTTCAGTGCTTTTTTGTTGTCAGCAGTAGGTTCTACTTACCAATTCTGGGAAAATAGAAAACATCTGATTTGGTACCTCATACCCATTGCAATTGCCCAGACAGAGAGGGAGAGGGTGGTATATTACAGCCAAATGGCCCAGGTCTCAAAATCAGATTCCTCCCTCCCTCCCTCCCTCCCTCCATTCATTCTTTCTTTCCTTCTTCTCTTCCTCTCATTTCTTCCTTTCTTTCCTTTTTCTTTTCTTAAAGAGGGTTGAGGCAAGATGATCAGAGTAACCGTGGAGGAGAAAAAGGCCATCCTGCTCTTGAGGTAGAAAGGATATAACACACAAAAACTGGTCTGGAGAATGTAGGAAAAGCAGTGGTTCCGAGCACATTCCGGTTTTAATCAGAATAGACAAGGAAAGGAGAGGTGAGAGCTGAAAACACAGAGGAATTTACCTGCTCTGAAGCAGCAGTACCAGGGGCACGATGAACGGGTGGGAAGGTGGAGAGGCCATGGGGGGTGGGGGTGGTGTTAAGGGAGTCTAGGCATGTCAGGGATGGGGGTGCTCTTGGGAACAGATGTCTGGGGCAGACTGTGGTTAGCACATTGATGGGAACAATAATTTGCACTGGCAGATTAGGTTTTGAAGAGAAGTGGCACAGGACCCATTGGCCAGATCATTCCGTCGTCCTAGATGACGGCCAATCTCAAAGCCACGGCCTTTGTGCTGTAAGTGTCAGGCAATAGCTAAAAAATGTGCCCAAGTGGACTTGATAAGCCCAAAATGTTCATTCCACAAGATCTGTAATCCCATTGCTATGGCTGTTTACAAAGGAAATAATTGAACAGTTAAAAAACTTACATGTATAAGAGGATATCCATTGCACTGTTACATAGTTTAAAAATGTAAAGAATACATTTTTATGAAACTTTTTTCTTTTACTCTTGAGACACCACTCTTTTGGCATCTCTGCAAACCTCTTTGTCTCTTCTTGGCCGAGTTGGGGGGCACCGTCACTAAGTGGTAGGTGCTCGCCCTGAAGTGAGCGGTAAACTGGAACGTGCCCGGCTCCCCCTAGGTGCTGTCTTTCCCTTGTATCCAACAACCACGTCCCAGTCTAGCAGTTTTGTTCTCTTGTCTCTTTCCCATAATCGATAGTTCTGGGGAAAAAAAAAAGACATGGGAAAAAACAGTTGTTGAAGCACTTGAAAGGGGCCCTGTTTGCAGACTAAAGAAGAGTAGCTGAATCGTGAGCTGTTTAAGGCCTCACTCACACCTTCACCCACTGAGACTGCTGCTAGGTTCGGGCAGCGAAGAAAGTTTTCTCCTGGGCATTTCGTGATCAGTGTGTGATGGGTGTTTCTCTGTGGGAATTAAGCTCTCTCTTTCCTCACTTACTTTCTCTGTGAGCATTCCCCTGTGGTAATTATGGACCTAGGTGGTCAGAGGACTCTGTCTGGGCAGGGGGTGCAAGGCCAGATTGCAACATCAGCCCTCTTTCAGATTTGCCACACAACAGTGAGAGGTGGTCTGTCTGTGGAAATAGCAAGGTTTATTTTGAAACCTTTTCCAGAATGTTCAGGGGCTATTTAGCCTACTTTGTAGCAACTGTCTATGGCTTTCTAGTCTGAAGATCAATTCTCTTTCATTTTAGCATTCTAAATCCCAAATAAATTCCAAACAGTTCAGTTATATACATAGACAAAAGCAGTTTCAGCTAAGAGAAGAATAAACACAAGTTTTTGATTCTCCAAATGTAACCTTGATTCGCATCTTCTTTAATCATGGTTTAGAATGTGCTAGACTTTCTACTCCTTACCTTAAATGTGCCTTCCTTGTAAAAATTCAATATTATATGCCTTCTTTGTGCTCTTTTTAGAAAACATCTATTTGACCCTTTCTTCCTCCAATTTCCAGTTCTTTCATGGGTGGAACTTTTAGCAGGCCTGAAGGCTGACTGGGAAACTCTGACATCTCGTTACTCCATGCTTCAGTGGCTGTTAAATTGATAGTTTCAGAGTGGATATCAAACTATCCACTCTATCAATGTGTTTTTAAAAAGGGGAAAAAGATTACAGTCTGTCTAAATCAACGTGACACCTCTCTGACACGCGTCCTGCTCGCTTTCTTCCAGTATGCCCATCCCCTTTGACTGTCTCCATATCTCCATGGCTCTCTAAGTCAAACAGGGCTTGCTGTTTCATGAAAATTGCTTCCCATTTTGCTTAGGTTTCTTTTAATTTTCTCTTCTCTTATATTTGTCTTAGGGCCAAGGATTCACCCCGAGCCGCCCTGACGTGGGTTGGGACTCTGACCAGGCAGACAGAGTCTTGGTTTTTCTCTTCAGCCGAATTTCTATTCGCAGCACATGCATTTCCTTCACTGAATTTCTGGCAGTAGTTTGCAGTAAGGGCTGCTGCTGCTCTGAGCCTTTTTGGGTGTTTCTTTCATTCTCTCTTCACATACCGAACTCATTTTGTGTTGAAAGGTTCTCAGTCTCCACTGGCCTGGGGAAGGTGGAACGTATCACATGTTGGCAGAGTTGCAGTGCACTGGGCTTTGAACTTGTAAAATTCTTTTAAAAGTCTAAATCTTCAAAGAAAAGAAGGGAAGCTTCTGGTACATTTAGACAATGCAATAACAGGAATGACCTGAGTTTAAAGATAAGGGTTAATGCTGTGATGTCAATTTTGGGGCATAACTTCCCAGGAACTGTTAGACTGGTCAAAGCTCTCTGATTTTAAATGTCTTTCAAGGTAATCTTTTTGAGTTTGAAAAAAATGAGAAAATAGAAAGAGCAGGGTATATGACTCTTGCAGTAATTTCTCCTGATGCAAACAAACATGATAGTTAGCACTCTCAGAAGCTCTCTTCAGAGATAGGATTCAGCCTCACGCACCGCGACTAACTCCTGCTGCTGCCCTTCCAGTGTGACTCTCTAGTTAGAAAAACAAAGTGCTGTGAAGATGTCCACTATCTTCCCTCCCAGTTAGGATGCACAGACTGTTAGCACATGCAGCAGTTATTTCACACGTATTCCTTGTCCAGCCGTGATTGTAGTCACATCCTCCCTGCTTGCGATTTAGCTCAGCGACCAGGGAATGTAAATGCCGCCGAAGAGTCAATCTCTCTTCAGCTTATTATCATCATCTAAAAAGTAGGTATAAACATAATATCATAATAATCATTGAAAACAATATAACTTCTTCAAAAGCACATTACAGGTGTGTAAATTGGGTCTAAATGTCTGTATGAAGAAGCGACTCTTCTTTTCTCCATAACTCCTGCACAGCGCTTATCTTTGGCTCCCTGTGTGCTCATGCACCTTGCTCCTCACCCATTCTACACACCTCCACCACCCATCTTCTCTGTCCGTGTGCTTATCTCAGTTATATATTGAGAGAAAATATCGGATCGCCTCAGCTGACACTGGAGTTGGGTTTCTTAACCTGGGGTCTATAAACCCCTAAAATTATATGCAAGATTCTGTGTGTGGGGATCTCTATGACTTATTCCATAAAGAGGATCCACAGCTTTCATATGATTCTTAAAACATTCTAAGATCCTCCAAATCATCCAAATCATGGCAAAAATACTTTCCATTAGAAGGCCTTGCTAGTTTAAAGTCATGTGTGTTTCATGGTGGCATTTCAGGAAGTTTCAGGAAGATAGTCTGAGGCATGGGGGCTCCAGCTTTGCAGTCCTCCTGTTAGCGACACCACAGTTGGCACACTCCTTATCCTTTAGAATCCTCCCATAGCTCCGTGCTAGAATACTTGCCTCTTAGAGCTGTTGTTGGGTACGTGCCCTGAGAAAATGTGCCCAGTTCTGGTGTGTTGAGCCTGCTCCTTGCGGACCCAGTGGTGTGCCCCGTGGACCTGTGGACACGCTGCCCTGCCGCAGGCTTTCAGGTTATTTAGGAAGTGAAGGGTAGGGAGAGAAAAAATCAATTTTTATTGTTTGTTAATTTGGGGAGGATGAGTTTTTCCTGAGTCACTCAAATGGTGAAAAAAAATCAGTATTTCTCTTTTGAAAATAAAAGCAACTTTAGAAAACCAAAGAAAAAATAAAGCATATGGCAAACCCAACAGCAAGTTCTTTGGGGGGGGCTACTTAAATAGACAAATACATGACTAACTTGACTAAGGAAAAATTAAAGAAAGTACAAATAGAAAGAAAGAAAAAGAATTTACCTATGTTTATATTTTATAGGTTTTAAAGTCTGTACATCAATACACATTACTGAGAATCAAATTTTAAAGCTTTGTCCTTTGTTTGATATAAGGGGTGGATACAAATTAAGGTCCAGAGGAGGGACCATTGTTGCATGGGCAGGTTTCAAAATAGTGTGGTATGCAGACTGGCTTCTTGCACAGCGACTCCTAGATAGCATGCCGGGCCTGAAAAAAAGTTTTTAAAAGCTTATCCTGGTCCCATACTAGTCATTCGAAGAACCCTGTCTTGGCTTTCTGGGAAGGAAGCACGGTCGCCTCAGGAGAAGGCAGTATTCAGGTCTGACTTGGAACAAAGAAGGGCTGTCCGCCAACACCCAATTCCTCTTCACTCATCTCCAACCTACTAGGGTAGTTTGTTAAGGACTTTGTCCTCAGGCAGATTAACCTGAAGCAAAATGAACTGGGGGAGGATTGAATTTTGAGTCAAAGATACAGCTACTATTTTTTCCCTGAGGTAATTAGCACACTTTTTCCAGGAAAAGTAAACTGTGTTGAGAACATGGGTCCTCAATCATCAGCTTACAACTCGTGCCTGGTGACATGAATACTCCTCCAAATAATGACTGCTTGTCAGGGAGACAGCCTTCTGTACGTGGCTTTCACATGGATTCTTCATTTATAGACAGGTTTCACAAAAGCTTTTGCTGTGTGATTTACTTTAAAAAAAAACCAAAACTTGTCTCTTCATAGCTGACCGAAAAAGGAGGATCAGGAGAGTGGAGAATTCTGTCATAAGTTTTATAGACACTCCAGACAAGCCTGGAAAAATAGCCCATTTAAATAACCACTGTATGGATCCATCAAACTGAGCTGAGACATGCCTCAGTACCCTCTCTCTATTGCAAAACCAAGCTTTCAGATAAAGAGCAGGGTAAGGAAGGGTCTGCAATCAGTTCATACCTGGGAACTTCTCTCAAATGAAGATGCTGGAAAAAGCGTTGAACAGAGCAGGCTGAGACACAGGAGTTGAATTTCATCTCTGCTTCACACAGAAGCCTACGGTTGCCACCCACAGGAAAAAGCTGCTTCTCTTCTGGCTGCAACACTAACGCATGCACGAAGGGGAAAGACTTCGCCATCGAATGCATCTCCAGGGTTGGCATCTGTGGCTAAGGCTCTGTGCTTGCCTTGCGTCCCTCCTCTAGGAAGTTTGCACACACTGCCAGAACTTATGCCTGTTTTGCGCAAACAGTGGGAAGTTGGGCATTTGTTATGAGCAGTTAATTATGTATCTGTTGTTTGGGTCAACACCCTGATTCCATTTATCCTTTGATTTTTCTGTTCTGCTGATGAAATAATTTGAGGACAGACCTAAAACTTGGGGCTTAATAGAGAAGCCTTTTGTGCTGACTACAGGTGGCAAATCATCTGGTTAGGCTGACCGTGAATAAGAGATTTTTGGTTTTCTGTGTTATTTATTGTGAGGTAGTGATCTCGGTGCTAGGAGCTACCTGTAAATTCTGCTTTGTGTTACAGAAACACAAAGGTCAAGGGATGTGAAATAGCTCAGTGGTTGTGTTTGGTGGTGGGTGTTAATAGAGCAACAATTGAAGAAAATATAATGGGGGCTTTAAGGTAATGGGAGGAACACTCTTCCAGTCAGGGCTCAGAGCAGAACTTGTTCTCTTCTTTGCAAAAGCCAGAAAAGCTTTTAAGACCCCCTCCCACTGCATAGACACAAGACAGAACCTGGCGTTGGTAGTAGGCACATTTCATTCTGAACTTTAAGAGCAAGAGTCATGTGTCCTGGCTTCCTAGCATTTGCAGGAACCCCTTCATTAACATAACATGAATAACAAATGTTTTATAAATGTAGTTGACTTACACTTTTATCTTTACATTGGCTCTTAGAACAGTTGTCCAGAGAGAGACCAAGAATTCTTTGCTACTCTGGGCACCAATACAAGGAGGGGGCCTGTCACCTGGTTGACATGGGGTGCCAGTGAGCTCCGTATGCAGAAGAGCATGAGGCTGGGACGGAGTGCCACACACAGCTGGGACTGCGGGCACCTCACGTATGGGAACTGGGAGCATGCTGGGAAAAAGAGGCGGACACTTTTCTCTCCCATAATTCTTTACACGACGAGGGAATCCACCCACACCCCTTGAGGAAAGCACACAGATGGTCCCAGAAAAACCTTATAATTGGATTTGTAAGACACTTCTGGTTTGTTTTTGCACAGGTCAATTCTCTGACAGACTCTATATGGTTCATTTCAGAGTTTTCTCAATTAATTTTCTTGGCTGTCTTTGTAAATTTTCAAGTCAACAATTTGGTTGTTAAGGAGAAGCATCTGCACCAATTGGATCTCACACTGACGTTCAAGTGAAAAAATGAGCAGGGTGGACAGGCAACTGGGATCGCATATAGATGGGAGCCAGAACAAGACCTGAAATTACGATCAAGTAGTATGAAATAAGAAGAGTCAGCAGTTATTCCAATGCTGGAATTTTTCAGGGTTAAATTCTAAATATTCTCTTTTTTTAGGCTTTAAAAAATATTTTATTTATTTATTTTTAGAGAGAGGGGAAGGAAGAAGAAGGAGTGGGACAGAAACATTAATGTGTGGTTGCCTCTCATGTGTCCCCCACTGGGGACCTGGCCTGCAACCCAGGCACGTGCCCTGATTGGGAATCGAACTGGTGACTCTTTGCTTCACAGTCCTGTGCTCAATCCACTGAGCTACATCAGCTAGGGAAAATTCTGAATATTCTTTCAGTCTCCGTCAGCAACAGCCTCCTAATCATTTTGCCTCGTTCAAATCTTGCCCCACTATGGCTTTGGTGATCTTGCTGATGTTTCTGTATGATGTAAAAGGGTCTTCATGATCTTCATGTTCCACCACATGTCCCTCAGGTTTCTAACCTTGGCACTCTAGGCCCCTTAATCCTGAGGGACTTGGAGTTTTCCCAGCCTTCCTTGCTCTGCCTTGTCCCTTTGCAGAGAAGTGTCTCTGCCTAGATTCCTTCCCTGGCTTTCCCATTAGCCACCTGGCCAGTGCCTGCTTGATTTTAAAGCTGAAGCTCAGACATTTCTCTTTCTATAGACCTTCTAGGCATGTGTAGTTGCTCAATATATGAATAAACAATTAAAGAGCAAGAAAATGAATGAGAGTGAACCAATGGGCTGACTGTTGCCATTTCTGTTTACTTAGAAAGATTCCATAGAATCCCCAAAGATGGTGCTGCCTGGGTAAAGGCACGATGAATCTGTACTTTTGGAGTGTGGTGCTTTCAGTGTGGGAGAAAACACGGCACTTCCCAGGCCAGCTTTGACAAACTGCTTTTCTCATTCTGCTTCAGAAGGACTTGAAGATTGATTTCTTCCTCCTCTCTAATATCACTATCAGCATCTAACATCTAACCTTTACAAAATCAAAACTGATGAAAACAAAATAATTCAATGTGCAGAGCCTGCCAGAAGACAAATGGATTGTGTGCAGTATGTTTGGTTGTGTGGGTGTAATCTATCTCAGTAATTATTTGTGTTCATGAATAGGCTCAAAAATCTCTGAAGACCAGGCTTTCGCAGACAAGTCAAAGGTACTGTTTTTTATTTCCTATGTGAAGAACATATCCTCCAATCATTGCTTTTTTCCTTCCTTTAAAGATGTTCATTTAGGGAAACTTGAGGATTAACCACAGAGGTGAGAGTCACAGAGCGGTGAAACACCAGACATGCTGGAGAAATATGCGGAGGGAGGGAGAAGGTGGGCCCATCTGAGACAAAGAAAAATGCATTGGGACACAGGGTGTGCAGTGTGCATCTGAGGTGGCATCTCTGTCCTCGTCCTCTCATCCTTTCCTGCAGTGCAATGCCCCCGGGACAGGCTGCAGTGTTTGTTTACAAAGATGCTCTGCAGGTCAAACCAGGATCTCCATTCCTCACATGGCATTTTGTGCATTAGGGGTTGTCTGTGGAAAGTTAAGTCCTCAATCAGTGTTCCTCCTCAACTGAGCATGCTCCTTGGTAGAAGCTGGGATGAGGTGTAGTCTCCGGAATTTTAGGTATTTGCTACAAACTAATTTTAACATAGCCAAAATAAAACACATGTGAAAGGGGTGTGGATAATCACTGCCTCTGTTCTCGGTGTCCCAGAATAGGTGCACTATTCCCCCCGGCTGGCATTTGGGCTCCCAGCCCTCGTCTTAGTGCTATGGGATGATATGAGCTAGTGGTTCTTTACTCAGAGTGAGGGAGGCAGGGAATGAGCCCTGTCCAGGGCACACAGAGGCATCACTCCTTCTGGGCAGTGCCAAACCAGGAGCAGATTGCTTGTGATGGGCCACCCTTGCCCTCAGTGAAGGAAGAACCCTGCACCCTCCCCTGGGCCTTGGGGAGGGATGATGCTCCCCCAGTGAAGGGCAGAAAGTCTGTGGGGGACTGTTCTGCTCCCAGCTGGCTCTTGGGTGAGCAGAGCCCCTCTGGGACACTTTTGTTAAGATATATGTTGTTATTGCCTGCCTGGCTCCTCAGACCTTGCCCTGTCCTCAAGAACTCCAAATCTCTCTCTCCTTTTTTTCCCTCTATGCTCTCCAGCCTGGCTGAAATGCTCTTTTACTTTGTGTACCTGGTATAATCTCTTAACAGGGTTTAGACTTCTGGAAACTAAACCATAAAGAGACCTTTATTTTTTACCATATTCCTCCCCTGAGTCAGGAAACACGAGATTAAATAGCTGTTTTAATAGGTAAGTTGGTGGGAGAGAAAATAATTTACTGACATTCCACAATATTATCCCACCTTATAAAACTATGAATTTAATTCTAATGTAAATGTACATCATATATAAATATCTATACATAATATTAAAGAGTCAAGGATAAATAGTTTGGGTTTAAATTTTGTTTTAGATGATTGACACCCATGTGACTAATTAGTAGAGAGTTATCTATGAGGGGGGACCTCCCCCCAAATCCAGAATTATCTTCTGGAGGGCAGTCCTCTCGTAGTAGAGGCTTCCCCCACTAGGTGTGTTCTAGGAACCCATCCGTATCAGTGCACCAGCTGGTGTTGTTGTGAGAGGCTGCATTTGGCTTCAGTGAATATTTTTGAAGACTTTTTCAGTGCATTTGCCCATTTCATGATGGGGGATTTATGAATACACCTGCCCACACTGTGCTGAGTGTTCAGCAGTTTTTGACCAAAAAAACATCATGACCTCTGTGCCCCACCCTCCATATTCACCAGATCTCACTCCAGCAACCTTTTTTTTCTTTCTCCTGATAAAAAAAAGTCCTCCAAGGGAAATGTTTTGCTGATGTGGAAGAGGTGAAACAAAAAACAGCAGAAGCACTAAATGGCATCAAAATCGGTGAGCTCAAAAACTGTTCTGAGCAGTGGAAAAAATGTCTGGATGGATATATTACATCAAATGGAGAGTACAAGGTGACTGAGGTTTAAAATATAAGAATAAGTACACAACTTTTTATAGATAAATTCCATTTTGGGGGAGTCTCCCCTGTGTACACTTCCTCAAGCAGAAGAAGAGAATCTGATGTTCACTCCTCACACGGCTTGTCCTCATTTCAGCTTCGCCCTGTGGGCAGACACTGCCCAGGCAGAGCTGTGCTCCTGGTCTCCACATTACACTCTGTGTGCAGGAAATTTCTTTCACCATTTCCAAGGCAATTTTAATTGGTAGCCCAAAAAAGAAAGAGTTTTGAAGAAACCGGGCCTTTGAATCCTAGAGATTTATCTGTCTGAGAAGCTCTGGCATCCGTGAGTCACTGTGAAGATATGTGTAGAGTAAGAAAGAGAGCTTTTCTGTGTGATGAGATTTTCTGCACATTTTCTAAAGAGGGAAAATGTATCGTTTTTTAGACCAGAAAAATCCATGAATATGTTTAACAAATGTGCACTCCCCACCTGTAAAATAAATCATGCTATTTAGTAAACTACCTCCAAATACATCTTAATATGTTAAAATATGAAAACTAATGACTAGTCATAAAAATTGAAAGGAAAATATTTTGAGCAAAAGATCTATAAAGAAAAGATTTTGCTTAACTTTAATAAATGGGATTTGGAAGATGAGTTATGCTCTTACACAGTTTCTTGTATTTATAAAATAATAGGCTTATGAATCTTCTTTTGCTTGACAGGGTCAAGTAATGCATGGATTTCCTTTCCTCTCTTTTTCAACTATTTGGGGTTCACTGGAACTGTGCTGGTTGCTCTAATGGAGAGTTATATCTTATGCCTGGTGGAAACATGAGAACTGTGATACCCTTAAAAACAGCATTCCGGAATTTGTCTGCAATGAGTCTTCAAAAATACTTTCTCTTAGGAGACTCAAATATATTGTAGGCTTGAGGGTTATTTACTTATTTATTTTCATGAGGCCAGCTGGTTGATTTTGGATTATGCCATTTACACACTGGTTTCTTTTTTAAAAGTGGTAATCTTTAGTAACATAAGTAAACCCTTACCACAAAAAGTTGCTCTCTAAAACAAATATATATATAAACATTCCTTTGTTTTAATCTATAAATTGGAAAAGAAAAAATATTTCTCACTAGAAAAGTTATTCTGCTGGTTATTTAAAACTAGAATGGTAATAATTTGAGAATTCTAACGATTTAGAATATAGTAAAAAACCCCCTGCAGTTAAAGCATGTCGAAGAAATTTATCCACATCACTAATTGCTGCATACAATTGCAAAGTAAAGGAGAGGAAGATGATGATGATGATGATTTGGGTGAAGCAGTCGTTAGTTATTGATTCCCTTTTTCCTCGCCATTTATCTTCCCACACCTGGAAAGTGTATATAGCATCAAAAGCAATTCTGCTGATCCTGCGGAGAATGTGGAATGTTGTGATATTATAGTATTGATTTTTTTTAAAGATCCCATGTATAACCTTGTAGTTAAGAAAATTTAGATAGAAAAGATGCAAATATTAATTCTTTAGCATGTAAATGCCCTTCCTCCCATTGCAAGGTTTCCTTTGCTCATTTATGTAGATCAAATCCATTCCTGTTACTGTGAAATAATTTGTCGAGCTCATCATTTTGTTTTCTTCTGGACTAGCTGGGAGGCTGATCTGTTCTCTACCAGCTTCAGGCCTTCCCATGTCCATCTTTGTTAGCAGCTCTGTGAAAAACAGGGTTAGTTATCCCTAATTTTCTCATAAAGAAACCAATGTCATGTACTTCAAACCAGTATGGAGCACCCACATCTTGGGCTCTGTACTTTATTTTACCATTCTCTGAATGCTCTCTTTAAGCCAGAGCACTTCATGGGTATATATATATATATATATTTTTTATCTTTATAATTTTTTAATGTAATTCTTGTTCAAGTACAGCTTTCTGTCTTATAGTCCCAGCCCTGCCCAATTTTAACTTCTAACTCATTGTCCTTGAGCTCTGCCTGAATTCTTAGTGTGAACCATTTAGGGAAATTGCTTGTTAGTGTACCTGTCTCCCAGCTCTTTCTCTGGTTTAGTGAGGTGCTGTATGGATTTCAGGGCTAGGAAGGCTTACACCTCAAAATTGTGTTTCTCTTCAAAATTCTATTGGGTTGTTCTGTCCCTAGCAGTTTTATTAGGGGGTAGAAAATATAGTGGTTATGGAATAAGAGTTATATTTTCAGCCAGTAATGACTTAAAAAATCAAAAGACATCTTGTGTCATTTTTAAATTGAGGGAGTCTCCAAACATATTGAATGACATACCTCATTCAATAAATATGATATTCTTAGCATTAAGCATCTTATTATATCTTTGATCCATAATTATATAAAACATTAAATCTTAGGTAAAATGAATATTCCAATATACTGAATTTGAGGACAATTTTTTTCAGTATTGGAATCCTTCGAGCGTGTTTTATCTCAGAAGCAGTATCAACTTTTGAAGTTCTCTCTTTTTTTCTTTCAGTCCCACATCACTGCATATTATCTATATGATTTCTTATTCAATACTACTTCCTTTACTGTAAAGTGAACATTATATATGAGAATAATTGCCAATAACTTTATAACAGTTCACAGCTTTGGGTGGATTAAGCAAGTTTGAAAGTAGATCTGGCTACCCAGACTCACTTCATTTGTGTAATTTCTTGGGAAAGAGTGATCAGGAATGTTTTCGTTTGTTGTTTTTGTTTTCGTTCTTTTCCCTTCCAGCTGTTAAATCTGGGCACTGGCTTGAGAGTGTCAAGCCATGGGTTGCAGGTGCCACAGAATTTGTGTTAATATTTATTGTACTAAAAAGTAATAATTGCTGTAAGTAAGGATCAAATTCTTCAATGATATCTACTTAAAGTAAATTAGTTGTAGAATTAGCTTTAAAATAGATTATTTGGTACCCCAGGCTTTAATTAAATTAAATGAAGGGCCATGTTCAACAGAAGCGAAATAAAATGTGAACAGTCGCATGTGAGCTTATAGGGAGGGAGTAAGGCCTCTGTCACCGCTGGAACTCCTGGTCCGGCAAATCACATCCGTGGTGGTCATATTGCCGTAAGATCCATGAATTTTAATACTTTCTACGACTACTTTTAACTTATGACATGGTGGAACTTCCAATTAAGCTCTTAAAATGTAATAGAAAACTAAAGGTTGAAAGTTTGTGTCTGCCGCAGGCTTCTCGTGGAGAGCATCGTGGGGATACGTTTCATATAGTTTTACTAAATGCAAATGCAGTTGTTGCTTTCCTCTTGTTTCAGCTTCTCACTGTGCATCTTTCCCAGAACTTTTCAGTGATTTGCAGGGCTGTCTCCCCCTCATGTTCACGTTTATTATAGATCTGGAAAGTGATCGTGTGTGAAGATTAATAAAGAGAGATATTCTTAGAGACACCCAGAGCTTTAGACTTTGAAACGTCTCGCTGTTATCCTGGGACAAGGAATCTGCCGTCATGAGAATAACCTGGCTGGTGCTGTGAAATGAAGCTACTCGATTTTAAGCTTCTTTAGGGCAGGAGCCACTCCTTGTTCTGAGCAGACATTCTGCAGTGTACGGCAACCTGGTGCAGAGGGAGCCGGTTAGTTCTCGCTTCCAGCACTGCTTTCTGCTGTTTCTTCTCCCACTGAGTCGGTGACTTACATCAAGTGCTCGAAGTCTAATATTTGACTGTTCTTTTAAAAAGTCCTGGCTAAGTTACATCTAATTAAAGGAATTGAAACACCCCCGAGAAACAAGACCCAATTGATTTAAGCCTTTGGGTTATTAGACGAGATCCTAATTTTTATAGTGGAGTACCCTTGAACCTCTAGGAGAGACAGAGAAGTGGGTGGAAACACATGGTGAGTTTGAGCTGGGGTAGTCTGGTTCCTCTGCATAGTCAAATGTACAGTTTGATTTCTGTAGACTTTTCAATTGACTGGAGAGATGCACGGGCTTGAAGAATTTCAAGGTATTTCCAAGGGGCACTCAAATGCACCCAAGTCATCTAGTAGCTTACAGTCCAAATGTCCCACCAAGTGTGCACTTAAAATAGAGTCCCTGTTTCACATGCAGCTACAGAGGACATAACACTGTTTTAAAGGTCTGTGGACCCCTGGGTGAGGCAGGCCAGGGGAGGGTCAGTTACCTTGCTATAGTAACCACTTCTCATTCCATACTCCATCTGCAGCCTCAAATTATAACCCTTTTTTAAAATCTCTTTTCTGTTGGTCACTCTTCACATAACTCCAGTTAAGGGTGACTCCAACCTAATTGATCAAAGCAGGGTAATAAAAGGCTAGTATTTAAAGAAATGTCTATTGAATCTTGTTTAACTGAAAATATAGATTATCTTTAATAAGTGGTACCACTCAGTCTGTTAGAAAGATCATGCGTGTGGAGAAATATAAATTCGGATATGAATTCTGGCTCTACTTCTTCTTGGATGTGGGACGCTGGGGAAGTTATATCTTAAATCTCAGTTTACTTTTCTCTAAGATGGAAATAAAGGTACCTCATAAAGCTTTAGAATTAAATAAGGTGATACAGTAAATCGCCTGGCATATAGAAGTCATTTGATAAGAGTTTCCTGGTGCCATTTCAAAGTTGAGACTTCTGATTCACTTCTTTAACCTGGGCAGAAGTCTTGCGTGCCTCCACGTGTCTCTTGTGGTTGCACGAATGGTGGGAGAGGCCAGAAAACAACCAGGCTCATTTTAAATGGTTTAATTCAGAACCCTTGATATCCTCATTGAGTGCTTGATTATATATTATTCTGTTACTTATGTGACAGCTTCTATCATGAATGGATTCCCTGAGGGCAACTGTGTTAGTCCCCTAATGTGGCTGTAGATAGTTAGCCTATCTTTTTTCACTTGGCCAGAAGCTGCTTACTGGAGGCATCGATAAGCATTAAAGAACTTTATTTTCCTGGAAAGGACATGGTGCCCACTATGTAGCCCTCTTCTGAGAATAACAGTTCTGAACACTCTTCTCTGCAGAGAGGGTATGGCTCCCACTGCCCAGTTTTAGCAGTCCTCGTCCTGCTCGGGCCGTCACAGCGGCTCGCCTGGGGGTCCGGGTCCTGTTGAAGGTAGCCGTACAGGGCCTGGTCACCTCAGACACCTGCCTCTGGGGGGAGTTGGCGTGCACTCTTCCTTAGGAGGCATCTTGTTATAGGATGCCTTTGCAAACCTCTCTAAACCTCAGTCTTTTTGTCTCTGTCACACAGTGTGTTGTGGGGATTAAGCAAACAACTTAGTTCTAGATGCAGTATTGGCTCAGGATAATGTTGGTGAAGCAGACGGAGTTTGTTGGCTTTGCTTCTTCACAGCCTCCTTGTGTTCACACTCTGCCTTGACCCCAGCCTTGGCCACATGATTCACTTTGGCCAATGGCATATGGGAGACATTGACTATGTGTTAGAGTTCTGAGCCTAGGTGTTAAGTTAGGAGCCTCGCCTGTTTCTGCCTTCTGTTTTGACCACCAGTATGGAAAGAATAGGTGCCAGCTCACTCTCTTTTTTCCAGGATGATGAGAGATATAGGGAGTAGAACAACCCTAACCCCATAATGAGAAGCGGGGCCACCCAGCTTTTGCAGAGCCTGAAGCAGGGCTGCCCAGAGAACCCAGCCTGGATCTGTTGAACTGGAGCCAGCGCACACATGTACGAATGACCGTGAATGATCATTGTTTAAAGGCAAAGGCTTGCGAGGTTTGTTATGCAACCAGGGAGTTAGCTATTATTATTACTATTGTTTCTGAGAAGACACAAGTATTATTAGGCTAACAAAAAGCAAGCAGGCTCCTTGAGCTGGGTGATTGCTGTGAATGGTGCTGCGCCCTCCACCCCCAGGCCCTGTGTGGTCGGGAGTGCTGGGATTCACGATGTTCCTGTAACCAGCGGGCAGGCACCCAGACAGCTTCCCTTTCTCCAGTGCCCTGCAATCAACTCTCATCACCGAAGGCATCGCTTTCTGGTGATTCCAGGGATCTTGACTAACGCACTCAAAAAATAGCCAAAGAATGGAAAAGTACTTACATAGGTTAATTTGCATCCTTTTTCTTTTTTTAGTATTTCTTCCAAACGAAAAATCTTGCCGCAGTGGATGCATTTAGCCTGAGAGTTGAGGCATTCCCTTCTTGCAACCTTTCCTGCGCGTGGCTGGGTTTCTTTGTGCTGCTGCTTCTCTGACTACAGAGCCCTGATAATGCTCGCCACACCCAGCTTCCTCCCGGCCAGTTGGAGGGGACTGATGAAACTGTTTGCAGAGCACTCCCAGCCTCTCTGAGGAAAAGGCACAGTCGTCCTAGAAATGTGGATATCTGGACTCAGCACTCATTTGTCCCTGTGTATCTATTTCAGATCCTTTGGTATCTTTGAGGCAGTAATTTGGAAGGCTCAACCTCATGCCCTTCTCTTAGTAAAGAACAGCGTTTTGCTTGGAGCTGAGATATTTTTGCCACCCTTTTGGCCTTGTCGAGGTTTTTAATGATCCCTTCCATGCTGTCTGTCTCTAATCTGCTGAGAGATGCCGTCGGTACAAACTCTACTGTGAAACTGTGAGAAAATTACACCACAGCCCACACGGAAGCCCTGCTTTAGGTTCCGAGATGTCTGTTGGGACGGCTGTTAAGAATATGTGTCTAAAGAAGGAGCTCATTCTAATTCTTGGTGCATAGGTGAGTTAATAAGTGTGTGCATTGAGACCGAGAGCTGATGTATCAGAGATGTGGCTCTCTATCACCTCGGGGGTGTTCTTAATAGTGGCACTGTTTTTTTTCTCCTTTCATTTTCGTCAAAATGTATCAAGGGCTGTCATTGCTTCTCAAAAAAGCACTTATTAATATGTATAAGGTGAGACTGCTCCTTTCTAAGAATTAACTTTACTCACAATCATCACATTCAATCATAATGCATGTGGAGAAAAAAGGTAACACACACACACACACACACACACACACAACCTAAACAACAAAAGAACAGCATAGCTATGAACTTTTCCAGGGCAGAAAATGTCATACATTAATGCAAAATAAAATGCAGTCCTCTGCTTCTTATTTTCCTCTCTGAGGTTGTAGCATTTGCTAGGTTATATCTTTTTTTTTTCTGAGCCTAAACATATCAGTAGCTAAGTGGCAGTATGGGAGCATTGTTAGAGCCCCATTCCATTTATTTTAGATGGGTGACTCCTATTTGTCTCAGGCTATGACCTGTATTTTGTTTGTACCTGTTTTAAGTGCTCAGTGGTCAGTAATTTAAAACATCCACTTTTCAGAAAGTTATGTGAACCTGAATATCATGTTTGAATTTCTCTTTTGTTGAAACAGTTAATCCTAGGAACATTTAGCCCGTGATTTATTGGGAATTTACTGAATGAAGGTGCCTTGAAGAATCACCAAAAGGTAAAAATCCAGCCTTCACTCTGCATAATAACAGCAAATAATCCCTGAGTGCTTGCTAAGCAGGTAGTTCTTAGTATTACCTTGATTAATTCTCAAAGCAAGACTTTGGGTTGAGTATTAATTATTATTGCCCATATGTTATGGTGAAGAAATGGAAACATAGAGGGAAAGCCACTGTTCAAAGAGCCTCTCTTACCCTAGAGCCTGGGCTTGCAGTCTGCTTGCGAGGAAGACTCGGGTTCTTTTCGTTGGGGCCTGCCTTAGTTTTCTGGAGCTGCTGCCACAAAGCCACAGGCTAGGTGACTTGCACCACAGACATTTGTTTTCTCACAGTTTGGGGGCCAGAAGTCTAAGACCTAGGTGTCAGCAGGATTGGTTTCCCCTGTGGTCCCTCTCCTTGGCTTCCAGGTAGCTGTCTTCTCCCTCTCCCTTTACATTGTTTTTCTTCTGTGCGTGTCTGTGCTGAATCCCCTCTCTCTCTTTTTTTTTTTTTCAAATAAGAACACGAGTCTTTGAATTAGGGCCCACGCCAACGACCTCATTTGATCTCAGTTACCTTTGTAAAGATCCTCTCTCCAATTGCACTCCCATTCTGAGGCACTGGGGTTAGGACTTCAACCTTTAAACATTGGGGAGGACACAATTAGCCCATAGCAGGGCTCATCAAAGCTGAGTTTTTACAGGTTCTTCTGTGTTTTCCCTTGGTCCAGGCATCAGTAACTATTCCAGGCACCTCCATCTTTCTGGGGAACCTGAACTTTGGAGACTCAGGGCCAGGAAGAGACTTGGAGGCTCCTTGCTCTCTCTGCTGACATTCCCTCTGGCAAAGCCTAGCTGCACGTGTGAGGAAAAGGGTAAGGCCAGAGGGCCGTGAGGTGGCTGCCTCCCTCTGCTGTGTGACAGGAGAGTGCAGGATGGCTTTGCTACTTGAGGGAGGAAAGGAGAAAATTGCCAGTGCGTGGAGCGGGGCAGGAAAGGAGAAGAAAAGCTACTAGACAAATGAATATGCGAAATCAGTGAATCACTTAATAATCAAACATACTCCAGGGGGATGCTGCTGCCAGGGTATTTTCTGGTGACACCTCGCTTCTGCCTCGTGAATGGTTCCAGGTTGCCCGTGGCTTCCAGGTCTATCCACAAGAGGCTCGTTCCAAGTGGTATTCGTAATATTGACCCAGAGGAGGTGGCTCCAGCCTCCATCTCATTTTTTATTATTTTTTGTTTGTGGATAAACTAAAATAAAGCACAATGATGTAAAAATCAGAACCATGAGGAGCTCAATATTATCTTGCTCCCCTGCTCTCTTTGCCTGTGGGGTCTTGGGGACTCCTCTGACAGGCTGGGAATAGGCATCGGGCAATCTAGGTTCTGATGTCATTAATGTCACTAAGACATTAGGTGATCTCGGGGCTACTTACTGATGTTTCCTATGCTTCATGTTTTAGGGCTTAGAAGGGATTTGTAATCTCTGCTCCGCAGGGATGAGCCCTGCCTTTGAGTATGACGATAGGGATTAAATGCGATGACAAATGGGAAGATATTTTTAAACTTCGACATCAGAGTGCAGTTTGAATGAAAGGACTCTAAGAAAATTTTGCATTAGAGTCACGCAAGTCTTGTTTCCTTCCTAGTGTCGCTCCGCAGACAACTGTTTTTCTTGGCTTGGGACTTTTCCCACCATCACTCAGGATTAAGGTTAGAGCATGGAAGCAAAATTAGTATACAGCCAGGTGAGTCTTGGTGTCAAGATTAAGTCATGCTGTCAGACCAGGAGGATTTCCCGTGGCTGGTTATTTGTGCTGCATGCAGAGAGCCTTGCATTAGGCAATTACACCCCTCTCTGGGTGTCTCAGAACATTCGACCCATCTCTGGACTATATATTTGAGCAGTACTTTTCTATCATTTTTGTCTGGATGTGGAAAAAACTTCTTCCCCCATTTGTTGTTCTTTTGGTGGGGGCAGAGCAAATTCATTAATTTCCTTCTGTTCTATTTAAGACAGTTGAGGCAAGGGTGGGTTATAGGGATTTGTCATTTTTCTAGTCTCTCCTCCTCTCCCTTAGTGGGAAGATTTTTTTCACCTTTGATCTGCTTTTCTGCATCAGCTGCTCTGAAGCTGGCTCCTGCAGAGGAGGTGTAATCAAACCGGCCAATGCCATCAGCTTACTAAAAGGTTGTTCAGGAAAGGGCTTGCAGGCCCCTTGGCAGGGAAGCCTTCAGTGATGCTGAATAGATTGATTTCAGAAACAATTCTCTGTCTGGTGATGCCAAGTAGCCAGCTTCTTTAGGAGACCCCTCTGTTCTTCTCCTTCCTGCCCTAACCAGGGAGCCGTCACTTTGGCCCTGGGCCCCCGCAGAGACGCACATCAGAGCACTGCTGCCTGGACGGGCTACTTCTACCTGGAGCAGCAATGGGGGCCTAGGCCGTGCCCTGGGGGGATTTTGCCTTGTTCCAGGAGTGCCTGGGGAACCTGCAAGGCTGCCTAGAACCCAAGGCACCCTCTGTTCTGCTCCAGCTCTCTCCTGGGATGTCCAGAGCAGAGGACTCACTGACCAAGGACTGGTCATGCCCATGACCTTACAGGAGTTCTATATGCAGCCTACACCAGGCTTTTTAGAGGTGTCCAAACTGAAGGTAACATTCTGCCACTCAGTCTGGTATTGCTCCCCTGCAGACACCAAAGGTAATTAATATAGTAAAAGTTTCTGAGGGTTAGGGCTAATGTGAAAATTACTCTCTTCTGTCATGTGGTCAGATGGGCAGCTCTTTTGGTAATCTAAAAATTTCAGTTATCTGATTGCCTTCCTGATCCCTGCTTTCTTGTGGCATGCATGTGCCTCCCTCCCAAAAATATTTCAAGGCTTGGGGTGAAACATGAGAAGTATAGTTAGTTATCTAATATTTTCTTGACTTCAGAATAGTGATGTCAAATGATTGCTCGAGATAGAGTTTCTTGGTGCCTAAAGAGCCATAAATTTGTCCATTTGTGGAATGGAGGCCACCAGAGAAGACGTCTGGTAGTTTGTAAATTCAACATTCCTGTGATGATCAGTGATTCATTTACGACTTCTCCCTTTGGGCGCACCACAGTGGAGAAACGATTACTCAACGGGAGATATATTTAATACTTTCCGCTCTCAAGTGTCAATGGCATAGCATTGTCTGCAGCCTTCTGTTCCAGAACTTCTTCATTTAGTTGAAAGGAAAATCTACCCACCTACTACTGAGTACACAGTGGGATAGCTCCCCATGCCTGGGCCCTTGTCCCTGAATCAGTTGGAGAGAAATATTTCCTCTGATGGGAAAGGCTTTGAAATAAATGGGGAAGGGGCCTGAAGAGTAAGAATTTCTTTTCATGCTTTTTGGAAACTTTTTTTGGTGTTTATTTCAAAGACTTAAGTGTACTTTGGGGGGTCCCTAATCATCATAAGCCCTGGGAATTTACTCCTCTGCAGCTGTTCCCCCCTCCCCAAGCAGCCCTGCATGGAGCAAAATAATTGTCTGTTTCTGCAAGCAGCCTCCTGTGCAGATGGAGCCTGATTAGCATGTGCGCTTGCAGCAGTCCACTGCTCTAACCACCCTGGAAATCCAGCCACTGAGAGAAGTGTGGGCTTGACATTCATTAACATTCCCTGGCTCCCTGGGAAATACACATAATAGGGTAAAATTGCCATTAAGGAGAGCAACACTTGAGGGAAATATCTACTCAATAAAGACAGAGGTTCTTCTCATCCACAGCTGAGGAAAAATTCAGTTGCCTTTAAGGGTAAAAGAGACAGACTCTTAATATGCGTGGGCATGGCCTGAGTTCAGCAGGTCTGCAGCTCTAATGAGCCCCATCGTCCTGCACTAGATTGCACTGGGTGTGCAGATGTTCCTTAGGCATATATTGGTCTTTAGCAGATCCCAGAAACAGCTTAATGGTTTCTGTTCCCAGGGTTGCCTGTGTTAACCTGGAGCCAAGGCAGACAGACATAGAGGGTAGCGAACACTGACACGGAGTCCTTAGGTTAGGGCTTTTTTCCCCTTAGGTTGGGGGCACAATATTTGTGGATATTCTCTTTGCTGGGGGCTTGAGGTTCCTAGTTAGATGCTCCGAAGTACTGTGTGCCATGAATAATTCCTCCATGAGGCCTAGATTTCCTTTTACATCCCTAGGGACATTTAATTTGACTCTTTAGCCTACATAGTCCTTTGAATTTGAATGATACTCTAATAACACTAGAGGATCGTGCATTGCATGTGCTGACATAATAAAAGAAGTTGGTGTTAAGATTTGGAAAGGCTGTCCAAGATGCAGCACAGAGAGTGTTTAAACCAATTTGGGTTCCCGGACCTTTTAAACTTTTCCTTTGAAGAGATTTGAAATGATACCAGAGTTAATTCCTTATTATTGACTTAGACTTATGTCCAGGTCCATGACACAAAACCTTACAGCCCATTTTTATTTTAGCCTCACTTGACCAATGAAATGCTCCATGTAATAGTTCCTGCAAGTAGTGTCCTTGACGATTGGCAGGGAGGAATGAGGCTTCTTGCTGAGTCTGTGTGTTGCATAAAATTATCGATGTATTGAATAAGTTATCTAAAGCAGCAGGTTTTTTAATGTCTGGTTGAGCAGTTTTAAATTTCTTCCTGGGATATAACACCAATTTGTGCATACACTATTTTGATTCTTTTATCTCAAAATGGCCTTAATTTGATGTTAGGCATCTGTACTGCATTTCAATTTTGTAGAAAGCAGCACCCTGTGCTCCTTGTTAATAACAATGCCTTATATTTGTACAGCAGTTCGTAATTTGCCGTACATTTTCATGCACTTTTTCTAACTTAATCTTCACTGTGTGCCTATGTAATAGCTGGTATTGCCCTCATTTCTTCAGATGAGGAAACTGAGGCTTGGGGAAGATGAAGCTTTTCACAGCAGTTTATGTAGCAAAGTGTGGTTTGGACTTGATGCTGTAAGCCCTTTGTATAATACAGAGCCCTCTCTTTGTTAGAGAAGCTCTTTCATTCATACATTAATTTGTTGATAAGAATCCAAGATACTGCTTTAACTATCTGCCCCTGGGTTTGGCTGCATGTAGTTGAGTTTGGCATGCTTGCTGAATGTACAAACACGCTGAGGCGGTAGAGTGATTTGTTCCTTTTTTTGCTCACAAGCAGATGATTATTAAAAAGAAGTGTTTCTTAATGGGCTGTAGTGCTGGGGCTCTCGGTATACAGACTGGGGTAGCTTGGTACTCTTTACTGCTTACACTCGCACCCCTCTTCCTTGAGATTTAGTGATGGGTAGGATGTGTTTCCTTCTCTTTTAGTCCCATGACATCACTTGATTCTATAGTGGAAAATGGTCTTCATCATAATACTGTCAGTGATAATTTTATTTCATTGTACTTTTACAATCAAGCCTCAGGCAAAACACTGTATGTTAAATTGCAATTATGGAGCAAAATGCAACTTTTATAAACCCTGAAAGCATGAAAGTTGTGGTAGAGTTGACTGAAGTCAGGAGATGAGGATGAATGGTGGGCAGATGTGGAGGGGAGAGGAGGGTTCTAATTTCTTCATCTCACAATGGAAGGTCAAGAGATTCAATTTAAAGTTGATGGAACAATATATGGAGGGTTGGCGATAATATTTCAAGTTATGAAGTTAAGGAATAGGAGGACTAAAGATAATACAACTCATAAAACTTGATGGGGAGGGAAAGACAGACAATGTAATTGATCTACTTTCCTCAGACTTACTATCATTGAGTCAATAGTTAATGTCTATAATTAAGATACCATGAAAGAGACGTTTAACATATTTATGACCACCAATGACTAACCTGTGACTACAAAGGGTGAGGGAATTCACAGTGGAGAGTGGCCTAGAAAACTTTTCTTTTTTCATATTACGTACAATTCAATTTTTAAACAATGTGCACAAAACACTTACAGTGTTTTAATCAATAAGGACTTTGCCATTGTGTTTCTGACATAGATTGGTTGATGTATCTCTGTGAAGGCCACAGTGACTGTGCTAGATGACAAAGGGACAAGGAAGGCCAGATGTTGAGAGGACTAATGAGTAAGGACTGCAGCCCTACACAGAGGTACTGACTGAGCCAATGGACTCAGCATAGAGCCCAGGACCATTAATTAGATGCTGGCCTGAGCCATGAGGTGGCACCAATGTGGCACATCCACGGCCTGGACCAGGGGCCAGTAGGTGACCTGTTAGTTGTGGTTTCACCAATAACTCCCTTCGCTACTTGGGCAAGTTTAAGGTTCTAGAGGTCTCCTCCTCTAGAAAAAGAGGCAGTTCCATTCTAGACTTCCTCCTAGCTTTGACTTTCTGTTTTTTTATAATTCTGTTCTGTTTTTATTTGTAAAACATGCATAAATCTTTTGCACCTGACATCCCAGCCTTAGCTAGATGATCTAAAAGGCTACTTTAGACTAATCATGTAGTCTCTCTAGGAAAGACCTTTGTAATACCTAACAGTTATCAATCATGGTTATGTCCTGAACAGTGATCTTCGACTCAAGAATGTGTTAGTTTATCGCTAACAGGTTTCTGAATAAAATTACTAAAATGGTTCAAAAGAGTTTGGGCTTTGGGGAATAGGATTGACTGTACATTCTTTTCCATAAATTTTTACAATTTGAACTACTGGTTACTTATTTAAGATGTGTTTTGAATATGTTGTCAAATTTCCTTAGAACAGAGAACTTTACAGAGAGCATGGTTCAATGCTTGATCGCGTCTATCAAAACAGCTTTGCTCTGTCCCAGACTGGAATTGACCCAATTCTACTTTCTTTAAATGTTTTAACTTGTCGTATTTTCATGATTTCAGTTATGAGATTTTCAGGAGTACATTTAACACATAAGAAGGTAAAAAATGATCTAATATTTCTTATGGTCTTTCTTTGCTTCTAGGTAATCAAATCATAGTCACTTTTTTGAAAGTTTGAATCTAGGTGAGAAAAGCAAAGCCCAATGAGAAGGATAAATTTCCCCCTCAAATTTATTAGGAACTTTCAACGTGTTAGTGTTTGTGCCATTGCTTACTGGAGGGACTTGGGAGGTACACGCAAGGCAGAGTAGCTTTCCAAATAATAAAAGACCACCTTGGCCTGTTTTCTGACTGTGCTCAGGTAGTTAAAACTGCTATGCTCATCCCTGAGTGACATTGGTCCGATTCCAGGAATTCTGGTTGAATGGATGTTGATTGACGTATCTGCTGTTCTCCTCTTGGTGTTTTGTCTCCACTGGTATTGAGCTTCTTCAGGGAGCCAGATATCCATAGATCTTTAGGCTGAAATGTGAACTAGGGCCAGACTCTGGGAGGCTGCATAGAGAGCCCCACACCAGCCTGGTGAAGCAGAAGAAGACTGAGTGAAGGAGAGCAGAAAGCCAGCTGAGGCAGAAAAATGGTTTTTGTGGGGCTGAGAATGGGCAAGAGTAAAGGAGATGGACAGGAAATCACACAAATAACTGGGTGCCAAGCCATTTTACATACATTAATCCTCACAGCAACTAAGGTAGGTATTAAAAGCAATAAGGCTAGGTGTGGGGAGGGTAAATAATTTGTCCAAGGTGATACACGAAGTATTGGAGCCCACATTTGTACTCAGCTCTGAGTGCAAAGCTCTTCCTCAACACGACTTTGTCATTCTACCTCTCATTTGTGATGGGCAACTGGGTGTTGAGGATTGGTAAAAAGCTCTTGTGTACTGAGGTGGAGGTTGCACATATGAGGTGTTTTTTTCCCAAAGACACTAGATCTCACTCATGTTTACCTGGCTGAGTTGCAGCAGTGAGCCTCCATTTGCAAGTAAGAAACATAGTCTCTGGTGGAAAGCCTGGAGAGGTGGGGTGGGCAGGGGTGACTCATTTCCCCTCTTATCCCGTTACAAAGTTTATCTGAATAGCCCAAGAAACACTCGCTTCTTTAGAAACTAAGTTAAGGATGTTTTGTTACTTTTTTCTTTTTCTTTTTTAAGTGAAATGAAAATATCCCATTAAAAGGAAATTCTTCATTTCCAGCGATTGAATGTCATGGTAATTTCAGCTTATTAAATGTAGGGTCTTAAAACAAAGTCCTACACATTGAATGTTCTCTGGGCTCATGGCATTTCCATTTGATTGTGAACTGGATTAATTTTTATTTATCTTAAATGCTTGCCTCTCATTTCTTTTTGTTTCCAGATACTTAAGCAAATGTTGACAGTTCTGGTTGACTTAATAAGCTGCCTCAGTTATGTAAATGATTTCTGTCAGTTATGTTATTGCCAGCTGAAGATAGCTTCAAGTTTTCTGGCGTATTTTAAGGCCTTACTAGTAAAGCATTCCTGATAACTTTTAATGTTCTTTTTCTTCTTCAGGCATCAAGTTGACCTTTTTTCTAGTTCCTTTTAGCCCTGCACTTCCTTTTTGAATCAATTGTTTGCCTGGCGTGAAAAATGAATTTCCACAATTACAGACACAGTGGCCTTTTCTCAGTCCTCATTCTTCTTGGCTGCTCCGTTGCAAATGACACTGCTGCCTTCTTTTTTCTTGAAGTGTCCTTGTCCTCTGGCTTCCACAACACTCTGTTTTCCCATTCCACCCCACCCCCCAACTGCTCTTTCTGCTCGTCATCACCGCTATGATCTTTACTGTAGATCCAGGCTTTCTTTTTTTTTTTTTGGTTCGCATTGTAAAGTTTGTAGAAGGTCATGCAGCACATAGGAGTTTCCAGGTGAGACTGCTTAAGTCTGAAGGTGACTGGAGGACTTCAGTCTCTTGGCATACCTGCAACCCGGTTGGGCACATTGGTGCGCTTCTGCCTACCAGCTGGACTGGGAGTTTTGTTACCTGTGTTCCGAGATCTGTGTTGTTTACCTTCATATCATTGTACATAGTGGCGAATAGTGTGGACCTAAACTAAAAGGTAAACTAAGGCAAACTCAGTTCATTATAAAAGATGTGTCTATTTGGAAATAGCAGAGGGATTGCAATTGAAACAAGCAAATTATAGCAAGCTGCAGGCAAGTCCCAAAAGACAAAGGGAAGGTCAGCTTTTATTAGATTTTAGGAGGAAATTGGGTGGGTTGTTTGAACAACAGTTCATTGGAGAAGAACAGGAGATGGAGGTTTGGTGGTTTCTCATTGGCTGCAGATGGCGGTTAGTGCATTGTTATGAGGGTAGGATAGTGCGTTGTTTCTTCTTCTTGCTTTTTAAGCAGGAGATAAAATTCCCATGTGAAAAGTGTCCTCCTTTGTCAAAGTACTTTTAATATTTCTTTTTTCCATGCTGGTTACACAGGCTGCAATGAGCCGTGTGTACATGAGAACTGTCTCTTTATGGCTTGCTCACTCCATTTTGAATAACGATTCCTTTATCATTTTTTTTGTGATAGAATCAAGGTACAGGTAAATAGTGGGAAAACCTGTATTCCAAGTGATGAAGTATCAGAAATAAGAATGGGCAGGAAGTCCAGAAAGTTTAAAGAGAAGTCAAGGAGAGGACACTCAACAGATGTGAGAAACAGCAAGGATTCAAACACCAGGAGTTTTAATATGGGCCCAGGAACATCTGTGACAGCTGTCAGATAACGGGAACAGAAGTTAGCAACCCAAACTCTCAGTTTAGCTTGGCTGGAGTCCAGGGAGAGACTAAGACATGGCTGAGCAGCAGAAATCAGAGCACAGGTGCCTGCTCATTAAGAATCGCCCTCAGGTGACTGAGAACCATTCTGAGCCATGGAAGGGAGCAAGGTGATAGACTCTGGAGTGAAGAGCTTCGAATACAGGTGAGGTTATTCTGGATAAAACAAACTTGGGGGTCCTGGCCGCAGCTCCTTTACCACTTGGGAATGCCATTCACTTCTAACTCTAAAGTGATGGTTTCCTGTCCTGTCTCCTTAACTAAACTCTTTCTGGTTGGATAGAAACTGAACATTTCAACCTAGAGATCATGTCACCTCAAGCTTATATCTTTCATATGTGAACACTGGCTTCACTTCCAATTTCTTGGTTTCTTCGTTAATCTCTTAGACTCACAATCTCAGAGACAAGTCTGACTCATATGTCTTCTTTGGTCCTTCTTGTTATTCAGTCATTTTCTGAAGGGCCTCTCACATTCATCCCTTCTCTGTAATTCAGACTTGTCCCTAATACCCAAATCTCCTTCTGCCTTCCTCCTCAGTGGTCTCGCTGCCTCCGGTCTCCTCTTTCTCTGAAGCATTTGGCACTCTGTTTCCCGATCAGTCTTCCCTACACTCAACTTTCATTATCTTACTCTTCTGACCTCAAGTGGATTCAGAGGTTACCCATGTCCCTTCTCTTCAAGTAAAACCATCTTTGGCTACTTGAGAAAACCTTGCTGCTCTTATATAACCTGCCCAGTCAGTGTGAAGCTTAGAATAGTCTAATCGGCACTCACTCACTCACATACCCAACCAACTCAAAATTTACCAGTGCCACCCTTGCAAGAATAACAGCCCCCCCCGCAAAGTGTCTCTATCTGCCTTTCAAAACTTGTGGGTAAATATGTTCCATAGCAAGAGGGAATTAAGGTTGCAAGTGGAACCAAGGTTGCTAATCAGCTGACCTTGAGATGGGGAGAGTAGCTTGGATTATCCAGGTGGAGCTAAGAAAATAATTACCAAAGTCCTTAAAAGTAGGAGGAAGCCTGAAAAGAGAGGAAAAGAAGACAAAAGTAGGGTCAGATGATTCAACATGAGAAGGGCTACCGCTGTTGGCTTTGAAGACCACAGAGAATGCAGGTGTGGAGAGATTAGAGGAAGGGGCCACCCCCAGGGATTATGGCAGCGTCCAGCAGCTGGAAGATGCAGGGAAACAGATCTCATGGAGAGCCATTGGAAAAGGACACAGCTCTACCAGAACATGATTTCAGCTCATGTTAGACTTCTGTTCTACAGAATGATAAGGTAATAAATTATAAAACAAGAATTTTAAGCCACTGAGTCTATGGTACTTTGTAAGGGTAGTCATAGAAAATCAATATACTACTCACTCCCAAAATAGGAGCCAGGCACCTACTACCTGCTCATGAGGGGCTCATACTTGGAGGGGTTCACCAGGGGGGATGAGGAAAGACTCCCATTGATCGAACACTTGTTCTATTTCATTCGTTTACTCATTCATTCACAAATATTTAGTCAATAACTATTATATACTAGACTGTTCTAGGCACTGTGAACAGGTA
The DNA here is from genome assembly GCF_014824575.4 of Sturnira hondurensis. Taxonomy (NCBI): domain Eukaryota; kingdom Metazoa; phylum Chordata; class Mammalia; order Chiroptera; family Phyllostomidae; genus Sturnira; species Sturnira hondurensis. The sequence continues at coordinate 4,462,752 of NW_028098001.1, read as the reverse complement.
AAATTCTCCCCATTTGGAACTGACAAACTGGTTGGAAGACACACAGTATATATAAACACTATAAAAATGTCAGTGGAAGATAAGTGCTATGAGGAAAGTGAGACAGGTTGTAGGATTTAGAACTGAAAGGAGTAGCTACTTTTGGACAGGGTGGTCAGGGAAGGCCTCTTGAGAGAACTGATATTTAGAACATGCAGAATAGCTCTGATTATAGATTGAATTTATAATATATGTTATAAGTTATGTATAATATGGATTTGAAATGAAATATCTGATATAAAATGTGCTTATGAGTTTCTGGGCTTTATGAATTGCCAATCTCTGTGAGCTTCATCACTTTAGATGTACTGACATTCTTGGTCTTGGGCATGTGGGGATGGGTGACCCTAGTTTTTCCTCTCTGTTGCTACAACCAGAGACATTTCTGGAGTTTGATTAGGAGTGTTGTACCTTAATGTTGTCACTTCTGACCAGAAGCGTTCATTATGTGGCTTTCTTTTCAATCCTATAGGCAGTCTTTTTAGTGGATTATGAGAAAGGCCTCTTCAACCCCATCCTTTATGCAGTAATCAGGGTAGATGAACAGCTAAGGAGTCATTATACAGAAATTAAAATTTAGTTGCTTATTTTTACCTCATGTTGGAAGAGCTGAGAGAACATGATTTGCTGTGCACAGTCATGACTCATACTGACATCAATCTATTGTGAATTCCTTAAAGTTGGTTTTTGGATCAAAATTTTATGTTCTGATGAAGAGTATCATATATAATGGAGGATCTTGAGTACAGCTGCCTTTTTATTAAAATTGTTTTTTATAGTTAAAGGACCTTTTAGAGGGAGAAAAGGGTTGATTGCAGAATTATCTATGCTGTATTGACTTTATTGCACCCTGAGGTGCTCTTGAAATGCAAATGTGGGTGTTCATTAAGCAGAAATGGTTTCAAAACTATTATGCTCTTGTATGTTAATGCAGGTAGAAATTTGAAAGCCTCCTGCCTTTAATATTTTTTTTCTTACATTTTTTGGGAGGGAAGTATTGGCTGGAGAATATATAAGTCAAGCTAAATGCTAGAAAATCTCTCAAGGAAATGTATTTATACTTAAAAGTAAGGACATACTTTGACTCCCTGGTCACACTGATTTTGAATTCACACTCTACTCCTTCCAGGCTCCCCCATGAACTCAGGGTGCAGGCATCTGTTTTGTGATTAAGCATCTATTTCAACAGCTGCTTAGATGTTGTATAATAGTTAAAACAACCAACCAACCACGTGAGTTGTCCACTATCTCTTCCCAGTGCACATTGCTAATATTTACAGGACTATAGGAATTTCAACTCTGATTCTTCCTGCTTTTTGTTTTTATTCTTATCACTTCAGGTACATACAACAATGTTTTAACTAGACCTAGGCAAGCCATTTAGTCATTGATTTAATATTTTTAACATGCCTCAGTATGCATACAATTACATAGATATAGTCTTTGATGTTTGTTAGTGTATAACTAGAATGATGCCAAGGTGAACAGAAAGTATTAGAAACATACATGAATGAATTGCATACTTTTAAAATTGAGTTTATTAGGATGACATTGGTTTACAAAGCCATACCTGTTTCAGTTGTACAGCTCAACAAAACGTTACCTGCACACTGCACTAGGTGCCCATTACCCAGAGCAAAGTCTCTTTCTGGCCCCAGTTACCCCCTCTTTGCCCACCTCCACCTACCTTCACACCCCTTTCCCTCTGGCTATCACCACACTGCTATTTGTGTATGCAGATTTATACCTGAATGAAAACTAACTCCTCACCCACTTGGGGTGATAGGAATGATGAGTCATCTGAAGATGCATAGAGCATTGCTGTCCTAGGGGGGGTCAGTTATCCATTATCACTATGACTGTCATGGCCACGTCGTATTTGGATATGCCAGGACACTCTGAATTGTAATGTTTTACCCTGAGATGGTACATCACAGTACTGTCATAAGCATTAATGTGGGTTTAGTGCAAAAGCACATCTGGTGATAGCTTTAATGCTGCATAAAAATGATTTTTGCTGCTTGCTTACCAATTCCATGTTAAGAGATCCAATTTCTTCTTTTCTAGACAAGACTTGTTACCATATAAAGTAGTGTTCACTTTTACTTATAGAGCCAGGGCTATATAAAATTACCTATGGAAAACTTTTCTAGCTGTAGAAATTACAGAACTTGCTAATCAATCATTTGTTGGAGAATAATGTGTATAATGGTATATTTGGAGAGCATTACTTATATAACTTTTGGAAAATGAACTTATTTGGAGGCATATCCTTCCATTTTTATTTGGTTCTTCATGTATACCTCTATGTTGCATCTGTTTATTTGATCACTGTTTTATAATAAAACATATAAAATATGAAATACATCATTATGTGAAGAACTAAGAACAAAGGACAAAAGAGATAAGGAATCGAAGGTGAAGCCAGAAATAAGGGGAGGAGTGTGCAAAATAAATGCCAGGGACCCTTTCTCTCTGCTGGGTGAGTTGACTGTAAGTATCATAACAACCAAGGCAAAGAAAAAATGTCTTCATAGTCATTCTTTGAGTATCTACAATGTGTAAGTCCCTTTTCAGTCTTCCTCTAAAAGGCAGGTGACTCACAACAGCTAGACTGAAGGAGACTGAAACTTAGTCTATTTTTTGATCAGAAGATTTCACTGGACAGTGGGCCACACAACTGGCCTTATTGTAATGGGTTCTCCATCATCATGCCCTGGTCCATCTTTTGGGCTTTTGTTTCTGTTCCTTTCAGATTCCAGGTGAATGGAATTGTTTGCCTTTCCTTGAGTACAATCTGTTGCTCTGCCTTGTCACACACTGTTCCCATCCTCCAAGGCTGAGCCTAAATGCCACGTCCTCCAGGAGGCCTTCTGGAATCCCCTCAGCCACAATTGATTTTTTCCAGCTTTCTCACTCTTATCATGCCCTTGTTTGTTTTTCTCTTAGTGTGTTTAACCTATTATGCTTTATATCACTGATACATGTACAGGTCTTACTGTCTCTGATTATAAAATGCTGCATGGGAAGTGCTTCTTGCCATCTAATCCAATACCTCCCATATACTTGGTGCTCTATATATGCTTTTATGGAGGAATGAATGAATAATGAATGGATGAATGAATTTGAGCAGGGAAGACTTGAAGTTCTCCATAAACTGAAGTGGTTTGGCTTTATTCCCAATGTGAAGTGAGCTATTCTTTTAGAGTTGCATTTGATTTTAAAAACAGAATTAGGGAACTATAAAATAGCCTGCAATGAGTTATTTGAGCAGTCTCACTGCTTTTTAAGTATGGTAATGTTCCTTTTATGGTGTTTTTCATTCACAGCATGGCCGGACCGCCAGCTCCTTTTAAAACACGGTCCCATCACGACCACTGCCTTTCGCCTCAAACACTTTCCCACGGCATTTGGGGTATAATATTGCAAGAACAGCCCTGACAGAGAGCTTTCTGGTTTCAGTCTGGGGGATACAGAATGTCAAATTGCCCATCATTTCTGGATTTGAAGGGAAGTAGTTTGAAGATTTTTATTTTACCTGTGTGGTTCCAGCCAACAATGTCATGGAAAACCTATTTCCCTATATTGGACAAGGAAATGGTTCCAATATTTCTCACATTTTGCTGAAATCCAAATATGAAATGGGATTGATTTTGTTTTCTTTCATTTCTTCAGATGATCCAAACGCAAAGAGTACATGTAGGAGAAAATAAAAGGCTCAGATATGTTTTGAGGGTTCGTTGTTGTTGAACTTTTTAAAGAACTATAGGTAGGAGCCTGAAGACTTCTGTATCTGGGTGTTTAACCTGTGGGGCACAGGGTGGATTTAGGACTGCTGGAGGAGCTGGAAAAAACAGCGAGCGGAAATAGTGCGTCGAGAAAAGACTGGCGACCAAAAGGCAAAAATCTGTGTTCGGGGTCCTCGTGCCTCCCTCTGCTTGGGCACCTCTGACCTCTGACCTTTGGGCCCCTTTAACAACATCTCATCCAATTACACTGAGTTCTCCATCTGGTTCCCTTGGGTCAGATTCTCTTTGTATTCCAGGACAGGACTGTGCCTTATCTGATGAACCAAATGGGGATAATCAGATATTGTGAATTAAATTAACTTAAATGAAAACCCAAGAACATTTCTTTGCTTTCTGGGCAAATGAGTGAGTGACTGTGTGTATGTGTGTGTTTCATGCTGATGTTGAAGTAGTAGAGGATTGAATAGAAAGGGCAGGGACTTTGGACGTAGTCATTCATTAGCTTCTGCCCTTATTCTGCCATGCACATTATGTATGGCACTGGGCATGCTCATTATCTTCTCAGACCCACTGTTGCCCCCTGCCCCATCTGTAGAAGTGGACAGTTGTTGTAAGAATTAAATGAGCTAGCAGTAGAGGGATGAATATGGTACCTGCCCGACAGTAGAGGATCACTGAACACTATTTTTGTTGGTTAATTTTACATGTCTGCTTAACTGGGCTAATGAATGCCCAGGTAGCTGGTCAAACACTATCTTTGGGTCAGTCTGTGAGGGTGTCTGGAAGGGATTAGCATTGAAACCAGTAGACTAAGGAAGGAAGATTCACCCTCTGCAGTGAGGGTGGGCATCATCCAATCCTTCCAGGACCTGAACAGAACAAGGCAGAGGAAGGGTGCATTCATTCTCTTTGCTTGAGCTGGAGCCACCAGCTTTTCCTGCCATTAGGCATCAGCAGTCCTGGTTCTTCAGTCTGTAGACAGGACTTAACATCCTCAGCCTCCTGTTTCTCAAACCTTTGGGCTGGGACTGAATTAGAGGCTGTGGGGGGCTTTCTTGCATCCACAGCCTCTCACAAAAACACCAGCTGGTACACTGATACAGACGGGATCTTAGGACACTTACAAGCAGGGGAAGCCTATACTGCAAGGGGCCCACTCTCCAGAAGATAACTGAATTTTGCTGGCCTCCCCCCATATAGATCTATACTTATATGTAAGATCCTTGAGCTGTCCAGGAGGACAATGTAAACATTAATTTACTAAAGACTTTTTAAATTTAAGTAAGCACATTGCAAATTTGAGTGCAGCTATTAAAGTAGAAGTAGAAAGCATAACGTCTGAGGTAGAGACAACATGGAATAAAGAAAGCTTCTTTTAAAGGATAGACAGAGATAATACGTGTTTTGCTTCTGCTGTCATAATCAGAGCTGCAAAAAATCTCCTAGTGCATAAGTCCTAGTTGACATATGCAAAAATTGTGAGAGGAAATATACTTAGAGGTAGAATGTATAGGATGTAGGCATATCCATTTTTAGCTTTATTGGCTATCATCAAATTGATGTCCAAAGTGTTCATGCTGGTTTACACTCTCACCTCCAGAATACAGAGTTCCTGTCTACCCACATTCTTGCCTATTTGTGTCTGTCTTTTGGTGTGAAATGACATCTTATTATTGTTTTAATTTGCCTCCCCTGATTAGAATTGAGGTTGGAGTCTTTTAGGTAATGGTTATTGGCAATACGGACTTCCTTTTCTGTGATCGCTTCTTCATATTTTTTGCTGGTTGTTTTTCTTATATCAAATCTGTGTATGGGGTTCTTTAGACAGTATGCATTCTCGTCCTTTATCAGTTAGATACATTGCAGATATCTATCCCCAGTCTGTGCAGATATCTATCCCCAGTCTGTGTCTATCCCCAGTCTGTGTCTTATCTTTCTGGCTTAAAAGTTTTTTAGTTGCCAATGTTAATTTTTCCCAGGTGAATAGTATTTTGTGTCTTGATCTATAAAATTAGTTCATATGCTGATATCATGATTTATTCCCCTGTATTTTCTTCTGGTAATTTAAAATTTCTATCATTCCTGTTTTGCTGACCTGGCTAATGGTCCAGTATGCCCTAGGTACTTCTAGTGCTGTATTCCGTGGGTTTATCGGGAGACTGAAAGCACAGCTGTTAGCCTTGAACACAGTAGGTTAAGAAGATAAACTATTGAATAGCTGGAACTTGTTTTAGTGTATGGTATGAGGTAAGAATCTAAATTAATACTTATGTAGACAAAGTCCCTTTGTTTTATTACTGTTTGGTGCATAATTCCCGCTGAATAATGATGCTACCTTGTTATACACCAGGTTTCTCTATAGGCTTTGAATAAACATTTGCAAGTCTTGAAATCTGAATGAACTTTTATTTTATCCGATTTTCTAGATGAATTTTAAAAATCAGTTCACCTAATTCTATATTTAAAAATTCTGTAGGCAGTGTTTTGTTTTTATGGACTAGTTTGAGGAAAGACTTCATGTCTTAATGGTCCTTTTTCTATCCATTAGTATAATACATTGCTCAATTTATTCATGCCCTAATTTATGTCTTTAATAGCATTTTACAATTTTCTCTGTAAATGTCTCTTGTACACATTTGGTTCGAGTTAGCTGCAGACGACCCAAAGGTGTTATTTTGTTGCAAATAGTATCTTTTTTTTTTAGCTTTCTAATTGATAAATTGCTAGTGCATGTCCTGCTTCACGGCTAAGCCATAGCTTAGAGCATAGGTTTAATGCTCTGTGGTGGCCATCTTGAAATTCTCCATAATTCTGTCTTTAAACGTAAGTTTTAATGAGTGAGGTCTGAGGGGAAAATGGAGGATGCACCGAGTACTCGGACTGCTCACGATGCACGTTGCTGCCTCGGCTTTCCACCTTCCCAGACTGGTTCCTGGCCTGCTGCGTGCTTGTCCCAGCTCAGCTACTGCTGCCACTTCTCACACCAGGGGGGCTCTGGATGTGAGAAGGCCCTTGCACCTGGAGCAGTGAGTTGCTGGGCAGGGATCTGGGGTGCTTTCAAGGGTCTGATTCTGCAGAGGAGTGTCTCCATGCCAGAGCGAGTGTGACATTATAGACAGTGGAAAACATCATGATAGGTCAAGAAAGAACCTGCCAAAAAAAGAGAAACACTTTTTTTCTCTTCTCTGAATGAGGAAACCCGCATCTTCACTTGGCAGGTGCCTGGCAAATGTGTGTACTGTGATGGTGCTGGGAATACTGGAGTTCATGTGTCGCGACCCTTCTGTGGTGCTCACGCTCTCACCCCCCCTCATAAGTTTGTTACAATGGGTATGCGTCATTTTCACACACGTTCACGATGAAATTTTGGTAGACATTTGAGAACACTTTTAGGGGGCAAATGCCTGTGAAATAATGTAGTTCATCTGAACACATCAAAGCCTGATGAAATTTGGACATGTTTTATGAAATTCTGCTATTTCAGAGATGTGTGTGGCTCAGATGGAGGAGCAAAGTGACTTGCTCAAAGTTGGCAGTAAGGAGCTGTCTTCATTCTTACTCTTAGTTTATGCGGGACTCACACTATTCTGTGTTTCAAGGCAAACATGAAATCACTGCTGGGAAGCAACTGCCCAAGGAGGGCACAGTTGTCGTGTACTTCTCGCAATTCTCACACCTCCACCCCCACCAGCACCCCCAAGGGCCATCCAGGGAGCAATGAGTTAGTGTTGGGAAATTATCTATACGTTCTCGTATAAAAGTACCATAAATAACAACGTATGTAGTCGTTCTTTAGAGTCAATAAACTAAGGGCTTTGAGGCCATAAAGAGTATTTAACATATATATTTTTCCTTCTTAAGGGAGTGTTCAGAGAAGAACTAATTTATTGAGTTAAATTATCCTTGGTTTTATTTTCCGCAGTTGTTTCGTATCCCAAAGTACCATATCAAAATATATTCACCTCAGACCTCTGTGGGGAGGTGCGTGTGAACATAAAACACGTTTCACAGCCAGAAATGGGGAACGGGGCCTGTGGCCTCATTCTTGACCTCATCTCAAAGTCCATTATAGACGTTGGTTGAGGCCACTCATTCTAGAAATAAAAAGGGTGAGGCCAAACTTTGATTCCAGAGAATGATGATATTCCTCAAGGTATTTTGCGGCTGCTGTTTTTGCTTTCAGGTTCAGAACTGAAGAGAACCCTTTTCTGTTTATTTGACCCTCTCACATCCTAGTAAAGAGCTTTTATTTATCAGTAGTATTGTTGATCTACCAACAAACAGTTACGTTTGTAGGTCCTGAAACACCTCTTTACCTTTTCCAAGAAATATACAGCTATCGTCTGGTATCTGGAATCTCATAATGAGAACTTCAGTAATTTAGGTTATACTTAACCACAAGCACTGGCTTTCCTTTTATGAAATAACTGGTGACTTTTGGCGCACTAAACCTTACCTGTCCTTTGTACTTTAGGGTGAACCGTTTACCAGATCCTCCTCAAAGAACATGTTTCATTGGTGCGGGAAGGGAATATTTCCTGGAATAATACTAGATAGGATTGTAGTAAAGGGACAGAATAGAAAGTAAGACCCCCCCAAAAAAAGCCAGGTCACAGATGCTTAGATGCTTAAGGCACGAGTCACTAGTTTCAAAATGGTTCCAAAGAAAATATTTAAGACAGACACAGCTGACTCCTGGGCAGTTACAAACTGCAGAGAAGCACTTAGTAAGTTCAGAGCAGAAATGGCAAAAACAGTCTCTTGCAACATTACCATGAATAGCCACCATTGTATGTTTTTCTGTCGTATCGTAGATATGGGCTGCTGTATGTAAGTTCTGGCGTTCATCAAGCCACTTCAGCCTCTAATGGAGACATGGGAACTGAGGTGCCAAGTGTCCCCCAGCAGGAACATTTCCTTGTCATCTGAAAGAGTGATGCCTTACTAATGGTGCTGAGAGTCCACTTTGAGGGGAGATTCAGAAATCCAATGATAAGATTTGCCTTATTTAAAAGAATATTGAATGCTGTTAATGCCCATAGCATGATGTATTTTAGAAAATTTTCCTTTAAACTCTGGGCACACACACATTATCAACTTTAGAGAGACGTGTTGGGTGTGACCGCCCTGCAAACGCTGGAAACTTCTGTGACCCAAGTCTATGGTAATTCAGGGGATTGAAACTGGGATTGGATTTCTCGGATGATGGTTCCTTTCTCTACTATTACAATTAATGTTGCATTGTTTTTTTCACATAATAAGAAAATTAAACTAGGTGTGGACACATAATAATAAAGAACTACTTGTCTAAACCCATGCTCACAGACTTATAATGTGCATTTTTTAGAAATATTACCTTAAACATATGTCTTTATTATTAATCACTTAACTCAGGTTTACCATGTATAAGTTTGGGCTAAATGACAACCAAAAATTCTTTGATGACTAATATTTCTAACTTGAGTAACTTATCACACAGAACTCCCTCAATTATTAACCTGAGACTTTGTTTAAAAGTTAACAGAAAATCTGTTTAAAACTTGTTTCCAATTTGAAAGAAGAAAGTGTCCATGTTTAACAAAAAAAAAGAAAGAAAACCATTGGCTACTAACACCCTAGATTTATCTTCCAGTTCTTGCATTCTTTTGTCCAGCATAGTGTCGGTAGATTAAAATTAGACAGTACCCTTTTATGAAATCATAATTCATAAAGGCTAAGAGATTTTCCAAGATAGTAATCTTTTCATTGTTTCTATGTTGTATTTCATAATTTTGGTTGACCAAGTTATAATTTACACCCTTAATATTTATCCAGGAATTCTTGGTACAATTCTGGGGAAGGGATAGTGAGAAAATAATATAGATTTCTCACAAGTCAGTATTTCCAAATTTACTTCTTTGCCAATAAATTCCTTGAGTTTCATTTTTCTTATTGAGTAAAATAATGGCTGTAGGCTACAGAATTGAAATAAAGACTAAAATAAATTTTGGGGTAAATGCCCTGGGAAGTACACCAGAAGCCACACCCAGTCATACACTATTTCCTAGGCAGAAACAGAAAACAAGCTCAGTGTAGTTTTGAGACAAGCAACAATGGGGATTTAAGAAAGAGACTATGCATCACTGGAATATTATAAAAGGAATCAGAGGAATAAAAGAGAAATTGGAGGAATCAGAAGACAAAGCAACATTTTAAAATGGAAGATCTTCAGATAATACAAATAAAATATTCCAAAAGCAGAAATCAGAATGAATATGTGAAATACTGATTCTGAAATATGAATAGAAGACATAACATGTACTTGTCCCAATTTAATCAGTAACACAGCATTAACTCACTAATTCTATGTGCTGTACCTCTTGTACTTGTGGTGGTTCAGAGCCGTGATCTCAGTTCTTTACCATGATTTATGATGTAATAAAATAGGCAAGTTACTGGAATGTTCTATTGATGGCCATGAATTTACAAAAGAGTAAACTTGCTCTTCCCAATTAAGTTAACAAAGAAAGTTATAATGTATTTTAAAAGTGGTGGTATCTTATATGTATTATTTTCCTAGTGTGATAGTTGGAAAAATGTAAGCGGAAGTTTTATGGAAGTTTCAAAAATCATGACGTTAATCAGGGGACTGTCAATACTACATTATTTATTTCTAGCTTCACCATAATTTGTTTTATCCCATATCAAAGCCTAAAAGGAAAAGTAATCACCATAAAGATTTCTTGTTTCAGCAGACAGTAAGATTTCAGAGTGCTTGACTAAAATCCAACTATGTCACAGAAAAGGAAGACTAAGTAAGCAAGAAAGACTGGATATTAAAAGATAAGCAAATGTATTGTAAGGCAGCTCCAAAAAAGGAATGATTGAAATCCTAACATTAGGTTGTGTTACATTTAGGGCAAAGAACATTAAACAATATGAAAGGTGTTTTATAAACGGTGACTCCCAATGAAGAGCTATGTACCAAATAACATAGCTTCAATGTTAATAAAACACAAATGACGAGAAATTCAAGGAGTAATGTGCAGAAACATTTATAGCAGGAGATATTATCTTCCTGCTCTCATTTCATGACTAATCAATTAGACAAAAAATATGGACACAGAAGACCTAAATAATGTAATAAATAGAGTGGGTCTAATGAGCAGATAGTAAACAATAAATCTCTGAAATAAAAAATAAACTTTTTGACGTTATAAGGGACTATCAGTGGAAATTTAAAATATTAGCAGAGTCAATACATTTTAAAAAGTAGTGATAGCTGACCAAACTGATTCTGGCAGTAATCAAAGACAATTCTAAAAGACTTGCACAAACACTAAACATTCAGATACTGAATACATTACAATAAAAATAATTTAAAATGTATTGCTAAGCACACAATAAGGTTAAGAAAATCTCTAAAAGACAGAAAAATTGAAAAAAGCTAAAATGATAATGTAGGTGAATACTGATACAGAAGCTGGTGCTGCTCTGGGGGACAAAGGCCAATACTGGGAAACCAGAATTTGGAAGATTAGTGGCAAGTTAGAGTGAGAGAGAACTAAGTTTTGGGCTTGGCCTAGGGGTCAGCCAGAACTGAGTCCACTTGGGACAAATATATAAGGCCAGGATCCATAAAGATCCTATAAATCTAGGGAAATATGGGCAGCAAAATGTCTGCCAGCCTATGAAAATAAGAGACCTGTTTGTCTGTATTTCAGTTCATGCCAGTTAAGGATTTGAATTCATGCTAATAGGCAATGAGTCCATAGTTAGAGCAATTTGGTACAGTGATTTAAGTGTGATAGCATCCCCAGATGTCACGAAAAAACAAATGTGAATCTTCCTAGGAGAAAAAAACCCTCCTCAGGCCTTTTGGGAGTTATGTTGATTGAATTTAGTGAAGTATAAATTTGCAATTAAAAATTGACAAATATACAAGAAAACAGTCCATGAAGAACAGGTTCAGTAGAAAAAAAGAATAACATATAGTTTTACAAAGACTATTAACATTTGAATAATTAGATACAGATAACAAAATAATTATTTATAAGATATTTTAAAGAAATAAAAGATGATTTGAAATAAAAGAGACAGAAGTAAATGAATATTTTACATGATCAAGTAAATTTTGGAAAACATCAAGACGACATTCTGAGAAAAATTACAATTATCAAAATTAAAACAAAGCAGAAAAATCTACCAGTAGTTTAGAGAAAGCTGAGGAAAAAATTAGAACTAAGGTAGGCAGGGCAAGAAAGTACTCACAATGCAGCATAGAAAAAGAAATTAAAAATATGAAAGACAAGTTCAAAAAATAAAGGGTAGATATTCTAACATTAATTGGAGTTCTAAAAGAAGAAAATAAAGAATGGGAACAAGTAAATATTTGAAGAGATAATATCAATAAGAGATATAAATCAATTTATATAAGAAGCACAATAAACAGCAAGCAAAGTAAATAAAAAGAAATATACATCTGGATCACCACAATGTAACTGCAGAATAAAGACGAGGAGAAAACATTAAAAATAGGTGGAGAAAAGAGAAATATCCTATAAAGCAATGGCATAATTAAAGGAGACTTTTCCATAGCAAAAATGAAACTAAAAGAAAATACAATAATGTAGTAAAATGATGACAGAAAATAACTGTGAACCTAGAATTTTATATCCAGCAAAATGTCTTTCAATAAAGGAAAAATAAAGACATTCAGATAAATAAAACATACAGTAAAACAATAACAGTAAGTAGTCATAATAAATAATCAGGAACAATTTGGGGAATTAAATTTAAAATTAATGATAACAAAAGTTATATGAGTACTGAACAATAATAGCATGTAATCTAGGTGTAGATTTGACTACTTGTATAGTGCTGTTATCAGAGAAACTGCCAGAAACTCAGTTCTTCTTGCTGGCACTGTGAAGAATTATAGATCAGCAAACATATTAGCATGCAAGCAACGTTTATTAGTGCGAAGTACTAATGAGGGAGCAAAAGCAAGGGTGGCAAGGGCAGGGTGGCCAGAGGCCAGGTGACCAAAAAGGGGTGGCCAGAGGTGCCCCCCACCCCACCCACAGCAAAAGAGCCAGGAGAGTGAGTCCTTTGTTCTGAGGACATATAGAGTTGGCAGGATGGGAGTGAAGAAGTTTACATGTTGATTGATGGGTAAAGGTGCCACCGACTTTCCTCCGGGGAGACAGGACTACCCAAACATAGGTATGTGTGGGGGGCTGTTAGTCTGAATCCTTATCATGCTCTAGAGTCTATTTGTTCATTTTGTATCCGTGACAGGAGGCAGACAATTAACCACTGAGGACCCCTTCCCCTTCCCCTTCCCTTCTCCCCTTCCAGGCCTTGGGACGACTACACAGTCTCAAGGTTTTCCTTTTCCCAGCTAGTGGAGATGACACACAGATTTTCAAGGACTCCCCAGCTCCTGCAGTACCATAGTTTTGCGTGTTGTTTGGAATGCCTGGCAGCCTTATCAGTCCAGGTTCAGGACTGCTGGGTCAGTGGGTGAGACGTGTCTTTGCTCTTAGGTTCCTGTTTTAAGTTTTTTGTTAGATTGCAATGGTGAGGGCCCTGCCTTTATTTCCACTCTGGCCACTCATTCCTAGCTGCTACCCAATATTTCCCCTCTCAAGTAACAGGAACCCAAATCTTTGGGGATGTTGGGCTCAGAACTGGGTGACACATGTGTTCCTTTGCTTCCACTCTCCTGTATTAAGTTCTTTGTTGGATTGCAATTGTGAGGGCCCTGCTTTTGTTTCCCTCTGGCCACTCATTCCCAGCAGTGACATAACAGTACTCTAAAATTCTAGTAATTTTTGTAAGGGGACAGAGATATACATTTACTATAGACTTTGATATTCTAAATATCATGGTAGAATATCAAGGAAAACAAACAAAAAGAATAGAAATGGTTTGTATAAATTATAAGTTAACAAAGGGAGAAATGGAATAAGAAAAATTTAAAAAGCTGATAATTCAAAAGAATAAAGAATCAGTAAAAAGGCATGAAAAATAAAAATATAATATAATAGCAGATAAAATATCCAAATATATAAATGTATTAGATTAGACTCACTAAATGAGATTGTCAGATAGTAAATAAAAAAGTTAAACTATATGCTATTTCTGAGAAATGCTCCTAAAATGTAACACTACAGAAAAGCTGATGATAAACAATATAAGTCAAGCAATTGTTAAGTAAAAGAAATATACAAGATAATCACACAATGGTAAATTGTTCAATTCATCAGGGGGATATAAGACTTTTAAACTTACATGCACCTGATAAAAGAGCCTTCAAACTCATAAAGCAAAAATTGATAAATTCACTACTATAGAAGAGTATTACAAAACATCTCTTCATGAAACACAGATAAAAAAAACTTTGTATTTGAACAACTGAACTAATAAGATGTATTAAATGAACCTGCAATTATAGCATATGTATGGAACTTTTATAAAAAGAATCATAACTAGAAAATGGGGCACATTTTAACACATTTCAAAGATCTAGTATCATATAGATTTCATTCTTTGGTCAAAATAAAATAAAATTAAATATCAGTAACAAATAGACAGCCATAAACGACTCAATACTTAAAAAAAACCAGTACACTCTTCTAAAAAAATAATCTAAGTAAAAAATACAACATGAATATTAACAATATTTTCACTGAATGTTAATGTCAACATATTATACAATAAATTACTGGGTACATCTAAAAATGTGTCCCAAGGAACATTTTTAGCTTTAAATGCTTATATTAGTTAATGATAATAAAAAAACAAGTAAAAGTTAGTAAGCTAAATTGCCAATGTTAGAAGTTAAAAAATTAATTCCAGAATAAACCTAGAGAAATAAAATGAGAATAATGATAAAAGTAGGTAAAAAAAATTAAATGAAAAACAAGGATACAATAAAATGAAACAATGAAGCCAAATTGATCATTTGAAAAGCTAATAAAATCTTCGGAAAGACTGATTGATGTAAAGAGAGAGAAAGAGAAAGAAAGAGAGAGAGATTGAGGAGGCATGTGGAGATATATGGAATGAAACAGGGAATCAGCTAGAGCAGAAATAAGATAATATTATGTCTAAACAGTTTTATTATTTTCAATAAATTTGAAAACAGAGTACCAATATATAAGGAAATTCCTGGGAAAATATAAATTATGTGTTAAAGATGAACATAAGATGCAAAAATAAGCTTTAAGCAGTCATATTATGATTGAAATTTGAATTCATATTTTTACCATGTTCCACAAAGAAAATAACAGTCCCAGATGGTTTTATTGGTGAATTCTACCAGGGCTCCTGGTAAATACTTCATGCTTTCAGTTAAAACTTCTGGAAACTATACCCTAGTATTCAGAGCAAACCCACAATGCCTGATACCCAGCCTTGACATATCTCATTTCCTGATTTGAGTCGAGTGATCTGTCCTAAGTCGAACTGCCAGCCAAAAGAAACTTGTGTCTTTCCCAATGAATGAAACATCATTCAGATTTTCTCCAATTTTGCATTTACAATGTCCAACGTTCAATAAACACTGATCAGGCATGTCAGTATACAGAACCAAGTGAATAAAAACCAAGACCACAGGAACATACCCAAAGAGTGTCCAGATACCAAGATTATCAGTAACAGAATGTAAAATATGTTTGAAAAGTAGGTAATAAGACAATTTTATTATTTGTGACTAGTGACAATTTTGTTTCCTCCTTTCTAACTCTTATACCTTTTGTTTTTATTCCTTTTCCTTATGGTGCATGGCAAATATTTTTCCCCAGGTTTGTAACTTGTATTTTCAATCTTCTAGAATTACGTTTTGCAGAGCAAAAGTTCGACTTATCAATTTTTTTCCTTTATGGATCATGCTTTTGTTCTTGTATATAAGACTTCTTTGTATAGCACCAGGTCATGGTTTTCTCTTATGCCTTTGTCAAATCTTGCATTTTCAATTCAGATCTATGATCCACTTGGAGTTAAGTTTTGTATAAAATGTAGGGTTTATGTCACAGTTTAATCTTTTGCATGTGAATATGCAAGTGTCCCAACACTATTTGTTGACGGGCTGACGGAGCTCTTTATCACATCCTGATGTCTTTTAATTATCTCTTCCCGTGCCTGCTTTCCCATGGAGGCATTTCTTCTGCACTTAGTCTTCAAGTTACCTTTGTATCTGGGGCTCTATTTTAGATCCTCAAAGAGTCAACACTCAGTAGATGTTGGTTGCAGTAATAAATAATAAACATTTGACTCAAATTTTCATTCACTGTAGAAATATTCAGAAGCTTGTGTTGTGGACATGTCTAGTTTATTTTTGCTTTCTGCTTGGAGAACATACCCTGCCTATGTCTCATACTAGAGGCACTGTGTGCTTTCTGTGGCTTTGCCATAAATGACTGGACCAGAGACGTAAACATAATCAAACTGCGCCAACTAGTTTTTCCATGCCAGCATTTGAATTGAGGCATGGATGGAACTATTCAGATTGCTTTGGTGTCTGGTCTGCAATACTGTACCTGCTCAAGGGCTGAAACCACAGTGTTGAAGTGGTAGTGATACACCAAGGAGAGGTGGAAAACAAAACTGAACAGTCACTTGAGCATCAGAAATGAAGATGGGAACAAAGGCATAGGTGCTTGACTTTGCGGTTCTCCTCAGGCTGAGCTGTGCTATCTGAGATTTCCTACTTTTTAAGCTGGCTTCATTGGGAGTTTGTCTCACTGCAATTAACCAGTCTGGCCAATCAAGGTAATAAGTACAAATGACATTTAATTTTAAAAAGATAGCCTAGAGGGTAATTAGACTTCATGGAATTTTTGTAATTCCCAAATGGTTTGGTATATATAAAGTTTTCTTGAGAATGGTTACAACATTCTTGTAGCTAATATTTGTTGCTTAATTTAAATAACTTCAGTGACATTGGGAGTAAAGAGTGTTACTCTTTTTGAAAAGGTCTCTGCTCTTCTAAAGACACATTCAGTCAACGAGTCAGTTCCAAGCAGACACTGGGTGCTGGAGATAAAAAGATGGGTGACAAAAGAGTCTGCCCTTCACGAGCTCAGAGTGCAGCAGGAGAGATGGGAATTAACACATGATAATTTAAAACTTTGATTATAAGTCATCAAAAAATAATATCAAACTATACCAGGACATACATAACACACTCATAACGTTGGAAGACTCCTGACATTTGATATGGTCGGGAAAGGCTTTGGAAAAACTTGAGGTTTGATGACGAAGGTATGTGTGGGTAGAGAAGAAAATGGAGGTGTGAG
The DNA here is from genome assembly GCF_014824575.4 of Sturnira hondurensis. Taxonomy (NCBI): domain Eukaryota; kingdom Metazoa; phylum Chordata; class Mammalia; order Chiroptera; family Phyllostomidae; genus Sturnira; species Sturnira hondurensis. The sequence continues at coordinate 4,445,681 of NW_028098001.1, read as the reverse complement.
AGTTTCCTTTACATGCATTGGCATTTACAGGAATATAAATACTGCTCATCTTTCTGTGAAGGTTTTAGGCATGCATTCAAAGTTGCACACAGCTTTCCCATTAGTTACAGTTTAGTCTAGAAAATGCTTTCAGAGTTCAGCTATAAGTTTTTTGAAGTGTAAGAGCAAAGAAAAGATGTTAGTGCCAGAGCCTGAGGAAGAAGCTGTTTCATGGTGTTGACAGTAATTTAATTAAAAAAAGTTATCTTTTGTATGAGCACTCAAATTTCCTTAGTCTCTTCTGATGATCAAGGGCATTCTTTGTTAAGTCTAACATGCTAGCCTTCAAAGTTGCCTCGTGTGCAAGGAAGCTGTCAATCATATGCTTACCGTATACAGCGGAAGGGTTCTAATGGGAAATCAAATTACAGTCGGTCCATTTGGAAATGTCGCAATCAAATGATACCAGCAAAAATGAAGAGGTTCATTGACTATTCAAATTGGTATATAAAGAACTGCGTGTATTTGCTGCTAATCAAAGATAAAGCTGGCCTTGGAGCTGCCTGAGACCACCCAGGCGTTTGCTAATGTTAGTGTTTACATGACACGTTGGAAACAAACTGGGCAATTACAAAGGCCCAGTCTAACTAGATCCTAACAGGCAAAATGCCCTCGATACAAATGTTAATAGCTTTGACCTTCGCTGGTTTTTAATCTCATTCTTTCTGGCAGAGTGAATGAACTCCAGGTTATAATGTACAGCGGAGTCCTTTTTGTTTTTCATTTTTTTCCTTTCAGATATTGCTGGGGAAAATGAAAGTCTGTCTTTTTTTCAGTTGGGTATATCACAGAGGGCATGCACAGAAAGCCTGCTGATTGACTGTGCTTCAACAAAGGCAGATTCCGTTTGCAGCCGATAAGGAGCAAAGTCATCGATGCCGTGTTTACAAAGCAGGCGAGGAGAGTGAAAAATTAGTGATAAAATGGCTAATCTTATTGTTTGCTGGATGGGAGAACGGCACTTTTGTGCTTGCTCTAAGAGGAGCTGGCTTGTTGCCTTTCCTTCCCCATCTCTGCCTTGGCAGCAAAGCAACTTCCAGACTCCCCGAAGTGTTATAGATTATAAAGGACACAGCAATGTTGGAAGGGTTTCCTAACATCGAGTAGGATACAAACTGCACTGGGGATGGGCTGTTTACTCTACGTGCCCGTGACCCGCCCTGCATAAACTTCTGTTTCCTCCCATTGGTGTTTCTAAAGCTAAAGATAAATATTTGGGCTGTCAGACAAATTCATTAGTGTTTAATTTTCTAACATATTCAAATGCTTAGTTGTGTTAAGAATAAAGTTCGGGTCTGGCAACAGTGACTGGGTCTCTTTGACTCACAGGCCATGTGCCTGAAGGAAAGGATCAGGGCAAGAGGGTTGTGTTTCTGTCCTTTAGTTCACGACTGCTTCGCTGAAGACCCACTGAGGTGGAAGAAACCGCAGTGGATAGCAGCTCTTGGTGCAAACCCAATTACAAAGTTGGTGTCTCTGAATTTAAAGTGTTCTTGGTTATAACTTAATCACCTACCCAGTTTTTCTACAGGAGAGGTAACAGATTCTGTTTTGGTCAGAGGCATATCCCAGATTTTACAGTTTCTGCCTGTGCTGATTCCTGCATTTAGTGGTGACCTGCAAAGACCGAAACAGTGGCAGCCCTGTGTCCACCTCAGGTAACCTGAATCATTCACTCATTCACTCATTCAATGCAATATCCATTCAAGCCTGAATGGTGCTGGTGCCCCTGGGGAGAGGGCACGGCATGGATTACTACCTCTGGGGGGGCTCTGATCTTGTAGGAAAGACAGGAAAGCTGACAAATAATTGCAGTACAGTATACCAAATTGTGTGACTGTGGTCCTCACAGAGCACAGAAATAACCCTCCCTGATGCAGTGGAGGAAAGCTCCCACGGAGATGACAGTTAGTTGCATCTTGAAGTGTGTTAGAGTGAGGGGATGACAAGCAGTGAGTTTTAAATGACCAGAGCCTGTTTCTTGGGCTGTCTAAAAGTTCCGTGCCGGGGATATAGAAGGCCACAGAACAGGTATGACTTTACTCATCTACCAAGCGTTAGTTGTTTACTCGTTTGACAAATATTTATTGTACACCTAATCTGTGCCGGGCACTCTCACAGACATTAGGGTTGGAAAAGCAGATGAGATGTTCTTCAAAGCTCATCACGGATTGTCGGTTCTGGGGAACTGTATCTCAAAACAAACATGTATCTATTATTGAACAGAACAGAACAATTTACATAATCAAACATGAATATTTCACATAAATTTTCCGTTTGCAAGAGTGGCTTTTGGAAATGCCCCCAGACTCCAGAAGATTTGTTTATTTTATTCCAGAGTCAGAGATAATGCGCTGAAAGACCTCGAGGGGTGCTCATAGGTGAACTTAAAGAATTACGTAGAACAAGGGGTTGGAGGGATAAGTAGGCACTAAGCGTCTACAAGTTTGCATTTATATTAAAGGAAATGGGGCACTACAGGAGGATTAGAAGCAGGAATGGCTGAAGCGGTTCATGGTTTTAGAAGGATCACTCTGGTGACAAGTACCCACAAGTACATCTGAAGTCATGCTTTAAAAATATGGTGCCTACACCTGTTTTTCATTTTCCCTGACTGCACTGAATCATTTGATGTTTTCCATCAATGTCTGGACCTTAAATGGACAACCTGCAAATAGTGCATGGGCCAGGGGCTTGCCTTAGTGGAATTTCTCTTCAAGTTGAGATGGCTGGAATCACAAGTCGACTCTAAAAGTTGGGACCACCTTTATTCATACTTTGAACTGGTTTAACCTTTTCTTTAGGTCCTTTTCTTTAAAGGACCTAAAAATATTTCACATGCACTAGACGGGCTATTTTTCAGAGATTGCTTGGTTGCAAGCCATTCAAACTAACTTCAGCTGGGTCGGGGGAGGGATGGGATTGGAGGAGGGATATATTGAATTATCTGAAGGGCAAACAGTGTAGCCAGACCCTAGGAGGACTGTAACCAGGATCTGGAGTGAGAATACGTCTGAGACCAAGGGAGTTTCTGTGTCTCTTTGGTGCATATTGGATATTAATTTCACTCTTTATCTCTGCAACACGTTTTTCCTTGTTTGTTTGATTTATTTTTTAATGAACATGTGTATAAAATGTCCACACCACGTTATGTCCTTGTAGTCTAAGCATTGGCAGAGAGCAGACACTTCCAGTTGTTTGGGAAAGGGGATTCTGCTGTGACTCCTTTCTCTTCCAACCCCCTCCGTGCATGGCCTCTTTTGATGTACTCTGGAACCAGGGTATCTTTCTATATACCACTCTTGTTTCTCTCAACTAGAAAGCTCGATTTTCTTCTAATTTAAAATATTCAAAGTTTTGATTCTTCCAGGAAGTAGGAGGTATTTTGTTTATTCAGTACATGTGTGTTAGACGGATGAGCTCGTGCCTGGCCAGGTGGTCGCATCATTGACGAGGTTCAGTATGGGATCCCTCACAACAGCACACTCGAACCCACAGCCAAGGAACGGAGGGAGAGGGGTGTAAGGGCAAAAATTGCTAAACAATGTTTTTGTTGCTCTAGTGCTTTTTTTTTTTTTACCTCTTTTCTTTCTTTTTGTTCTAATAGAAAGAGGGGAAGCGGTATACAATGTTGGGAAAAGACCAGAAATTGGAGTAGGGAAGGAGCAGAATAAGGAACTTAAGTTAAATAAATGGGCCCCTCATCATGCAATGTTCCTTGAGAAGCTATAACTTATTTTGGATTATTAAGTTGCTTGTTTGGGATGCAAATAAGTACTCACAGGCTGATGAGATGGTCCATTCCTGCCAAGTTTGTGTTGATTACCTTAATATCATTTACTTTACAATGCACTATTTACTAATAGTGGAAGAGGAATTCAGCTGGTTTGCATTTGCCCCAGAGGGCGGAACTAGCACCCAGAGTCAAGGGAAAGGATTTTCTAAGGTGGGAAGCTGTGGGATGTTGCCTTTCTGCGTTCTTTTGTTGTCTACTCAGGGTTGAGCAGAGTGCGTTACAGGAAATTCAAACATTCATTAGGAAGTGTGTAAGCTAGAGTTTATTTACTGAAGCAAAATTAAACATCTTGGCAACTAATGCAAGAAAGGAACATACTGAACGAATCTGAGAGAGCTTGGAGTTGCTAGGGGAGTCTAATGGACCAGGTTTCAAACAGAGAAAACCCAGTTAACTCCAAAAGGTCTAGTTGGCATAACCACTCCACAGTGCAGGCCAGATACCATCACAGAAATGAGTGCATTTTTGCTTTATTTAAACATTTATTAAATACCTACAATTGCCAGGTACTGGGATATCACAGTGCCTGATACAAATGCCCTGGTCTCGTAGAGCTTGCATTTTCAGCAGGGGAAACAGGCACTAAACTAATAAACAGACAAACATGTAACACCTGGAGTAGTGTTACGCTTTCATACTAAGAACAACAATCAGGTTCTGAAAGGAAACATAGGAAAGGAGCAGAATAATGGGGAAGGTACTAGAGGCCAGGATGGCATAAGCCATGTGATGCCTTGGGGTGAGAGTGTAGCACAGAGAAGGAAACCAATTGCACAGTGGGTAGGACAAGCAATGAGGAGGGACCGTGGTGAGAATGGAGTGCATGAGGGGCAGGGAGGTGGTAAAGTAAAGGAATGCCAATGGCTCTTGTGACTTTGGTCTTTCCCCTTAAAATGTAAGTCTCTGGAGAGAGAACCATATTAGGTGAGCTTAAAATGTGTGCTCACCTCTTGGCCAAATAAGGAAGAGAAGAGGCACAGGCCAACTGGAGGACTTTCTGGAGACCCCGTTAGCATTTGGAGGGTGGTAGGAGGATCAGGGCACTTGGATTCACTATCCTGCTCAAAGGAGCAGAGGTAGCATCTCCAGAGGAGGAGGTGGAAGTATAGTTCAGAAGTATAATTAACAGCAGACATTGGACAGTAAATGTCCCTGAGTGTAAGTGACCTTTAAGGTCCTTCTCAACATCAAGATCAATTAAATGGTGGAGATGGAAGAATGGAGGCAAAGGAGAAAGAATGGAGGGCGGAAAGATGAGGTGCCCTGCCCTGGGTCAGTGCCTCCTGCCCATTTTTACATGAGCAATGCTCAAATTGGTCACAAGGCACAAAGCAAACCCTGTGCAGGGAATTTATTCTAAGGGATAAGTAGGAAATAAAGAATCACTGGCAATTGGCTATTCATGGCTGAACCTTTAGGAGACCCGAATGTGTCAGAGAAGCTGCAGCAGCGCTAGGAGCCACCCTCAGAATGGGTTTGCTCACCGTTCCCCCATTGTCAGGACTCAGCTTCTTTCTACCTTTTCTATTGAAACTATCTGTGTCTGTCCCATTCCTGACTCCTCTCTTGTTTGGGCTTGTTGAGGGCATCTCTGTGCCACCTTCTCTTCACGCACCCCTTCACATCTGCTCTGCTCCACATCTGCTCTCTGGGTGCCTCACACTCAAGCTCCATGAGGAGATCTTACAGGGTTGTGTGTCATGACTCACTATAGTCTTGCTATTTTGTAAATTTCTCCCTCTAGGCAGTGCTGCAGGATGCTGGCTAACCCGTGTACTCACCGCTGGTTTGATTCAGATGGTTTCCTTGCTTTAGGTCTCTAGGAAGGGTGGTAGGGTCTTAGAAACCAAGGGTTGCGCTTAAGGAACTCTATATTGATGCTTTATTCAGAAGGGGTTGGTGAGTGTGGTATGTGATCAGGGTTTCTTAGACTATTGTCTAGTTCAAAACAATACTAATCTCAACATACAGAATATTGGCTTTGTGACAAGCATTTAAAGTAGAAGAACAGTCTTACTATGTAAGTATTATTCCTATTTTTCTGTTTCCAATACCTCACAGCTAGTAAATAGAAAAGCTAGGATTTAAATCCAAAGTCTTCATTTTCTTTGATAACATTGTTTAGAGTTCCTTTCACATATAGACCTCTGAGGTAGTAAAAGCCTTTTTTGTAAAGAAACAGGAATATCATAGAAGGTGCACATACTATAAAAAGGTCAAAGATTTCTTTGGATGGACCATATGCTTTCACTGAATTCATTAATCCATAAATGATTTTGAATGGATACTCAGTCCAAGGAACTAAAATAATAAAATGATGAGTAGTTGTTACATATAAATTCAAAGCATTTCATATAAAATAGTACTAACTGTGCTTTTTTTGTAAACATAATTTCTGAATGCTATGAGAACCTGGCAAATACTTTTTTGCAATATATAAGATAGAGAATTTCTTAATAAGGAAGAACTATAGAGAAAAATATTCTTATGGGAAAAATGTTAAAATAAAATATCCCATGTAAATCTTGAAATAATAAGAGAAAAGGATCACACTGCTATCCTTTCCCTGGAGCTCATGAAAAAACATTGTCCCAGAAAAGTTCCTCAGCGGTAACAGGCTCCTGTTCTGCATGTCAAGCAAGTGTGTGCTAAGAAATAAAGTTTTCTTCTAAAGTGATGCCATTTACTTTATGAAGCAATCGTCACAAACATTTAAAATGCCAAAAATTATAGATGCCTTGCATTTTGGGGGGTCAAAATCGTGAAAGATAACACTAGTAAGAGAGAAGAGGTTGTTGTATATGAATCATTACTAAACAGCTACAAACCCACAAGCACCCCACCAAAGTGCACCCCTTCAGCTGAAAGGTGAGACTTTGCTGTGTTCTCTGTGGTCAGTGAAGAGACACCGATCGAAATGGAAGCTGGGGGCTGTTGCTCCCCAAATGACCCCCAGTGTTATAATGTTTTCAAAAGAACACGCCGTTTACACTTAGAAAGAAAATGACCGAGTCTACATCAAGGGTAGATGGCCAATGGTGGGCATAAACTGAAGCAGCTGGAAGAAAGGGGGTGTTTGCAGACCCATCACTGCTGCCAGGCAGCTTATTGTCAAATCCCAACTTGACTCTGAGTACAGGGAAGTGCACACCGTGGCCACACCGTGGCCTGCTTCACGTCTCTCACCTTTTTTTCTCCACGCGTGAAAGCCACCTTTTTTTCTTAGCCTGTAACTGGCTGGAAGGTTTCGAATGTGAGTTTCATCACAGATTAGTTTTTCCACTTTTATGTTCTTAGGCTTTCATATTGCTGCTGTCTTTACAGAAATGGACAGCACTATAAATATTTCTACCAGGTATCAATTTGAAGACATGATGAAACATGAATCCACAGTAAATTCACATATGAATGTTCTGAGTTCTACCTTTCCCTGATGGGCTAAAATAACATTTACTGAGAATAAAAATAATTGTCACGATTGGAAAAATATCCCATTAGAAATACACATCCTGGAAAGAGATGGATTATAACTTCAGTGAACTTTGTATGGTTAGCACATGAATTTAACATGAAAAATGTCTATTGATTTTGTTTTCCAGACTGTAGGTTTATCTTATTCTTTTTCTCTTAGAAATACTGTAATGTACTTATCTTGTAGGGGTTGCCCTTCAGCTAATGAGAGGATCCTGTGAACATGGATGAAGAAGAAAGATTCCATGAATCACAAGAAAAATAATCTGTGGCATTATGGTCTGTGCCAACTTGAGGTCATAGCGGATAAAGAAATGAAAGATCTGGCTGGTTTCGTCCGGGAAGTTGTCTGAGGATGATTGAAACCTTGATTAGCCTGGGCTGTGGAGAGAGGCAGAGCTTTGTCTCTCTCTCCCCCTCCCCAGCTCAGGTAGAAAATATTCCCCTTTGTGTGTAAAGATGATAAAGAAAGTCTGGACCTGGTAATTTTTGGAATGGTAATTTTTTGAATTCTTAATGGAATTAAGAGGCTAGAGGCTTCCTTTTGAAGATATGGAGGAGGTTCAACAGGAGGGTACGTGACAAATTTGGCTGGCGCCTGATCGCCAAATGTTTGAGGCCTTCAGTTACTGCTTTGCCAGGGTTTTGTGATGAACTTTTCAGAAGTAGTGTCAGAAATGCTTTTCAACACACAGGCCATGACACTAACTAGAGCATAAAGAAATCTTGTTTGTCGTCTGGGTCAAGAACTGGAGGAGCTTAGCATTCTCTCATCCCCAGTGGTGATGTGCAAGGTGGATTTCAAAATCGGGACAAATAGCCTCCTAAAACGAAGTGCCCCCCATTCTGTTACATCAGAGAAAGTTCCTTGAACTGAAAGTGTATGTGCTGTTTTTTTGGAGCCAAATAATGAGGCACACTGTTAAAAAGACATCTCTTCTGAGAATTAAATTTGTTCCTTTGTACCTTTTATTTAAATTAATGGGGAGACAATTAAGACAAACACCCACTCTGTCTTGTTTTCATCTCCCTCCTTATTGCTAACACAGATAAATTCTGGGTGTGTTTTGGATAAAGATGCAGAGGTGTCCTCTCAGACGTGGGCTGTTCTATTATGCCACTGTATGCTATGACTTTGTTAAATTGACATTTATTAAGTGGAGCACAGAGTGTCGGAGGGCGGGCTGTGGCTTAACAAGAGTCCCCAGGGGAACATGAAATAGGAAAGTCTGTTACTCACAGGTGCTGGAGGGAATACATGGCGTGCCTGAAGGGGCGGAGTCTGGGGAGAGAGAGGTAGGACCTGGGGTGCAGCCTTGACTAGCGTTCATGGGTGGGGTGCTTTGAAGTTCCCAAGGCTAAGGCATAATCGGTGAATTCAAACCAAAAACAGCAGAGTTTTTGTAAACTCCATAGGGGTTTAATCTAAGGGGTGTACAAGAGAAAGCCCCTGAGGTGGGTGGAGAGGCTGCTGATCATTTACCTGTGACTCTGTGGGCTACTACAGGGCATGCCTGAGGGGCTAGATCCAGTTTCAGGCACCCACAGACCACTTGGTCCCACAGAGTGGAGGCCTGGGCAGCAGTACCATGCATGGAGTAGCTTAGCTAAACTCACAACCCTGTCTTACAGGAATTGCTGTGGGCTGTGAACCACCCAACCCAACTTGTGAAGTTCTGAGTACACAGCCACTCTAGCAAGGCCAATGGCCCTAAAGCAAGGAGGCACAACATAATTAGCTTTTCTGATACCCTCTTGAAGAAAATGTCAGTTCAGAAACCTGAAGTGTTTGCTAATGACGAGGGCCCAACTGTCCCATAAAACTAGAAAAGTGGTGTTGTCTACTTCAAGAACTGGAAATGAAAATCTTAATGACACAGGAAATGCTCTTCAAAGGCCAAGAAGTCTTAGTGGAAGATAAGAGGATCAATCAGTCTTAAATACAAGTTTACTAAGAGATGGGATGCTGCCAGCATGGATATGTATTTCAAAAGGCATGAATGAGACCCAGAAATAGTGTTAATTTTACTTTGAAGTGTATAATGAAACCCCTCAAGTATCGAGACTTCAACACACCTCTTCCCAAAATGACCAAAATTTCCATTTTTGAGCGATTATCATTCCGCCTTCTTCCGTTCCCCAAGTCTTCACAGAATTTTAAAAGAGCAGCTAATAAATGAAGTATACTTCAGTTTCACGTAATGGGTTGGATCAGAAGGGAACTGATAAGATGATATTGAAAAAGCAGGTGGGGGGTCGAGCAGCCGCAAGAGTGCTGAGCTGTATGGGTTCGATTGATTCCTGGCGCGGAGACCTGCAGTCGCGTCTCGGGGTTGTTCTAACAAATGCAAGGAGAGCAGCCCCTGCTTTGTTAGAACTGAGGCTTTAAAAAACATTGATGTCCATCTTATTGATATTATTTTATTTTAACTTAATTGAATTTATTGAGGTGACATTGGTTCGCCAGACCGTACAGGCTTCAAGTGTAGAGCTCAATAAAACATCACCTGCACACTGCTTCGAGGCTCTTCCCGAGAGGCTGGTTACCAGCAGGGCCAGAGGTGATGGGGAAGAGATAAGGCCAATTAAGATTTCAGGCCAGGAAAGCAGGAACCAGAAGCCCCAGAGAGAATTCCAAAGGGAAAGACAGAAAATGAGACTCCAGGTCACTGTAGGCATTCAAAATAGAATACAAATATACTTTTAAACCTACTCTAGAGAAACTCATTTTAGAGGAAGACAAGATCAAAGGAGGCCAAGCTTTGCAGTGTGGTTTTTAAAGGCAAGGCACAAGGGCAGAATACCTGAGTGGAAACTTAATAAAACCTGGCCTGGTGCTTAGCTTCCTTTCTGTGTTCTCGGCACACTTGGGGATATTAGAAATTTAGTGGTGTACTTGGAGGAATTGAAAAGCTCAAAACAAAACTAAGCAATTCAGCAATAATTTCGACACAATCACTGCTACAGTTTAAGGATAATGGCAGTGTCCGTAATAGCACCCCAGGGACTGAGAGCTAGTGGGGCATGTAGAGAGGAGTCGGAGGGAGGTCTGGACGCTGGCTCCATGACCTTGGGCCCCACACTTTATGATTCTGATTATCAGGTTCTGCACCTGTGAAACGAAGAAGAGTAGGACCTTGCTCATGGGGTATTCGGTCAATTTAGTGACAGGACCTAGAGGTCACAGCCCTGGCACCCGCGAATGCTCATTATCATGCTGTCCCCTTGCTTTTCAGCCCCGGCTCTGTTCACTGTCCTGACAGCACTCCCTTGAACTCCAGAGGCCAACTGCTCATTGGGGCCAGTCAATTCTAGATCTTTCTTGGGCAAAGGTGTTTTGTCTCCTACCTTACAGCAAGTTTTCATCCCGCTTTTACAAACTGCAGGACCCAGTCACCAAAGCATCCTGCCCAAAAGCCATTGTAGCTAAACGATAGAAATTCTATCTCGAAGGTATTCACCATGTGATATGAAAAATAGAGACATTTATTGAAGAAGATACAAGATACAGGACACATAGGACAGTAACATCTCAGTCACCTTCAAAGCTGACACCTTGGGGTCTGACGTAGTCCTCCCAATCACCCTCACTCTGTCGTGTTTTCCTGAGTCTCACTGATGGTCTGAAATCTCTTCCCTTTTAAAGGTGATTTTAGTTTTAGGAAAAGTTAGAAGTCACAGGGCACCAAATCTGGGCTGTAGGGGGGCTGAATCACCTCGATGATTTGATGTTTTGTCCAAAAACCGCGCAAGTCATGATGCATGAGCGGGCATGTTGCCGTGATGAAACGGCCAATCACCAGCTTCCCATAGCTGCAGCCTTATGAATCAGCTGAACAGTTTCTGTGGAAGAATGTTAAAGCTTAATGCAAAATTGTATGCAAATTCATTGCTCTAGTCACTCAGGCATTTTGAATGCAATGGCCACATAGTACGCATGCTCACTCAACAGGGTCTACTGCCCCCACTGACTAGTACAGTGAAGTCATCATTGTTTACACATGTGCATTCCAGTCCATGCTCCTTGGCTGCCAGTTTACACTGATGTCATGCAAACCATTCTCATTATATTAATAATGGCTGGACTTTTTCTGGACAGACCTTGTACATATGGAGTAACAAAGAACAACTTCACACACTGAATAAAATTTGGGGCACACCTGTAGACTGTTCACAGTATACTATGGTGCCCTGAGTCAGCCTTTCAAGAATGAACTTTGTAGGAAAAAGAAAGGTTTATTTTCCCTCTAAATCAAGACTTTATCTCTCCCATAGATAGTACGTCAATAAATTACTGAGTTATTCTGTTTCCAAGCTAAATATTGGCACTATAGAAAGTGTTTTACATATGAGGGGGACACCCCTCAAAACTAAATTATCTTCTGTTGGGTGGGCTCCTTGTAGTGCAGGCTTCTCCCACTAGGTGAGTGTTCCAGGAACCCATTTGTATCAGTGTACCAGCTGGCATTGTTGTGAGAGGCTGCATTCAGCTTCAGTGAATTTTTTTGAAGACTCATTCAACATGTTTGCACATTTCAAGATGCACAAATTACGAGTGCACCTGCTTACAGTGGGCCCTGAGGGTTCAGCAGCTTTTGACAAAAACAGCATGCCCCCAGCGCCCCGCATGCCCTATTCACCCTATCTTGCCCTGAGCAAATTTTTTATGTTTCCCTGGATGAGAAAAGTCCTTAAAGGGAAATGTTTAGCTGATGTGGAAGAGGTAAAACAAAAAAAATGGAGTAAGCACTAAAAGACACAGAAATCAAGACGAGTTCAAAAACTGGTGTGAGCAGTGGGAAAAAGGTCTCGATAGGTGGACTGCCTCAAATGGAGAGTACTTTGAAGGTGACTGAAGTTTAAACATGTAAGAATAAATACACAGCTTTTTATAAATAAATTTTATGGGGTTCCCCCTTGTATATTATCATTTTTCTTTCTTCAGAGCAACTTTTTGAGCTAGGTAATATTGTTTTTAAAAATAATGTTATGGATAAGAAACTAAGGCTTAGAAAGCTTAAGTGACATCAAATTTAGGTTTTTATGACGTTAAGTCTTAAGTTTTAGAATTTGTTTAGTGTGAGGCTGAAGCTTCTGGTCCTGGGACCACACTTTGAGAAATTCTTGGTGAGCCCTTCCAAAACCACATTAAAATGTACATTTATACCCCTAAAATGGAAATACAACACTCCGAAGGAAGTCAGAAATAACTCTCCACCAGAAAGACTTTGAGGACTCTAGCTCTGTGTCTGATACAGGCACAACACCCCCATGTTAGATAACTTCTCCTGTGGGTGAAGAAGGTGTTTTGTGGTGAGCTTTGTATTTCCCACAGTGCCCAGGGCACATAACTTAGGTAGTACAGTGCCTAGCTCTATGATTTATTGTTGTCATTTGAAATAAAATACTTTTGTGCATAGTGAAACAAAACAGGAAATGAGAGCCTGGCAAGGGTTGTGGTTTGTCAGTGGTAACCCATTGGTATAGTGATTATTTGTTTGTTTCTGAGGTTTTGAAAATTGCTTTAGAAAGCCTTAGGGCAGAAAGCGTCACCTAATGAAAATATTTTAAGTCAAACCATAAGAACTTCAGTTCACAAAGCCTCAGGTTATAGCCAGCAATTTTAAGAAACTCAAACGTGATAGGGTAGATGAATACATTAATGACGGGATCTATTTCTGGTGATTTTTTCAGTTAGCTGAGCTGAAATAACTAGGCAACAGTAAATCTTCAGTTAACTATTGAGATTCTGAGGATATTCGTGAATTGCTATACAAATTGTTTTGTGCTTCCCAAAGAGTGTCCATGGAGCATTGGTTTCTGGCTTCTGGTTGCTGAGGGAAGAGAGGGTTCCTTTTAGAAGATATTGCACTGCTCTCTTGGTAAGAGACATTGCCTGTTTGCTTAGGAAACACATAGAAGGTTCTGCAGTGAAGCAACCAGCTTAACTTGTTTAAACCACCACTTCCCAAAATGTTTTGGCCACAGAGCTTCTCTCCCCACTCTTTCCACAAACCCCACTACAAATAACACCTTTCCACAAGCTATAGAACTAAAGAAAAGTTTAAGGAAGCAGTGATACATAATTTTTAAACCAGTGTTGGTACTGGGCCAGTTAGTTGTGTGTATGTATTGCAAGGCTGGGTTTTGCACCCGGCTTCCCACCCATAATTCTTCCTTTTTCATTAAGTATAACATGTTGATCTGTCCTTTGCTGAAATAAAAACCTGAACATACTTTGATGCCATTTGATGACCGAAACATATAAGCTGTAGGAGATGCTAGGATGGCTTTCTGGGTGTGTCAGGAAGTGGAATTCAGTAAGACCACAGGAACTGGCCTAACTGGGGGTTAGATCAGCCAGACTTATAGGAGGTTTAAAATGAAGTTTAATTTTATTACTTCTAGTAGATACCTTTTATTCCTCCGGTGCTGCCTAGAAAAGGTCCTTGGGGGAATCTATTTTAATGACCAGAAAGAAATGATTTATAATTACAGTAGCCCTTATTTATCTGTTAAATGTACCTATTATCTGAAAACTACTTGCTCAATCAGTGAGATGTTTTTGCCTTTGGAAATATTAATTTGCTTAGCAAATTCACTTTTTCTAGGTACGAGAAAGTAATCTTCAGCCACTTTTCCCCCAGCTGGAGGACAGGTAAATTTTAACCGAACCATTTTTCTAATTATCACATGTTTTGAATTAATGGGGTCCAAATTAATTAAGGTTTTATTATAGTTTCATCCTTAGGAGACAGGGTTTCATTTCTCTCTTTCAAAGTATTTTCTAGCTGATTCGAAGGAAGATTAACCTCACCTTCCTCATTGTTTGAAGCCAATTGGGTTCCGACTTCTTTTTTCCTTCCCTAACATTCCTGAGGGTTATGAAATATTCCTTCTGTAAGGAAAAGATGAGGTGGGGGCGGGGTGGGCTATAATTAGGAAAATCTCCTGAGGTGATTCTGATAAGCTCCCTACCCCTGCTGGAGAATCCTGGTTTTATGCCTTTGATTAAAGCCTTGTACCCCTCAGGCAAGCATGGAATTGGGGCAGGAAGGGCAGCAGAGGCCCTGTCAGGACTGCCAGCTGGGGCTCCGATGGCAGGGGTTTTGTCACAAGCAGTCAGCTAAGACACAGAGCATCCGAAGTAAGCGGGCACTGTAAGCATCACTAGCACTGCTAGCTGTCTCCACCATTTGCGCTGAACTCTGGGAGTTAATGACTCAGGAGCAGCCAGAAGGAAGGAGGTTGAAGGCTTCTGGTGTGCGAAGAGGTGTAGAATAAGGTTTAATCTGCTTGATGCTGGATTTATGAATGAGATGGAAAAAAGAAGCCCATCTAAGGGCTTTTCCACCCTTTCTCCAACCTCAGCCATAGACTCCCAAGGTTGCTGATAAAGATGCTATTAAATAGGGGTTCATAGATCCTAGAGGTGGGGGCCTGTAAGCCAGGATAGCGAGGGGCTGAGAGGTGGCTTTTAGAAGAAATTAACAAAACCACCATAGTATTGTTTTGAATTTCTACTTTCAGCTATTTTTGAAGGGTTAGTAACATAGCTGGTGCAGATAAATATTTAAAAATTCTATTTTTACTTGTAAGCAAAGCATTATATGTGGATGAAGGACATGTTTCCTTTGATATTGATCTCCTGAATATTGTAGGTTATTAAACAAAAAGCCTTTTGGGAAATAACTTGCCTTTACCTAATGCCCTTATTGTTTTTCTTTGTTCCAGGACTAGTTGGAGGCTTATTTAATTACATCTGTATTTATTTAAGTTCCTTTTAACTGCTTGTCCACATTTGATAACACCCTAGTTTTCGTCTAAATATTTTAACTCTGAGGGCAGATCTGGTGATTAGAGTTGAAGACTGGTAGAAAAGAGGATCTCCTTCTCCTGCTGCAGTTTCCTCCAACGAGAGCCAGGGTGTTTATTCAACGTGTGGATACTAGATACCTTGTGTTCACTTACCACTGAATTTGGTTTGAATCAACAGGATTGTGCTGGTTGTCGAGACATCTGTTTTCTCATACCTCTGTGAGCACGTGCAAATACATCATTTAAGCTCTCCGAAGTTCAGTTTCCTTATCGGCTGAATAATGGTTTCTTGCTGAGACTCCTGTCTGATTTTGTAGGTCAGTGACGTCTCACTTAAGTTTCAGGTTTTGGACACTAGATGGTGATGTTGTGCTGCATTCCAAGAGGTCCGGACTGAATATAGTCTGGGCCTAGAATTAGGCTTCTCATTTTCACAGGTTTTAATAAATATGGTGTATGACTAATGAAACTCTAGCCATGAAACAAACATAATTGAGCATGGAAATAACACAAGAAGCAATAAGAAACCCCAAAATAACCTCTGCGTGCTTTTTGACATGCTGGCTTCCAAAAACGTCGTATCTTATTTTAATTAGCTTAATCATTCTTTGGTGTTCAAAGTCCCTAGATCCAAAAGGATCTTCCTTTCATGTTAGACAACTTACTGATCCACTGACCCTTCACCTGCAGGCCCGGCTCCTGATACCGACTTCTTCTCTCACTGGTCTCTAATTCAACCGCTCAGGTTCCCGGAGATCTTCCCCTCAGAAATACTTGTGAGACTTTAAGCTGCCTGTTGAGATGCCAGAAATATACGATTGGCCCCTCAATGAGGGGTACAACGAGGGGATTAGGCACTTCCCTCCCCCCACCACACAGTCAAAAATCTGAGTATATCTCTCAATGCCCCCAAAACTTAACTGTAGTCAGGATTGCGTGTCTGCAGGAGGTTGGTTCCACGACCTTGACAGATACCAACAACCAGGAATGTTCGAGTCCCATATGTATGGGGGTGGAGGGACAAAAGTAGGTTTGCAGCTATTTCTTTGGAAAATAATACAATAATTAATAATAGTCCAAGAATAAACTCTGTTTTGTGTACTCACAACTCTGACCTACTTTCGTTCTACCCTGTAAAATGGCATAGAACCATGCACCGTGTACAGACTAATGTAGGTTTTATTTAGAAGCAAATTGTTTACTAATACATTTCCTCATGACGGTCAGTTCTCTCAGAAGCTTCCTTCCAGACCACTTAATCACTTGTTTACCGAAGTGGCTAGGTGAGGGCAATGGCTTTGCTAAAATGGTGTCTGCCTCTCTCTTCTTGGGAGTGAGTTTTTTTGAGCTCGAAGCACAGAAGGAAATACTAAGGGCTCCATGAACTTCTTTTTATGGGGGTCCTCCATTTCCTTGGCCCGGTCCTGCAGATTTTCTGGATGGCTTCATGCTGAGTGACAGCAGTCACCCGGCTCAGGCTCCTCCCCTGCGGAAGCCCAGCTTGTTCACCAAAGGAGATGTCCGGTAAAACCGCTGCCGTCTCTGGGCCTGGACCCTTCAGACATGGAGTAGGCACTTTGGAAAAGAACATGCTCGTTTTGAACAATTCAAAATAGCTCTTTAGCATCATTGTATCTCACTGAAGAAAACTTTACATTCCCCCCAGAGTGGTATACGCCTTCGACTGACCTGAGTAACTAGAAATGGGGAAGACCTTACTGAGGTCCTGCGTACTCTCCCAGGAAGACAGCTGCACCAGGCAGAGCTGGGGACCCCCTGTTACACTCAAGGGTACTGCTTGCTCCCATGCGGCCATCCTGATTTACAAAACTGGGAGTCATTCTGGTCCTCATGACAGGTTGGGTCATCACAGGTCATGACCTAATCCTGGGTCGCAACCAGAGCTGGTAAATCTTGGGTATCTTTTGGAGAGGTGACACAATTGTCCCTTCACTTTTATTTAACTTACATACTTGAACACATTAAAATAGAATTCATTTTGAGGCTTATGGGGGGAAATGGTTTTAAATGAGAAATGTTCCACTCCAAACAGATAAAGCTGAATAAAAATTAAATTGACTCTTACAATCATCTAATTTAGGTTAAGAGAAAAGAAGCCTTCTCACGCAGTCTAGAAACATCCAACTCACAGAGCCTTTTTGTTGCGTGGTCTGAGGAACCTGAGGCCAAGAGAAATAGGCTCTCCAAGGACCGGAGATCCAGAATTTACAGACTGAATTCTTACAGGTTTTTCCCCATTCATTGAGCAACAGAAGAAATACTACTAAAGAATACAAAGAAACAAAAAAACTTGGGGACTTAAAGAAAAGGGTACTTGGAGATAATTTTATATAGCCGAAAGAATGGACTCATGGGGTAGTATAAAGACTTTTTTCTTTTTTAATGAATTCAGCCTGTATTTGGGTGATAGCAAGGAGATAAATACATCTTGGCACAAATGAATAGAAATCCTCCCAGTTGCTCAAACCACATCTGTTTTAATTTTATTGTATAGCTATAACAGAGCAGTTTATAAGGCCAGAATAAACGGGGCCTAAACGTTTGTCTATCTTACGTTTTACAAGTACAATTTAAACTAAACTGTGCCAGATAAGTAAAGAAAGTTATGCAAATAAATATATAATGGTCTAGCATTGTATTTAGAAGGAAATGGAGAACACTAACTAAATAGACCCTATAACAAAAACACATTTCAAATATTATTTAGGGAACTTTTAGCATTTTATTTCAGGTATGGCAGATAATGGCAAATTCAGTAGGACTTGGTAAGAGACTTTCATGAAAAGCAATAAATAGATAGGGTGAAAACTGATTATATTCTGATTTATGTAGTTCATTAAAGTTCTGGGCCATTTCTCCTGGCAAATGATTCTAAAATTTCTGTAAAGGTGATTTATTCATCAAAAAAAAAAAAGGCTTTGTACTAGGGTAGCATGCAGCTTTTAATCGTATTTTTTATGCTCTGTTCTGTGTCTTCTACATGAGGCTTTTTCACCCCCAGGACTGTTGTTTCCCACTGGGAATTTTTATTAAAAATGATGTAAGGGGATGGAAGAAAGTTCTTAAATCTTAATTGATTTTTTGTTTTGCTTTGTTTTTAATTTGAAAAAAATATTTTTCACAGTTCTGGAGGCTAAAAGTCCAAAACTGACGTATCTTCAGATTTGGTTTCTTGGACTGTTCCCCATTTCCACTTCCAGATGGCAGCCTTCTCCCCATGTCCTCACATGGATGTCTCTCTGTGTGCACAGGTTTGTCTGTCTGTCTCACTCTCTCTCTCTGTGTGTGTCCTAATCTCCCCTTCTTTTAAGGACACCAGATTTGTTGGGTTACGATCCCCTCATACAACCTCATTTTACGCCCATTACCTCTTTAAAGTCCCTGTCTCCAAATTCAGTCACATTCTGAGGCAGTGGGGGCTAGGACTTTAGCATATAATTTGGGGGGAGGGGTGAGACACAGTTCAGCCTGTATCACAATTCTATGTTTCACTTTTTGAGAAGCTGCCAAACTGTTTTCCAAAACAGCTGTACCACTTTATATTCCCTCCAGCAAAGGATTAGGGTTCCAATTTCTTTGCATCCTCAACAACTCAGGTTATTGCCTGTCTTTTGATTGTAACCATCCTATGGGTATAAGAAGTGGTATCTCATTGTGGTTTTGGTTTGCATTTCCTCAATGAGCAATGATGTTGAGCATCTTTTCATGTGTTTGCTTTTTGGCCATTTGCATATCTGCTTTGAAGAAATGTCTGTTCAAATCCTTGCCCATTTTAAAATTGGGTAATTTGCCCTTTTATTGTTTTTTTTCCCTAACTGTTGTATGTAAATATTCTGCATACTAGGTGCTTATCAAATATATGATTTTCAAAGTGTTGTTGTTTCTCTAAGCTGGCTGGGAAAAAAACCGTCCCCAAACAAATGTGCTATTTGATACTTATGTATAATGTGGGAATGAGTCCCTATCTAACTTATGAACAGTTGTCATGGTGAGGAGTGAGGTTCCCTCTGCCTCACTCAAGAATACGACTATCTTGACGCCGTCTCTATGGGGGTAGAAGAGAGGCCTTTAGTGGGTGGGGTGGGCAAGCTGTGCTCAGGGGTCCTACTGACACCAGTCACTCCCTCAACAGATGTGATCCTGAGTCACTGGTGCTCAGTGCCAGGGCTCAGTATAATGGTAAATAGACAAGCCACTGAGGTGAAGTCAAACGTGGAGCGATAGATTACATGAAGAATGAGTGTTGATGGAAGCGTGCAGGGCTCTCCAGAAGAATGTAGAGGATAATAGAAGGGATGGGAAGGAGTTAGCTGGGTGTGGAAGGCAGGACGCAAGAAACACAGCATGTGGAGGTAGAAAGCAAGTGGGGACAGCGGCGTGTGATACGGTGGTGTGGTAAGCAGGGGCCAGGCCTTGCTGGAACTACAGGCGCTATTCAAAATATTGGTCTCTAGCGTAAGAATAACAGGAAACCTTAGAAGTATTTTAAACAGAGGAGTGCATTGTCAGTTTTGTCTCCATAATAATATTCTGATTATAATATATCATAGTCAAGAGTTCTGAATTTTTCTGCTATTTTTAAGTTTTTAGGAAAAGTCTCATTATGACTTTTATATAACAGCACAAATTCATTCAAGCTGGGAACTAATTTTATTACTTAATCTAGAGAAAGCCATTAGACTTTTATATTGGGATAGAAGTTCATATTATAGTAACTAAAATTATAGAAAGATAGTCAATTTATAAAGATATAATTTATAAACTGCTTGATATAAGAACCTTTTTAAAAGCAACCTTTGTAGGGATTTAGTATTCATCCTGGGAAGTTTTAATATAGTTTTGATAGGACAATAATGTACTCATTTGACCAATGCCCAATTTCCAGCACTATAATTTTTCTCATATGCTTTGTTTAATCTTAAAAATCCAATAAGCAATTTGAAAATAGAGATCTAAAGACTGCTTACACTATATGGACCTGCTGGAAAGTCAATAAGCAATTGACTTGCTGAATCCACTGAGATATGATATTTTTAAGTGCAGTAATGTGAAAGGGAAAATTCTTTTGGAAGTTAGATCAGTTTAATTCTGGTTTATATGGAGAATATTGTGGAGGATAGATATGCCATCATCACTATGATCTCCTCACATCAGTCTCTAAGGTAAGAATTCTGTCATTAATAATTGATAATTCTAAAATTATCAAAGTGAGGGTACATTTTTCTCTCTTTAACTATATGTGTGTGCATATATATGTATACATACTTATATATGTGTAATTGTATAGATCTATGCACATATGTGTATATATGTGTATATATACACATACCCTCAACTGTGCAACAAATGTCGTATCAGTGTCCTAAAAACTAAGAAATTGTTTACCCTACATGTCCACCGCACCAAGGTGGTGGAATTTCAGGCTTATTCACTACTGGGCCCCCTTCCTGGGTAGGCTGATCAGAGAGGCCAAAGTTTTATATTCAGCAACGTGTCCAAGGAGAGCCTTTGGTTTTGGTCACCCTGATACCCTCCTGGCTCTTGGAGATGGTGGTTCTGCTTGTTCCAGATCAAACATGTTGCTGGGAATCTTTGCTGGAGGCTGGGACCCCAAGTCGGCTGTCTCTGGGGTGCCCTGCAACAAAGACTTCCTGAGGTTCTGACACCTTCCTGGGGCACTTGGAGGGAAAGGGCACAGATTGTACTGTTCTTGTTTTCCCGCCCGATCTTGAAAATCTCTGAGAAAGCCTTCTATGAGTTTAAGCTTTTGAAACCAAGAGGCAGAGAGTGGTCAAAGGATTTTTTTAGCTAACTTTTGTGCTCAAGGATAGAATGCAAGGCACACAATGGCATTTTCTGATCAGGAAAAGGAAAATATATTGAGAATGAAACCTAGCATATATGTGCTTTTTAAAAAAATCTAGTCAACTAATGGTGCTATGAGTGGATGTATGTCCAAATAGAGATGAATATGATAATAGTTAAAATAACAATGCAAACAATAGCCAGAAGAACTGAGCATTTGTATGCTCACTATACAGCAGGCCGCTACGCAGCTGAGAGATTTACGAGTACCGTTGGCTCATTTTCTCCTCACAGCCCCATGAGGTGTACATTATTGCTGTCCCTATTTTAGAGGGAAGGAAATTGTAGTTTAGAAAGGTTGAGTAGCACAGGTCTTAGATGGTGAGGCTGAAATTGCTCTGACTCCAGGGCCAAGCTATTAACCCTCTGCTTAGCTTTGGCCTTTTTCATAGGAATCACTTTTCATGCTTTGGGAGCTATAGGCTTTTTGCTGGGATGCACTGTGCTCTGTCAGTTCCAAAGCAATGGGAAGAAAACTTGGGGAGCATGCTGGTTCTCTTCCTTTACACCAGAACTTTTCTGCTGCAAATTTCCAGTGGCCTGCACATCACATGGGGGTACACTGAACGTGGTTAGTATATGAAATTGCATTTCGAATAAAATAACTGATTTTAAAGAAATGATTATATCTTTGATATCTAAACATGTGCTCTAAGGTGGATGCATTTGCCAATGTTAAGCCACAGGTTTTGCTCTTGCTTTTATCTCCATGTTTCTACTTATTTTCCCAGTCGAGGGCAGGTTTTAGCTTTGCAATTTAGGCGAGGCATTTAAGGTCAGTTTTGGAATGAGATAACTCAGTTGTAAATTTGCTTTCTAGACAAAATGCTATGTGTCATTTTGTAGACTGCTTCTCTTTAGGCTAATGAATGAAAAAATGCCTATATCAGAAAAAGCTTATCTCCTATCTCACTGCTTTGCCACCTTAAATACTTTCCAAAGCTTTCATGGTGCTGAAGTTAATAAGCACACATACAAATACACATGCATGTATATACCTACATACAAGATACACACATATGCAAATGGGTGTATATATTTGTGTTTTCTCCAGTTGAAACATTTGGCATGATTTAATATATTTATAACATTACCTTATAATGTTTCAATAATATATTATTTAGCAGTGGTGTTTATTTGTGACTCATATTGTTTTAATCGAATGAGTGTTAAGGACATTTTGATGAAATATGCTTGACACCCTGAGTGCTGTCTTGTGACCCGTTGTGGGAGGGGACATCTAAACTGAATGTAATTAGCTGGGGACTTTAGCAGGCACTTAGTCGTTCCTAAGCCAATGAAAATCCTGACTACCTGCCAGAAGGGGCTTTGATGCCTCATTCTGGTGTGACAGAGTCACGGGGAGAGCACTGCTTTCCTCAGTGGTGCTGAGAGGTGGGGGCAAAAGGAATTCCAAGCCTGAAAGGCAGGGAAAACACCAATCATCAGAGAGCAACTCCTAAACATTCTTCTACTGGAGAATTGGCTTCTATCGCCTTAGCCTTTTGAGGAAATTCCTTATCCTTCATTAAACTGAGGATGCTTTAATATATGTTGTTTTATTTTGACCAAGCCCAAGCCTATACAGAGGAGTTTATTGTGGTTTGGGAAAGGGTTCTGTGGGGAATGGCATAGCTCACTGCCTCCACGGAAAAGTGGTTGCTCAACATCAGCTCCCACAGATGCGTGAATGTGATGTTCTTACTGTCGGCAGGCCTGCGGGCTTGTTCTGGGGGAAGAGCACCTTGTTCTTGGTCCAAAGTCCCCTTTACTAAGGCATCTATGCTACCAAAAATTGTGTGATATTCGTCTAGTGTAATTTTGAAAATGATCCTTTCCAGGGCTATTGAGTCACAGCCCTTAAATGCCCTTGAGACTTAAATACATTCACGTAGCCCTTAAACAGAATTTGTTTTGAAAATCTGGAGTGTTTCTGCTGCCTCTGATAACACCCTTCACAAGTTTTCTCATCAGAAAGTCTGTCCGGTTTGGCAATCCACAGGAGGAATTTGCTTGAAAATTACGTTCTTCCCTGTTTCTTTTCCTAATAATTTGTAATACAAGTTCTAACATGAAATTAAAATTCTTTTATAATTTCATTATCTAGGAAGTAATTTTGCAGTCTGCTGAGAATCCAGTGTTGAAGTACAGCACAGTGTACAAAATAACTCTTGTTTTAATGCATTGCTATGGCTCTCAGAGGAGACTCCGCTTGGCTCAGTTCATCATTAGCCTCCGTATCATTCAGGTTTCCAAGTCTTTAATTCAAAATGAAAATTAAACAATATTAATTTTTCCAAGGCGGTTCATAGAGAAACTGGTTTTAAAGACCCTATGTTTTTCAATTAGAAAGGCTCTTACTGTAACCCTGTCTAGTTTCCCTAATTGTTTAGAACTCAAACACTGGATGCCAGGAAACCTTCAGAGAGTGGATTCCGGGCCCCTGAGCCCTTACTGCAATATACACCATTACTACTGATGGGCGCCAGTGAGAGCCTTATGAAACCGCCAAGCATGCTGCAGGAAACCCAAATCAAACACCATCAACCCCCAGTGAGTTTTTCAGGAGATCCAAAAAGCATTTTTGGCTTGCGTATGAATTTAAAAATGAGTATTTTACACTCGGAGTAATGATCAGATTTTGGCTTCTTTAGATTGGGTCATTTTCGAATTCAATTATCATCCAGCCTCATGGCCTGGTGGAAAGGCATGGGCCTGGCAGCCTCCAAATGTCAGACTGAATGCAGCCCGGTGCCTCAGCGAGGCAAGCTGGTTGCAGCCGCTCGAAGCCTCAGTTTACTCTTTTGTAGATGGGAACCAGTCATGCTGCTTCATAGGGCTGCTACGAGTGCGAGATGAAACTAGACGGGAGCACCTGGCATACAACTTGGCAAAGAGTAGCCTCCTATTAAATTTCCCCTTCTTTTCTTTTCACCTATCAATTATTTAAAAACGAAACTGGGTAGAAAAGCATAAAAGTAGAGCCTCCTGAATTTTGCTGCTGAAAAGTAAGGCTCAGATTCATGGAACAGGCTTTATAAAAATCTCACCAAGCCCTCAGGGTTGGTATTTCTATAGCCTTAACAAAAGAGAAGAATGGGTTTTTTTTTTCCTTCCTCAGGCCTATTATTTTTTTATTCTTTTTTGTTCACTCACTTACAGTGTATTGAAGTGGAGATCACTTCAAGCCCTTGAACCATCCTCTGAAAACTTTGCTAAATCCGACATTTTTGGTTTCACTCCAGATATAGTACTGTGTCCCCTACCTTTGAAGTCTTTGAAGTGTCCACATTGTAGGCTGAACCTGCGGTGAAGCCCAAACTGGTGGTTCCGACTGCACAATCCACTTAAAGCTGGGACAGGGGGAATTGAAGCGGGACATGAGAAGGGGTGGCGCTCGCTTCCCTTTCTTGACCCCCACCTCTCTCCACTCTCAGTCTCTTCAAACACTCCTGCTCTAGTCGCAGGCATATCAAAGGCCACTGTACTTGGGCTGCGGTGACACTGAGGCTGGAAGTGACTGCTTTACCGACCACAGCTGTTCACTGCCTTAGGGGAGTGAACTGAAGCGGAAAGTACATCATGAGGTCTTTGGATGCGGCAATGACCTCATGTTTCATGACATGGGAGAAATTTGGACCAGGGGTAAGGGATCGAGTGAAACGTTTGGAATGTGATATTTATACTATAAATTATACAATCTTATTAT
This sequence comes from Sturnira hondurensis, assembly GCF_014824575.4. NCBI lineage: Eukaryota > Metazoa > Chordata > Mammalia > Chiroptera > Phyllostomidae > Sturnira > Sturnira hondurensis. The sequence goes on along the minus strand of NW_028098001.1, from coordinate 4,420,962 downwards.
TGTAAATTATATTATACATATAAATGATTTATGGTTTTATAATTCTACAACACATCTTTACATCTTGGAACATTAATTACATGGTATTGTTTTGCAGTTTTAAAAATGAATATAAATGGTATGATGTAAAGCTTGGAAAAGTTCAGAAGTAGCACAGTAGCGAACGAGGTTAAGAGCTAGACTGGGTTGGAATGCGCTTTTGTCACCAGCTGGTTTACGGCCCCAAGTCTCTTCACCTTCCAACGTCTCAGTTCCCTTAGCAAGTAAATGGGATTATAATAGTACCAGTCTCTTAGGCTTGTGATGAATGTTAAATATTAATGTGAATAAAATTAAATAATATATGTAAGGCACTCAGAACAGCATAAGGCACATTGTAAGTACTATGTATCTGCTCTTATTATTGTTAACATGTTTTTGAAATTTACATATTTTGGTAGATATTTTAAATGCTGTATCATTGCTCATTTTAACTGTTGTATCACAGACCATTGTCTACATATGGCGTAGTATATTACTTATCCATTTTCCTGTTGATGGATAGTGAGAAGTATATTCTTCCAAAGAGATGTACAAACAATAAGAAAATGAACATTTTTGCACTTGTTGTCTTGAAAACAATATGCAAAAATATCTCAAGATGAATACTCAGAAGAAGAATTTCTGGCTTACTGAATATGAACGAACAGATTTATTCAGTATTGCCAAATTGTTCTCCAAACAGTTGGGCCAATTCATGCTCTTAATGTCAGTGTGTGAAAATTTCCATTGCTTCACATCCTTGCCAATTTTAACATTTTTACCTATCTGGTGGGTGTGAAAGGGGAGTGAATGGTGTCTCATTATTTACATTTTATTACCACTTGAGCTGAAAGCCTTTTTTTGTGTGTTTATTGGCCATTTGTGATTCTCTTCTGTTCCTATCTTTTGCCCATTTTCTGCTCTACTATTTTTCTTATTGATTTGAATGTGTTCTTTGAATGTTTTTAGATAATAATTATCTATTGGTTATATCGGTTACAAATATCAGTTCCAAGTCTGTGACTTATCTTTTATTTATTTATTTTTAAAAAATTTTATTTATTTATCTTTAGAGGGGAAGGGAAGGAGAGAGGGAGAGAAATATCAATATATGGTTGCCTCTTGTGCATCCCCTGCTGGTAACTGGCTTGCAACCCAGGCATGTGCCCTGACTGGGAATCGAACCACAATCCTTTGGTTTGCAGGCCAGCACTCAATCCACTGAGCCACACAAGCCAGGGCCTGACTTATCTCCTAAATTTTTATGTTCTCTTTTTGTGAAAAGGTTTGAAATTTTATAATTAGTTTAATATCATTTGCTTCCTTTAGGGGTTAAGCTTTTTTCACTTTGTGTAGAAAATTCTGCCCTAACTCAAGTTGGTAAAGCCACAAGCCTGCTTTTTTTTTTTTTGAAAGTTATCAAAGTGTTGTTTTTTACATAGAAATTTCTGCTGGGATTTGTTATTGTATATTGTGTAAAGTGTGTTTCTGTTTTTTCCATATTGATAACTAATTATCTCAGCAAAACTTTCTGAGCATTCTATTTTATTTTTTCATAGTGGGTAATGTCAATTTTATTATATGAAAAATAGTCATATATTCAAGGGTTTCTTTCTGGGCTTTATATAATGCTTTATTCATCACTGTGTTTATCTCTGTAACAACACCATATTGCCAACTAGCTTAAAAATATATCTAATATCTGTTAAAATAGTTTTTCCACTTTGCTTCTTTTAAAAATGACCTTGGCTATTCTTGACATTTTGTACTTTTATGTATCAAGATCCATAAAAATATTCCATTGGCATCTTAAACTGAATACACTGATTGTACAGTCTGAGGAGAATTGATACCTTTATGCTATGTCTTCTAATCAATTACTAGGTAATAGTGCTTTGTTTATTCAAATCATAGTTTACATCTTTGACTTGTATTTTCCCATATTTTGTAAAGTTTTACACATAAAGGTGCTGAGTCTTATTTCTTAGGTTTCTAATGAAGTAGCTAAAGGTTTTGGTTGCTACTGTAAATGGAAAGACTTTTTTCCCACTTATAATTTTTAATTTGCTTATACTGGTATATAGGAATGCTATATTCTTTCATTGTGAAAGCATTCTTTCAATGCTTTTATTGTTTGTAGGTCATCTTGATTTTTTTATGCAGGCAATTATGAGTTTTTTCCTTTCTTTTCAATCTTTTTACATTTTATTTCTTTTCCTTGTCTTATTCTATCATCTAGGATGTATAGTATTACGATGTTGAATAGAAACCAGAATAAAGGTCTTCCTGGTCTTTTGTCTGACTGTAATATCAGTGTGGTCACAGACTGCTGATTGCTTCAAGATTCTGATCACTAGCTTTGATCAGGTTAAGAAAATTACCTTCTACTAGAATAACACGATAAAATCATGAGTCTTAAATATGTAATAAAAATTGCATCTGTTGAGCCAATTATCTAGTTTTTTTAAACTTTAACTTGACAACATAGAATATTTTACTGATAGATTATTTTTAAACAAACTATTTTTGCATTCCTGTGATAAATATAGCATGGTTATGGGTGAAATAGGGAGGGAAACATGTAAGGGTCTTAGAAAAGAGCTTTCTGAGAAGAGGGGCCAGAAAATGCAGAGGTCAGCAGGGTGTTTGGTGATTTGGAAGACGACTGAATAGTATGGTGTGACAGGGTATTACTCCACCTAGGTTATCTCTGGCAACCAATTATCCAGGTGTTGTGTCAGTCACTGCCTATCAGTAGTGATGCTATTGGCTAAGAATGCCTGAGGCGCTCACCTGGGCCAATATTACTTGGGATGAGCCCCAGAGACATTTCCTTCACTGTAGTCAGAAGAAGACTTATTACCTGTAGGTCCTGGATGGTATACTGCACACCTGTGGGCCACACAGTGAGGTTGCTCTCTGCCTTTATTAGTGTGTGAGAGTGGGATGTCTAAGGTTTCATGACTTCATTTTTTTTTGGTGAAGTAAACATAAAAACAGTAATTAGGGAGTGGGAAGGAAGAGGCAGGAACATTCAGACAGTCAGGTTACCTAGGGCTTTCTAAAAGGGGAACCTCACGGGTGGGGCAGCCTGTTTCCTGTCCACTTGACTTGCTGGTAGTTGTATTATGTAGCTGGCAGTGTGTTTATTCAAGATGGATGTGTTTGTAACCCATGCCCCGTCAATCAAAACCTTAATGTCAGGCATTTACACCATACCAGCCTAGGAACTCAGGGCTTCTCAAGGCAGTGTTTTCTCCACACGCCTTTCTATATGCTCCACCCTAAGTTTGTTCATTCAGATCACACCTGTGACCCTCTTTCAGCTCTTTAGAAGCAGAGCTAAACCCAGTCTGCTAGTTTATAAAGATACATTTCTGTAGGCTGACCACCTGTATGGTAAAGGTGAATAATTTGCTGCTGGGACCCCCTGGCCAACATTCAACCCTGTTCTACATCCAGTGCCAAGCAAACAGAAAGTATGCCTGAGCCACCTCCAATAAATGCTTGTGAAGAGCATTGAAAGAGGACCTGAAATGTGCTGAATAGGTTCTGATTCTGAGAAGCAAGAAAAGACGGTATCCCTCTTTCTCAAGTGGGGTGAATTAATGGGGCTATATTTTTCCTGGTTTCCTTCAATGTCCTGGCAGTCGAAACATGGTGAACACACTCCTCTGCACTGAGGACCCAAGGTTGCCCTCTCAGTGGTAATACTGGAAGGCAGAGAATTGAAATACTAAGTGGGACACATGTAATGCATTTGAAGAAAACTACAGAGGGAAACACTAGAGCTCTGTCTCAACTATGTGTGGGGCCAGAGGCAGAACAGTGTCTACCTGCCTTTGGGGACAGATAAACCGGTCCATCAGACTGAGGCCTTGACACCAGGTGCTGACGGATTTATTGGCTTTGTTCGGGGACTCGTAAACTTCCTTCTTGGCATCCTTTCCCTAGCTCCTTGGCCATGCTGTGCTCTGACTCACCAAGGCCGCTGGTTTGGCTGCTCGGTGTTTCACTCCTCTCCTTGGGGACGGAGACAGCGCTACACTTCTCGTGCTCCTGTGTATCTCACGGCCTCCGACAGCTTCTTAGCAAGAAGATCCTCACTCTTGCCAGCAGATGACACAAGGACACAACCACGGGACTGTGTTTTCTCTTACCTCCTTTCTTTCCTTATTTTAACATTTTGCAGAAGGACAGAGCTTTGACTTGCTTTTGTCTTAGACGCTTCCTGGAAATAAGCGGATGGCTGCTTGCTTCATGATCACGGTCCCATGACACATCTCCTCCATCCACGCTCTGTGGCCCCCTGTAGCCAGTAGCTCGAGATGTTGCCTAACTTCGTTTTTGACATCCTTGTAGTTTTTAGTCCTAAATATAGTCCTCTGCCCTAGGACTATATTTAGCATGTATTTACATGGGCAGAGTAAGTTAATTGTTCTTGTTCCAAAAGAACTATGTTTCTGAGAAAGCATTTACCTTGGGAATTCTTGTTACATGTTAAACACTCCAAATGTATTTCAAATTAATTCTATTTGTGAAAATTCTATTTAGATATTCAGTTGACATGTGTTGCATGGATTAGAACATGTGCTTATTGCAAGTTACAAGGGACAACTAGACTTAAAACATATTTGAAATAAATTATCGTCTTGAAACTGTTCAAACTGATGTAGTATTTTAAAATGATAAGCTGTCCTGTGCCACACTGAAAATTCTTTGAAAGGTGTGTGGGGAATGTGCAACAGGCAGAAAGATGTCTGATTTTAGAACAATAGTGATAGTTATATGTGTGAACTCTTACTATTCCAAGTATTTCCCTTGTAATATTTCTTGTAATTCTCACAGCAACCCTTTGAGATTTGCACTATTTTTAGCTAAGTGAGAAAACAGGATGGTGCATAAAAGCATGTTTCTTGGATCCAGATGGAGTTTACGTCTGGAATCTACTACTTATTCAATGTGTGAACTCGGGCAAGTTATTTAACCTCTCTGTGTCTCATATTTCTTATCAAAATATCTAGAGCTCTCAGAACAGTTTCTGGCATATGGCAAATAATTAATGTTAGTTCTCATGATCTACTCTCACAGATATTTGTGCATTCTTACAGATGGATAAAAGGAGGTAATGAAACACAGGGTGTTTAAGTAACTCATCTGAAGTTACACAGATTACACAGTAGATATCGGAGCTAGGATATGAGCCCGAAAAACTTATTTCACAACAGAAGTCTTTCTACCAGTACTGATACAAGGAACCACACTATTTTTTATAAGAGATGATGGACAACACATTTTATTGAAATATATTAATTCTGTAAATGTGCAGGTGGTACCATCCATTATTATTTTCTGAATGTACTAGAAATTGCAAAAATAAATTCCGTTTAAAAATTAGCTTTTGGCACAGTTAGCTTTTGTTGTGAGTGCCAAATAGTTTTGGATTACCTGTTTTCTGTTTTTTTTTAATCTTTCTGGAGGAGAAACTGTTCTTACAAGATCTATTAAGTAACATATATGAATTTAAGAGAGCATAACAAGGACTCCAAAGACCAAATATGTAACCTGGAACCCCTTCTCCCCACTGGCGGCATTCCAAAACCTCGGTCTTCCTTTCTTTCACTTCCCGCTTTCTCTCACACCTACATCTTGCCTTTGGGCTCTGTCTTTGAGTTTTTTCTTGTCTCAATATTTGATATATTATACTGACTACACTGTACTATACTATACATACAGAGAGGAAAGCAAAGAGTACTTGTTTATTAAATTTTATGATTGCAAATACCTAAATAGTGAATATGTTGGACTGCAGAATTAAGAATTAAGTGATATTGATAGACTAAGGAAAAAAAGAAATGCAATAGGAGATTAATATTTTAAGCCTGTTTTATGCAGTATGGACTAGGTTTGACTTGATAGTTCATAAAAAATACCTCATGACTTTAGGTACAAATTCAAAACAATTCAACAGGGGTACTCTTGCTCTAAGAATCCATACACATTTGGTCTATATTGTAGGTCAAGAAAAGTCAAACACCAATCATGTCCAACCTGGGCTCAGTGCATCCTGGGCTTCACTTTACAAAGGGCTTTGATAAACTGGGGATTTCAGGTTCTGGTAGCTTGGAGGTCATATGAGCTGTGATTGAAGAAGCTAAAGGATGATTATCTTAAGAAAGAACAAATGTAATATGGGCTTCTGTTGGTGTTTCCACAATGCCCTGGTTCATGCAATTGGAAGAAGGCCCCAGACTGGATTGGGAAGCAGTGAATCCGGCTCCTGGAAGAGGCAGGTTGATTTGTGTGCCGTCTGTTCAGTGTAGTGGCTGTGGGCCCAAAGAGTCAATGAAAACCAGGAGAGAAATAAAAGAATTGATAGGGAAACTTATCTTCAGATGAAACAAGAAATCTTGGGATTACCAAGAAATATTTTTGTGTAGTCACTATTCAAGGATGCTTGAACTTCTTAACACAATAATAACTTTAATTAATTTAATTGTAAGTGCATTTTTATATCACATCACTCTGAATGATTTTTAAATTGTCTTATAATTAAATAAAGCAACTCAATTCCTTCAAAGATGGAGAGCCACTTTGGGCACAGCTGAGAATATGGTTCTAGACTAGCCCCCAGGTCATATAAATGTTCATCTTTCTTTATTTGGTTTTCCATTGAAATTCTTAGATTAATGTCTGCTCTTTAAGGTTCTTACTCAATGGATTTAGAGATATCATCAAATCTAAGAAATGCTCAGCAATTATTTTTTCAAGTATTTTTTGGCTTCCCTCTGTGACTTCAATGTCATGCTTTATACTGCTTAGTATTTGTCCTACAGGTCCCGGAGGCTGTGTCCACTTTTAGTCTTTTTTTATATTCATTTTGGAAGAGTTTTTATTAATGTGCTTACAGGTTCATTGATCTTTCTATTGCAATATCTAATCTGCTTCTATTCTAGCTGTTGAATTTTTTTATACCAGGTACTCTATTTTCTATATCTTTGGAAATGTTATGTCTTTTTTTATCTTCTATTGCTTTCTTCAGCATATTCACATTTTCCTCTATCTTCCCTAATATTTGGAGTGTATTTATGACAGTTTTGACCTTCATGTCAGCTTGTGTTATCATCTGCGTGATATCTGTGTCTGTTTCTATTGATTGATTTTCTTTCTAGTTATGGGTCTTATTTTCTTGCTTCTTTGCATGTTTATTACCATGCAAAGATTATTAGTGTTCCTTGGAAGCTGACATTATAAATTTGATTGGATTACTTACATTGTGAATTTTACCTAATTTTATTGTTAGATTTTACTACATTGTTTTAAATAATGATGGTGTTTCCTCTGGTGAGCTGATAAGGTGCTTGGACTCAGATGGATTATTTTGAGGCGTCCTTTTAAGCTTTTATGAAGAAGATCCTGAGGAAACTTCGGCCCAGTGCTAATTTAGACCAAAGTAGTACTAACATAATACTTTCTGAGCATTGTACTCACTGCTCTTTGTCTTATCACTCTGGTAGGTGAGAACAGAAACTATTCCTAACCCTGTGCAGGTTCCACATATTGTTTCCACTACTTTTTTCTGGTATGTCCTACCCTGATCTCAAGTTGTTTTTTTCATACATGTGCAGAGCAATGTTCAGCCAAAGTCTTGGAGTGACTTTTCTACATTCCCAGAACTCTCTCCCTTTAGTCCTTTTCTGCTATTTCCCCTGTACAGTCTGGCTGCCGCAGCCTTTCCAAACTGTAACCTCTGTCTCTCCTCAGTGAGACAGCTGAACCCTGGGTCCTTCCTTTCCATGCTGCAACCTGGACACTCACTAGGCCGCATGCCAAAGCCATGGCAGAGCTCACCTGCTTCCCTTCTCTCAGGGATCACAGTCTTGCATTGCTGTCGACTACTGGGTTTCACACATTTTGTGCTGCTTTCTAGTTGTTTAATGTGGCAGGAAAAAATGTGGTCCCTGTTATTCCATTTTTGCTGGCATCAGAAGTCTTGGTGGATGCCATTTGACATCCCTCTTTTTCTCAGTTCTTCATCATCATTTTAACAGCGAAAAGGACAGACGAAAGAACGGTCAGTACTTAGGGAGAGGTCAGTATATGTTCACAGAAAAGGGAGAGAGAAGTGTATAAAAAGACGGTTTTAAACAAGGGCTTGAGAGGGACATCCCTAAGCATATCTGTTCCTGGAGTTATCTCCATGGCTCTTTACACTTCTATGTCCCATTGCTCGCCAGCTGTGCTTATTAAAGATCCCCAGGTAATAGTCATCAACCTTGCAAGAAATAGGGACTGCCACATCCCTCAGGACATCTTTAAGAGATATTTAAATCTCAGAAATCGCCACTTGTGCCAGCCTCTCAGCATTCAGCTAACAAGAGTTTTCTGTGCTACTCCAAACACTTCATTTTCTGCCTCTCTTCACAGGTAAGAGAAGTTACACATTGAAGAACTGGCTAATGATTTAGTTCCACATCGCCGAGCTACCTCAAAGGAAACTTAAAATGCTGCAAAATCATGATTACTTATCCAAAGAGTATATGGGGTTTCACAAACACATTTTTAGTGCTTGGATGAATCTGTTGATGTGATCACTTCTTTAATCTCCTTTCTTGTCTCTGTGAGAAATCCACCGGCGTGTTATGTATGACACGTATGGCCATCCCATATAGAAATTTTAAAGCATAGATTTTAGAATGGACCCCCCGGGGATAAAAATAAATAAGCGTAGACAGTCATTTTCATTTACATCTTAAAAATATTTTCTTGTGAAGTTAATCACATACACAGAGAAATGTGTAAACCATAAATGAATAGTTTAATAACTAGTAGAAAGTGAACACACATGTTTCCATGTCCAAGGTCAAGAAACATAACACTGCCAAGACCAAAAACACCCTCCATGTATTTTTATCACATATCTGTGCATACATAAAAGTAAGTATATATGCATGCATAAAAATGAATTAATTTACTTTTATGTATTGTTTAACTTTATGAAATTAAATAATCAATTCTGGATTTTGTCTTCCTCCTTTACTCAATTGTATATTTATAATATCTGTCCATGTTGTATTACATAGCCATAGTTTATTCATTTTTACTATTTTAGATTAGTTTCTTAAACTGCATTCCATTGTGCCATAATTCTGTATTCACTCTAGTGCCAGTATCTATGTAGGTATGTTCAATTTGGGGCCTATGAGAAAAATACTCCAACGAACATCAGAGTTTGTCTAGGGTAACTACCCAAGAATCTGTGGGTATTAGTTCACTGGGATTGTTTTCATGTGTGTTTCCCAGGTCGAGTTCCTTTTTCTATGTTTATCAGCCGTGTGGATCTTCTCTCTCTCTCTCTCTTTTTGTAAAGCCTGTTTAAGTCTTTGGCCCAATTTCAAAATTGTGTGCATGTAAGTGTGTGTTTAAAATATGATTCTTCCGTTGCTCTCTTTCACTGTCTGTGTTGTCTGTCTGATCTCCGTGGGGTGTCTTCTGATGAACTGGAGTTCTTAGCCGAATGTAGTAAAGTTGCCAATCTTGTCCTTTTTGGTAGCGTTTTTTTGATTTGCTTAGGAAATTTTTCTCTACTCTGAAGCCATGCAAATATTCCCCTTTATTATGACATAAAAGCTTAATAGTCTTTCATGTGATGTTTATATCTTTAACCCTCGTGGAACTGATTTGTATGTATGGTCTGACTTCATGGCCTAATTTAATATTTTGCCTATACGGACATCAAATTGCTCCAATGCCATTTGTTTAAAAGTCTGCCGCACCTACGCTGTTCACCAGTAAGTACAGGTCCTACAAAGCAAGTGTCCACTCACATGCAGACTCTTTCTCATCTTTTTATTTTATTTCATTTGCTTGTTTTTCTCTATTTGCACCAATATTACACTGTCTGAATTTATTTTCTTATTTATTTTCTCTATTCACAATAATACTACATTGTTTTATAATGAATTTTGACATCTAATTAGTAAGTCTTCCAAATCTTTTCTTTTTTTTTAATTCAATTATCTTGGCTCTTGTTGACAGAAAAAAAACCCTTTTTGGTATGTAAATTTTAATAGTCATTTCTAATTTTCTGCAAAAAAGCTTAAAAAATGGCTGGAGTTCATTGGAATTAAAGTGAATCTAAAGATCAGTTTGGGGACAATGATCATTTCTATAATAAAATAGATATTTACCAGCCTTTAAAGATGATTTATTTTCTGATACATTTAGTTCTTTAATATCTCTCAATTAGATTATATTTATTTTTTCTCAGAGATTCTGATTTTTGTGTTTGAGTGACTTATAGTCAATTTATTTTTTAAAACAAAATATTTAAAATGTTTATTTTATCAAATGCTTTTCCTATATCTATTGAGATGGTCATAATATAACTTTCCCCTTTTATCTGTTATTGTAGTAAATTACTTTGGTTTTCAAATGTCCACTCAAACTTGAATTCCTTGAATAAGTCTGCTTAGTCACAATGCATTCTCTCTTTTATATAAGCTGGATTTCATTTGCTACTGCTGTACTGAACATTTTCGGATCTGTGTTCATGAATGAGTTTGGCCTAACTCATTCCTTGTACCGTCCATGCAGGCATTGTTATCGGAGTTGTCCTGGCCCCATTAAGTGAGTTGAGAGAGTTTCATTCTGCCTCCCACCCTCAACCCCTGCATTTTCTGGATGAGTTTGGGTAGTGTTGAAATTACTACTTTTGGAATTTTTGGTAGAAATTGCCAGAGAAGTAATCTTGGCCTGAAGTTTTCTTTTTGGGAAGATTTTTAGGTACTGATTCAATGTTTTAAATAATTAATGTAAATATTGGCAGTTTATATTTCTTAAGTTTATTTTGCAAAATTATTTTTTCTATATAGTCACCCATTTCACCTAAATTTTCAAATCTATTGGAATAAAGCTGTTCATAATAGCTTCTTCTAAAAATAAATTTGCAGGATATAAAGTGGTGTTACCTTTTTCATTCCTGGTAATAGTTATTTGTGTTTTCTTTAATGTTTTCAAAAAACTGACTTTAGATTTTTTTATATTACCTATTATATGTTGCTTCATTTTACTGATCTTTTAACTTATTGCTTTATCTGCATTCTACTTTTGTTGGGTTACTTTTAACTTTTTATATGGATATGTACCACATTAATTCTGAAAAAACTTTTAAAATCAAATCAACACTTATAATCACCAACTTTCCTTATAAGTACTGTTTTAACTGCATCATCAGAAGTTTGATTATATGTTATCATTCACTTAAAATACTTTCTAAATTCCTTTATGGTTTTTTCTCTGACTTATGAGATACTTAGAAGTTTGTTTATTTCAACATATTTTTACATAAATAGAACTTTGATTTTATTTTAGAGTATTGTAAAAACTTTGGTTGGAGACCATGCTGAGTATTACTTCAGTCCTTTGAGAGCTGTTGTGACTTGATCCTGTGACCCAGTTTGTGACCAAACTTTTGTAAATGTGTGCTCAGAAAGGATGTGCACAATTCGGTTGTTAGGTGCAATGTTCTAAATATACCCACAAAGTTAAGACTTTTTTCTGTTCTAGTAGTTATGAAAAGAGAAATGTGAAATCTTCCATGATGAATATGGACTTGTCTATTTCTATTTGAAATTCTGTTTTTTAACTTTATAAGTTTTGATAAATATGTTATTAAGTACATGCACACAAAATAAAAATTATTATATCTTCTGGGTCAATACAATTTTTTTATCCATATGGCATGGTCCTCTCTATCTCTAATAACATCTTTTACTTAATATTTATTTTAAAATATAAATATATCTATACTACTTTTCTTTTTGAGTGGTGTTTATGTTCTATGACTTTCTCTGTCTTTTGCTTTCAGGCTTTCCGGATTTGTCTATTATAAAAACAAATATTAGATTCATCTATTAAAAAACCATATAGTTAGATTGCAGGGGCTTTTTTGGCTTAAAATCAGTCTTTTAAGTAGAGCATTTAGTACATTTATATTTTATGTAATTGCTTATCTATAAAGGTTTAAATTCAACATTATATTTTGTGCTCTCCATTGATCAGACTTATGGAATGTCTTGTTTTGTCTTGACCCCTTCTGAACTGACTTTTTAATCTTCCCCTGTCTTCTCATAGTATGTCAAAAATTATGCACTTTTTTTCTTTCAGTGATTACTCTGGAAATTATGATATGCTTTCTTATTTTTCCAATGTCTAAATTTAATTACAGAAAAAACAAAGCTACTTAGACTACTGTAATCACATTTTCTCCCTCCCAAATCATACATAACTGTTGTTTATTTTTATTCTACCTCTTTTACTCACAGAAGACATTTTTTAGAGTTTTCTAAATATTACAACTACTTGTGTTTTTCATTCCTTCTTGTTTCTCAGAACCCACATCTGAGCTTGATTTCCTTGCACCTGAAGAGCACGCATTGAATTTCCTTATTGGAAGTGTGCCGGTAGTTCACCACCACGCCACCCCGAATGTGCCTGATCTTGTGGGAAACGTGCTAGCAGTTTACTCTCTCAGTACTTTGTTCACTGGGAAACATCTATGTTGCTTTCGCTATTGAAGGATATTTTTAATAGGGATAGAATTTTGGGTGGACAGAAGATAGATATTAATCCATTGTCTTATGGCTTTTATTGTTGCTACAAAGTAAGTTAGTAGTTAAGTAATCACATTTGAAAGATAATTACTTTTTTCCTCCGCATGGTTTTAAGACTTCCTATTTGGCTTCAAATTCTGTAGTTTCACTGTGATGGTACAGATATAAACACCAATTTTAGTTTTCCTACTTGGAATTTCTTGGGCTTCCTGGACTTATTTATTGTATGGTCTCTTTTGTCAGTTCAAAATGTTCTGAGATGTTATCTATTCAAATATTGCTTCCGATATACTCTATCCTTGCTCTTAGGGATTTCTGAGATGGTGTGTGTGGGTTGGGAGTGAACATACAAAGGAAAAATGTCCTGACTGGAAGAGAAGTATCATGTCAATATTAACTAGTAGTAAAGCTAATATTTATTGGGTACTGTTTGTGTTATATTCTCCACAAAGTATTTTACATTTGTGTAATAGTTACGTAGTCTGCATAACAAATTACCCAAAACTTAGCAATTAAAACCGGAATTATTTCACACAGTTTCTGAGGGTTAGGAATCCCACCGTGTCTTAGCGGGTACTTCTGGCCCAGGGTCTCTCACTAGCTGCAGCCAGGCAGTTGGCCAGGGCAGCCCGTCTTGACCAGCTGGAAGGGCTGCTGGCAGGACGCTTCTGACTTGTGCTGGCTGTTGTGATATGTTGTGACATAAGCTTCAGCTTATGTCCAGCCTACATTCACATTCAGGATTCTGTGGACAAAAATCGAGTACTTTCTTAGCACTGAAAATTGACAAAATTAGCATTTCTCGTAGTCTAGTTTTTATTTGGTTTTTAATATTTATCGTTATTAATTTATCTTGAATGTTCTTTGGATCAGAGACATATTTCTTGTGAATTACCTCACAGTAAATAATAAATGCAGCCCCACCCTGACCTCAGGCTTTAACCCTGGGGCATCACATTAAAAGCCAGGTCATAAGTCCAAAGTGCGTGGCCAGACACCTCCCACGTGAGGATCTAGGGTAAGGGAGCTGCTATCTCCTCTCCTCCTAGAACATCTCCTTGGACAGGGAATGTGCCTGAGTCTTAACTCCAACCCCTTAGTACGCTAATAAAATTTCTGCAGAAGCCAGGTGTCTTGCCTTTGTCTCTTTTGACATGTAAACACCCTGTACCGGGGAAGGCCGTGCTCCAGTTCCCTTCCACCTGCAGTTATTACATAAGTGCCTGCCCCGACTATAACTGTTGACTTTGAGGAAGACAAAAGATGTTTTATTATTCTTTGATTCAGAGGAATTAGGTAAACACATGATGATAGCTCTTATGTTCCTATGAGAGGTGCAAGCAAAAATTCTGTATTTTTATAGTTTAGTAGGCTAGGGATTATTTAAGGAACACTGAGAAGTCCTGGGAAATTTTATTTCCCCATTGCTGTCTTCCTCATTAGCATGAGAAATGTCTGTTGTGCCTCCTTTGTCCAAAAAAGTGGACTTGGCAATTGGTATCTCTACCTCTTCTTGAGTTCTTGGGCTTATTCCTGAGAGGGACTGCTCTCTCCTAATAATAAAAGACAATGAATATTTTTCCTGAAACTCTTAGAAAGAATAAGATGCTCCTAGGAATATTAATGGAAAACACATTTTTGTTGTTGTTGTTGTTAAATCTTTGGTTTTTTAAAAATCCGAACTCGTCATTTTGCTAACAAATTCCTTCCAAGAAGGCCAGCTGTTAATTCCTTATACTCACAGAATGATCAAATCTCATTGAATTAGTCAACTGTTGTTGAGGTAATGCTACATAACAAACAAAACGTCAAAACTTCATGGCTTACAAAACAAACGCTTATTTTTCTTGGTCCAGATTATGTAGAGTTGGGCTGGAATCAGCTGTGCTCGGTTTCAGATTCAGTTCTGCTCCACGTAACGCTCCTTGTTCTGGGAAGAGTGACAACTCGTGGCACATTCTCCTTGCAGTGGATGGCAGAGAAAGCAGCGGATGAGCAAATAGTCTTTCTTAAGTCCTTGCCTCAGAACTGGCACCTCCCACCTTAACCCACATTCAGGAGCAAAGCGAGTCATCTCCTCAGACCTGACATCAGTGAGTGGGGAAGCACCCTCTGCCCACAGAGGGAGACGCTTTAGAGACTCACAGCAAGGTCGTGGGTGGGTGTACAATTCTTTTGAGGGAGGGAGCAAGGTGTCAGGAAAGGTCATGTAATTTACTATCCTCAAGTTTTGAAGTTGAGAAGAGCTTAGAACTCTTCTAAATTCAACTCCCCAGTAGATGTTTAAACCTGGAGTTTGTTATTTAGGATGTGTGTGGCAGAAGAAAACGTGGCGGATGTGGCTAGCTGCCCAAAATGTATGGTCTTTCTTCTAGGGAGTGGTGTTTTTGCTAGGAAGCAGACACCCCATGAGCAATTCAATTCCCAGACCCTTGGGAATCTAGATGCAGCCAAGTGACCGGTTTTCACCAATGGAATGTGAGCAAATGCAGTGTCACTTGTACTTGGACATGCTAGTATACCTCATCCACCTCCTTTCCCCTTTGACCAGCCAGAAGCAGAGGATGCTTAGTTGCCAGAGGAGGATGAAACCATGAGATCCACAGAAACCTTGGTTCCTCAATACCCTACAGGGAAAAGCTACTTGCTGCCCAGAAATGCTCACACTGGACTGATGCATAAATAGTAAGTATGTTGAGCCCATGAGATTTTGGAATGCATTTGTTATATTTGTTACAACAACTTATAACATCTTCAGTATTCTCGGTAATCAAGGAAGAAAAGTGTTTAAAGTCATTTGGCAGCTCCACAAGTTAACCACCAAGATTCCCAAGTTAACCAAGGAAAACAGTAACCACCTACATTTGAAGTTAGGCTATAGCTCCTAATTCTGATCTGCCGTTGAGGAACTGCTTGACGCTAAGGACATTTTTCAAAACACTGGGTTGGAGCTACTTAATCTTTGAGATTTCTTTCAGCTTTAAGATTTTATGATTTTGAAGGAGGCCTTTCCATAGTCTTCAGAGTATGTGAGGCAAAAACTACATTCTCCTGTAAGTACCTTTGGGTCTCTCTGACAGACAGAAGATGGACAGGCAGTCTTCTGAGAGAAAAAGAACAAGGGGGACTTGGTTTTCTTCCCATAAAAATGCCCTGCAGTGACGCTAGCCACCGCTCCATGAACGAATTAGAAGTCTCCGTGCGGCTACTTTAAATGGCCTTGGGTAAGTCATTTAATGTCTTTGAGACTTGGTTTTGGCCCATAAAATAAAGATCTAAGAGTGACTTCACAGCATGATTTTGAGGCTTAAATGAGATTTTATACTCCAGTGTCATGGGACAGTGATTGGCACATAACAGTCACACAATAAATATCCAATATTACCATTGCCATTATTCTTGTCTAGATTAGGTTAGCAGTACAGGCTTTCCCTGGCTTTGGGCTACAAATGGGACTAGAGAATTCAATAATTAAATCCTAGGAAAAATTGAAGAAGGCATCTTTGTGGAGACCTAGATTCACAATAATAAAACCCAAATGACATAGATCTATGACTGCAAATCCACTGGGCTTGGAAGTGACAGAAGACAGTCCTTACATTGTAAGCATCTCAATACATCAGAGAACTTTAAATGAATTTTTTGACTTATGCTGTTCGAGCATACAAGGTGATGCTGAGAAACTGCCCAGGGAAGCCACATCGTTGAGAAATCACCAGAGACTGGTCTGCCTCATTTTGCTTTTGATTGCCACCAAAAAAAGCAAGGAAGCCAATGGGATTTTACCATAAAAAAATAAGATAACCCTGACTAGTGTGGCTCAGTGGGTTGAACATCGGTTCCTAAACCGAAAGGAGGCTGCTGGTTCAATTCCCGGTCAGGGCACATGCTGTGGTTACTGGCCAGGTCCCTGGCTGGGGACGTGCAAGAAGCAACCAATCAATGTTTCTTTCATACATTGATGTTTCTCTCCCTCTTTTTCTCTCCCTTTTTTCCTCTCTCTAAAACTAACTAAATATTTTTTTAAAATTAATGAGATAAATATCAGAAACAGATTTGAGAGTAGTGTTGCTCATCTGGTGTTTTTGATGACCGTTGGCTCCTGGTTGACAGAAAGAAGCCCCTGCCTGACTCTTCAAGGGAATCTTATTGTGCAATTCTGGATCACATGTTGTGAGTTGCTTATTGAAGGCAGATGGGAGCCACAGGCCCCTTTGTGCCAGGGAGACTCTTAAACGTGAGAAGGACTGAGTTCTATATGGCTAGCAATTAGGCAAAGTTAAAAATTCTTTTGAGAAAACATATGGGATCTCTGAACTCTGTCTAGTAGCCAAGTCCTTCCCAGGGTTAAGGATACTCACTGCCATCTTTCCCAGCTTCTTTGTCTCAATTTGATCTTTTCTCTCCCTGATAGTGTCACCTAAGGTTACACTTTCTGATGTAATTATTTGTTTTGCATGCACAAACTGCTTCCTTATTTCAACTGAGAAGTCTTTGAGAGAGAAGCTATTTCACATAATTCTAGGGATTTCTGAATGTAACGAGCAAAGGGCTAAATATCAGAAGTTCATTAATAAAAACTAATTGAAATGAGTTTTCAACCACCTGTATAGAGGACGTACTGCATTTTTCATTTGGTAAAATTGGGTCATTTTTTAGCTTTTGAGGCAATATTGAAGGTCTCTTAAGGATGCAAATTCTTAATTAACATTTCTATTTTGTCCTAACTCAGAGGCACAAGATTCCCAGAGTTGCCCATCAGGTATAATGAGAAAATTTAGGGAACTTTGGGAGTTGAGAAAAAGGAACGTTAACTTGTTAAGTTCTTCACTCTTTGAGCTCAACTCTGAATGAAAAATACTGGAGTCAATATTTTTAAAACTGTCAGTGATAAATATTTTCAAAAGCCTAATTTTAAAAACCATGTCAGTCTAAAAGACGTAATTTAAACATCAGGCACACGTGTTAGTGAAGTCTGGTAGATAACATCGATATCTGGTAGATACCTACCAGATAGATAATATTGGTAGATATTATTATTATATTGGTAAATATTATCTGGTAGATAATATTTCTTTTTGCATGTGAAATATTTCTGTGAAAGCAGAAGAAAGTGGTAGGAAAAGGAAAAGGATCTCTGCGAGCAGACATGTTTCATGGCCTCCAGTCCCACCGTCCTGGTGGGTCACTTTCTCTAGTGTACCTACCCTTCCTTTGAAAAGGACACTTGGTTTATAAGGAAAAGGAAAATTCATTCTTGTAATATGAGGATTCTCTGAAAACCTCTTCCTCTATTGACTTAGATTACTTATTTCACTTCCCCCTTCAATGAAAAATTATCTTTAACTACTATGACATTAAAAATTACTTATTAAGAATCACCTTGACTAGAGGGGAATTATGGGTCAGATTTTGCCTCTAGGTTTCTGAGCATATTTTCAGGAACTGATCTGCTACCAGATTTGTATTTCTGTTGACTCTTTGTGTGACACAATTTATTATGCCCATAAATGCAAGACTAGGGGCACTTCTAACTAGGTAACCAGCCCATGGTCATTTCATTGCATGACAGTCCTTAATTGAACAACGAGGAAAGTAATTATGGTCTACAAAGGAGACAGATAATTACTCTACTGGTGAGTAACAAGGCACAGTCTCCTCATGGGGTCATGGCGTGCACAGGCGGAGTGCTGGGAGTGTCTTTGGGATTTGCCTCTTCAGGTTAAAATGTAAAATTGGTTGGGTAACACCTATCAACCCCGTGCATTTTATGCTTCTGTATGAAGTTTGGAGAAAGAGATACTGACAGTGGATAGGAAATTGGATTCGATGTTAGTCATTACAAGGAACATTTGAAGGTCACTGAGAAACAACTTATACTGGTAAATAAAGCCATGGAGAGAGGGCTGGCTCTGTGCTTCCAAAAATCTCTAGCTACTGATCAGTGCCATAGCTGTAAAACTCTTGGCTGATTACACACAACAAGGTTTTTTCCAAAGGACAATAATAGTCTCAACTGGAAAGTCTATAAGCAAGTTAGTTTGGACATCTGAATGTGGCTCTTGGCTATGCAAATAACGACCTTAGGTCTTGCAAAAAACAAGCTGAGTGAGACATTGTCCTTTGTTTTGCTACTTTTCTTGTCTCTGATGCCCAGCCTCGACTATAAACACTTAGCTTGAAGTTTGGTTTTCTAATTCTTTTTGCTATCCATTTTACAAAACAAATTAATTTTATAGTTTCTTTCATTGCACTTCAGTCAAGCTTGTCTTATAGTAAGGACAGTGTTATTTAAGATTTCCTTCGGTCATGTGAGACTAATTGGTCTAATTCATTATGTAAAAAACTATATGGGCTATGTGACAAATGAGGTAATGCATTTTGAATACTAGTGTAATTGCTAATGAGATCTAATGTGAGTAAACTGCCTGTAACTTAAGTGTTTCAGCATGATGGATATGTTACACTTTACTAAGGAAAGAGCTGAAATAAGTTATAGCATCAGTTAGCAATGCACTTACACATGAAAATAGAGAGCAAAAGATAATATAATTTAAATAAAAATGTTTCACTTTAAGGTTATTTTTTTGTTGATGTGTGGTGTTGTTACAACATGATGGATTTGAAAAGGCTAACTCATGATCAAATGCTGCTTTTAGTGGCCTTGGGGCCAATATAGTAGCATGTTCATTTTGTGTATGGTGTTTCCAGAGGGATTGCTATTACAAGAAAGCTAAGGACCAGAGAAACTTATGGTGTTTACCAGTGATAACTGAAAAGATTTACATTCCTTTGTGCAGTGACAAATCTGGGATGACAATTTACAAATTGTCTAAGTCCTCGAAGGGATTAGGGGCAGATACAGGAGTTTCTGCAAGAGTAGTTTTGCCTATCATTTTCTTTTTGACTATATAGGTGTGTATGGATTAATAACAGACACTAGGGTGAGGAGAGAGATGTTTGAATCAATGTGGAAAAGGGAAGAGATGTTCAGTTAAGTAGGCAAGATTCAAAGTTTATGAGGGTTTAGCAATCTCTAAAAACATTCAGGAAAACAGTCAGCACTTATTAGTTCTGTGCAAGGTATCAGTGGGTCCCTACTGGTGATTTAAATATAAAAGTAAGGATCCTGAGATGTGGTAGTCAAAGACTAAATGGGTCAGCAATTGTTTAATACCAATCCCAAAATTTGGACTATTTAGAGTTAATGAAGTGTCTCTAGATTTTAACTCAGGAAACTGGCAAGAGTTGGGTGGGATTCAAGTCATAGGAAGGGAATGAAAAATAGATTTATTAGAGTATACCACTAAATTGGAAATAAAAACTAGGGGATTATTCTGTGAACTATGAGGCTCAGCTTGGGAGCTCAAATATATAGAACCTGTTATCAAAAACAGAAAAACAACTATGGTATATTTATACAGTGAATTACTATGCAGCAGAAAGAAAGAAGGAGCTTCTACCCTTTGCAACAGCATGGATGGAACTGGAGAGCATTATTCTAAGTGAAATAAGCCAGACAGTGAAAGACAAGTACCATATGATCTCACCTGTAAGTGGAACCTAATCAACAAAACAGATAGGCATGCAGAATATAACCAGAGACATTGAAATTAAGAACAAACTGACAGTAACCAGAGGGAAGGTGGGAGAGGAATAATGGGGGAAAGAAAGGGAAGGGTTGTCAAGGAACATATATAAAATGCCCATGATCAAAGCCAAAGTGGGAGGGTAAGATTTAGGGTGGGAGGTGGAGGTGGGGGAAAGTGGTGGTGAAAAAATGGAGACAACTGTACTTGAATAACAGTTAAAAATTTTTTTAATTGTGTTCCTGTGATGGAGGACAAAAAATATTAACTGACATTTGGGAATCAATGTGGGAAGCCAAAGGTTAGCACTCCAGGATAAGGCTGTAGTAAAGAGAGCAAAAAATACTAAAATGGAAATTTTATTGAGAAGGTAACTTGTTTGCCTCTTCAGTACCAAGAAAATATTCTGGTGCATAGTAGGTACTCATTACATATTTTTAAAGCAATATATATGAGGTACAGGGTTCTACATGCATATAAAAGTGGTTTAAATAGTGCATGAGCAATGGGTACAGGGGAAGATGAAAAAGGGAAGTACATGATGGGTGAGAGAGAGACTGGCAAACCCAGACAGCGATGGCACTTCCTCAGTGCCTGCATCTCAGCATTTCAATCATAGGGTCATTGCCATACCTTGGGAACTAATATAGAGAACCATTTTAATGTTTTAGTATTTGAGATTAAATCTCATGCGAGCCCTATCTGAATAAGACTGCTCTCAGATTGCATCAAGAATTATGTAAAATCTAAACAACTGGTTATAAATAAATCTCTACCCACTCACCTCACCTGTTTTGCTTCTACTGGGGCCAGCCATTAAGGTGGTGAGATGGAAGAGACAGAAGTTGGCTATCTATTGTTTTCAGTCTTTTTTATACTAATCAAAAGACTTGGGAAAGATATATATATATTTTAAATATTTTATTTATTTATCTTTTAGAGGGGAAGGGAAGGAGAGAGGAAGAGAAACATCAATGTATGGTTGCTTCTCGTGCATCCCCTGCTGGGAACTGGCCCCTGCCGGGAACTGGCCTGCAACCCAGGCATGTGCCCTGACTGGGAATCGAACCACGATCGTCTAGTTCACAGGCTCGCGCTCAATCCACTGAGCTACACCAGCCAGGGCGGAAAGATATATTTTTAAAGAAATATTCCACAGGTTCACAAAATGTGTGTCAATATATAATATAAACTTGTTGCTTTATAAATGCTTAATGATAATTACAAAGATAAAAATTGACATGGTAATTTATGTCTTGTGCTTAAATAAGAAATTTCAACCCTGATCTGTGTGGCTCAGCTGATTAGGCATCATTTCACAAAGTGAAAGGTTGCTTGCTGGTTTGATTTCTGATCAGGGCACATATCCAGATTGAGGGTTTTGTCCTCAGTTGGGGCATGTATGGAAGGCAACTGACTGATGTTTCTCTTCTTCTCATTCTCTCGCTACCTTTCTCTCACTAAAAATAAATTAATAAATTTTAAAAACCTGAGAATTTTCAGAGACTCAATTATATTCTTGACAGTTTAGAGCAATGGATGAATAAGAAATAAGTAACTTGGAGCAATGGAAACCAACTGAGTAATCACTAGAAATAGACTGAAATAGGAAATATAATACAATTCATGCCAATAAAGAAACTTACATGGTGAAAAGTGTCAAATACGGAAGCAGTAGGACTTGTACTATTATAGCCAATAAGACAGTAACAGGTATCTTGCTCTCTGATGTCTCCCCAAGTAAACTCAGGAACAGATAGATTTGCCTTACCCAGCATCCCTCTCTCTCTGAAACCAATATCCCAACTCCAGCAATCAATACTCAGGAACTGAATGTATTCACATAGAGAGCGATATTTGTATAAATGTCCATTTGTGACAACTTCATTAATAGCAATGATATTCCCTAGAACACTTTGCTCCATCTGGAGAGCACACTAATTAATAAAAATAATAGCCAGTTAGTCTCTGGCTTAGCACCCATGGGCCAGGTGCTTGGAAACACAGCTTTGCTGAGTGACTTCTACTCTTGGGCTTGGAGACTCCTTGCAACCTCACACAGGCCTCTGCTCCCACTTCACTGTGGGTAACTGACCACCCCAGTAATGTGCAGTGATTCGCTTTAGCTGTGATCATTACTCACTAGGACTCACCTTCTTGTCATCCCCATCTCCTGGGTGGACAGCCATTGGCTAGGAGCTTGGACAGTGCTTTGGGGACAGTCCACCTATGTCTCTTTAGCTAGTCATGGCTGGAGCCTCTTTTACAAATTTCCTTTTGCTAATTTGTGTCAGAAACTGCTAATTGCCTTCCACTACCCATTTGACTCTGGCAAAAACCACTTAGCAAGAAATTACATTCCCTAGCTTCTTGTACCTTCATATGATCATGTGGCTACTTTTTGGACAACGAGATGAAAGGGAGAGAACTTTTTCTTACTTCTGAGTTAGGCTGATTGCTTCCCATTCCCCCTTTTTACTTCCTTTTGCTGAGGAGTAGTGATAACTAGAGCGCCACCTTATACCCAAAGGTAGATGTCCCCATTTACCCTGAAGTGTTCACCTCTGGACCATGAAACAGAGTCCAATTTAACCCACTGTATGCGGGGACTCTTTGTTATAGGAGCTTAGCTTGACTCACAGAAACAGTTTCTTCTAGGGAGTTATGTGACTTTGAGGTCAAGTACTTGACCTCAGCAACACTGCTAGTCTTGAAGTCTTGAGTCATTTTAATGTTTTTGGTGGTCTTGACTTCTATCCTGAGCAAGCTGATGGAACAATAAGTCTCTTTCTCTTGAAGTATATTATGCCAACCCTGCTCCTCTATGAAGCCAGTTGCATTTTCCCTTCTGAACAGATTGGTCTTTCTGGGCTTGATGACAGGCTTGCCTGCATGTCCTTAGCTTTCTCTGTGGGGATTTTCTATAAGGAGCTCATCAGCTCTCTCCCACTGCAAGACCCTACTCTGTGCTCTGTGTCTGTAATGCTTTTTCTCTGGATCTTGACATCATTTATTTCTCAGCTCAGTTATTACAAGCCCCAAACTTCACCCCACACTACTTTCTCTCTTCTGTTACCCTGTTACATTTCCTTTATAGCATTACCCACTATTAGGTGATTTATTTATTTGTTTACATGTTCATTCTACTTAGATAGTAAACATTTGAACACAGGGGATTTGTTTATCTTGGTCACTGGTATATTCCTCCTGCCTAGACCTCTGTCTAATAGAAAGGAGATGTTCAACAAATATTGGCTGAATGACGGAAACTCCTAAAGGGCATTAAAGTTGTAAGTTGCAGCAACCTTAAGTATGTAGACATCTCAAACTAAATATACAAAATGATAGCCTAGCATGACTGAAGTTTCAGTAAAATTTTAACTGGATCTGGGAAGTTTCCTTTTTGAAATGTTTTTTTATGTATAGCAGCTTATACCTATTAATTAATTTATAAAGCTTGAAGGGGACACACAGGGTGAGTTAGATATGGAAAGTTTAAAAATGAAAAAAATACTAATAATTTTTGGGAAAATTGTGTATGTGTCTATTTAATAAAGAAACAATTGTCATTTCAATATCAATCGATTTACTTATCACCATATAGAAAAAGAATAAATTATACCTGAGAATTTTTAAAAATCCTCTTTGTTTGAATATTCACATTTGTTTGATTTAAACTGGTTGTGATATCTTTCCTTCTAATCTCTTATGTCTGTGAGTCATTTCCTGAGGGTTGAAGCCATTTAGGTCCCAGTGGTTTAATTAATGCACACCGCTTCTCCTTCTACTAAGACTTCTCCATGTGGAAGGGGTTTGATGTGGAAATTCTGCTGTCCACATGTTTTGGTGATGAACCGAAGTTGTTAATAGTGTCTCTATTGGTCCTTCAAGTTTCTTCTCTTGGCTTTATCTTTTCTTCCTGGTCATCCATCTGGGGTATATTGAATGGCTAAAATGCCTATTCATACAGAACCCCAGAAATAGGATATTTGCAGGTATAATTAAGGTAAGGATTGGGATATGGTCGTACTGGACTAGAGTGGACCCTAACTTCGATGAGTGGTCCTTATAAGAGACAGAAGAGGAAACAAAGAGAAGACGAGCTGAAAAGGGAGCAGAGACTAGAGTGACGCAGCCACAAACCAAGCGACGCCGCAGACAGCTGGCAGCCCCGAGAAGCGGGAGGTGAGGCGTGGAAAGGCCCTCCCTGAGCGCCTCGTGAAGGAAGCAACCCTGCTGGCCCCTTGGTTTCAGACTTCTGGCCTCCGTAAGTGTGCAAGAACACAATTCTCTTGGTTTAAGCTACCCAGTGTGTGGCAGTTTGTTAGGGCAGTCCTAGGAAACTACTACAGTATCTTCCTGGCTTACCAGGCAACAAGCTAAGCAGCCTGTCACCCCGGCCCGACCCCCGGCCTGGGGTAGGGAGGCTGGTGCTGGTACTCAGACTCAGGCGATTCTAATTTTCCCCTTCTAAGGCTGTCTTTGACACAAAGTACAAACTAGCTACGTTTGAAAGCAGTGACATTCTTTTAAGCTAAGATAGACAGTAAAATCCATTTTAGTTCAGATTCAGACTTCTGCTGTCTATTCTTTGATTCATAACTTTGTGAAGACACAGCAGGTATACCTAACCTTTCATTCTTTCTGGTATTGAAAAAGTATAAAATAATCACAACAGAAATTCAAAACATAATTTTTAACCTATGACCTTCTTCAGGCATTTAAAAATACTATAATATTATAAGGCCAGCTATGTCCACTGTAGCTCCGGGAACCCTAATGTACTACTAGAAAGAGTGTGGGCTCTATAACTTGTCATTTCTCTATTTAATTTCTGCTGAAGAATTTCACGGTATCCTTTGGGTATCTCTATTTCACTCATTAATGAGTCCTGGGGATATGAAAAGGATGGTGGAACTAAACTGTCAGGCAGGAGAGAAATACTGTGGCGTTTTTCCCCTGTGTGATATTGCTGCTTTCATCTCGACTCTCTTGCTTCAGGTCCCTATCATATTAGCCCTATATTTTCAAAAAAGGACTAAATAAAAGCCTAATGTTGATTTATTTTGGTTTTCTACCTAGTGTTAACTCATTCTCAGTTTGATTTTTAGGTTTTGGGCTTTTATTCTAAGTTCATTGGCAGGTTTTAATGAAATGCTTTAAATTATGATGATTTTGGTTTTTAGGCCTTTTGGCTGAATTACTAATGTGAAGGATAGAAGGAAAAAGACCTATTATTTAGGTTTATTTTAGACACTCCCTAGGAAGCATTTCTTGAGTAAATGTTAGGATGCAATAATAAAGGCCGTGTAATTTGCATTTAATAGTCTATGATTGAGCTTTTGGAAATATCTGCATAGCATCATTTTTTTTGTTGCTTTTCTTTTGTGGGCATAGATTGCTGTTTCACTGTTAGAGTAGCCCCATAATTTACATAAATGAATGGTTTTGCATTCTGTTTTACTTGGAGGATTAAGAAGCCAACTTCCAATATTGACTATTGACTTGGCATATTGACTATTGTTTCACATCCCTGTGATAACACTCGTTCATTCATATACTGCCAATTCTAAGTGTAGACACCAAGCTGTAATGACTCTAAACAGAACTTAAACCAGTTTTACTCTCTTTCCCCAAACCATCAATCAGTTCTCTGTCCTTTGTTAGAACTGGTGGTATTGTTACCCACCAGGTTGTCAAGATAAAAACCTTTCAACTAATCCTCAATGTTTTTTTGGCTTCAGTTTTCCACATCCATCTGGTCACCAATTCCTGTCAATTTCATCGTTTAAGCATCACTCAGATTTTCCCCTTGTCCTCAGCTGGGATTCATGTGTCGTCGTCTGGGTGCTGTTTTCTCCTACATGATGTACTAACAGTTCAAAGCTAATGCTACCACTTGCTTCTTATTCTAGTCACTTCCTACTCTCCTCCTGAGATTAGGGGAGTTTTAGGAGCTAAGTCACTGTACTATTTTCATTTTCAAAGAGACTTTTTAAAATTTGAATGCTTGGCTTTTTAAGAAACAAGAGGGTTTTCTAGATTCCGAAATAGCCCTTTACAGACATGGCCTTCACACACTGTGTTCGGTCCAGCCAGAACTAATAGCACTGTAGACTCTCTCCTCCCTGTGGGCATAGATAGCTGTTTCACTTACATGAATAATTGACTTCAGTGAATGATTATCCATCTATTTTACTGGGGAAAAGATGTTAAGCCAACTTCTGACCCTGGCACATTTATTTCACATTTCATATCCCAGGGCTGGGAGAGCAACTTAGAGAAAAAGAAAAGAGCAGGAATTGAGATGTGAGTTTGCAAGTTCCTACCCAATGGTTGCACCTAGGGGATGGGAACAACACAGATAGGTTTTGAGGAATCAGGGGAAGTTAGAATTAGTGCCTTGCTTTCCTGGTTATGCCCGAGGAAACTGAAAGTTTCTTGATAAGGCCCCTGTCCAGGACTGAGCCGCTACCAGCAGAAATGGGAGAGGAAGGTATATTCCTTCCCGTTACCCATGGTCCACGCATGGCCACATGCCACCCACAGTTCCTACCTGCCCGCCCTGGGAGTTTGTGGAAGCTTTGGGGGCACAAGCAAATTAGATGCAATGTGGATTGGATTGAGGGAGTCAGGGGCATGGTACTTCAAAATGTAACTGTGCAAACTGGGTTTTGGCTACTCGGCCCCCTTATATATGGCTTAACAATTTGTGTTGAGGGGAACAGGTTTTTATTAACAGGGTTCCAACCTCGGGGGCACTGAGAGCACTCCTGCTTCGAGCCCTTTTCTTCTGTAAGACCAGGAACTTCTTTTGCTTTCCCAGGATCACAAGCCACAACCATGTGCAGAGGTACCCTACTTTCTTTTTTCTTTTTTTTTTGATTAAATTTCTGTTATTTTTTAAATTTAATTATTGTTCAGATAGTTTTCTGTCTTATATTCCCAGCCCTGCCCACCCCCCCAGTGTTCCCCACCTCCCTCCCATCTCCGCCCCCACCTTAGTTATTATCCATGTGTCCTTTATACTTGTTCCTGTGAATCCTTCCCCCTTTCCCCTATGATTCTCTCCATTCTCCCCTCTGGTCCCCCTCAGACTGTTCTGAATTTCAGTGTCTTTGGTTGCATTTTGCTTGCTTGTTTGTTTTGTTGTTTAGATTCTTGTTAATGGTGATATCATATGGTATTTGCCTTTCGCTGCCTGGCTTATTTTACTCAGGATAATGTTTTCCAGTTCCATCCATGATGTTGCAAAGGGTAGGAGCTCCTTCTTTCTTTCTGCTGCATAGAATTCCATTGTGTAAATGTACCATAGTTTTTTTATCCATTCGTTTACCAATGGGCATTTAGGTTGCTTCCAGCTCTTGGGTATCGTAAATTGTGCTGCTATGAATATCGGGGTGCATAGGTTCTTTTGGACTGGTGTTTCAGGGTTCTTAGGATATACTCCTAAATAGTGGAATTGCTGGGTCAAAAGGCACGTTCATTTTTAGTTTTCCTAGAAAATTCCATACTGTTTTCCATAGTGGTTGTACCAGTCTGCAATCCCACCAACAGTGAACTAGGGTCCTCTTTTCCCCACAACCTCTCCAGCACTTGTTGTTTGTTTCTTTGTTTATGATAGCCATTCTGACTGGTGTAAAGTGGTATCTCATTGTGGTTTTAATTTGCATCTCTCTGATAGCTAGCGATATTGAGCATCTTTTCATGTGTCTCTGGATCCTCTGTATGTCCTCCTTGGAGAAGTGTCTGTTCTAGTCCTTTGCCCATTTTTTTAATTGGGTTGTTTGTCTTCTTAGAGTGGAGTCGTGTAAGTTCTTTATATATTTTGGAAATTAAACCTTTGTCTGAGGTATCATTGGCAAATATGTTTTCCCAAACAGTTGCTTCTCTTTGTATCTTGATACTGTTTTCCTTAGCCATGCAGAAGCTTTTAATTTTGATGAGATCCCATTTGTTTATTCTTTCCTTTATATCCCTTGCTCTAGGTTACGTGTCAGTAAAAATATTGCTGCGTGGAATATCTGAGATTTTCTTGCCAATGCTCTCCTCTAGGGCTTTAATGGTTTCATGGTTTATATTTAAGTCTTTTATCCACCTTGAATTTATTTTGGTGTATGGTGTAAGTTGTTGCTTGAGTTTCATTTTTTGCACGTAGCTGTCCAGTTCTCCGAACACCATTTCTTATTTGTTTTTAAAGCTGTTCATGCAAACAGACTTCCATCCTTTTAGGAATGAGCACTTGTGGGTTAAAACCCACGAATTGCCATTTTCTTGCAGCAGCTTTCTTTTTTAGGATTTGGGGTGTGCTGCTTTTAGTCTTCATGTGGTGGTTCAGGAAACCAGGTGTCATGCCACACTGAATTATGCTGTCCCGGATCTGGAGCCCAGGGAGGCGTGCATCCCTGTGCGGGACTCTGCCTCCAGGAGTGGGCTTTCATTCTCTGTCGGGTCCAAGCCCCTGGTGGGCCCAGCATCTCCTGGTCCCGTGAACACTCCTGTCCATGCAGGGAGCAGGGTCAGAGTCCCAGAACATCCAAATGGCAAGGGCCCAGAGAAAAAGCCTGTCGCACGCTCCAATGTCCTGTACCAAGAGCCACCACACAAAGAGAGAGACTTCTCTGTACCAAGCATGAGAGAGAGCGTGTGTCCTTCTGCCATGAAGTCCTGTTCCCTTTAAAAACACCCCAAAATTAATAGCTCTGCTCCTGCCAAGCCAAACCAGTTCCAGAGTATTGCCACTTCACAATACTGTCCTTCAGGAACACAGAAGTGTACAGCGGAGCATACCTGGTCACAGTTCAGCTCCAAGCATGCCTTAGAAGCCTATGTGCACCAGCCTGAGTCCTTCTCACAGAATCTGTTTCTCTTCTCCAGAGCTGCCTTGACTCCAGCCATCGTCTTATCAGTGTATCTGTGTGCTTGGCCAGGCAGGTCCCCTGCAGCTGTGCAGGAGCAGCACTGAGCATGTTTCCAGTGGACCTACAGACCTATGAATGACCTCCTGACAGACTGACAGGCAGCCCTCGTGTTTCTCAGGACACTTCAATTTGAAGGCTTAACTCAGAAATTCCTGTGTGAGTGAGTATCTGGCTCTTCCTATGGTGTGTCAGTGTCTGCCAATTTTATCAGTTTCTCAGTGTCTCTGACTCTCTTTAGGCTGCCATCTTAGTTAGGATAAGAGTTTAGGATAAGAGATTCTGGGCCAAGCTTGGGCATTCAGGGTGAACATCCGGCTGCAGCAGCTGATGTAAGCACCATAAGAGCTTCCCCCTGGCTATGTTATGAGTCACTCTGCAGACACACCTTCTTACAGCCAAGTTCACAATTTGCCCCAGGCAAGCAGCCTTCTTCTTCTAAGCAGCTCCTCTCCTCTGGAAGGCAGGGGCTGTGAATTTGCCTTTGTTATGTGATGTGCCTCAACTGCTGTGCTTTCTGCTCTATGGGTACCCTTCCTCACCCCCTCTGCCTTTTGCAGGATTTGAAGGGGATGGTGGGGTTCCCCTATTTTCCAGGGACCCATGCTCTGTCCTACCCCATTACAAAAAGGCTAGAATGTGCCACACTTCAATGCACACCAGCACCCAGCTATCTCAAGGAATGTTGTCAAGGACTCAGAAGAAAGTGTGCTCTCTGGAGACCTTTATCTCTAAGTCTTTGAGAAGCTCCAGTGTCCTGCTACCAGAGGCTAACCCAGAATTAAGGACATAGATAGGAGACTTCTAAAGGGAGGGATCAGCTGATAGGGAGTTTAAACTCTAAATTGATTCAAATGTGTGGCATTTTAAAGCCAAGCAAAATAAAATTACCTTTAACTGGCACACTTTTATACTTTGTTTTAGTCACCAACTAAAATGTAGATTCACAGCAAATTAAAATCTGCATTTCCATGTCCTGCCCCTCTCCTCAGATCTGAACAAATCTGAATTTAGGCCCGAATACAATCACTTTACCATGCGCACTCCTCCACAGGATCCCTTTTGCCTGTCGTATATAAAGGTCACCCTGCCCTTCTCAGTTCCTGCGTGCCCAGTGCTCTAGTTTCTCCCCAAATCTCCAGCCCTAAGTGCCTTCACATCTTTGTAGCACTGTATGTGCTGTCCTTGCATCCGGGCTGCAAGGACCGGGAAATGTCTTTGTCCTGGGCTGCACCTGGGAAAAGCCAATTCGTTTGCTGAGACCTGAAAAGTAGCAGTGTCTTCTTCGCATCTCTGCTACCCCATTTGTTTTATTATGGCTCTGTTTTCACATACCTGCCTGCTACCACATGCGCCCAGCCCAGTTCTGAGTGCACAGGAGGGAGGCAAATCACCCCATTAATTCATTCAGTGCTGGTTGAATTAATTTACTAACGATGCTCATAAAATCTTGTAACAGAATTGTTGTCTGGTGTTTATAATATATTTCTTCTTAAACACCATTGAACTTTCCAATTTGCTTGCCAAATAATTGGTTTGTAGTCAAGCTGCTCAGTTACAAAAATAGAAAAGCTGTGGTTAGAGAAATTTTGATGCAGATATAAGCTTTTAAACACATGATGCAAATGGCCATTATTATTCTCTTTAACACACCTCTTGATTTGAAACAAGTGTTTTTCAAATTAATCGTTATTTAATAAAGTTTCTATTGCTTAAAGCTTTATGCTTTTGCCCTGACTAGAAAAAATGACTTAAGCCTTGTTTTTCAGATGTGTGCATGCATAACCTCTCAGAATCTAACTTCTATGCTTAAATGAAATAAACCAGCAATAGTTATAGGAAGAAGAAAGGTAAGTAGTTACCAAAATGTGACCTTCAGTATATTCCACAGTATTTTCCACAGAGTGTGGAAAAAAACTGGTCCCAGGAAACTTGGCATTAAGGACTTATTTTAAAAATTACTGGCTTTATATGAACCAGAACATAGCAGTGTTTATGAAATATCCCCAGAGACTGCTTTCAATCAGAACGGATTAGCTAGATTGAAGTAATATCATATTATTTTGTACATACATGTGAATATATTGTAGAAGAACTCAAAATGATATGAAAAAACAATCCTGTAGTGTTGTAAAGGTCACTGTATTTTCAGGCAGAAAACCAGAGATTTAATCTCAAATTTACTAATGGCTGCATGACCTTCACTGGGAATGGAGTGATACAGGGTTTCCAAGTTTATTTCAGGAGCTGTAATTTGTTAGCACCTAAATCAAAGTACCAGATTAAAGAAGGTGAGTAAAAGCAGAAACTGGAGAAACATAAGAGGAAGAATAAAATTAAAAGGGTAAATGGCATAGATTTCAAAGCCCAAGCAATAGGCAAGCAATCAGAGTTTGTGGAAAAAAATAGTATACCTTCAGGCATATTTTCAATAAAATTTATGCTATCTCAGTTTCTTTTCCTGAAACCTAATAACTATTTTCAGACTAGGGCAATATTTTCAGATTTAACAAAAATCTAGGTCAGATATATATATGTGTGAGTGTATATATACACACACACACATACTAGCTCACACTACACTTATCATAGATTTTATGTTTCAAATTCAAGATCACAGTATCATACCCATTCTTTTATAAACCTTTTCTATTTTGCTTCTTTTTAAATTTTGCATCTAACCCAGGGGAACTCCAAGTGTGATATGTGGTACTGTGGTGGGCCACAGAATATATT
The DNA here is from genome assembly GCF_014824575.4 of Sturnira hondurensis. Classification (NCBI taxonomy): domain Eukaryota; kingdom Metazoa; phylum Chordata; class Mammalia; order Chiroptera; family Phyllostomidae; genus Sturnira; species Sturnira hondurensis. Next base: position 4,389,084 of record NW_028098001.1, on the reverse strand, counting down.
GGGGTAAAGGAAGAAAGCATTGGAACTACTAATATTTCTTTTATGTGATTTTTCCCTAATTTATGTTGAAGTAAGTTTTATGATATTTTAATAATATATAGTAGTACTCAAATAACAATTTAAGTAAGGAGTATAAGCAAGTTGTGACTTCATGATGGAAAGATGTATACACATAAGGCTGTATACAGAAGCTAAGAACCCTTCCAGGAAAGATGCCGGCCATTAAAACTATCTTCCCTTCTGAAGCTCATCTGTCGATTTATCTGTAGGTACACTTCTCATTTGTAGAACTCATGTTTTATTGTAGAATTTCAATATAATTCACAAAGAAAATTTGAGGAATACAGAAATTTGTAAGAGGAGAAGTAAAGGGTGTGATCCCCACAGCTCGCCATCCACGTACACGTACACCTGCCATCTTTCTTGCAAGGTCGTTGTACCGTAAACATCTATTGTAATTGTACACATCCCAGGAAAGTCACACAAGGATGGAAAACTTCCAAAACTGTCTATGATTATTGCTGTGGAGAACAGAATAAGTTGTTGTAACACTTTTTAAGTTTCTGTTAAAACGTACTGTAAAAGACTGAGGGGTCCTGTTATTTAAACCTGTTATTTAACTAGATTAGCATCCTTGTTTCAAATATAGGTCCAGAAGATTATGTAAAGGGTGGTATTCAAACTTGAAACTAAAAGAGGTGGCTTTTAAAAATATATATATTTTATTAATTATGCTTTTACAGTTGTCCCATTTTCCTTCCCTTTACTTCTCTCTGCCCTGCACATCCCCTCCCACCCACATTCCCCCATTTAGTTCATGTCCACGGGTCATACATATAAGTTTGTTGACTTCTGTATTTCCTATACTATTCTTAACCTTCCCCTTTCTATTTTCTACCTGCCATCTATGCTACTTATTCTCGGTACCTTTCCCCCTCTCTTCCCCTCCCACTCCCCTGTTGCTAACCCTCCATATGATTTCCATTTCTGTGTTTCTGTTCCTGTTCTAGTTGTTTGCTTAGTTTGCTTTCGTTTTTGTTTTATGTGTGGTTATTAATGATTGTTACCTACAGAGGAGTTCCTATAAGACTGTCAGCTGATTTCTCAAAAGAGACCTTATAGGCAAGAAGGGGCTGGAAAGAAGTATTCCAAGTCATGAAATGCAAGGACCTACATCCAAGATTGCTCTATCCAGCAAAGCTTTCATTGAGTGAAAGGGCAGATAAAGTGCTTCCCAGATAAGGTCAAGGTAAAGGAGTTCATCATCACTAAGCCCTTATTATATGAAATGTTAATGGGTTTTACCTAAAAAATAAGATAAAAATATGAACAGTAAAATGACAGCAAACTCACAATAATTAACAAGAGATGACTTTGGTAAGACTAGAAAAGCAATCAGAACTAGTTTGACGAGTAATTGAAGCAGTTACTTTCCCTACTTAGTGTGCATACCACCAATAGCATCACCAAGAACTCTTGATGGTTCTCTCTGTACAGAATCTCTCTGTATAGAATGGCAGCCTGGTTCCCAGTGGAGCAGGACCTTTGGTTGTTTTCATTGTTGTGATTTTGGTGGTTGTTGATATTAGGCATCTGCCTCTCCAGACATAATAAAGATATTTTGGTGAGAAAGAGTAATTTCTGAGACTGACTTTTACTTGTACTTTTCCCACCCAGTAAAGGGGACTTGGTTCTCATTCTCCTGTATTCATGCATGTTCTTAATGCAATACATATTTAAGTAGTTCAAACGTACAGGGTACTATCCCAGATGGAATCTGAATATCCTGGACAACCTTTCCTCGCTGCACTTCAGTTTTAAAATGTCTCGACTCGTTATTTTCCATGGACTTTGCTATGTATCTTATTAATATCCTATGAACATGCAGTTTACCTATCTGAGCTCTCTTGAAAATAAATGTACCTTAAAACTTGACTGCTGTAATATTTTTAAACTTTTCAGTTTGGTAAGACACATTCTAGGGGTCCTTTGTTAGGAAAAAGCTATTGATCTTAGTTCACACTTTGTTTTTTCGTTGACAATTGCGCCTGTGATATTAATTCTACATTGCTCACATACTCTAAATTTGAGAATAAAGTTGCCCCAATTGCATATAATTAGATTAGATGGATGGATGGTTTTCTGCCATGTAGAAGTACTCTAGAGAGACCCGAGATGGCAGTGGAATGGGTAGAAGCTACTATAACCTACTCTCAGAATCGAATGGAGTTACATCTAAATGAAAGAAAAATCATCCTGCACAACCAATTGAGCACTAGCTAGACAGACGCTTTATAACCAAGGACGTACAGAAGAAAACACTTCCCCACAACATGACTGGTAGAAAGTACGGAGTGGCAAGAGGGCAGGCAGGGCTCTCATGGGTGGCCGCTGAAGTTCTGGAGGGATATTTCAATGAAATTCTGGTGGCTGGAGGATTTCCCCTGAGAAGTGTGGGATTTAAACTGCAAGCTAGGCTCCCCAGCATAGAGCACTAGAACTGAGAAAGGAACCCACATAATCTCTGCCTGTGAAAAGCAGCAGGTTTCTGTCTGCCAGGGAGAGACACAGAGAGCCTCCTAAAGGGCCAGTGAACAAAATTCCGTTTGTAGCCACTTATCCTGGGTGCTGGCACAGGGAGGGCAGAATGGACTAGAGACACGTCTAGGGTTGGTGGCTCTGGGGAGAGAGCTGAAGGATTAGCCATCAAGAACCCTGTGCTGAGTTATTTCCCATACTGCAGAAGCCATCTTTCTCAGGCAGAGCACTCCCTTTCAAGCAGCATCAGCCTGAGGGGAAGCAATAGCTCCACCCACATAAATTCTTCTCACTCCACCGTGTGGAGCTTAAGCCAGATGCTGAGTATGGCTGGAGGCTGTTTCAGTGATTAAATCTAACAGCTAACGCAGACCTCTGGGAGCTCTGAGACTTCAGATGACCCTCTCCCAATCCCAGTTCTGGCAAAAGTGGACCTTGGTGCAGAGCCTTGTTCTTTCTGCACATAAACAGGCCCAGCAGAGGGAGCCACAAGTTGTGGATCAACTTGATAGCTCCGAACTGGTTGCCCAGGGTCAGTCACAGACAGTATCTGATGTAAGTATGCTCTGGAGTCTTTGCAGATCTATCTAATACATAGAAACAACGACAAAGAAACAGCCAAAATGAGAAGACAAAAAATAGACCCGAAATGAAAGAATAAGAAAATTCTCTAATAGAAGAACTAAATGAAATGGAGGCAAGCAATTTATCAGATATAGATACAGTTCAGAGTAATGATTTAAAGCATACTCTACAGCATGAAAAAAGGCATAGAAACCATAAAAAAGGATAAGTCAGAAATAAAGAATGCAATATCTGAACTAAATAATATACTGGAAGTAATAAACAGTTGATTCGATGAAGCAGAGGATTGAATCAATGATTTGGAAAACAAGGTAGAAAAAAATATCCAATCAGAGCAGCCAAAAACAAAAAAGAATTTTAAAAAATGAGGAGAGCTTAAGAAACATTTTGGACAACATGAGGCATTACAACATCTGTATCATGGGACTACCAGAGAAAATGAGAATGAACAAGGGATCAAGAACCTATTTGAAGAAATAATAACCAAAAACTTCCAAAATTTGGTAAAGAAAAATAACACACAAGTTCAAGAAGCACAGAGAGTCCCAAACAAGATGGATCCAAAGAGGTTTACACCAACACACATCATAATTAAAGTGGCAAAACTTAAAGGCAAGGAGAGAATTCTAGAAGCTTCAGGAGAAAAGCAGTTAGTTACCTACAAGGGAGCTCCAATTAGACTGTCATCTGATTTCTCAACAGAAACCTTTAAGGCCAGAAGGAATTGGCATGAAGGTGCCAATTAGTCAAGGTGCCAATTAGTCAAGGTGATGAAAAGCAAGGAACTACAATCAAGGCTACTTTGCCCAACAAGGCTATCATTTAAAATAAAAGGATAAATAAAGAGTTTGTCAGACAAGAAAAAGCCAAAGGAATGTTTTAAATACTAAACCAGCACTGCAACAAATGTTAAAGGACTTGCTTGAAGAAGACGCAGAAAACAAAACAAAACAACAACCATAACAACAAAACCCAAAAAATAGTCTGATGATAAAATGGCATTAAATATGTATCTATCAAGAATTACCTTAAGTGTAAATGGTGGCTTAAATGCTCCAAACAAAAGACAGAGGGTAGCTGAATGAATAATAAAACGAGACCCATATATATGTGCCCTCTAAGAGACCCATCTCAAATTGAAAGATACACACAGTCTAAAAGTGAAGGGATAGAAAAGCGTGTTTCATGCAAATGGGCAGGAAAAAACCTGGGGTAGCAATACTCATATCCAACAAAACAAACTTTAAAACCAAGGCTGTGTAGTAAGAGACAAATGATATTACATAACGATAAAAAAATCCAACATGAGGATATAAACCTAGTGAACATGTATGCACCTAAGAGAGGAGCACCTAAACATGTAAAGCAAATCATGATAGACATAAAGGGAGGGAATAATAGGAATATAGTCAGAGTAAGAAATTTTAACACCCCATTGACTTCAATGGGTAGGTCTTCCAGACAGAGAGTCAGTAAGGAGATAGTGGCCTTAAATAGCACACTAGATCAAATGGATTTAATTGATACCTTCAGAGTATTTCATCCCAGAGCAACGGAATATACATACTTTTCAAGTGCACCTGGATTGGTTTCCTAAGATAGAACACCTGTTAGGACAAAAAACCAAATCTCAATACATTAAGAAGACTGGAATCATATCAAGCATCTTCTATGACCACAATACTATAAACTAGAAATCAACCACAAGAAGAAAACTGAAAAATATACAAAGATATTGAAGCTAAATAACATGTTATTAAACAGTTAATGAGTCAATAATGAAATTAAGGAAGAAATCAAAAGATATCTTGAAACAAATGAAAATGAGGACACAACAATCCAGAATCTGTGGGACACTGGGAAGGCACTCCTAAGAGGGAAGTTCATAGCATTGCAGGCCTATCTCAAGAAACAAAAGAAAGCTTAAATAAACAATCTAACTTTACACTTCAAGGAACTTGAAAAAGATCAAATGCCCTAAGTGGGTAGAAGAAAGGAAATAATAAAGATCAGAGCAGAAATAAATGAAACAGAGTCTTCAAAAATGATAAAAATGATCAATGTATCCAAGAGCTGGTTCTCTGAAAAAGTAAACAAGACTGTCAAAACTTTACCAGACTCATCAAGATAAAAAGAGAGAGCACCCAAATAAATAAAATCAGAAATGAAGCAGGAGATATCACAATTAACACCAGAGAATTAAGAAGAATTGTAAGAAAATATGAACAACTATGTGCCAAAAAGCTGGACAACCTGGACAAAATAGATAAATTCTTAGAAACACACAATCTTCCAAAACTAAACCAGGAAGAATCAGAGAATTTGAATAAACAGATTATACCTATTGAAATTGAAGCAGTAATCAAGAAACCCCCTACAAACAAAAGCCCTGGACCAGATGGCTTCACAGGTGAATTTTACCAAACATTATAAGAAGAACTAACACCTCTCTTTCTCAAACTATTCCAAAAAATTCAAGAGGAGAGAAGACTCCCAGGCTCATTTTATGAGGCCAGCATTATCTTAATTCCAAAACCAGATAAAAACACTACAAAGAAAGAAAATTATGAGACCATCCCTGATGAACATAGATGCTAACATACTCAACAGAATATTGTCAAACCAAATACAGCAATACATCAAAAAGATCATGCACCATGATCAAGTGGGACTTATTCCAGGAATGCAAGGTTGGTACAACATTTGCAAATTAATAACTGTGATACACCACATCAACAAAATGAAGGTTAAAAAACAAAATAATCATATCAATAGGTGCAGAAAAAGCATTTGATAAAATCCAGCATTGATTTATGATAAAAACTCTCAGCAAAGTGGGAATAGAGGTAACATACTTCAATATAATAAAGGCCAATATAACAAACCCACTGCCAACATCATACTTGACAGGCAAAGACTGCAAGCATTCCCCTTAAGATTGGGAACAAGACAGAGTTGTCTGCTTTGACTTCTCTTATTCAACATAGTTCTAGAAGCCCTGGCCATAGCAATCAGACAAGAAGAAGAAATAAGAGACATCCAAATTGGAAATAAAGAAGTAAAATTATCTTTATTCACAGATAATATGATACTGTATATAGAGCACCCCAAAGATTCCACCAAGAAACTGCTAGAACTGGTAAATAAATTCAGCAAAGGAGCAGGATATAAAATTAATATCCAGAAATTGGTTGCTTTTTGATATGCCAATAATAAAAAACTGTCAGAAGGGAAAATTAAGAAAACAATTCCATAAATTACCTAGGAATAAATCTAACCAGGGCTGTAGAAGACCTGTACTTGGGAAATTATAGGATGCTAAAGAAAGAAATAGAAGATACAAATAGGAGGGAGAATATGCCACATTCATGGATAGGAAGAATTAACATCATTAAAATGATCATGCTACCCAAAGCAACCTATAGATTCAGTACAATTTCAATCAAGATTCTAATGATGTATTTCAGAGAACTGGAACAAAAATATTTCAAAAATTTACATGGAACCATAAAAGGCCCTACATAGCAACACCAATCCTGAGAAAGAAGAACAAAATTGGAGGAATCACGCTACCTAATAACAAACAACACTATAAGGTCATATAATCAAAATATTATGGTACTGGCATGAAAATAGACACATAGATCAATGGAACAGAATAGAGATTTCAGTAGTAATCTACCACCGTTGTAGTCAATTAACATTTGACAGAGAAAGCTATAGGGAACCCTTACATGTGGTGTGGGGAATGTAGCCCAGTCCCTGATTCAGAAAACCTACAGGGAGTGAGGTTGGCACACAGGACCCATGCCCATGGATAGGTTCTCCCATGGGGGATCAGGCTTCCATTGTACCTGATCTGGCTGCTTTGAGGCTGGCTTTTTGCTAAAATTCCCTCACCCTGATTGAGGCAGCAAATGTTTACTGCATATCTTCAAGGTAACTTCCTAAAATCCATGCTAAACCTCCCAAGGAGGAGTGTAACCAGTTCAACCACTTTTCCCTTTGCATTTGCAAATATCCTTTTTCTTTGAAGTAATAAGTAACATCCTCTCCTTTGGTATCTGTAAAAGTTAACCACCTAAAGCAAACCTGTGCATAGTAAACAAGGACCATCCTCGATGTAATGTGTCCAGAAAAGCAATAAAAGCCTGTCCAGGCAGGGGTCAGGACCCTCTCTCACTTAGAGAGTGGCCATGCAGTTCCTTTTTCTTCATAGGACTTCTGCAGTCCATGTGAATTTGTTCATCCCAGCCACAACACACAGACCCTGTGGGCTGGGGTTTGCATCAGGAAGCAAGCATATCCAATGAGCTAGAGATAGTTTATTCGATCAATAATAGTATTGGGAAAATTGGTCAGATATTTGCAGAGAAATGAAACCAGACCACCTTCTTACACTACTCCCAAGAATAAATTCAAAATCTATCAAAGACCTAAATGTTAGACCTGAAACCATAAAAGGCCTAGAAGAAAACATAGGCAGTAAATCTCGGACCTTGCTCGTTGCAATGTTTTTTCTGTTATATCTCCCCAGGCAAGGGAAACAAAAGAAAAATAAACAAATGGGACTACAACAAACTAAAAAGTTTTTGCACAGCAAAGGAAACCATCAAGAAAATAAAAAGACAACCCACAGGATGGGAGAACATATTGGCCAATACATCTCATAAGAGGTTTATATATAAAATTTATAAAGAACTATTATAATACTCTAAACCAAAAAATAAACTCAGTTAAAAAATGGGCCAAAAACTTGAATAAATACTTCTTCAAAGAGGATATACTAATGGCCAATAGACATACAAAAAGATGAAATGTAAATTAAACCTCAGCGAGGTATCGCCTCACAGTGATCACAATTTCTTTTATCATCAATAAATCAACAAACCACATGGGCTGGTGAGGATGTGGAGAAAGGGGAACACTTTTTCACTGTTGCTAGGAATGCAGACTGGTGCAGCCACTGTGGAAAGCAGTATGGAGGTAACTCAAAAAATTATAAATGGATCTGCCTTTTGACACAGCTGAAATTTTTTATCATTGTTCCCAAATAATTTAAAGAGGCATAAATGATAAAAATTTTCACATCTGAGAATATATCTGAAGAAACCCAAAACACTAATTTAAAGAACATAAGCACCCCTATGTTCACTGCAGCATTATTTACAATTGCCAAGATCAGGAAGCAGCCCAAATGTCCTTCAGTAGATGAGTGGATAAAACAACTCTGGGACGTATACATAATGAAGTACTACTTGGTTATGAAAAAAAGAAGAAAATTTTACCCTTTGTGACAGCATGGATGGGCCTGAAGAGCATTATGCTGAGTGAAATAAGCCAGAGGAAGACTAATACCACATGATCCCACTCATATATGGAATCTAATGAGCAACCTGAAGTAATAAGCAAAATAGATATAGACTCAGAGAGAGCAAGATGATGGCTTTGGGGAGGCTTTTGGGTGGAGGGATTGAGCAAAAAGGAAAAAGGACTCATGGACATGGACAACAGTGGGGTAATTGCAGGGGCACAAGAGTATATAGTATAAGGGGGATAAATGGTAATGGGAAAAATCTAATAAAAAAGAGAAGTACTCTAAATCCTGAATACATTCTAGAAATGCTGTTTAAAGCTCTCTTTTAATTTCCTTCTATTTTAGAAACCTATTTTTGAGTGTACATATCACAGGGTCACTACCAAATCCTAGGTAAGATTGTGAGTCAGAAGTTTTTTCTAACAAACAGCTTGCCCTGAACCTTGAAGTTGTGTACATTTTTTTCTCACTCCTGAGCAGAATGTAGAGGGTGGCCTTCCTGTTTGTACTGCTTCGCTTTTTCCATCTTATTATCCATTGAAAGAGGAAGAAAAATACAATCTCATTCATGGAGTGGACTGATCCCTTTCCTAGCAGCGATACCAGTGTTTTCCCTGTGCTTAATTCGAAAAGTTATTTTCAATGCCCTTTTTTATTTCACTCTGAAGATGCTTTACTTCAAATTCCTCATATTACACATCGCCTGTTTGTCAAACAGCCCGCACCCCCTGCATTTGGTCCTCACACACTCCTAAACCGTACACTGTTAAAGAAAATGATATCTCTCTCTAAGACTGCTATTTAAGATATTTAAAATAAATTAAATAACAAAATAATTCCACAGATTTTAAAATGGAAATGTTCAATGGTTTCTGTTTTTGTTTTTATTTAATTCAGTGCTGATGATTACATTGGGATCGTGTGATTCAAGTGCCATCCCTCTCTCTGTAGACAATTCTGTTTTCTAGATCACAACGTTCAGAAATGTTTCACTCTTATGTAGAGTCTCTAACCTCTGAGCTTAGATTTGGAAAATTGCAGGAAAAATTTTTTTAAAGGAATGAGAAAGGAAAATTAAGTGAGTCTAAATAGTTTAAAATTAGAGCCTTGGCTTATTGGTTACTGTTTATTCTCCTGGTTATAAAATCTTTGTCTTATTCAAAATACTAAAAATCCAATACTTCAGGGTAGTTGGCCTAAGTTTTATTTTTAGGCATTTTGATGTATAAATTGATTTTTTGTAACCTTTACGGGATTCCTAACTCTATTATCATGTTATTACTTTTGAAATGTATTTTGAGCACTGCCAATGTGTTTGGAATTGAAAAGCATATTAAAGTGAGCCTATTTCCACAATGGTCTAAACATTTTAGCTGAACTTTTAATTTTTCTACCTCTTCACATTTCAAAAATGCTGCTCTATGTTATTTGCCCCCTTAACAGAAGTTTCTTCCAATGTTTATCTTGTTTGAGAGTTCTCATTTGTAGTGTGGCTAGATTCTACATGGTGTTTTGGGGGACCTTGGTGGTACCCCAAGGCAGCTGCCGTCATCTCACTATCACTCACATGTTTCCAAATGTTTGTGCTACACTATAAGGAATGATCTTATTTTTCTCTAATATGTATATATGGAAAATGTCCATTTTTGCTTTCAAATTTCTGAATTTTCTTGTTGATCTAAGTCCACTTTACTAATGAATGTGCTCACCTGAATATGTTATGACTTTCTAGAGGCCAGAAACCAGAGTAAGTGTCTTTGCCTCTCAAGTGTTCCTCTCTTTTAACTTCCCTAACGATTGAAGATGCTGCAGTTGTTCATTTTCTAGGAAAGCATCCAAGAGTCACGTTAAGGTGATTATCTTTTTATCTTCAGGCTCACTGGGTCCTTGAATCCCTGCGCTGCTTCCAGGCCTGTGAGACTATTATGCCTGAGATTTTGACTATATAATAATAGAGTCAAGATATCCAGGGTTTAGTTATAATTTGCATGTCATTCACTTAACTAAGAGGCACAGAATTTCACACTGATTTTCAGTTTTCATTTTGTCATAGTAGGCTTGTCAAATTTGGGAAAACTATTACTTAGGTTTCACCTAGAACCATTTAGGTAGATTTGAAAAGCTGGTGCATTCAAACCAATTATGTTGGTTTGAAATCTAAGCTCCCTTAGAAATGGACAAATTTCCCTTAGAAATTGTCATTGTTTTCACATGGACAGTAATCAACTGCTGAGTTGTGCTTGACCTTTATAAAGTGATTAGTTGAAATAAGCAAAGTGCACTTTCTGATTCTAAATCGGATGTGTCAGATGAATGGTAGAGTAATATCTGTGTTTAATGAAGATGATCCTGAGGATTACAGCTCGCTCTTTATTCAGATTCCAATGTTAAAATAACACTTAAAATATTAATGCCATCCTTACACAAATAAACTTCAACTGCTTCTTCATCCTTGTTGCATATTTTTAAATAAAGAAAGCTTTATGGTAACTGCGAAATTTAAAGGACACATAAAAGCAAGAATAAATACTAGAAGAAGTAACCACTAGTTGAAAAAGAAAGCTCAATATGCAAAAATGCTAAAAGCTGATAAAATTGGGGGTACATTATGTGAATATCCAGAAATATTTATTTTTTGGAAACATTCATTTGTGGCCAATTGGCTTTTGAATATTTCATTCAGTGACAGACACAAAATTTTAATATTCCTAAAATGTTGCCAAATCATTTAAAGAGGCATAAATGATAACAATTTTCTTTCTAAAAAAGAAAAGCCTGTGTAATTAATAAAAATTCAAAAAGCCCATAAAGGCTACAAAACAATCCCCAAATTTTGCTGGAATTATCCACTCTCCTCAGCCCAATTACACCAATAGTGTGTTTTGATAAACAGACAAGAATGCTCGCAGGCAGGCACACAGCTGCCCTTCACCACCCTCATGGTGCACTAACATTTTCATCCCCTTTTCTCTCCGGAAACGTACCCACGGATCACACCTGCCTATAAACACTCAGCCAGGCTTCAAGGTATAAACGCCTTGGGGATTTCTAAGGATTCTGTAATACCTGGCTTTGGAGTTAGGTAGAAATAGATAATAATGACAGGGTCTCGTTAATAAGGGATTTCAACAAACTGACTGCCCCATGTCTTAAATAATTAGAAGATGTGAAAGTGCAACCCAGCTGGGGTCCAGTGTTAGTTTCCTTATATATCAGTTTGCTGAGGTTGCTGTAACAAACTACCACAGACTGGGTGGCTTAAACAACAGAAATTTATTTTTCACAGTTCTGGAGGCTAGAAGTCTGAGGCCAAAGTGTCCACAGGGCTGATTCCCCATGAAGACTGTGAGGGAGAATCTGTTTCCCGTCTCAGCCCTAGCTTCTGGGGGTTTGCTGGCAGCCCCTGGCATTCCCTGGCTTGCAGAGGCATTGCCCTGATCGCTGCCCTTACCTTCACGTGGCGGTCTCCCTGTGTGCACGTCTGTCTCCAGATTTCCCCTTTTATGAGCATGCCAGTCATATTGAATGAAAGCCTCCTTAAGACTCTCATTTTAACCTGATTATCTCTGTAAAGATCCCACCTTCAGATGAGGTCACATTCTAAAGTACTGAAGGTTAGGATTTCAAAATGAATTTTGTTGCGGGGGAGAGCACAATTCAACCCCAAATACCTTACCTAGGCAGGGAGACTGTGATGGTGGTGCTGAAGCTACCCCGGGCAGGAATGAGATTTCAAAACAAATTGGAGAGGACACATTAGCCCTGTTCTTAGGTTCATTCGTGGAGCATACATTTAGTCCCTACTTTGTCCCAAGCACTGGGCAAGTCCTGGGACACAGTGGTGATCAAAGGAGATCTTGACCCTGCCTGCCTGACCCTTACAGTCTCATGACCGTGTCTGACTGACTTTCAGAGACAGCTGAGTTACAGTCATAGTCAGAAGTCATAAAACAAAAATGCCTTCACCGGGAGCCAAGCATGGAAGGCAGCGAGTCAAGTTTATTAGATGTAACAGAAACCACATCACAGACTCAGTGGTAACCGGCAACTGAAAAACTCAGCCTCAGTGTGAGGGAGACACAGCAAATGGAATGGTCTGTGGCCCCACTGAAGAATACCCATTCTGTCTAGAAGGGGCATCCGTCCTGATTGCTGATGCATGGGGCATGGCAGAGTTTTGACATAGCTACAATTTTTCAAAAGAAATGAGAAATCTGTATTTCTGTATGAAGTCACCTGATTTTTTAAGCTTGGCATCTTATGTGTCGCATAATCACATAAAACACATCTACTGGTGCAAGTGGCCTTACTTTGCCGGTCTACGTGCTGGCTCGACAGCTGCAGTCTCCAGTCATGTCAGGAGAGGAGCTAAATGCTCTCCTTTTAACCCTCCCCGGAAGTGAATGGAGCATGTCCAAAGCATCTTGGAGAAGACCACCAGACAAGGGCTGTTCCGCTGGTTATATCAAAGGAAGATGGCAAACAGACGACTAATCGAACTGTCAGAGGGGAGGTGGACTGTGTTTCCCAGGAGGGCACAACCACTGCAGGCGGGGGTCAGCGTTCCTTATGACAGACTACAGCCTATAGCCAACATCTAAGCATGGTAAAAAACTGAGATACTTTAGGACTTGCCTTAAATAGGTTAATAAGCTTCCCATCTCTTCTCTCTCTATGAAAGCCTGCACATATACAGATTTTGCTTGAATTTTCTTCATTCAGAGTCTCCAAATAATCACTATATTTTGCCATATATAATGCACACTTTTCCTCCCAAATTAGTAGGAGTTAAAAATAAGGGTGTCCATTATATATGGGTAGTACTAATTCCATATCTATATAAATATTTTTAATTCTTTTATTTATGCTTATGCATTAAGTGTAACTCTAGAAAGCAATAACAGTATCCATATGCAAAATAATACCCTGGAATATGATAGCTGGTTTTGTTTCTAAATATAAATAATTGAATTAAAATATTAAAATAAAAGATTTTTTCCTGAAAATTTGGGCCATAAATGGGGGTGCACATTATACATGGGAGCCCATTATACATGCAAAATACAGTAGTTTTTTCTAATGTGCTAACGTATAAATTATGAAAAGTTCCTTTCCTTTTTTACATTTGCTAAAAAGTTGCTTATTTAACTTGGGTTGTCAATGCCTTGTTCTAACTTTTGCAGCACATACACTAAAATCAAAAGGTCCCCATTTTATAAAGATGCTAGGTACAGATACAACTGGAGACAAAATCATTTGCCATGATGAGGCAAGAATCCAGCCATTCCAGCTGCCCTTTTGTGTACATTTCTGAGGGGAACACAAACCTTCATAGATCCAGGTTATAAAGGTTTTGAGAAAAGGGTTGGGGGTTGCAATGGCCCACATTTTAACCCCGTGGTGGCAGCAGAGTCAGGAGAAAGGTGGAATGGGGAGAATGCATGAGTTGATGAGATAAAAACTTTGGGGAAAAGTAGACTGCATTGAACAATCCTGTTGGAGGCCATATGTATGTATCAGTGTAGCTAAGCCAGTGTTTCTCAGTACCCCTCTATCCTTTGTAAGGATCCTTTACCTGTGTCTCTGCCATTAGGGCTTGTTGCACCTCTCTTGGGTTACCTGCTGACTTAAATGGAAGTGCATTATGTAAGTAGTTGAATCAGACAGTACCCAGCTAAAGTCCATTTCAGTGTGATCTGCGTGTTGCCAGGGTGGAGCAGTTAATAGCTTCCTGTGGACATCATGTCACTGAAGTGTTTTCACCAGGATTTGAACCAAATGCTGTCTTTACCCAATGGCAATAAGAACTTTGTTGAAAACTGCACTTGTTTTTCATCATATATCAGTTATATCCCTTCACAAATATCAATCCAAATGAGCTATGTTTCCCAGCAATGATGGAGTGGAAAAAACCAGTTCATTCAATGGCATTTGCACAGCTGGTGACAGATTAGTTGCCATAAAAATTAAGACATGTACTAACACACATACACACCCAACAAAAACTAGGAGATAACCCTGGCTTCAAGCATTTCAAAATATAATTTGGACTTTGAGGGAAAACTTCAAGAAACATCTAGAGACAAGTGAAAGATAACATACAACTAATTCAAAAATAGAATGTGTGTTGCAGTTTTGAATTGCTTTCTGATTTTTTGCAGTCTAATAAAAATCATAGGTCATATTAATCAGAAGTATCCTAGGAGAGATGGAACTTGTACTGTGCCTTGAAAAAGGTGGAGCATTTAGATCGCAGGTAAGAGATTACTGGGTGTTTGGACACTTAATGCTAGGGTTGGGAGTACATGCAGGGCGGTAGGGAGGAAATCTCAAGTAGAAAAAAGTGCTTCATTCTGTCATTTGAGTTATAATAAGAGGTGAGGCAAAACAGTAATATCAGGCCAGTGGATGTCCCAGGATCCAATTCAGGAAACGGTGTTGCATTAAGTCATCATGTTTCCTTAGTTTCCTCCAATCTCTAACTATGTCTCAGTCTTTCCTTGTTTTGCATTACCTTCACATTTGAAAGAGTCAGAATCAGTTTGAATTTCTCCTTGAAAAGTCTTATAACAAAGAATTTTATTTATAATGTACCTAAAAGTCACAGTTATTTTGTAAGCATGGTTCTTTTAAAAACATCTCTACTCCCTGGCTGGTGTGGCTCAATGGATTGAGCACGGGCCTGTGAAGCAAAGGGTCACCGGTTCGATTCCCAGTCAGGGCACATGCCTGGGTTGCAGGCCAGGTCCCCAGTGGAAGACCCATGAGAGGCAACCGCACATTGATGTTTCTCTTCCACTCTTTCTCCTTCCTGTCTCCTCTCTCTAAAATAAATAAATAAATAAAATATTACAAAAAACCCATCACTACTGAATTTCATGGTTTGTGTAGAGAGAAATAGTATTTTCTAATGTATGGCTTATTGCACTCCACTGTGTAATGTGAAAATTCTTGCCTCTGTACTTTCCGTGCACATCCAGCAATGCATGCGGTCTCAGGACGTACAGTGCTTTGTCTCCCTATGGGCAGCTGGAGGGATCATTGATTGACACTGGAGCTTGTATGAGAGAGGGTGTGGCTTTCATACAAGACAAAGTATTGGGGATAGTGTCTGTGCATAGGTGTATGTGCTGTGTGCTTGAGTGTCCATGTGTGGGAAAGAGGAAGGGAGGGGGAGAGAGAGACAGAGTGAGAGAGAGACAGAGATACAAATGGTGGAGACAGAACCCAGAAGAACACACTGCATAGCAAAGAGTATACAGGGGCGGGGGACCCTCTGGGCATTCTGGAGTAAAAGTGGAGCCTGACAGAGTGGTTCCTTGATCTTTGCGTCCATTTTTCTCTGCCTGCATCCTTTTCTTCCTTCAGACCTTGGGTCAGGGACTAAGTTGTTTACACTCTTGGGCCCAGGACACACTACTTCAGACAATGAGCCTCTTGTTCTTGTTCTGTTTTGTTTCTTGATACATCAGGTCCACTTCCTGCCCACATAGGGACCCATTGTAGTAGGTCTTTTGTATGTCCTTGGAAATACACCATTTTTCTTAACATTAAAACAAATCATGTCGTCAAATCATTTCATTTTTCACCTTAGGTTTTTAAATTTTGAAGTCTTGTTAAAAAAGGTCAGAGAGCAAGTGGTCCTACCTTTTATCTTTATTCTTCTTTATTTAATCTATAATGTGTCCCGTTTTATATGAAGTGAGATGGGGGGCCAGGTTTATTTTTCTCCATATTAAGAGATTTTTTCCTAATGCCATCGGTTAAATCACTTCCCCCTGATTTGTGGTGCTACCTTTTAGTTTCCATACTTACAGGGTCAGTTTCAGAAATTCCTAGTATGTTCCATTTCTTCTGTTGGTAGGAACCAATCTTAGGAGTGTGTTGTTATTATTTAAAAATTGTTCCGAGGGTTCTGTAGAATTTCTTAAAAGGTACCTTTTTTTGAGGATTTTTTACCTTTTTCAGAATTGGCTCAGGTATTCATGGATCTTTATTTCTTCATATAAATTTTAATAATTTGTGGGTTTTCTTAGGAATTGCCTATGAAATTTCATTACTATTATACTTATAGTTTGATTTAGGTAGAATTTTCATTGCATTCATGAACATAATATTCTCCCATTTTTTCCTTTGGGTCTTTTGAGTTTTTAAAGTTTTCTTCTAAAAGCCATGGCTATTATTTACTAGCATAATGCCTAGATATTTAATGTGCTTATATTGTGAAAGATACCTAATTTTTCTATTTGATTATTTTGATATGGCAGAATAACATTAAATTTTATTAAATTTTATTAAATTTTATCTGGCAATTGTTGCTTCTGACTTTTTTTATGTTGATGATCAGATTATCTGAAAATTATAATTTTATCTCTATACTTGAAAAATGAAAAATATTTGAAATATTTATCTTGTTCTAATATAAAGAAAGAATTAAAGTTTTTACATTTTATATAACATTTACTATAGATTTTGGCAAACAGTTTTCTTCAAATTAAAATAATTTTTCCATTTTTAATATATTATAAGTATGTTTTAATATAGTCTGGTACTTATTCTTAATTTATTGACATAATTATGTTTTTTTATCTTTTAGTTTGTTCATATGAGAAATTGTATTCTTATATTTGTCAATATCAGGAGATTTTTGATTCCCTGAAATAAGCCATATCTGACCATGATGTATAATTTTAATATATTTTGATTATGTTAGATAATATTTATTTCAGAGTTTCTCATTTTATGTTCATAAAGTAATTAAGATTCTTTTCTTTTATTGGTTATACTGTTTTGAACTAAAACTTACATTAATCTTTTCAAAGCTTCTATCATTTCTATCAGGAATAGCTAGTATAACAGTGATTATTGACAGTAAGGAAGGGCTATTTTGTAAGGCTATCTGAGCCTGGTAATTTAGATCTTTGATTAGCATTTTAATTCCTTTGGAATTAAATTCCTTTGGCAGGGGTATTATTGCTTATTGAAATAATAAGAAATTTTAATACATTATCAACTCACCCTCACTTTCTATATCTCTGTGGTCCTGTTGAATTTATTTCATTTTCTGGCTGAGTACTTCCACCAAGAAGATTTTCAAAGAGTTTTTCAGAGCTAATGTTCTGATGCTTTGTATAGCTGAAATATATCTTTGATTTTTAATTTTAAATAAGCTTAGCAATATGTAAAAGTTTAGGTTCAAAGTTCTATTCCTTTAATTTTGAAAGCACTTTTTATTGTTTTCTGTATTCCATTTTCTGTAAGAAGCTACAAATAATTCTGATTTTCCTTCTTTTAAGATCACCTGCTCTTTCAGGAAGCTTTTATAAATTTTTCCTGTTTTTGAAATTACTAACTTGTACTAGAGTGTGTCAGAATATTTCTTTATCTTTTATATTTTGATTGCTGCTTGGAATCCTTTTTTTGAGATTTTCTATTTCCTTTGAATTATGGAAAATTATTTATTATTATTTCTTCAAATATTTCCCTTCCATCACCTATTTCTTTCCTTTAAAACTCTGCTGTTTTGTCTGTGTTGATACTTTCTCTTCTATCTTCCACGCCTCTCAAATCAGAACAAAATTATTTTTAATGTTTACTCCCTTCCTGAAGTCTTTGGAGCGTGGTGTTTGACCTCTCCTAGGTAAGCATTCTTCATGCAGTTTTTCTGCTTTTCAAACTGCTTACTAACTTCTTTTTGTCTACTGTTATATTTTTCACCTCCAGTATTTCCTACTGGGTTCTCTTTATAATTGCTTTGCAGTCTTCATGTAATTACTACTATCCCTTACCTTTTTGAGAACATCTTTTTTATTAATTTTACATTTTTTAGAATACTGGAATGTAGAATAATTGTACATTACTTTAGAATATGAGTTCAGTTTTGTCTAGTAGTTTGTTTAGTTAATTTTTTTAACAAGAATTGGGCTTCTCTGTGTGCTCTATTTTTCTAAAAGTTCTTTGTCTGGAGATTAGTAGTAACTGTGGCTAGTTGTAAGCATTTTCCTTTGCAGGTGGGGCTGGGGCATGCTGAAACCTAGACTCTTGCATGATCTCCTACTTGTGAGTTTAGGAGCAAGTAGGGTGGGTGGTACTTGCCTTGTGCCAGGAACTCTGTCTTCGGGACATGACTACCCTCCACTTGCTACACCACCCTGGGCCTTGGGAATGTTCTTGGACCTTCCTGTGGACACTGTTACTTACTTGAATGGCATGGAGGTGACAGTGTGAAGGGGAGGATCTGCGTGCAACTGTTCCTCAGCCCCTGCCCCCACCCTGTTGTGGCTGAGCCCTCTCACCTGGGCTGGGCCGTTGACAGTGCTGTGTGTTTGCTTTGCTTGGGTCCAGCAGTGATCCAGCCACGTTGCTGAGGAAAAAAAGAGCTCAACTAAAAAGTTCCCCTTCACACCCAGACTGTAACCCAGAGCCCGCTTATGCTCTTGTACTTTGAAATCTTCTTTCTAAATTTTTCTCGCCATTTAAAGATATTATATGCTCAGAACTATCAACATCCTCCTTGATTCTGGCATCTCTGAGTTTAGGTTCAGGGGAGGGTGCCAGCTGCCTATATTTGTTCAGTATCTTGTCAAGGACCCTTGACTTCATTTTCTTCCTTTAACCCCCGGGGGGATGGATCACCACTGGTTAGTGGTGATGGTCACTGGTTAGTGGTGATGGTCACTGGTTAGTGACTGTTCTATTTCTTTGGACCCACTGTTTATCCCTCAGTTTTTCTCAGGTTAAGTTTTTGACATTATTACTTGAAAATCACTTATTTTTTCTTATTATACATTTGTATTCTTGTACTGTTTACTACATATTCCCCAAACTCCACCAAAGAAAATTCTTTCTCAGATTTTAGATTGACTTTGACTTAGATGACAGTGATTTCAGGATTCAGAGGCTGAATCAGAGTTTCAGCTGTATAAATCAGTATTACTAAGGTGTGTCTAAAGAACTAAAACACTTTCATTGCCAATCTGAGTGACAACACGGGCCTCAGGATTGCCCTGGAATATGGATGAGAACCAACCATTTAGGAACAAATATTCTGGCTGATAACAGACAGCCAGCCAAACGCAGCCTCTGATAAAGATAAATAACCTGTACTCAGAGAAATTTTTTGCATCATTAAACATGGTGAGCATATTAGCTAGCAGGGGGTGGAGCTGAGTCCCCAAAGAAATAAATCTAAATTATGTGCGCTGCAGCGATCATAACAGTCGTGCACCTCCTTGGCTAACTAGCTGACATCAATGGGGAAGGGAATTTCGATTTAAATGAACCAAACTAAAAAGCATTTCAGTGCACATACAGATTAATTGGACCATATTCATGAACTTTTCAGCCCTGTTATGCTTCTCTCTCTTTTTTTTTTGACTGGTGCCAAGTACAAAGAGCTTAGAATTTTCCTGTCAAATCTTGCATCTTTGTTTTTTTCTTTGCAGTTTCTTATGCTGCTTGATTAATTACTCTTCAATTTGCTCTCCATTAATCTCCCTCCTACACAGTTGTATTAGTACTTGCCAAAAGTCTCTTTTGTGTGCAACTAAGAAAGATAATGTAAGTTTAGTGACACTTCTTTTAAATAAGTCAATAAAGTCGTCATTTGCCGATACTGTACTTTTGAAACGCAGAATACCCAAGTTCTAAGTTAAAAAGTGCTATTGTATCAGAAGACATACTTTATTGATAGTATAACCATTTTGAAAAACCTGAGAAAGGTTTATGATCAAGTTTGGTTTTGTTATTCTCCGTTACTTGGGTTGGATACTATCTTGATGGTTTGGTATGTATCTATGTTCAAATCAGATAATATCTAAATTCATGTATAAATTCAATAATATCTGAATTTCTTTCATTCAGTTCTCTTTGTGCTTCTAGGAAATCGTAGGGCTATGTTGGTAAATGGAGAGGAAAAACACTCTTCATTTGTGGGGGTAAATTAGCCATAGTTAAAGATATGTTTTCTTACATTTCAGATAAAGATATTTAGGTGAGATCCTGCTAGAATATAAGATGTGCACGATCATGTCTGTCTTGTTCATATCCATTGTGTCAATGTATATAGCATAATTGTGAAATAGATGCTCAGTAAATATTTGTTGAATGAATGATTTTCAAAAAAGAATTTTTTTGTCTATGATAAGAAACAATTTATACAAACTTGGTGATAGTAAGTGGTGAGGCAGGCAAAGCTGACTTCTCTTAACCAGTGGAGAAAACTGCTTGAAACAGACACCATCAAACCATTTCTAATTGATTGCTTTTTCACACATTTGTGGCTCTGCCACCCGTTTACATTATTAAGATTTATTAAATGCAAATTACCAAAAAGCCAATCATAGTAAGATACCTACAGACAATTGATATTCAAACGTCATCTCAGCTACTTCTCATAGAAAGATCTCAGTTGATCCTTCCACGTTTTTCTATATCATTTGACTTTTCCAGAGGGAGGCAGGATACTTCCTACCTGGGGGTGTTGTCAGGGTAGAATGAAGCATCGTAGGTGACGGTATTGATACCTACCACAGCAGGTAGAAGGTACATGGGAAACATCATTTTTCTTTTACCTGCTTTCCTACTCTTCCAAGTGCAGGACGTTGTGTGAATCATAACCTTTTATTTAGAACACTCAGTTCGCATGGTTACTTAATATACTTTTTAATTATTGTTCATTTTAAAGTTTCTAGACACATGACTATACGAATACTGGAGCATAAACCAGTTGTCCGTCCTATTGAAAATAAATAAGATTTAAAGTTTAACTTCTCTAATCCTTTTCTTCTACAAATGAGAAGTTAAATCGATTTTCTCTTCATTACTAAGACTGCTTCTTTCCAATTCTCCTGGAATCTGCTACAAATTAATTTATGATTCCAGTGCCTGGGCTTCTGGCAGTTTCTCTGTTACTTTTCTGGTCCCTAGGAACTTCCGTATGTCACAACAACAGAGAATGCATTGGCTTTGCTGGTCTATAATGGAAATCCTGCTCCCTTGTAGATGTCTGCAAAAGGGAGATGATGAACAACACCCACGTCTTTTCCTCTTTCTTTTAGTTAAAAGGAAAGCCTGATTTCCAGCCCCTACGAGTTCAGCTTTCCTCTTCCTGAGCGCAAACACACGCGGGCAGGAGAAGGAGGCTAACTGAGCCGCCTGCTTCATAGTAAGGCCTCTCCTCTTCCTAACTCCCCTTCTACCAGATTCTCCTCTGAGGGATCCCAATTGAACATGTTAAAGTGCATTTATACCTATCTAAGCTATTAAATAAAAAGGTAAAGAGTTTTATCTTTAAAAAGATACCCAAGCAGAGGGTCCAGTTTGAGAGAAAAGGAACGAGAAGTCAGCAAGTAGAATTAATCTGATTCAGTTACTTTGCTCTGGTCAGACATACTCATCTAATTCAGCTCTTTATTTTTCCAAAAAAAAAAAAGCTTACAAAGAATTTAAATTTACAAAGAATTTAAATTTTTTTCCTTAGCCCAAGCGTAATAAGACTTTAGGGATTCAGCACAGGAAATGACGCTCAGAGAGGCAAAATTTGTGGGGAGTTAAAGGGGTATTTTGCCCAGACCAACCTTGTCTATCTTGGAGGTACCTAAGTAATACCCAGTACAAGAACCACATGAGAGCGGCACCCATCTTTTGGGCTCTTAATTAGTTAGAACCAATTTCATCCATTTGTTCCTTGCATCTAATTATTGCCACTTTGGAAATTCCTTATTCCCTATTGCTGTCCTTATCCTAGTGTCACCTTATTTGGAAGATTTGCCCTCGCTCTCCACTGGTGGTGATCCTGGGTGACTCTACCTCCTCCCTCATTCTCTAGGGTCTTTGGGAGTAAACACCTCTCTGGGCTCAGCTTGGGATTTATTTCTGTTCTCATGAATGGAGAATCGGGATTAGACCGTGGCGATCAAAAAAGATGCACTCTACCTCTGTCTATAGCAAAGCTGTAAGAAAGTCATGTAAACACTTCCTCTTCACAGAACTTCATTTGTAAATTAGAAATTCATGTGTTGTGCTGATGGAGTGAGGGAGAAATTTGATCTCTTTATGCATATTGTTTAATATCCTAGTTTTAAATAATAACTTACAAAACATATTCTTGTATCATTGCTGGGAAAACCTCTGAGAGAAATACAAGGTAACTAGCTCCTTGCATAATAGAAATGATCAACTATGTCTGTTGTTAGTTTTTTTGACAATGCTTTATCATAATTTTTGTTTTGTTTATACCATTCTTAAATTTGTCCTTTGTTGCCATTATACTTATTTCCCTTTATTCCAGTAAAAGCAGTGTAGAACACTTTTTTGTAACTGAATTACTTTAAGAAAAGAAAGGGTACAGAATAATAGCAAACTTTCAGAAGTTCACATGGTCTATAAATTGTGTAACTTTGGGACAAGAGTTGTATAGTCAGCCAGGTCTGGGTTTCAATCTTTCCACAGAGAGACATTAAATAATATGATAATTATAATTTTCTTGAGTTATCAAACATTATCCATGCATTGCAATTGGTTTTGGTTGTCTCATAAAATTTTCTTAGTATAATCTTTAATATATAAGGTAGTTGTTGCATTTATTTTCCTCTTTTTAAAAAGTTAATGTGTTGATTAAAGTAATTTATGCAGCACAGTAAATATAATATCTAATTCAGAGTAAGCACTCAACATGGTACCTATTACTGAGTTGTTATTTTTATTACATTTTAGAATATCAGCAATTCTTGTTTGAAGGGTATTATAGTTCATGGATCTGAGAATTGGTTTTTGTCCATCATGGAAAGATTTTAACCATTATCTCTTCAAATATTACTTCACTTTCATTGTTTCTACTGCTTCCCTCTAAATTTTGACAGATGTTCATTAGATATTTTCATTTTATCCTTTATGAGTTTTAAGCTCTATTTTATGTTTTTCACTTCAATATCTTTGTGCTGCATTAAGTATAATTTCCTCTGCTCTAGCTTCCAGTTCACTAATTGTTCATTTTAGTATAATCTTCTGTCACCTCTCTAATAAGTTTTTAATTTCAATTAGATTTCTAATTTCTAGATGTTTTATTTAATGCTATAAATCTTTCCAATAATATTTGATAATTATTACACAATTATGAATGTTTTAAATTCTTAATTATAAAATATATCAAATATGCATATTTTATAGTTTATATTTGATCATTGGTATATTTGTATATCTTTTGAACCTGCTTTTGTGGATTGTTGTTTCTTCTGAGTCATTACTGGTGTTTCAATTGTGTATTTGGTTGTTAATTTTCTGAGAGCTTCTGTTTATTGAAACTTTATCTATAGGACTTATTTGAATCATGCATTTACTTCTTTCCAAGGGTATTTCTATTTGCCAGCTGCTACTAGCAAAATATGTCTGGATATGTTTACTGATTTTAGAGAGAGAGGAAGGGAGAGAGAGAGAGAGACATCAATTGGTTGCCTCCTGTATGTGCACCATCCAACCCACAGCCTTCTGGTGTGTGGGGTGATGCTCCAACCAGCTGAGCCATCCAACAAGGGCAAATAGGTCTGCTTTTAATTACAATATTAACCTGTGTTTTAGTTCTTTAGACTTTGTAAAAAGAATGAATATGGATGAAGGTAGATAATTTTCCTTGCTGTCTTTATCTGCTGATTAGATTTTACGTTCATTCCTTCTGTCTGTGGCTTTCAGCTTTATCAGGTGGTGGTGGGGAGGTCTTACATTCCTCCTCCATGGCCCCTGCAGTAACTGATCCTCTGTGTCAGTAGTTCTCAGTCACTGGTGATTTTACCTGCATAGGGAAAATTTAGCAATGTATGGGGACATTTTGGTTATTATATCATATTATAACTATGGGAAGGTGCCACTGGAATCTAGTGGGTGGAGGCCAGGGATGTTCCTAAATATCCTACAATGCATGGAACGGTTTCAATAAACAGTTGTCTGACTCCAATGTGATTAGTGATTAGTGAATCACTACTTGGAAGCTGAGAAACTATGGTCTAGGTCAAATAGGACTGGTAGATGCCACAAGGCAGCCAATAGCTCAGCTTACTTCCCCCAGATTCTTACTTCTGCTTTTTTCCATCCTTGAAGATTTTCTTACTTTCTGGAAATTTCATTCATAAACTTATAAGGACTTCAAAATTATTTTAATAACTTAAAATATTTAGTATTTATATTATCTCATCTGTTACTTTGCTTGCCCTGGTTCTCACTTCTTTCTTTAATAGCTGCAGAATGCTTCGTCGTCTGCTCACACTATACTTTCATTAGTCTTCAGTTATGGCTCTTCGGGTAGTATTTGATCATTTGCTATTATGAGCCATGCTCTGATGAATGTCACTCTGATGAAGTATGAGAACATAATGCAGAATACACACCTAAGACTATAAAAATATACATTTTAAATTTTGATAAATACCCTTGTATTCCCCACATCGAACTGATCAGCGTATCTTCCCTCAGCCTTCCATGAGAGTAACTTTTCCTTAGACAGATCGAAATTCAAACTGATAGATTAAAGACTGGACCTCATGACATGCGAATATAAAAAAGAGTGACCCTTCACATTATCACCAGTCAAATTTAACAATTAACAGGTTTTTGA
Organism: Sturnira hondurensis; assembly: GCF_014824575.4. NCBI lineage: Eukaryota > Metazoa > Chordata > Mammalia > Chiroptera > Phyllostomidae > Sturnira > Sturnira hondurensis. Next base: position 4,364,038 of record NW_028098001.1, on the reverse strand, counting down.
CACATTTGTTTTGGTGACCTCCCTGCTCCTATTTTTTCTTTTTTCATTGCTGAACTATTTTAAAACAACCCAGACCTCATTTTATTTTATCTCTATACTTCAATGAACATCTCCAAGAAATGTAGACATTTTATTGTGAAGCCACAATGCCATAATCATACCTAATGAATATTTATTTCTTCATATTATCAAATAAAAAGTCTTAAAGAATATTTTCCAAATGTGAGAAAAAAATGTCTTTTTTTCATTGGTTTGTTTCAATCAGTATCTATACAAGATCCACCCATTATGTGTTGTTTTTTCCTATGTCTCCTAGCTCTCTTTCAAATTAATAGTGTTCTTTCCTTTTGACCCCTGACTTTGGCTTCTAGACACTGGGTCATTTGTCCTATGCAGAATCTCACATTCTGGATTTGTCTACTTGCTTCCTTGTGGGATCATTTGTTAATTTACCCCTGGAAGAGAAGAGTTAACCCCTGGCACTTGGGTAGGTCTGAGTCCCTACTGTTGGCACCACTCCAGAGGAGCTACAGCATGTTTGTGTGGTGGTCAGGCGGGTGGTCAGCGGACTCAGGTGGTCACAGTCTGTCTCCCTGTTTTAAAGTTCCCCATTCGCACATTATCAGCTGGCCTCATCTGAGTGATCACTGCTTGAATCACTTATTTTATGAGGGATTGCACAATGGTGATTTAAAAAAAATTCTCTCTTTCCATAAATTTTAGTTAAAATTCTTCAGTAAAGAATAACCTTCACACACCAATTATGGCTAAATATTTTCCTTGAATATTTCCTTTTACTTCATAAAAGAAAGGCAATATGAATTATTTCCTTTAACTGCTTATTTTCAGAATAAGGATTTGGGGCCCTAGTTATTTCCAGTGGTGTTCTATTCATTTTATTTAAATTTTAGGATCTTTTTCTCTATTTTTTATACTGAGAAGGCTGTCAGTAAGAGGTCCTGCATTTTCATATTTTATGTGCTTCAATTGTTTACATTTATTACTCTCTTTTCAAACTCTCTTTTCAGACATGAAGGGCCAGATCCCCTTCATATTGTCTCCTGTGTTCTTGTGACATGACCATTTAGTTCCTGATAGTTTCATTGCTTTCTCACAGGTATAGCTCGAGTATTTTCAGCCTTAGACTTGGAATTATTTGTTGCAGTTTTTATTTTATATTTTTATGTTGAGAAGGCTATCACATTTTTATAGATTTAAGAGTCCTTTGTATTTTCTTTTTTTCTAAATAAATATTTGTGTTGTTGGTCTTTTTCTAATTGATTCATAGCAATTATTTTTATATACAAAATTAGCTTTGTCTGTGATATGAATTGCAAATATTAGCCACATTTGCTGTTTGTCATTTGACACTGTATTTTGTTTTTATACTGTATATTTCTGAATGTGGTGGAATTTATCAATACTTTTATAGCATTTGGTTTTAAATCTTGTTTAACAATTTTTTTCAACCTTGAATTATAAAAAATTATTTTCTAAAATATTTGGAGTTTCACTTTTTAATCTTTAATAACCGATAATCATCTGGAATTTATCTTTTCTTTTAAAGATTTTATTTATTTATCGTTAGGGGGGAAAGTAAGGAGAGAGGGAGAGAAACATCAATGTATGGTTGCCTCTCATGCATCTCTTGCCAGGAACTGGCCCGCAACCCAGGCACGTGACCTGATTGGAAATGGAACTGTGGTTGTTTGGTTCGCAGGCCCACGCTCAATCCACTGAGCTACACCAGCCAGGACTGGAGTTTATCTTTATTTAAGGCGTGAGTTAGGTATCCACTGTTTATACTCAATTCATCTTTTCCTCACTGATTTGAAATATCAAATTAATTATTGAAATCAGTTATGGAATATTTATTCTGATCCACTGATCTCTTCTTCTTCACCTGTAGCAGAAGTAGATTATTTTATAAAAACCACACCTTTTCATGGAAAAATACATTTTCTCTCCCATTGTGTTGTTTTTTAAACATTTTATTTAGTATTTTTATATACATACCCAGAATGAGATTGATTTGAAATATTTTAAATTCTTTTCTTCTACAGAGATTTTGGGAGTTTTCAGTACTTACCATGGCCCCATCTTTTCAGGAGCATGGGATCTGTCCGTTCCTCATTATTCCCCGTGAAGCTGTCTGGTCCCAGTCCCCAGGGGCTCTGTTGGGCTGTAGTAATGTTTTCTGTTTCTAGCAGATACTTTCTTGTTCCTTCGTGGTGAGTTTTCCTAATTTGTATTTTCCAGGAAATGATCTAGTGTATCTGGATCCTTAAATCTAGTTTATTGGATTCTTAAATTTATTTACAGCTAAGTGTGTTGATATTTTAAGGTTCTTTTCATTTCTTGTATTTTGTGTAAATATTTCCTATTTTGTACGTTCATATTTTTTCACTTTTTTCCTTGTCTAGATATTTAGTGATTATCAATTTCCTCTCTCTGTCTTCCTCTCTCTCATGTGTATGTGTGTCATTTTCTGAGTCACTTTGTCTTGGGTATTTCTCTTGTATATGGCATGTAATTGAGAATTGTTTTCCAGTCTGACCTGATGGTCTATTTTAATAAGTAAGTTTATATCATTTGTATTTTTATATGAACTATATAGGTTCTACCTTAGATGTATTGTCCTGTTTTATGTTCCGCTTTCTGAGTGATGACAGAACTCATTTTCAGTTTATGCTCATAATTTCGAATAGGCTTGCAGCTTTTTAGTTTATCAAAAAGTCTTGATAAAGTTTATTAAAACGTCTTGACTCCCCCACTCTAAAAGTCCTACTTCTCCCTTGCCTTCCCATTTCTGCTTGGCCAGCCTATATTGAAATTTCATTCTCTTCTCCAACCACAGTCCTCACTTTTTATTGTCGTTATTTCAAATGAGTTGGTTTAATTCCAGGTGGTACAGCATTCAGGAGAGAACAAGACTGAAGAACAGGATTCTGGGCTAGGTTTACTCTGAAATCATAGCAAAGGTCGAAATAGCAGAATAAGAACAAAAGAGATGAGCCACTGCCTGATTGCTGTTATTATTTTTTTTTGCAAACTTTTACTCTTAAAATATACAACAGGGTCAAAGATAGCATTTCATTTTAGCCATAGGTGGCAAGAAATGTTATGGCAGGGGATCCAGATGTAAAAACAGGCGTGGAATTAAGGATCACTATTACCCTACACACAAGGAACAGCTAGCTCGTTTTTTGCCAAATTCCACCTGTAGCCAGGAGGCCTTTCGTGGAGAGGGCTTTTGCTTTTAGCTCCTCAAGTTTCTCCCACTCTTCTTTTTGCTTCTGCTGGAATGCCTCATCTTCCTCGTTCATCTCCTTGGCCTGCTTCTTGGCTGCTGGCACCTCCCTCGCATTTGTTTTGATCTTAGCCTTGCTCTTCAATTAAGTCAATGCTCATAGTCAGGGCCAGATGTTTTGACAGTTCTTCCATTCATTACTTTGTTGGCTGAAATTTATTTTCTGTTTCATTCTATATTCAAAAGCATCTTTGTAAATACTAGCGTGTTTTCATTTTCCTTGAAAAACTTTTTGCCCAGGTCAAGCAAAGCACTGTCTAGTCTTATAAATCCAACCTTCTTTTTTTGAACACTTTGCAGAAATTACCCACTCCCTTTTAATATAATTAGGAAGAAATCTAGTACAAGTTAGAATTTTTTTTACCTTTTATACATGACTTGAGGTTTAAAAATTTTATTACCTTTATGGGGGTGACATTGGTTAGTAACATTATATGGGTTTCAAGTGTAAAATTCTATAGTACATCATCTTCATGTTGTATTGTGACCTGCCTAAGTCAAGTCCCCTTGCATCACCAGGCATTGGACTCCATTTCCCCTTTACTACTCTACCTACCCCCCTTTCTTTCTGGTAACCACCATACAGTTGTCTGTGTCTGTGAGTTTTGGGTGTTTTTTTTCTATCTGACAAATAATTTTCTCATCTTTAAAATCCAGTAACTTTATTAAGATGGGCCACTGAGTTGATTGTTCTAAAGCAGCTTTTCTTTTTTTCTGGGATGCAGTGTGCTTTTACGTTTTGTAGAGCATGATCCTTCTTTTTTTACGGAGAGTTTCTTGAATTGTATCCTTATATTTCTTCTGTTCCATTACTTGGTTTTCCTCTTCACCAATACCTATTGCTTGTGTCCTCTGCCTGCCTTCTGTAGCGATGATTTTCATTTCAGATCCCCTTTGACACTTTTTATTTTCATTTCACTTTGTCCTCAGTCATGTTCTCTTACAATCCTTGCTCTGTTCCCACCAATTCTGAGTTTCCTTGTGTTTNTGAAATTTACTTTCTGTTTCATTCTATATTCAAAAGCATCTTTGTAAATACTAGCGTGTTTTCATTTTCCTTGAAAAACTTTTTGCCCAGGAATATACTTATAAATCAAACCTTCTTTTTTTGAACACTTTGCAGAAATTACCCACTCCCTTTTAATATAATTAGGAAGAAATCTAGTACAAGTTAGAATTTTTTTTTACCTTTTATACATGACTTGAGGTTTAAAAATTTTATTACCTTTATCGGGGTGACATTGGTTAGTAAAATTATATGGGTTTCAAGTGTAAAATTCTATAGTACATCATCTTCACGTTGTATTGTGACCTGCCTAAGTCAAGCCCCCTTGCATCACCAGGCATTGGACTCCATTTCCCCTTTACTACTCTACCCACCCCCCTTTCTTTCTGGTAACCACCACACCGTTGTCTGTGTCTGTGAGTTTTTTTTTTTCTATCTGGCAAATAATTTTCTCATCTTTAAAATCCAGTAACTTTATTAAGATGGGCCACTGAGTTGATTGTTCTAAAGCAGCTTTTCTTTTTTTCTGGGATGCAGTGTGCTTTTATGTTTTGTAGAGCATGATCCTTCTTTTTTCCGGAGAGTTTCTTGAATTGTATCCTTATATTTCTTCTGTTCCGTTACTTGGTTTTCCTCTTCACCAATACTTATTGCTTGTGTCCTCTGCCTGCCTTCTGTAGCGATGATTTTCATTTCAGATCCCCTTTGACACTTTTTATTTTCATTTCACTTTGTCCTCAGTCAGGTCCTCTTACCATCCTTGCTCTGTTCCCACCAATTCTGAGTTTCCTTGTGTTTCTTCTAGTCAGACACACTGAATTACAATTGTCCACACTGCTCCCTCACCCCAATATGGTTCAGCTTCTCTAGTATTAAAATTTCTATTCTGATTACTTATATTTTGTCTCTGGCCTCTTTTGAAAAGCAAATCAACTTACTCAATTTTGAAAATTCAGAGTGATATATTTTTTGCTTGGTTATTACTGTGTTTCTGTTTTAGTTTTGGGTTTTTTTGGTGAGCTTTGGTCTTTTATCTAAACATGCTTTTAATAAAAAATTTTATGTTTTGGGTTCAGATTAGATTATTTTAATTGATTTTTTCAATTAGCTTACATTCTGTATAATTTTATATTAGTTTCAGGTGTACAGTATAGTGGTTAGACATATATATATATATACATATATATACACACATATATGTATATATATGTATATGTATATATATATATAAACAGAGTGTTCCCCTGATATTCCAGTACCCACCTGGGATAATACCGAGTCATTAGAATATTACTGGCTTTACTCCATGTGCTGTACTTCACATCCTCATGACTATTTGCAACTACCAATTTGTACTTCTCAACCCCTTGACCTTTTGCTCCTGTCCTGCCAACCCTCCTCCTCTCTGGCAACTATCAGTGTGTTCTCTGTATCTATGAGTCTGTTTCTATTTCGGTGAGTGTTTTTCTCACCTATCATTTGTATCCTGAGTGCTCTTTGTGGTTACATTGTACAGGCCTTTTACTGGCTCCTTTTTAATTACTTGTTACTTTTGACTACAGTGAGTTTTTCCTTTACCGTGGGGAGCTCATGTTGGGAAGGGGCCAGGGCTAGCTGAAATTCTATGATTTGTGAAGGGGTGTGTGTGCGCCTTTGAAGAGGAGGCTAGGGGAGAGAGAAGGAGAGAGAAACGCTCTGGGTCCGTTTACATTTTAAAACCTTCCCTTTNCTGCCAACCCTCCTCCTCTCTGGCAACTATCAATGTGTTCTCTGTATCTATGAGTCTGTTTCTATTTCGGTGAGCATTTTTTCACCTATCATTTGTATCCTGAGTGTTCTTTGTGGTTACATTGTACAGGCCTTTTACTGGCTCCTTTTTAATTACTTGTTACTTTTGACTACAGTGAGTTTTTCCTTTACCGTGGGGAGCTCATGTTGGGAAGGGGCCAGGGCTAGCTGAAATTCTATGATTTGTGAAGGGGTGTGTGTGCGCCTTTGAAGAGGAGGCTAGGGGAGAGAGAAGGAGAGAGAAACGCTCTGGGTCCGTTTACATTTTAAAACCTTCCCTTTTCTCCACTGCTGGCTTGGGTCCCCCAGCCACAGCCCACAGGCTGAGGTAGCCCTGCTCTCTCCGCTTCAACAAGCGGCCTTGCCCAACAGGGTCAAGCAAAGCACTGTCTAGTCCCCCAGATCTATTCCATTGTTGCAACTAAGTTACTGCTTTTTGTTTGTTTGTTTTGTATGGTTTTAAATTTCAGGATGTGACACTCTCTTAGGAGATTTGTACCTGGCTAGTTTTTTTTCTGTTATCTGCAGCTGCTGACATCCTCTCTCAAGGTCTTCCCATCCCTTTTTTTGAACTTCAGTGCTCTCCTAGAGCCTCTTCCTCCTTTGTGGTCCAGAGTTTCAGGCAGCTCAGCCTCACTGGGAACAGCATTTGCATTCTCCTTCTCTTCCGTTTGTTGCTTTAGGAAGAGTTCCCAGAGAACAATAGAGAAAATATAATTGTATGCATTTATTTTAAAATCATATTCTTACTTAAAAACTTTCCTTATTTTCTCATTAATATTTTCCAGATATAAAGATATTTACTTTTGTTCTCCCTTAAGTAAGCATTGGGGATGCTTGATACTATTGTTCTCATAGCTTTTTCTTCTTTCTGCTACTTAATTATAGTTCCCTTGTCATTTCTCATGGTGACAAATTGAAAATTCTGTAGGTTTTTATTTTACTGTAGAAGCACTTTTAAGTGTATGGCATGTATTTAGTGTTCAAAAAATGTTAGCTTAATCTGAGTTTCATTAGAGTTTCTTGTTCGTATTCCTAAAAAGGAAAATAAACTAGAATATAATTTAAATTTTAAAATTACTTTCTAATTACAACCTATGTATTCTGAGATTTTTTACTGAGTTCTAATAATAGAAATATGATGGATGCTTCTTTGTATCTGAAATATTATGCATTGAGTGAGAGAGAATTTGAAGTACTAAAATGTACCTAAGGTGAAAAATACATCTAGAGTTCTATATAATAAATCATAAAAATTATTAACTTTGGAGTCTTTCGTTTAGTAAAAAAATATATTGAACTTGTACTAGCACGTGCTAAATCTTGAATCAGAATCATGTGGCCCTATTATTTCCCTAAAGACCAGATGCAGTTTAGATTGGATCCTTTTTCTGGTTCATGCTTTGGTATGAAGCAGTGGAAAATAAAACACACTGTAGGAAATGAATGAGGCTGAATTATATTGATTGCATTAGACACATAAAATCATAATTTTATAGTCATATTTCATTAGAGTTTTCTAATTGAAGTAACTTTTTAAAGACCAACTTTTCTGCTAGCTCCTACTCTTAGGTTTTCTTCACATCGTTCTCTGTATAAGTTTGCTCTCGAATAACTTTTTGTGTTTTTACTTGGATTTATCCTCCAGCGACACCTTAGATGTCAAATTTCTAGTGGGCTGGAAATATATCTATGTATTCCTTTACCTGATGTTGTGTTTAATAAATGTTTTGTGGTGGCGATAATCTGTGACCTTCTGTCCCTTTGTTCCACTTTTTCTCTCTTTTGACACCTGCGTGTTGTCTTTGCTAGACTTCTGTGCTGTTCACTTTTTGCTCTTCTGTTTAGGTCTGCTGGTGGCTATAGGATTTTTTCTAAAGCAATGGTTCTATTTTCAGGGGGAAAAAAGGTTAGCAATTCATTTGATGCATTTTCAAACAGCATCTCTTTGGCTGCCTGGAGTAATCTGGAGGAGTATGAAAGTTTCAGATCATTGAAATCTCTTAATTTGGACGGTTACCATGATCATATTATTCTGTGGACAAATCTGCTTTCCTCCTGGTGTCCTTTGTGAAGGCAGGAGCCTTGAGCTATCTGGGGCAGAGAGCTACTTCATTTATAATTTAAGTCCTGGAAACTGCTGTTCACATCCTTGGTACCGTACGAATAAAAAATCAAGATTGCCACTAGACAGCACAAATAATCCACTGTTATCAACCGTGAAACTCTGAAGGGGTGAGGAGGAGGCTGAGAAGTAAAATCTAATAAAAAATTATGTGTAAACTGTTCCATGAAAGTCATTTTTTATTACAAAAGCAATAGCACCTTTTCATCAACTTTGTACAGCAATTTTAATAAACTTTAGTGAATGTTAGTAAATCACGTTGACCCTTAAGGGGCGTGGATGGCTAGAAATAAACGCGTACACACTGACCGTGTTTCTTCTCTTCAGCTCTGTTATGCAAACAATTATAGACCAGATCGGCCCAGGGCACCACTGATATTGTTTGGGAACCAATTTGTTACTAAGACCCTTGACCCTGTTTTAATGTGTGCATTCAAAAGAGCACTGCGTGTGGGGTCGCTGGCGGCAGTGACCCCAAATCGGGCAGTTGGCTTTTTCCAACAGCAGGGGATTGGAAAGGCTGTTAGAAACTCACTTAATGCAGCTGAAAGTTAATGCATCATTTAAAAAATTTTAATTTAACCAGAATGCTTTTATTCATCCCGTGAATGTAAATCGTCAGATGTGGCATGAAACTGCAAGGAAGAGCTAAATGTGGACCTAGTGAATTCATTTTTTTTTTTGAAATTTAGAGTGACCCCAACTCACTTCCCAATTGCCTTCTACTCCGATGTTTTTTTTAACAATGTGTCTTTTGTTAGATTTCAAGTACCGTTGATGGCTTTTTCTAAGTATTACTTACTTCATTCAAAAGTTTGAACTTTTTATTTCGAAACACATCATTTTAAATGGAAATGGAACATTTTGGAACTAGCTGGAGGTAATAAAAATAGGCAAATTCATATGGTAGTTCATTTGAGTTATGGATACTCTGCTCAAGAAGCAGGAAATGACCTGAAAGGTGAATGCAAAGAAAAAAATGAATCATAGGAAAAAAATTTAATCTAATGTGCTTTAAAACCAATTATATTTTTTAATACCCTCTATCCTCAGTGGGACCTCAAGAGGCGTCCACATATTGCTAGAGCTGTCATTAGGATTTCCGGAATGACTTTAAATCTTTCTGTGGCAAATATTTCCAATCATTTGTAAATTTAATTACCAAGTTAGCAAGCACCCAGATTTGATTAACATGTTTGCAAACATGATTATGCACCAGAAACAGCATCTACACTTCCTCCCTCTGATATCCCTTTAATCTCTTCACACTGCAAGGCTTGTCTGGGCTCAAATTAAGAATCTCTATTGGAAGCCACAGATGTAATATCTGTATATTACAGAAAGAGAAAAGGCGAGGTTTGTTCTCAATTCCCCTTGCTGTTATTTTCTACCTTTGTAAATTATTGAAGGCAACACATTCTCTCAACTTATATTTTATGTAAGTCTCAAATGGTGTCATAAATAGTGTATGCACAGACGTATACTCCTGTATTAGTCAAAAAAATGATGCTGGCAACTAAAATTCACTTTAATGAATTTCTAAAGCTCCCTGTTAATTCTATTTCAAGGTAGCTTTGCATTTTAACAAAATTTGAAAGTACAAGTTGTAATAGCTAATACCTGAATTAATATAAGTAAATCAGAAAGCTCAGCAATGCTCTTTCTTTATGATTCATTCATACAAAGGCAGTATCATCTATACTTTATGTATTTTCCTGTATACCATTTCTGGCACATTCATGTTCATTAATTTAAGGTACTGGGTTTGTAATCCACTAATTTATTATTGTATGATAGCTATTAACCATATAGTCCTTAATCAATTTTATTACTTACATGGTTTTCTAAAGAGATATATACCCCAGAACATTGTGTCACATATCTTAACCAATTTTACTTAGTGAAAGATTTTTTTAGTCCCAAACAGATATAATTTTCTTTCTAAATAGTTCCCTGGAGAACCCACCTAGAACTAACCTGCTACTTGGGGTGGCTGATGGGTCTCCATGAGTCATCTTGGAGATGGAAGATTCAAGACACAGATACTTACCAGCAGTGGTCTCGCTATTAAGAGAATAACATAGATAAAAAAGAAGCTCCATGGGAGCTTCCTTCTGTTACTGGTTTTTAAGAGTTTTAAAAGGAAGTTAAAGAAGAGGTAGATACTTTAATTCCTCCCCTCTCCCCAAACTTTTGTAATCCATGATGCTAAGAGCAAGGAGGAGCAGGTGAGATCAGGAACTATCCACGTCGTGTGTCTGGAGGGGAGGGAGTTTGGGACAGTGCAGACAACCTGTTGGTGTATTGCGTGGGGTTAGGTATGACGTGGTGTGTTGCTGAGAATGCAGGAAACTCGGGTCTCCACCTGTCTCTCCCGGGAACCTGAACAAAGTAATCTGGATCTCCCCTCTCACACTGAAAGTACAAGACGTGTGTGTCTCCACTGAACCAGCTCACTCTTCAATTTCATTCCACTCATGTTGATGAACAAATGTTTGTTCATGGATAAATTTAGGAAGATACCAGCAAAATGAAACAAGACAAAACAAACCGATAGCTTTAGTGGAACAAGGGTCCTTAGGAAAATCACAGTAAAAGGCAGAACCTCAAGCACTTTACAGAGAATCTCTGCACAGAAAGCTGCCACTGGGTGTCACCTTCCCTGAAAGATCATCTCAGCTTGTCTTGCTGAATGACGGCTCTGCCCACACCCTGCACCCCCTACAAAAAAACAAAAAAAACCAAAAAAAAAAAACCCCAATGGTTGAATGTGAGGAATGACAAAAGCCAGAAATCAGGATTTCCAGCAGGATTTTACTTAGAGAGAGATGTAAAAGGGGTCTTGCTGGCCAACATTTCCTGTACCCAGAAAAACTTTTGCTCCTTTTACTGGATTTGCCCATGGGTACTCCCTCCTGGATCCACTGCCCTCCTTGATTTCATTGGTCACAGCAAGTAAGCCTTTTCCTATTTTGCTGTATTGCCAGAGCCTAGCTTGAGTGTAAAGATTTTATTTATTTATTTATTTATTTATTTATTTAATGCTTTAGAGAGAAGGGGAGGAAGAAAGAGAAACATCAATCGCTTACCTCTCATACAGACCCCAACTGGGGACCGAACCCACAACCCAGGCACGTGCCCTGACTGGAAATTGAACTGGCAACTTTTTGCTTTGTGGGATAACAACCAACCAACTGAGCCACACCAGTCATGGCCCAGCTTGAGTTAGCATCTTAGATTCTTGCTTTTCTTGAAGGCACATTCAGTTTCATCCTTTGAAATTCTGGTTTTCTGGGACTTTTTACTGTCGGGTGGTCTCAAACTGCCAGACAGATGCCTTATATAAGAATGCAGAGTACCACAAGGTACATGAAGCAATTCTACTTCTAAGAGTCTCCTAGAAAGTGTGGCAACCCACAGGCAGTTAGCCTCAGGTGGAAGCTAAACTCAAGAGAATATCAAACTCCTCATCTGCAAAATGGGGCTAACGATTCAATCTAGCTCATAGAGCTGTTGTAGTGTTAATACACTTGTACGTCTGAAGTGAGGCATGGAATGCTGAGGCAATGCAGCCTTCACGTGGGTGAGGAAACCCTCCAGGTCCTTAGGCTGCATGGCCTCACCCTCATCGCCCCACCCACAGACTGCTGCCCAGACGAGAACAGCAACCAGACAGATGAGGGGCACTGCTGGTGAAATGATCCAATCTTTCATCTCGCTGCAAGGCGAATGGCAGGTAAAATCTCACTATGACTCTCCAGCTAGGATAGCATCGTTTGCCGCTTCTACCTCTCGTACGTCCTCTGGCTCATGGATATTCTAACATCATCAGTACCTGGGAAGTTTGGGGCCATCCAGATCGACTCTTAGGCCACCCTCTGGGTTTCTGGGAATTATACAAAGATTATTTGTACAAGTCCTAGGAGAGACGCATGAATACAAATTATTTTTGGCTCTCCTCTGATCAGCCTTGGCCTATCATTTAAGCCACCCAGTTTATGGTATTTTGTATCCCACCTTTCTATCACTAGAAACGTAAGGATTGCTTCTCAGAAGTATTTGAGGTTACAGATAGGTGGGCTCCATGGCTTTCTGATTCTCGCTGGCCTGCCTGGTGCTTTTGCTCTGATTACTTCCAGTGCGATGAACTCCATCCAGTGTATCTTATCTCTTCTCTGCTGGCCTAGATCACTCTGTTCCGGACACAGAGATACTTATCCCTCTCAACTCCTAGCCACACTGGGGCCAGCATCAATACAGGGCCCTCTGGTCTAAAAAAAATGTTTCAGGAACTAAATCCTGTTTCAGAATGAGTTAGAATTATCTGTCAACCACATAAAGAAATCAAAGGAAGTGAGACCTAAAGGGTGGCCTCGAGAGAAGCAATAATGCCCTGTGTACATGTATCTTTCTCACCTTTTCAGATTTGTTACCTAGGTGAATAGTGTATAAATCAGAATATTCTAATTCATGCTAAAGAGTAACAAATAACCCTACATTTCAGTTACTTACATCAGCAAAAGTTGATTTCCTGCTGGTGGTGCACATCCATTGTGGGTCGGCTGCCACTGCCCGAAACTCTGCTGGCCTTTTGGCAGAGAGTGAAGATGGAGGACAGTGAACCGCAGCCATGACGTTAAAGCATCTACTTAAACATGATGCATGTTACTTTTGTTCCTGCTTCTCTCGCCAGAGCACGTCACAAGGCCAAGTCTGACATCAAATCGGTGAGAATGTATCATCCTTCCCTAGGGAGAGGCAGCTAATATTTTCAAAATTGACATCAGTTTATTAGCTTATTTTTTTGCTTTACGTTTTTCTCTTAAAAGCAGACTTTAATTTGGTACCCTACTTTTATGTACTATTCCCTAAAAGACAAATTTTAATGCATTGCAACCCTGGCTCTGGAACAAATAATCTGTATTATTCTGCTCTGGTAGTCATACGAAATACCATAAACTGGGTGGCTTAAATGACAGAAGTTAATTTTCTCATAGTTCTGAAGGCTGGAAGTTCAAGATCAGAGTCCACTTTCTGGTGAAAGCTTTGTTCTTGGATCATAGATGTCTGCCTTCCTGCTATGCACTCACATGACTTCATTGTGTGAGCTGAGAGAGAGAGAGAGAGAGAAAGAGAGAGAGAGAGTAAGTGCTCTTGCATCTCTTCTTACAAGGACACTAATTCCATCTAACCCTAATTACCTCTCAGAGACCTTGCCTAACCTTCGTTACCTCTGAAAAACCCCACCTCAAAATACCCCACTTTAGAGAGTAGGGCCTCAGCATGTGGATTTGTGAGAGACACAAATATTGTCTATAACATATCACTCCCACCTCCTGCGTTCCATTTGGCTTCAGAAGCTGCAACTATCAATGTTTTATTTCTTTTCTGGACAGGCAAGAGCCTTTGGGATACTCTGTATTCACTGTTTGGCTTCCCATGTTCCCAGGGCATGGCTGAATGTATAGGTAACTCTCCATCCCCAGTGCGGTGCTGGCTGTTTCTTCTTTATGAAGAAGCACAGTAGTTCACTTCTTCCCTAGAGCTGAGCCTCTCACATTGGTATACTTCAATGATAGCATTGAATAAGTATATTTTCTAATTCAGCCCAGAGAATTTCCTATTCCTCAGCCCCCTTTCACGTTCCCTGTAATCATCACTCATTGCTTTCCCTGGTTCTTTCTTTTGTCCCCACGTCACAGAGCCCTTGTTAATTTCATCAAGTGGGATTAACTCAATTATTTTTGTGGATGGCTGCCATATTTCTCTTCTATTTCTTACTGACTCTGTTATCTCCATTCATTCTTTTCCTTTTAGGTCCAGACAAGTAAAGTCATTTGCAGCTCTCCTGCTGGTCTTCTGTTATTCTTTTCTTACTACACATTGCAATTATTTCCTTCCTCTGCTTGGAGCCCATCAGAGGCATCCCAATGCCCTTGGGATAAAATTCAGAATTCTCATCATAGCTCACAAGGTCCTGCAGGATCTGGCTCCTGCTTTCCTCTCTGACTGCACCTCACACTATTCCTACCTTTGTAAACTTCACTTGAGCTACATAGACCCCCTTTCTGTGCATCGGACAAGTCAAGATTTCATGCTCCTCGTCCTCTGTCCTTACTGTTCTAAGGTCCCCTAGATCTTCAGGTGGCTGGATGATTTTGTCTTCTTCACAGTGAAGCCTTCCCTGGTCTTCCTAACTAAGAAAGGCCTCTTGCAGTTATAGGTTTTCCCATCTCCCAGATCACATTCTCCATAACAATAATGATCACATATAATTTCTTTATTGGTTTGTCTCCCTTGTCAAACTATGCTGTTAGGGCAGGAGTTTTGTCTTCAATGTTGCTGTGTCCTAATACTTCCTGTGGTGCCTGATACTGTGGTGTTATCTAGGTGAATCATTAAATCATTATTAGCACTATTTCATTTCACAAAATCAAAACTTGTTTTTTTAGGACCTTAATCTGGAAGACTTAGTTTGACTCTCTGGGATTTTACACAACACATTTAATCTGCCTTTCACTTGACAAGTTATGAAATATTTGAGGATTTTTTGGGGGATCTCTGTGTGTCTCCTTGACCATTGGCTTAACATCTTCAGGTCTGTCAACTATTATTTAGATAAAATATATTTATGAACTTTCAACACTCTGTTCACTCCATCTTAGATTTAGCACTTTCAAGAATTTCTCCTTTGGCATTTGGTTCATCACTGCAGCCAGATCGCCCATTTTATCATTCTCCGAAGAACAAAAGAACAACAGTATAGATGTTGAGAACTGGTTTCAATGTAATGGGATCGGGTTGTCCCAGATACATTCATGGGCTCCTTCCTAGAAATGGCCAGCCACGTCCCTCCTTTACTATAGGCTTATCCACCCCTTTCCGTGGGCCAAGAGAGTACAGTGCAAGATGCGACAGGAAGAGGAATGCCCTTCTCCCTGCTCTAGGAATGTCGCCTCTTATCATCCTGTTTTGGTCTTCTCTCAGTGGAGGGATAAATTTTCAACCTCTTGTTCAGCACTATGACATTATTTAGTCTGCAGGTATTTATTAGTGGATAGTCTTTGTATCCTAAAAAGCATGCACTCAGATTTTATTTTCTTTCTTGAACTCTTTCCTTCTATCCAGGTAGACTCTTCTGCTGCGACTTTCAGGCCTGTTACTTCTCTCCTCTCTCTGGCTGCATATGGCCATGCTAGTTGATTCAGATACATTCTTGGGACCCAGGGAAGTTTCATTTTATGGGGTGGAGGGGTAGATGATCCTTAGTGGATCCAATTCTCCTTATCCGTCTCTTGACCTCTTCATCTGAGTGGAGGACACTTCCATGGCCATTAGTAAACCCCTCAAACAAAGTAGCTCATTTGCTGGATGTGCTGAAATCTTTTTTCTTGTTAATCCCTGGTATTTTATCCAACATACTAACTAATATTCTAGTTACATGTAATTCTCAAATTTTATCAGCTGCATATCAATCTCCTGAGCAAAATTTGTTCGACAGAATAGAATTGAGTACAGAACTTCTATTATGACATTAGACTCACCCAGTGTACCAACATTCCTAACATGTATTTCTATGTCAAAAGCTTTGCTAATTCATATTTGCTATGTGGAGAGCATTGCTCATGTCTATTTACCTTCAGCTGAGACCAAAGTCTCTGTGTTGAATGAACTTTTCACTGTGAACCTATTCATGTCAGTATTGATTCACCTTCTTACAAATCCATAATATGTAGATTGCATTAAATACACTATGCAACAATTTCTTAGCTATTTAGAATCAATTGGAGAGAATTTAAGTACATCCACAAAGTCCTTTCTGATAATGAGAGCTATATCATCTTCTGTGGACTGTTAAGCTAAAAAATTCTGAGCAAATGTGAAGTTGAAGCCCTTAATGCCTGTTCACTATTTGATGAGTAGTTAATTTGGTTTCTCCTATGGTTCTTCGTCCTGTGTTTTATTATTGATGAAATGATGTTGTCAGTTGTCTCAGATCTGTTTTGGATAGAAGAAGGGATAAATAAATAATGTGTATATGTGCATGTGAGTATATCTAATTAAATAGCAATTAGCTTCTATACTGCTAATTTTGGAAACTGAATAGCAAAACGGTTCTGTTGATTTATAATCTAAAATTCTGAATGCACTGTCTTTCTAGGGTATATGGCTGAAACAAACTGCTTTATTACTGCATTTTTAGAGAAAATTTCAGTTTTGTGAAAAAAATTAGAAAAAATAGATACAGAAAATACTTTACACTGTGCCAATATATTGACTATCTAATCATCAGTCTCTGTAATCTTTATCTGTACTAAAAAATTGTTAATAAGTCACATTTCTCACTCGAATTTACTTTTATCTGTCACCTAATCTCATTCTTGAAGTAGAGATGATTGGAATAGGGAGGAAAAGGTAGAGTGGTAATTAGTTCAAATTCTATTATCAGTTTATTGAGACTTAAGGAATGATGAATTATATTATCTTTTTTCTTAATTCTTTGATAAACAACCAATAAACATTTAGGAGTACCTATTATGTGCTAGGCATGGTTTTAGGTAGTGAAGATAAGTAAGTGAGTAAGACAGAGCAGACCAAATTTAGCTCTGATTCCCCCTTATCCAAAGAAATAAAATACTTCTTACATCAGCTGATATCTCACTGGTATTTAAAATGACTCTGGTCCCCAATACCACATATGCAGAGGTTAGACAATGCTACAAGTTTCCAGAAATTCCCCAATGAACCTAAGTTTTCATTGTTACCTCTACTCTATTTCTATTTGTGTTTTGATGTTTCTTTTTAGACTGGTTGTGAAATTCAGCCCCTTCCACAGTTTCCACATTTCTGCCAATCATTCTCCTCATATTCAATGCACGCACACACACACACAAATATTTCTGATAGTGAATATTTCTGAACTGTTCTTTGTGGGGGACTAGGTGGGAGTTATATTGTGGCAGTATAAACAACCTCAAATTCAACAGTATTCCTGTTGTCTACTTCAAAACTTGGTGGCTGAAAACAAGATTTATTACCATTTCTCCCAGCTCTGTGGGTTGACTGAGATCAGTTGGTAGGTTCTTGCTTGCTGGTTTTCATATGATTGCAATTAGATGTCAGCTAAGGTGCGATTATCTGGAGTCTCAAGTAGCCTGGATATTTAGGGTGATTCACTTACATGGCAAGCTGTTGATGCCAGCCAAGCTGTTGTTGGCTAGTTCAGCTGGGGCTCTTATCTGGCGCATCTGTCTATGAGTGGCTCTCATGTGGCTTGGACTTTTCACAACATAGTGGGTAGGTTCTTAGAAGGAATCTTCTAAGAGAGAGCACTTCAAGAGAACCAGGTTGCATCTGCCAATCCTCCTGAAAATCTAAGTCTACGACTGGTGTTGCTGCACTTTTGCCACAGTCTGTCTATCAAAGCACTGCAGGCCCTCCCAGAATCGAGACTGTGGAGGAATAAACTCTCCATCTCAATGATAAGAAAGGATGACATATGCATATAAGGAGAGAAGGACCATTACAGTAATTAAATGGTCCTTTGGCTACTGTATTGGTGTTCTATTCCTATTGTAACAAATTACCACAAACCTTAGCAAGTAAATACAATGTTGTATTTTTCAGTTCTGGAATCCAGAAGTCTGAACGGGGCTAAAAGCAAAGTGCTGGTGCAAGGCTGCATTCTTTTCTGGATGCTCTAGGTAAGAATCTGTTTTCCTGTCTTTTTTTGCATCTGGAGGCTGCCTATACATGTTCCTTGGCCCATGGCCCACTTCAGTCTTCCAAGCCAATAATGGCCAATCAAGTCTTTGTCAAATGGCATCACTCTAACAGTGACTCCACTGTCTCCCTGTCTCTTATTTAAGGGCCCTTATTATAATATTGGGCTTACCTGGATAATCGGGGATCATATCTTCATCTCAAGGTCATCTTAATTCCATTTGCAACCTTAATTTTCTTTTGTTATATAATCTGACATATTCCTAGGATTAGGGCTTGGATATCTTTTTTAGAGTGGAAGTGGGGTGTTTTTATTCCTGTCATAGGCACTCTCCTAATACTCATTACCAATATCATGTCATCATACTAATATCATATTTTACAATTGGTATGTCTCACAATCAATGTTTTTTTATAATTTAATTGTCAATTTTTTTCTTTGATGGGGTAAATAAAGTAGTATATCTTAAATCAGGGGTATCTTAGATTTAGTAAAATATGGTGATAAACCTTTGGAGTCATAAAATGTATTGACTATTCATTTCTATAAACTATGTTTTTCTTCTGTGAGTTTTCTAATGAATTTTAATTGGTGGCTATCCCTTTGCTTTGACTTAAAATTTAACCAAGGGTGCTTAGGCTCATCATTCTTCTATCAGATCATACTGACTTCTATTCTTTTCCCCATGACCTCCTTCACTCCTGCATCAGCTGGTGAATTCTCCCTTGCCACAGTGGCTGAAACCTCAAAGTTTTGATTGATTTTTCACACTTTTTTCCCCAATACCCCACATCTAATTCCTCGGGCAATCTTGTTTGCTTTATCTTCTAAATATATAGAGAGTCCAACGACTTATAACTATTTCCACAGCTAGTATCCTGGACCGAGCCACCATTCTCTCACTCTTGATTTCTGCTATAATGTCCTAATTTACCTCCCTTTCCTTATACGACAGGCTGGCTGCTATCCCAGGGCCTCTGCACTCGCGGTTCTCTCTGCCTTGGAGCAGGGTCCTCCCTGTCTCCACATGTGTACCTCCCTCACACTCTCCAAATGTTACGTCAACTGTCGTCTTCTCAATGAGTTCTAACCTCACCAGTCTATTTAAATCTCCACCCTCAAACATCCTATTTCTTTACCCTGTTCTATTTGTTTCTATAGTATTTACCTTCTAACATACTATAAATATTATCATTTTTGTGTTTATTGATAATTTATTGCCCTTTACTAGAAAGTAAGTTTGATCAGGACACAGGTTATGTCTGCTTTGTCTAATAGATATATTAAGAACATGGCGGGCAATGCTTAGCACATTTTGGGAAGTCAATATATATCTGTTGAATAAATTGAGTATTAAAAAATTATCGAAACTAAAATCTCTATTCCTTTCAACCAATATTTGGTTAAAAAATTTACCCTTAAAATAATCTCCATATTCTTTAGGTGCTAGAATTTTTTCTACCCAGAGAGTTAGTAACTTCATTTACCCAATATTTCATTTTATCAAAATAAAATGAAATTTTTAGAACTGTTGGAAATATATCCAACAAAACCTGAAACACTAATTCAAAAGAGTACATATACCCCTATGTTCATTGAAGCATTGCTTACAATAGCTAAGATTTGGAAGCAGCCCAAGTGCCCATCCATATTAAAAAGCTGTGGTACATTTACACAATGGAATCTCACTTGGCCATAGAAAAGAAGGACATCTTGTCTTTTGTGACAGCATGGATGGACCTGGAGAATATTATGCTAAATGAAATAAGCCATTCAGAGAATAAAATATACTACCAAGCAAAATAGAAACAGACTCATAGATTCAGAGAACAAACTGACTGCTGTCATAGGGGAAGGAGTTGGGGACTGAGTAAAAAAGGTGAAGGGATTAAGCAAAGAAAAAATAGTAGACAGACAACAGCATGGTGATTACAAGAGGGAAAGGGGGTGGGTGGAGGTAGAATAGGGTAAGGGGAAGATAAGTGGTGATGGAAGGAGACTTGGCTTGGGGTAGTGAACACACAAACACTATGCACACTATGGAATTGTACTGTACACTTGGAACCTATATAATTTTGCTAACTAATGTTACCCCAATAAATTCAATAAAAATACATAAATAAATAAACACATGTTCCAAAATGACAAGGCAACACATTTTAAAGAAAAGTCCAATGATAACATGCACTTAATCACATGAAAATTTTGTTCAATATTAACTGGGATTCTTAAAAATAAGAGTATTTTATCTATTACTATCATGGTTTAAAGTATTTTCAATAACTTTTAATACTTCTTATACTACTGTAATCTTTTTAATAATACATTTTTAAAATTCTAACACACTTGCAATTTATTCATCCATAGTGCTATCAGAGTTCCCTCTCTAGAACACAAGCTCTGTGAGAGCAAAGAACTTTTTCTGTTTCACTCATTGATGCTTTCCCATATAACTACATCCTGCAACATGAAAAAGTAAAGGAATAAATTAAGTGTTTAGGCAGTGTTTCTGCATGTTCTTTTATTAATTAGAAATTTCATAATATAAGATTTTCCCCCTAACTATGCCTGAAAGTGGGGCAATTTAACTCACTTACTTATATTTCAAATAAATTCATCCACCCAAAAGTAACAGAGCTAATCCTTTTGGTACTTATATTTGAGAATATTACAATTTTTGGACAATAGATTTACCACTAAGTTTTTCAATAGATAAAGTAAAATGGGAAATCTGTTGTATTACATCGTTATTTATTTCCCTGACAACAAGAAGAATAAAGCTTCCATCTACAGAGTCAAACCTGCTCTTGCAACTGTTCTCATGTAGGAATTTATGGCTGCACTCCTTGTATAAAGTACACAGAGTCTTACAATGGATAATATCAAAAATTACCTTTTCCACCAAAGGCATAAATAAAATGGTCAAGAGGATAATTCTCACGTCAACAGAGGGCAGAGCATTTTATCTTAATTCAGAAAAGGTGTTTTTGTAAAAGTCTGATAAGACAGAGTCAGAGAATCTGCTTTTGACAGTCAAACAATAGAGAGCAAGGCAAGCTTTGTTGATTAAAATGAGGAGAGAGGCAAATTAGCATTGTATTATAGCAGTTTCAGAAGAAACTTCTATAGTTTAAAGCTTCTATAATTTAAAACTTCAAATTTTAAAACATAGATGACTTACACTTTAAAAATAATTTTATCATATTGAAAAAGCAGTACCTGCTCACTGTTCAATATCTGAAAAATAGAGTCACGTGCACACACAAATTATCTGAAGTCCTGCCGTTCAGAGAAAACTGATTTTGGTATACCCACTTTCATATCAACCCAAAACACAGAGAAACACACACAGACTAGCGTCCCTAGTCAGCTACATGTAAAGTGACATGATAGCTCTCCCTTAACTTTATGGTTTATCTTACATTTACATAAATATATGTGAAGCAATGTACTAGGTTTTGGAGATAGAACGATAAGAAGACTGACATGGTCTCTGTCCTCAGGGAATTCACAGTGCAGTGAAAGCGATGGACAGACACAGCTCTAAGACCTTATGTGACAGACTGTGTGACCGGGAAGTGCAGGAGGCTTTGGGATTGTGGAGGCAGGAAACTTGACCTTGTGTCTTGAAATAGGAAAGGCTTTCTTTGAGGAAGCAAATATAACACGAGAGGCAGGGTGTGTGTTGGTCAAAAAATGGTGGAGATGTAGTTCCTGAAAGATGGAACTTTGTATCCAAAGTCCTAGAGGTGAGAGAGGGGGACACACATTCAGAGAAACACGAGGTGTTCCATGGGGCAGGAGCTGGCCTCTGCGGGAAAGCTCTCCCCCCAGAATGGCTTCCTGAAGGAGAGTTAGACAGGGGCCGGGTTAGCAAGGGGTGTAAAGCTCCGTGAAAGAGTTTGAGCTTATGCTGACAGCAGTGGGAAATGAGTAAAGAATTCAGAGTTTATTGGTTTTGAAATAGGCTTTGTTCAAAGCCTTTTTTGAACAAGCAATTCTTGGTTGAAATCAAGGAGAAAATCACACAGAAAACAGGAGTTCCAGCCAAGATGGAGGCGTAGGTAGAAACCCTTAGCTTCCTTGTGTAACCAAAAGGAAGATAACAACCAATCTCAAATCAATAAACAACCAAAAGTGCCAGCAAATCAAATTGCATGGAACTCCAACAACCAAGGAATTAAAGAAAAAATCAACTAGAACAACCAGACTGGTAAGAACCTGCAGTGAGGCCATTTGGATGGGGCTCGCTGAGGAGAACCATGGCACCATTCAGGCCCATGCACCCCTCGGATTAGCTTTCCTGACCGTACCTTCCTGGCCAAACTTCTGGTCAGTAATGACTACGCTGTTTCCCAGCTCCTCACCTTCTTCTTAGGCCCTGGCCTTATGAAAATCTGGCATTTGCACTCACTTGACCTCTGAAATGTCCCTCTCCACAGTCCTCAATGACATCTCTACCTTTAACCTGGAGGGTTTCGTATCTGTGCAGCAGTCAATAATGCTTGGCATTTTCACTGACCCCTTCTTCTTAAATAATCAATTCACTTGGCCTAACTGACACCACATTTTCTTTGGTTTTCTTATCCCTTTTTAGCCATTCCTTGTGAATTTTTTTTTGTAAGACAGTTTTTTCTTTTTCTGAACATGTTACATTGCAAGTGTTGCTCAGGGCTCTTTTCAAGGCCATTTCCTTCTCATTCCTCACGTTCTCCCCAAGCCACTGCACCCATCCCCATGGCCTCCCTTACCATCTTTCCCNCAGTCAATAATGCTTGGCATTTTCACTGACCCCTTCTTCTTAAATAATCAATTCACTTGGCCTAACTGACACCACATTTTCTTTGGTTTTCTTATCCATTTTTAGCCATTCCTTGTGAATTTTTTTTGTAAGACAGTTTTTTCTTTTTCTGAACATGTTACATTGCAAGTGTTGCTCAGGGCTCTTTTCAAGGCCATTTCCTTCTCATTCCTCATGTTCTCCCCAAGCCACTGCACCCATCCCCATGGCCTCCCTTACCATCTTTCCCCCCTAACTCCAACATCTGTACTGTAGCAAGCATTGTCCTCTCAGTTCCAGAATGTTTGACGTAGCTCTGATGGAAAAGTAGAGAGTGCTAGCCACAGAAATAGTGCATAATATCTGGACTGTGTTGAGTCCCCAGTTGAGATCAGTGATTATTACTTAAAGTTGCCAACATTCTGTATAGTTTGGCAGACATCGGATTCTCTGAATTTTGCCAGGTGAATGGACAGAAAGGCAGTGGGAAAAGAAAATTGATGATAGAGTCAATAGCTTTTGGGAGGTGGTGGACTTACCTGGATAAGAAAGAGAAATCTGTAGGACCTCGATGTAAGTGGAGAGAGAAGACTGGCCTGTGTTTTGGGGATTCTGAAGAAAAGTTGATTTTCACTGATGCATAAGAATGCTGGGAGGTGCCAGGGTCCTGGTGAGAGAGTAGGATGTCTAATTATATTACTGAAGAAGTGGGAGAATCAGTGTCAACATTAAGGACAGAAAGTGGATGGTTTTGTACAAGTGAAAAAAATGTCTCTGGAAGGAGGTGACAGGGCACCGAGAAGCCTGGGTGTTGAACGCAGGCATCATGTGCGTTTATGTCTCACCTGTAGGATGTTGCTGGACCTGGAGGCGGAGCTGAGAACAGAGACCTGGATGGATGAAGACGGCCCACAGGCCCGGAGATGATATGATGAGTCTTGCTTTAGGTAGTACACAACCAGGAGAGTTTTCAGTTTACACGCTCTGCATCTTTTTCCTCCATTTTGTTGTGGTTGGTAAGGGGACAAAAGGAGTGCCATGTTGTCTGACCATCTTAGAAGCGTCATCATACAATTAAGCACTGCAGTTTCAAGGGTCCTCGCACAACAAACAGAAGAGTGTAAATAGCTTACTGGACACTATTTACAATGAGTATTTTAAAATATTGACAGCACAGTATCAGTCACCTATGTTCATACCTTCCTTGACTTGTGAAGTGACTATGAAATGATTTCTGTTTCAGATTTGAACCACTGGGGCTAGAAAGCGGAAATGTTGGGGAACATAAAAAGTTTTAGGCTATGCTGTGCCAAGCCACTGATACGTTTTTGAGAAATTTATTTAACAATGATGCCGTCAAAAATATATGTTTAACTTATGTTTTAATGTTTTTAAGCGGGGCAGAGAGTGAGTGAGGGACCTCTATTTAGAAGACTGCTGAGGGAGAAATTCAAGGTCGGTGTGTTTTTCCTGTTGATTACACGTCCCTGGCACGGTGGCAAGGAGCCAAGCGCCCCTCGCCTTCCAGCCACTGGAATCTTCTGCCTGTGAGGGAGAGCAGTGTGCCCCGGAGGCAGGGCAGCATGTCCAGCAGGTGGTAATACTTGGCATCCCATTACGATTTTAGGAAAATCGGATACAGTAAGGCAACCACATTTATGACCACAAGTACTGGAAGGTGTTACGATGTCTCCTTCTCCTCATAATGGTTTTATGTGAGCTGTAAAGTCGTCCTGTGTATCCATTCACCTAACACTGCCAGGAGAGAGAAAAGGATTGAAATAAATATCATCTTATTATCAAACCGAAATTGTCCCCCCTGATTTTATCTCAGTGCCTGCCTCGTGCCTTGTTCTAGCATAATGAATTTCTTAACCTAGAGTCTCGGTGAAATCCTCCATAATTTATTTCTATCACAGAAATTGCCATTAAAATCCACTGACAAGGCACGGCCCATGGTGGTGTGGAATAAGCTGCCCTGGTCTGTTTGTATAGGTAGAGGCACACTACTGCTCTCAGAGGCACACACAATGACTTTCTTCTTTGTGCCCACAAAAGCACATCTATCAGTTCCCTCGAGGAGTCAGAGGGGTGAAATATATGCAAGGCCTTTCACGTATAGAAGTTAGGAAATTGGGCTTGATGACATAGTGATTTCTATTCGTACGGCTGTTGATTGCATTTTGTACAAGTCTAATATTAACGTTTAAACACCTAAGAAAATGGTATAAAAAGAAGATCTTCACATATATATCTGCTAAGATGCCACAGCTAGAATACTATTTTTAGCATAATAAGCTTTAGTGGCTAAAGTGTCATGCACTGAAGATTAAGTACTGGAAGGAATTAATCAGGAGACAAGCACAGGGTTTTGAAGAAGAAATCTTAGGTTCTCATTAGTGGAGTCAATCAAGAATTTTCAAGGCACAGTTTTTAATCCCTGACATAGTCTTGGGGTTCCTGTCTTAAACTTCAGGGAATTCTTTTACATTTGTTATATTTACATCCTTTCTCAATTAAAAGTCTCAGTCCTTGAAGGATATGAAATTACAAAGCCTCTTTGAGGCTCTCAGCACCCATGGGATGTTTCTATATTTCAGCACTGTCTGTGTGCTTTGGTTTTGGCACACTCACCTCCGAATGTCAAGAGACCCCAGAGTAAGTCTTGTCGAGTTGGATAAGTACTTAGAAAAGACACAAAAGAAGGAATGAGAAGAAAACCAAGGAAGAAAAGAAAGCCAAAGAACAAACAACAATCAAGCTAGCGATTGTTCTTTCCTTGGGGATGTCAGGATAGAAACCTTGCAGGAAGAACTGAGGCAGAGAGAGCTGATGGATTTGGGTGGAGAAAAGAGCTTTCCATTGCTTTTCTCACGAGTCTAAAGTAATGTGTTTCTCCCTGACTCCCTCACTTTCACAATGAAGTACCCAGCAAGTTCTTGGGAGTTGCATTTGGATTTCAAAGCTGATTAACTTTTTTTTGCCCTGAGAAAGCAACGGGTAATTGTGAAGAAACTGCTGAATAAAGCTGCTGAAGTTCCTTTGTCTGCAGTGAGCAAACGTATGGCTCTTTCACGAACAAGTGCTTCCTTTCAGAAGTCATTGATGGAACTCAGAGTGTGAAACTACAACAGGAAGAAGAGAAATAAATGTTTTTGGCTTCAGGCAGGCAGCAGGCCAGAAGGAGAGCGGCGAGGGTGAAGCTGGGGCAGGGGCCCATCACCCGCTGCACAGGAGCTGAGGGAAGCCCTCAGCCTCATTTCTTTGGCTCCCCTGGGAGTTGGCAACGGTTCTCCTCCAGCCAAGCCACCCCAAGCGTCAGGAACCCATTTCCTCTGTGGTCAAAGAGGGAAACAGTGAGAAGAGAGAGTCAAGTGATCACCCCCAGGAAACGACATTGCCCCTAACCTATTCTTACTTCTTATCTCCCTTATCACCTCATTATCTTATAACCAGGTAAGTGTACTGACTGGTCTCCTTGTTCTGTCCCCATCCCTTATCAGTCTATTCTTCACCCTGCCCCAGACACCCAGGTAAATCAATAGATTTCCCAGGTTAAAATCCTACAATAGCCTTTTTGGCCTGCGGGATGAAGGAATCTTCTCAGCGCAACAGAAAAGCCCCTACCTGTCTCCCTCCTGGTGGCTCCCCAGCTTCACGCCTCATTTCTAGCTCCACCCTCACTTCTTGCTTGATAACACTGAACACTTCAAACCCCGTTTCTCTTGTTCTTATAAAACCCCCTCACCTTCTCTGGGGTAACTTTTACATGTCCTTCAAACCAACTCTCCACCTTCTGGAAGCCTTTTCTAATCTCATCACCCCTTCTCCCAAATGAAGCCCCTCACTCTCGCTTCCACAGGAGTTCAGCTAGTATAACCAGATTACTGTTGGTTCATGAGTTTCCCCTCTGCAGGGAGGGCATCTGGAAGATAGGCAGGGGCCTTGGCTTTTCTTGTCTGAGCACCTCCTTGCCAGGCACAGAGCAGGAAACGTGGGCAATAGTAAATGAACACGGGCTCAGAGTCTTATTTCTGGTTCATGGCTGTAGCTATTATTTTCCAAGCCTCACATTTTTTGCAATTCTTCCTTTTAGGCAGATACTCTTGATTCCCCTGCTGAAAATTAATAGCTACTATTCCTAATGCCTTCAAGCCAAGTTTGCTCTGTACTATAATTTCTCAACATTTCACACCAATTCCCCCTTATTCTAAAATTCATAGCAATGTGCCTTTAAGTTTTCTTCTGTCTATAGTAAAGCAGCTATAATAAACTGTCAGAAAAATGATGCGAAATGTAGGAAAAAGCAAAAGAGAACACTGGGTGTTCTTTCGCAACAGAGCTGAGCTTGACTTTGTTGGGCTATTTTTAAAGTGTGTATCAGCAGAAGTTAACTTGTAGATTTTTTGTCTGGTAGAGATGTGAATGTTTTTGCTGGGATGAAACAGATAACCCTCAAAGTTTTGGGTTTTGATCAAGTTAGACATTAACCAGCTTTGTGTTTAACTCAGCAATCGGTCAAGTCACCTATGTAGACCTAGTTTCTTGAATGATCTTTGGGCAGGTTTAACATCTTACTAGTTACTTCATTAATTAATAAGTTTTAGCAAACCTTTGACATATGTTCATTTTATATTTACTTGAGGCTAGTGATTTTACTCTTTTGAAAATTATGCTTTAACCATACATATTAGAAAACCACTTGTTTTTGTGGGAATAAAAAATGTAAACCCGAGTCTGTTGCAACTGGCTGTGCCATGCTTGGCCACAGTGCAGAGCCCTGGTTTTCTGTCTCTACAGAACAGGGATGCTTGCTGCTAAGGACCAGGTGAGGATTAAATATCATGTGTGAGCTATAAAGTGAAATACAAATTGTACATTATTATTTGCTATAGAGTTACTCTGTTTCCTCTTAATGAGTTTTTGTGTATTTTTAGCACAGTGAGACTGGATCATAGCGACAATTCCAGGAAACCAAACAAAATTAGAAGAATCAAAATTAGAAGAACAATTGAACACATTCATTTTCAATCACTGCTTAATTTTCTCATTTTACCCTTTATAGGCCCAAGGGAACCACTGTCTCTTTTCATCATTATAAAAATATAGGAGCTATTTAAATAAAGTAATTAGGATGAATACACTTTTCCTGGTTGTTTGTTTTAGGTATAAATGCCTGTGAGATTGGGCTTGATGTTTATTTACAAGAAAATTTTCTAAAAGCCTCATTTCTTGTTAAGAATCAACTTGGTCTCAAGGACAATAGCTTTCAACCCCACAGTGAGCCCTACCTAGAGGCAGCCTGGGGAAAGTGGGGACATGTGCGTGACTTTTTGTTCTTAAGGATTATGGTGTTTGTCTGAAATAAGTGTTCTGAGGCAATATAAAATATTTAAAAATAGTAACCTAGGGGAATTACATTCAAGTGAAGAGGGGCTGTAAAAAAGATGAGGTGGCACTATTTAATATAATTTCACACATGCACATTTTGTTTCTCTCTTCAAAAAAAAACCCCTAAAATGCATATTATAAAATGATGCTTAAGGACCTAGAGCTGAGGAACATTTTGAAATGAGACATAATTCAGTGACAACAGAATTTTTGAGAATTTTAAATAGCAAAACTGTATTTTACAATAAAATGAGATAGTTATTTTAAAAATATAATAAAAAAGCTCAATGAAATAAAAAATTTAAATTTGTATAGCAGTTCCTTTGATTTTAAAATCTATTTTCTCTCATGTTCAACATTGACCTTGCAATGTAAGTGGTTTAAGTGATTTCGTTCTCACTCTCTTCTTGCTCTTGCTCACACTCAACACATAGTAGGTGGTCAGTGAGGGAAGTCACTCATATTCCTGTGACTCACCCAAGGATGTTCAAAACCAGAGTCACTGAAGCAAACTTGCCCTCTAAGAGTCTTCTAGCAATAAAGACCATGCATTGGTGATATTTTAGTTTATCAGAACACCGAATTTGAGATAACCTAAGTATATCTCAAATAAGTACTTGGCTCCAGTTGTTATATCAGCTGAACTTCTCTCTTTAAAATGTCTCTTCAAAAATAATACATCTAAATAATAAACATTTCTTGGACACTGTTGGATATGCCAGGAGTTGTGCTGGATGAAGCTATAAAGAAAAACACATTGCGTGTGCTTTGAACACACAGAAGAGAGTGACATCAACTCAACCCCCACATGTCACTGTGGGCAGCACCATAGATAATAGAGACGTGTACACTGCCTCCTGGGAGCACACGGGAGCAAGTCTTTCCACTTACAGGGAGGGGGCAGTGAGGGGCAATTTAAGCATCACAGACAGAATAACATAGAAATATAGCCCTTAAACTCTGCTTTCAATTATTCTTTGGAAACTATTGTGCCCATTACCATGTATAAAACAGTATGACTTTTTGCATACTGTTTATTGGACATATAAGAGGATCCTCAGTGGAGAAGAGAATTGGGAAAATATTAGATTCTTGAGGTCATGAAGGATGGGGTTTTGAACAATTATTTGGGAAGGTGAGATACATTTGGGGAAAATGTGATGTTTGAAGACTAGAGAACATGGGCGCACGTGGACTAAGGCCAGAACCCCAGTGTCCTGTAACAGAGGTTTTAAGGTGCCCTCACTCTCTTATTAACAAAAAGCAATTATTATTGTAGGTCCTGAATAAACAGAGCTCTTCTCCACAGAAAAAAGGCAGCTGGATTTTGTTTTTTTCCTTCTGTCTGGGTACTCTAAAGTCATGATATCAGATATCTATTTGGAATCCAATTAGTGAATATTTAGGGCTCTGATCTTCCCCTAGTGATCCTGAAAGCATGGCTGTTCTATATAACAAAGAGTTAACATGGATTTTGTAGCTGCTAAGAGTGACAGAAATACCAGCTTATCCACAACAACAATAGTAGCTTCCCTCTTTTCCAGCTGGGACCTGCCCCAACCAGAACTACCTGGGTCCATATTTGACTTTCTGGAAGGTCCACATCAAGGCCAGATGATTTCCTGAGGTTCTAGCTCGGGCCAGTTTCAAAGGAGTGACCAGCCTTTTCTAAGTTAAGGCCAGTCTTGTTTCCTGAGGCTTTCTGGTTGATTTATATCGAAGGTGTGGCTAGAAACCTCCCACCAAAGATAGATTTTTACTTTGACTGCTAAGTGTTTTCAGTCTCACAGGAGTGCCTGAGATATAACTAATGATCCTCTATTTTACTTGCTTAAAGAAATAATCAAGGAAGTCATATCGTTGCAACATTACTCGCTTCATTTTAATTTTATAAGCAAATCTCAAGTTTCTATGGAGTATTTAAATAGGAAATACAAGTAATTTAGAAACCCCTTTAAACCCAAATTAGAGAGGATATTTTCAGCAGTTAAAAGGATGTCATGCTGTAAGTAATTCAAGTCATCAGAATGACTGGCAAGAAAAACAGAAACATTTTCTAGCAATAACAGAGGCTGTATTTTCTTTACCTAAGTTATGTGCCTTAGAAATTATCAGTGGAATTTTCAAGAGACACACAATATTCTGATTTTAAAATCTTGTGGGATATGTTAGTGGATATTCCCAGTAATGTATAAATAGAGGGTCTAGGAGAGTAAGAAGATTGTCAAGTGAAATATGCAGAAGCCAGATTCCTTCATTACTTAAGAGATTCATAAGGACAGAACAGCAGTTTCCAGAGCTCCTGTGAAAAAAGAGAAATGTATTCACATTTCTGACACCCGTCCATTGAACTGACACGCCACCAAAATTCATCTGGTTGCTTCCATTTATACCTTCTCTAAAAATAGAATTCCCAACAAGGATTTGGTGGTATGTGTTCTGGGGACAAGGTCAAACCTATCACATTTTATTTCTAGTTGTGATCTAGTAAGCCAGTATTTCCAATCAATTAACACTGGAATGATCTGATTCAGACATGCAAGCTGAGAAAAAATTGAATAAAGGAGAAGTCACCATGGAGTTATATTTTTACTATCTTATAAAGTCTGAAGGGACAGAAAACTCACAACTCTGCTTGCTTTTAACATAGGAAGAAATTCTGGTAATAGGAGAAAGCTGCAAATAAATGAGAAACTATTCATGCAAGAAAAGGGGGCAAGATATTAAGACACTCCCCTAACAAAGGAATTAGAAAACATTCCAAAGGAGATACATGAAGAAAATGAATAGGAAAAGATTTTTGTTTCTTTGGTGAGTGGTCTCCTTTGCTTCTGAATCATCATGCTTAAGAGAGACTGGAAGTAAACTTTCATCTGACCTTTTTTTAAAAATAAAGATTTTTATTTTTTTATTTTCAGAGAGAGGGGAAGGGAAGGAGAAAAGAGGGAAACATCAATGTGTGGTTGCCTTTCACATGCCCCCCACTGGGGACCTGGCCCACAACCCAGGCATGTACCTTGACTGGGAATTGAACTTCGACCCCTTGGTTTGCAGGCCTGTGCTTAATCCACTGAGCTACACCAGCCAGGGCTTTCATCTTACCTTTGAGTTTAACAAAATGTTAACTATCATAAAACACATATTGGATTGTGTAGGGCCTGGAAAGGTGGTAAAAACGGAAAAATAATTTCATTAAAAAGAGATGCAGAAAAAAGAAAAATACACTTTTTGTACAAATTACACAAGTTGCATAAATAACAAAAAGTGATTAGTTTATACATTTGAGAAAATTTTCTGATCATAATTTCTGTGGTGCCCATCCTGAAGCCTGAATAAACCCATCCTTGGGAGGAAGTGTGGGAGGGTAAAGGGGGGACACAGAGGACTGAATCGTGGTAGAGACCCAGCACACCCACATATGTGAAGTTGGATGTCTGATGAACCAGATTCCAATCTCTCCATGGCCCCTCCCCAGCTGTGGACCTCAGCTGGCTTGTTCGACCTCTTCAGTCACATTGCTCACACCTTCTAGAGGGAGAAATAATAGTTCTTACCTCAAAAGGATGTTGAAGATCAATTAATATAATGCTTGTAACACCCTTAGCAATAATACCTAGTAAGCTCTCCACAAGTGGGAGATGTTATTCTTTGTCACTGTATTTAGTACTATTATGACCAGAGGAAGGAAGGGACCTGCCTCCGTGCAGTTGGATTCTTGTCATTTCCTCAGCTGCCCGTTTGAGGTGAAATGTCTGTGAATACTTGCTCACTGGAATATATCTGGTATAATTGGTGTCTATGGTGGCAGTGGATGCCTGAGAGAGCAAACAAGGATTCGTGGAGAAATGAACATTTGTTTTGCTAAACTCAAATTCTTAGGAATCCTTTGCGTATGCCAGCTCCCTACTGAGGGCTACGTGCTAAAATAACTTACTCGTCTTTGACAAGAGGGCCTTTCACTTCTTCCTGGCAGAATGAATGTGTTTCCTAGCTGCCTTTAGCTTTTCACACTGGTAAACTTGTATTGTTCAGCTGCTTTATAGGAAATACATTGTTCGGCTGTGTTTTTAGAAAGATAAGGAGCCGGCAGACCCAAGCTCTGCCTGAGTCAGGTTCTGCCACTTCCTAGATGGATTATCTTCAGCAAGTCACATTGCTTTTTAGAGCATCAGTTTCCCAAATATAAAATAAGAATATTAACTTATACTTGCTCAGATTTTTGAGATTAATCTGTTGTAATGTTTGTAAAGTGTGTGGCACAGAGTAAGAGCTCAACACATGCTCGCTCCTTCCCTGCTCTTCTCACCAAGAAATCAAAAAACCATACAAACTCAGGCCACCAAGTTTTCAGGGATTCAAGTCCTTTTATGGCTGTCCCTATAAGTAGCTTAAAAGGAAGAATATCTCAGTGGCAGGTCATTGCCGTTTTCCCTAAAAAATTCTAATACTCATTGGGCTTACTGGTAAGTACCTGTTCTGTTAACAAGACTCTGGTTCTAAGAATGAAAGTTGCTTAAAACTCAATGAAGAAATAACAGCAAATTGGATTTGGGGATCTCTGTTTTCTTATGACTAAATTGGAATAAGGACCAGATTGTTTTATTAAGTGCTACTTTTAGAAGGATGAGAAAATACAAAGCCTAAAATCAATTTATAGTTTTCATGGCACTGACCATTTCCTTGGTTCTTGTTAGTTCACAGGGGAAAAAATTTGCAGGATCAACACTGTTAGTCGATGTGGAGTTGACAGGTTGAATGTTTTTAAGCATATACACTACTTTGAAGGGATTCCTGATCTACTTAAAATTCGTTTTTCCAGTAAATTTAACCTTTAGTGACCATTTTAGCTATGAATCTTTCCTTAGATTACCCCTGAAAGATAAAATGTGTCTTAACTAGTTTTAATTTATTTTAGTAAGTATTTTTTAGAATTCTATTAGTTAAAAGAACAAAATGCAATGGTTAAAAAAATTAAGCAAGCTTTTTTGTTTCATTTTGTGTTTACATTTTTAAGGAAGCAAATTATGTTATATTATTCTTCCATAGCTCTGTTTTTATTCCTTCAGTTTATATTTTTGCACTGGACTACCAAACTGAAAAGCTCTAATTCATAAAATAAGTACTTTGTACAGATGAACTCAAATATGCCCATGTTTAACGGAGACAGGCTGTAATATTTAGCATTCATTTTAAGGGCTTTGTATATTATTGGGCTCCTTTCACAGGATTTAACTTTAATATATTTGCACATAGCAATCCACCAAACAGAGATTTGGGCTAAAAATCTGTAGAACTCAAGTTTCTAGTGCCTGCTTTGATATACTGTGAGCAACAAATAGCCCCATCCAAGGATGACATTCGGAAGCACAGATTCCTCAGGAGGTAATCTTGGAGAAGCTGGAGCAGTTGGCCAAGTTTTATATAGGAATACAGAACTTAGTTAAAATCTGAAAAGAAGTGATTGTTACTGATGGCTTACTATGAGTCAGCTACCATATTCTGTGTTTCTCATACTTTCACTCAGTTAAATTCTCTTACAAGTTTAGATTGTGCTCAACTTTATATTTTAAGGGTCAGCAAAATTAGATCTACCTCCCAAGGTTATAAAGTTAGTGAGTGGTGGATCTGTGATACCAGTCCAGATCTGTGGTTTTATAACTTGTGTTCTTTACATTCATATCATCTATGGCAGATGAAGAAACTGTTTTTAAGCTTTTAAAAAAGTTTTTTAATTTATTTTTAGACAGAGGAGGAAGGAGGGAGAAGGAGAGGGAAAAATCAATGTGTGGTTACTTCCTGTGTGCCCCGTACTGGGGACCTGGCCTGCAAGCCAGGCATGTGCCCTGACTGGGAATAGAACCAGTGAACTTTGGTTCTCGGGTCAGCACTCAGTCCACTGAGCCACACCAGCCAGGGCTAAGCTGTTTTTTATACTATTACAATCTATTAAGGAGTTTTGGTGAACTTCCACTGTCACTAACACATTTTATGTGTTTTTCTATGTATGTACACATTCACTGATTCATTCTTTCAACAAATATTTACTGAGTGCTTATTGTATTTCAACAACTATTTCACAATCTGTGTTTAAGTGAACGACACAGACAGAAATCCCCGATCTCATGGTGTTTATGTTTTGCTTTGGGTATATGTACCAGTGTTATGTGAAAGACAGTTTCTTATTCCAATCTGCATAATTTCCCTCTTGGAACCCCCAACTTTTATTTTTATATTAAATTTATTGGGGCGATGTTGGTTAATAAAGTTATATAGGTTTCAAGTGTACGTTTCTATGGTACTAGAGCTGTTTATTGCACTGTGTGCTCACCACCCAAAGTCAAACTATCTTCCATCACCGTACATTAGGACCCCTACCCCCATACCCACCCTTTCCCTCTGTTAACCATCACATTCCTACCTGTGTCCATGAGTTTCAGTTTTATATCCCACATACGAGTGAAATTATATGGTTCTTAGTTTTGCCTGACTGACTTATTTCACTTAGCATAATATTCTCAAGGTCTATTCATGTTGTAGTAAATGGCAGTAGTTGTTTTTTCTTATGGCTGAGTGGTATTCCACTGTGTATATGTACCACATTTTTTTAATCCAATCATCTATTGAAGTACACTTTGGTCGTCTCTATGTCTTGTCTACAATGAATAATGCCGCAATGAAATTAGGGGTGCATATATCTTTGCAAGTACATGTTTTCTAGTTTTTTGGTTAGATACCTAGGAAAGGGATTGCTGGGTCATATGTTGACTCTATTCTCAATTTTTTTGAACTACCAGACTGTTTTCCATAGTGGCTGTACCAGTCTACATTCCCACCAGCAGTGAATGAAGGTTCCCTTTTCTCCACAACCTCTCCAACACTTGTTATCATTTGTCTTGTTGATAATAGCCATTGTATCATTTGTCTCGTTGATAATAGCCAGGTGAAGTGGTATCATATGGTAGTTTTGATTTTCAGGACCCCCAACTTTTAGATGATACACAGTTCCCTGGAATAAAAACTACAAGTCCCAGCATGCCTTGAAGTTGAATATGGCCGAGAGAATAAGAGGAAGTCTAATCTAGTGTTGCTGCTTACAGGAATATTGCCACCTTCCTTTCTCCTCCTTTCTGCTGCTTGGAATACAGGTTAATTCATGAGGACTCCATCCTGGGCAAAGTCCAGACCATAGGGATAGTACAGCAGAAAGTTAGAAATGGCTTGGTTCCCAGGTTACTTTTAAACAATCACAGTTCTGGATTATTTAGAAAAAAGAAACAAATTTCTCTCTTATTTGGATCTCTATTACCAGCGGGTAAACCTAACCCATATTAAAACATTTATGTTTGAAGGTGTCTCACTTTCATTGTTTCTCCTTGCCCACTAAATCTTTATGTCTTCCCCCTTCAGCAAGCACTCCCCACCCCTACCCACTCCTTATACACATGCACTGAGTTTTCTTAGGAAAACATTGCTTGAGCTCCTGGATCCAACTGTGCCTGAATTTATCATCTATATTTTCAGTTATAAGTACTGACATATTCCCTTTTCACTTCAACCAGTTCCAGTTTGCTAGGGAAAGAGGTTTTGAACAATGCATGTATATTTATTTATTAATGCATGCATTTTTTACTTACTTTTGTTGTAAACGCAGATCAAAGATTGATTAATATGTAATGTTATATAGAGATTTATCCATAATTCTCCCATTTTTACAGTTGAAAAATCTGAGATCCTAGTTAAGAACAGGTCTAAGTGATCCACAGTCATGGACAACAGGATGGGGATTACCTATGGGAGTGAGGGGTTGGGAGGGAAGGGTGGGTGGGGAAGGGGAGAGCAATAGGGAAAATTGGGACAACTGTGACAATAAAAAAAGAGAAGAATCTTAGGTATGGAAAGGTAAATAATTTGCCTCCAGCCTCGCTAAAAACTTACGGCTCCTTCAAGATTCAGTCAATCGAAAATTGCATGTCTTTGACATAATCATATCCATGTACACCCGAAATTGTAATACTATAATGCAAGTTATATTTTCACTTTTATTAGTTTCGCTAGTGTAGTTATCCTTTGGAGAAAATAAAATAAACCCTGTATATGCAAAGATAAAAAGAATTCTGGAAAAAACTTCCTCCCCCATTCTTTAACATTTTATTGAACAGTAGAAAACTATAAGGATAAAACATGTCGTAGAGTTCAGTTTCTTCCCAGTGCAGAACTGACTCCTTGAAAATCCTTCCTAATTATGTTATCCAGTCGGAGTTTAAAAGTCCCAAATACTAAGGCATTTATCAATTTCCTTTGAAGATTATATCTCACGCAGTAGATCGGAGCATAGCAAACAGTTCTGAAACTCAAAGTAAGCTTGTTTATTGGTGTCACTATTGAGATGTGGCTGCCTAAACACAATTCCCTCCCCTCCCTCTTCTTTAATGTCCTCAGCGACTCATGGTTCTTATTCTTGTCTTTGAACATTCTACTATTGCATATCTGTACAGGTTAAGTTCTTCTACCTTGATAAATTTATTTGACTTATACTAAATTCCAAACCCCTTCCAAATAATTGTGAAATATGTCAGAGTGAAAATTACCTAACATTTTAGAGGTAAAAACAGTACTTGGGTTTCTTTGTGTGAGTATAAATTTGACAGAGAGAATGTAACTCAGCTAATTATCAAGCCATTTGTCTAACATAGATACTCATAGATACTCAAATACTCACATATTTAAAAGCGTAGTTTTAAACAGGTGTGCTCAAATATTGGTAAACTGAAATACTTTCTATTCTTAATGTTCTGTTTAAACAAAATGATTTTTATATTCTCCTTGAAAAGGTCAAATATTAATTTTCTAGTTTCCAGTCATTTATACAGATTGTTCAATATCTTTCCATTCTACTTCAAAAAAAACCCCAAGCTCCCTGCCATGAACTTTGAGGTCCAACTGGATCTCGTCTTGCTTGCCTTTCCAACCTCACCACCTTCTCCCAGTGACTCTGGCTACCCAAGGCTTAAATACCCGACCAGTTTCTTCTTCTAGTTTCAGGCTTATCAATTCCCTCCTGCTCTAAGTCTGTTTGATTGTTTTCTAACCCTCCTCATTTCCTACTTATCTTCATTTATCGTTGTTACTCTCCTTGTTTTTTTTTTTTGTTTCCCCCACTAGATTGTAAGCTTCTTGGGCAGGGATTACATACTGGCTTCCACGTAATCTTTTTAACCACTGTATTCCTTCTCTGTTATGTGCTTCTTACCTCATAGGATGTGTTCTAATATTTGACGAGTGAGTAAATGTATAATTAAGCTTATGTACAAGCTTAAGCTTGTATAATGTTGTATAAGCTTAAGTAGAAGAAGGTACCCATATTTTGTCATTTATAATGCACACCCATGTATTTGGCCCAAACTTTCAGAAAAAAAATTTTTCATTTTAGTTTTTAAAAAAAAGTATTTATTTATTTATTTTTGCTGTGGGGGGAGGGAGGGAGAGAGAGAGAAAAACATCAGTGTGTGGTTGCCTTTCTCACACCCCCTTTCTGGGGACCTGGGCCACACAACCCAGGCATGTGCCCTGACTGGGAATTAAATCAGTGACCCTTTGGTTTGCAAGTCAACACTCAATCCATTAAGCCACACTGGCCATGCTCGTTTTAATTTTTTAATTCAATTATTTATATTTAGAAATAAAACCGATTATCTTATTCCAGGGTATTATTTTGCATATGGATACTGTATTGCTTTCTAGAATTATACTTTTAACACATAAGCATAAATAAAAGAATTAAAAACATTTATACAGACACAGAATTAGTACTACCCATGTATAATGTGCATCTTCATTTTTTACTCAAAAGTTTAGGCTGAAAAGTGCACATTGTGCATGGTAAAATATGGTAATTATTTTTTTAAAGATTTTATTTATTTATCTTTAGAGAGGAAGGGAAGGAGAGAAGGAGAGAAATATCAATGTATGGTTGCCTCTTGTTAGTCCCCTGTTGGGAACTGGCCTGCAACCCAGGCATGTGCCCTGACTGGGAATCGAACCCCGATTGTGTGGTTCACAGGCCCGCACTCAATCCACTGAGCTACACCAGCCAGGGCTAAAATATAGTAATTATTTTGATAAAAATCTATGTCATATATAATTAAATTTTATTATGACAATTGGTTATTTAAGCAGTTGATTATAGATTCAAAGAATCGTAGAATGTTATTGAGAAAATAAATGAGGACATTATTACTTAGGAGGGGACATTACTTCAATACATTACATTCTAGACGAGGAAGCTGAGATCCAGAGGGAATGAATCACTTGCCAAAGGCCACATCAGAAATGACTAGCCGATCTAAGAATGAAGCTCGTATCTGGGTGCACTTGATACCTGTACTTGTTTTTGAATCCTCAATATTTGTTATTACATTCTACTTGCACTAAAATAATTTTTATAGCATTAACAAGAACCATTGGTCCCCCTCAGCTTTTCCTTGTTATGCTTTTGACTCATGTAAAATACGATAATATAGATATCCCTTTCCTCATTTTTATTAAATACTCTTAACAACATATTTTTTCTCAGTAAGCACCTGGTTGTGTTTTTGAACTTGACTTCAGTGCTGAAAGAGCTCTGGATTGTTACATGCTGCCACTAGACCTTTCTCTCTGTGCCTTGCACTCCCCCCACCTTAGCCCTGCTGTAGCTCCATTCATCAAACTGAAGAAGCAAATGAACCAAAAAGAGGGCCAGCAAAGCTCTGTGCATCTCCGGGTGAAATGAAGCATTTCAGGTGCAGCAAGTGAAAAGAGATGGCGGTGCTGTGGGCTGTATAATGTCTGGAAACTGCTTGTAAGGGACATGTAACATTTAGCGTTGTAGACAACTTATGACACCATTTAGAGTTTAAAACCCCTTTGTACCAGGGAGAGTAACTTGTAAAAATAAATAAAGCAATTAGATTCATTCTGTGCATTGAAGAAAGGAGAGGGCTAAGGGGGAATTGAGGAAGAATTGGGGGTTATATTCTTGAGACAAAATACCTTATCCCATTTGTTGATTTAAAAATCATGTATACTATATATAAAATATTGAAATGTCTAGAGATATTTAATGGTTCTTAAGGTGACTCTTAATAAGGTTCATTCTAGTTTTATTTGATCACCAGTTAGGGAAATCACTCCTGCTGAGCCATTAGGCTGTAGACTAATAGAATAAAACACAAAGCTTCTTGGTGGATGTAGCAGTATTGTAAGGCTTGATGAGAATGAAATGTGTCTAAATTAAGCAACAGCAATTGGGAAGCAGGACAATTCATGGGCATTAATGATGGGCTGGGTGGAGTTGATGAACCATGGCTATTCTGTGGGCTGTTAACCTCAGTTGACAATTAATTCCCAAGAAATACCTGATGGTGAGGTCATTACTGTAATTATCACCTTAAACAAGAAGGATGGTAAATGCCAGAGTGGCGAAGTTTAAAAAATGGTGATTATTTCACAGAAAGCACAGTGCCTTGTAGACCAAAGGGACTGTAAGTTTCTTTGAGTCATTTCTCAGTTGTCAGTTCAGTTCATAAATAGGAATGAAGCAGGAAGTGCCTTTCTTTTTAGAGAGAATTCCATGGATGAGGGGGGTAAGGATTTGTGTTAGACATACAAAGGATGTGACTTTTTTCAAAACTAGCTTCTTGAAAAATGCTGGATGAGCATTGAAAGCATTTCTGGTGATGTAAGGTTTATGACAATGACTGAGGTAGGTGGTGTGGGGCCTTGATATTCAGACCACCTCGTCTGAATTGGTTTTATTTGACCCTGAGTATGATGGGAGTGATGGAGGGTGTGGCTTCACAGGAAACCTGACCTTGGGTACTTACATTCTCTGGATTTCCATTTCTTCTTCTGTAAAAATGGAGAGATAGATCTAGGTATCTCTGAAAACCAGTCCAGTTCTGAAGATTCTCTGGCATGTATTTAAGTTGTTTAAGGTCTTCCTGGAATAAGTGCTACAGAACTTTGAAATAGTGGGGTCAACTACTGGGAAGGGAAGCCGTGATCATCTCCTAGGGGAATAAGCAGCTTTTTGTGGGTGGGAATGAACCTTCTTAATGTAAATTTTTAGTTTTATTAATTTTTTTATTTTTGAGATTGACTCAATCTAGGTTGCAGGCTTTTAAGAAAGCAAATATTATTTTAATGGCAATTCCCTACAGTTTTAATGGAAAATTGAATTTGAAAATAAATCCTACAGGCAGCTGCTTCCCCGATTTCCTGTCGAGTGATCCCATAGTGCCAGAGGGCAGCTCTACTGGTGGTAACATTTCAAAAGCCAAAGACTCCGACACATAATGGAATTTGAATTGGGAGATTAAAGCTAATTCGCAGGGGGTGAAATAAGGCTACACAGGTTGTCATGTTGACTCACTGCCTTGACCTTAAAATTCTGCTCATTTATATTCTCGCATTCACTAGAACTTGCTGACGTGTTCATTAATCCAGTCATCTGTTCTTTCAACATTTATTAAGAACTTTCTGCGTGCCAGGTACTGTGCTTTGCGTTGAGAAACTAAAGGGAAATGAGAGATAGCTCCAGACCTCTAAGAAATCATAATTTTATAAAGGCTAAAAGAAAGGAAGAAAGACATTCAGTGGCTGTTATAAAAGAAGTGAATGAACAAAAAAGGAAGTGGGACTTCGGGAAGACATCACAGAAAATCTTTGATTTGAGTCTTAAAGGATGAATGGGGATTATACAATGACTCTGGTGAGGATGGCTTCCTCCACAAAAACAAAGGAAATGAGCACATGCAGAAGAAGCAAGTAATTGAATATGAGAGGAACAGAGGGAAGGCGACTGGAGGTGAGACTCAGTGGGTAGGAAGGTTCAGGTCATCGAAGGCTTTTTGCATATTATGTGAATGGGTTTGTATTACACTTTAGCCTTTAGGGTAAGGGTAGAGTGGTTGTATATAATATATAATATATATATGTATATAATGTATAGCCTGCATATGATGCACATATTGTGAGAGGAGGAATTATTAGTAATTATACCAGGACTGTGGTAACAGACAGTTAGCTACCTATAGAGGAATAAGAAAGTTTCAGCAGGAATGTATTGAGATTAGACTTGCATTTTAATTTTTTAAAAATATTTTATTTATTTATCTTTAGAGGGGAAGGGAAGGAGAGAAATATCAATGTAAGGTTGCCTTTCGTGAGTCCCCTGCTGGGAACTGGCCTGCAACCCAGGCATGTGCCCTGACTGGGAATCGAACTGCGATCGTGTGGTTCGCAGGCCCGCGCTCAATCCACTGAGCTACACCAGCCAGGGCAGACTTGCATTTTTAAAAGATCACTCTGGAAGCAGAATGGAGAATGGATGGAGCATGAGACATATGAAAGTCTTTCTTACAGGAGGTGTGACAAGAAGAGGTTAGTCTAATCTCAGTAGCAGTGAGCATAGGAGAAAGAAGAGAAAATGTGAAAACATTTAAAAGATGAAACCAGTACTTGAATATGTGTGAGGGAGATGGAGGCCTCTAGGATCAGGTCTGGGTAACTGGAAAGTGCCATTGCACAGTGTGGAGAACAGAGGAGGGCTTGTAAGGTGGAGTGATGCCGTGGACAGAAAGGCTTCATCCCCCAAATTCATGTGTTGAAACATGTGGCAGACTCCAGCCAGCAGAGTCTGTGTGTTGTGGCTGAAGACGAGAACAAATGTGCACAGACTACAGCAGTCCTGTGGAGAAAAAGGGACGGTATGGTACTCTCGTAGGGTGAGGACTCTCAAGGGGAGAGCACCTCGACCCTTCCCTGGACAGGCTTTTATTGCTTCCCTCGGGTCTTATTATCTATTACTTAGAATGTACCTACATTTTAGGTACAATCAAGGAAACGAAAATAACAAATGCAGAAGGGAAAGGTGGCGAGCTGATTAGGCTCCATCCTCAGGAAAGTTCACACAGGCTTTGGAAACTACCTTGAGGACAGGCAATAAATATCTACTGTTCCAGACCAGGCTGAGGGGATTTTAGCGAGAGCAAGCCGTGACAGTCTGGATGCATTTTCTAGGCCTGGTTCCCACAGGAAAGCCGGTTTGAGGGTCTGGCTCCTGCCCCCCACTTCTCTCCTGTTGGCTTTCGATACAGGGCTGAGTCACAATTGCCAAATTCATACCATCTGGTTCCCTACAGAAACATAATCCCTAATGTGATGGTGTTTTTAGGTGGGGCCTTTGGAAATGATTAGGTCAATAGGGTGGAGATTTCAGGAGTGAGATTAGTGTCCTTACAAGAGAGACCCAGAGAGCTCCTCTCCCCATTGGCTTGTGAGGACCCAGTGAGATGACTGT
This sequence comes from Sturnira hondurensis, assembly GCF_014824575.4. Lineage (NCBI taxonomy): Eukaryota > Metazoa > Chordata > Mammalia > Chiroptera > Phyllostomidae > Sturnira > Sturnira hondurensis. The sequence goes on along the minus strand of NW_028098001.1, from coordinate 4,321,573 downwards.
TGGTGAACCAGGAAGTGGGTCCTCAGTAGATACTAAATCTGCTGGAGACTTGATCTTGGAACTCCCAACCTCCAGAACCATGAGAAGTAAATGCTTGTTGTTGAAGCCACCCAATTATTATATTTTTGTTGTACAGCCCAAATGGCTTAAGACAGGTGGGGAGGGGGACAAGAAAAAAGATGATAATTTTGTTTCTGGTCATATTGTTTCTCAAATTCAAGTGACTGAGAAATATTCATATGGAGATATTTAATAGGAATTTAGATATATGAGTTGGAGTCCAAGGGAGGTATCTAGGCTAAAGTTATAGATAAAGTATTCCAAACAATGTGGTAGATGAGATTTGCCAGGGAGATTGTACAGAGTGAAGAAGAAAGAGTTGAGAAAAGTCTCCTCGGGGACAGTAATGTTTGGGGGGTGGATAGAAGAAGTGCACGCCAAGGGAACTTACAAAGGGTCCAGACAGGAAGCGGAGACAGAGCTGCTGCGGAGAGCTGGGTGGAGCAGGTGCTCAAATGGCGAGGCAGCAGTGTTTCAGCTGCATGAGATGTGGAAAGGGCTCACTGTTTCTGATGATGAGGTGGCTACTGGTAGCGTTGGCCAGGAGCTGGATCTAGAATAACAGTAAGTCCAACAAATTGCTCGGTTCACACTGTTGGCTAATGACACTGTTGGTTAATAAAATTCAAACCCAGTGTCTTTGACTTCAAATTCAGTACTTTTTCTACTGTCATTTTTTTCTTCTTATTTCATCCTTGCTGTCCATATCCACCGAGGCTATTCTGTATAGTGTGGACGAGTCCTCACAGCTGGCTAAGCCTTACGAGTCCTAGAAAAAAACTCTCACCTTTCCCACCATGGGAACGACTTCGCTGTTTGCTATCTGACACATTAAAGTTTTCTTTGCCTGTACCTACACCTGCACCTACACCTGCACCTGACTAGACCTCCTTGCATAGATGAACCAGACTTGGGCTTGCTTTTACGTTGGACACCATACACATCTCCTAGTAGAATCAATGTGTTTCTTGGACTCACTTAATGAATTCATTCAATAAGTGTGTTTGAGCACTTATTATATGATAGATAATGTTATAAATGCTGAATAATAAAGCGGGGACCAAAACAGGCATGGTCCTTGATATCAAGGAGTGTAATATATTCTCATTACCCACATAGGAATAACTTTCTGCTCTTCTCCGTTGCTGTCATCTCAGAACGTTTAGTCCCGATCACCTAATATGGCATTTACCTTACAATTAGGAAATCAGGAACTGGAAAACTAGGAAGGAAAATGGGGTTATTTGAAATAGTTGCATATTTTCAGCTATAAATGTAAAGAACAGTATTAGAGCTGAAGTATGCTAAGAATAAGTATTGTCTAGTATTGTTTCAAGTTTAAGCATTTTTAAATTTAAGTTTCTTGGAGATAGAAGGTGATGTGGCCACTGCTAGCGTATTTTTAGTTCATTGTTAGAAAAGAGTTCCCATAACCCAAAATTATTCCCCCAGGTAATGCATGTTTGGTGTTTCTGGGTATAATATACAATACATTGCTTTTAATGTTGATTAGGAAATTTGAAAAGGAAGTTTGGTGACTGGCTAAAATATGTATTTGGCACCAAATGACTTTGTTTTGTCTCCTGTTACCTTTGAAAAAAACCCCTGGATTGTCTATGTCTGCTTCTTCATCAATAAAATCATAGTGTTGAACTTTATAACCTTTAAAATCTCTTCTGGCTTTTGATTCTGCAATTCAACTGCACGCTAATGTCCACAGCAAAGAACAGAAATCAATAAATGTATTTATTCTCCTACTGATTATCTACTGTTAACCTTCATTGAAGATAATTGGTCTTCCATGCTCCACAATGGGTCCCCCGGATCCTAAATAAAAATTTTTTCATTGAAGGAATGGATGTTTGAGAGCTGAGGGAACCATTTCAAACACACTGTAAAAACAACCACAATTCTGTTCCCTCTTGACCTTTGGCTGCACTCACTGGTGAACCTCCAGCTCTTAGTCAAACTAACCATTTATTTTCTCTGAAGAAAGAAAATCATGTCTCATTGTTTATTGGCTCTACAGTAATTAGTGATATTTAAACTTGGTTGAGCCTTCAGTGTCAACTATCAACCTTTTACTTATCTCTGGGAGATCCTACAGCAGCTATTCTAAGTTTCTAGCCCTCCTCTAAAGGTCCTAGTACAACCTGGCTAATTACCTTGACTTTGATTTTCACTGAGAAGGTAAGAAACTGTCATTGTATAGACACTTATCTTTACAAATTTGTTTTTTACTCCAATACATTTATATAATATTTCTATCCATCTTTCTTTTCTTATTTCTGCTTTCCCACCTCAATTGAAAACAAAGGTTTCCTCTGTTCTGAAGTGTCCTGATCCATTTTCACTGTTAATTTCATAACCAACTGTCCACTGAGAACTGGACTTCATCTATTCCTTCCTTTCTTTCTTTGGCTTTCAGTTTCCCTCTCACAGGCTTCTCCCCTTCAGCCCTCAAACGTGCTCAAGTATCAACATCCCAGAAGACCTTTCCCGAGGCTCTCCTGCCCTGTTAAAGTCCTGGACTCCTCATCTCCTGACTCCATTCCTGTCATCCCTCATCAAAGTCTTAAGCTGACTTTAATGTGCCTTCACATCATTGTGATCAAACTGTGTTGCTAAAAATCACCAGTGCCTGAAAAATGTCAAATGACTTATCTTTTTCCACTGTATTTTGAGTGACATATCTGGGCCCTTATGTATTTTGAAATTTGCTTCCTGCTTGAACATCTCTTTTCTTTTAGTGTCCTGGGGAAGGTCAGAAACTGTCTTGTCCTTGCCTAACTTTGGGGTTCATTTCCGATCTACATTTTACCTTAAATTTGTACCTACAAAGCCCTTTTATCCCTTTTTAACAACTCTATTGAGGAATAATTAATATATAACATAATTATTTACAATACAATCAACTGCACATTTCAAAGTGTACAATTTCATGAGTTGAAGCACCGAAAGTTGCCTCACCGCACTCCACCCTTTCCCTGCCCCATTTCCACCAGGCAGTCGCTGAGCTGCTTTCTATTGTTATAGCTCACTTTGCATTTTCTGGAATTTTATATAAATTCATATATACACACTACATACTTTTTTGATCTAGCTTTTTTAAACTCAGCTTACTTAGTTTGAGTTTGGTTCCTATTTTCGTGTGTTTCAATAGTTCATTGCCTTTCATTGCTGAGTGTATTCCATTTTATGGATATATCACAATTGTTTTTATACATTTACCTGTTAATAGGCATTTGGGTTGTTCTCAGTTTGGGGTAATTAAAAGTAAAGTAGCTATAAATCTGTATAAATCTCTATAGGACCATTTGCTCTGTCCTGTTGGTAGATACTTAGAAGTGAACTGGCTTGGTCATGTGATAAGCAGATGCATAACACACAAGAAACTACTAAATTATTTTCCAAAGTGGTTGTTCCAAAATACAATTTTACATTTCCAGCATGGTTTATAATATAAGGTATGGATCAGAGTTCATCTTTTGCATATAAATTTCTGATTGAGCATCATTTATTGAGTAGTTTATTCTTTATTAAATTGTCTTTGCCCCTTTAGGTGTGGATCTATCTCGGTACACTCCATTCTGTTCTATTGACCTGTCTGTCTATCTTATAGACAGGTATCTTTTAATACCGGTCCTGCACTATCTTGATATACTTGAGCTTGTAATGTCTTAAAGCCAAATAGTGTAGTCTTCCAACTATGTTCTTTATCGAATTGGTTTGGGTACTCTAGGTCCTTTGTATTTTTGCATGAAGTTCAGATCTTTTTGTAAGTCATTGATATGGTCTATCTCTCCACTTATTTGTCTTCTTTAATTTATCTCAGCAGCTTTTTATAGATTTTAGTGTATAGATGTATCCTTTGTCGTGTGCATCTCTTAGTGTTTTAGTTTTTCCTTTGCTATTGTAAATGACATTGCTTTTTAAAATATTCTCTTCCATTTCTTGTTAGCAGTATGTAGAAAGACAGTTGATTTTTGTATGTTGGTCTTATATCCTGCAACTTGCTAAACTTACTTTTTAGTTCTATTTTATTTATTTTATTTTTTCTCATTTCTTAAAGTAGAAATTTAAGGTGGAGTTTAGTTCTATATATTTTCTCCTAAGTGCCATTTTAGCACAAATTTTGATAGGTTGTATCTTCATTTTTATTCAATACAAAATACTTTCTCTGTTGATTTCTTTTTGAAACCAAGAGATATGTCATATGGTCTCCAAATATTTGGAGATATTCCAAATTTGGAGATTTTCCAAATTTTCTACATTATTGAATTATAATTTGAATTACAGTTTCAGAGAACAGATTTTGCAATGATTTAAATCTTTTTAAGTTAGTAGGATTTGTTGTGTGGCTCACAATGTTACATGTTCACTTAAAAACAACATATATAGTTTTTATTCTCCTATTTTTGTGTGCATGTGTGTGTGTGTGATGCATTCTGTAACTTTTAATTATATCAAATTGATTGGCAGCTTTATTAGAATATTCTATACCTTTCAGATATTCTTTTAATTTGTTCTTTCTATTATTGAGCTCAGTTGACTGTAAATGTGTGTTTATCTATTTCTCCTTGAAGTTTTGGATTTTGCTTTATGTATTTTGATACTTCTTTATTAGATGCATAAATATTAAAGATTATTATGTTTCCTTGATGAATTTTTGAATCATTATAATATGACCATCTTTGTTTCTATCATCTTTTTTTTCTACATTGTCTGACACTGACAGCCATTATTACTTTCTTTGGTTGGTGTTAGTGTGACACATCCTCCCCCCACCCCCACATTGTTTACTCTTTTACTCAATTTTACAATCTCTTCTTTTCAATTAGAGTGTTAAGACCATTTACATTTAATGTTATTGATATGGTTTGGCTTACATATTTATTTTCTCTTTGTCTCATACACTCTTGTTCACTTTTCCCTCTTGTTTTGTTTTTTGAATTGAGTATTTTTTATGGTCCCATTTTGTCTCCTTTGTTGGTTTGTTAAGTATACCTCTTTGTTTCGACATTTAAGTGTTTCCTTTAGGGTTTGTAGAATATGGCATATGCTACAAATGTCATCTATCTTACTTTATTTATAGATATTATAAATTGTACAACTCATTGTTATTATTTTTGCTTTACGCAGATAACTATTTTTAAAGAATATTTAAGTAATAAGAATAAAAGCCTTTATATTTGTCTGTGTATTTATCATATTCATTGCTCTTGATTCCTTTTTGTAGATCCAGGTTTTTGGATGGTGCCATTTGGCTTCCACTTGAAGGACTCTCTTCAACACCTACTATGGATTCTGTGCTGGTAATGAATTCTTTCAGCTTTTGCATGTCTGAAAAAGTCCTTACCAGTAAAATGACCAGTGATTGCCAGGGCTTGGGGAGCAGGAGGGGAGGGATAAATAGGAAGAACACAGATGATTTTTAGGACAGGGGATATACTGTATAAGATGCCATAATGGTGAATACATGTTATTATCAACTTGTTCAAATCTATAGAATGCACAACACCAAGAATGAGTGGTATGTAAAACATGGACTTTGAACGATTGTAATAGAGGTTCATCAATTGTAACAAATATACTGCTCTTGTGGTGGCATGTTGGGAAGCTATGCATGTGTGGGGTCAGGGAAATCACTGTATGTTTCTCTAAACTTTACTGTGAACCTAAAACTCCTCTTAATTTTTTTAAAGTCCCAATTTACCTTAATTTTTGATAATCATGTTTGTAGGATAGAGAATTCTAGGCTGATTTTCCTTTTAGTACTTCAAAGGTGTTGCTCTACTGTCTTCTTGCTGTATTGCTTCCAGTGGATCTGCTGCCTTCCATATACTTGTGCTTCCACATGTGATTTTTTTCCTCTAGTAGCTTCTTACATTTCCTTCTTATCACTGGTTTTAAGTAATTTGCTTATATGTACCTGGAACCGTTTTCTGTATGTTTATATTTTGTGCTCAGACTTTGATAAGTGTCTTTACATATGTATTTATAGTTTTTATCAAATTTGGAAAATTTTCAGCCAGTACTTTTTTGAATATTTTCTCTCTCCTTTTTCCTTCTGGAGTGCCAGTTGCTTATATAATTGGTCATTTAAAATTGTCTCATGTTTTGAGGAACCTCCATTCATTTTTTGTCAGTCTTTTTCTCTGGGCGTTTATTTTGGGTAGTTTCTATTACTATATCTTAAAGTTTGCTATGTTTTCTTCTGAAATATTTTCTGTGATTTTTTTCCAGCCTTGTGTATTTATGAAGCAGACTTTACAATTTTGACTTCTAGAAATTCAAATTGAATTTTTTATATCTTCAATTTAAATGTTTAATCTTTCCTCTAGACTCAATATATAAAATCCAATTCTAATAGCCTTTTTTAGTGCCCTCTATATTATATCTGATTTAGTTTACATTGGTTGACATTTTTCTTCTCATTATAGGTGGCATTTTCCTTCTTGGCACACTTGGTGGTTTTTTATGTATTCCAAGCATTGTGATTGCTGGGTATTATTGTATTTCTAAAAAAGATTCTTGAACATTGTTCTCAAATGTGGTTGAAGTACTTAGTAATCATTTAATCCTTTGGGGTCTTCCTTTAGGCTTTGTTGTGTGGGACTAGAGCAGTGTTCATTTATTCCCACTCTTGAGGCAATACTCTCTGGGTTCTTTAACTGAAGCCAGTGACTCACGAAGTTTTCCATTTTGGTTACTGAGGACAGGCATGACTCCTGGCCTTGTAGGATTCCTGGCTACTCTTGCTTTTAATCCTTTTGAATGGTTCTTTTCCTGGCTTCACATAATTTCCTCATGCAAACACACTGCTTGCTGCTTAATTGAATACCTGGTATGGACTGTGTGTAAATTTTTATAGTTTTTTTTCTGTATGTCCCTCTCCTCTTTAGTATTGGTGCCCTGCAGGAGCCAGCTATCTTGGCTTCCTAGGACTCCAAAGGAAGTCTTCTCAACTCAGGGTGTTCACTGGCCTTTGCCTGGATTTCCCGACCCTGGGAACTCTCCACAAGAGAGTTCTCTCCAGGTAGTAAGCAGGGGTACTGATAGGGCTCTCCTCATTTGTTTTCTGTTTCTTAGACATCATTCCTGTTCATTTCTAATCTGTTGGCAACCATGGTTTTACATATCTTTTTGAATGTTAGTTCTTTTAAATAAGAGGGTAAATCTGGCTTGTTACTATGCTTTGTCCACAAGTCTTGTCTTTGTCCTTATTGTTTTATGCCAAATTTTGTGTTGAGCAATTCTCATGTGATTATAGTTATGACGTTAATTTAAGTCTGCCTTTCTTCCTCAATGATTTTTGTCTTAAGAGCACAAAGCCTTTATTGCTTGTCTTTATAGTCTCAGTACTAATATAATACCTAATATATAGTAGATGTTCAGCAAATGCTTGTGAAATGAATGAAACTAAAGTAGGGGCGCATCTCTGACAGTCTGTTATGTATTTTACATACACGGGTGGGCAAAGGTAGGTTTACAGCTGTGAGTATACAAGATATACAGAGTTTATCCTGTATTATTATTGTGTTATTTACCATACAAATTGCCATAAACCTACTTTTGCCTACCCTTGTATATGTATAGTGTATATTTTACAATACATATATGCATGTGTGTGCATGAATATATATTATATATATATATGAGTGTGTATGTGTATATCCCTTACATTGCCTTATTTTAGTTTTGTAATTTTCTTTTTTATACAGCTGAGAGATGCTTAGTAAAAGCTTTTGGCAGCAAAGAAAGGTTGATTAGGTTTTATTTCAGCAAAATGAACAAGATCGATGCTCAAAATACAAGGTATTTCCTGCCTAGGCTTTTTATTCTGTCTGAATATTAATGAGCATGTAAATATGCTCATAAAGAAATGCTATTTCTAAAACCCAGAAAGGGGAAAAATCTATTAAAAGTGTTATATATGTATGTCTTCATCATTTCCTTATAAAATAAAGTTGTATTTTGCAATTAATTTGCAAAATCATATGTGAAATTCATACCTGTATCTATTATCATCACAGTTGGGAAGAGTTTTTAGAACAGTTATGTCTTCTCCTCCCAGCTGTACTCAGAACTCCAAGGGCGTGAGGCCTGAGAGAGAGCAGAGCCTTCTCTACTGGGCGTGAAATCCGGTGACCTTAGCTCTGACCTTTAATCTGCTAAAGCAGTGAGATGGAGGCATTTCTCTGGGACACTTGAGAGGATACAAACCATTCAAGTTCACAGCAGATGAACCCGTTTCATTACTTTTAATAACATTATATCTGTGTTTGTCTGCTCAATGGAATGATAACTTAGTGAAGGAGAATTAATTCTACACATTATCTACATAAAGGATAATGAGGGAAATCAGTTTCCTCTAAGGAAGTTTCATTAAATTTGGGTATAAGCCAATCTACTTGAGATTGGTCCCTGGATTTTGGATGACTTTCAAGCCTTGGGGCTCTGAGAGAACATTTAAGGCCATATTTGAATCTCAGGGAAGCAGATGCAGAAGGTTTTAGAAGACCCTTGTCACCAAAATTCCCTCCCCTTCTGGAAAAGCAAACTGCTAGTTTGTCGACCATCAGGTGTGAAGTATAATTTTTTCCCACATTCCAGCCCTGTGTCTGCTGAGATAGTTTAAATTCATATGATTTGTGCCTAAGTTATTTGATCTGTGGGTATGATGGCTCCTTGAGGCATTTTAAGTAATGAAAACAACAGAAGCCAATAAATAGGGAATTAATAAATACTCAGTGTCAATAAGAAAAAATATTGTAATTTTTTAACACAGGAAGGTCAAAGCAATATCTTTCAAGGTAGTTACCAGTTTGGAAATCCTGTCCTTGCTGAGCTCACACAAAGTACTGACATATAATGCTAATAATTCATGCAAAGAAATATAGAATATTTAAACTAGCATAGAATATTAGATATGGAATGTGTGGAATAGAATTTTTATGCCTATATTTATGTAGGTAAGAATTGGTATTAACAAAATTAACTGAGCAAACAATTTGATGTCTCAAAGATAACAAAGCAAATTCACTAAAATATGCTTTCTTTAAATTGAAAACAAGTTTTCATCAAAGTTAAATTGCCTTAAATTGTCAAAAATCATGGAGAAGACCACAGTGGATTCTGAAAAAAAATGTTAGTAATCCCTAAAATATTTTCTGTGTGCATAGAGCATTATTATGAACTAAAACGTTAGTAACTCAAAGTAGGTGAAGAAGAGCAAGTCTAAAGTAGCAAGCATGTTGAATTACAGGATCTATTTGAATGAGAATTCAGCTTATTACCTCTAAGCTTGAGTCAGATACCTTATAATAATGTTTTGGTCAAGAATGGACCTCATAAACAATAGTGGTCCCATAAGATTATAATGGCGCCGAATTTCCTAAAAGGGAAGGATATGCGGTGCAGGAGGCAATTTGTCTCTGATGAGACCAGTATCTTTGGGGCTTCGCAGTAGCTTCCCTCTCACTCACAGCATCTCCTGTTTGAGTGCACAGCTCACATCCCGGTCAGTCAGCCACTGACCTGTTTCAGCACAGAGGAGCCCGTGCCCCCCGTGCTGCATATTCCTGTGGCCCCTGCTGCCCTCCCAGATCCAGCTCGAGGGGCGTCAGAGTGCATTGCTTCAATTTTTTTTGTCCTTATACCTAAGATCCTGTATAAGGACACAGGCCCACAAGGGCTACCTAAACAAGTATTAAGTGCCACCACCTCTGTAGAAAGAGGTAATGATGATCATACTATTTGATCATTTTTCTGTGGTAATGTGGTGCCGGCCTGTGCCTATACTATGAAAGTCTTTTTTGGCTGTAATGATGTAAAGCACAGGTAAGTTGTATTTCTTTCATAGATTCAATGGCAGAGAAAGGCCTTTGTGCTAGAGAACCAAAAACAAATTTCAAAAATCAAAATGTTGAGTCCTCAGTACTGCACTCTCTCCATGTTAAACACCCTCTTCTCTATGAACACCACAAACTTCCAACAAGTTGTTCACTGCTCCAACACACAGTAGCCGAAACCACATCGCCATGGCAATCCCCTGTGCTTCTTTATCTCTCCATCTTGATATCTTACTCCCTGAGCCCCGGACCCCCTTTCACTCCCTCTTGACAATCTCCATAGTCACTATTACAGCAATTTACGTCTTAGCCGGACCGTTTCTCCTTCATATTTTAGATCAGTCCAGCCCACATCCCTGTTTATGAGGCAGCAATGATACTTTGATGTTCTACTTCTGACCTTGTTGAAAGGAAGCAGGGGGAGGGCTTCTGAGACAGTGCTGAGACAAAGTCTACAGTTGTGTCCAGTAACGTCCTAGAACTTCACACTCACTCACCACGCACTGACTCACCCAGAGCAATTTTCAGTCCTCCTGTGAGCTCCATTCAGGGCAAGTGCCCTATACCGGTGTACCATTTTATATCTTTTATACCATATTTTTACTGTACCTTTTCTATGTTTGTCTATATTTAAATACAAAAATACTTAACATTGTGATGTAAATGTCTGCAGTATTTAGTATAGTACCACGCTGTACAGGTGTGTAGCCTAGCAGCAATAGGCCACACCATCTAGTGTAGGTGTGTAGCAGGCAATACCACCTAGGTTTGATTAAGTGCACCCCGTGATGTTTGCAAAACTATGGAATCAACCAAGGACATGTTTCTTAGAATGTACGCCCATCATTAAGCAATGCATGACTGCACTACCACAAATAATAATTAATGCTTACAACTCAGTGTAGGCTACATGGTTAGTGACTTGTGGAAGTACTTTAAAAGAATAAAGTCGGAGTTGAGGAAACCATTGAATTAGCTGAAAGTATTATGCTATTGGACGATTTAGTAAGTGATACTAAAGTAACTAAATAAACAGTTAAGTACTTTTTAGTAAAAAAAGTTTATTTTCAAATTGTCATTTTTCTTTTTTATTTGGTTACAAAATTAATCTATTTGACCTATTAAGAAGGACATCCTAATCAAAGATAACCTTTAGCTTTCACCTTGTCTGAGTTTCTACAAATCCCAAAGTGGTAAAGCCATGTGAATAAAGTCTTGCTGTATTTACAGTTCCAGAATAAATAACACAGACGTGGAATGCAAGTTTCTTTGGGGACTTGCATTATTCACAAAGTGAGAAACTGAGCTAATATGATAAATAAATTTTCAATTTATTCACATTATTATGTTTAATAGTATTGTTTAAGTGTTATGATTATTATATGTTTAAGTGTTATGATTATGTAGGATCACGACAAACTTACTCATATGACTTCATGAATATGAAGCAAATATGGAGGATGACATAGTGTGGCTAGCAAAGGGGGTTGTGGCCCAGTAAATACTGAATAAAACAATTGTTGCTTGATGGTGAAAAGTTTTCATTGCCTCTCACATGGGCTCCTTGGGCAGAAAACAGTCAAATTAGAGCCTGAACAGAGAAGACACAAACCACTTCTTATAAAAATACAGAGGGCACTGTATTTTTTATGAAGAACAATATTAAAAAGACGCTATCATATCAAACAGTTATATTTTAGGGCTATGAATTTTAGTTTTATCATTTTTCAGGTAGAGTAACTCATAGATTATCTAAAGGACAAGAAAACCATTTTTTCCCTATGCTGTTCAGTGTGTAGTACTATATGGTATTTGCCTTAAAAATTATCCTAAATGTCATAGTTTTCGATAACTTTTAATTGGGTAGAAGGAGGTCCTTTATTGATATAAACTTTACCGTGGACTGGCTTCTGTAGAAATCATGTGGCTATACATCCATGGACACGAAGGAGGAAGCAGAGATTTATAGCTATTGTTGTGCATTCACAGCACGTATACCCTTAGCAATGAACCACATACTTCCCTGGGGAAAGACCTGGAGTGTGGCTTTGAGGGATAATGTTGATGATGGTGATGGCAACGATGAAGGTTATGGAGCTGTTGCTATTCATTCATTTAACAAACATTTATTGAGCACCTGTTATGTGCCAGGGATATTTCTAACCTTTGGGTGTATATAGCAGGGGAACCCCATAAGCTTCACATTCTAACGAGGAGAAAGAAACCATTAGTGAGTACATCCTATGTCAGAGAATGATAAAGGCTTTGGAGAAAGAGGGGAAGATAGATGCAAAATGTTGAGGGGTATTCGCCCTGGCCGGGTGGCTCAGCTCATTGGAACATTGTCCTGTACACCAAAAGGTTGCAGGTTTGATTCCCTGTCAGGGCACATACCTAGGTTGTAGGTTTGATCCCCAGTAAGGGTGCGTTTGGGAGGCAACTAATTAATGTTTCTCACTTTGATGTCTCTTTCACTGCTCTCCCCTCTCTCTCCCTTCCTCTCTCTCTCAAATCAGTAAACATGCCCTTGGGTGAGGATTAAAAAAAAAGTAAATAAAAACAAAATGTTGAGGGTTGTTTAACTAGGACAATTAGTGAAAGCTGCCCTGGTCATGGGTAAAACATGGGTCGTGGCCACAGTGACAAAGGAAGTCACGGAGAAACCTGGGGAGGACATTTTCAGGCCGAGGAAAGAGCCAGCACAGAGGTGCTTAGGGAGGAGCGTGCCTGACCATCATCAGAGCAGCAGTCGGGCCAGTGCAGTTGGTGGGGGTGGCGATGAGGTCAAAGAAACTGGGAGAAGTGGTAGGAGGGTCAGATTAGAGGGCCTCATGGTCACTGATAGGACTTTGGCTCCTGACCAGAGCCATAATAAGGTCAGATTTAGTGTTTAACGGGATTATTTTGCCTGCTGTGATGAGAAATGATTCTGTGTAGGCCAGGGAGAAAACAGAGAAACCAGTGGGAAGGTTTTATAGTAACCTAAGATAGAGCGGATGATCAGGTGATAGTAATCAAGATTCAGAGGCAAGATTCCAAAGTAAAAGCTTTGGACTTGCTGATGGATTACGCATGGGGTGTGAGAAAAAGAGAAATGTCAAGGATGACTCCAAGGTCTTTGGCCGTGCAGCTGGGAGGATGGGGTCGCTAAGTACCGCATAAAAATAGGAAGGTTGATGAGGTGCTTGGCTTTTATGCATGCTAAACTCGAGATACTTACTCTGCATCCGCCTGAGCTGTCAAGCCTGATGGGAGAACTGTGCCTGCATTCAAGGCAGAAGTTCTGGCTGGAGATGTAAATTAAGAAGGTTTATCAGCATATCAAAGCCTATTTGAAGAGGGGAGATAGGATGAGGTCACCTCGGGAGTGAGTGAAGACAGGGAGGGTTGTGAGGCCTGAACCGAGGTCACTCTAACACGTGAAGGTTGAAAAGATGGGGAGAAAATTGGCTGAGGATCTGGAGAAGGAGTGGCTAGTGAGGTAGAAGGGACAGTCTTAAATGTGTGGTGGCTCTGAAGCCAAATGTATAAAACATCTCAAGAAAGGGCAGTGAAGTCTAGCCCTTAGAAAGAGCAAGCAGAACGGGGTTTACCAGAAGTGGTTAGTGGGGGAAATGAGGAAATGTTTGTCAAAGGCTACAAAGTTGCAGACTGTAGGATAAATAACTCCTGGAGGTCTCATGAGCTGGGTGACTATTGTCATTAATGCTGAATTGTAGACTAGAAATGTTCTCAGATAGTAGATCTTAACTGCTGTAATCAAAAGGAAAGGTAACTGTGTGTGAGGCAATAAATGCATTAATTAATTTGTGATCATCATTTTACAATGTACGATACACATATCAAAACATCACCATGTGTACCTTAAGTATATACAATTATTATTTGTCAGTCATCTTCGGTAAAGCTGGGATAAAAGAAAAGAAATGGCAAGTGATCAACTGTATCGTGTGCTCTTGATCCCGTGTGCTCTTTTGATGCCTGAGAATTCCCTATTTAACACTCAGGACACCATAAAGAATCTCGAGGGGAGCCATTTGGCAGAGTGCTAGGGACATAGACCTGACTGAATGGCCTCAAGGTGAAGAGTAAAGCATTGGAGACAAGGTGTATAAATCTTTGAAGCATTTTTGTTGTAAATAAGAGCAGAAAAAAATGGAGCAGTAGTTGGAGGTGGAATCCAGTGAGGGTTTTTTAAAATTATTCTTTGGAATCAAAGCTATACCTGGGAAGTTTTGGCGCATTTAGGTATTGCTAAGAATGATCCTGTAAGGAGGGGAACAACTGATGACCAGGGAGAGGGGTCAGTGGTCACCGAGATGCGTGTGTGTTGATGAGAGGTGGTGGGCTCTGAAGGACACGCAGGGGGGCCACCATTAGATGATGGTGTGGGCCCATCACCCAAGTAACCACGTGGAAGCTGGATTCCAGGTATTCAGATGCACGGGGTGGTAAGTGTGGTGGTTGTGTGAACAGAACTCAGTCTATGCTGCTTCTACTTCCTTAGCCCAGGGAAGTAAGTCCATCAGCTGAGAGGGAGACAAGAGACGATGTTGGGGGTCAGATGGGAAGACAGAACACAGTCGTCTGGTACAAAGAGAGTGAATGAACTGTACTGAATGACTGCTAATTGTTTAAACTTATAATTTTAGTTGCACCCACACAATGCCTCTGAAAAGCGAATGTTCTTACTCTTTACAGAGAAGAAAATGTGGCGAACTGACCTAAGCCTATATGTACATGCTAAGCACTTAAGTTCTTTTGGTGCATAATGGCACAAGATTCATATGCAAGCCAGCAAAAGTCTGTTGTGGATGAAGGTAGTGAGAGGAGAAGGAAATGCTGTAGAACCTTCTGGACTGTGACCCTTAGAGTGGGAACTGGCCACCCATGGGCTGTACTTCCTGACAGCTCATTGGCTGCCTGTGCCTTGAGTGAAAACTTAAATATCTGGCATTTACATGTTATCCTGCTGATAACCTGAGGTGAAATGAAAGTTATGGACAATATGATATTAAGCAATCTCAAAGAGACACAAGGAAGGCTCCAGAGCTGTGAAAGGGAGGTAATAGGATTTGAACCTAGACACGGCTGACTTCAGGGCCCTTGATTTCCAGTTGAGGCTTTGTTGTTCCGCTCATAAGACACAGCTCCCGCACGTGAAACAAGCAGGCAAGCCATGGACACGACTAACCATTATGCAAGGCGTGATATCAGGATCTGTGTCTAGTTAAAATTCCTGCCATCCAAGTTTAAGGGGAAAAAATCCACATTTCTGGCTGGTGTGCAAGGAAGGCTTCAAGGAGGAGGAAGGACTTGCATTGGATTCTGAGTGACTCCTGGGACTTCAAAATACAGAAACAGGAGTCACATGTTAAGATTAGAGAATAAAACTTTTCACAGTGGGTTTGCTCTAGGAAATGCCACTGCACAAAGGCTTGGATTCTTTCATTTTCACTCCCTTCACTACATTTATCTGCAAAAATTTCTTCTGGTGGGATTAGGGAGATGGTGTTGACGTATCTCCTTCTTAATTAAATACAGCATTGACCTCCTTCCATGAAGGAAACACAGTGCCTCTTTTACTTGTTACCCAAGAGACATGGGGCAAAGTTCTGGGAATTGAGTTTCTTTATTTATGATACAGGGATGTGAAAACATTTCTTGCAAAGATGCTCTGAGTATTAAATAAAATAGTACATCACAGAGTTCTGTAAAGTGTAAACACCGTATAGATATATCTTAGGTGTTGTTTTTCAATTTCATCCAGTACAACCATGCCTGAGAAAAAGACAAAGCAGCAACAAATAAGCAACATTTCCTTATGGGTCTTTGCTTGTGGTCCTATGAACTAGTACAGCTGGAGGACCTTTTGTATGTTAAAATAGTGGCTCTGAAAAGGTTTGAGCCCTATCCTAGTGATAGACATATCTCCCCATTTACGGGAGCGCTGTGCTGTGTCCAGCCCAGCCGCCAGCTGGCCCGATGGAACACAGAATAGTGATAGCACCCCAGCGCTGTTCTTGATTGACCCAAGGACTTTGAAAATAAAATAATTCAGTTGTATTATTTTTCCTTTTCTCTGAAACCTGAAAGCTGTGAAGTTTGGGGCTCTCTTGCTCATTACAAGGAAAGTCAAGCTGCAGAGACCCTTTGGCCCAAAGAATAGGTTTCTCTTCCAGGAACCCGCCACTTGCAGATTAAATACTCCTTCTTTAGCGATAGGGTCTGTCTTGGGGGAAACGCCGTGCTGCACGGTGCTGATGGCTCGATAGGCGGCGTTCTACTCATGGCGTCCCGCCTAGGTTTTCAGGGGAGGCGGAGAGGCAGCGCGCTAGCAACACCGGCTATTGGTCTTCTAAAGCTGTCTAAAGAAGTCCCTTCAGCAGCTCAGAAACTCAGTATTTAGTTCAACCGGTTAGGAGGCTCTCAAAGTCATGATTCATCTCCAAAGAGGATACGCATGGTAAATGACCTCTCGTTCTCTGTAACCAGAACCTTCACAAGTGCACCGGAAGTCAGAATCCAAGTAATATTTTATTTATCCATTCTCTCTCTCTCTTTTTTCAATATGTCATAGTAGCCCTTGTATAATCACTCATTCTTTTCATTGGGATATTCTCTAGGACTCAGGTGGAGGGTCAGGACACGACTTGCCTGAATCATGGCAGATTGAAGTCATGAGTGTAGGTGGAGTGCACCTGGAGAGCTGGTAGCCTTCAGGGCATATGGAGTTCTGCTCTGCACACCCCACATTCATTAAGCTTCTCTGGCTCAGTTTAGGGATTTTCAGCATAAACCATGATGTTCTTTCACTAGGATCTCCAGAAGTGCCTTCTTTTTCTTTTTCACATGATCCCACTGTGTGTTTCCTAATTCACGAATAATTTGGTGACCCACTGGAGCCAATTCCATCCCAGTCGAAGACTACTAGTCTGTGCCGAACTGCCACGGGCAGGGTGCTGGGGGGATGAGATGTGAAAGCCCCTGATTGCTGGGTGGCCACACCCTTCCCCTCTTTTGCTTATTGGCTTCAGCCTGTGGCTGCAACTTGGTCTAAGATGGAAAGAGGGCTGCTTCTCAAACATTCCTGTGCATAGAAACACTTGAGGATCTGGCGAACATTCAGATTCTGCTGCAGTGAGACTCGGGTGGGACCTGAGGTTCTGCAGGCTCCCCAGCACTGCAGATGCTGTAGCCAAAGGGCCACCCTTCGAGTAGCGAGGAATCAGAGGCTGTATTGGCCAGGGAGGCAGTTAAACATTCCAATTTGACTCCGACTCCAGTGACAGTACAGGGCCTGCCATGATGTATAACAAAGCAATGCTGTCTTTTCACAGCATTTCCCTGACCTGTCCCCTGGGATCTGGCATAAAACGATTTCATTATATTTATCAAATACTCTCTGCAAAACATATTGCTATAAAAATCAGTTAAGCGTTTGTGACCAAAAAAAGTGCTATAATTTTCTAAAGAGTGATATACGAGAAATTTACCAGAGCTATCTGGGTGCACAGGATCTTACAGCCTCTTTCATCCATCAAAGGTTTTCCTCCACAGATGTCAGCCAGGAGGTTATCTGTATAGCAAACACTATGCAAAGCTTTTTGGATCCTTTCTCTGGGACAGGTTGCCTCCATTGACTATGTTATCAATCAGGGCCTAAACCACAGCCGTAATGTTATCTGAGACTCAGAAGTTCAGCCCGGCACACTCACTGCTGGGGAATTCTGAGTCATGGGATTGCTCTAACATAGAGAGCATTGTGCTGGGAAGATTACGAAATCTTGTTAGAAAAAGCTCTGCCCCAGATTTGTAGCAGTTAAAATCAGAGTATTTCTTCCACGTACCTTAGGGAAGATGAAAAATATTGGAACCTGTTTGTATTTACTCATATGTACTCCTAGGATGCAGAGCCGGCAGCAGGAGCTGCAGCAGCCCTCACTTATTAGTACGAAGTTCCCCTTTGGGGGGTTGTTTAAAAATATTTGTGCATATTTCAAATCCCTCAATCTGGTTTGCGGCAAATGGCTGCTTAAGCAGCTTCTTCGTTACTTCATTGGAGTTTTTTTTGCAGAAGGATGGTTGAAGACATTTGGCACAAAGCTTAGGTTTTTGAGGCCTTTTACTACCTCCTGAAGGGATTTCAGGAGAAGAAAAAAGAATCGGGGGTGTTAAATTATTACTCTCTTTGTGTAGTACAGACAGATAGAATTGATTGTGGACTTTGGTACAGGAAGGAAGTAGTTGCACAGCTGCATGGTAATAATTTTTATGTGTGTTAAAATTAGGTTCTTGCTATTTTGTCATAATGTTCTAGAGTGAAGCTTTGTAAGAATGGCATGGTTATAGTGACAGTAAATGGAATCACTTGGTAGATATTAGGTCATAAATGATCTCATCAACTTAGGGATAAAATGTAAGCAAAATTATTTGAAATCTATGCTAGATAAATAGAAATAAATAAAAGTGAATGTTATTTTATAGTAATATCAGGTAGGGTCATTGATTGGAGGAGGCAAATGAGTCAGGTACCAAACTTGGACTTCAGCAAATTTTGATTAGCAAATGTATTCCCAGTCTTTGTTCCTGCCTTCATGTGTGAACTGCCAGGAGCAGCTGGAAAGATGTGCATGGACTGAAGTGTGGAGGGAAGTGTGGAGGGATGCTGGCTAGTGGGATGTATGGACTGAGGATGTTTGAGACCATGGTCATTCTGGATCACCGCGTGACCAGTTTATGGTTTGCAGCTGTGGAGAAAGTGAGGTGCGGTGTCACATGTTAAGTGAAATTATGGCAGCTGAATTGAAATAGCTGGGCTACGTACCTATAGACAATCTTAATACTGTCTTTTGTGGTGGTTGGATCATGCAGCCTGTCACATTTCATTCTACATAGTTATCCATATCTATGTGTCTTATAAGTATAGGGAAGAGTGGTAATAGGTGGTGAGAATGGCCTCAGCATCGCAGGTCTGCCTTCCCACATCGGCTGGTGCGGACCCAGCCAACCGGAAAACACAATGCAAGCTCTTCCCTCACATCGTGCATTTTGGGACATGTGACAGGTCATGAAAGTAATTAAGTCTTAGAGTCTAGGAAGCAATAAAAATTGGATTAAAATGCTAGAATTTGTGTCCTTCTGATCATGATTATGTTGAGTAATGCTCTCAAAGGATAGACAGTGCTTCCTGGTAAATAAAGTTGTCAAAGCAAAATAAGGTTAAATTACATATATATGTATACATGTGTATGTGCATTTGTGTTTGTGCACATATGTGTGTATACATATACTATACATATATACACCCCCACACATATACATTTTATATATACACATACATACATATGCACAAAGGTACTGCATATACTTTAGATCTCACATCACATGAGCACTTTTGAAATTATCCCATTGAGAATGAAATCTATGTGGTCCAAGTTCCTGAATTTGGGGAGAAAGGAACACCAGGGAAGGCAAGGATAGATGATACCACTCCAAAATATCATTAAAAAACAATCCACCATCTCCACCCAGTGAAGATCATTATATGGTCACTGCTTTGCCACTGAAAGTTATAGTTATGTGCCCAAACATTTTCAAGGATCTCAGCCCATAGATGTCAGCTTTATATGGAGAACTGAATGGTCACTGAAAGCATAGTGCTCACCTGCACTCATTTTAAAGAAATGAAATGAAATCTCACAACTTCAGACCATGGACAGAAACCTCTGTCTGGCCGAAGAAAAGACACAAGTTGAGATTAAGCAGACCATGTCCTCAGATAGTCTACCATCTAGTTGAAAGCCTAAAAAAAAAATACCAACCCAAATCAAAACCAAGCAGCAGAGCTTTGGGGTTACATAGTTCAAATAGTTCTGTTTTATAGAAAAGGCATCTGAGAGAGAGAGGCTATGCCAATTTCTTCGAGTCACTCCATTGGTAGCTGGCTGAACCAGGGTGATGATCCAGGCGGTCTGTGTCCTTGAGCACAGGCGGTGTTGCCTTTCCGCAGATGCTGTGGCCTATGGAAGGCTTCTTTCAGCCTTGATTTAAAGCTCTGCAGTTCCTCCACGTCACAACTTGGCTGCCTCTATACGCAATTTTTTCTGCTCATGGTGGGGATGGTGGTGGGAGGCAGGCATGAATTAGCCAATTATCCAAGGTATTACTTGCTTTTCATTAGGAAAAATACCAGGAAGCAAAGGGGGCCATGAACGTAAATGGCAAGGGTGGGGTTGGGTCTAACTGGGGTAGGGAAGGACTCCTTGAGAAGGTGACATGTAGACTGAACATTGATGAAGCACAGGCGGTGGAGTGTGGAGGAATAAGTGAATTCCAGACAGAGGGGTGAGCTGTGCAGTGACCTTGGGCAGGAAGGAGATGGCACCTGGGAGGGTCTGAAAAAGGACCAGCATGGCTGGCAAGGCCAGGGGGGAGGGGTCAGACAGGGCCTTGACTATGTTAAAAAACTTTATATTTATTCTGAAGAACAGTGAACTCTTGACACTCATTTTGATCTCTGTTCACACAGTAAATACTGTGTCAGGAGAGAAAAAAGTTGAGATTTAAGTATCTAATTTTCCTTTGGGATGTAGGTGGGAGTTTTTCTTTTTTCACCCTGATGGTCTCAGACAAGTGTCAGCATCCCTTCAAAGCAACGTGTGAAGCTGGCACTTCCCATTATCCTGACAGAGCAGAATGGCCAAGTTTTATGAGGGGCAAGATGTTAGAGATCAGACTCCGTGCTCTCTGGCGAGGGGCTCTCTGCCACCTCTCACCTGGGAACTGTGGTTTGTTTCCCCTCCCCCCATCTCAGATTTGAAATCCTGTATAACAAGGTTTACTTTCACACAGCCCTAAATCTTTTATTTTCCATGAGTTTAGAGAATCATTCTGTCAGTGCCTAAAGAGAAGTCCCCAACTCATAAACTTTCATTTTGCCAAGTTTATATATGAGAAGGCAGGGTGGCCTTGGACTTACCCTTCAGTCACTGAGTGAGGTGTTTTCCCTCGTGTCCGAGTCTGTGCTCTGGACTCTGCCCTTGGCCTGGAGGTGAGGTTATAAAGGGCAGATCTGTCCCGGGACGCCCAGTCACATTAACAAACTAGTGTTCTGAGCCTGGGGAAAACCTGCAGTGCGGCTCAGAAGGAAAGAAAGAACAGACTTCCTTCCCTCTCTGGGTGTGATTTTTGAGAGAGGTACATTTTTAGAGCAATAAAAGGAAATTCGGCCTGGGTGTGAAGAAGCAAGGATAAGTAAAAACTCTGTTACTGAAGTGGGTCTGCAGGGTAGGCCCTGTAAGTCGGCAGCTGGTGGCTGGCAAGCAGGATGTAAGACAGCAGGCTTTTCTTGTTTCCCAGCTTTTCAGAATGGAAGAGAAAACTGAGAGTGTGCAGGTAACTGGGGTCTCTGTCTTTCTGCCTCTGTCTCTGAAACTTGTTTAAGAAAGAAGGAAGGAAGGGAGGAAGGGAGGGAGGGAGGGAGGAAGGAAGGAAGGAAGGAAGGAAGGAAAAAGAAAGGAAGGAAAGATAGAATCAGTGTTTACCATTTCTAGGAGACAGAAGCAAATGGCAGTGCAATGAAATGGAAAACAGCAAAAACCAAGTGTGGCCCCAGCATTGGCCCCAGCCCTGCTCAGAGAAAAAGCCAGGGCAGAAGTGACAGTTGCATGTATGTCCGAAAGCAGAGAACAACCCAGTGCAGAGCCACTGCAGGGCCCCTGGGGTGCTCTCAGGGGCAGGAGAACCCCACCAATCATCCCCAGTCCTTAGAGTCAGAGAATAGAGCCTGCATCTGAACAGATGAGCTCAATCTCCGAGATAAGAATCTAGATTCCTCAAGAGCGGAGACTGGGTCGTGTCTCCTAGAATTCCAGGAGCTTTTTTCCCCCAACTTAAGTGATGAAGGGAAGCATGAGTCAGAGACAGGAGGGAGCATCCAGAACCATGGCGGGGCCAAGAGGCAGCGGGCTGGACTGACTGAGAGAGGTGTGATGAGAAGGAGGTGGATGAGAGAGTGCTCTCTCTTGTCCAGAGGCCAGAAGGGGATCTCGGTTCTTCAGGTTGGTGGAGCTAGCTGTTAAGTAGGAACCACCTGTAAATATACTGGAAAATAACAATGGATAGTTTGCTGTTCCCCAAAGGCATGATATTCTGGAATTTTGAATACCCTAAGTACAGTTCCTGGAGTTCCCAGGCTGACTGAGATGGCCTGTTCGGGTACCTCATTTTGACATTTGCACTGAGAGAGCAGGCTTTGTGACAAGCACACTGCCCAGCCAATTGTCAGTCCTATGGGGTGTTGCCAAAAAAGCAGAAAGAAAGCAAAAGAGAAAGAAAGAAAAAGAAGTCCTTGATCAAATACCTTAGGACAAGAAGTGGTCCACACTGTTCCTTTGGAGTTACGTCATCTGAACAGTGTAGAAAAAAGATGTCTAGGTTCAGTCAGCAGGCTTGTTTTGTTTAACCCAGTGTTTCCTGAATTGAAATGGGCACAGAACCTCATTCCCATACAGCGAATATTTCCTACATGTTGGAAAATACTACTGTGGGGGTGGCTTGGAAAAGAAGATTGGAATTTTTTGTGTGTTTGGGGCAGAGCACAGAAGCACAGGAAGTTGACATTTTTGCCTCGGTAACTTGAACAACCTCTGGAGCACGTGCTGGAGTGGCTCACTTTCTCTCTCTGGACCTGGAGTCAGATTAAACCCAGCAAAATCTGCCACTTCGATCTTCCTGACACCAAATGAACTAAGGAACACTGCTTCACTGTCCTGTGTCCCATACAATCACCTGCCCTCTTGTACTCCTTTCCTTAGAAGTGCATGTAGGGAATGATAGGTGGGTCTCATTTAATGAAACCAAATAGGGGTTTGTTGTTGCTAAGGAGAATTAGCATTTCCTATTTTCAAGTGTAATCCTGTTTTGCTATTCCAACTCACAAGTTCTGGAGAAGTCAAATGGCATTCTCGGCATTTACAGGTGCAAAAAGCAGGGTACAGAGAGATTGAGAGGATAACAGGGTTCCTAGCTGGGCATGTTCTCTCTTGTGTTGCTCCAAAGTGGGCTGTTGCCCAGACAGCTCACAAGATAAGGTCCTGACCAGAGAGTGATATAGCTGAGCCTGCTTCTTGAACCGAGTCTCCAGTCGCTCTCAGCTGGGTTTGCTGGCTTTGCAGTGATTTGTCAGGAATAGCTTCTGTTTTCTTTACGCCTCAAAAGGCCTATTCAAATAAATGGAGACATTTATCCACTAGGTGGTGCTACATCCTTTGTTCTCTGATGGATGCTTTTTTTCCCCCAAACTAAAAAGTATTTGGTTGGGGTGGAAACTCAGCAAGGAGAGTATACCTTCTTCATTTCTCTCACCTTGTTACGAGAATGACAGTATTTTGATTGAAAAATGTATAGAGAATGGGCTTGTTTTCATACTGGCGATGAGAGCTATGGTGCATGAGGACGTCCTGTGAAAAACAGCGCGTAGCTGAGCGGAATCAGACTGCCTCACTGAATTAGTTCCCTGACTTGCTAAATCCATAGAAAATGGGAAGTTATTTAACCTATTAGGTATTTCACTTCTTCTCGCTTTCTTTACCTGTTAAAGAGTTGCTCTATAAGCTTGTTTCTGGAGTAAATGAAACCCATGTACAGTACAAAGCTGGGACATAACAAGCCCTCGAGTAATGTGAGTGTTGCTATTATTCAAATTTTTATCTTTCGTTAACTCATCCACTGACAGGGAACTTTATGTTTTCGTGTGAAGGTGGGAAATTCAGCAGGATTTGTGTTTCTGACTGGACTGCCTGGATTCTTTTGCCTCCCTTACATTTCTGCACTCTCTTAACCTTCTTAACCTTTGGCATGATCTCTCTTTTTCCCGAAAACAGTGTTCCTCAAACTTTCATGTCAGCAAAGCACCTGGAGGGCTTGTTAAAACTTGGATTGCTGGAGAATCTGCAAGAGTTTCTGATTCAGCAGGTCTGGGATGAGGCATTTCTGAATGTGCATTTCTAACAAACACCCAGGTGATGCTGACGCTGCCGGTGCAGGCCCACATCCATCGCCCTAGAAACAATTGTTCCCAGCCTGGCGTTATCATTGCTCTCCAGGGCAGGCCTTTAACAGCAGAGTAGCCTGGGACTAAAGTCAGGACTGGAGGGGCTTTTTTTTTTTAAAGCTGCGATGGTCCAGGCTGGCTCCCTTTCCTGGCTGGTCTTGATATCTAATAGACACATTTGTTTCCTTTAAAAAAAAAGACCGATCTCATTTATCTGCAACTCTTTGTCGTTTCTTATCACCACCTCCTACAGTTTTGGTCTGACTCACACTGGACGAACTCAGGACTTCTCAGCTGATTGCTCTTGGGGGGTCAACCGTTGGGCAAGAAATAGCGGATGATTCCTCCATATTGAAAATGACCTTCAGCACCACGCATGGCACGTGGTTATGTTCTCATGCATGGGCTGAATGAGTAAATGCTCCAGCGAAGGCAGAAGACTTTCCAATTGCCAGCTGTGTGGCCACAGGAAAGTCACTTTGTAACCAAAACATGGCTTACCAATATTAGATATTACTGGGATTTGTAGTCATGTATCGATTAGTATGACATACTCTTTTAGGCTGAACTATAGGAAATTGCCTCTCTTTGGCCATTTTTGATTTATAAAAATGGCATCTTTATATGGCTCAACCTACTACAGTTTCTGTATTTTAAATTAGGCATGTGTATGATGAAATTATTTTTCCAATATGCTTTAATTCTAGGAACTACATCCCTGCTTCTCTCCCTCTCTCCTCACATACAAATGTTGAGGGAATAATTAAAAAATAAGTTGATATTGGCACTGTAAAAACACAGTTTTATTCCTGTCTAAGAAGATACTTCATCACTATTTTCTCACTGGAAGAATGATTCTCCTTCACTCAAAAGCAACTGGCAGATGTCCCCTGCTGTGCTGGCTCTTGGGTTTCCAGGGATGCTGTGGTGTTGTGGTTCCACTGTGTGGAACTTGTTTCTCACCCTTTCCACCCCCTGCTCCAGACACTGCCTCTACCCCCACTCCTCCTACTCCAAGGGTGTGTTAATCTTTGTTTAATCTTCTGCATTACTATCCACACCCTTTTCCTACTTCTGTCTCTCTCTCGCTTTATAATTACAACTAGCAAGTTTAGGTGTGAGGTTAGCCTTGCAAACTGTATGACACTCTTATTTTGGTTACACAGGTACCAGTGTGAAAGTGTCCAGCTCATCAGCTGCTGAATCCTAGAACTTTTGGTGCTAGAAAGTCAATAAGGCACTCTCTGGAGAAGGAAATGTCTTACTATTCAATAATCACTCAATAAATGCTTATTGAGCATTGATATAGTCAAAGAGGCTCTGGTCACTTGGAATAGGTTTATTAACTCATTATTGCGATGGACAGCCGGTTTTGTTAGGAGGAGAGGTTAAACAAAAGAGAATAGTCATTGCCAAGTGGTGCGGGAGGAGATCTCTAAGGAGGCAGTGGGCTTGGGAGGATGTAGAAAGGTACAGAGTAGAACAAATTTCGCCTATTTTATAATTTTGTTTCATTTGACCATGTATAAAGATAAAAATTGCTGAAGCCCAAATTAGCAATATAATAACTTAATGTTCTAAACCAAGATGTTTATTATGCAAATCTTTGCACAAGGGTGGGCATGAATATTTCCACTATTCAGTTGCTGGGCGACTTTGGGCAAGTTACTTAGCTTCTTGGTGTCTCAGGTGCCTCAAGTTCCTCATCTGTAAAGATGGAGATAATGGCAGTAATTCCTACTTTATAAGGTTGTTGTGAGGGTAACTTGAGTTAATGTATCTAAAGTGCTTAGAATGATGGCAAATTATAAATATTAGGTATTTTTAGTTTCAAGGAATGTCCCAGAAAGTGCTGAATTATAAAAGTATCGGTAGCATATTAACAATAGCTGCATTCTCCTCTAGGAGCTGTTACAGACCTGGCATTTTTAAAGGTCTTCTATTTTTTTTTGGTAAATATTCAGTTTGAAATGTTTTTGAGATTATTATTTCTTTTAAAAATCATTCAATACTCTAATCCAGTGGGTTTATTATCAGTAAGTTCTTTTTTCTCCCTTGATATTTAGACTAAAACTTCTCTCTTCTAAATTCCAGTCTATTTTTCCTCATTAACATCCTTTTACTATGCTGGTGACTTTTTTTCTCTCTTCATGTTTACCTCTTCCTGATATTTACAGAAGCACAAAAGAGAATTCGTGGACTTGGGCAAACTCTTCAGAGAGAACTCCCCCAGGGATCTTTGCAGAGTTTCCGTGGTTACACAGTCTGCAGGTGGCACAAGCAGAGAGAGGGCCATGTGTGTCTCTGGGAATTCCCAGGGAACAAAAGCAGAGAAAAAGCAAAGCCACCCATTGTGAATTACGGAAAATGGGGTTCTAGCCTTTCTTTCGAGTTTCTTCAAGGGCTTTAAATTTTGAGGTAAACTCGTGAAGTACCACCCAGTCTCAACATGTATATTGTCACGTTCAGAACGGGGCTTGGTGGGGTTAGTTACAGCCACGGTTCACCAGGAATTTCACAGGGCGATGAGGGGCTTCTCAGAGGTCCTAGGCTCGTTTAGGTTATTTGTGCATGCTGGGACTTTATTTCATGCTTTGACACTTTGTGATTATTTTATTTAGTTATTGTATTAGTGATAATTGGGAAAAAACCCTTAGGTTTATTTGTACTTTCTTTGCATTTTATGCCATGGTTCAATTCTGGAGCCTTTAAACCCCAACGTGATATCTAGACCTCAGCATTTATCTTTATGAGACAAAGTATGAGGTTTTGTAATTTCTCCACATTTCATACAGTTTATCAGAATATTTATTTCGAGATGTCATGTTCAGAGTGTAGTTAGGTCAAGTTTTAGCATCTATTAAGGATTTATGTTTTGATTACTTTTCTTAAAATAAAATTTTTTTTCTCATCTTTGATACCTTCAACAAAGGGAAAAGGTAGCACCATTTTTATTCTGTTACAATATTGACTGTTTTTATAGTAAGAATTTTGAAGAAATCCAGAATCAGAAATTATGCAAGAGTTGTGAAACTGGATACAAAAGCTACATGTTGATTTGTTCAAGCCAAAATCATAATAAGCAAAGGAATGGACTTAGTTCACAGTTTTTGTTCTAGCTTTGCTAAAAGGCTTTATCCTCAAAACCTATCTGAAGTGGTGGCTAAGATATGACATTAAGATAATTCAATTTGAAATTATAAGATTTCATTTTCTACTCCCTGTTCATTTTCTTCTCTGTTTTATATTTAAGGCAAGTGTGGGCAGATGAGTATGTGAATTGAAGTTAGTGCAAAAAGGACACAAAATAATATCATCTTGGCTCAGCCAGCCAATAGCTTGAAGGTCAGGGTCACTGGCCTCTTTGCTCTTGACCTGAAGACTTGTGATCCACGAGCCCTGTAGAGAAGGCCAGCAGGCTACCAAGTGATGGGGTTGAGGGCTGGTGGTGATGGTGTGATAGCGGTGGGGTAGCAGACACCGGGTCTGAGGACACAATGCCCACTGGCATCACCGAGGAGATGGGAGCCCAGTCAACTTCATATTTACAGCGTTTGCAAAGCAGGTGAGCACACCACCTTTCTATTATCCTGTCCTCCATTTACATGGCCCAGGCCAGGGTTTGAGTTCACATATGTGCCAGTGAGGTGCCAGATCAATGGACAAATCCTAGCTGGTGAGATGTTTGAGCTCTGATAAACTTGGATGCAAGGAAAGAGATATCTAGTCTTGCTTAACTGCCTCCAGGATCTTTTGGCCTAAAAATGGGATTAGGGCATCAGGCAAAGGTAGGCAAATGGCTGAAGGGGAAATTGTGGCCTTGGCCTTGGGATATGGTTTGTTCATTTAACCGCCTTTTGTAAAATATCGAACAACATTGTAATCAAGACTTTAATACTACTGAAACAAGACAGCCATATCGTTATTTCTGTACAAAAAACCCCTGACACCTAGAGAACTTCAGCTCATTTCTCAGTGTCACAAACAGTAGAACAGACAAGATCACACTTGGAAATCCCTCTGACCCTGTAACCTAATCTATTCTTTCAGTCTGCAGGCATCCCTTTCAGTGTCTTGTGAGAAGAAAAAAACATTTCCTGAATTTACTATAAGATTGAAATAGACTTGATTGTCTAAAATATTCTTTCCTAGAAGACCTACAACATTAGAACGAATGTTAAACATTTCTACATTCTAATTGTGAAGCGCTAATGTCATGCATTAGCATTTAGCCTCAAGAAATTCTTACTTTGGGTGCCAAATTAAACTAATTTACACTCACTGACTAACTAAACATTTTCTTAGCATGACACAATGCTCAGATTTCTACCATAATATTATACTTTACACTTTTTTTACTATTTTACAAAATTGTGGGAGAAGTGATGTATTTCAAGTTTTGAGCAATGCGTCTTCACGACCTCCTGAAGGATTGTGATAGTAAGACCCTAAAGGTACTAATGTTAACTGTCAGATGATATTATAAATTGTCCCAATGAATGGTGTAACCTGCTGTGTTGAATGTCATTGCTATGAGGAGCATTCAGGAACATGGTGATACTATAACAACTTTCCCTAAGAATTTGTCTGTGTCATTATTCTTAATCCCTCAACCCAGTTAGAGGCTCCATGCAATGTTCTTCAAACAAAAGTGTCACAGAAAAATCAACCAAGTTACATATAATACTGGGAGGAGTTCCATATAAGCCAGTTGTTGGATGATCGCTCATCCAACAATCACTCAAAGTGTTTGGTTGAACAGATTCTCATCTAGATCCAGTGTTCCACCCTAGCACCTTACATGTGTTCAGAATAAAGCACGGCCAGACTGTTTCTGCTTTAATATGAGCCTCCGAGGTTCATCTACAAACTTTAGGAGGTGACTCAGGTGAACTACTAGATTGTGACTTTCGTTATGAACTTGGTGCCTGGCCGTTCCCCTGGAGAGCCCAGGTCTTTCTTGGTGATGAGTCAGGAAAGGGTCAAAGGACCTTTTAGGATGAGGATTTACCTGGCTGAGCACTAGTCACTAACTACTGGTCTTGGAACACAGGATGTTTCATCAGCTGCAGGAAGTAGCGTATTTTCTGACAGATATCCTCTAGAAATCAGATCTCCGAGTCCTCTCTATCCCTGGGTGGTTCGAGCCGCACGCATTCTCTGCCTCGCTCTGTGCAACCCTGGACCCCCGCCATTCCTATGATAAAGGCAGTGGGGAACGGCTCACCTAACTTGGTAATTTGAGCTTTTGTCCCATTTTCCAGGCAAGATTTCAAACTCTTAATTACCCACTTAGTAAAACCCAGATGTCCCATTTCAAAGACCTATTCCCATTAGGGAATCCTCATTTCCAAGCAATTGTTGGATGAAATCCTAGAGTTTTACTGCATCCCATTTCCAGGACTTAGCTTCACTTTTTTTCCCCCTGAGTAAATAGGACCTGAAACTTCTAATTCTGAAAACCTATTTTAGATAGAATTTGGAGTACACCACAATCCACTACATTGAGACTTTCCATCTAAACCCTAACTGGTTCTTTTCAAAGTATTTCTTAGCATGCATTTGGTTCATAAACCTTCCTGGGGTGCTAAGAGGATAAGCAACTTTCAATTTGAAAATACATTACAAAGTGTTCCATCTCTTAAAGTTTAAGGAATACCCTAGTCAAGGTCTTACAACATTTACCTGACAGTGGTTTAGATAAACGGATTCATCACTTGGTTGGAAAAAGGCCAGAGCAAGATGGCTCTTGGACCAATTTACTGAGGCAATGTGTATCGGCGGAAAAGTGCGGGTCTTATGTGACCTTGTTTACGTGGGATGTTTCCGCAGCTGTGCTAGCTGAGAGTCTCAGCTTCAACGGCTGCCTCCATCGTCCAAGTTGGCCGGTCCAATCACCTGTTGTGGCATGCTGCATCGAATAGCCAGTTGCTAATGTCAGGAGAAGGTACATCAGGAATTTAAACGGGTTGAATTGATGTGCAGGTAAAAGTAACAGTGGAAAGATTTAACTTGATAACCACATTGAGATTTATTTGTTTATTTGCTCTGGAAACGATGTTTATTTAACATGGATCTTCCATCTATGGGTGTCTACAGATGGACAAATGGGTCCTCGAGAGATCCTCCCCTCCTCTTCTTCCTCCTTCTCTTCCTCTTTCACAAAAGCCTCCCTTAAGAGGTCCTGAGCCTCCTGTGACTCTAGACGTAAACGTAAACATAAACGGATGTAGACACTGACTTTCTCTTTCTCATTCTTACAAATAGCCTTCTAGTGAAAATTATTTTAGAGCATACCATAGTATAACTAAAATGATGGACTGTTCCACCTGAATTGCTTTTCTAACATAGGATATAGCATTTGTATCAACTGATTTGCACATTTAGATAAACAATATTGGTAATAACTGTAATAGTGAGAGTAGAAACTCTATTTGTTCAGAACCTATGACACATGGCACAACCATCTCATTTAATACTTCCAACAGCCATAGGAAAAGGTACCATTTTTATCCCATTTTGTTAAAGAGGAAATGGAAGTTTAGAGTGGTTAAGTAAGAGGTTTAGGGTCACCCAACTGGAAGATGTGGACTCCAGATTCAAACGTGTTTTCCTGACTCCAACACCCCACTCTTCACACCTGTTCTAGACTCCTCACCTTACCCCGAGTTTCCTTAGAACACAATTCTAAGGAAGTCCTAAGAAACTGTAGGACACAGTTCCTAACTAAGTCTGCATGAGCATTGCCTTCTCTGGTCCCTAAACAGAAGAGCCTGAAGTGCACCCACGGGCCATACAGGTGCTTCTGCCTGTGCTCCTTCCAGGCCTGTGTCAAAAAATACCACCTCCCTCCCTGTGAGGCATTCGGCCACCTGCCAGGGCATCTGAGTGTGTTGCCACCGCTCATACCTTCACGTGAGTGCTGCCTGCTGTGGCATCTTGACCCTCCTGAGTCTGGCCTTTTTAGAAAAACATGCAGGTTTTGCTTGTTTGTGTTGTTTCTTTAGTTGCTTGGTTTACTGTGCTTTTCTGATCCGAGCAAGGCAGCTGGACCGCAGCAGGACCCCCCGGGGCTTCGCCCTGATTCTATCACTCACCACTCTCACCGCCCCACCCTGTTTCTGAGTGCCTGTATTTGCTCTGTGCCTCCTTCACTGGACTGGTTTACATTTGTAGCTTATTTCTTTCTCCCTTCCTACCATTTAAACAAATTGTATTAGACCTCTAAAATTACATGTAACTTCTACTCCCAAAGCTTAAGCCAAGCTTGTATTTTAGTGTCATTCGCACACTTTGTATATTTTAACTTGGCAAAAATAGGATTTTTTCCTGTTCAATTAAAATATTCAACATAAAATATTTCAGACTTTAGAAAGGCTTAGAGAATAACATAAACACTCGGATACTTATCACCCAGCTTTGTAAAAATCTTGACATTTTGCCATATATACATACATCTTTTACTTCAGAACTCTGTTTTATCCCACTGATCTATGTGTCTGTTTTTATGCCAGTACCACACTGTTTTGATCACATAGCTTTGGAACATAATTTGAAATCTGTGGGCCTCTAGATGTTTGCCAATCCTGAAGCTTCAGGCTAAACAGATAGACTGGTTGTGCCTCATTTGGCTGTTTGTGCCCCAGGGGTGCTAGCTTGCCAAGAACTGCCTCTCCACAGTTACTGTCCAGTGGGACCCCGGAGCAAGCCCTTTGGCCATCCCAGGCAGGCAGTCAAAGGTGTCTCCTGTGCTGTGGCCTCCAGGGTGTGTGTAAAACTCTTTCCCAGTGATACCGGCACTGCGGAGTGCAACAGAGGCAATTCCCGCACAAGGATACTGCGCACGCATGCTCTGAGGTCTCTGGAAAGCCTTACAATCAGCCTCCAAAAGTGTTTAATCAGAAGTCTGCCTCCCAGGCGGGAGCCATGATCATAAGCTAATAGGCCACTTTGCCAGAAACACTGAGCTCCTGGGTGTGTTGCCTCTGGCTGTGCCTTGGAGGTGCTGACCCTTTAAGAACTCTTTCTCTGCTGGTTACCGTCCTGTGGGGCCCACAGCAACACTGGGAGAGACAGCAACACTGGCCACCAAAGCGAGGCCAGGAGGGGTGCCGCTGGTGGCAGCTAGCAGCAAAAGCTTGAGCAGTAGAAGCGTGTCAAAGCTCCATCCAGGAGACACTGGTGTTCTGGAGCACGGCAAAAAAACCCTGTACTAAAAAGACAAAACAAAAAAAAAGTGCCACCGGGAAAAGCAAGATAGTAAGAGTGTGAAGATGGCACTTGTCAGTCACCATCCCAGACAGCATCCAGCAGGCCACAATTTTTTGTCAAACCAAATCGCCTCTCAGGCTGGTGCTCTGTGGACCAGCAGATGGCCTCACCCACGCCAAGTCTCAGCGCCCCTCCGTTGGTGCCCCAGGCTGGGCCCGGCCGGGTGGGGCCTTGCCGTGCACACCGGTGCTCAGGTTGTGCTCCAGCCAGGGTTCTTGCCAGTGGTTTTTGAAGCTAGATATCTTGGGGTCTTGTCCCTCAGGTGCAGGTCTTAAAAGCCAGGGTGCCCCAGGGGAAGTTCAAACCCTTTGCTCGGGTTTCAGCTTCCTCCAGACTTCGGGCAGAGCAAAGCGATGAGTGTGTGCGTTTTGTGGTGAGATTGTGCGATTTTGTTGGGGCTTCTGCTACCTGCGTCTGCCCATGTAGCTTTTCTCTCGTTTGCCCAATTAGAAGGAGTCTAGGTGTCACCAGCTGCCAGTTTTTAGGTTTTTTTTTTTTTTCCCAGAGGAAGTTGTTCCATGTGTATCTGTAGATTGTGTAGGTGTGTTGATGTGAGGAGGTGAGCACGGGATCCTCTTCTGTCACCGTCTTCCAGACTGAGATTTAAATTAAAGCACAAATCATTAAAACTTCTCCTTCACTGTGGCCTTTACATGACTTAGAGTTGGGGGACTGTGCTTGGTCAGGGCAATTTCAGGCCAGGATGCAGACTGCGACCTTGCTGGGTAAGAAGTGATATTTTATTTACATTTTACACTCTTTAAGGTGCTTGCACAGGCACACGGGATCAAAACGACCTTATTCCCCACAACTGGAAAAGACACCCATATGAAGACCTCACAATGGCTGGCAGAACCACAGGCTCTAAAGCTCAGGGTCATCATCCACCTTGAACTGTGGAGCAGTGGTGTCCCGGGAGCACAGAGGGCTGGAGCGGGGGCGCGGAGGCTTGCCCAGCTCCAGAGGGCTTGCCCCCGGCTCTAACCCCCCACCTTCCATTTCTGATTACTCCGCCTACTTCTCTGCCGGCATCCAGCCTCAGCCACTTGAGCCTTCTTGCTGGTATCTGAACCCATCTGAGTGTGTTCTGGCCTCAGGGACTTTGTTTTTCCCGTTTCCCTGGCCCTCCTGTTTAACACTGCAGTGACTCCGCACTTTCTGTCCTTGCCCTTTATTTTCCATCATTTGTCACTAGTTCACATGTTATACCTGCAGTTTCTCTTGCCTGTTGGCTGGGCTTTCCCTCCACCTCCGTGTCTGTGAGTGCAGTTATTTTGGCTGCTTTGATATCTTCCTAATGCTGTAGCCCTAGCACCTGGACTCAGGTCTAGCACATAGTACGTGCTTCCTAAATATTTCATGAATAAATGAATGAAATAAAAACTTTTCAATGTATTATTAAAGATAGCTCAGAGTTACTAGCCAAATAAGGGAATCTCGATCTTCTCTGTGTTTTAAAAAGCCAGAAAACTTGATGACTTTGCTCCTTTCAGTGGTGAGTGAGTCGTGTAACCTGTTCTATGCGTGGTAGGTAGGGCTCTGATTTGGAATGGAAAGTTCCATCTCTATACACGAAACCCAACAGACCCTCTTCCAGTTTCTGACCCTTACAGAGACCTGCCAGTCTTCTCTTATTTATCAAAGGACACATGTTTTGATGTGGAAGCTTGAAACAAAAGTAACCTTGGTTGGTGCGGCAGCTTAAGAGTCAACAGCTTAATACCATGGCTTTTATGAAAAATAAGATTTAATATTAGAGAGACAATATCAATTTCTCATTTATGTCCCAGATCTAGCTGTCTTGATTCCTTTGATCCCAAGCTTTGTCTGCCTTCCTGCTATTGCACATGAATTTATACCAGCTCACTTTACGGAATACGTTTGCTTTCTCCTTGAATATTGCTTTTGTTTCCACATGAAAATAATACAAGTCTTCTTATTCGGTCCATTTGATAATTTAGCAGTGTTTGTCCAGATTTTAAAAAGAATTCATGATTTGTAAAACAAATGTAGTTATTCAGAAAACATGTTATTTTCTTATGACACTTTATTTGCAGCACATCTTCTGTTAAACATATTTCAAATAATTGATACCATGTGTAAGAAGTTATATATAACATAGTGTGACTCTTCAGTGTGTCTTAGTTGTGAATATCCAATATTTCATGACTAGGTATCCAGTACCCTAGTTATTCCAGGGGAGTGACTTTAAATTCACAATTAAGCATCAAGGACACATATATGACATGCAATCCATAAGTGCACACATATATGAAAGTGCAGATATGGTTTACACTGTCATTTTTGTAAGTCATATTAGCTTCCCAAGCTGATATCTGACACCGTCTCTTTCATCCTGCTGTGGAAATTGAACTCATGAGCTGCTCCGTGATGGCTGCTATTAAGGAGCATGGTGTTTGGGTCTCACTCTGATTCTCCAAACACTGACAGCAGAGTGGGCTGGCCACCTTTAGGTGGTATATGTTCTGTTCTCAATGTACACGAGTTTGTAGCATTTCTCTAATTGTCCAATTGGCTTTAGATTGCCAGGTGGTTTTATTTAATGAACCAAAGCAAGTTAATTTGTGTACAGAAGACAGAAAGAATTATAACTCAGATGGTTGCTTTTAGGTTAGGACAAGCTAAAATAGAAATACATAATCTTGTTATTTTGATGCAACATTAATCCCTTCCATATTGAAGGGGATGAAGTACCTAATTAAAATCCCAACATTTCTTTCCCCCTTTTTAATGTTCCTACACACTAGTAAAAATCTACAGAACCATGAATGAAATATTTTAACTTCCACACACTGTGGAAATTCATCAAAAACACCTTCAATGCAACTAAGTACTGAGAGAGGCAAGGAATGAATGGTATTTAACTCCCCTTGTTTTCCTGGTTTTTCAGGAGTGGAAATCACCTAGCCCTCCCCTGCCCTGAAGTTGAGGAGCCTAAAATATGTCTCCCCATTTCTGTCTCCCCATATTTTATTTAAGTAATTTTTCTTTTCTCTACTTATTTAATAAGCAAAAATACAGCACTTACTATGTGACCAGAGTATTCTAAGTGCTTTAGGAATATTTGCTCTTCTTTTCCTTATATGTCTTTTTGTCCCTTTTTCTGGCTTTGTTTCAATTACATTTGTGTATTATCAACTCCTGAACAAAAATCTTTCAGCATCAAATAAATTCAACTGTAGTAGCAGTTTCTCATAGGATGTCTATGCAGTTCAATGATGAAAAGGTATCTCTATGTAAGGATGGTGGGAAGTTCAGTGGGATCTTTGGATGTCAAAGAAACCCACTGATCCATACACATACTTTATATTTTGGTAAAACTAGGCTTTTTCTTTTCCCATCTGAACCCCTCCATGCAGATTCCCCTGCAAGTTGAAAAGGCTTGTTAGTAAAATGAGGTTGGAGAAACAACCACCTCCAGTAAGCTTCCCTCCTAAAAAGTCAGGTGCGTGCTTGCTGATTAAATGATTCTATAATCAAAAAACCTGTTTGTAGTATGGCATTTCCTGAAAAAAATTAGACATTGAATTACCATATGATATATCAACTCCATTTTGGGGTGTGTACCTTCCAAAAATTTGGAGTAAGGACCCAAACAGATATTTGTACAGCAATTTTCATGACAGCATTATTCACAACAGCCAATAGGTAGAAGCCAACTCGTGTCCATTGGTAGAAGAATGGATAAACAAAATGTGGTGGAATATTACTCAGCCATGTAAAGGGAGGAAGTCCTGACATGCTGTAACATGGGTGAAACTTGAAGACATTGTACTCAATTGAATCAGCCCGTCCCCAAAGAACAAATACTGTACAGTTCCACTAATATGAAGTACCTAGAGCAGTAAAACTCATAGAGACAGAAATCCAAATGGTGGCTGCTGGGGGCTGGTGGGGGAGGGGAATGTGAAGTTATTATCTAATGAGTACAGAGTTTGAGTTTGGGAAGATGGAAAAGTTCTGGAGGTGTTAAGTAGTTGGTATTTGACAATGTATATGTACATACACAATGAACTGTCCACTTAAAATGATTGAAATGGTACATTTTATGACATATATTTTACCACAATAAAGGAAGGAAAGAAATCTGTTTCCACCCAGTATTTTTATTTGATTATAGAGCCCCCCTTTTCAAGGAAACGAAGTTTTGGGGGAAAGAATCAGACCGCAGTTAAGAAAAACCTGGTCTATACACTCAGGGTTGAGTTCAACAACTGTGAGCTGTAATAAAATACTTCCGTATCCAAAGCAGTTCTGCCCCTCCTTTGTACAGACAGGAGTCAAAACCCCTTTGCTTGAACTCAGGCCTACCTGACGTCTGACCACACCTGTATAATTACGTTCTCAACTTGAAGAGCAGCCTCGAATGAAGACAAATGTGGTAGTTAAAATCTATACAACTGGATGATGGTGAAATGAAGAAGAAGCAGGTAAAGACAGTGCAGAAGTTTTAATATGGGGACAGCGCTGCCATTATATCAAAAGGCCCACAGGGGGCAGCGGTTTGGGACAGCAGGGGTTAAAGAAACTGGCTTCAGTCGTGTTGACAACGCATCTTTCTAGTGATGGTAGATCCTAAGAGAACGGATAAGTATGATTAGTGTTATAGAACACAAGGAACTTTGGGGTCGTGAGGAAAACAGAAGGGGTTTATCTTGCAAAAAACAGAGGGGGGGTCCTTTCACACTCAGGTGAGAGTCATCCAAGCTCCCTTTTCTAAGGCGAAGTCAAAACCGATGAGAGGGAGAATGTGGAAGTAACACAGAAACAATACCTAGTCAGCGTGCCTAGACTGCTTCCTCTTATTCTGAGCCATGTTCTGTTTTTGGAGGGCTTTTTTTTCCATTTTGAGAAATTTGGTTTAAAGAAGACATTTTAAGGGCTTTAATTATATCTGATATTATAGAGACCATCAAAGAAATTAGGACAATGATTTAAAAAGCATTCCTCTGTCTTTGTTCCCTCATATTGAAAGGTATAGCAAACAATTAGTCTTCAGATGTTAGGAGTAAAGAACACAGGAGTTTATTGTAAGAGGACAAAAGGCAGCTCTAGCTGGAATAGAATGCCTAAAATGCCCTCGCCTTGCACCAAGCGAATTAAAATCATCTAGTTTTCATTCACAATTTGAGATATAATACTTGTTACATGAAAACATTATCAAGTTTTAAGCAAAGGGGAAATTATATTCATGCTGAGCCTATTGCTATGAGTGATGTGGCAGACAAAAGTAGTGGGTTTTAAATAGTAGAAATGAGGGTAGGTGAGAGCCTGGTGT
This sequence comes from Sturnira hondurensis, assembly GCF_014824575.4. Taxonomy (NCBI): domain Eukaryota; kingdom Metazoa; phylum Chordata; class Mammalia; order Chiroptera; family Phyllostomidae; genus Sturnira; species Sturnira hondurensis. Next base: position 4,284,033 of record NW_028098001.1, on the reverse strand, counting down.
CCCTTAGGTTCAATGCTTGGCACAATGCTGAGTACACAGTAGGTGCTCAGAAATATTTGTTGAATGAATGGATCAATGATCGAATTGATTTCTGAAGGTTAAGAACTGTTATCATCAAAGAGCCGAGCTGCAATGAAATGTGTATCCTGAGTGCACTTTAATATTTTCACTGACATCTAAGAGTTAGGGGGGGGGGATCACAGAGTGTAAAGTGTTAGCACTCAGGAGAGAAAGAGATGGTTTATTGTACTTCCAAGAAAGGTCAGTCCTGGGGAGTATTAATTGTGAGTGAGACTAAAGCACATTTGGGCTGAATGTCAGGGGAAGTTTTTGAAGAGTAAAGAGTGTTAAGCCACATAACAGAGCCAGAGGTAGAAACTCAAGGGAACTGATGGAAGTCTCAGTGTCTGGAGAATTTACAAGGAGACTGGACTGAGTCCTGGAGAAGTGGCGGGGAATCCTGCACCTCAGAGGTACCTGTACCGGCAGAACCGTCAGGGTTTTACCTTGTTTCCCTGTTGTGTGCTGCCGCACCGGAGTTGTCTGAAACCCAGAGAAAACTATGCATAGGTTTGGTCTGGCAGAGGGGTCTTTGCGACTTTGACAGTAGCACAGTGCTGCAATAATACTAAAAAGAGTTTGTGTATTTGGAAAATGATGCTGTGATCAGGTAAGATTCTGAGAGCTCAAGCAAGAAACAAGTGGTTCTTTCTGCAGTGCTTTGAAGTAATGGATTTGTCAACTATGCATATGACTAAATATAAATGTCTACAGCCAAAAAAATAGAGTCCAATGCTAATTAGGAAAAGTGAACTTGTGAATTCCTTTTAGGTCTCTGATTCTTGGAAAATTAAATTTGAGGACAGTGATGCCACGTAGCTTAACCATACTCAAAATCTCTAACTGTCCCCAGGAGCTAAAAATCTTCTCAAATCAGCCTACATAATGAAGCCTTTGTTATAGCTCAATTTTACCTTTATTATATAGAGTGAGTGCTTTGTGCTGCATATTTTGTACATTAATATTAAAAGTTGAGCTATTCTTATCTAGGAAGTGAAATGACAGGTCACTCTACAGAACCCAGCAAGGATTTCTGTTATAAAATGAAAATAGCTTTAACTTAAGAATGTTCAACTCAACCCCAATAGGAATCTGCTGCCTTCAGCGACCTAGTGTTGCTATCTAAATCCACTTGTCATTTTAAGAAGGGATGCTTCGGAAGGCACTGTATCTCTCTTCCCAAGTCAGTATTTCAACATTTCAATAAATGACAGAATGATAATGTTTGTGAAAATAAATTTGGATCTCATTAGTTTCATAGGCAGAGAAATAGCTATATGGAGAAATATAGATACAAGTGCAAACACATATCGGTGGGGGAGAGGGGAAGAAGGAAGGGAGAGAGAAACAACTGAGATCCCCTAATATACGGAATTTAAGAATATTGTCGTTTTGAACATGATAGAGCCTCTCTCCTGATGATTTATAATTTAACAGTTCATCTTTTTCATTGACCAGTGGATATATTATATCACACGGAGAATCTTTTTCAAAGACTAACTTTGCAGTGAAGTACTCTACATACATAAGATTAAGTTTCTTATTTTTTAAGTGTAATATGTGAGGAAAAGAAGATTTACAGCAATTGTAGGCTGTATTTTAGGTGGTCTGACATGAAACATCGATTACGTGGAATGCCCAAACTTCCTGGTGTGGAATTCGTGCCTTTCTGGGTGGGTCAGCAGTGAGCAGCTGGGGAGTGGGCCTCCGAGGCTGTTACAGTGCTGGTGGGGGGAGGTCGGGACAGCTCAGCCCTCCTGCAGGTCCTACTGCCTGCCGGACATTTCTCGTGGGTGGCAACTCAAAAGCAATCCTACCTCCCTCCTAAATGTACTACCGGGTGCCCAACCGAAAGCTACAAAGCTAAAGCAGATGTACTCTGAGATGCCTGTGTGCTGACCCCTGGGAGGGGCCTGCCACGCCCCTGGTGAGATGCCAGAGACAGGACACTGGCTGCCCATGCAGCCCCAGTGCAGTCCCGTGGCTTTGCACGTGTTGATTTGAATACAGTGTGCTTTGACTAGAAATACGAGTGGTATTTACAAAGTGTCTACAGGATGAAAACAGCCTTTTTCCACCTGAATAAGTATACTTTATACTGAACAAGTGTACCTTCTGCTGGGCCATGTAAGTATTTTAATCACGAAAAGGTGAGAGTAAATGGTATCAATTTTTACTGACGTTCATTCTCCTTTTTCTTTTTTGCTTTATCACCTTTGGTAAGCAATACAATTCTAGGAGTTGAGCAATGGCAGTGTAGGTGACAGTCCCTTATTTCTTGATTGGCTTTGACCTTGTATGCCAAGCAACCTTCCGAGAATGCAAGTGACAGTAGATTCTCTGTTGAGATTCCCCACAGGCCATCTAAGGCTGAGCTCCGGCGCCTGAGATTTAATCATCCTCATTCTTAATTTCATCAACAGCTCCCTCAACGATTCTGCAAGTCATCAGGCTGGGCGTTATCAGCTGTTTCCAAGACTGTTCTGGCCTGCCCACTTCAAAGATGAGGTGACCTGGTTTTCTTTCTGAGTCACTGCTCCATAGTTTAGATAACTTTGTTTAAGTGTTCATAGATTTCCAAGCTACCTTTCGGCCTTATTGTGTATAAAATGAGGTGAGTACACATAAGATCTAAGAAGGTTGGTTCCGTTAGGAACAGGTATTGGAGTTATCCAAATCCCGTGATGCTCTCATAATATAGAGGTCTGTCCGCAAGGTATCAGCCTGTAATATGAAAACCAGATACATCTATGAAGAACATACAAGGTAGAAGAAACATAGGACAATGACAACTCAGTCCCCTTCAAAGTAGGCACTGAAGTGGTACCTCCCACAGTTCTCCCTGCGGCCATCAGCTGCCCCATAGTATTTTCCTGAGTCTCACAGATGGTCTGAAATCTCTTTTTGTCAAAGGTGATTTTAGTTTTGAGAAAAGCCAGAAAGTCACAGGGTGCCAGGTCTGGGCTGTAGTGGGGACTGAGTCACCTGGGTGCTTTAATGTTTCACCAAAAAATTCTGCAGGAGATATGGTGCATGAGTGGGTGTTTTGTTGTGATGAAGCTTCCAATCACCAATTTCCCAGAGCTGTGGCCTTCTGAATTATCCAAATAGTTTCCATGGAGTAACGTTTGAGCTTACTGCAAAATTTCATGCAGATTCATTGTTCTACTCAGTCATTTCAAATACAAGGGCCACACAGCACACATGCATCTACCACCCCCCATTGACTAGTACAGTGAAGTCATCATTGTTCACACATGCTCATCCCAGTCCATTCTCCTTGGCTGCCAGGTTATATTGATGTCACACAAACCGTTCTCAGTATATTAATAATGGTTAGACTTTTTCTGGACAGATCTTGTATAATAGGAATAACAATCATAACACTTCATACAGGTTTTCTTATAGCATAACTGCAAAAAGGAAATAAGTCTCAGGGCCAGGTTCTCTTTTTCACACTCACAGAATGACATCAATGGGCCAAAGCAGATCTCCGATATCCAGTGAAATGAGTAACCCTTTGTGAACAAAGAAGGAAACCTGCCTTTAGCTTACCTCAAATATTTGGGGTAGGCTGAAAAAAAGCAAAGGCTGAAAAATGGGTCTCAGAAGCCTCATCACACCCAAGTCTGTGAGATGACGTCCTTCCCAGTCCTTCCCAGTGGCAACCTATGTCTTTACAACAGAACCAACAGGCACACCCCGAGGTACCCACCCGTCTCCAGCCCTACCTTCTGCCAAATTAATTTCTTTGCTGACCACAAGAGAAATCAGAAGAAAGAATGAAAATGCACCAAAACTGTGAAATAGAGAGTACTTTTCATTGCCCACTTGTTGGACAGTATAACATGTTTGGAAAGTTTATGTTTAACTTGATTCTGACCAAAACGTGGATTTGCCACACCTAGGAAACAAGGCACAGGCCCATCGTTCCCCAGCTCTTTCCTGTGGGTAGCCGTGCTATCCTGCCATTGTGACAAGCCCCTGCTCAACCCAGGGAAGAGCCACTTGAACCATTAGAGGAAAATCAAACTGAATCAACCAGCTCAGAGACATCCAACAGTCATAAAAGGCTGTCTCCCTGCTTCCCTTCCTGGGAAGCTGTGGCTTCCAGTGCTGTTGGTATCCCCTGTTACAGTGCGCACAGAGGATGGCTTGGTTCTGAGAAGGATGCTGACAGGACCGCCTGTTGGCTGTTACTCCAGGCCTGTCTTCACTCTAAGGCCTCCACTCCACTGTCCAGCCGCAGTTCACACTGGAATTTCTCTCCAGATTTTCTAGCGGTAATTATAGTTTCTCATTTACAGTGGAATGTTGCAAATGAGAAACTACTTGGAGCTACTTCACATACTTGGCAGCTGACTAAGGTGATCGTATGTCCTGTTTTTCTTTCTTCCTGTCTTTCTTTTAAAACCGGGACAGGTCTTTGTTTTTGCTGAAGTTTGCCATTTTCTCCTTGTTATGGATGTGCAGCCCCCTTTGTGCTGACGGCCAAGAAAATTCTGGACTGCTGCCCTGTTTTCCTCCAGAGACTGACGCAAAGTCTTCAAAGTAAAGTCGGTGAGTTTTTTTCAAAATAGAGTTTACCAGAAACAAGACATCTTCATGCTTATGAGGACCTCATGGTCTACTGAGAAACTTCCAAAGACAGGCAGCCCGGACTCGGCCTCTCTGAGGTCTGCCAATGTACTTGAACCCACCTGACAAAAAATGGTTTCAGCACGTGCAACGATGACGCTAAGTCTCAATTTTATTATTTGAATTTTTCATTTGGCACTGGGGGAACATGTGTAAACGGCTTTTCAGCTGGGTGCTCTTTGGGCAGATCCTGAAGAGGATTTTCTGTCAGTTCCCAGTGAAAGTACAACCAGGAGAGAATTTGTGTGACCCACAGCCCCCCAATGTGTGTATTTTGCTGCTGCCGTGGGAAAGAGTGACAAATCTGTGTGATAGGCTTTGGTACATGAAGTATAAACGGCCCCTCTCTCACATGCCCTGCGGAGAAGGTGTGCTGTCGCCCTGGCCCAAAGCTGCACCGACCATAGCTGTCTCCTTTACCCAGGACCTGATTGACCTAAGTACTGAGAGAGAAACGCACATTGCCACCTATGCCGCTCCTCCAGACTATTTGAATCCATTATCCGTTTATTTAGTGTTTGGCTCAGTTTTAAATGAGTTGTTTAATAACCCCTGTTCACAGCAAATCAGGTTGCAAGCAGCTGGCGGCCACAACTCGCAACCGGGATCAGCCCCGACGCTCTGGCCTTCTTGAAGGGCGTTCTGTAGCTTTGTTTCGGCTCTCACGGCAGGAGTTTCAGCAAATCTGTGCATTAGGTGGTGAAATGACCATGAGAACAATAAGGGTTTTGGGAAATGGATGTCAGTGACTCTTCTTATGACTGTGAGGGCTACTGATAAAGCTGTTTGAGGTAGATTATCTTCAGAGAGCGAGAGGCTCCAGGAGGACTTCCAGGGAGCCACGAAAAGCTCAAGGCCTGAACCTGCGGAAAGGTCACTTTGTAAGAAAGGTCAGTGGCACTCAGAAATGGAGACTAGATGACAGACAGTGGTTGTGAGGAGGACAGAATGCTTCCGTGTCAACTCTGCACTCTCTATTTTTTATGAATGACTTTTATTTAAAGACATCACCTCTCTACTTTTTTAAAAATGAAATTTACCACTTTCTAGTTTGATAATTATTTATTATGCTTATTGTTTATGGTCTGTGTGCTGCTTCACCCCCTGCCTGCAATTTCCAATCCCTTTCTCTACCCTCATTAGTCTCTCTGGCACAAGAGGCACTCAAAAAATACCCCAGCTAAGTGAATATAGGTAGTGCATGTTCATTTTCAAAACCTTAAAAATACAGAAATGTATAAAAATAATATAAAAATGTACAAGATAATAAAAGTCATTTATTTATTCTAACCTACTAAACAATATCTTTAACATTGTGAGAAGGCCCAAAGACTCGCCCATTGTCCCATGAATCTACACATAAATGTGTATATATCAAAATTAGTATTTATCAAAGCCCCTCCCTCATTCATTTCTGAGCATTTGCAAAAGGGCATCTGTTTCCATGTTGCAGTCTGGTTCATACTCAGTCTGTCCCTATCAGTGGTTCGTAGCTGTCTGAGTGCTGCCCAGCCCCCATCTTCACCCACATGGAGACACTTGGCAATGTCTGGAGACAATGCTTGTCATTATTGGGGTGGGCTGTCACAGTGCTACTGGCAGCTACTGTGTGAAGTCCAGGGATGTGGTTGAATTTCTGACAGCGCAGACAACAGTCACTGCAGCCCACTCTTCCCACCAACAAAGAATTTTCCAACCCAAATGTCTGCAGTGCTGAGGTCAGAAACCCTGACCTACACTCTTCCTTTCCTGCTGTATCCTTCTGGTCATGTTCCCAAGACTATGAAGCCTCGATGTAAAGTCTCCTTCCTGTTTCTCCACCTATTATAGTGAGACCAGTGCCCTTGCTGAGGACGCCATCTCCACGTCCTTACACTGGTCACTAACCATAGCTGGTCATGCTACTCAGAGACATCTGCTCTATTGCTGGCTCTGCCCAGCACTGGAATAGCAGCTCTCGCTGAGGGTGCTGCCTCCACTCCTCTCAGCATTGCCAGATGGCTGGTGCCCAGCAGGCACCTGTGCAGACCATGGGAAGTGCTCCCTCATCACCTCTGTGCTCTGCACGGGGACACCAGGATATATAGGCAGCCTCGCTTATGCCAGAGACAAAGAGATGAACTTTCAGCAGTCAATTTATTGCTCAGATGTCCACAAAGTTGGTCATGAAAAATAGTTTTTGGTCTCATTTCTCTACATGGAAGAGTTCAAGTTAAGTTCAAAGGGCCTGCTGAGAAACCATTATCTTCCTCGGTATATCCCAGCCCTGCTCAAGCCGGGTAGTCCTGCGCCCTCCTCAGCTCCGAGTGCAACCATGGGCGTCAGGAGAAGCTGGGGCAGAATGGAAGGAGACGCAGAGCTGTCTGCAAAACAGCATTCGGCATTGGCCTTTCAGAAAGGCTCTTTTGTGTTGTTTTATTTTGCTACCGTTTCCCATTAAGATATTCCAGTACTTTTCCAGATATATAGAAAGCTATTATTTTTTCCACTCAAATAGTCTTTTATATTTTCAGTAGCCTTATACAATTTAATTTACTTAAGTCCCTCCTGTTCTTTATTAAATATATTTCTTAGAAATTTGTGCTTTGTGTTGCTATTGTGAATGATTTTTTAAAATGACATATTTGAACTTTTTGCTGACTGTAACATATGAATGTCTCTATATGAATGTAAATAGTTATATATCTTGTTTCCAATGACTTTTAGACTTATTTTATTAATAGAAATACCTTTTAAGTTAATTCTCTTGGATTTTCTAGGTACTCACATCATCTGAAAATAATGGTAGTTTGTTTTCTCATTTATTTCCAAGATTGTGCTAGCCTATAGGTCCCCTTTGTGTAAAAACAGGATAAAAAGTATCTTATCTAGGTAGGCATCTTTGGCTGGTTTGGTCCCTGGATAGAAATTCTGTGAAAAGGACGCTAAGGCTCTTTCCTCAGGGCAGATGCAGCCCCACCCAGAGGATGCAGTGACTGGGCCGAACAAAGGCTGTATTTCACCCCCTCCACACCTTTGGTTGGTGCCCTAGGGAGGGGACAACTGCTCACCTCATTGGAAGGGGGTCTCCTCCAGGCCCCTTCATTTGAATTTTACTCTCCCCCACTTCCTACTTTATGTTTTATTGCCTTTTATGTTTTGGTCAGGTTGTAGAACAAGGTTAACTAGTAATGGTGATAGCAGTAGTTAGCTAGTTGTTTCTGCAATGCTATTGAGAGTGTGTTTGTATTTCTCTATTATATATGCTTACTTGAGATAGATATTGCTGATTTGAGATGGATATGGATTAGTATTCATCTGCATAAATAAATTAGTGGTTTTTCTGTTTTCCCATAGTGACCCCCTAGAAAAATGGAAAATAGATCCCATCAATGGCAGACAGCAAAGAACCATATTAACTAGAAATAAACTTCAGAAATATGCATGATATAGATATATGAGAAAGATCACAAAACTTCAGAGCATTAAACAAGCTTTAATTAGTGGTAAGACATACTAATTCCTAGTTGAAAGGACTCAAAGTTGCAAAGATAATCAATTCCTCATAAATTAATATATAAATGCAATGCATTAAAAATAAGAATCCCAGGAGGCCTTTTATGTAACTGACAAGTTGACTCTGAAGTTCATCTGGCAGAATACGTGCTCAAGAATAACTTAAAGTCAAGGTACTCCAGAAGGCACTGGCTCTGTTTGTAAAAACGATAATAATTTTCAAATTGTAGTTCAGTTGTAGAAAAGACAAATACAGGGTGGGGCAGAAGTCAGTTTACCGTAGTGAGTATGCAAAACACAGAGTTTATTCTTGTACTATTATTTATTAATGATTGTATTGTTTTCTATACAGATAACTGTAAACCTACTTTTGTGCCAGTGTGTATATCAGTGTGACTGAAAAGAACATCTAGAAATGTATGTGTGTGGGGTTTATAAAATTCATATATACATATACATAACAATGTTAGCTTTCTAAATCAATGGGAAAATATAGAGTATCAAATAAATAAATGATGTTGAAACAATTATCAATCTAACATAAAATAGACACTTCTACACCATATTACATAAACACAAAATGCCAAATGGATTTAAGACCTAAATATAACACACTCAATTATAAAAGAATTGGAATAAAACATGAGAACTTTACATATACACGTATTTTAGGATATGCTAAGGTATTCTCAAGAAAGATATGAAACCTAGAAGCAATGTGGGGTAGAACAGAGCTTTATTAAGAAAAGGTTAAAATTGGTACTAGGACAATGTCCTACAAATTAATACAAATAACAAAAAACTGATATGAATTAAAAATTAGAGCATAAATAGAGGGCAAATGTTAACATCCTATATACGTGCAGCTCTTCCACACAGCACGATGGTGACAGGAGCTTTTTAGGAATAACCTTGGTCATTATCACAGACAGGGAACTGCAGCACAGAGAGGCTGTGCAGCCTGTTCAGACTCACACAGCTCCACAGTGGTGGTGACTGGACTGCAACCCAGGCAGTCTCTCCACGGCTCTCCTCTGAAATACCGAGACTCCTGCTTCCAGACTGAAGCTAACCAGTATTGTGAATTTGGGGGAAAAGGATTTTATCACATTCTGCACATGGGAGTTTAAACCGACAAACTTTTTGAAAAGAGATTTGGTATTATTTAGAAATATTTATTGCCTAAAGGGAGAAAGGTTTTCAGGGACATGTATAAAGGACACATGGACAAAGCCAAAGGGGGGTAGGATCAGAGGTGGCAAGTCAGGATGGCTGGGGTCGAGGAGTGGTGAGGGAAAAATGGAGACAACTGTACTTGAACAAAAATAAAAAAAAGAAAGTACGTTTACCCTTTAAATCACCAATTCTGTTCTCCTCAGCGTGCAAGGACATTTCTAACCTGTGGCATTATTTGTAGTATGTTTGACGTGCAATTTAATAATATTCTGTTTTTGTAACTTTGTGTATATAAGCTTTTATTTACAAAATGAAACATATTGTAGACCTATCTATGTGTATCTATCAGTCCATGTATTTATTTCGTGAATGAGTTCTGCATGGATACACACCTATCTGCTGCTAGCACTTGTCTCTTGGGAAGAGATAAATGGATCGAGATGCAGTGTGGTTAGGGGTGAGAACTTTCACTTCTTAATACAGATTTCTACATTGTTAAATTTTAAAGTGAGGCTGTGATATTCAAGAATAAATTAAAAGAAAGTCTATTTCCAGTCAAGTCTTAAGAAGAGGCTCTTTTATAATTAAAGAATGATTTCATGTATTATCTATGGTATTTTCCTCATTACTGAGATAACATGTTTTTTCTTATTTGGCTAATTGATTTGAAATATAATATTAATAGATTTATCTAATATGATATGGGCCTCATATTTATAAGATAAAGTCTTATTTTTTTGGAGCTTGATGTTCCACTAATATATGCTAGAACTTCATGGCTAGTAATTGTTTGGAATTTTAAGATCTATTTTCATATACAAAATGGCTGTATAATTATCTTTTTGCATGATATTTTTGTTAGGTTTTTACAGCATTATGCTGGCTTTATAAAATGAACTTGATAGCTTTCCATTTTTTCCCAGCACTCTGCCAAAATGTGTGTGGTGTTGAAATTAGATGTTATTTAAAACTTTGAGGGAGCTCACCAGTAAAATTAATTGTTATAATTACTCTTTGTTAAGCAAAACATTTTTCTTTTTTAATTCTAGCTTCTGGTTCTGCACATAAGGATCTTGGAAGTCGCCGTTCTGTTCTAACAACAAATAAGCCAAACAGATGAGATAATTCAACCACTTTTTTTGCATCCGTAAGAGAGGGGAGGACACAGGACATAGTGCCCTGCTGCCCCCAGGATTGGAGAGACCAACAGGAAGGTATAGGGGTCCTGGCTCACCTGAGAACAGACTCATGAACAGAAACTTTTGCAGTGACACTTAACAGGGAAACCTACCTGGTTTTCCTACCGTGTTACTGGTTCCTGAGAAAAGATGATAATTGATGCATTGCTGAAGGCTCAGGAAAGAAATCTCTGAGAGTTAAAAACTCCAGTCACAGGCATTCCCATAATATCATGAGATTTATCTCCGGGAGATTGATGAGATACCCACGGTAAATTCTGGAGAAAAATGCCCTTGGGCTTCTGATGGGGGGTAGGAGGAAAGGAACCATTCTGAAATATCCTAGCGGATTATGTTTTTCTGAACAAGGCCTGCCTTCATTTTAAACTGGTTAACCAGGCCTAACCACAAAAGGTAGTGCCACAGACTGACCTAGGAAAGGGGAATACCCAACTCAAGCCCACCGTAGCCATCCAATCCCACCTGAGGGGCGAGAAAAAACAAGAAACACTTGTTCACAGTCCAGAGACCTAGGCGCTCTAAAAGACTGAGAACTGATCACAAGTGTGTAGAATGATTTCCCCTCTTCCCACAACTTACCATGACATTGCTAAAGGCCTATTTACAGCAGTTTTTAAAAACCTAGTATATCATGTCCAGGTATCAAGAAAAAAATTACAAGGCATACCAAAAGGTCAAAAACATAATTTGAAGAGACAGAGCAAGTATCAGAACCAGACATGACAGGATATTGAAATGATCAGACTGGGAATTTAAACCAACTGTGATTAATATGCTAAGGGAGCTAATGAAGAAACTAGACATCATAAAGAACAGATGTGCAATGTACCAGGGAGAAACCCCCCAAAAGAACCCAAAAGACACTGTAGAGGTAAAAACCACCATAACGAAAATGAAGAATGTCTTTGATGGGCTTATTAATAGAAAGGTCACAGCTGAGGAAAGAGTTTGTGAGCTAGAAAATATATGAATAAAATATGAACAAAATCCTTAAAAAAACCAGAACAAATGCTGAAACAAACAAACCAACCCAGAACAGAATATTCAGGGACTGTGTGACAACTACAAAAAGTGTAACATACATGTAATGGGAATATAAGAAGTAGAAAAAAGAGAAAAAAAAGAAACAGAAAAAGTATTTGAAACATAATGACAGAATTTCTCCAAATTAATTTCAGACACCAAACCACACATTCAGGGAGCAAAGAGAATACTAAGCATGTGAAATACCCTAAAGAAAAATTATACCTAGGCATATTATTTTCACACTACAGATATCAAATATAAAGAAAAAAATCCTGCAAGAAGCCCCAAGAAAAGAGACCTTGCCTAAACCGTAACAAAGAGGTGAATTGCATTCAACTTCTCTCAGAAATCATGTGAACGAAAGGAGTGGAGGGAAATGTTTCGAGTCTTGAGGAAAGGCCCACTAGCCAAGAGTTCTGTACCATATGCAATTATGCTTCAAAAGTGGCGAGAGAGTTTCTCAGACTAAAGAAAAATTGAGGGAATTTGTTGAAAGTAGGCCTGTCCTGCAAACAAGTTTTTTTTCAAGTTTTTTAGAGAGAAGAAAAATGATATAGATCGGAAACATAGATCAACATAAAGAAAGGAAGAGCATCAAAGAAGGAATAAGTTAAGGTAAAAATAAAAACTTTTTTTCTTAATTGACCTTACATACCAGTCTGTTCAAATAACAAAAGCAACAGTGTATGTGCTTCTGTACCCTTCTATGCTGGTGACAGGAATGACAGCAGTGGTAGGCGGGACAGGGGGAAGGGGCTGGGATCCCTTCATTCCTGTGTGGTGCGCTACGGGGACAGTGGTGTGCTGTTACAGGAGCGTGGATTAATGCACAGGTTAGGGCAAAAGTAATGTACAGGTTAGGGCAAAAGTAGCTCTACAGTTGTGATATGCAAAACACGGAGGTTATTCTTGTAGTCTTACTTATTAATTATTGTACTATTTTCCATATGAACAACTGTAAACCTACTTTCCCCCTACCCTGTATATTGAAAACTCTGGGGCAATTACTAAAAAAGTTAAAGATTGAGTATGGCTGATATGCTAAAAAAATGGAGAGAAAATGAAAATTTGATAACCTAGATGTAATGGATCAATTCTTTCAAAGACCCAATCTGCCAAAATTCACACAAGGAGAAATAAACAAACTGAGTAGGCTCATATCTATTTAAAAATGAATCAGTAATTAATAACCTTCAAAGACAAAAGCAACAGGAACAGGTTCGCTGGTGGATTCCACCAGACATATAAGAACAAAATTATGCCAGTTCTCTATTATCTCTTCCCGAGGGGAAAAGCAGAGGGAATACTTTCTAATTCACTCTATGAGGCCAGCATTACAAATAAACCCACACCTGACAAAGATTTTACAAGAAAGCTATAGGCCATACAGATCAATATCTCTCATGAATATAAAGACCCTCAACAACAACAAAAAATCCTCAGCAAAATATTAGTAAATTGAATCTAAAAATACAAAAAGAATTGTACAACACAACCAAGTGGGCTTTATCCTAGGTATATAAGGCACTTAGTTAAAATGAAAAACTTCTGCTCTTAGAAAGACAATGTTAAGGAAATTAGAAGATAAGCCACAGACTGGGAGAAAATATTTACAAAAGACTAATCTGATAAAGGACTATTATCCAAAGTATACAAAGAATTCTTATAACTCAACCATAAGAAAACATGATTAAAAAGTGGTACAAGGACCTTAGCAGTTACATCTCTAAAGAAGATGTGCAAATGTCAGATAAGCATATGAAAAGGTGCTCCGCATTTTATGCCATCAGGGACATGCAAATTAACCAGCGAGATACCACTCTACCCCTGTTAGAATGACCAGATTTCTGGAGTACCAACACCACCGAGTGATGGCCAGGACGTGGAACGACACAAACTCTCCTACATTCCTGCTGGCAATGCAAAAGGATACAGCCACTTTGGAAGACAGTTTGTAAGGGGAGTTTTGTTTTGCTTTGTTTTTACAAGCGTAAACATGCAGGCTTACCTCTGAGATACCTGGATTGAGTTTTAGACTTCTGCAATAAAGCAAGTCTCTCAACTAAGAGAGTCATAATCTTTTTGCTGATGGAGGGTCTTGCCTTCAACTTGTGAAAGCGAAATATCTGTGAAAGTCAGTGAAGTGAACGGCACTAAAGTGAGGAACTTTCCGCCTGCACTCCTACTGCATATCGCAGCAGTCGTGCTCCTTGGTGTTTACTGAAAGGAGGTGAGCACGTACTTCAGCACAAAAAACGGCACACGAATGTTTAGAGCAGCTTTATTCCTAATTGCCCAAACTTGGAAACAACCAACACGTCCTTCAGCAGGTGAATGAATAAATCAACTGCGGTTCATCAAGACTATAGAATATTGTTTAGTTGCTAGAAAGAAATGAGCTATCAAGCCAGGAAAACACAGGGAAAAACCTTAAATGCATGTTATTAACTGAAAGAAGCCATATGAAAAGCCTATATACTGTATGATTTTACGATATTCTGGAAAAGGCAAAACTAGAAGAAAAGATCAATGGTCTCCAGGGGCGTAAGTTAGAGAGATGAACAGTCAGAGCAGAAGGCTTTTTTAGGCAGTGAAAATACTCTGTATGATTATTACAATGATGGATTATACTTTTGTCCAACCCACAGAATTTAAAATTCTGAGACTGGACCCTACGGTCAACTGGAGACAGTGGGTGATTCTGCTGTGTAGGGCCGAGCCTGGTAAAAGGGCGAGTGTGCTGACAATGAGCGAAGCTATGTGTACTAGGGGCTGCGGGCAGATGGGAAATCTCTGTCCCTTCCTCTCACTTTTTTAAACCCCAAATTGCTGTACAGTATAGTCTTACATTCTTTTGGTATCTTCAGAATTTTTCCTACATCCTAAATTATTGGTTACATCTATTTTCCTAGAAATTTAAATTGAATCCAATTTTTAAACTTTTGTACATAGTAGTCCCTTATGATTTATAATCCTCTCTATATAATGTAGCCCTTTAGCAATTTTATTTTTTGTACTATTCTTGTATTAATTATATTTTCTAGAGATTTGCCCATTTCTCTTTTTTTAATCTTCCTAAGAACTTGCTTTTATTTTTCTAAGGATTCAAATGAGAATATTTGCTATGATTTACATTTTTGGAATATTTTACTTTTTGACATTGCTCATTAGTTTGTTTTCCTCAAGTATCTTTTTTAGGAAATATGCCTGGGTTTTATTTTTCTTCCTCAGATTTGGTATACAGACTTGATGTTAATAATCTCATTTTGTTTATGCAAAACTGGTCATCCACAAAGTTAAAATTATGCCATTAGCTAATGTCCCCATTTCATGTAGAGTGGTAATTCTAATGAATATGTAAATGTGGTGATTACTTTTAGAGCAAAATACATACATGTTTACAAATAAATAGCTCACTTTCTTTGTTGTTTTCCTTACAGAATCATGGAGGCATTAAATGGAACTGATAGGGAGTTGGTATAGAAAATAAAATGCAGTTTCCTTAGAGAACAATATGTATAGACTGAAGGAAGGAATTCTTATCCCCAACTAACCCCTGGAGGGTGAAGAAGGCCAAGGATGCACACTCACTCAGGATGAGAAGAATGGCACTCTCTGAGTTAGAAAAGTGCACACATTCTCATTTCTGGGGCTGCCCTTCTTCCACCTGCCTCTCAGCTGCTGGCTGCAGAACCATTGCTGAGTGTTCAGTTCCACTAAACAGGTGAAGTTCTCTGTGACAGGAGTTCAGAACAACATAGCCTAGTGTTTTGAATTCATTCATTTGTACTTACGTGGAGCGCTTTGGAAAATGGTGCCCTTTGGGAAACAGCTTGAATTCCTGATAAGGTAAATGCCACGAGATGCTGTAAGAAACGATGAGTTGGTACGGGGCTGGAGGAAGGTTCTTAGCTTGGGAGCCAGTCAGGGCTTTGCTTCATCCTCGCTCCCAGGCTCCAGGACTATACCTGTGGGCACAAGAGCGAACCTGAACTTTACCACCTTAAACTGAGAATGGAAATGTTACTATTTATCTTTCAGGGTTCTTGTGAGGATTAAATGTAAACTATGTGTACAACATTTTCAGAGCTCCATTTAAAACACTTCCAAATTACTGTTGAGTAAGTGGTAAGTCTATTTTTACTATGATGATGTGACTCTTATTTCAAAAAAAGAGATCCAGTGTGTCTTTTGTGACTTCCAAATGAAGGCATCCCTGACATTCCTCAGTCACATCCTTGGCACGTTTCTGTCATTCAGCACTGTAATTACTTTTACGACACAGACAATTCAGTTCCACAAACATTTACTGAGTGTCTGTTCTGCTCAGGACTAGAGACTCGGTGGAGAGACAAAAATCAGAAAAAAATGAGGCTCCCCTTAACAAATGTAGATTCTTATCCATAAATTCACACCCTGATTATTTGACTCACCAAACAATTCTGATTAGCAAACGCCATATGTCCAACACTGTGCTCTAAGTTCAGTTTGCCCGAGGCATTATTCCTCTGAGGCCAGTGGAATTTTACTGCTTTCATCCATTTAACTGGTCTTACTTTTATGTGAAATCAGATGTGAGAACAGGAAGAACCTGGGAAGAACTTTTGGCCCTTCAGTGGTCCAAAGTGGAAACAGTTATATTTTATTAAAAATGAAGGAGTTTAGCAAAGCATTTTAAAATAGAATGACATGGGAGCTCAGCGGGTCCTGGAAACGCTTTCTGAGGAATTTGCACAAGGACTCTCTCAGGGGTAAAGATCAAAGATCAGCCATCCACGGCATAGAGGACGCCATGGTTTTCATCTTGGCGTGTTCGGTATCATAAATAAACAGGGATATTGTCTGCATGGCTTGGCTGTGGCTCTCTGGATATGAGAGGTAAGAAAACCTATAATTTCTACACGTGCAAGGAATGTGAGGGGAATGTAATAAACTTTCAAATTTCAGGGGTGTAGAAAGTGGGCTTCCATTCAATATTTATGTGCAATCCTCTAGGATTCGGGGATTTAGTCTTTTCTTTCTATCGTGACATGTTTGATTTAAAAGGAATTCAAGTTCATCTGTTTGAAACAAAAGTTACCTCTGCTATCTGTTTTTCTTTTCTCTGTCAGAAAATATTAAGAGAACCAGCTTATAAAGTGAGGTTAATGAGACTTGGGATGGTGAACATACAATATACAGGATGATACATTAAAGAATTATATACCTGAAACCTATAGAATTTTATTAACCAATGTCACCCCAATAAATGCAATAAAATAAAAAAATATAAAAATAATAAAGTGAGTTCATAGAATTATAATTTTCCTACATTTATTTCATAGCCCCATACAATACAACATACAGTGACAATTCAAAATAAATATTTAAGGGCAACTTAGGTCAGAAAATTTCAACTTTTCTTCTGTGAATTATTAAGGAAGAAAATAATGATAAGATATATGAAAATCTTTGGTATTCTCTTGGAACTAAGTTCTATAAGATACCCTTGTGACAAGTAAGGCAAATCTGAACTAGACTATTTTCAGTGATGTATGGACACATAACTGACTGGGTGGTGTGATCGTTAGTAAATGGAAGCAAAAATAGGTGGGTGAAAAATTTAGAATATCTACTCATTCTGTCTATCTTATGCAGGTATAGGGTGCACCAATGTTGCATAAAGTGTTCTGCGAAACAGTATTTCTGAGATATTAGTTGGTGTTAAATACTTATAAAAGGTCTCGCTGTCACATATAAAATATATATAAATTAAATATAAAAATATTTAAAAAACTGGAAACATTTAACCCCAATATAAGATTACATTAAAACAACGATGTCTTTGAACATTTGAAAGAATGACATATAGAAGAGTAATTACACGTGTCACAACAGATATAAACTGACCTAATATATAGAAAAAATCAGGCTGCAGATTTTTTGACTCAGTGCAAGGAGCTACTGGCTTGTTCAGAACGGTCTCAGAATGGCTGTGTGCCCTGAGGAGGCAGGGCCACCCGGACTTCACATGAGTGAGCGCTCCTCAGGGACATTTGAAAGGGACAAGGGGCCAGCTCTCATTATGAAATTGCATGATGAAATAACAAGTAAGATCCTCTTAACCCAGAGATTTTAGTGATTTTCCTGTAAATTTTCACATTAAAATGAGAATCTACATAAACAGGAATGTCTCGTGCCTCGATTCACAGGATTCTTGTTTTAAGCACCAAAATAACATGGTATTGTCTCAACAGATGCTCTCAGAGCTCTCTAGGACTTTTACGGACATGTCTTTGTCAATAATTTGTACACCATTATTTCAGTCTCTAAGTAAATGGTTCACTTTTTTGAAAAGTAGAAACAAACTAACCAATGACCTTGGATTCGATCCATGTTTTATTAGTGACAGACTAAGGAGAACCATGGCAAAATCCACATTCTATAGCCAGAACAGTGACATATAAAGACCTTTTATAAAAATAAACTATTTTTGTATACGAAATTCAGCTACTGCCATAATATCTTTAGTATACTTACCTTGAAATAACATTAAAAATAATAGCTACCTTTGTTCTTTTTTAAAAAGATTTTATTTATTTATCTTTAGAGGGGAAGGGAAGGAGAGAGGGAGAGAAATATCAATGTATGGTTGCCTCTTGTGTGTCCCCTGCTGGGAACTGGCCTGCAACCCAGGCATGTGCCCTGACTGGGAATCAAACCGTGATCATCTGGTTCACAGGCCCGTGCTCAATTCACTGAGCTACACCAGCCAGGGCTGTTCTTTTCAATGGAGTGACAATGAGGCACACCTATGCCTCATGGTAACCCAATAGAGTAGGAACTGTTGTTACTGCAGCTATTGCTTTAACAGGTGGCAAAACTGAGGCTGGATGAAATAAGGCAACTTGTCCAGTCACCATGGCAAGAGATTCCTAGTCATTTCAGAAATGTCACTTTCCTCTGTTTGGGAGCAAAAAAGATGTTTTACATTCCCTAGCTTCCCTTGCAATTAGCTGTAGACATGAAACCTAGTTCAATGGAATGAGAGCAGAATTGGATTATGATACCCACATATCGTGAATTTTTATTGGACTGGCCATGGAATTCATGAGGTTTTTTCCTGTCAGATGTCTCTAGTAGCACTTAGTTGTCTTTAACTTCATTCAAAACAATTTTGTTTGATTGCATTGTGACAGCAGTCCTATCAGGTTGTATTTTAAAAAGGGCTTATCAAAACTGGTGAATTTTTGTATAGCCATTTTAATATTGAAGATGGGAGGAAATAGCATTTTCAGCATATCATGCTTTAGTATTTCAAGAAGTGCAAAAATGCAACTGAAATGCAAAAAAAGATTTGTGCAGTGTGGAGAGGTGCTATGACTGATGACATGTATCCAGAGTGGTTTGTAGTTTCATGCTGGAGATTTCTTGTTGGACGATGCTCCAAGGTGAGGTAGACCAGATGAAGTTCATAGCAATCAAATCAAGACATTAATTGAGAACAACCAATGCTCTGCTATGCAGGAAATAGCTGACATACTCAAAAATCCAAATCAGTAAAGTTACTGGTGAAAATGAAATATGTGTCTTTTATTTTATGGAAAAAAAAAGTAAATAAACTTTTTGGCCAACCCAATAGGAGGTTCCCACCCCTTACACACTCTTTCCATTTTGAACAATCAGGTGCAAATGACAACAAATCCCTGAGCAATTTGAGACCTTAAGATGGAAGGAGATGAATTCCCACTAGGAGGGGAGCCACCAACCTAACAA
The DNA here is from genome assembly GCF_014824575.4 of Sturnira hondurensis. Taxonomy (NCBI): domain Eukaryota; kingdom Metazoa; phylum Chordata; class Mammalia; order Chiroptera; family Phyllostomidae; genus Sturnira; species Sturnira hondurensis. The sequence continues at coordinate 4,264,684 of NW_028098001.1, read as the reverse complement.
GCAAGAGGATTTGCCTTGGACTATTATGTGAATGAAAAAAAAATGTCTGGTATTCATTTTGAGGTCTATTTGTAATGGCAGCTAGCATTACCCTCACTGGTATGTCACATGAATTATAGATGGTGGAGGCAATTTTTAGACCCAGGCTGCGTGCTTCAAACACATGCCTTCCACCACTAAGCAAGCCCTCTTTTTTTGTCTTGTATTAATTGTAATTAGTACTGAAACATTGGCATTTTTACCCTATTGATCATAAAAATGCCTTTTTAAGATGGCTGATCAAAGATAACTAATTTTATATTCTGTGGTCATAGAACATATATTTTCAGGGCAATGATAACTGATCCCAATTCCAGAACTTTAGATTTGCACTTAAGAAGTTGGAACATCTCGAGTTTTTTGAAATAAACTAGTTATCTCTTAAAAAATGAGAGAGAATGCAGGTGACAAAATTAAAAATGAACTAAAAATATAGCTTTGTTTATAATGATTATGCAATGTTCATATATTATTCATAATTTTCATAAATTTATTATTTAAAATAATAAGCATTTGTGATACTATGGTTTATAATAATGTATTTTTGGTCTTCCTCCCCTTTTCTGGCACAGAACTATAGGGGTTTCCTAAGTGATGAGAGTCGTAAAGTGTCTTCGGTCTTGTCAGCGAGGTGGCATTTAGAAAGCACCTAAGGGTGGCAGCTGGGTGCTAGAAGAATTACTCATGTGACTAGAGGATTAACCTTTTTAGTCTCACCCTCTGACCTCTGGGGAGGGGAGGAAAGCTGGAGGTGGAATCAGTTACTTGATTACTCTGGAGGTGGAATCAGTTACCAGTTACTCTGGCCAGTGACTTGATCAATCCTGCTTGTATATTAAAGTTTCTATAAAAACCAAAAAGGAGGGGTCTCAGAGAGCATGCAGAGATTTGGGGACAGCAGCTTGTTCAGAGAGGGCATGAAGCTCTGCACCCCTCCCTACGCATCTCTTCCATATGGCTGTTCCTGAGTTGGATCCTTTTATAACAAACCTGAATTTGGTGACTAAAATGTTTCTTTGAGTTCTGTGAGGCACTCTGGCACCTCTGATTTATAGTCATTTGGTCAAAAGGCCAGGTGATAACTTGTCCTTTTGATTGGCCTCAAAGTGTTCGTGGAAGAGACAGTTTTATAGGACTGAGCCCTTAACCTGTCGGATCTGACGCTATCTTCAGGTAGATAGTGCTAGAATTGGGTCGAATTATAGGACTCCCAGCTGGTGTTGGAGCACTGATTGTTGGTGCTGTGAAGACCTGCCCCCCATCAGTACCCACACATTGGGAACTGGTGACCAGATCCTCTAGCCCCTATGAGACTCTGGTAGTATTGTTCTGTTTTCACAGAGGAGAATGTTGAGTCATAGACTAGGTGACTTTCCTAAGTTATCCTGCTGGGAAGACATGAAGCCAGGATATGAACCCAGGGAATCTGCTTTCAAGGCTCTGGTCTCAAACACGAGGGCGCACTGTCTCCGAGAAGCATGACAAGAAGGTCAACAGACTGGGCTCTTTAATCTGGAAAGAAGAAGAGTCAACATGTCAGTAACCCTCTGCTACTGTACAGTAGATTGTTACAAAGAGAATGGTGACTCGTTAGACCTCTTATAATTCTTATGGCATCTTATAAAACATCATCAAACACATGTTTATACTAAGTATTGCTGAAGAATGAATTCGAAGGCAGATAGAAAAATTCGTTTTCCAAAATTTGTCAGGTTAAGGTAAATGTACAGTTGGGGGAAGGGAGACCTGGGTCAGGAGGCTTTCCTCCCCACCTCAGTTCTTGTCTCACTGCAAGAGATGAATTGAAGTGAGAAACAAACATGCATAGTGGAAATGAGATAGTTTATTTATGAAACATGTACAAGCATGGAGCTGCAAGAAGGCACCTGGCAAGTCTAAATGCCCCACACAGAGAGGAAAGCAGTTATTAGTAAGTTTGTTAATAAGTTAGTGAGTTTGTTCTGTATACTTGAGCCAAGACTACGAGTGGGTGCATAGCTAATCTAAGTATGCCAACTATTGGAGTTCAGGTGTTCTATACCTCAGCTGGATTCTACATTCCCCCTTCATCCTTTTTGGAAATAATGTACAGCTACAAATTCCTTTTTTTTCCCTCAGTCAGTAAAGGCTCTTTATCTCAGTGAAATTGTTACAGGAGCTCCCTTTCTCAGCTTAGAATCTTAATAACTACCCCTCCTTCCTGTACAATTTCTGCTTGTGACATTCAGGACATCCAGCAATCTTATCAAACCCAGCTCAGGACTGCTGAGTCAATTGGTGAGACATGATTCTCTTTAGTTTCTAGCTTCCTGTGTTATGTTTTTTTGTTAGATTGTAATGGCCAGGGCTCTGCCTTTATTTCCCCTCTGGCCACTCATTCCTAGCTGTGATCTAACATAAAGAGTAGCATCCTTATGATTTAGATGGTTTATGTATAGTTGAATTGGAAACTCAGGAAAGAAAATAGAATTCTGGGTGCTTATGTGGGAGATCATGTGAGTTACCAGCCAAGCGTATCAACCGCTTTTATTTATCACCATGTCTCAAAACCTGTGATTCTGCCATTATGGTCCTAGGTAATTGAACAAGGTCTGTCACAGAGAAAGGCTTCCACAAGCTGTTTAGTGGTCCATGAGGGGGGTTTATCTACCTAAGGAGTTCTGCCCAACTGGAGTGCCCTAAGCTGAGATGGTATACGGTCAACCTAATGAAAAGCTCTTTTCTTAGTGAGTATAAATGTGAGACATAAAGAGAAGGAATCAGCAATTACTAGAGCAGCAGATGCTGAGAGACTCATAGAAGCAAAACAGTAAGTGAAGCCTTGAAGTGGAAAAGAGGAGACTTGTGTTATATGACTATTCAGGAGCAGTAGCTCTTTTTCCTTGTGTTCCCCTGTGATTTCACACCCTATGCATTAATCAGATATATTAGTTTTATATTGCTGCTGTACTAAATTAGCACAAGTGTAGTAGTGGCTTAAAACAATAGAAGTGTGTACGATCTTACAGTTCTACAGAACAGAAGTCTGAACTGAGTCTTGCTGAGCTAAGTCAAGCTGTCAGCAAGGTTGTCTGGTGGTTTGTTAAGCATATTTACTTATTTACTTACTTACTTTGCCTTTTGCAACTTCCAGAAGCTCCTGTGTTCCTTGATTCAGGGTCCCCTTCCATCTTCAAAGCCAGCAATGACTAGTGAGACCTTTCTCGTGAAGCCCTCTCTCCAGTTCTTCTAGAAGACTCATCTGCCTTCTCCATTTCAGGAACTGGGCTCACCCAGATAATCCAGGATCATCTTCTTATTTTAAGGTCAGCTGATTAGTACCCTTAATTGCATCTGAAGCCTTAATCCTTTTCTGCACGTCAGATGGTGTACTCACAGGTCCTGAGGGTTAGGATAGAGACATCTTTGGGGGGAGGCATTATTCTCTTTACTAACCGTGTATAATACAAAAGTTTTATTTGTAAATATTACAGTAAAAATGTTGTTTCCTTGCAACTACCACAAATATTTAGTAATGAGGTTTAAGGCTCTATGATATGGATGGGCTAATAGTTAACCTGCTGAGGAAGTACAGGTAGACCATAGTCTTTTTTCCCATATAATTGTACATTGATTACTATAAATGCTTATTTACTCTATGAAATTAAGATATCTATTTGAGCTCATGGGCCATGGTATTTTAAGTAAGGGGTCCTGAAGCAGGAAAAGCCAGTGCCGCACTCCTGTCATAAGTGGATTCAGTATGTCTGGAATTTGAGCATATTAAATGACGATTTGTTAGGTACTTATAACCATGAAGTGTTATAATAATCTAAGCATCATTCAAATCTCAGTGACAAGTTGGGTGTCAGAGATATGGATAGTTTTAGTAAATATTTTATATGCTGGTATTAAATATGAGTATTTTAGTACATACTCAGAAGCACACAATTGCTTCACAGGGTGTCATAGTGAGAGCTTGAGTTGACTGTATAACTCTCTACTACAATTTCCCAAGTAAGGCAGTGATTCCTTACTTTATTTTCCTGAAAAGTGCTCTTATCTGGTAGACTTTATCAAGTAATGGGATCTTGTTACCTCCGTGAGTCACTGGACTATTCTGATCATTGTCTGGGGTGACATGAACAGGCCTAATTAAACATGTGCATTTATCTCTGCTCCATGCTTAAAATGACAGTAAAAGGCTAAAATGAAGAATATCAACCCATGAGCCCATGAGGATAAACCAATGGAGACAACAGAGGAAACATAATTTTGGAAGATGAAGAATACATGGAAGAGTGGCCACAGACTTGGTAGAAGAAACTGAAGCATAAGTGCCTGTAGAAGGTGGTGAGCATGTAAAGCAAGGTGAAAAGCCTACAGAACTCCAGAAAAGCTCAGACTTACTGACCTCTGGTGTTAGGGAAGATGCAAAAGGCTACCTCATGGATTGACTGAAGGTTGTTTACAAAGCAGTTAGACTTTCTGATACTCATTCCATGTTGAGTTTCTAGAGTCAATGACACTAGGTATAATGGAGTAACCTGCAATTGACCCTACTCCATATTCAAAGTCAGCATGCTCTGTCCATTCACACAGAGCTTCCAGTCAGATTTTTAGTGTGTTACTTTTAATTATAAAGAGACAAGAATCACATATGAGGAAGGCTTCCAACATAAAATTTAGAGACCAAAATCAATAAAAGAATTGAGCAGAGAAGAAAAACAATAGAGAAAGCAGAAAAAAATAAAAACAAAAACTTCAAAAATATTATTAATCTCAAAGAGAATATAATGTAACCAAGAAACAAAGACACTTCTCCAAGGAGGACATACAGAGGGCCCAGAGACATATGAAAAGATGCTCAGTATCACTAGTTATCAGAGAGATGCAAATTAAAACCACAATGGGATACCACTTCACATAGGCCAGAATGGCCATCATAACCAAATCAACAAATAACAAGTTGTGGCAAGGTTGTGGAGAAAAGGGAACCCTAGTACATTGTTGGTGGGAATGCAAACTGGTGCAACCACTGTGGGAAACAGCATGGGCTTTTCTCAGAAAACTAAAAACAGGACTGCCTTTTGACTTGGCAATTCCAACTGCTGGGATTATACCCTAAGAATCCTGAAACACCAGTTCAAAAGAACTATGCATCCCAATATTTATAGCAGCACAATTTACAATAGCTAATTGTTGGAAGCAACCTAAGTGCCCATCAGTAAATGAGTGGATCAAAAAACTATGGTATACAATAAAATACTATGCAGCAGAAAGAAAGAGGGAGCTCCTACCCTTCACGACAGCATGGATGGAACTGGAGAACATTATGCGAAGTGAGATAAGCCAAGCAGTGAGAGACAAATGCCATACGATCTCACATATAAGTTAACATAACCAACAAGACAACCAAGCAAGAAAAATAGAACCAGAGACATTGAAATAAAGAACAAACTGACAGTAACCAGAGGAAAGTGGGAGGGGGTAATGGGGTGAAAGGAGGAAGGGCCATCAAGGAACATATATAAAGGACCCACCAAAGGGGACAAAGCCAAAGGGGTGTAAGATAGAGAGTGGGAAGTGGGGATGGGTGGGGTGGGAGGAAGTGGTGGGTGGGAAATGGAGACAGCTGTACTTGAACAACAATAAAAAAAGACAAGAAGAAAAGGACAATTAAAAAATAGTACAAGGTTCATGGAAATCATTAAAAAAAACCCAATGTATTCTAGATGACAGAGACATAAGTCTCAGATTGAAAGAGTTCACCAAATGTCCAGTATGATGAATACTAAGTAAACAAAACCCTATATCTAGAAACATTGAAGAATTTCAGAATACCAGGAACTAAAATGATGGCCCTAGGAGCTTCCCAGGGTGGGTAGACCCAAAGCAGCACAAACACATAAAATGAAAATCAAATGGCTGCAATAGCAACACTGGATGTTAAAAGTGAGTGGAGCAATGCCCCAAAAGTTCCAAGTAAAAGTTATTTTTAACCCAGATTCTATAGTTAGTGTAGTGGACAGACAGGGTGGCTGCTATGCTCTGAGACTGCTGGTGTTCCTGCCCTTGGGTGATGCCTTTTCCTTCAAAATGAGTAGGACCAGTGACTATTTTCTAGTCAACAGAATATGGTAAAGAGGATAGGAAGTATATATGTGACTGTGTCCTCGTGTTCTACAAAATTGTACAGACTGTCATATTGGAGTCTGTCTGTCTGTCAATCTCTCTCTGTTTTTCTCCTTCTCTCTCTTTTCTAGCTTTGAGAAACCAAGTAGTTATGTGGGTAAACCCCATATTTCCTGGGGCTGTGGGTAGTCTCTGGCTGAAGCTATCAGTGCTATAAACGTAGGGAAGTGAATCCTGCCAATAACATGTGTCAACTTGGAAGCCAATCTTTCCCTAGTTAAACCTCAGATGCCATTGCAGTCCGAGTTATCATTTTGGCTGCAGCTTTGAGAGGACTTAACTTGTCTTTGCCCAGACTCATGGCCTACAGAAACTGTGTTGTATTAAGTTGCAAAGTTTCGGGTAGTATTGTTTCATGGCAATAGAAAACTGTTATACTCAGCAAAATTGTTTAACTGGGAAGGTAGAATAAAGACATTTTCAGACATATTAGGCCTATGAAGTATGTCTTAAACTTGTCTGAGAGTCAGCTCCTCAGAGCTCTACATCTGTCAAACACGGATGGCATTCAGAATCTAAGGTGTGAAAGCATACTACAAAATAAACCAAAAGTTGGACTGGCAAGTGGTAATTACAGTGGGAGACAGTTTATTGTGAGCAATATCAGACAGCTGAGAAGACAAGAACCACACAATCTATTTCTTTGTAACACCATACTGTTCAGAGTACTGTACTATGCAGAACAGTATACAAATAAGTGGATGAGTAAAGGAATTATTAATGTAGAATGGTAAGAAACTCAAATCAACCAAGCACTGACTGCACTTGTAGTCAGGTTTGTAAATGTAGCTAATGCTGTCATGAACAGTGAGTGGTATCTTCAACTGCAAAGAAGGATGTGTGGGTATTTGTATAAATTCCATCTGCCCTAACCCCTGTCCGAGCCCCTAAAGATTAGTCTACCCCAGCAGGCAGAGTGATGCTTCTTTGAATGACATGATTAGACCAAATCATTCCTCTACTCCAACTTCCCGAGGGCTTTCTCATTTCCCCTCACTCAATTCGCAGTTTATTTCCTCCTTAAAGCCCTTCCTCTTACTGTAGATGTGCAGATGTGCATAAGGCTCGTACCCTCATGTCGCTCAGCTTTGTTTAGGCACCATCTCCTCAAAGAAGCTCCCCCTCCTTGTGCTGTCTCAAGTAGTAGCCCCTAACCCTGATTTTTTGGGTGCTCTTACCATTATTTATTGACCTTATGTTTCCTGACCCTCCACCAGATTGTGAGATCCTCAGGGAGGAATTGTTTCTTATTGTTCCATCAACAAACCCATACTTTTGGTGATCAATTAATATCTAATGAAGGGATGACTGGATTAACTTTCAAAGTAGAACATTCATTTCTTTCCAAATAAAAATGAGGTAATCACATAAATCAGATTTCATTTTATACTATTTAAAGTTCTTTAAAATATGTACATTTGCTTCAAAAAATTAAATGCAAGAAAGCTACTCATCAGTAATGGACTGATGAGTTCTGAAGAAATGAAATGTAATTAGAATAGAATATATATTTTCCATTGTCTCCATAACTGAGAATTCATATTATTTTAATCATGAGGGCAGGGGTAAAGATTGGTATTATGCTATTTGTTTCTTGATGTTCGGGGCATTGTTGACTTGAAAAGAGATAATGGTCTCTTTAGTGTGTTGGAGTGTTAGGCAGAACATAAGAGAACATTTACCCCAATCCTGATCATCACACTTAATTGAGATGTGCGTTAGAGGAAGTCTCCATAGTTATTCCATTCCCTCACAAGTTAATTTTTATTTTTTTAAGTTATATCTCTACCTCATTCCTTGGCATTAATGATTTTTTAGTAATATAAAGAGCAGATGAGAAGTGAAGAACTAGCTTTAAATGAGCTGAGAAGCCAGCAGGTCACTCAGGAGAAGAGGTGAGTATGCAAGCTTTTCCCAGTAGTCATACTTGATAAGACGCAGCCAAGTAAAAGGAAGGCTGGCATTTCACGAGCCATTGTTATTGCAGCACAGATTCTGGATGGGTTTGGAGTTGGGGTAGGCAGTGTTGCTGCCTTTACTGGTTGTACAGGAGTCCTCTTCAATTCTTTCAACTCACCTGCACCATTCTAATAATTTACAAAATGTGGGCAATTCTACCTGACTCTCTTCAGCGTTCCAGTGGAGAAAATGTGGAAGAAAAGCATAGTGATGTACTGTGGTATTATTATCATGTTACATGATGCTATACTAAACTCAGCTAAAATTTCTGTGGATACTATATAAACTCAAAGATTAGATTTCAGCTAGGGTGACCAGCAATCCGGTTTGCCTGGACTTCCCTGGGCTTAGCACTGGAAGTCCTGAACGCCGGGAAACATTTAGCCCCAGGCAAACCGGAACAGCGGGCTACCCCAAGGTACTCCTCCAAATTCCAGTCTGGTGGGGCCATCATTAAAGCCATGGCAAGTTATTTGGAGTTAGAAATACTGCAGTTTGTCCTTCCAGAAAATCCCAGTTTCATTCTAATTGCCTGTACTTAATTTTTGCTTGTCGTCTGATGACAAAGAGCAGGTCACCACGCTGTTTTAGCCTGAAGATAAACAGCACCCATCAAAACCTTTTATCCGGCAATTCTTTTCTTAGGATTTAGAAGAAAAACAAACATGTATATATGGCTATCTATTATAGTATTATTTATTTTTAATAGCAAACTTTGGAAATCAGCTTAAATATCCACAATGGGAGTTAATTTAGTGAAATACATTATATTCATATGATGAACTAATACATAGGCATTAAAATTACAGTTTTCATAAGCTATCCAATGATAGGGCCAAGGACTTCTAAAATAGCATTAACATGACAGTAAATATAAAGTTGTACACACTGTACACAAGACAAGACTGAGAGGAAACATACGACAACATTAACAACAGGTTATCTTTGTATGGCCATTATATATCACATACTTTCTTTGTAATAAACACAACAAAACAATTATTGAGAAAAACACTGGCACTTAGACCTGTGGTTCTTCAACTTAAGTTGCCTAAGTAATATTTTTTCTAAGTCATACTTCTCAGCCCTGCCTTCCAATATTCTGAATCAAATTCTAAGCAAAGCTCTTGAAACTTCAGTTTGAACACCCCAGAAGATTCAAATGCGTGTGCCATGAACTACTTGGAGAAACACCAGCTGGAGCGTGTCTGTCTACCTGTAATCTGTTTGTCTATTCTTTTATCTGGCGAGTTAGTCCAACATGCAGATAGAAGAAATAGTTTTCTAACTGGTGGAATGTCAAACTACCATCAGCTGCCCAGCCAAATTACCGCGACCACTGATTAATGGTTGAAAGCTTGCGGTTGGATCTTCATCCTTTAGCCTGAGGTTGACCACTGAAGGAATGCATCCGTATCACTTCTGGAGGTTTGGGAGTGCGTGAGCATGTGCCAGCACACACACACACACACACACACACACACACACACACACGCCGATTTTCCCAGGCCATGCATGGCACAGTCAAACTCTGGGAATCGGAATCTCCGAGCAGGAGGCTGAAGCATGCGCAGGCATGGCCCCACACGTGGTTCCGATGCTCACCCTCTTTAACAGCTATTGGGTAGCCCAACAGGCAGGCTTTTGTTAAAACATAAACACCTATAGAAGGGTAGAACTTTGAAACTGATACTAATTATAGGCATCTTAGTAAAATTAAATTTGTCAGGTCTATTTCTGAGAGCATATTTTGATGACGATGGAAGGAAAGAACATGAAGATCTTGGTACATGAGGAAGAATGGCAAATGGCTGAAAGAGGTAGCAATTTAAAAAAACCTTAAAAAGTAGGAATTGGTGGTCTTACAGACTGACTATCAACCTCACATTTTGCATAAACTGGCCCCTGGCACTACAGGGTACTTTTAACAACTCCAAAAAGATAACTAGGTGCTATTGAATAAAGTTTAGAAGTTAAATTGCTCACGTTTTTAACAATTGCTGAATAGTCCGTGCAGCAGAAAGTGCCATTTCATTAGAGCTTTTTGCTCTCTGGTAATTTCTTCATTATCAATTATGCAGCACTTATGCAGATTTGCCCGGACTCACACCTCCATGGCCACACTTCCCATGTTCCTTAATTTTCTCCTGGATTTCAATGGCTGGTCTTCAAATATATGCCTCTGATGTGTTCTCATTCCAACAAGGTGGGTCAGTTCAGAGGGAAGGAGTCAATTTCTGCTATAAAAAAAGCCTATTTTTGAAGTGAAATGCATTTTAACTTTTTACCTGCTAGGTTCCAAAGCTAGCTCACTCCTTTGAAGAATGAGGTGAGAAGCAGATAAGTTTTCTAATGCCAGAGGTGGAGGTCACAGGAGCTTTTCATCAGAGAACAATGGTTGCCTGAGAACCAGCTTGGCATCCTCTTGAAGACTCAAGGAATGTGGCAGGATCTCTGCATGTATGTCAGGGAACAGAAAACAGTTTGGGCAGCTTTAATTTGTGCTGGGACTGCTCTGTATTTGGAAACTCAATCCACTTACTCGTCTTTAGTTTACCAAAGAATGGAAAGCAGTATTTCTCTCGCACAGTTGTTATCAAACAGAGTCACTTAAATATAAAAAAAGAGGAGAAGGCTAATTGTTCCATAGCACATGTTTATTCTTAGGAACTGGAGTAATGAGAATGGGGAAAGGTCAGTTGGAAAGGTAGTTCACGGTTAAATAAAGAATTAATGCGTTCTATTCAAATGCTCTCCTTCTACCTTCCTGGTATAGACTGAGAAGTGACTTGTATTAATGGAGCTAGTTAACAAAGGCAAGATCAGTGGGGGAAGAGAATCATTAAGCAGGGTTATATCTAAGTTATTTTGTGAAGATAACAACACTCGCCTGAACAGATTTGCTACATACAGATGCATGTATGCACCTGGCTCTGATCCAAGGGGCGTGTTGTCCAGAGCACAGCACTTGAGCTGTTCAAATTGCAGGAGGCACCCCTACCTCCTGTCGTCTCTGAATACCTGGAGTTTTCATGCTGAGGCACACTCTACTCTTGTCTTGCTTTTCTAGGCTGGATCAGCGCCTCCCCCACAAACACAGCATGTACTGAATGTAGGCTCTAGATGAGCCGTGTTGAATGAATGAGCAATTCTATTAAGCCTTTTTGGTCAATCACTTCTATGAGAGCCTTGCACACATAAATCATTCTGGGACATTTAACATTTAGCTGATGATCTGAGAATGATATAGAATGATATAGAGCTGGAAAGTAGTCTTGTGTTGCTGGGACCATTTTACAGACAAGAAATCTGAGGCCTGAGAGATTAAGATAATGTTGACACAGAAACCTAATGTATAACCTACATTAGGATATACACTTTGCTGAAGAGTTACCTATGCTATTACTTACTCATAGCTTCCTGAATGGGGTAAGATTATTGTCATTTTTGTTAGTTAATACTTGGAGCTCCAAGAGGTTAAATCAGCTTTTAAAAGGCAGCTTGGAAGTAAGTGGCCATACTCAGACTGAGGTCTGTTTGAATCTGGAATATTGGTTTTTTTTTATTCCAAACTCTTTTATTATTTTATTTTATTTTTTCCACTTTTTACTGTATGTTTTACCATTACCATTTAGTCCCCTTACACCTCCCTCTCCTCAGCAATTGTGGAATATTCTTTTTCTTCCACATAGGTGTTCCTCAAAGCTGGCTGATGCTCAAAAGCACCCAAGCATGTAAAGCTGGTTCTGGAAACACTGTCCTCTGTGGCACCGCCTGCACGATCCTGCCTGAGATCGAGAGGCGTGTAGAAAGCAAGGCTGTGTTTGCACGAAGACATGTAGGCTACGGGACCCTTTCTGTTCCACAAGCCTTTGTTTTATGCTGTATATTCTATTTCATCTGAACTTCAACCCGAAGGCCATGGTCTACCTTCCATCTTTAGTGCTGTTTGCAGTCAGCCTCACTCAGACCCAGGCCGCCTTTGATCTGCTTCCTGTCTATAGATTTGTCTTAAGGTTCCATATAAATGAAATTATAAAATATTTTGACCTCTTTCATTTCCTATATTTTTTTAATTTTCCACTTATGGTTGACATACATTATTATATCAGTTTCAGCTGCACAACATGGTTGTTAGACATGTATAGAACTTATGAGGTGATCCCCCTGGTAAGTCTAGTGCCCACCTGATATCATACACAGCTGTTACGATATTATGGACAATATTCCCTCCGCTGTACTTTCCATCCCCATGACTATTCTGTAACTACCAAATTGTACTTCTCAATCCCTTTACTTTTCTTACCCCCTCCCTTCCGGCAATGTCAGTTTGTACTCTCTGTGTATGAGTTTGTTTCTGTTTTGTTTGTTCATTTATTTTGTTTTATAGGTTTCCTGAGCTTCACTAATACTGTAGCATATTTCGGTGGCGTATCCCTTTTCATTGCTGACTAGTAACCCATTAGGTCAGTATACTTCAGGGAAGGAAGCCCAAACTCTTTAGCTCAAAATACAAGACTTTAATAACCTGGCTGCCACCTGTACCACTATCTGCTTCTGTTGACATCCTTCTACCTGCCGCAGCCTGACATTTTACTCTAGTAATGCTGAACTACTTGCAGCTTTCAAGTGTACTGTTTACTTCAATGTAGCTTTTAAATAATAATAACAATATAATAAAATTCCATCTGCTTTGAACACCTGTATGCTGCATTTGCCCAGCCCTGATTATGTCCTGCACCGCATTTCTTAACTTGACTCATTTTTTTTCAAAACTCAACTCAAAAGCCACCTGCTCTAAGAACTCTTCCCTGACACATATGCATTCCATTCCAGCCCTGGCCTGATGGAACAATTGGCAGGTGCTGCAGTAATGCGTAGATTCTTCTACATACTATATCATATTAAAAATATTCATTTCCGATTTGTGTCTGTAGGCCTCTCACAGTAAGGTTATTGAAGGAGCCATGTCCTTCTACCTTTAGCATCTAGAACAATATGGCATGTGGTAGGAATTTAAAATCTTTAAAAATATGAAAATTCTATACATTGCCTGTCTTGTGGCTAAATGTTCTAAATGCTCCTGAAGTAAATGTGGAAAGAATCTGAACACTATTGACAAGAAAAAAAGGGTAATTATTTCCAAATGCAGTTGTTCAGTGAAATATTGGTAGGCTAGAGTTACTACAACCCACATCACAAATTATTTGTAAGCATTTTAGATTGTTTCATGGGCTGATTCTTATTGTAATTTCAGTGATTATCAAACCAAAAGGAATCTTAGGTATCATCTAATTTAAAGATCTTGTTTTGGTAATGGGTATTTCTGAGGTCCAAGGAATGAAATGACGATGAAATTCACACACCTTGTGGCTTGTCTGGAAATGGAAACTGGCTTCTGTGGATTGTTCTTCCCATGGCAGAATGCTGTGTCCTCTTTCCAAAAGATGGAAACAATGCCCATTAGTAGCTCCAGGGATGAGGGAAGGAACTGTGAAGTCAGATTGCCCATCTCTCTGAGCTCTCCCACTTACAAGCTATGACAACTTGTGGCAGACTCTTCACCTCTCGGTTACCTCTGCTTCCTCACCTCAAATGTGGATTTTTAATTCCATCTCTTGCGTCAGTGACTTAACTATTGTCTCCTGGCTTCACACCCATCCTTTCTGCACTCTGTTTTGGATTGTTGGCATTGGGACAGGCCTCGTTTGCTGTCTGCCCCCTTGGCAGGGGCCACTAGAGAGAGTCCGAGAGACTGAAAGTAAAAGAAAGAAAGGCCACATTCCTGCTTGGACTTCCTGTTGTCAGCTTCACACTAGCAACACCCTGACCCTGAGTAGCAGTTAGTTCCAGTGATCCATTTATTACGTACACATATATTTTCTGCCCAGCACAGGTGGAAACAGCCTCATTGAGCCTCATCAGAAACACTATCACCAGCCACGCAGAGCTCTCCTCCTTGGAAGTTTTAGTTTTCACTCCACAATATCCCTCCTTCAAGCTTATAAATTTTAATCATTGTAAACTCATCCATCTGTTCCCCTGGCCTTGGTGGTGGTAGCTGCTTCCAGTAATTACAACCTCCCTGCTCCCTTTCTGTCTTTCTAGTTCTTCAGTCTCTAGTTAGCAATTCTCTTTATTAAATTCTCTCTGGTAAAATACGTGATGTGGTTTCTGTCTCCTGACTAGACCAGTGCTGATGTGTCTTCCTCAGAAGGTTGTTGTGAACACTGAAATAGTTGTCCACAGAAAGGTCGTAACCATGCCTGGCTCACCGAAAGGGCTCAGGAAATGTTAGCTATTTGGCATTACTAATGAAGTGTTTTACTGCTTGAGAAGAACTGTGTATCTGCTATGAATATTTCCTTTGACATATTCTGTTCCTCAAGCATAGTAAAGGAAAGGCTAATCATGCAGGCCTCATGTTTTGTTTTGGGGTTTCCTATACTCATGCATCCTTTTGGAATTGTTTCAAGTTTGTGGAAGGCATCGGAATCTTGTTTCCCAGATCAGCTTTACGGGGGTTACTTAGTCCACACAACAGCAACTCTCATGCCACTGTCTTTTTAGCTTCTCCTGCAAGGAGGAAATCTCTGGAGGAAGCGCTATATGCCCGAGAGTCATCCACACTAATTTTCAAAGCAGCCAACTGCACAGAGAGCTGAACGCGTATCAAGAATTGAGTCATCCTCGGTGAGGCTTATTTTTTACTGAATTCAGTCCGAACCAACATTATGGTTTCCATATGCCCCCTTCTTTCTGGGCTCTTTGTAATTTGTATACTGTCTCTTTTCAAAATTTCTATTTCACACAATTTTCACTAAACATTCCAACACATCCATCTGCTTTTACATAGATGCTTTCTTCTCATTATTTCACATGCTTCTCTGGTTAGATGCAAGCTCTAGATTCTATTTGCTCCTTCAGTCCCAGTTTGTCCCCCATTCCCTTTGCTGGGTACATGGTCGATGCTCTACTTGTACTTCAACTGGACTGCAGGGACGAAAAAGGGAAAAACGTGTGGATAGTGGCCTCCTTAGATAAACTGAAAATCATCTTTCAGGTTATAGAACTGTGGGAAAATAGATATTGCAGGGGTTTGCTTCTATTTCTAGGCATAGTTATTACTTATGATAGTGACTTGATTTACTAATATATGTAGGTTGGTCCTGCCCTTACTTATTAGTCAACATATTAGCATTTTTGTTAGAGTCCAGGTCCAGGAGGCGGGGAAGAAAGATGCTCTGTGTGTGTGTGCGTGTGTGTGTGTGTAAGAGAGAGAGAGAGAGCATATAGGTGCATATTTGGGAGTGAAGGTGAGGCTGGGGGCAATGATCAATCACTGACTATAGCAGTAATTGCCCTGTACTTAATTCAAGCAGCCTTCTCTGTCTTTTTTAGTAGCCCAAAGAGTCTGTTTTGGCAGTATTAGTTAATATACTGGTAAGGCCCTTTGAATCTTAAATCTCCACATTTTCACCATAGTTTGCCTTGCCTTAAGAGGTCAACACATAGCTATGAATTCAAGCAAATTCATTATAGAGGGAAATAAAATCTTTCTTGCTTCTGTTTTAAATGTTTCCACAATTGAGCTAAATCTAAACTAAAGCAGTATTAATAAAGTAGGGCAACTTGATTAACTCAGACCAACCAAAAGAAAACATTCTCTCCATGATCAGAGTTTCTACTTAATAAAGAATAGGAATATACAATAAAAATATAGATAGAAATACTTAGAAAGAGAGAAAGTTCTGGTGGAATCTTCTTTTTCTTGATACAGAATGAAATTTAACAAATATGGACCCCACAGGGTCTTTCTTGTACTCTTTATACAGAAAAAATACTTCATAGGGAAATAGGGGATAGGCAAAGTTAATTTATATGCCTAGACAAGTCTTCTTTTCTCTCTTAGTCTCCTTTGAGAAATGTCTTTCCCATAGGCTTTTCCCCTTTTATTGTCTACCCAGGTGCTGTTTGGGCTCTTTTTATAAGCTTGCCAATTTACTCCCACTTTCTGTTAGTATTAAATTATCCAACTACCTCACAATTAAAACTCACTCCAACTACTGAAGAACTGCCGTCTGGCACTGACTTGGCTCTCTTTCTGTGTCTATGTTACATAGATTAAACTCTAGGGCTTTCTTGACATGTTTCTTCATTCCCAGTTTTTCAATACTAATTGCTGACAATGGAAAAGATACAACTAAATCATTAGTGAATGATTTTTCAAAGGTTGAAAATACTCAGGAAAAAAGAAAACTTAGGAAATTAAAACTCAAATGGTCTGATAACCATTCAGGGGGAACACACTATTAATTGCTACATTAGTAAAACTTTTAAGTGACTCATTATTACATAGTAGAGGAACAAACTCTTAGGCCACAATTATTTAAAATATTAAAAACTTGAAGCTATTTTGCTTTTTCTTGACAATACGTGTCTGTGCAATTGAAGTCTGGTGACATTCTGCCCTTGAACTGGTTTACACTCTCAGTATCTCTACAGTGTCACCGTGATAGCCATCATCCATCCAGGAGCGTAATGATAATCTCTCAGGAGCCCATCTGTGAACTGTTTTATCAGATGGGAGGGTCACAACTGAGCAACACAGTAAATTAGATTAGCGTAAAACATTCCATCTTCTCCGGGGTGAGCTCTCAGTCTCCCCTTGTTTTCTCCTTATCTGTCCTGCTTTAGTGTCTTTTCTGCAGCTATCACTTGATCACATCTGAGCAGATAACACATCTCTAGATGCCCTGCTGCTTCTCCTCTCGGGTAGCTGGGTGTTCCTCACGAGGACTCTACTATCCCCTCAGAGCAGGGAGCTCTGAGGAACAGAGTTCTCGGCCCTTCATATTTTCCCCCATTGCTTTGGGGACAGCCTGGTATTGCCTAATATCTGAGGGAAGAAACCTGATTCTGGTCGGAATGTACTGTTCTAAGGATAAAGCAGCAGCTAGTCTAGGGGCAGGTGGAGAAGTGTGATCTCCATTTTTCACTGTGTCCTCAGGGTGAGAGATACCCTGCAGTGATTTTTCTCTAAATTAATATTCTTTTTCTTAGAATAATTCTAGTTTCAAAAAGGACCTACTGCTCTCCTTCAGTGGAAAGCAAACTGTTCAGTCCTGTAAATTGTGCGGCGGGGATAACAGCAGCGCTGGCTCTAGTCTTCTTACTCAGCGGTTTAAACAGAAGTGCAACCCCAATACTTCTCCAAGTGGTGCACACATGAGAGTCTGTTTTAATGTGTTTTTTGGACTGTCCTTTGTCCTGTTGTTGTGACATTTTCTAATGACGACCACATTTCCAGTATGCAAAGTTGGAATAAAAGTGCCTCTCTGTGGTCATCTACCGCGTGGAAGCAACGTGTGCCTGGTGGGACATCAATGGGGTGTTGTGCACAGACGTTCCCACATGTGCTCTTGTAGTGGAAATTTCGTTTCGTGGTGGAAAGTCCATGGTTTTAGTGGTTAGAGGAGGCATTCTAGAAATAAGTAAGAATAAGAGATAGTTAACTGAAATAATATCAAATTGTTAGAAATGGCATTTTAGGGATTCCAGAATCAACATATACCATTCCTCTTGGACTGTAACACAAATATATACAATTAGATTATTTTCTTTAACATTTATAAAGATAGGATATAAAACTGAAAACAAAAAATGAGCAAATAAAAAAGCAAACAAACAAAAACTCATAGATACAGAGGGAAGGGGTGGGGAGTAGTGAAGTATAATGTGGAGCAAATACATGGCGAGGGGGATGTGACTTTCAGAGGTAGACATATAATGCAATATACATGTCATGTAGAATTTTATACTCAAAACCCACATAATTTTACTAACCAGTGTTGCCCCCCCATTTAATTCGAAATACAAAATTTAAAAATAAATACAATTAAAATATTAAAAAACAAATCATGAGACTTTACTGGCACATACATACACAAAGATAGAATCTGAAAAGATATTTGTTGCATTTCTAAAGGAATTGTTGAAAAGGTATTCCCAAAGAAAAATTACTATGGAGCATTTCCTAACATATGGAAATACTTTTTTCCTGCAATAGACTTTTTAACTGTAATAAACATTTATTTTAATAATGATGGCAAGGACTTAGAACATCAAGATTTCACAACGACATGACTTTTTCGGTAAACTTGGGGTAATAGCCCTTGAATTTTGAGGCACCGTAAGGATAAGACACCAAGAAATTCATAAGGAATGTATATTCTCAGCAATTATTGTAATTTATAATTACTGAAACACTATAAAAATCAAATTATTTAAAGATATTATTATATTTTTTGCTTTTTTCCCCATAACCATAACACAAAAGCTGAAAGGCATTCGTCTGATTTATTCTGTTTTAATGAGACATGTGCTAATATCCTTTCTTTCCCTTCTCTATAGCACCTTCTAACCATTGCTAGTCTAGTTACTGTATTTTTAAATACGAATACGTAATGTCAGGTTGTCTGTTTTATTTATTTATTTTTTAGCCAAACCAGCACTACTCGGTAGCAGTTCTGCAGATGGTTCAGAAAACTCCTTCTCCAGGATGCTTCTTTCAAATTCATCTCCCCGGTAATCATTCATTACAGTTTATGCTCAGCTCTGTGAACTGGTCACTTCCACTCAAAATCTTTTGAAATCACTGAGTGGTATTTTATATACCCCGAGGCCACGACAGCTTTCTTTCTTCAATATTTTCTGTGCATAAGGCAATATTTTATTCAGGTGTCAGTAATTTTTGTTTATTAATAGCAGCCACCCTTTCTTTAAGTGGTGATTCACGAAGTAGATGGGATGGATGCTGGGATACGGGATATAGTGTGTGTGTGAGAGAGGGAGAGAGGAGATGAAGTGGTTGCATATGTTGAAAAAACATTTTCAACGTATCTATATTCTTCAGATTATAAATTACAAAAAATAATACTAAACAAAATCTTAGAAGTTGGGAATATTCAGAAGATAGAGTAGGGAGCACTGGAAAGGATATGACTAAAAGAAGGAAGCAAGTTGCTTTGGGAAAATAAGTCAATTATTAGCCGACATGGAGGTAATGGTTTGTATGAGCTACATACTGTTATTTTATGACATTAAGTTGTTATCTTTACAACTGTCATAAATAGGATGCATTTATAAGTATGTATCTGTAGGTATGTCACTGGGGAAACAGAAAAATGGTACAAATGAGTTAGGCTGTCATGTCTATTCTGTGACTATGGGAACAATTAACTCTCAGTATGCAGATTTTTGGTTCTCTTGGTAGACATCTTATTCCTGAGTCATTGGAAACTAATTACTGTGTATTCATGGACTACAAATCAAAGTTGTTGTGAAGAACACAGTAGGAAAATAAATCTTTGTTAAGTCAGAAATACACCTGAAACTCATATAATACTGTATGTCAATTATACTTTAATTTTTGAAAGTCAAGAAATTAATTTGATCACTCAAAAGTAAAAAAGAAAATATTTACATTTTTGTACTCACACCACTTTTTCAAAATATTAGAGAGAAAGATCTACAATCAAATTTTCCTGGCTTGCTCTTTTTTTTTAAGACTTTATTTATCTTTAGAGAGAAAAGGAAGGAGAGAAGGAGAGAAACATCAATGTGTGGTTGCCTCTCGTGCGTCCCCCGCTGGGAACTGGCCCGCAACCCAGGCATGTGTCCTGACTGGGAATCGAACCGCGATCGTGTGGTTCGCAGGCTCGCGCTCAATCCACTGAGCTACTCCAGCCAGGGCCTGGCTTGCTCTTTTATATAAAAAATGACTACTATAGGCCACTGCATGTTTTTCTTGCAAGAGCCTTCATTTAAGGTTTGTAAACTTCTAGGCATCATTAGCCAGCACTGATCAGAGGTCATTGGGAGAAGTGATGAGAGTTGGAACTTACATGGTTATTGGTAAGAAGCTATTGTAACAACAACAAAGAAAATATTTTTGAGGAGAAAATTTGATAGAAATTAAAGGTTGCAATTTGTGAATATCTTTGATTTCTGTTAGCCATCCTACTACATTACCATTGCACTTGTGAGGAATTTACCACTGAGTTTCTTAAAATGAAAGAGTGTGCTTTCCATAGTTGAAGACAAAATTTCAGACAAATGATTATATCTATTATACTAAAAATGTATTTCTGGATATACCACCCAAAGTAATCTACAGATTCAATGCAATCTCTATCAAAATTCCAATGATTTTTTCACAGAAATAGAACAAACAACTTTTGTATGTGAATGAACTACAAAAACCCCAAATAGCCCAAGCAATCTGATAAAGAAAAACAAAACTAGAGCATTACACAACCAGATTTCAAAGTGTATTACAAAGCTACACTAACTAGAAGAGTATGCTATTGGCATAAAAAATACATACATATCAACAGAACAGAAGAGCCTAGAAATAAACCTACACATATATGGACAATTAATTTATAGTAAAGGGATAAAAATATATTATAAAGTAGGGTACAGACAGTCTCTTCAATAAATGATAGTAGGAAATCTGTAGTCACATGTAAAAGAATAAAACTGGACTAATATACCATACACTAAAATTAACTGAAATAGACTTGAAACCATATAATTTCTAGAAGAAAACATGGACGCTATGATTTTTTTTGAATTTGACCCCAAAAGCAAAAGCATCAAAAGCAAAAATAAATAAGTGTAACTATGTCATACTAAAAACATTCTACACAGCAAAGGAAACCATAAACAAAATGAAAAGCCAACCTACTAAGTGGGGGGAAATATTTTCAAATTATATATCTGATAAAAGTCTAATATCTAAAATATATGAAGAATTTATACAACTCAAGAGCAAAAAAAAAATCAGTCTGATTAAAAAAGTGAGCAGAAGATCTGAAAAGACAGATTTCCAAAGAAGACCTAGAGATGGTCAACAGGGACACAAAATGATGCTCAACATTATTAGTCATCAGGGAACGCAGATCACAACCACGGTGAGATATCACCTCATACCTGTTAGAATGGCTATGATGAAAAAGACAGGATATAAAAAGTGCTAATTTCGATGTATAGAAAAGGGAACCCTTGCACACTGTCGACGGGAATATTGTATATTGGTGTAGTCTCAATAGAAAATAGTATGGATGTTCCTCAAAAAATTAAAAACAGAATTATCACATTGTCCATCAATTCCACTTTGGTGTACTTTTTTGAAGAAAACAAAAACACTAACTTGGAAAGATAAATGCATCCCCATGTTCATTGCAGCATTATTTATGCTAGTCAAGACCTGGAAGCAATCTACATACCCATCGGTAGATGAATGGATAAAGGTGATGCATTATTCAGCCATTTAAAAAAAGAAATCTTGTCATTTACAACAACATGGATGGACTTGGAAGGCATTGTGCTACGTAAAATAAATCGGATGGAGAGTGACAACAGTATCATCTTTCTTAGGTGTGGAATGTCAAAATAGCAACAACAAGAAAACTAAGATCACAGACTCGGAGAAAAGACTGGTGGTTAGGTGGAGGTGTATTTGGAGAAATGGGTGAGGGAGAAAGAAAAACAATTATATTTAAATAAAGGACTATTTTACAGACATGATCGTACAAAAATATACATTTATACAGAAATATATATATAACACAACATATAAATATATTGAATGAGTATATTTATATAAACTTATATGCAATATATGTAAACATATACTTTGGCTCTATTTGACATTTTTCCAGAAATATGTGAATTTTTAAATGATCTGATTTTATGTTCACTTGATTTTTTTCCACTGGAAATTTACTCCGATGTAATTAAAAAATCTTTACTATCATAGTAAAAAGAGTTTGAAGAAACATATCTTTTGTATTCAGTTAAATTATTTGCCATCCTACCCTTTAAGGAGATGTCATCTTAAAGAATATAATGACTAATAAACGAGCAAATGGCAATCATTTGGTCATACCAACTTTATTAGCTATTCAAATGGAAATGATAGAAAGAATACCCATTTTAGAGTTTAGATGGACAGGCCTGTACGGACGACACATCCCGCTTTCCCACCACAGAGACCATCCACCTGTATGATGGTAAATATGAGACCAGAAATGGAGTTGTTCTTAGCGTCATCTTGAATGAGAAAGGAGGAGCAGGAAAGAAACTGACAGCGTGGCATTTTGCTTTAGAAAAACAACTCCTCTGTGATCTTTCAAGGACATTGCCTTTCACTCTAAATATTTCCATAAATAAAGATAAAAAGTTATTACCTACTCATGAAATAAGTCAGTTCTCCAGAAGTGAAATGCTGAGCCAGCCGGTGGGGAAGTTCCCCTTTTTTGGGGGCCTCCAGTCTTCCCTGTTCCATAAGGGCATTTGTGCTGGAACAAGGTCTTCTGTGGTTTTGCTTGAAACACAGCCGACCGTTGGGGCACAATAACCTCCAGGTCGCTCTCGGAGCTAAGGCTGCCTCACAACAACCGTGAGCTGGATGTTTTTTCTGGATGTGCGGTCTCATCGGAGCTCTTGGTTTGCAGACTGTGTCCAAGGGGAAGGGGCTGTGGAAACGTAAAAACCTGCCTCTTCCTGGGATCATATCTCAGTGCACATTGTTGTTTTCAAATGAAACGAATGCTAATCAGACACGTGTACACTGGACACAAAAGGCTAACAAATTACTTTTCTAAATAAGAACTAAATTACAATGAAAACGTTGTGCCCTGCCTCAGCCCCGTCTACGTGACCATGCTCCACACTCAGCCCCTGATGACAGGCAATTAGTAAGGCAGTCAGATTTTGCATCACGCGGCCATATCCTCTTGGCCACAGGTGATGTGTTGTCACTCCCCTCAATCCTAGCCAATTCTTAGGCTGGCCAGCTACCTCTGGTGTTACCCGGCATTCACATGTACACCATAAACTACATTGACCCTAAGAAAGTCTCTTGTGGATTTAACCCAAAGAATACCCAGGCCAGGAGCCACTGACCACGGGGGCTGAGGCTACACCGTCCTGTGTAAAGATAGGCAGGTGAGGCGATGCTGAGTGTACTAGTTTTCTGTTGCTGCTGTAACAAATTACAACAAATGTAGTGGCTTAAAACAACACAAACTTATGCTCACACAGTTTAGAGGTCATAAATCCAAAATGGATTTCAGTGGGCCAAAACCAAGGTATCTGCAGAAATGCGCTTCCTCTGAAGGCTGGAGGAGAGAATCATGGCCTTGCGTTTCTAGCCTCCAAAACTGCACTCACTACGTGGCATTCCTTTGTTCCTTGTCCGTCTCCACCTTTGAAACCAGCACGGTAATATCCGCAAATCTCTCCCAGCATCTATTGTCAAGTCACTCTCTGTGTCTTTGATCTCCAGCTTTTTTCTTAGAAAGATTGTTATGATTAGCTTGGGCCTGCCCAGATAATCCAGGATAATCTCCCCGTCTCAAAACCCTTAACCTAATCACTTCTGCAAAAGCTCTTCTGCCGAATAAAGTAACATGCGGCGATTAGGACATGGGCATTCTGTGGGGCCATTATGCAGTCTATTACCCTCAGTAATGTGCACAGCCAGGTCATACAGGATCTAAATTTATGAGTTAGCAAAATATATGCGACATGAGACACCAGGGCACGCAGGGGAAGGAGAGCAGCCGCGTCAGGGGAAGGCCTGGCGCGCCTAGAGGGAAGGCCCCTGCGGCTGCCGTCCTTGCGGCTGTAGGGACAGCTTTGCTCTTTCTGAGAGCTGGAGGTCAGCTCTATCTGTGTGAGGACCCCCCGAAAACAAACTGCTGCTGCTGGAGCTAAACTGAGGTTATCTCTAGTGCTTGTGAACAGAAGGTCCTGACTGGAGGGAGAGGCGGATTTGTGATACTTTCCCTTAAAATTGGGTGGCACGGAAGGAAGTATTTGCTAATTGTCTAAACATATTACTGGGTCATTGTTTTACCAGTTTTCTAAGAATACTGGTGAATTTTTTTCCTTTTGAATTTTAAATGGTAGCAACTAGAATTTAATGAGAAGAATCTGGAGCCAAGAAAACTTGCCATCACCTGGACTTTGGCTCTTAGTGACTGTGAGGCTTGGGGAGAGGCAACTGGCCTGAGTTTCCTGGTTTCCTGGCAGATAGGATGGGAATAATGATAAACACCTTACAGATCGCTGTGAGAATTACATGTTGATGAACACAAAAGTCCTTGGAAACCACAGAGCCGCTGCTCTGTATGATGACTGACACGAAAGCCGACTAATGGCTTTCTCATAATCTCAGAGTGCAGCCAGGTCCCTGAATGTTAGATACACTTCTGATAAATTCGGATTCTGTAGTTTTACAGAAGAAGCAGGGCCTGAGAACAGACTCACTTAGAAATTACAATGGGAGAGGAAGTGAGAAAAAAAGATAAATGGCAAAAATGAAATCTGATTTATGGTATGTGCTCATTTGCTAGAAAATTGTATGTTGTGTATAGGACAGGTGTGTGGGAAAGGCCTGTGTTCAAGAGAAAGGGTGAGGTTATTTTCCTGGGAACCAAAATGATGGTTTTTGCCAGTTGTCTCCTGTGAGAAAGTCGGGGATGACTTAAGCTATGATTTTATATCAAATAAAATACCCAAATTCCCCATGGCTCTTACTTGTCTGTGTTTTGAAACTGAAAAGAGAATGAGAAACATCAAGGAAATAAAATGAATGTGCCTTAACCCAACTGGTAAGGAGAGAAACACTTGAAAATGAATGAGACAATCCTGTTTCATTCTAAAAGAAAGGAAAAACATTTTTTCTTTCTCCATTTGGGAAACCAGGCAGCAGCTGAAGTGGGGCTTAGCACAGAAAATATGTGATGAAAATTCCAGACTTTGCATAAAAACTCCTGACATAACCTTGGCATCAGGCGAAATGTCCAGCTGAGTGACAGCAGCAGGCCTAGAAGCTCTTAAGAAAGGTCTGACGAATCAAACCCCGTGACTCTTGTCATTCTTACAGCAGCCAAACCAGTCGAAGGTTATCTGGAAGGAGCAGAATCTTCACTGTATATCAGTGCTCAGGTGACCTCAGTGTGGAGATCTATTTTGAGGATGAGGAAACTCTGCTTTATATAAATTGTTTATCTTTGGAAATACTAATAATGGAACACTTACTGAAAGATCACTCCAATATCCTGTCTTTTTATTTATTGTTATTGTTTTCACCAAAAGATACAAGATATAAAGTATCTTAGGAAAAGGAATTTTCCCTTTATTTTCACAGTGCCCATAATGGACTACATATGTGTGTCCCACCCAAATGCATGTGTTAAAGCCCTGACCCCTGGGGTGGCGGTATGTGGAGATGGGACCTCTAAGGAAGTATTTAGGTTTAAATGAGGTCATAGAGTAGGGATGTGATCCTATAGGGCTAGTGTCCTAGTAAGAGCCACCAGAGAGATTCTGTTCTCTCTCTCTCTCTCTCACACACACACTTTCTCTCTCTCTCTTGCTCTCTGCACAGGGGAGAGGTCTTGTAAGCACACAGTGAGAAGGTGATCATCCGCAACCCAAGGGGAGAGCTCTCATGAGACACTCACCCTGCTGGCCACCTTGATCTTGGACTTGCAGCTCCCAGAACTGTGAGAAAACGGGTTTCTGTTGTCTAAGCAACTCAGTCTATGGGTATTTTGTTATAGCAGCCCAAGGAGATTGAGACGGGGAATAACCAACTTGTTTGCAGAAGGTGGGACATAGATGTGTGTAAAGTAAGTAACATGAAAGTTGACTTTAAGCTGGAATTCTTAACCTATTCGTTTCATGTTTTTCTATTTATACGTAATAATAGTAGAATCTACACAAGATTTATTGACTTAAAATAGATGAAAATATTAGAGTAAACTTCAGAGACGTTGCAAAATATAATCAACACGAACTTGGAGGTTTTTCTTTGCTTATGATTTATTCATGCTTCAAAATTTACATAGTTATTCCCTGACCCATTTTTCTCATCCAGGTAACAGGAAGAACAGGTACTTATCAAACATGCCCAGACCTCCTCCAGAAAATCCATGTGGGATATCTGAGAAGTGAGTGAGGAAAACCCTGCCTCAGCTGGGATCTTTCCGGAAGCATGTGACCTGAAGCCACCCAGGCAATGTCTGTGCATTATACGAGAAGTGGGAATATGCACAGCCTTGTAACAAACAGGCCTCCCAGAGCCCGGTTCAGAATCCCTCCACAGCTCCTCGAATCTGTTATTCTTGTGCGTGTTATCTTTCTCAGGCTCTCTGTTCTTATTCCCCTACGGCTCATACATTCCTCCTTCTTTTGAATAGTCTTTCTGCCCTAGCCTTTCTCCTCCGTGTGAACGTCTCTATTTGCCTTGTATCCTATCTTCCTGAGGAAGGATCTCAATAGGAGGGTTTGTCCAGTGTATACCTGTCCTGCTGGGCAAAGTGCTTGGGACAGGCTCTGCTTCAATGTGTTCAGACTTGCACAGTCATGCGATCTAAATCATGGCCATCTAAACTGACAGAGGTAGACATTGAAGACCTGATATTAAATGGACATATAGGTGTAGCTAAAAAGAGAATCATGGGTATATATGCATATCGAGAACTTTCTTTTACTTTCAATAAAATCATGCCTATATCACTCTCCATTTGGGGGCTCTGTCCCCTTCACTATTGACTTTTGCTCTTACTATCATGAATAAATATCTATATTTCCTTTTATGTTTCCCATTTAATCTACTTCCTTCTCATCTCTGACACCATGGCTGGGCATGACCTATTTCATTCCAGTCAGGCGAGCAGACAAGAGCCAGTTGGATGAGTGACAGGCATGGAGAGGGGAGGAAGGGGTGTGTGTGCAAGTGCCAGGAACATGTCAATTCCCAGCACGCTGAGCAAAGCCTCTTGGTTCCATACCAGAAAACAGTCCGCTGTTTAGTATCTAAATAAGGCTCCATCTCAAATTAGCTATGTGACCTCGGGCAGTGCCCATCCTCACTGAGTTAGGAGAACAAGGATACATAGTTCGGATTTTATTCTAAGCACATTGCGAAGTCAAGGGGAAGTAAGCAGAAGAGTAATCGATGTGAATTATGTTTAGAAAAGTCACCCAGGCTGCGGCGTGGGCAGTGGATTAAGGGTAGAAAGAGTGGAAGCAGGAGAAGCAGTTAGGGGGCCTGTGCATCACGGAGGAGATCTGTCGGGGGAAATCAATGCCTCAGACCATCGGAAAGATGGTGATGGCAAGGGGCACAGGTGGGTGGGCAGGTGGGACTGCCTCGATGTAGATGGAGGAAAGAGCACAGATTTGAGATATGCTTTGGGGGTAGAGACAAAGAGAATTTCTCATGGATTAGAATAATAGCCAAAAAGCAGCAACGAGGGCTACAACAGCTTCTTAAAATCCCAGCAGGGCCCTGGGCTATCTCATCCATTAAAATCCTCTAATGAGAGGATTCTGTCTTTCCTTTTCTCTACCCTTTTGCCACCAGGACCTCCATGAAGTTCCCAGGGGCAAAGGGGCTTCCAGCAGCCCCTTATACTCAGATTCTCTCTGAATTCCCATTCTATAATCACTTCTTATATCTTAAAGTCCCCCTTGTCTTTATACAGTAACTGAAGCTTATATTTACCACTAATTAGGAATAACTTCACATACAGTATTCCCCGCACTCCCCAAATAAAACACCCACATTTTAGTATGGCGTAATTATTGTTGACAGGGCAGCCATGGTGCCACATTCTCTGGATCTTTCTGTGAGTGCAGGAAGACCCTTTAGTGTCCTTAGAATGATTCTATTTTATTTAAACCTCTGAGTTTTATTCAAAGTATTTCTAGCCTGGTACTGGGTGTTTCTCTTCTGTGAGTTCTGTACATCAGAATGTTTTTGTGCAGCCTTTAAAAATTCTTTCACCTGAGAAAATACACACACAGTCACACTCAGACCTGTCCTCCTTTCCAGCATCAAATCTCAGGGGTAAGCCCAGGAAATGGTATTTTCACAAGTTCTAGGGGTCCAGTAGTCTGCAAACATTTTCTTTCTTTCCCTCTTTTTCCCTCTCTGATGATTTAGATTATTTTTTACATTTAGAATCATTTCTAACCAAGGTATCATTGACATGTAACATTATATTAGTTGGATATTACACATTAGCAAACTTTTTCTTTCAGGGGCTACCTGATAAATATTTTCGGTTGTGTGGGCCACGAGGTTGCTGCCCCCAGTGCTCAACTCTGTAGTGGTTCCTAGAAATAGGTAAACCAGTGCATGGGCCTGTTTCCATTGGCCTTGTTTATGGAGCAGGCTGTTGCGTGCAGAGCCCTGCCAGAGGACACGGCCCCGCAGGGATTTCCAGCCTCAGAGGTGCTTTGATCCTGGTTTGGGGGATCTGCATCAATTCTTGATCATCTCTGGAGTCCATTTGTTTTTCTGGAGGGTTTACCATGTCCCAGATACTTAGATGGAAAGTCCTGGCTTCTGCCTTCAGGGAGCTACAGTTGCTGGACAAGACAAAGACAGAGACAGTTAGCAATGGCAGGATAAAGGTAAGCATTGACTTCTGTGGAGGGAAAAGGGGAATCAAAGCAAATGCTGGTGAGAAAAGAGGCTTTACAGAAGAGATGGCTTGAATTTTCACACTTAGGCTCTGCCTTGGTCCAAGGTCCCAGGGTCAGCTCTGGCCTGAAGGAACTTTTCTCAGAAGTTCTGGCCTCTGGCTCCTGGGCTCCAGCCTCCATCCCAGGACGTAGCCCTATTGTGTGTGGGCTGTCTCAGGCCCAGGCTGTACTCCTACAGTGCGCGTAGATCATTGAACTGTGCTCTCAGGTTCCCTCCTTACTCCTGGCATCATACATTTTAATGTAATCCCAGTTTCCTCACCACTTTGCTCGCTCTGATAATGCATTCTACTGGGTCTGGCGCTCCATGGTTCCAAGGATAATTTTGGGACTTAGTATCCACATGCCAATGCCAGCCTTCCTTGTGCCAGGTTGCCCGGGTCTAAATTGTTGCTCTTCCCTGACAGACCTCCTTCCAGGTGCGGGCTTTCTGGATGTGACTGATTCAACAGAGTACGCTCTTGTCTCCCTCCAGCCCATTTCTGCACTGGCCCTTCCTCATTTTGCCTGTCACACTCTCTTAATTTGCCTATTTTTTCTTTATCCGGCTAGTCCTTTTTTAAGAACGGTTCTACACGCCCACTGCAAGCATGGTTTCATGGCTGTTGCTTCTCTAGAACTTTCCGTGGAAAGTAATTTCCTTCTAGAAGCAGTGGCACTAGAATAGACCTAAATCCAAGTTTATAAGCTTGAGAAATAATGATTCTTTTGGGATTATGTCTGTACTTTCTACGGTTGGTTTTTAATGCTTAATACTCTTATAACTCAAGAGTGGGCAGTCGCTCTCTCCTACGTTATGTCCCTTGGTGTCTTTATGAAACCTGTAACACCACACACGGCATGGCCTCAATAGCTTTCGGTTGAAGCACATCCAGGGAGCAGGCCCCTTGCTCACTCTCTTGGCCTGGAAGCTGTCATGGTGCACTGGCGTGATAAGCCTGGGGTATTTTTGCTAATGAAATTCAGAGATTTCCTGAGCTGAGTGAAACATGGCTTTGGTGCTGGGTAAAGCATCCTTCCTGACCAAAGTGTCAGTTAATTTCCAAAAAGATTAAACAACCCCTACATACACAAATGTTCGAAATTCACAGTCCATCTGGGGTTCCTGCATCCTCACATGAGAGACCCCAGATGGATTGTAAATTCATCCCTGTGGGTGATAGAGTGCAATCACTCGTCGGTCCTCC
Source organism: Sturnira hondurensis (assembly GCF_014824575.4). NCBI lineage: Eukaryota > Metazoa > Chordata > Mammalia > Chiroptera > Phyllostomidae > Sturnira > Sturnira hondurensis. The sequence continues at coordinate 4,234,751 of NW_028098001.1, read as the reverse complement.
TGCTTTTCCCTGTGGCACCTGAGACTGTGGCCATGATGAGGTTAATTTATGTGGCTTGATACACTTTATCATCTGTCACTTGTACAGCTCTTGCTGTGCCATCTGGTGTCTCAGAGGCGGTTTCAGGAAGCAGCATGCATAACAAGGTATCTGCATTTGTGAATTCTTTCAAGCATTTATAGGTAATAGCTAAAAGATATTTTGAGAAGCCATCCCCTGTCTCTGTGGCAGAGCAACACTAACATGGATAATCTAACATGAGGTTCAAATAAAGCCTGCTATATTTTGCAGGAAAATACATTTGAATTAATCTGCAATCACCAATATTGATGGAACCTATTTATTTCGAGACCCTGAATATCTCTATCAGGTTGAGAATATCTCACCGGGCTCTTGTGCAAATGAGAAAAAGGCAGAGGCAATGGCTGACTCTCAAACATGATGGATGATGAGACAAAATAGCACACACTAGCACAAACAACATTGTGTAACTGAAAGATCCTGCTGCAAAACACCTAAGTGCCCCGTTATAATAATTTCATATCTATGTCTTATTTCTAGCAGTGTGGGGATCTCAAGAGGGCACAACAAAACGTTAAATAGGTAAAACCTCCAGAAACAGACAGAAAATACACTAAGAGAAGGTAGAAGGGGTGAAACAATGGCCATCTTGTTGGTCAGGTTAGAGTGCGGTCTGTGTGCCACACACTGCAAGGTGCCATGGGGTGGGGAATGGTGAATGTTAGGGCTCTTACTCTTTAGACATTATACTGTGTTTTGGGAGAGTAAGATAATTTATATAAACAAATACACACACACATATATATATGTAAATATTCAACAAATATTCAAGTGGAAAAGAGTGGAATGTCAGGGGAGCATTGTAGAGCATGACAGTGTTCTTGAAAGTAGTGAGTATTGAGCTAAGTTCAGAAAGAGTGAACAATGGCTCTTAGGGGAGAAGCTGGAAAGTGTGCAGGACAATGCAAAAGTCAGGAGGCAGAGCCGAACCTCTAGATCCACGGTTTGTCTGGCTACTATTGGCTTGAGCAAGTATGGAGTCCACGGTTTGAAAAGAATCGCAAAACAGGAGGGGGACGTACATTTTCAATGATAGGCCACGTGTTAAGACACAAAACAAGTCTCATTAAATTTAAGAGGATTGAAATCATATTAAACAACTTCTCTGACCATAACATTACGAAACTAGAAATCAATCATAAAAAACACACAAAGACATGGAGGCTAAATAACATGTCAATAAATAGTGAATGGGTTAACAAGCAAATCAAGGAAGGAATCAAAAGATACCTTGAAACAAATCAAAATGAGAACACAACTCAAAATCTGTGGGATTTTGAGGAGTCCTAAGAAGGAAATTTATAACATTACCAGCCTATCTCAAGAAAGAAGACTCTCACATAAATAACTTGACTTTACACTTAAAGGAACTTGTACAGGAACAACAAACAAAACCTAAAGTGAGTTGAAGGAAGGAAATAATAAAGATCACAGCAGAAATAAACAAAATAGAGTCCAAAGAGTGATATAAAATATCAATGAAACCGAGAGCTGATTCTTCGAAAAGATAAACAAGATTGATAAACCTTTAACCAGACTCATCAAGAAAAAAAGAGAGCCCTGGCTAGGTGGCTCAGTTGGTTGGAGTATTGTCCTCTACACTAAAAAAGGATGCAGGGTTGATGCCCGGTGGGGGCACACACCTAGGTTGTGGGTTTGAACCCTGGTCAAGGTGTAATCAGGAGGGAACTGTAATCAGTTCCCTCATTAATCAGGAGGGAACTGATTAATGTTTATCTCATCAATGTTTCTCTCTGTCTCTCTCTCTCCTTCTACCCCTTCCTTTCTCTCTAAGATCAACAAGTATACCCTGGAGTGAGAATTTAAAAAAAGAGCCCTGGTTGGTGTAGCTCAATGGATTGAGTGTGGGTCTACAAACCAAAGGGTCACTGGTTCGATTCCCAGTCAGGGCACATGCCTGGGTTGCAGGCCAGGTACCCAGTAGGGGGCATGTGAAAGGCAACCACACATTGATATTCTTCTCCCTCTCTTTCTCATTCCCTTCCCCTCTCTCTAAAAATAAATAACTAAAGTCATTAAAAAAGAGAGAGAGAGGACCCAAATAAATAAAATCAGAAATGAAAGAGAAGTAACAACTGACTCCAAAAAATACAAAGAAAATATTACATACAACTATATACAACAACAAATTGGACAATCTGGACAAAATGGATAAACTCCTAGAAATGTACAATCTCCCACAAACTGCAACTAAATTAGGAAGAATCAGAAAGTCTGGACAGACAAATTACAACTAGTGAAATTGAAGCAGTAATCAAAAAACTCTGAACAAAACAAAGTCTTGGACCAGATGGCTTCACAAGTGAATTTTACCAAACTTTCAAAGGAGAACTAACACCTGTCGTTCTAAAACTATTCCAAAAAACTCAAGAAAAGAGCTTACTCTCAAGTTCATTTTATGGGGCCAGCATTATTCTAATTCTAAAACCAGAGAAAGACACTACAAAGAAAGAAAATTAGAGGCCAATATCCTTAATGAACAGAGTTGCTAAAATCCTAAACAAAATATTAGCAAACAAAATCTAGCAATATATTAAAAAGATCATACACCATGATCAAGTGGTTTTATTCCAGGGATGCAAGGTTGGTACAATATTGGCAAATTAGTAAATGTGATTCACCACATAAAAAATACAGGACAAAAACCATGTGATCCTATCAGTAGATGCTGAAAAAACATTTGATAAAATCCAGCACCCATTTATGATAAAAACTCTCAGCAAAGTGGGAACAGAGGGAACATACCTCAATACAGCAGAGGCCATATATGACCAGCCCACAGTCAACAGGAATTTTCCTTAAGATCAAGTACAAGACCAGAATGTCCACTTCAATTACTCTTATTCAACATAGTACTGTAAATCTTAGCCACAGCAGTTTAACAAGAAGAAAAAATAAAAGGCATCCAAATTAAAAGGAAGAAGTAAAAGTATTATTTACAGATGATATAATACTGTATATAGAGAAACCTAAAGATTCCACACAAAAAAAAAACCCTACTAGAACTGATAAATGAGTTCTGTAAAGCAGCAGAATACAAAATATTCAGAAGTCAGTTGCATTTTTCATTCCTTACCTGGGGACATTTTTCATTGCTTTTATAGAGAGGAAGAAAGAGAAATACATAGAGATGGACATAGAGATAGAGATAGCTATAGATAGGAAGAGTGAGAGAGAGAGAGAGAAAGAAACATCCAAGTGAGAGCAAAACATTAATTGGTTGCCTTCTCAGATGTGCCCCCATAGGGGATTGAACTTGCAACCTGGGTCTATGCCCTGACCAGGAATCAAACTCACAACGTTTTGGTCTAGGGAACAATGTTCCAATAATCTGAGCTACACTGGCCAGGGCCAATTGCAGTTTTATACACCAGTTATAAACTATCAGAAAGGGAAACTCAGAAAACAATCCATTCACAATTACTTCAAAGAGAATAAAATACCTAGCAATAAATCTAACCAAGGATGTAAAAGACATACTTATAGAATTAGGGAGATATAAATAGGTAGAAGTATGTACCATGTTTATGAATAGGAAGAATTAACATCATTAAAATGTCCGTAGTACCCCAAATAATCTATAGATTCAACACAACTCCTATCAAGATACCAATGCTGTATTTCACAAAATTAGAACAAATATTCCAAATATTTATATGGAACTACAAAAGACTTCAACTAGCAATAAAATTCTTGAGAAAGAATAATAAATTTAGAGGAATCATGCTACCAGATATCAAACTGTACTACAAATCCACAATAATCAAAACAGCATGGTGCCAGCATAAAAACAGACATACAGATTAATAGAACAGAATAGAGAGTCCAGAAATAAACCCAAATTTTTATAGTCAATATTTGGCAAGGAAGCAAAAACATATGATGCAATAAAGATGGTCTCTTCAATAAATGGTGTTGGGAAAATTTGACAAATATTTGCAAAAAAATGAAACTAGACTAGCTTCTTACACCATACACAAGAATAAACTTGAAATAGTTTAATGACTTACATGTTAGACTTGAATCCATATAAATCACAGAAGAAAACATAGGTAGTAAAATCTCAGACTCTCTCATAACAATATTTTTGCCAATATAGCTCCTCAAGCAAGGGAAACCAAGGGGAAAAAATCAACAAACTACACTGAACTTTTGCACAGCACAATAAATTATTAACAAAATGAAAAGGGAACCCACTGAGTGGGAAACCATATTTTCCAATACATCTGATAAAAGGTTAATTTTCAAAACATATAAAGAACCTATACAACTCAACACCAGGATGATAAACAACCCACTTAAAATGGGCAAAGGACCTGAACAGACATTTCTCCAAAGAAGACACACAAATGGCCAATAGACATGAAAAAATACTCAGCATCAGCAATTATCAGAGAGATGAAAATTAAAACCACAATGAAATATCAACTCACACCTGTGTGAATGGCTATCTGCAATAAATCAACAAAAAGCAAGTGTTGGTGAGGGTGTGGAGAAAAAGGAATCCTCGTGCACTGTTAGAGAGAGTGTAGACTGGTGCAGCCACGGTAGAAAGCAGTATGAAGGTAACTCAAAATATTGAAAATGGAACTGCCTTATGACTCAGCAATCCCACTTCTGGGAATTTGTCCAAAGAAATCTGAAACACTAATTCAAAAGAATCCATGCACCCCTATGTTCATTGCAACATTATTTACAATAGTCAAAATTTGGAAGTGGCCCAAGAGTCCATCAATAGATGAGTGCGTAAAAAAGCTGTGGTACATTTACACAACAGAATACTACTTGGCTATAAAAAAGAAGAAAATCTTATGCTCTGTGACATTATGGGTGGAACTAGAGAGCATTATGCTAAGAGAAATAAGCCAGTCAGAGAAAGTACTATGTGATTTCAGTCATACATGGATTCTAATGGACAAATGAATTAACAAGCAATATAATGTCATATTCATAGAGAAGAGGCTGATAGTTATTGTGAAGGGAGGGTTGGGTGAGGGGTTTTGAGGAACTGAGCAAAAAAGAAAAAAAACTCATGGACAAGGATAGCAGTGTGGTGATTTCCTAGAAGAGGAGAGGTAGGGGGAGGAGGAAGAAGACAAAGAGGAGATAAATGGTGGTGGATGGAGACTTGACTTGGGGTGGTGAACACACAATATATCGTACAGTTGATGTGTGTAGAGTTGTGCACCTGAAACCTGTACAATTTTGTTCATTAGTGTTGTCCCAATAAATTTTGAAGGAAAATACCAGGAGGTGGCCTATTAGTGCAGGTTGTAAAATATATTAGGCTGAGATTTTGAAACTTAATTTAATCAGTATCACATATCCATGATATGTTTTCAAGAAGATGCTGAATTAAAGTGGAATTTGAAGGGAAAAATGTTCCTAGCAGCCATATGTGTTGGTACTAACCACATGGATGGGAGAATAACAAAAACCCAATTACTGCCCTTCCCAATGGCCGCAGCTAAACTGCAGTTAGTATGTTCAAGCGGCACCGGTTCATGGACCATCACTGCTCGAAGAGCAATTTTTCAGCCCCACAGTGAAGTGAGTTTACAAATACTGTGAAGCCTTATCATTCCCTCCCCAGTCTATTTCTTCCAACCTCTCATTATTTCTCTCTGTGTCAGAGGACTAAGAAAACACAAGGTGACCGATTTCTCAAGGAGCTAAAGAATGTCCGAAGTTTTGTATCATAAAGACAAGAATAAATTACTGAGTGTAATTGAAAAGTCAGTTGATTAAAAAGCACCCACTAAAGGCTATTCTGTGTAAGGCTATCTCTTGGCACTTTCTGATGATAAATTTCTGGAAGGAAAACCTAAATTTCGTGTTTGAGTGATGTCTCTCCTTGTGGAAGGCCAGCTGAGCCAGCACTATGTTTCTGACAGCGGCAATATGAAGACTGTTGTCAGAGGGAAAGATTTGCTCTGTGCATTGATCCCTAAAAGGTTGGAGAAGTGGCCTGGCCAGGTTCACGTCCCATTTTAATGCACACTGCAATTATGCCCCAGCTCTGCTGGATCAAAAACCTGTTGTGGTCATTGAGATCTCTGGTGCCTAGTCAGCTGAGAGCTGGCAGAGAGGAGGGGCTCAACAGTAGTTTGTGACATGAACTGTAAGTTTGCACTGTAGGACTTCCTGGGGGAAAACCATTTTTTTCTCTTAAGCTGTCCTTATTCAGACCTCTGGGCATGCAGCCTGGTAACCCTGGAGTGATTTGGGGGGCAATTGTCTCTACCATCCGATGGCTCCCTGCTGTGGCTTCTGCTGATTAGGCATGGCACTTTTTTCCTTTTGTTTTGTAGCTCAGGGTGGAGTAACTCACCACTTTCTTTGGTAACCTTAGCCATTTATTACTTTGTACAGGGGAGGCACGTTTTTCTGTAAACGGTAAGAGATTAAACAATTTAATCTTTGCGGCCCATCTGGTTTCTCGAAACACTCCAACTCTGCTGCCGTAGTGTGACTGCAGCATGGGCGACAGAAACAAGGGCGTGGCTGTTTCAGTGCGACCTTATTTATGAAACAGGAAGTGACTGTATTTGCCTTCAGGCTGTAGTTTACTCTCCTTATTTGGTCTCTATGGTAGATGTTCTTAATTCATTGTTTCGAGTGTGCTGATGTTTCTACTTTCCAACATTTAGTCAATATCTACTCTTTTTTTGTGTGTGTACCAACAATCACTTTTGCATTGATTTTTGTGCGGCCTGTTACTTCTGCACTCACGATCAAATAGATGGACTGGACTCTGTCAAACTCTGTTCTCTACCCACCCTAGGCACTCAGTGTTTTTAGCTCACAACCTACTCTGTCTTGTGAAAGTCAGTTTCTACAATAGTAGGTGATTCTGGCACATAACAATAAAGCAAAACACAATAAAGGTTGGCCACTTCCCTTTTTAAAGCTGTCACTGATCTTGTGAATTGTTTGCACAGAATATTATCTCGAATTTCCATACAGTCAGTAATTAAGCTTCACTTGGCTCTTCTTATGCTGTGGAGCCTCTAAATATTCATTTCCTTATATTTTTGACCTTCTTTGGAGCTCTAAGGGCTTTAACTGGCAATTCACCTTCTCTCAGTTACCTTTGCCTGACCCAGGCCTTATGTTTTGCATTTTCTGAGAAGGGAAAATCAGGTAGAGTCAGTGGTCACTAAACCATGTTCCACAAGGTATGAGGTTTCCTTGAATCATCTACAGGGGGTTCTCTGAATGCTAATTTATTTATGGAAAAGGCACTCCTTTCCTTACCATCAGGGTATGTGGGGGGGCGGGGGCAATGGGAAGGTCATGACTTGAAAGACAGTGTAAGGGATTCCACCAGATTGCATTAGTCCTGAGATACTCAGTGATGGCAAGGGTCAGCTCAGGAATCTTGTGTGTGCAAGCTTTCCTTTGGTCCTGTTGTACTACTCTCACCTGTAAATATAGAGTTGTTGCAGAAACCGAAATACACTTTGCCACAGACTCCTTTTTAAATATTATGTTACCATGTAGTTGACTGTGTTTGCCCTCTTTATTCTCCCCAACCCTTCTCCCCTTTGGTAAGCTCCATTGTGTTGTCTGTAGTCATGGGACTGTTTATTTGTCATGAGGTTTTCTTTTCTTTCTTTTTTTGTTCTATTAAAATTTTTATCTGTATTACTTCTTTCTGTTTTTCTCAGGCAATTATGATTGGTCCACCTGCCCCAGAAATAAGAGATCTAGTTTAACACTGCCCAACTAGTATGTTAAAAGAAAGCTTGTTAAAATACAAAATACTGTTCTCAAAACAATGACAGTTTTACTGCTTCAGATATAAAACAGGTTAATTAAAGGATAAAGAAACAAAATGTGAGGGGAAATGATAATCTCTCCTTCACAATGGGAAACAAAATTAAGCTTTTGCTTTTTATTGCACAGATTCTCCATAAATGGTTGCCTTGGCCAAAACAAATAAACTGAAGAAAAAATCCACTGTGAACACAGGACTGAAAGTATCAGAGCTCCCTGGTCAGTGAGCTAAGTGAACTCTGAACAAAGGAGTTAGCTTTGTGTGTTTTGATCCCTAACTCAGTAACGTGCATTTCCTGGTTTCCACCTTTAAAATCCCTGCAGTTTTCTCATTTGAAGCTCATATACAAGCAATGGAACTTGCATACATTTGCTGCTGAAGGAATCAATAATTCTAGGACCTACAATAGATCTTTCCAAATTTGGCCATGTTGTCTTCCAAAGCTGGCAAGTTCTGCCAGTCCTAAGAAACCGGTCTTAGATACTAGATTTAGAGATGGCTGAGGGCATTTCCCATTTCATTAACATTTAAAACACATTAAGGCCTAGTAATAAATTTACCATAGTCATTGATTTCTGTTTCCAGCTGAGGAGGGAGGAGAAGTCTAAGAGAGGCTTCCTGCTCTTGAAGAGTGATAAGGTAAGAGAAGGGTCTTACAAATCCCAGATCTCAAAATAAGAACATTACACTGAGAAAATAATTTGCTGAAAAAAAAAAAGGACCACAGCTGACGGAGATGTTATGATGTTGTGAAAAATTTAGAGCTGACTTTTGGGAGTGGGAAGGGAGGAATGTGGTAATCACCCTGCTATTTCTCTTGGCCTTTGAGAGGTTGTCCAAATAAACAGCAAGGTCTCTACACAGGGTCTGTCGGCAGTTTGGGCACTGTGCAGACCACATGGAAAGGGAGTCGGTAGTATACAGAAGTGAATCACTTTTCTTTTCCTGTAATTCTTTCAAAGATGGAAAGACAGGAGCAAAATTGTATTCTTAAATCAGAGAACAAATATAAAAGCTAACAGTAGAAATAAAGGCAGACGACATAGAAACAAAGATTAGGGCTTAAATTTAGTTTGACCTCCTTTTTTTAGCTATAGGCTTCCAGTTTTTAAATGTCAAGGGGTAAAGGGGCAGGACACATACATTTAGTTGGTAGAGGAGAAAAGACTCTTGTACTTTGTATTAACATTAAAACCACAACATCAACTCGACAAGGATCACGTACTCTGTCTCTGAGGCGGAGGCAGGCTCTGTGTGCAAGGCCTCAGTGTTTGGGGGCTCTGTGTTCTCGGAGTTGTATGGGGCTGGGGGGGAGGAGGCTCTTTTCACAGCACCTACTATGAAGCATGATTAGAAATGACAGGCAACGAAATTCAGATGACCTGAATTACAAGGTCTGACCTGATTTGACTAAGCCTATATCCCATATGCTCAGTAATGATATGTGTATTTCATGGAAGAACATGCTTAGATAATTAATGAAAACTTACCCAACCATACATTTGCAAAGGAAATACTTTTATTACATACTTTCTATAGTACTATGCTTCTTTCTGATCTCCTGCAATTGACAATAGCTATCAGAAATAAAGGCAAATATTTTATATTCATTTAATGAAAACTCTCAATGAGTTTGATTCCATGTTTTCATTTTATAGACTAAGTTATGTAACATACCCAAGAGCCTGCACAGTTAATGAGGAAGGTGAAATTGGAACCCAGCTCTGCCTAACTTGACAGCCCTCTCTTCTGAAATGCCATCCACTCTTTTTCTTCCACCGTATTCAGAGTTATGTTGAAGTTTCCATATTGCAAGTGAACAAAAGACTGGCTCTGTACCTGTTTCTTGAGAAGTACCCCTCTACCCTCAGTGTGCTATTAAAAGGGAGCCCCAACCAGCGGAGTGTAAGAAAGAGCCCTGCTCTCTAATCCCCCTTCCTTCCACAAAAGAGGTGATTTTTATTTCTACTTCTGCAACGTGGAGAAGTAAGTTTAGCTAAACGGCAATTGAGTTCTTGGTGGAGTCGGGGAAGATGGTGAAAAAGAATGGAGGTAGATGCTTCAGGGCTCTAGACCATGTTATCAATTTAGCACATGATGTTGCAGTTACAGTTACCATAAAACAAACAAACAAACAAACAAACAACAAACGCGGGGGGGTTTTGACTCTGAGCACTCAAGAGCTTGTTGTCACAGATAAAATATATTCTGACATATGAGAAGAGCTGTGTTTCCTTCCCCTTGTCCACTTCTCACCTTTTCCCCTTTCTTCTCGATACTGTGTGTGGGGAGGAACGTCGGGTGTGGGCACCGTTGCAGGGCTCTCAAGGCAGAGAGAGCGACTTCGGCCCTTGGCCTCCCACTGCTGACTGTGCTGGGCACGCCCTCCTGAGCCCAGGGCCTGCTGCAGTGAGAAGGCTCCCTGAATTAGTTTCGCCAGAGCTCCCAGCCACTTCCCAGACCAAATGTGCAATGACAGACTTGGGAAAGAAGAAAGGAATTCAATACACCATGAGTGGTTATACAGTTGAAAACTTTCAAAAAGATAAACTGGGAAGAGAAGACAAAGGAATAGAAAGGGGTCTGTTTCTATAGGGAGACAGTGAATGGGTCACTAGCTCAGGAACAGCGATAATTCTGGACAGAAACTACCCAATGTATGATATATCACTGTCAGAAATAAAAATTGCCTTTCAATTTGTCATTCTACCTCCTTATTCTATCCTATCAGCTAAACTCACAGTCTCCTTTTGTACTCTTTCCACTTCCATGCTTTATAAAAACCATAGTGGGTAAGCATTTTCCTCTATGCTGAACCCCAGCAAGTTGAGAATATACATGGCAGTTGGCATAGAAAAACACACAATTCCATAATGCTAGTGACATCTGCGAATCTCAGCATCTTTGCGGTGACATTGAGCTACCCAAGGACCTATCTTTGTTCATCCAGCTGTTGATTCCTTGCCAGAAGGACATTCTACCACATTTATACCACTGATGGCCTGTTTGTGTGCAGGGATTTTTAATCCACCGATTTTTTTAAAAACTACCTAATAGCTCTGTTGATAACTATATATAATTTCATACTTCTTGCCTCTTAGCAACATAGCTCACATCTTTAAAATATACTAAAATTAGAAAATATTTTTAATATTTCTCCAGTATTTTTCAATATTTCTAGTTTACCAATAATAATTTTATAAATTGATAAAAATTATACATGAATAACTTTCAAGATCTGAACACATTGACCAATATATATACTCACTTAATAAACTGTTTACTAAGTAACTGTTGAAACAAGTTCACACTTTCTCAAACAAGATTATACTTTATCAGGACACTGTAACCATTAAACATTATGAAATATCCATTCCTGTTTCTGTTTGATGGATATTACTTCTGTCTTAAGTAATATTCTATATTACCAGATGGAAGTAACCCATGTTTTACACACAAATCACACAGGACTCCAACTTCTCTTAGTAAAATACTTGGGGAATAAAGAGTAGTAATAGAAAATGCACTGATTCTACGCTGTAACTGTGAAAAACAAAGAGAATATTTTGAATGCAAACATATTTTCTTTCAGCTGTGGTAAAGAATGTCACAGTTGGACTGAAGTCTTGTTAGCTATTGTGTCAACAGAAATAATGTTTCTATCAGAATGTTTCATTTTTTTAAAGCATGCATTTTAACTGTAAGTGTTGGCAGACCCATACCTCAAATTGGGCAATAAATTAGTTTTCATACTTGAAGAATTATAGGATTCCTTAGAAGCAGAATTTATTTTCTCTGATTTTTAAATCAAGTAAGATATTTCCATGAGTTCATTCAGTGGTTTAAGTTGTTTAGCTAATATTCCTATTTTTCAATTAACCAGAATAAAAACACTTAGACACGTATCTGGCTCAAAATAATGATGGACAACTTAATAGGTGAGAAGTAAACTATGTGAGAAAAAGTGGGAAATAAAAATTATTGATTTTGCCACCAGTTTCATATGAGGTGATTAGATTAAACGTTGACCTAAAGTGCAAAAAGTAGAACCATGAACTTACTTCTTTAAATTTTGGAAGAAGGTATTTAAAGAAGACAAAGCTTTATTTGTTTTCTGAGTATCATATGCTGTTCTATGTGATGAGTATGTTTTGTCTCTTAATAAAGTTAAGTCAAGTATTATGTGATTGAGCTACATAGTATCACCGAACACATACATACATACTGACTACAATAACTAATGTTTGGTGATAAGGTGAATGCAAGCACCTATCCCAGTGAATGCTCTATGTAACCTCTTGCTAAAGTCTCTCTTTGCTATATTCATTTTGTGTGAAATTTATCATTATTTCAAGTTTATTTGTTTCAAGTTCTGGGTTGGGTTTTTTTTTAATTGTGACTGAAAACATGCCAATTTTGATTCTTTTTAAAGGATAAGCCTTTACACAAAAGAATTGAAAATGTTCAAAATACTTTTGAACCTAAAATGATTGTTTATGTTCCAGATCCGGTGCTGTGTGGGCAAGTAGACAGGAATTCCTGGAGCACACAGGTATAGTTTTCTTCTACTGCTCCCAAGTTATCAGCAGAAAACAGCTGGGGGGTTATTTTCCTAAGCCTTTTTTCTGAGCTGGAAAAGGTTTTATAGAGTGTTTAACTAGAACTCAATCAATTGATCCAGAAATTAGTAGCTGTAGTGTTTTCATTGCTTCTTTAAATTCCTTCCCTTGGTTCTGTTAACCACAGAGTGGCAACCACCTGCCCCCCATTCTAGTGACGAGGAGGTAAGGACAGCACATTGTGTATTACTCACCATCGACTTCTTCAGGCTGTTTGATTTGTGGTTCTCCCTCTCTCTCTCTCCCCACCCCCGCCCCACTCCTTCCTGAAAATGGTAAATCGTGAAGAATATAGACTTTGGTGCTGAAAGATCTGATTTCAATAGAAAGTCCACAGAGTTACTGTAATTGCTCTTAAAATTATATATGCTGATGTTTTGAGTTGTTGATTCTATGACTTCTTCGCCCACATGAAATATATGGTTTCTTTATTTAGGAACATAAACTATGGGTTAGAACTTCTTTATTTCGCAGCTAAAGGTGTTTTATAGATTACTCTGAAATGAAAATGATACCTGGGTGTGGGCCAAGGGCTCTGAGTTTTCATCTCACAATAAATGGCATTATATATGACCTTAAAGAAGGATTGAGTTTATGCTTACCTGTCTGTAGGAGTAGGGATAATACAGATGCCTAATGATTATAAAAAAGTTTGATGCCTCATATGAAAGAAGATAACTACATGCTTTAGAAATACTTAAATGAATATAATTTCATTACTCTTCATTATTTCTTTGTGAAGCAAATAAGTGTCAGGTATTACAACACTATCTTGCAGACAAATATAACAAAACATAGACTTTGGAAATTAATAAGGAGTCCAAACTTAAACCTAGGTTTACTGACTTTTAATTGCATTTAATTAGCTTTTTTCCCCATGGTTTTGGGTATTCTTTATTTTGTGCTTCACAGGAAAATAATGAGAAGTATTATTATTTGCAAAAATAAGGTGTGTTGATTGCACTTAGGTCAAAACCCTCCGATCAAATCTGTCTACATTGTAGTTCAGAAATGCTTATGTAAATTAAGAGAAACTCAAATATTTTAATCCTTAGTTTCTTCATTTGTAGAGCTTTTACAAGACTTTCATGTTGTAATAATATCTACATCATAAGACATAGGTATCAGATTAAATAATATGTATAAAATGCTTCTCAAACTCTAATGAATTATATAAGACCTTATTTTTGAAGGTAGTGTGTAGCCAGAATATAGATGGCATTAAATATTAGGCTTAAAAGTGTTGCATTGCTTTGTTGTGATGTGGAGAATCCTTAAACTTTTCAGAAAAGGCAATAAAAAGCTCAAGAAAAGCTTGAGGACATTTTAGCAGCCCGTGTGATAGATGGAACCAGAAATAAAAAGATTGAGGTGTGTGATGGGGGGGTAGTCAGACTAGTACAATATTTCAAGTGAGAGTTAAAGAAGAGAGTGAACCTAAACAACGACTATACCATTTTTTAAGAAGACAGGAGGGAATGCAAAAGATTCTCTAGAAATAGAATCTAAGAAATCAAGTAAAGAATGAGGAGGGTATGTTAAGTAAAGAAAGAGTGGACGCAATATCAGGTGTATGATACAATAATTAGGGAATTTAGGAGGTGACACCGAATGTTTGTAAAAGATGAAATACTGTAGTAAATGTTGACTTTGAGAAATTGTCATGGCATGCCCACTGGTGATTACAAGCAGACACTAAGAAGTGTTGAGTGAAATCAGCCATGTTGTCAGAATATAAAATGGTTAAAGTCATTTGCAAAGAAGAAATGATAGGAGTCTTGAGAATGGAGGACTTTGATGAGAAAGATAGTGTAAGAGACAGAGGAATATATAGTCTCATATTAATTGACTATAAGAAATCGAGAAAGGGGCTAGAATGCAAGGCCAAGAAAACTCTTTTAAAAAGAACATAGTATCATGGATGCTGAGGAATTGGAGAACTTGACGTTTTCATGAAAATGGACTGATGTTTTAAAGTATTTTATTAGAGACGAAGGATAGGACTGTGAATAACCATTAGAAATGCCAACTTTGAGGAGATGACGTGAGGAATGAGAGTGTAGAAATCATATTTGTCTTCTTTACTGTATCACCAGCACCTCTCTCATGAGCAATTTAGTAAATATTTTGTGAATAAATGAATCATGAAAACCAGATTTTGTGCGTTCAATAAAAGGATTGGCAACAGAATTAAAATTAGAGTTGTAGACTGCTGTTCTAAGATATTTGCAGTGCTGCAAAAGATTATTTCATGGGTATATGTTACTACCAACAGCTAAGATTTGTTTGTAGCTTACTATTATTTCACTCAATCTACTCAGAAATCCTATGAGGGAGGTACTGTTATCATTTCCACTTTAAAGTTTAGGAAACATGCAAGGAGAGATTAATGAGAACCAAAGGTCACACATCTGATCATGGAAGAACCTGGGGTATATCTGATCATATCTCTTCTCTCCTTAAAATTCTTCAACAGCTTCTGTATGGAATCCTTAGTGTTTATGACAGTGTCTGGCCCATGAGGTATTAATTACCTCAGTGATGGAGAGATTGAGACAAGAAATGAAGTCATTTGCTTAAGTTCATGCAACGTTAGTTAGTGATAGAGATAAGAGTGCAGACACAGGCACTGTGATTCCAGAGGCCCTGTTCCTAATCTCTGTACAACACTGCCTTTAATTACTTTATTTTTGACATGGCTCCTATGAGATTTAGCTTAGATAAGGCATTAATAAAAAAAAGAATAATCACAGATAAATTGGGAGAAAGTGAGCATTTGATGACGAATGATTCATTTGGCGGGACTGACAGAGTTGGAGAACTCGTGGATGTTGCTATTTCTTGGAGAAACAGTGGTTCTGAGTGACACTAAGATCTCAGGCATGTTGACCAGAGGGTGAGTGAAGAGAAGGGGACCTGGAGATCATTGACATTGAGTATCTTAAGACTTATGAGACTAGGGTTTTAAAAGGCTAACTGAGAAGAGCTTCAGGAAAAAAAAAACCTAGACAAAGGAGACTTCTTTTTTCTGGGCACGGCTCAGAATTATTGGTGATGCACATGTTATATATCAGTGGTACCCACAGGATGGTGTATGAATCCTCTTGGAATTTATCTATGGGAGATGTTAAATACCATGCTTGCTTATTTCCATTCTAGAGCTCTGAGACAAAAGAAGTTCCTTCAGATGTGAATTCATGAGGTTTGCTTTTCACAAATTCTTCCATAGAACTTAGTTCCAAGCTTTGCCTGCAGTAAACATTCAGTATATGTATGAACAATGGGATTGTACCCTGAGAAAAGGCTCCTTTTTCTTCTGAGGAAAATATGATACTAGGTACCCTCCATTCATGAACACTTTATTAAGGGATGCCAACAAATAATTTTGCTAAGGAAAGTCATTTAGGGGCATGCGTTCAGTTCAGATGGAACGATTTGGTCTGAATTCTGACAAGGTTGGAGAGCTCATGGGTCACAGAAGACACCATACGCTTTGGTGTTCTATTCAAATGGGATTCTGCTCCAGTTCATTGTCATGCAGCAGCACGGCTTGAAGGCCTTCCCTAGAAAAACCAGAGGTCTTCCCATTGTTCTGAAGCTTCTTTTAATGCTCCCTTGATGAGACAAATGTATTTAACTTATAAGTTTGGCCACTGGACTGTGGACTGCGGACTGTGGTAAGAAATGTAGCAAGGGTTAGTTAGCAGTAGCTCTGGCTGAAAAGACACAGCCTCACTCCAAGGAGAGCACTGCATTTGGGATTCATTAGTCTTACGGGTTGGATTTCCAGCTTTCACCCACATAGACACACACATGTGCACTCATACCCTCCTCACCCATACACACCCATACCCTCACCTCCATGAATCTTCTCCTTAAAAACTGACAGTTTCTAAGGCAGACTGCACATCAGAATGCTTGTAGGACTCAGGGAAATATAAGACATAATTCTTCTTTAGCAGGAGACATTTCTTCAGATTCTGATTTATTATTGGTTCAGTATGTTAGGGAAAGAGACAATAAAAGGCAAAAATGAGCCACATTTTCACATAATGGATAGTCAACTTGCATAGACTTTTGTGTCTCCCCTCAGAGATACCGCTTCCCTCTTTGAAACTTTTGCAGAAATAGTTCTCGACTGCGTTGTATTAACCTCAGCAATAAGCTAGTCAGGGTCAGTCTACAGCTGCTTCTTGGATAGCAGGGGACAGAAGTTAGAGTGGGACTAATAGCGTGCAGGGAGTTCGGCGCTGTGGCTGCTTTGAAGCCTATCTGTCAATTTTTCTGAAAATACACACGTACATACACCGCCTTCGGTTCTCTCGCTGCCTGATTAATGTATCTCTGTTCCTCTAAGGCTAACACATGCTGCACTCACCTTGTTTCTAGCAGCCAAGCCCCTCCGGTGTTGCCCAAATTATACCTGGTTCTTTCAGACAAACCATTGTGATGATTAAGAAAGTTTGATGATATATCATTTTTCCCCCGAATTCCAGACCTCCTGTCAGATAATAGAGTCGGGAGTGTGGGGCGGCGGCTGTTATTCCATATCAACGCTCTGAGTTCAAATAAAGTGTCAGGATGACTAAGTACAAGGGATTCGCAGAATGCTTTAATGTTGCCTCATTTCAAATCACTTCATAAGCAGCCTAGTAATGAGCTCAATAAATTCTGTTGGAGGAGAAATTTTTTTTTTAAAAGAGCCCTGCATTCAGTACAGAAAAAGTAGGTTGCTATTTTATAATTAGGCCTCTGGGCTGGAGGGAAGGAGCCTTATTTCCTATTTGAAATCCACTTTGTTAGGTCTGTGATGTGGGGATGGCTAAATGAGAATGAAATATTATAATTAAGAACATCACAAGCTGTTTATCTTATCAGCAGTATTCTTCCTTAAAGGCTGCCTCACTGGCCACCTGTGTATTGTAATTGCATTTTTCCCCTGTGCTTTGCCAGTTGCAACCAACAGAGGTTCTGGCTCTAAGAGGGGAAAGAGGGGATATGAACAGCAGCCCAGCAACCACAGGTCACAGGAGAGACCTAAATTGCTTTTATTTCGCCTGGATCAGGCATTCTTTTCATCAACTGCAATAGGCTGTTTGTTTATGGGAAGAAACGAGTTTATAAAACTTGACTGAACCTGGTGAGAGCATGCTGCCCAGGGCCAGGCTGTGAGGCACCGTCTCAGACATCCTGCCAAGTACCATGTTTGTGTTTTGAGGCTAACACAGAAAACCAATCCCACTTTGGAAAATGAGAACTGGTTTATTATTGATTGTGTGGAAAGCATGTGGCCAGATCTGTAATCTCCACTGTGACTTCAAAAGCTCTGTATTATGATCATTGTTTTGACCTGCCAACTTTCTTACTTTCATTCACTGGTGAAGGGTGAGTCCTTCTCCTCTGTAATAGACTGAGATGACAATTCTCACCAGGTTGGGCTGCAAGGGTCTGGATAGCAGTTATTCGCCTGGCAAGGCATTTGGCTGAGCTAAAAGATCGAATTTTAGATTCACAACACCTTGCCTTAGTGTTGATTTTTAAAATACCCTAGTTCTCATAAACCACAGTAAAAGACTAATTAATACGTTCATAAGGATGGACTCGGTATATCTGGGCATTCAATGTTGGTTGGCCCTTAGCAAGATGATGTAGGATGACAAGCTTTTCTTCTCAGTTTAAACCTGCCTTGATCCTGCCTAGAATCTGAAAGTGTCTTCCATATTCTTTCTCTCTCTACAATTTCTCCATCAAAATTCTTTTTAAGAAAGTATATACTGGAGAGGATCCAAGATGGCTGCAGAGTAGGTAGAACATACCTCCTCTGGGCACCAAACTGGGATTTACAGCTAGAGAGCAATCAGCCTGAATGACCAACTGAAGGACAGCTGAACAGGAGGATTATACCCAAGGATTTATAAAAGAAGATACACAGAGACTGGTAGGAGGGCAGCTGAGGATGTTGGCTGCAAAAGTCCCCCGTGGTGAGCGTGGGGTCTCAGCCTCATGCCATTATCCCCAAACCAGAGCTCAAGGGCTGGGGAGAGGAGCCTGCATAGCATCTGGCAGCAACGATCAGCAGGGGCTGTTTACTGGGAAGAGGAGGGAGTATGCCTGAATCCCAGGTCCTCTCTTAAAGGGCCAATGGATATAAGTGTGCTCTTGGACATTCAGCAGGGTCTCTGGTTAAGGGAAGGTGACTCAGGGCACATGAAAGCCACAAAAAGAATATCAAGTGATGTGGCTCAGGAGAGAGATCTGAAGGGTTGGCTACTGAGGTCCTGGTCCTCAGTTAACATCCCACACCGCCCTCAAGTGACATCATCCAGGGTCCGTTACTCCTATTCCTACAACACCAGCTGGGGGAGCACACTAACTCTGTCTTCCAAATCCTGGTAACATCACCTTGCCAAGCTTGAGTCCTGCAGAAAGGACTATTGGTTGCACCCAACAGGGACCTGAGGTGTGTTCTTTTTCTGGAGAAACTGCAGGCAGATTCTCAGATGGTCATTGAACTGTGTGACTTTGGAATGGGGCCAATATTTCCTCCTTCCTGTGGGTTTGGCAGGTGCCACCCCCAACAGAAGATTGTCATCAGGGTCAGATTGTTGTCAGAGATCCTTGTCAGGGTCACTAGTGGCACAGCTTTGGAGCTAAGGGAAGGGCACAGCTTACTGCCCTCTTGAGGGTTGCTGCCGCTTCCAGTGGAGGGCTCTCTTGATTTGCTTCCTCTGAGTTTCCCTGGGCCTGTCCTGCTGGGATCAGTTGTGCAGGTAGAAGGGAGCAGGGAGTGCAGCTCAGAGCCAGGGCCTTTAGAGTGTGGCCCCATTGGGGTCTCTGACTGTGTGGCTGTGGAGCTGTGGGAAGGTGTGCAGCTTGCTCCTGTCCTAGGGGCCAGCACCACCCCCAGCAGATGACTGCCTTAATTTGTTTGTGTAAGTCCCACTGGTGTCATCCTGCTGATCTCAGTTCCATAGAGGGAGGGCTACTCTGGTGAGAGCTGGGGCATTAAGAGTACACTGACCTCAGAGGCTCCCAAGCAGGTGAGCCTACAGGACTAAGGGGAGGAGGGCAGTTTGTCCCACTTCTGCCAAACCCACAGGAAGGAGGAAATATTGCACTTCTGCAGTGCAGCCAGTGCCACCCCCAACAAAAGGCTTTCTTTGCCCAAGTCCTGGTGACCCTGTCCTGCCACGTTTGCTATTGCAGTGGGGACAGATGGCTGTACCCAATCTGAACCTCTGGTATGGTCCTCCTGAAGAAGCTAGATTTGGAGACTCTAGCTCAGACTGAGTGGTATAGCTCTATAGTAGAAGCCAGATTCTCCCCCATTGAGTGCCTGACCATACTGCCCCCAAGTAAGGGATCTATTGACCTTGTCCTTCCAACCTGGTCACCCTGCCCTGCTGAGTTCAAAACATGTAGAAAGGTCAGTGGGGTGCAGCCAGCTTGGGTCCTACTGCCTTTCTTTCTTTATCTTTTTTAAATTCTCACCCGAGAATATGTTTATTTATTTTAGAGAGAGGAAGGAGGGAAGAGAGAGAGAGAGAGAGAGACATCGATTGTTTGCCTTCCATATGCACCCCAACTGGAGATTGAACGCATAACCTAAATATGTAAACTGACTGGGAATTGAACCCACAACCTTTATGGTGTATGAGGTGACAGTCCAACCAAGTGAGCCACCCAGCTAGGGCTACTCTATATCCTTTCTTCATAAGACTCTGGAGGGAGACCAGACAACTACAGTGAGTAGAGCACTGAGTAGCCAACAGGTGGATGCCAACCTCAGAGAGACTTGGATTTTTGTGGATCTTCCCTCAGCTTAGAGTTTTAAGAAGCTGATCCCTGCACATAGCATGGCCCTTTTCACACACCCCCAGGCCCACTAGACATAGCCACAAACAGTGAATAACATGGTTACACACAACATCTGATATTGACCTGCACTGGACTCCTGGTCAATGGGGCCCCAAACCAACACATGCAGCAGTGGTTCAACACAACTAGCCAAACAAAGGGCACAGCCAAAGGGGTGCTCCAGTAGATACCAGCTTCTGTTGGGAATTACTCTGCCTTGGGGAGCAGCTCCTGAATGACAACTCATGCATCATAAATGAGGTCTTTCCTTATAGTCATCCAGCCTGAGGGTTAACTCTACCCACAAACAAGACAACAGCTCCAAGACTCAACTACAACAGAGGGCACAAAAAACACACAAGAATCATTTCCAGAACATTTTGCTCAGGTGATATAGAAGACTGTGCCACTGAGACCCATGAAACCTCTACATAACAAAAGCCTCCAAAACAAGCTTGGGTGTCATAGCAGATCTACCTGATACACAGAGAAAAACACAAAAAGGCAGACAAAATAAGGGGAGAGATATGACCCAAATGAAAAAACTAAGAGAAATCTCCAGAAAAAGACTTAAATGAGGTGGAAACAATAAAAATACTAGATGCATAGTTTAAAGCAATGGTTATAAGGATACTCAGAGACCCTAGGGGAATAATAAGTGATCTTAGTGAGAACTTAAAAATATGTTAAGCATTCAAAAGGACATAAAAACCATAGAAATGAGTCAGAAATGAAGAACACAATATCTGAAATGAAGAATGTACCAGAAGGAATCAATAGCAGGTTATATGGAGCAGAAGATCAAATAAATAATATAGAAGACAAGATAACAATAAGCACCCAAGTAGAACCTTAAAAAGAAAGGAAAATTAGCGCTGGGTGGTGTGAATCACTTGGTAGGAACATTATTCCATAAACTGAATGGTACGAAGTTCAATTTCTAGTTGGACACATGCCTAGGTTGCGAGTTGGGTCTCCAGTTGGGCTGTGTATGAGAGGCAACTGATCAATGTTTCTCTCTCTCTCCCTCACTATTTCTCTCCCTCATTTCCCCTCTCTCTAAAATCAATGGGCATGTCCTTGTATGAGAATAAAAAAAGAGAGAATTTTTTAAAAAGAGGAAAGTCTAGGGATCTCTGGGATAATATCAAGCATAGGAACATTCATATTAAAGGGGCAGTGGAAAAAGAAGAGAGTGAGCAAGGGATAGAGAACTTGTTTGAAGAAATAATGGTCGAAAACTGTCCTGACCTAATGAAGGAAAAAGTCACAGAAATTTAGGAGGCACACAGAGTCCCAATCAAGATGAACTCAAAGAGGCCCACATTAAGACAAATTGTAATGAAAATGCCAAAGATTAAAGACAAAGATAGAGTCTGAAAAGCAGCAAATGCCCTGGTCCGGCCGCAGCTTATCTAAGGGTCCCTCAGGTGAGAGTAAACGTTGGCGCTGGGTAACAGGCAACTACACAGCTCAAAGGCAGGTGAAGCACTGTTCCGTTTATTGTAAGTACAAGCAGGTTTTTATATTTTCATTTCTGGTAGTGATTAACATTTACAGGTGCATAGCATGATCAGTTAAGCAGAAAAAATCAATACAAAGGTAACCAGGCAAAGTACGAAAGTTCCCATAGTTTCAGTTATGTTAAACAAAAGTTATTTGACCAGGAAAACCATTAATCAGACCATTTGAAATAGTTCTATGTATACAGTTTAAATGTCTTATTGTTTATTAAAGTTCTCAGAAATTGTTATGGGCAACAGGTACGCTTAGACCGAGCAGAGGTTAGGAAATTCATTATAAGCCTTTGTAATATCTAACTTAGCTATCTTGCTGTCTAAAATGTTTTTTATATACTGAGGACTCTAACTCCTTGGTAGTTGTTTCTAAGTGCTTAGTTTGTAATAGCTAACCAGCTTCTTCTGTTTTTATGCCTGTCTAATTCTAACTGATATATATTCCTATTCAAGGTAAAGGAGGGCTGTTACTCTAACAACTCTTTGACAATCAGGGGCTATCTTAAAGGGGTTTTTGCTATTCTATGAGGCAGTTCTGTGGGAATACATATTTTTCCCTGAACTGTTCTTTCTTGGGTGACTTTCATAGGAACAAATAAGTAAAGTACAATGCCTTAATTCAGCCAGGGTGATATTGCTTAGGACTTGAGCCAATTGTTGTTTTTTTTCTCTGAGAGTGGTCATTAATTCTAGGAGATTCCAAATTACCAGAAGTGCAAAGGTCAGAATACTAAGAAACAGTAAGAATAAAAGCAACACCATATATCCACTAATGACATGTCCGTCCTGCTGGAAAATGCTTCTGGGAAGCTGTCATCTCCAAGTCATGACTGTGTCAACCGACATGGTTAGAAAACGCTTCTGTGAAGCCTTTGTCCCCAAGCCATGACTGTGTCAGCCAACCTGGTTAGCACTGGATGTGGCAAGCAAGAGTAAAGCAATTAATTACCTACAAAGTTGCAGCCATAAGGCTTTTAGCAGATTTCTCAACAGAAAAACTTCAGGCCAAAAGGGATTGGCATGCAATATTCAAAATGATGAAAATCAATGATTTACAATCAAGAATGCTGTAACTAGGAAGGCTAACACTTACAATTTAAGGTAAAAAAAAAAAAAAAGCTCCCCAGCTGCTCTCCATCTCTCACAGAAAGCTAAAGGGATTCATTACCACTAAATCAGTATTGGAAGAAATACTGATTTAGTATCAAATAAAGGGTGTATTTGAAAAAGAAGGAGAAAAAGAATAAGAAGAGAAAGAAGAATAAGAATAGGAGAAAAGAAGAAGGAGAAGAAGAAGGAGAAGAAGAAGAAGAGGAAGAAGAAACAACAACAACTAGATATAGAGGGGAACATAAGTATGAAGAATAAAATGGCAAGGACCATCAATAATAACCTTAAATGTAAAAGGATTAAATGCTGCAATCAAAAGACATAAGACAGTTGAATGAATAAGAAAACATGCCCCATACATATGCTGTCTGCAAGACACTCACTTCAGACTGAAAGTAATGGGATGGAAAAATATTCCATGCAAATGGAATTTTTTTAAAAGCTGGCATAGCTATACTTACATTAGACAAAATAGACTTATAAACAAAGGACATAACAAGACACAAAAAGGGCACTATGTAATAATAAAGTGATCAATCCATTAAGAAGATATGACCCTTGTAAACGTATATGCACCCAACACAAGAGTACCTAACTATATCAAGAAAATCTTGATGGACATTGGACTTCCAGCCAAGATGGAGGCATAAGTAGACACACTGTGCCTCCTCACACAACCAAAATAAGGCAACAAACATTTAGAAACAAACAAACAAACAAAAAACAACCAGTACTGACAGAAAACTGAACTGTATGGAGTCCAACAACCAAGGAGTTAAAGTAGACACATTCATCCAGAGCAGTAGGAGAGGTCGAGTCAGGTAGCTGGACAGAGAGGAGTGGAGGCAAAAAAAAGTGGTGGCTGGTGGACCCCGGGCAGGTGCGCAAAGCAGTAGCTGGTGACCCCGGGTGTGAAAGGCAGCATCGGATGAACCCAACAAGAAGGCAAATAGTGAAGGGTGCGGCTTGCAAGGCAGCTGGCTGACTGGGTGGTCTCACATCTGTGCAGATAAACCAGGTGAAACTGGTGAATGAGATGCAACCCAGGGCTCTAGTGTGGGGAAATAAGACTCAAAACACCAATTGAAAACACCTGTTGGGGATGAGGTGCTGGGAGAGACTCCTAGCCTCACAGGAGAGTTCGTTGGAGAGACCCAGAGGGCCCAGAACATACACAAGCGCACCCACACTGGAATCAGCACCAGAAGGGCCCAGTTTGCTTGTGGGAAGTGGGGGAAATGACTGAAATCTGGCAGAGAGCCAAGCAAGCACCACTGTTCCCTCTCGAACCCCTGTCCCACATACAGCATCACAACCCAGCCACCGGGTTGCCCTGCTCCAGTGGACACCTAAGGACCTCACTAATAGGCCTATCAAGACAAAAAAAAAAATGGGCCAAACGAAAGAACAGATCAAAGCTCCAGAACAAATGCAGCTAAGTGATAAAGAGATAGCCAGCCTATCAGATGCACAGTTCAAAGCACTGGTAATCAGGATGCTCACAGAATTGGTTGAATTTAGTCACAAATTAGATGAATAAATAAAGGCTACTCTAAGTGAAAATAAAGGGAAGTGTACAGGAAACCAATAGTGATGGGTAGGAAACAGGGACTCAAATCAATGGAGTGGACCAGAAGGAAGAAAGAACAACCAAACAGAAAACAACAAAGAAACAGGAATTCAAAACAATGAGGAGAGGCTTAGGAACCTCCAGGACATCTTTAAATGTTCCAACTTCTGAATTATAGGGGTACCAGAAAGAGAAGAGGAAGAGCAACAAGTGGAAACTTATTGAACAAATAATAAAGGAGAACTTCCCCAATCTGGCTAAGGAAATAGACTTCCAGGAAGTCCAGGAAGCTCAGAGAGTTCCAAAGAAGGTGGACCCAAGGAGGAACACACCAAGGCACATCCTAATTACATTACTCAAGATTAAAATGAAGGAGAGAATCCTAGAAGCAGCAAGAGATAAAGAGACAGACCCCTACAAAAGAGTTCCCATCAGACTGTCAGCTGATTTCTCAAAAGAGACCTTACAGGCAAGAAGGGGCTGGAAAGAAGTACCCAAAGCCATGAAAGGCAAGGACCTATATCCAAGATTGCCCTATCCAGCAAAGCTTTCATTTAGAATGAAAGGGCAGATAAAGTGCTTCCCAAATAAGGACAAGTGAAAGGAGTTCATCATCACCAAGCCCTTATTATATGAAATGTTAAGGGACTTATCTAAGAAAAAGAAGATAAAAAAATGTACAATAAAAAGACAGCAAACTCACAGTTATTAACAACCACACCTAAAACAAAAGCAAAAACAAATTAAGCAAACAACTAGAACAGGAAGAGAATCAGAAATGGAGATCACATGGAGGGTTAGCAACAGGAAAGTGGGAGGAGGAGAGAGGCAGAAAAGGTACAGGGAATAAGTAGCATAGATGATAGGTAGAAAATAGACAGGGGGAGGGTAAGAATAGTATGGGAAGTGTAGAAGCTAAAGAACTTATAAGTGTGACACATGAACATGAATTAAGGGGGAAAATGTGGATGGGAGAGTGTGTGCAGGGTGGAGGGGAGTGAAGGTGGGAAAATAGAACACTGTAATAGCATAATCAATAAAATATATTTTAAAAAAGAGAAAATGTTGATGGACATTAAAGGAGAGAACAGCAATATGGTAACAGTAGGGACTTTTAACATCCCACTGACATCAATGGGTAGATCTTCCAGATAAAAAATCAACAAGGGAACACTGACCTTATACTATTCACTGTATTAGATGGATTTGATATTTACAGGACATGTCATCCCAGATCATCAGACTATACATTGTTCTCAAGTGCACTTGGAACATTCTCAAAGATAGATCACATGTTAGGGCATAAAATAAGTCTTAATAAATTCAAGACTATTAAAATTATGTCAAGCATCTTCTCTGAACACAGTGGTATAAAACTAGAAAACAACTATGATTTAAAAAAAGCTCCAGAACTTTCAAACACATAGAGACTAACAAGTTATTAAACAATGAAAGGGTTAACAATGAGATGAAGCAATACATCAAAAGTTACCTGGAAACAAATAAAAATGAGCACACAAAACCCCCAAAATCTATGGGATACAGCAAAATCAGTCCTGAGAGGGAAGTTCATAGCATTACAGGCCTACTTCAGGAGCAAGAAAAATCTCAAATAAACAATCCAACCATACACTTAAAAGAACTAGAAAAATAACAACAACCCAGTAAAGATCAGAATAGAAATAAATGACCTAGAGACTAAAAAAGGACAAAATATCAATGAAAACAAGAGCTGGTTATTTGAAAAGATAAACAAGATTGATGAATATTTAACCTGACTCAATGAAAAAAAGAGAGAGGAAGCAAATAAATCAAATCAGATATGAAAGACAAGTAGCAACTGACACTACAGAAATACAAAAGATTATAAGAAAATACTACAAACTATATGCCAACAAATTGGACAACCTAGGTGAAATGGAGAAATTCCTAGAAACACAAAATCTTCCAAAACCGAATCAGGAAGAATCAGAAAACCTGGATAGACTGATTACAACTAATGAAATTGAAGCAGTAGTCAAAAAATTCCCAGAAAACATAAGTCTTGGGCTAAACATCTTCACAAATGGATTTTACTAAACATTTAAAGAACTAACACCTATCCTTCTCAAACTATTCCAAAAAATTCAAGAAGAGGGAAGACTATCAGCATCATTCTAATCCCCAAACCAGATAAAACACTATAAATAAAGGAAATCATGGTAATTATTCTCCATGAACATAGATGCCAAAATCCTCAACAAAATATTAGTAAGTCAGGTCTAGCAATATATTAAAAAGATCATTCCTGACCAGCCCAGCAGTTGGCTGGGTGTCATTTCACAAAGCAAAAGATTTCTGGTTCAATTCCCAGTCAGGGCACATACCAGGTTTGCAGACCCAGCCCTGGTTGGGGCACAGGCAAGAGGCAATCAGCTGATATTTCTTTCACACATCGATGTTTCTCTCTTTCTTTTTCCCTCTCTTCCCCTCTCTAAAAAATAAATAAAATCTTTAAAAAAGAGAGATCTTACACCATCATGAAGTGGGATTTATTATGGGGATGCAGGTTTGGAACAATATTACAAATCAATAAATGGAATACAATGCATGAGCAAAATTAAGGATAAAAGCCACACGGTCATTCATATCAGTAGATGCATTAAAAGCATTTAATATAATATAGCACTTATTTATCATAAAATAACTTTTCAGGAAAGTGGGAATAGAGGGATTATACCTCAACATAGTAAAGGCTGTATATGACAGATCCACAGGCAAATCATAGTCACTGGGCAAAAAATAAAAGTGTTTCTCTTTACATCAAGAACAGGACAGGGATGTCTGCTTTCACCAGTCTTATTCACTATAGTACTGGTAGTCCTACCCACAGCAACCAGACAAGAAAAAGAAATAAAAGCCATCCAAATTGAGAAGGAGGAAGTAAAACTGGCACTAGTCACAGATGACATGATATTGTACATAGAAAACTCTAAAGACATCACAAAAAAACTACTAGATCTCATAAATGAATTTGGAAAAGTAGCAGGATACAAAATTAATATTCAGAAATTGGTGGCCTTCTTATACACCAATAATGATCTATCAGGAAAAAAAATTAAGAAAATGGTCCATTTACCATTGCAACAAAAAATAATTAAGTTACCTAGGATAAACTTAACCAAAAAGACCTGTACTTGGAAAACTAGAGGATACTGAAGAAAGGAATTGAAGAAGATACAAATAAGTGGAACTATATAGCATAGCATGGGTAAGAATAATTAACATCATTAAAATGACCATACTACTTTCAGAAATCTATGGATTCAATGCAATTCTTGTCTAGATACCAATGGTATTTACAGAACAAGATCAAATATTCCAAAAATGTATATGAAACCACAAAAGACCCCAAATAACCCCAGCAATCTTGAGAAAGAAGCACAAAGTTGGAGGTATCAAAATGCCTAATATCAAACTATACTAAAAGGCTATTATAATCAAAACAGCATGGTACTGCAATAAAAACATACACATAGATCAATGGAACAGAACAGTGAGCCCAGAAATGAACATGTGCCTTAATGATCAATATATATTTGACAAAGGAGGCAGGAGCATACAATGCAATAAAGACAGTTTCTTCAATAAATTGTGCTGAGCAAATTAGACGTGAACATGCAAACAACAACAAAAAACCCATGAAACTAGACCACCAAGTTACATCACATACAAAAATAAGCCCCCAGTAGATAAAAGACCTAACTGTAAGTTGAAAAGCCATAAAGATCCTAGAAGAAAAAAGTAGGCAGGGAAATCTTGGACAGTTCTCACAGCAATATTTTTGCTGATATGTGTCTTTAGGCAAGGGTAACAAGCTAATCAATAAATGGGACTATATCAAATAAAAAGCTTTTGAACAGCACAAGAAACCATCAACAAAAATGAAAAAGGAATCCACTAAGTGGAAGAACATATGTGCCAATGATATACCTGATAAGGGGTGAGTTTCCAAAATATATAAAGAAGTTATATAACTTAAACCTAGGAAGACAACCCAATTAAAAATGGGCAAAAGACCCGAATAGGCTATTCTTCAAAGAAGGCATACAGATGGCCAATAGACGTGAAAAAATACTCAGCATCACTAATCGTCAGAGACATGCAAATTAAAACCACAATGATATATCATCTCACACTTACCTGAATGGATGTCATCAATAAATCAGCAAACAACAAGTATTAAGGATGATGTGGAACCCTGATGCTCTGTTGGTGAGAATACAGACTGGTGAAGCCACAGTGGAAAGATTATGGAGTTGCCTCAAAAAATTAAAAATGTATACAGACTTCCAGCCAAGATAGAGGCATAGGTACATACACTTTGCCTCCTTGGACAACCAAAAGAAAGACAACAACAAATTTAAAAATAGAAAATAACCAGAACTGCCAGAAAATTGAACTGTATAGAAGCCCAACAACCAAGGATTTAAAGAAGAAACATTCATCCAGAACAGTAGGAGGGGCAGAGATGGGCAGCCAGGGCAGAGAAGACACACAGCAAGGTGGCAGCTGGTGGTCCCACATTTGCATGTGTATAAACTGGGACAAATAAGTGAGGAGCAAGACAGACTGTGCAACCCAGGGTTCCAGCATGGGAAAAGAAAGCCTCAAAACCTCTGGCTGTAAAAACCTGTGGGGGTTTCAGTGGTGGGAAGAACTCCCCACCTCACAAGAGAGTTTGTTGGAGAGGCCCATGGGGTCACATAACATACACAACCCCATCCACTTGGGAACCAGCACCAGAAGAGCCCAGTTTGCTTGTGGGTAGCGGGAGAAGTGACAGAAAACCGGAGTGGCCCAGTAAGCAGCATTGTTCCCTCTCTTACCCCTCCCGCAGTGCCACAACACAGAGATGTGGGTTGCCCAGCCTGGCGGATACCTAAGGCTCCGCCCACTTAAATGTAACAGGTTCACCAAGACAAAGAAATATGGCCCAAATGAAAAGACCAATCAAAACCTCAGAAAAACAACTAAGCAATGAAGAGATAGCAAACAAATTAGATGCAAAGTTCAAAATACTGGTAATCAGGATGCTGACAGGAATGGTTGAGTGTCATCAAAAAATACAGGAAAAGGTGAAGGCTATGAAAAGTGAAATAAAGGAATACATACAAGGAACCAGCAGTGAAGACAAGGAAACCAGAATTAAAATAAATGATTTGTAGCAGAAGGAAGAAATAAACATTCAATCATAACTGAATGAAGAAATAAGATGCCCATCGGTCAATGACTGGATCACAAAACTATGGTACATTTACACAATGGAATTCTATGCCGCAGAAAGGAAGAAGGAACTACTACCCTTTGCAACATCATGGATGGAACTGGAAAGCATTATGCTGAGCGAAATAAGCCAGGCAGTGAAAGACAAATATCATATGATCTCACCGTTAACAGGATTCTAAACAAACCAAACAAGCAAGCAAAATACGACCAATGACACTCAAATATGGAACAGGCTGACAGGGTCCAGAGGGGAGAGGGGAGAGAATCATAGGGGAAAAGGGAATGGACTCACATGAACAAGTATAAAGGACACATGGACAATAACTAGGGGTGGGGGGTGGAAAGGGGAGGGAGGTGGGGAGCATGGGGTGGGGAGTGGGCAGGGTTGGGAATATAAGACAGAAACCTGTACGTGAACAAGAATTAAATAAAAATTATATTAAAAAAAAGAATTCAAAAAAATGAGGAGAGGCTTAGGAACTTCTGGGATAGCTTTAAATGTTTCAACATCTCATATCATAGGGGTGCTGGAAGGAGAAGAGGAAGAGCAAGAAATGAAAAACTTATTTGAAAAAATAATGGAGAACTTTCCCAATATGGCAAAGGAAATAGACTTTCAGGAAGTCCAGGAAGCCCAGATAATCCCAAAGAAGCTGGATCCAAAGGAGCACACACCAAGGCACAGGATAATTATATTACCCAAGATGAAAGATAAGGAGAGATTTTTAAAAGCAGCAAGAGGAAAAGAGACTGGCACCTACAAAGGAGTTCCCATAACACTATCAGTTGATTTCTTCAAAGAAACTTTGCAGGCAAGAAGAGGCTGGAACCAAGTACTCAAAGTCATGAAATGCAAGGACCTATATCCAAGATTACTCTATCTAGCAAAGCTATCATTTAGAATGGAAGGGCAGATAAAGTGCTTCCTAGATAAGGTTAAGTTAAAGGAGTTCTTCATCACTAAGTCTTTATTATATGAAATGTTAAAAGGGACTTATTCAAGAAAAAGAAGATCAAAACTACAAATAGTAAACTGACAAAAAACTCACTACTATCCCAAACTCACAACTGAATCTAAAAAACAAAAATGAAACAAACTAAGAAAACAACTAGAATGGGAACCAAACTACAGAAATGGAGATCACATCAAGGGTTATTGGTGGGGAGGAGGAGGGGAGAGAATGGGGAAAATGTTATAGGAAATAAGAATAATAAATGGTAGGTACAAAATAGACAGGGAGAGGTTAAGTATAGTATAAGAAATGGAGAAGCCAAATAACTTACATGTACGACACATGGACATGAACTAAAGGGAAGGGAATGCTGGTGGGAGAGGGGGTACAGTGTGGAGGAACATAAAGGGGAGAAAAAAATGGGACAACTGTAAGAGTATAATCAATAAAATGCTCTTCAAAATGAACTAAAAATACTTAATTCAATGTAGTGTTCATTTTTTTCCTTTCAGTCTTTGCTCTTGTACATGTTGATATCATAGTTGAGAGGATGTCCTCTTAATTGTACCCCAACCCCAACACTTATGTATGGACTCGTTGGGATCTGCTCTGCCTGGTTTCAGAAGTTGTAACTACCCCCTATGGCTAAGGCTGAGTGAGCGACCTCTGGAATGCGAGCCACTAAGGAGACAAAGCTTGTTTGCTTCCTCCAATGCTTGGTCAGTTAGTCTATGACAAGTACGATCCCAGAGAGGAGGGGCAACCTAAGCCAGACACGATCACGTGGGAGGCCATCATCGAAGGACTCGGAGGGCTGCAACAAAGAGAGAGTGATGGGCCCTTGCCCCCCAGCTATTCTGACATAGCCCGAATCCCCATTTCCATCTGGGAGAAGCACTTCCTGGCTCTAATTCACTTAAGCTTAATAACCTATGCTGGGGAAGGCAATGCAGCCCTGTGTTGGAAAGGGTGGGTTCTCGAGAGTGATCAGGCCTAAGAAAGAATATGTAAAGTCCTGTGACACCTGCTTTGTTTAGAATGATTTCATTTGAATGATAAGGGTCCAAGCAAGAAGTTTTTTCCTCAAGGTTTTATGGCTTTTTAGCTATCTGACCCTGACTGAGAACAAGCCCTCATAGTTCTTTGAATGCTATCTGTTATTCGATCCTTACCTGTATTCTTGTGCAAATGAACCCAATAAAAGCCCCTTGAAGAAGGGGCTCTTGGCCCTTCCCCTTTGAGGATTGGCCACCTTTCCTTCCCAAGCAGATGATGTCTTGGTAGTTTCACTTTCATCTGTGGGAGATGAGGGTGGGGGGGTACTTTGAGAGCAAAGTTGCCCCCACATGGATTCTAAATTATATTGGAATAATTGGTGTCTGCAACCATTTCTAGGTTTCCTTTTTTTCTCTAACACCTTTATTAAGAAATCCATATATCATACAACTTACCAATTTAAAGTATACAATTAAATGGTCTTTAGTATATTCACAGGGTGGTACAATTATCATCTCACTCCAATTTGGGAACAACTCTGTTCCCCTGAGACAAAATCTCCTGTGCATTAACAGTCACTCCTCTATCCTCTCTTCTGTTTTTTGATTCATAAAAGGTAACATGCTCTGACAATTTAAATTGCAAGTTGGTGTTTTTTAAAAATAACTTTCCTGGAAATTCCATTATGTTTTTTAATAGAAATTGGATAGTCTCTGTAATAAAGAGCCATGGTTAGTTCGGGTGTTGATAACATTAAAAATATGAAAAATTAAAAATATAACTACATTTGACCCAGTGATTTCTATTTGGGGGAATATATCCAAAGAAACATGAACCACTAATTCAAAAGAATATATGCATCTCTATGTTCATTGCAGTGTTATTTACAATATCGAAGAACTGGAAATAGCCAAAGTGTCCATCAGTAGATGAGTGGGAAAAAGCTGTGGTACGTATTTCACAATGGAATACTACTTGGCTATAAAACAAACAAACAAACAAGTGAAAATCTTACCTCTTGCAATAGCATGGATGGACCTGGAGATTATTATGCTGAGTGAAATAAGCCAGTCAGAGAAAGACAAATACCACATGATCTCACTCATATGTGGAAACTAATGAACAAAATAAACAGGTGAACAAAGTAGAAACAGAGGCATGGATACATGGAATAGACTGACAGCTGTCAGACAAGAGAAGGGAGGAATGGATGAAAGCAGGCAAACAGATTTAGAAAAAAAATCATAGGTACATAATACATAGACACAGACAACAATATGGTGATTGTGAGAGGGAATGGGGGAGGGAGTTGGTAGAGGTGGGCAAAAGGTAGGGAAATGGGTGCAGAAAGAGACTTTGCTTGGGGTGATGTGTGCACGATGCAATGTGTAGATGATGTTTTATTGAGTTGTACACTTTGAAACATGTATGGTTTTGCAAACCAACATCACCCCAATAAATTCAGTTCTTTTTTAAAAGAAGGCATATAAGGGACACACATCAGTCATATTTGAAGTGTTGAGATGGTCTTCTGTGGTTTGCTGTGATGCCCAGGACCAATGCTTATGGTTATACTCTTTGTTCACTGCCTCAAACACCACGTCGAGGGGCTGAGGGAGGATGAAATCCCTTTCACACTCTGTTTACCCAGCCCTGCAACTTGGACACCTTTGGATTCGCCTGAGGTATTGGTTTCTTTTTTAATTCAACGCCCAGGAAGGACGCCTGTGGCTAATTTGCACAAAAGCATCACGTGCATTAGAGCTGGGCCCGTATTATTCCCTAAAGAAAAAAAGAAGTGGATCTGTAATTAGAGCCTTTCTGTTATCATAGAAGTTATTCAAATAATAGGGCTCCTGAAATAAACTTGTGTAGACAGAGCTGACTTAGCGCACACACTTAATTATTTAGCAAACATGGCATTGTTTGTACAAAATGCCAACATATGAGCCATCGAACCATAGCCATGCCCTAGAGTAGGGGTTGGCAAACTTTTTTTGTAGTCAGGCATTAAATATCAGAAGCAGCCAGAAGCAATATATAAATGAATGGACATGGCTTTGTTTCAATAAAACTATTTATGGATGCTAAAATCCAAATTTTATGTAATTGTCATATGTCACCATTTAAAAATATAAAAACCATTCACGGGTCAAAGCTGTACAAAGCAGGCCACATGGACCAGGTTGGCCTGGGGCTAGGAGCCTGCCAATCCCTAGATCCCTTTTCTATAGTAGCTTTTAAGTAAGTCCTTTTTCTTTTCTGGGGCTCAGGTGGGGCAGGGTCCCAGGTTATCAAAGGAGAGATTAACAAAGAGAGACATTTCAAAAAACTTAATTTTTGTTAAATTTTTATCTTGAGACATTTTTAGGTAGTAAAGAATATTGAACGTTACCATCGAAATACAAGAGAGGATGATCATGGACTGAGATGTACCCATAAGGAAACCACCCTAACTGCAATACTTTGTTGTCATCAAAATTCTTTCACTCATTTATTCACAAATTGATTTAAGAAATACACATTGAGCTCCCACTTTGTGAGGGACCCAGGAGGTGCTTCACGTGGAAGAAAGTGCACGTCCTGGGAGGTAAGTATGAAATGCTAAGAGGGAATGGAGCAACTTCAGAATGCTGGGAAACAGCCACCATCAGGTGACTTGGCTTCTGGGTTTTCCCTGTGAGCCAATGGGGCATGTACCTTTGGAAGAGAACAGGCTGAGCAGCAACTGACAGCGGCGTGTAAACAGCATCTCTGAGTCACCCACCAAAGCATAGTTTTCAGTGCGCACCTGGGGCTTTTAGCCACAGAAACTGAGATCTTAGTTCAGTCATCTGGTATGAAGGACAGTTATACTTTATGTGCATATTTGTCCATGAATGTGGGTACAAATCTTTCCCCCTTTCATCCTGAGAGTTTTCTATTTTTAACAAGTACCTTTTCCCATCTGTAGTTGATTCATTGCCTTTTTCCATCCTGCTTTGATGCACTCCTTCATTATTTCCAGGACAGCTACTCTGAAGTGACACCCTGTCACCGCCCCCACGCCGTCATTACCACCACTTCACACACACGGGTAGAATTCCCTGAAAGAGAAATTTATAAGTGAACCTTGATTTTTCAATGGAAATGGTAATTGAACTGAAAAAAGATAAGTGTTAATGTGACTTATTTTAGTCATCCAGAATTCTGGCAGTCCTAAGAGAAATGAAATGCGTTGGGAAGAAAAACATTATTCTGGCTCCAAGGTGCCAAAACATCTGGCTGAAACACGAAATTTGAAACATGAAAAATGCGGTTAACTGTCCAGATATTTTTGTCTTCTAAGTGACAAGGGTGTTATATTTACTGATTTAGCTGCCTTAGAGTCCACATAAAAATCTATCTAGAATGAGGTAGTGACATAAATGTATCAGCTTTAACATTTGTGGAGGTCTTCATATTTCCAAGTATGTTTTGATGTATTATCTTTTACTAAAATTTCATAACTATCCAACACAATATTAAACATCACTCTCATTTTACAGGTACAGTGACTGAGTGTTTATGGTACAAAGGAACCTGTCCCAATTCAGCCGGCAGAAAGTCAAGGCAGGGGCTGATATTTTAATCCATGGAAGTCAGAAATAAGTTCAGTTACACTGTATTCTCTTTGTATGTGACAAAATCACACCAAGGCTGCCATTAGCTCCCTATGTGAGTGTGATTAAAGACACTAAGCTGTGTACACCACAGTCTCTGGTAAATTGCTGTAATCTGCAGAGCCTTTTGTTGAGATCCAACCTCTGCACCCCACAAGCTCTCTGCTATCCTTGTCCCCCAGGTGTGACATCCTGGACCAAGATTCTCTAATTGCTGCCTATGCTTCTCTTTCCCAGGAACTTAAATGACATGGCATGATTTATCATGTTTCTTAATATCAAAACAGCAAAGCTAAATGTTTATTTTATTTTAAAGATTTTATTTATTTATTTTTAGACACAGCAGAAGGAAAGGAGAAAGAGAGGGAGAGACAGGTATGTGCCCTGACTGGGAATTGAACCAGCAACCTTTTGGCTCACAGGCCCATGCTCAACCCACTGAGCTACACCAGCCAGGGCCTAAATGTTTTATATAGTGTTAAGCAGACCTGTCCTTTTCATTGGATGTAATAATCTATAATTATGAGCAATTATAAAATTATTATCATTCTTAATGAGACAGAGATGCAAACTGCATAGTGTGATTCTGTCAAATAATTTGACATGGTACAGTCAAAAAATGGCATGGGTCAGGTATTTGGTTAGTGATCTGTGAGGGAAAACCACTCGGTGTGATTGCAGCTGCACCAGGGCGTTGCAATCTCATGTGAGAGTGTTTTTAAAAAAGAGAAAACGTGTTTCTGAGAATGTGGTGATGCTTAACTGCTTTCCAAATCTAGAATGAATACCAGAAAAATTTCTGAACATTAAGACAACTGTCTCTCTCATGAACCAGAAACATCAAACCACAGAGTGTGGACTATCGGGGAGGCCCAGCCCATCAGAGTTGGCCCTTTCACGCCTCTTTATTTGTACTGATACCTTCCATACTGACATTCCGAAGGATCTCTTTACTCTAGGAGTCAATCCTTACAAACTTGGACAAACGAGATAAATATCTTGACTAAAAAAAATGTGTCAAACCAAGTCCAGGGGGATGCAATGTAGGTTTTTCCCCACAATGTTTTCTTCTGTTCTCTTGGACCCCCTCTCTTTCTCTTTTCTTGGACCCCTCCCCTGAGATGCCCAAGAAGTCATCACTAGTAGAGATATGAAAGTAGACAAATGACATTCCCGTGTAAGTGGAGATAGTTTCTGAGTAAGCTGAAGTTTTCCTTAAGTCACTGACTCACTCAACAAACATGTGTTTGATTATTATATAGCAGTAGCTGTGCTAAGCATGGAAGGTGTGTCTGCCTCCACCTATCCCCCTACATTGAATGAGCAAATTAGAGTCCAGAGGGGCAGACAAACACACATGCTAAATAATTAAGGTAGAGTATGATGAGGAGTGTGCTGAGTTATTGAACCATGATGGGAGGGAAATCTAACCCAGACAAAGGAGAACCCGCAAGGCTGCTTGGAGGAGAGAAAGACACACACTTGTACTGAGGAATTCTTAAAGGGAAATTCTAACCGCTCATCTCCCATCATCCTGGTGCTTCCCAGTGGGTGCCTTTTATCTGCAGTTTCTATCCTCTCTCCCTCCATCTTAAGCTGTTGTGCTATGTCCCCACTTCACAGAGGAGCAAAGCCCCCGAGCTGTCACTGCCCAACTGTGCAGCAGGAGCTGTCACTATGGTCAATGACGCCTGTGCTAACTAACACTGTGACCTCTGGGACAAACTGAAGCCCCCATCTCTGGTCTAGAAGCACACGGATAGTGGCCTAGCATGGGCCTTGGCACTGAATAAAGGCTGCTGCATTGCATTGGATGGCTGCTCCTACCACGTTACTCTGTGCTTAGTCCTGGTGCAGCATTGATTTCAAACAACAGCTTGTCTCCCTGGCTCACACTGCAGTCAGTTGTCTGGGCCATGGTCAAGAAGCTGTATGCCGGTACTTTCCCTGAACAAATTGCTCTCAAAGTTTTCCAGCGACTCTCTTTGGAATCTAGTGACCTCTGTCCAGTGGAATCTTTTCCTGCTGTACTTGGGAGAAAAAACAATAAATAAAAGCCTTATTTTGGAACCTGAAGCAATGTCTTTGGAAATTTATCCCTTTGCAAGGTTAGGTTCAATCTCAAATCTGTGTCTCAGTTTCTCTTGCAAATATAACTCTAATGGCTTTGTGAGTTGGTGGTCCTGGTTTGTGCAGACACATGGAAATTCTCCAGAAAACACAATTTAGAATTGAGATGTAAGAGGAAAATAATAGGAGGAAAAGTGCAGGATGGCAAGGAACAAAGTTGGCATCGAGAGCAGAGGGCTGCCTCTATCTAATTTAACTCTCACACCCCCAACCTCCCAGGTTCCCTCACTCAGACTCTAAGGAACACTTTTCCACCAAAAGAAATGGATACTGGGGTAGAAGGTCTCCAGGAAACTTACTGGCTTTTGGTGTCCCCACACCTCCACCCCCAGGCCCTCCCCAGTGTGGGTCATTGTGAAAACAAACTGATGTATGCAGCCTTTAACCACTGGAACAAAAAAGTAAGGCACTTGGGATTCTGGCCAAGCCTGCCCCCTGCAGGGTCATAAGAAAGAACCAGAATAGTTAGGCTAAGAGGATTGTCCCTCATGAAGTTTAATGATTTTTTTTTTAGGGAGGGTCTGGTCACTGGTGAAACTTCAAAATAGACTAGCATTTAGAATATTTCAATATTTATCAATAATTTTTAATTTGGTTCTGAAACATAGCTTGTGATTAAATATTGATGATTGCTTTTTAATGAACCGTTATATGCTTCTGTTCCTACTGGTTTCTATTTCCAAATATCTAGAACTGCTGGCTTGGTGGCCCCTCTCACTGTAGACTCGACTTTCTTTTAGATTCCTCTGAATGTTACAGGGCACATTTCACATGCGTAATAGTGATTGTGAAATTACACTGAACCAAACTGAAAATTGTGTCTGGTACCAGCTTAAACCCCTGGACTTTCAAGAAACAGATCACTGTAGCTCAGCAATGTTTTAGCTACTAAATAGGAATATCCAGCCTGGAAACACAGTTGCAGTCTTCTTCTTATTTCTCATTTTGATGCTTTTCTATGTTGTTGGCTATCTTATTAGTACCTCCTGTTGGGAAGATTTTTCTTTAGTACACTATCTTAATAACCATCGAGGTGGCTTACTTAGGGTGTCCTAATGCTCAGCATGTCCACGAATCATAATGTGGTAAATATCATGTAGGTAAAAGTGACTGCATTTAAAAAAAATCCATTACTGACTGAAATTTTTACCTATTATTTAGGCAAACTGATAATATATAGTTACAATCTCCCTTGGATATAGGATTTCTGATATACAGAAAAATCTTCCCGTATGTAGTATTATTTGGAATAAGAAATAAGGCTCTATAAAGAAATCCATATCTAAATTTGGGAGGCAGAGTTGTGTAATTTTAAACCCATTAGTCCATTTTTAGCAGTGCCTTGTTTGATTATGCTCATTAGCCTGGGTGTATGGGCGAAAGTCATTGTAAGTGAATTAATATTGTATAAAACAATTACTGTTTCTTATCAGCTTCTCTTTGAATGTGTTCTCCTAAGTGACTATTTCACTATTAAAGAAACTAATCAAATAGTTTTCATCTTCTTGGGCACTATACAGCATGACAAACTATACGCCCTTATCGTAGTTCATGTTATTTCTTTATTCTTCATTTATTTCAATATAATTTATATTTATACAACCATTATTTTAAATGATGTATAGTTATATTTATTTATTCACCCTCCTCTCATTCCTCCAAAGCTTTGAAACAACTTACAATAATACACATTATGCTACGTGATGCATATTTCATCACTGGATAAGGTCATCAAAAATCTGCTAAATTAATTCAATGTCTATGCATTTTGGGAAGATAGTAAATGCCCTTTATATTTGGGGATTTCTGCCATTTCCCCACTAAGATAAGAAGTCATAGTGGCAGGTAAGAGTTGGAAATTGCTAATTATTGTCAATTCCTGATTAGACTTGGGGGAGTCATTGCTAATTATCGTCTGCAAATCTTGCTTTCAAGTTCTATTGACATTCAAACAGAATGGGCTATAAAGTCATTTGTGGTTATTACTCAATGCCTCTTGTCTAATTTCCCTTCCCCATGTAGCCTATAACCCAGCAGGAAATATTTTATGCCAAAACACCTAGTTATTTTCCTCAAATTAGTCAAGGTTAAAAACAAAACAAAGCCAACAGAAAATACAAATATGGCCTATTTGGAGCCTGCCACCTGAATTCATGATTTGTTTTAACCTGTTTGACTTCAGGTTACTTGCAGAACACAAAGGAAACTGCAGCTGTTTTGAAGGCACAACGGATCTACAATATTACCTCCTGGCCTGTTCTTGGGGCTTCACCACATTGAGGAGGCCATGAGACCACGAACTGGGAAAGAGAGAGACTCTGCCTGCATGCGGGCAACAAAACCTTGATGTGTGTGAGGGTGCTACATTTATGTGCGTATGTAAGGATATACAGTAGGAGAGAGCAAACGTATCTTATTTATCTGTACATTTGTGTGCGTTATACCTCAGTTTGCTTGCCTATGTAGAAATAAATAAAATGCTTCAATTAAATGCAATCCATGCCTTGTATGTACAAGTGACAAAGACCAACACCCTCCTATATTCTTGCCTGCTATATGACTCTTGTTTCTTTATGTAGCTCTAGACCAGATAAAGCCCACTGGATAAATGTAAATCTTTATTCTCCAGTACCAGAATATTTCTCTTCAAATGAATTCCATTTTCCTTTGCAGCTGTGAAGCTTTTCTGAATAAAGGTCAAGGGCATCCTCATGAATAAAAGGTAAGGTTTTTATTTTTAAACAAATATTTGACCCCCAGCCCTGTTCATGTCAAAAGCAAACTGTTTTGTGTTTCTCTTTTTTTGCAATGTTACACACTGTAAATTTTCTATGAATATTCCCATAAAAGAGAGAATTCCCCCTCCCCTATCAAGACTTTCATTTGCAGAATACCTTGTTGGTTCCAAAGCTTCTGTTGCTTCTGACTTCTCCCCCTTGTTTTTAGAAGCAGCATGTGACACTCCAAAAGCAATGTTTTAAGTGTGTTTCTACTTCACCTGTGAGAAGATCTAATGTATTTCATCATTAGATTCCTGTGGAAATGTACAATAAAAGTAGGGGATCTGGTTAGCACCAGAGGCAAAGTACTACTAACTCATCCCAAAAGATTGCTTTTTGATTAAGGGGCTCTTGTGATAAGGTACTCAGCTGTTCTTGCAGCTGATATGAACTGCAATTCTTGGCTGTATAACCCAAGTTGAATATCTGATTTTTTTAAAGAAACAGCAGTTATATTAAGGAGTCCTCATGTAAGGCATAATTCCTTGAAAATTTCAAATACAATTCAATAAGCAGAGTCAACATCATGTCATAAAGGTAGGCACAAATTCATAAGAGAGAGAGAGTGGTAGGAGGAGATAGGGGTGATTCTGCCCCAGATATTTCATGGGTGAATGAGACCATGTCAGTCAATTCAGACTAGAACTCTTCCCTGCTTTAAGAAAATGAAAGGAAATCAAATGACCAGTTGAGCTTAAAAAAGTGTAACTTTTGTGTATGGTGATCGAGTTTCATTTTTTTTGCATATACCTGTCCAGATCTCCCAACACCATTTGTTGAATATTAAAAAAATCCATGGTAATTTACACAATGAAATACCGTACAGAAGAAAGATAGAAGGAGCTCCTACCCTTTGTGACAGCATGGATGGAACTAGAGAGCATTATGCTGAGTGAAATAAGCCAGGCAGTCAAAGACAAATACCATATGATCTCACCTATAAGTGGAACCTAATCAATAAAACAAACAAGCAAGCAAAATAAAACCAGAGACATTGAAATAAAGAACAATAACTGGACAGTAACTGGAGAGAAGGGGGAGGGAGATAATGGGGTGAAATAGGGGAAGGTCCATCAAATAACGTGTATAAAGGACACATGGACGAAGCCAAAGCAGGTAGGATCGAGGGCAGGAGGCAGGGATGGGTAGGGTGGGAGGAAGTGGTGGAGTGAAAATGGAGACAAATGTACTTGAACAACAATAAGAAAAACAAATAACTTTTTCTTCTCTTCCAGATACCCTAAAGAGTTAAAATAGCTTGCTTTTACTTTTTTTTTTCTTTTTGAGGAGAGGAAAAAAAGTGAAAGGGAAGCAGGGTTAGCCTAAGGCAACTACATAATTTATTGTCCTAACTGGGACACTTTGGAGGTAAAGGTACTCTATTAATAATTACACTGGATAAAAGGCATAAATTGGGACTCTTGCAGGCAAACAGAGATGTTTGGTGACTCCTGGGAAGTACAATTAATAGGGCTTTATGTCCCTGGTCTTGTGGCCTTGCTGTAACCATGAGCTCACAGTAGAGACATCATTTCTATTGATGGCTTTTTTTTTCAAGGTTTCTGATCATAAACTGTCTGTGGTCTAGGCAATCTCAATTATACTTTGTGGTAGAATAGGGTTTCTGATCTTGGCTTTCTGTTATTAGATTAACAAGCTTTTAGTATTTCTTTTGTATATGGGCTTTTCATAGTTGATAGAATTGGAATGTGAAAAAGAAAAAGTACTTAACGGGACAGCTAAAAAAGAATATCAAAGCCCATTATTTGAATTATCTTTAACTGTTAGCTATCTTTTGTTCTTCAGAGCTCATCTCTCTACGAATCCTGACTCTTTTCTTGATATAATAATATTGTTTTCTCATTTTCACTGAGAAAGGAAGACGGCGAAAAGAAATTTGTTGTGATTATTTTATCAAATTCCTGGTGATTTTTCTCTCACAGTGGGCTTTTTCCAGATGCTTCACACGAGCAGTACACACTCTTAGCCTAATGTGATAGTGCTGATGCTTCTTAAAGTTTGACACTGAGGAGATCAATTTTAAGCAGGAGCAATTTTGTACTAACATTAGGAAAATGTACTTTTTGGTTTCATACATCAGCTCTAAGAGCATTTAGATGGCAGCTTCCTGTTGCATTTATTTAAAATAAGACTGCCATGAAAATGACAAGAAAGTTCACTTGAGAAAAGGAAACTAGAAATCATGCTAAATTGCTGATTTAAAATATTGTATAGTCAGATTTCTTGCAGGCATTTTAGACATGTTATGTTTGTCAGAGAGCAAGTAAACCAATGAACAAACCAGAACAGTCATGTCCACTGGTTATTAAGAGCTCATAAAATGCCAGACCCTATGCTAAGGACTTTAGATATATCACCTCATTTAATCCTTACACAAAACCTATTATAGGTGTGATTTTTATGTGAGATAAAAAAAACCCAAAACTTCCAGAAGGTGACTTACTGGACCA
This sequence comes from Sturnira hondurensis, assembly GCF_014824575.4. NCBI lineage: Eukaryota > Metazoa > Chordata > Mammalia > Chiroptera > Phyllostomidae > Sturnira > Sturnira hondurensis. The sequence continues at coordinate 4,191,957 of NW_028098001.1, read as the reverse complement.
AATCCACAGAGCTAGCAAGTAAAAATAAAAACAGAACTAGAAAATGAAAATAAAAACAAAAAGGAAATTTAAACTGGGGTTGTATTAAACTGGTACAACTATTTATAAGTGAGAGGTTTTAAGTGAAATTTTAAAAGGGCCAAAGTGTTTTTTAGTATTTATTTTCTATTTGTATTGTTGAATACTGAGTAAGTATTTTAAATGCAGCCATTTTAGTCATTAAAATGTCTTTAAGGAAGCAGAAGGTAAGTTAGTGCATCGATAAAGATTTTTAGCTCCTTTCTTAGTTGCACAAACTTCTTTCCTGCCTTCTTTACACAGGAGGTCTTTCTATAAGAAGAATGAATGAATGGTATCCTAAGACTAGGGCTAGCACCTGCCACTCACCTACCTTTTTCATAAAGATCCTAAGAACTCCTCCTCCTTCAAACACCCATCAGTTTGGTAACTCTCACCAAGAAATGAGTGTTGAATTACATTAACTGAATGGAGACCCATCTCCCCAGACCCTGGACTAGCAATTGACTACACCATTTCCTATGTTTTATGCCTATTCTGTTTGGAAGAACATAGCAATCAGAAAGAAAAGAAAATGTTTTATAAATTGCCAATATAGAAAATCATCAAAATGTATTGATGGCGTATGGGGCCATGGTTCATACAAATGGTGACTTAGTGTGGATTGCAGAAAGGTGCCCCCTCTGGGAAAGCTAGTTACAAAACGGAGCTTCCTCCAACAAGATGGGGCCCAGATGTGCCGTGACTTCTCCTTCCGCCTCACAGAGGGCAGTGCTGGGTCGTGTGCCTTGGTGAACGCTTTCAGGGCTATGGTGTATGGGAGTACATTTTTAGCTTTACATGTTGAATAACGAAGATATGGAAGAAAGCATTTTTACGGGTGAGTAACAAATGTTAATTTGTAAAGCCCCCTTTTGCATTATTTGTATTTTGGAGAAAAGTAATAAAATTAGTTGCAGCATTACTAATAAGCATTTAGCAGTATAATTTGGCATCAGTCAGATCTGTGTCCAAATCCTGTCTCTAACACGACTACCTCTGTGACTTTGGTGTGCTACTTAACTTCTCTGGTTTCATTTTACTCACCTGGAAGTGGGATAATGAAGCTCTACCCTCAGAATTGTAGATGAGGATTAAATACACGAAAGCAAGTTCCTGGCCAGGAAACTGCATTCTGTTTTTGCTTATTGGTGGTGTAGAATGTGAATATGCTTATGTCTTTAGTCTATCAATGAGCTCTATTAAACCTATCAATAAGCACGATTAAGGAATAAATGAAAATAGTACTTTTGTGTAATAAGATGACAGAAAAGCAGTGTTAAATTGTAGTTTCAGATCTATAGCCTATGTCACTTCATGATTTGCATTTCTTTTTTGTCTTATAGAAACTGGAGAATGTGAGCCTAATACTTCTTTATGATGAATGTGGTTCATTGCCCTTTGTGTTTGGAGTAGCAATATTTAGGTGGAAACTGTTCCTTGTATCAGAGTTGAATCTAACATGTCAGATATGCTTACTCAATAAAAAGAACCCTTTTAAATAAATAACTTTAAAGGACAGTTTGTTTTAAAATGTAAAGTTATTAGAATATTTTCTGGGCAAACTGTTTTTTTATTTGTGCAAGTTAGATCCTCTCCATTTGTGAAAAGCACTTTATTTGGTTTCTGTCTCATTTTTCTTACAGAAAGCCTTACTTGTTACATGAACACGAAATAATGACACAACTGAATCATACATACAGTTAAGTGATAGGGAATATTTCGAAAAGAATGCCTCTGTGAAACTGCAACTAAGTTAATGTCTCTTTCCCATTAATGAAAAACAAGTGCAGTTTGTGTCATTTCAAACAATTCTGTGCTAATTACAGTATTATGTAGAAATAATATTTTATGTAGAAAAGAATTCCTTTCAGTTATCACATATCCATGATTAAAATATGTGCAAATCCATTCTGAAATGTACAAAATATTATTAGAATTGTTTTCTGGGCATTCTTTCGAAACTAAGAAATGAACTATTACAGTGAAATTATTTAAGGCAGATTATGAGGAATATATATGGGGAAACTCTTAGCTCTGCTCCTGACTTAAACTAGCAATGTGATTCTTTTTATTACAATGAGCATGAGTTTTATGGTTTTGTCCTGTAAGGTCATTAACATTACTGTTTGCTTATTGCAGTGATCAAAGTATTAGCTTATAAATATTATTGTTTCATATCTGACATTAGAGAAAATGTGAGTTAGATTTTTCTGGTCAATGACATTTCTCACTTCTGCAAATGTACTTTCCTACCTTCATGGTTCCGATATAAGTGGTGTGTAAATGCGAGAATAAAACACAATGTCAGGTTTGCAGGAGATAGAATTAGACTTGCCTGGATGACTGGGATGGAAATGCGGCCGTGGTCTCTGTAGCCCGGCTTGCCACTCAGGGAGGATCCGTCATGGGATTATCGTGCTTTTTCAAGCTGTCTGATGAAGGACTTTTAACTCACAACATCTAGGTATTGCTATGCCTTCTTCTCATCACGATTACTAAAGACACACAGCCTTTTGTCAGGCTACAGAATGTTTTAATTCCCAATGCAAATCTGGATGACATGTTTGTTATGCTAGCGGATTCACCTGACAGATCCCATTCTGAGTTTCCAGGAAAAAATGCATGGCACTGTGTTTGTGGGATATCAGTTCTTTTCTGTGAGCATTGCATGCCTTTTAGTAATTGGGAAAACCATTTCAGACTGGAGAGGGTTTGATACAAAAATAACTTACAAGTTCTCTTTGTATAGTTCCTAGGCTAAGATCATTTTAGCAGATCTACTTGTTAGTTATAAGAATCGTTATAGGGTTTGCATGAAGCAGTAAATAATAGTAAAGGGAAATGAAAATAAAACTTTCATCACATTTTGTTAACCTTTAGAAATGGATTCATTGAGTTTGTGGGTTACTGACACATATGTACACAGAATGTGGAAAGAATTATGGTGCATGAATTCAAAACACTTCTAAAACAGAACAATTGCATACACATGTTTCTGAAAGCGTAAGTCATAGGTGTTCATTAAAGTGTGCTGAAGTGTATTTAATATTCAGTGAAAAAATAGATGTTAAGGAAGCTTTCTTTGAGATTTAAATCCATTATTTATAATGAGGTACATTGCCTTTAGCCACTAAAACACACAAGTTCTGGTCACTTGGATGTGAGAAAACTTACCAAAAATGAATTGTTGGTCACTTTTAACAACGTTATGGGTTTGACTGTGGACACAGTGTCCCCAGGTCGTAAAGTTCCTTGGGCCCTAAGGCAGATTTTAGGTCACATTCCACTGTATCCCAATTTTATTCATTTCTACTTTTAGAATTAAATGAAGGAAAAATATGACTTAGCTGGTTTTGAAACTTGCTATTAACTTTGCTTAACACTGCAACAAAGATTTAAAAAATGTGTTTCTCAACTACAAAGCATTAGTACTCCTATGCTTTCAACAGTATCCTTACTTCCTTTCCTTTTCCATCCATTACATCCTTAGCTTGCTTTTGTTACATTCTTGTATGTCTTTATTTTTCATTTATCACCCTCAATTTCTTATTTAGTTTGTGAGACTGCGCCCTGTATGTAAGGGTACGGTAGTACAAAACTAGGTGGGGATAGATTAGAATTATGCATGTATCCTCTTAATCTTTTCATTGAAGATGTAAGAACTATATTTAGAGCACTTTAATCTTATTTGAATACATTGTTTTGTTGGTTAAATTAATATATTTGAATTTCCATGCTCAGGAGCAAAACTGTGATAAAGTATTTAAATTTCTATTTGCAGCCCTGACTGTGGCAGGTAAAAAGGAGCTTATCTTGTTTCAATTTGCAGGCCAGCAGAATCTATTCTCCTCTTAAAACAGGTGCAAGAAAGACTGAGCGCCTTGCCTTCCTCCTGCAGGAGAGAATATCCTTAGCCTCTACAAACTAATTGAAAGAGAATTGTGTATTGACTAGGGATCTGCTTGGTTTTGAATATTTCAACTACCTTGTAAGATATTAAGATGTATTATTGTATTGAATTTTTTTTCTATTGTGAATATTTGGTGAGTCATTGAAGGAATGCCTTTTGAGTTTTTATTTTTTTCTTTCTTATTATAGAGTAACCACTGGAGGGCTCAGGTATATCTAGGTTAATGTGTTTCTATTTCAGTACCCAAAAAACAAGTGTGATATCTTGGAAGGGTCATATTCACATCTCGGTTGATGGTAATTGCATGGGAGTAAGCACCTGCTGAAGAGGTACAAGATCCAAGGTAGAGCAAGAACGGAGGGAGAGCGGCCCTAAACAAAAACTGTACCTGTAAAAGAAGCAAGTTTTCCTCTGGGAAATTACTGAGAGTGCAATACAAACATATTTTTTCTAATTAAATAAATTACTCTATGCCTTTAGCACTTAAAAGAAAGCCCTGAGTTCACAGCCTCCTGAGTTGTAAGTATGTCCCAGGTTTAATTCTCTGAAAATTAAATCAGGCACTGTTTCTTGCCATTTTGCTTGTTTGTTTCTTTTTTTTCTATTCCCATTTCTTTTTTCACTTCCAGCTCATTTTTTTCTCCCCTTTTAAAAATCAACTGTTCAGCTTTCTTTCCCCTTCCTCCACTCTGCCACCTATTGAAATGGGAGCAGCACTGATATCCGTCAGTTAGAATGAATCAGTACGTAGCCTGTGCTCCGTCGGACTCATTTTCGCCCATTTCTAATGGATAGCCCTTCAATAACCGTATCCATCCCTCTTCATGGGCCTCAACTGAAGGCAAAGGTGTCATTGGCTTCCTTCTATCCTCTCATGTCACACATATGCTTTTGCACACAGTAGGCACTCTAAGGTGTTTGAACTTAATGCTTTTGGCTAATTTTTCCAGCCAATAAGCCCTCACAATTGTGAAGAATAATCTTATTTTTTCTTTTTAAATTCACACCTCTCCTCTTCTACTTTGCCTTTTTACATCTGCCCCTTTGCCTCCTGCTCTCACACCGAGACAACACAAGTACCCCTAGGAGAGGAGCAGAGAGACCCGCGCATGCGGAGTGTACCTGCTGTGTGTGCGCCGCAGACACTGGGGGATACGCCGGTCCCCAGAAGGGAGCTGGACAGAAACCAGGACTGAGAAAAAAATTGTATTGTACTAACAAGCAATCATTGGAAAATCATTTTAAGACTTTGACAATAATTTCCCAGCAGTTGGTTGTCTAGGAAGGGGAAGAAAAAAGAGAGAGAGAAAGAAATAGTGTTTTATACTGAATACCAAATAATTCCATGTGACAATGCAAATCAAGTTTGAATGTCAGAAGTGTAGAAATTAAAGCCCACTCAGCCATTAGGTTGTCTGTCTTGATCAAGAAGGCGTGGAGAGTCATTCCTTCGGAAAGCAAAGTGAAGGAAATGTAGAAAAGGAATTTGGAGGTGAGAGGCTTAAATAAGAACATTTTGCAGTTCGTTCCAAATGAAAGCCACCGCAAGTCAGTAACACAATGCTAATGTATCACTAAAATGAGATGAAGTAAACAAAATGTTAGATCAGTTCCTGCCATTTAACACCGAGGCACTCATCTTATAAAAAGATTAAAGAGCAAGGCATTAAGATCCTAAATAGCTTGGCCTTATGAAATGGATCACTTAGAAGTGTGGTTTGTGGCTTCATTTTGTAGGACACACCGGCACACATACATAAAACAAATTGCTCTGAGAATTGTAACATGCAATTCCAAGGTCTCCTGCTTCGGGTTTGTGTATTACATAAGTGGTTTCTATGTTTGTACCTTTACCGATGGGAATTTGTTTATAACCTGATGCAGTGGATCTCTTGGTTGTCTTCTTTGATGCACTGTTTTTCAGTTTAAAACATTTTTGAGGTTTCTGTGTCATGAAAGCCTTCTGCAATTGCTGCATATTGTAACAGGAAATTGCATCAAGAAAGAAAGCTGGAGTCAGGGTTAGATGAAACAAAAAACAAACAAAAAAATCCCCTTTCTGTCTTCCTCCTACATTTCTTTAGCCAGTTGGTAATGGGCATTGCTTTATTTTGTGATACTGCAAAATCTTTGGGTCCAAGGAAGAAACTTACAAAGAAAAGTAAACGGAAGTTTTCAATTTCAAAAAAAATAATAAAGTTTACTAAGAGATACACACTGACTAGAATTTGAGCTATTGGCAAGACATCTAGGCCAAGGTCAGAGAACCACTTCCAATATTATATTTAGGCCACTTTTTAAAAACGACATTGAGGTAATATTGGTTAATAACATGATGTAATTCCAGGCGCATAACATGATAACTCTGCATCTACATACTCAATTGCACGCTCACCCCCAAAGTCCGGTTTCCTTTGGTACCCATGTCACCCAGTTTCTCAGTTTGCTCTCTGCCCTCCCTCCAGCCCTTGGATAACCACCATTCTGTCATCGTACCTATGAGTTTGTTTTGTTTTGTTAGCTTAGTTGTTACTATTTTGTTTTATATTCCACATGAGCGAAATTATATGGTTTTGTCCCTTTCCATTTAACTTATATCACTTAGCATGACACCCTCGAGATCCATTCATGTTGTCACCAATGGCAACATTTCACCTTTCTTATGGTTTAGTAGTATTCCATTACACGTATGTGTCACATCTTCTTTAACCATTTGTCTGCCAATGGACATTTATGTTGCTTCCATATCTTAGCTATTATAAATAAGGCCACAATAAAACTAGGAGTACACATAGTTTTTTGAAGTAGTTTTTCCATATTACTTAGATAAACACCCAGAAGAGAAATTGCTGGATCATATGGTACTTCTTGATATTTAAAGAAGCCTACATACTGTTTTCTATAGTGGCCAGAACAATTTACCATTCCACCAACAGTGTACAAGGGTTCCTTTTTCATCATATCCTCCCCACTACTTGTTATTTCTTACCTTTTTGATAATAGCCATTCTAACAGATGTGAGCTGATACCTCATTGTGGTTTTGATTTGTTTTCCCTAATAACTAGTGATTTTGAACATTTCTTCATATACCTGTTGGCCATTTGTAGCAGAAAGGTAGCTAGAAGGAGTCATAACCCAGCATCTCAATCTTACCACTAGGGTTATAAGAGCTGCTTAGAAAAACAATGTGCAGCCTTTTCCTTCTCCCCATTGGGCATCAGAGGCGGCCCACCCATGCTTGAAAATGACCCCTCCATTTTTTTCCTTCCACCTCTGATTTTATTTATACCTCTTCTTCAAGTTATCACTGAGTGAACCTAGTGGCCTTGCTTCTGCCTTTCAGTAAATCTGAGCGACTCAGTTAAAGTCAAACAGGCTTTAACATTATGGTAGACACTCCATTTATTTTTAATAGACCAACAATGCAATACAACATCTTTATAGAGATATATGGCTACATATTTTATGTGAGCTCCATAAACAACCCATTAGCCACCGGGGCTGCAACAGATATTTGTGTACAGCAACCAGGAAGATGGGGGTACAATTCAAGTTTCATTTCTTCCCTGAAGCCTTCCCTGGCAGCTGCTCTGTTTCATGTGACATCTCTCCCCCCACCCTGCATTAAAAACCTTTTGTGGTGTATTTGTTTTCCATAGCATACAAATAATTATGAATAACCATGTATTCTTCATCCCAAGGTTTGATTTGCAGTTCTGAGGCAAACCTCTCAGCACTCAATTGTTTGATTCCAGAGAAGTGCGTATTTGTGTAAAAATCAAGGCAGCATTTATCAGATGTGCGGAGACTGATTGAGCACCACCTATATACCACACCATAAGTTAAGTGCTAGGCATGCAAATGTAAATAGAACATTAAAAAGCTTATAGTTTAGTAGAAAAAACAGATTTACAGACAAAAAATTACCTTTACTCAATGTGCTATAGCTAAAATCCACTCAGTGCTGGGGTTTCCCAGGAGCAAATCTTATGATTTCTATTCTGAACTCAGGAAACAGTATTGGGAAGTCTTCCTGGAGACTTTTATTTCTTGGTTGGGTTTGGAGAAGGATAATAATGTTTGTTGTTGTTTATTTTTAAAAAACAAATAAAGGAAAAGGCAGGCAATGTCTAGCCACAGAAGTGTGAAATAGCCATCGTATATAGATGCTAAATAGACTTCTGAGTTGCTGGGATGTAATCATAGAAAAGGGCTTCAATGGGAGGGCAGAACCAACCAAACAAAACAAAGGTAGGAGATGAAGCTGAACAAATAAGCCAGAGATTTGGTCATGGAAGACCTTCCATGTCATGCCTGGGAATAGTGGATTAGAATCAGCCAAACCACGATGAGAGTGGCAAGGGGCAGCAGCTGACGGGGAGGAAGAAAGCCAGGGTAGAAGAATCTTAGAAGTCCTAAAGCCTGGGGCCACTCGATGTCCAGGCAGGTGGCTTTCTAGAACGTGGTAACTCCTAGAAGCACTGTTCTCCCACACCACAGAGAAGTGATTGAAATGCAGAGTTACGACTCCAAGTCATCAAGGAAAGAACAAATTACATGCACTCAGCTATGTTTATGAAGTCAGAGAAGTGTGTAATAGAGTTTAGAATGCTATCAAACATTGAATACTAGAAACAATTTTGGGGGGTGCTTAAGATCAGCCGTATTAGGCATTACTGTAGTCCATGCTACTTTTTCATATCTATGTTAGGCTAGTTGTACCTTTTAGAATTTAAGTTCCACATTGACAGGTTGTTTATCTCAGACTCCTCTACAGTCTCAAGCCCGGGCTGTTGATCTTTAATAAATCTTTTATAGTTATTTGTAGACCATCGTTCAGCATTTCTGTCCTGCCTCCGGGTTCTTTGCTGACTCATTTATGGTACACTTCAGGACAGTCACCTAAACCTTCTATGGTTTATCTTACCAGGAACAAATCCATTAACTCTACCTTATTTTGAAGAATAATTAGCTTCTGGGGGCTAGACGGGGAAAGATGACATGATATAGGGGGATATGATATGAAGGAGTGTCAATTTAAAAGCCTTAAGTTTGAATGTCAGCCACCATTCGCTGGTAGGATAGCCCCAGTCAAGATGTGATATCCACAGCCTCAGTTTCCCTTTGGGTGAGCAGACAACAGACACAAACACTCCTCAGAACACTGAACAACAACAGAAATTATTTCTGTAAAGCACACAACATACTGTTTAACACAAAGTAGGCATTCAATAAGTCAGAGCTATTAATATCTTAGAGTCACACTTCAAACATTGTTTTTAATAACACAGCTAAAAAGTACCTAAAACAATTTTGAGAAGGACGAATAGTACTGGAAGTGGTTCACTAAACACGAACCAGAATAACAAATATTATTTTCCTGTTCATCACTGAAATTTGACTCCAATGACACTTTGTCCTAGGTCAACATTTCCCTAAATTTATTCTGAAATGATAATACAGAATGTATTTTAACTTTGTTTTGGGGGAGTTTTAGATGTTTGAATGTGACAAGCCTGATGTAAAATGGAGAGAGGAAGAGAGAGAACTAACAGACCAACAACTTAAAATACAGCGACGGAAACCAGGGGAGAAGGAGGTTTCTTAGAACACAGCAGTGCTGACTGCGCTCCCCGGTCTGCATTGGGAGGGACTGACTGTGGAGTCAGTGCACAGAACATGCATTTTGCAACGGCAAACTCACTCCGAGCACGTTCCTTACTTTCATTTTCGTGTTCTTCTTGTCACAAATTCAAAATGTCATGATCACAACCTCTCTTTTGTTCTAACCTCCCATTTTCCTGTAGGAACACAGGATCCTGTTTGTGAGCAAGATTTGTCACCTTCTTTTTTGATCTCTTCAGTATTAATGCATTTTTATGTCTGCATTTTCAGAAGTGGGTTTTTTTTGCTTTGACATTGATGATTAAGAAATGGCAATATGACACCTGGACTCTTTTTCTTGGTCAAAAAGAGTAAAGTACATATTAGTAGTGACTGCCTATTTTAAATCCCCTTTTTCTTTGTCTGTCGAGCTGTCTGTAACCATCGGAGTGGAAAATAACTTCGAAAGCTCAAGCTCATGGGGGAAAAAAGCTTTAGTCCTCAACATGGCAAAGAGACTGGCAGCCAGGAGAACTGCTTTTTTTAAGCATAAGTGTTTATCCAGTGTCTGCAAAGTTCTACACAATGCATAGCCACAAAGTATAAATCCCAGATCGGTCTGCTTCACGTGCAGCTTTTCTTTTAAATTTTGTCACATGGATAGCTAGGGAGAAGGCAGGTGGTTGGCCATTAGGGAAAAAAAGGAGAGAGGAGTGGGGAAGAGAGAAGGGAAGGGGAGAGGAAGGAGGGGGAGAGGAAGGAAAGGCAGAGGAGAGGTGGTGAGGGGTAGGGGAGAAAATTACTCCAGACCAAAAAATCTGAAAGGCCAACTTGCCTCGGTTGAAATTAGTTTTACAAATGACCCTGGTCTGTTTGCCTCAGCACATTCATCCTTTCTATTTTGTGCCTGAAAAATGGTGCTTCATGTTTGCCCCGGTTTGCTTCCCTTCACTTTTCTTCCTATGATGTTCATTCTGTCCTCTGTGCCAGGCATTGCAAAAACACCTTAACATTCTTTTCAGGCTTTGAAGACTCGTTTTCTTATGTGTTGAACTTAATCTTTTCCAGTTTCTTTTCTATTAAGGTGTATGGAGGTTTCAGTTATTTTTCTTTGTATTTCGTTTCTCCCGCGGCTGCATTTGTAGACCCACTGTCTCGTTCGTCTGGAAGAGGTGATGTATTATGCATGTCCTTTCTAGAGGACTGGGGTAGGAAGAGCGACAAAGAGATGGTGAGCTCTGAGAGGTCACATTCTCTGAGGGACGCCCACCGGTGACAATGCTGACTGACCACAATGGACGGCGGAGGGGCTGGCGGGGGTGGGATTCAGACAAGAACGTTTATTTCTCTCATCTGAGAGCCCGGATGAAGAACAATCTCTGTTTATTACAGTGATGGGTTATTTGGAACGCTTCCCTTTGCGTGAAGAAATTTGCTACTCCAATCAGAATCTTGTCCCCTTCTACAAACCATTATAAGACACTTATGAAAATAGGCAGATTCAGATTTCCTGTTTGAATTTTTGTCAGCTTTCACTTTTATGCTCATTTGCAGAATCATATAACTATGAAAGGCCAATTAGCTCTAAGTCCCCAGAAGGTGACAGAATAAATTGCTTTCTTCCTAGCAAATCGAGAATAATATTGTGGTTTCAGTGCAAAAGTGTCCACCCAGAGACTTCAGTTCATTTTATCAATGTAATGGAGTGCTTTCTGCCTGTCTCTATGACGTGTGCTTGCAGGGTGCGTGTTCCTGCTGGTGTTCTTACATAACACTTCATTACTTCTGCGCACAGATAGGGTGAATCTGTAAATTTGAGCAGGGCATTGGTCAAGATGCTTAGTGTCGAATAGATTTCTCCCTCCAGTCAAAATTTATTCAAGTTAAATGAAGAAATTCATAGAATTCTTTTTTAGCAGGGTTGACTGTTACTGCCTTAATATCCCCTAATGCAGCATATTGGGCATTTGATTTTTTTTCTCCACAGAGAGTGGCTGGGATAATGTCACTGTTAATTGCAATATCTATGCAGATATGACTGGAGACCATAACTGCAATTTTCCAAACCAAATGATCTCAGAAGAGACTCAGCTGATTATGCTTTTCTGAGATACTGCTCCTCTGGGACATACACAGGTGAAAGTTGCCTTCTTTTTTCATATTTCTCTCTGTGGCTCTTCTCCATTTTTTTAACACTTTTCCCACAAGCTGCCATAAGAAACTCCACCACGCTGAGGGAATTCTGGGCCCCCCAAGAGAGAGAAACAGAATTCTTCAAGATGTAAGGAAATGACCCAGAATGGGCTGTTATAGCAGCTCCGAATGGAGGCCACGCTTAGCCACTAACAGGTCTAGGAGTCAAGGTAAGTTTGATCACCGTGGGAGCAAGGCAGCTCTCTTGTTTCATACTCTTGGGGCTTTTCATTGAAAGAAACTTTGCTGCTTATTCATCATTGCTAGAAGTATTAATCCTGGTGCTTAGAAAGGAGGGCAGTCTAACGAGGGACTTGACTTAGAATCACTGCTGGCTTATTTTGTTTTCATAAGTCCATTAGCTCTAACTGAAAAACAGTGCATTGTGGCACTTATGTTAGTAGAAATTAATTGTATTCAGTCAGCAGTGTTATAATGAGTAACATATTTATTTAGAACAACTGAGTACTTAGACTGCAACCCAGTTTTTGTTGTTCAGGAGAATGGTACAGGATATTTGAGGAGTTTTTTGTCTGGGTTCCCCATGGAGTTACATGCAACATTTATATTAATTCCCAATGAGTTGGACATGATTAGTGTCATTACAATGGATTCCAAAGATATTAATGAGGATTTGCTACTTGTAGGGAGTGATAATTGTGAGGTTTCCCGTCCATGGTTCTCTCTGCTTGCTGACCCCTCTTCCACTTGCCTTGTGCAGGTAAAACTGGGTAATTTCACAGCCCGTGAAACATGTGTTCTTTTTGTTACTACAAACTCTACAACAAGAACACTCCTGGTAAAGAACACATAGTCCTTGTGTCACTCTGTCCTGCTCTGGGGAAATAAAACCCTGTCAACTTACCAGGAGATAAGCTCATTCAAAGTCTGTGCCTACCTTTCAGCCGTCCTTCCTTGAAAGGACTCCTTCACATACCCTCCCACAAAAATTTAAAAATTCACTGCATGTTTTCTTCCTTGAGTTATTTTTAACAACAGCAGAAAAAAGGAATACTTTGAAGCTTGAATATTTTCCAAAAAATAAAAAAGGTGTTTAACCTTCCCAAATTCTCACACATTCTTCAGCTGGAGATTCTGTTATATTTTTGTTTGCTTTGTGTTATTTCTCCAAACTGTACAAGGTGGAGCCAGGTACCTTCATTTCTGAAGTTTATATTTAAGCAATTCCCTAAGATGTGCACGAGGATGAAAGAAAAGAGCAGCAAAGAGGGACCGGTCTGGTAAAGTGCAGTTTGAGAAATGAAAGGTCTGAGACTGTAGCACAGTAAGTTGAGAAATACCCAAATAAGAATCTTTGTTTAATTCCTATGCCAATGGGGGTCTTGGGAAGCTAAGGCAAAACATCACGTGGCTCAGTGTTTTCATGTCTGGGGTTTTCTTTTGTCCATGCAGACCCACAAAGCAACTGAGCATCCGTTTAGTAGCTGCACTTACCCTACTCACCTGACAGCTTAACACATAGATTAAGTGTTTACTCATCTGAAGGAATGCATTGCTTTTTTTTGTAGCATGAGTTGATTCTAAACAGATTGTTCCAATAGTGAGGCTGTATCTGAAGCTGACATAGTTATGGAGGTGATGGGGGAAGGTGTTTGTAAACAAACCTGGGAATTAGAAGAGTCACCTAAACAGAATTTCATTAGTATTTCAAAAAGTCAGTGGGGATCAATGCACTGAATGACTTTTTGAAACAATTCAGTTCATTTTAGCTTTTGAAAAACTCATGGCCTGGTGGACAGCAAACTTCAGGAAATGAGACCCACTGCAATAAAGAAGCAGTGATCACAGGCATCTTGGCCAACTGGAGTTACTGATTCCAGTTGGAATCTGCAGCCACAGTTTTCCTGCATTGTAGAGGGACACAAGGAGACAGCAAAGTGGATCTCTCCCAGGATTTCTGGTAATGCTTAGTTAAAAAAATCAGCACAAGAGTGAGTTTTGGGGGTGGATGGAACTGTACCACATCCTCATTGCAGTTTTGATTATACCAAACTTTCCATGTTTTAAAACATAGAACTACACGTCAAAATGAATCAGTTCTACTATATGCAAGAGAAGGATAAGGGGAGATAAGTGGTGATGGAGGGAGACTTGGCTTGGGGTAGTGAATACACAGTGCAGGGATGGGTTGTAGAATTGTGCATCTGAAACCTGTATAACTTTGTTAACACATAAATCGAGTAGAAAGGAAAAAGCATGATAATGAAAAAGAGGTATAGCTAAATTACAGTTTGGAATAGTTCCCTTGCATGTCATAGAAGAATAAGAAGAGGGACTTGACTGATGGGTTAACATATTAACATAAAAGCCGAGAGAAAAAATTAATGTAATAAGATATAGTACAAACAACAATTTTATCTTCAAAAAGACATTAAAATGACTAAAAATTGAATGTGCAAACTTATTTGTAAGGCTGTCCTCTGAGCTTCTGGTGAAAGCTGACCCCCTTGCAAGGCATTCAAACCTCTTCTGCTATGCTCCCGTTCAACCTTTCAGGCTGTGTCTTCCTGGGACCCCAAATATTTTATCCACAACTCAGAGCCTTAACATTTCTGAACACTGAATGTTTTCCCGTAACTCACTGGTGGCAAACCTGCTCTGACTCACATGAGTTTATTTATGTTTCATGTATGTCACTTTGTGCGAATATTGGCATGTTTGATATAGAAACACTACTGTGTTTGATTACTAGGTGTAACCCAGGGTCCACAGGGTATATTTTAATATACAGTTAGTGAACTGCATTGCCTTTTTAAATTCTGAAAAATTCTGAATTTCAAAATGTACCTGATGCTAAGATTTTCCGATAAAGGATTAGGGACTGTTTTTAAGACTATATCTGAACAAAACAAATAATACTGCTTACTTCTTCTGACATGTTTCATGTGTTTATGCTTTTATTCCTTTGATAAGATTACTGTCTCATTCTGGATATACAATTCTTTTATCTTAGCTATGTGAAAGGCAAGTTTAAAGGCCACTGCTTTGAAGAAACCCACTCCAACTGGTCTTGCCAGCTCTTTTTTTTTTGTCTAATTCTAACCCTCTTACATTTCCTTTAGGTTGTAATTTCCAAGAGGACACAGGCCACTCTGATTAGCCCATGCAGTCTGGGGATGGTTATCATTGCAAAGGGTTCATACAAAAGTTGTGGGTTTATGACTAGGGTTAGGATCAGAAAATCTCTGTAATAGTGGTGAAGATCGTGGCCACTGAACAAGAATAGAAACTACAGCTCCTGGGTCAAGGTTAGGAATAAAATATTGATTGAGGCTGGGGACTTACTATGGGGCTTGGCAGAAATGGGCTGATAAACATGATAAACTTGCTAAAGACACCAAATAAAAAGACTAGCTACCATGTACTAACCACTGATTAAGTACCAGGTTCTGTGCAGACACATTCGTTATTATTTCATTTAGTCCTCAAATTTTTGAGTAGTTATTAATATTTTACAGATGATGGACTAAACCCTAGAGACAGTAAGACCTTGACCTATATTACCTAACTAGTAAAATCAAAGCAAAGACTTGAACTGAGTCTTTCTAACACCCTGGTCCTTGTTCATCTCCACTCCGTGACACAGCCTCTTCCACTGCGAGAAGCAGGTGGCAGTGAGAAGTTAGATTCAGGTCAAGTAAACACTGGGGCTTGGGACTAACAACAGAGCATAATTTTCCATGCATGCCGTTACATTGAAGATGGACTGTGGCTAACTTTATCTTTTAACAGCACTCAATTTTGTTCCTAATTAGCTCTGAAACTTCACATCGCTATAAACCTTACAGTTCTCCTCCTGTTAGGACAGGTTCTATATTTAAGGCACCAGATACACCTGAGACTACTTTTTTTATGACACCATAGAACAAGGGTGTCAAACTCATTTTCATTGAGGGCCACATCAGCCTTGCAGTTGCCTTCAAAGGACCGAATGTAATTTTAGGACTGTGTAAATGTAAGTACTCCTTCAGGAGGGGCAAGGAACTCGGCACTGCCACAGGGTAGAAACAAGGTGTGGGGCTGGATAAAACAAGGTGGAAGGCAGATTCAGCCCATAGGCCTTGTGTTTGCCACCTGTGCCATAGAAGATAAAGGAACAGAGCAATTAGGCCGCATGTGGAAGATTAAGGGGAAACTGAATACTTCAAAGTCTTAAAGTTTTTTCTGTATTTTCTTCAGGACATTACCTCTTTTTTTTTGGTCCTTGACCCTGACAAACACCATATCATATTCATTCTGACCACAGTAGTAATAATATAGTGTCTTGACTATAATAGACAGTAAATAATTGCTTATGGAATAAATTATTGTCAGGAAAGATTGGTGGAGCTGGACAGCCTGATGGATACATATTCTTGACACCTTTGAAAAAAATAATATGAGGCAGTTTCCTTATGTTTTAAATTTTGGAGATTCCAGAATAAAGTTAAGCTATTTATAAACCGTGAAGAAGAACTAATAAATTTTATATTTCTTTAGTTGAACAAAATGTTGGGAATCATATCAACTCCCCCATCATTATGTCATGGTTTCCGCAGGCTGGAGGATGTTTGATGTACGGGCTCCAATGGGAGGCATCCCCAGAGTGTCCACGAAAAGCTGACATTCCATATTCTGCTCAGTTCAGCCTTTCATTCCGAATCCTATCTGTGCAATCAGCAACTTTCACTCCGGGAAGGGAGATGCAGATGAATTAATGAGAAGGGACTTAGCGCAGGTCCCCTTCAACAATTTATGGCAAGTAAATTAAAATCACTTGTTGGTTCAGTGCCTTGGCGTGGCTGGCTCTTTGCTTAAACCCTTCAGGATTAGTTTAAGCTCAGAGGGATAAATAGGCATAAATAAAAATGTGTTTGTTCGTCTCTCATTTCACAAAGTTATAGAAACAGTTGAGAATATTTCTCGTCCTATTATACTTGGCTTTCACTGATCTTGAGAAGCAGGAAAAAGTTAAATATACAAGGATTTAAGAGGATGTGCAACTCCTGCTCTTGCTCTTTTGTGTGTAGATATATTTGGACATAATCTGTTCCATTATTAACTGGAAAAAATTAACAATGGAAATATTTTATTAAGTAGCCACATATTTTTTAAATTAGTGTTTAGGGAATTGACTTCTACTCTAGGGGCTGCCTCAAGAAAATTTTGGGGTTATCCATGTTGGTATACTGGCAACTGAGTGAAGTTATTTCAATCATCTCTGAGACAGCTGAGTCTCTCAGCCTGTCTTTGAAGCACTGGAGGTTATACCAAGGGCTCTTAGCATTGCAGGTAATGATCTGATTTCCCATCAGAGACATGGAACTTCAGAAATGAAAGATTCTTGAGTTGTACCTTGACCCAGCTGTGTCTAAGTGGAAGTGGAACCATTGACTCAGAAATGATTGGAACTATATTTAGAAATACAAAATGAAGGGCTTCAACCCACACCTACATTGTCATAATCTCCGTGGTTGAGACCAACAAATCTATAGTTTTAATAAGTGTTCTAGGTAATTCTGATGAGCAGCTAGGTTTAAAAGTCATTCACTAGGGCAAACTATGATCCATTTATGTTTTAGATATTTATTTGTCTCCATGCTTAGAGGTCAACCACAACCACTGGTTTGGTCAACCAGTCTGTATATAACCAAGAAACTAACTCCCTGAGTCAATACTCTGCTCCAGGAACCTAGGTATTCAATATTTAAATAGATTATTTAATATTTAAGTAGATTTCCCCCTAATGTCTTTGAAGATTAGAGAGAAATACATACTTAGTTTGGTCTCCTGTTCTTCAATTTTCTGCATTTACTCCATCCGTCTCTACCCTGTATTTCCTTGTGCTTTCCTACATGACTCTTTTCTACATCTCATCATCCCATTTTTTGGATGGAAGTCACTATCCACATCTGTAATCCCCCAAATTACCACTGACAAAAGTCTTTGGGTGAATTTCCTCACTGTCATTCTGCAATATAACCCCCACCCCAAATCAAATATTTTTATTTTACTATATAGAGCATTTTAACTCTTTTCCTCTGACTTCTCAAGAACTCAGAGCCCAGTTACAAGTGTACTTGTTTTGTAGATGTCATTCCCATTAGAGTCTGTGTGGGTGGCAGTTCTGGGTGTTGAGAAATTCTCAGCCTTCTCAGACATAAAGGAAAACTACCTTTCCGCTGCACCACCAAGGTTCCCAGGATTATAATCTCTCTCTTGCCACAGGGTCTAACCTTTACCACATAAGCCAGTTTTGTCCCAAGCAAGACTGTGGCTATTCAGTCGACGGGAAATCTGATAGAATTTCTACCCTTAGAGTCTTTTGAAACCACACCCCTCCATCATTTTCACAATTTGTTACAGCTCTCCTCTGCATTGTGCCTTCTGACAACACCATCACATTAAGTTCTCTCTGTCTTCAGGACTCTGTCCATTTGTAAACCAGAATGTTAGGCTCCTTCATCTTTTAGGAAAAATCCTGGAAGTGGGCTCTCACACCAGATGGAGTTTCATAGGGAATTCAACTGTGACCAACTGTCAGACAGTACAAGGGCGTAGGGACTGGTGAGGAGAACCCATCAGTGGACGTTGCAGCTGTTACCTCCTGTTCTGGCAAATCCTGTAGTCCTGGGGAGAGTGATGTGTGAGGTGAACACAAGGCACCAGCTGAAGCTGGAGTCAGGGTGGAACAGATGAACAACTGACAGTTCTAAATAAATCACCTGAGAGCTCTAACCTCAGATCTCAAATTTCTCCTGTCTGAAGACAGGATTGGTTTTAGAGATGAATGTCAAGTGACAGTTTCTGTGCTCTTTAATATGGTAGCCACTAATATATCGAGAATTTGCAATGTAGCTAGGCTGAATTGAGGTGTGCTATACATGTAAAGTACACACCAGATTTGGATATTTTTTTAAAAAAGAGAACATTAAATATCTGAATAATAGTTTATATTGATTATGTATTGAAATAAATGTTTTAGATATATTGAATTAAATCAGTAATTCACTTACTTTAATCTTTTTTCTTTCTTTTTTAGTGTGGCCAGTAGACAATTGAAAATTGCATGTATGTCTTGTATTGTATTTCTTCTAGACAGCACTGCTTTATATTATAAAGCAGGGGTGTTTAACCAGCAGCCTGCGGGCGGGCTGCATGGGAGCCAGAATGGCTAGGAATGCAGCCCAAGACAAAATCATAAATTCACTTAAAATGTAATGTGATTTTTTTGTTTTCATTGGTGTTTGTGTATTTAATACGTGGTCCAAGACAACTCTTCTTCTTCCAGTGTGGTCCTGAGATGCCAAAAGTTTGGACACCTGTGGAAGGAACAGAAAATCAGATTGAGCATTCAATTAATTTCCTTTAATCATCACTTAAATCTTCCCTTCGCCTTCCCCAAAGTATAAATTTTTACCAACGTGTTTTACCATGTTTTTAAAACTTGACATCAATTATTTGCCAGGCAGTATTTTAAAAATGCTATTTTTAATTTTTACAATAAGCCTCACATAGATATTATTCAAATCATTTTTTCAGAGGAGAAAACTGATTAGAATGAATAACAATATATTATAAGAGCAAATATTTATGGTATGTTTACTATATGCCAGAGACTATACTTATTACATATAGAAATGTGGATTGTGTCAGTTTCACAGAATGAAAGTTAAGGAGGTCAGGCAATTTGTCCACGATCATGCAGCCGTGGACCCTGCCCAAGGGTCCAGCCGGGGCTGACTCTGGAGTTCTTGCTCTTCCCACAAGGTACACTGAAAAGAAAGTGTGAATTGTTTTCTGAGCATTGTTATTTAACAAGCTGTACTATCAGCTGATAAAATGACTGGCTTTTGTTTTATCAAAAGTATGAGTGTTCTTGCTTTGTCACTGTTTGGAGTTGAATTAATGTTGCTTTTCTCTCACTGCTTCTCACATAAGGTGTGCCACTTGAGACCTCAAACAACTTCTTGGCCTTAGAATTCCCTTTGTCTGAATTAGATTATAATGAAGGCCTCATTTTGGCCTCACCCTCCTTCTTTACCTCAGGGCAGCTGTTGCAGGTGTTCAGCCCTCCTGGAGTTGGCCATAGCAGCAGCCTTGGGGGGAAATGCACTATTGGCAAACTAGTAGCACTAACTAGCAGCCTCTGGGTGATGAGTAATCCAGAGCCAAGAGTTTGGATGAGTAATCCACCCTGGAGCCTCTGGGTAATGGTGGTGGTGTGTGCAGCTGTGCTTCCTTTGCTTGAGGTGAAGGCATCAGGAACGTGGCCTTTCTGCTGCTTACCTGGAGAGATCTGTCAAGGAGTCATTAGAACACTGAGCAGTAAAAGACAAGACTCTTGTGGACACAAGTTGGTGCGACGGGACCTACTATTTCTTAACAGTGTACAGAATACAAATAGAAAGAGCGATAGCAGAAGCTATAAGAGGATCTTCCATGAGCTAGATTTTGTGCCAGATGCTTGAGATATCATCTCTAATCCTCACTGTAACCTTGAAACCCAAGCACTACCAAGTATAGGCAAAGAAAGTAAGATTTTTAAGCTGACAACACCAGAGAATCTCAGTACGAGTGTTCCAGCCTATTTAGCCTTTTGGAACTATTTTTTATTTTTATAATGCATCAGATTTTACCCAAAAAGGAAACTTTGAAAAAGTAGCACTTTTAATGGATGTTTACTATTTTTACCCTTGCTTCTAGAAGCACACTGTCATTGTTATAATTTTCTAGAGTTCAGAGCACAGCATAGCTGAGCTGCTTTGGGGACATGAAACAAACAAGTTTCAAATAAAATTTACCTCATTTCCCTCTCTACATTAAATTATGATATCTGTACTTTATACATCTTAAATGTAAAAAGAAAAATTAAATCTCAACTTATTTCCACCCACTTTAATTTTTATGTACGAGAATATATGCTACTTAAAATCATACTTACTTTCACTGAATTTTGATTTTTTTTTCCTGAAGAAGAGAAAACTGGCAATTAGAAGAAAAACCTGGGAGACATTGTTTACAATAAAATGTATGTAAGGAATTAAATAATGACACTCTTAAAATAGTGTTGAAAAATGCCCACGTGACAAAATTGAAGACAGATTGTTATGTTTTAAAATGGAAGGCTATTCTGCAGATAGCATCAAACTAGGCAACTTTAAAATACATGAAACTTGCAAATGTTAAAATACTGCAGTAAAATTACATTTGGGAATTCAGAAGAAATCCTTTGGCAGATATCAACCCCCCCAAAGTGACAATTATAACATATTAAGAACAAATGTGGGCTTTACTATGTTCTTAATACGCCATAAATTAAATTTTCTAATGTGAGTTGTTTAATGCTATAAAATTTGCTTTTCCTGTGGGTTGGAAAATGTAGTTAGCATTGTACACATGTAAATATTGTTTACTGAAAAAAGGAGACTCTAGAGCCACGATGCTGAGGTTTCTCGAGGGGTCATGTTACATCAGTGAAAATCAAATCCCCACTGCCCTGCCCCTGACGAAAGAGAAGGCTTGAGAGTTGGGCCTGGTTTTGAACCCTTACCCTTCCACTTTCTAGCTGTATCATCAACGATAAGTCACTTAACCACTCTGAGCCTCAATTGTTTGAAATGAAAAATGGGTACAATACATCTACCTTCTTCTTATGAAAGTTAAGTTAGATAACTTAAATAAAACTCCATATATACAGTAGAAATGTGAACATAAAAGTAATTTCCCTTTTTTGATTAATTTACTTAGGAAAGTAGATTAAGATAGTGCTAGATTAGATAGTGTAAGTTAAGATGTTAAATCACCTAAAGTTATCTTCTTGTATTTCTTATTATGAATAAATTTCTAGAATCATTTAAATTAGCCAGCATGATCGGGATGATTCACTATTTTAAAGACCTTTTAGAATGTTTCTCTCGAAAGTTGCATTTAGAGACATCTGTTGTCTTTGCCAACTGATCGCTATGTATAGTGCTTTGTATTTATATAAAAATGCTTTGTATTTTTAACTTTTGTTTTTTAATTATGTGTCTGTAGCTTATTCACTAACTAGATTATAAACTACCTGAGGTCACGCATTTCTCCTAGTATTCTGTAATAAGTACCTTGATTACAAGCAAACTCATTAATCATTTCTCCTGGGAAAATGAGAAAAATACTTGACTTGTACACATTTAAAACTATTTTCCAAAGAAAACCTTTGAACATTTACTTCTCTTGAATAAATCCCTACTGTGCGTGGCATTGAGGCCACGTCTGATTGAACACCATGTGGATGAGGGATACCTGCTGGCCTTTCACACTTTCTCTCTCACACCCTTGAAAACCTATCTTATTTGCTTACAGAGAGGACTGCAGACTGCTCATACTATGTTCCATTACTAAAGGCCATTGAACCTTTACTTAGAGTGTTCCTTTTTCAAGCGGTATCATATTACACTGCTTCCAGTTGAAATCTTGCCTCATTTTTCCAAGTGCATCCCAAATTGGGATATTGCCTTCTGTTTCTCTCCTCTGAAATCTCCTTCCACTTTGCCTATATCTCTCTTATGGAACTGAAAGATCATATAGACCTATAAAGGGCATTATAGATCACTCACACAATTATCATAGTCTAGTAAACCACAGCTGGAGACATTCTGTTTTACCTCTCACTTGGCAAGACAAAGGATCAGTCTATTGGAATAGGAATACTGCAAGGTTTTATCTGAATCTTTCCCCACCCCTTCAAGCCTGGATATGCGCATCCTTAGTTGTCTGCAAATATGTTTGACCTAATGCTTATCGGATGGCATCACACCTGCGTGCTTGTTTTCCAGCACTTCAATCTAGGGGCTACTTTACGTCTTTATTGCTGTACACACGGCCTTGCAAAATGCCTAATAAAAGACACTCCATAAATGACTGTGGAATGGATGAATGCATTATCTGATTGTTGAATCACTCTTCAAATCAATTTCTCATGGATATGTCTCATTTAAATAGGATTAAAATGGAAAATGTCTTATTATGTCTGAGTGCTTCCTAAAACTGCAAATAAAATTCATTTGTTTCTTTTAAAAATGCAAAGACAATTGAGTTAATTACTGCATAATCCCTTTTCTTCCCTTAGTAATTTTTGTCCTTGATTCTATCAATGGATGCCCAAAGAAGATGTGTGCAGGTGAATGCGTGGCCGAGGCTCCCCTTTAGAAGCACCAGCAGAAGCAGTGTGGCCAGTCGAGTCGGCTGCCGCACATGCAAGGAAGAGTGAAATTTAAAAATGTCCTCTTCGGGGGCTTGGATTTGTGTTTTATTTCAAAAATGTATTTGTCCGTGGACACAAAAAGTTATTCTCCTCAATGAAGAGATTCCATTTTTGTGGTAAGAAAACCTGCAAGGTTCTTGTTTTTTGCTCTAGAAGATGATCTTGAAGGTAGAATCAAGAAGACTTGGTAATTGACTAATATTAGGAGACAATATAGTGCACAAAAGAAAGTGGAATGATTCTAAGTAATTGTTAATTAACAAATGCAGGTTTCTGCTTTATTCCTTTTTCACTTAGTTTCAGATCAAGTCTGGTATTAATATTTGTGGGGTTTTTTGTTTAAAAAGGACTCATGTAGTGATAATTATTACAGCAAATTTAATGTTACACAAGAGGTATATTTCTGTACTAAAATATTTTTACAAATGAAACCATTTTGATGTAAATGCATTCACTCTTTAAGATGACTCTAAGGAGAAAAAGTTATGAAGTATATTGCAATATTATAATAAGCACTTTTATTTGTCTGTAGAGCAGATGTAGGTTTTCATTGATTGTAATTTGTTCCAGGAGACTCCAGTGTTGTAAAATTAGATTCTATTTAGAATTCCTTTATTTTGTTGATATAATTCATTATGAGAAAGGAGATGACATTTTATAGTCAAAATTTTTAAAAACAAAATTTTCAATATTGTGGCTTATTATTCATCTATTAATTATTTTAGTATGTTGTCTACCTGCTACTAATTGCTATTGCAACTTCTTGATATCTCCTTTCCATACCTACTCTTTTCTGAACTGTGGTCTAAAATGAAAATGTGTAAATTGTGAATTTTATTATACAGCTTCCATCAAAGTTTGTTGAAGAATGTAGCTGTTGTCATGTGTCACATAGTTACCATGGAAACTAGGAATTAAAAAAAAGACACAGTCCTTGCTTTTGGAGGGAACACATAAAAGTATATGCTTTATCAGGTGGTAAGAATGAGTGCTACAGTGAAATAGAGAGTAGAGTAAAAGGTGTCAGGGAACACTGGTGTGTGTGGAGATTGATATTTGTATAGGGTGGCCAAAAAACTCTCACTGATAAGGTGACATTTGAGCAAAAACCTGAAATAAATTAAGGAGAAAGCCATGGAAGCATCTGGGGAAAAGAGTTCCAGACTGAGGAATTAGCAAGAGCAAATACCTCGACGCAGGAGAATGCTTGGAGTCGTCCTGGTCACGGATTTGGAAACAGGCTGTACACGCAGAGAAGAGGGATGGGAGAGTGAGAGATGAGGCAGGAAAAGGGAAGGAGTGAGTCCCTCGTGCAGAGCACGTAAAGTCCGACTGGTCTGCGTGGTGCCTGACTTTTCATATAAGTGAGACTATGAGCAGAGAAGTGCCATGATCTGACTCACATTTTAAATGGGTTGCTCTGCGTGGTTTTTTTCCGGAATAGATTGCTGGAGATTCGGATGGAAATAAGGAAAGCTGTTAAGAAACGATTTCAATAATACGGGTGGGTGAAAGATGATTGTGGCTCAGCTCAGAATGGTGGAAGTAGCAGTGGTGAGAAGAGTACTCTGCATACATTTTGAAGGTAGAATCAATGAGATTTGCCAAATAGAAGATGAGAAAAAGAAAAATCACACTTCTCTTTGGCCTGAGAAATTGGAAGGGTGCACTTTCCATATACTGAGATGGAGGAGATTAGGGAAGAGAAAAGGCTTGCTTCCCTGTTTATTTAGCAGGGATGATGAAAATCGGGAATTCATTTCTGGAGATGTTAAGGTTCAGATTCCAATTAGATTTCCAGCTGGAAATGTCAAGTCAGCAACTGAATGTGTGAATTTGGATTCTAGAGGGGTGGTCTGAGCTGGAAATATACATTTGGGAAATATGAGCACCTAGATGTATTTTAAGTCAATGAAACTAGGACAGATTATTGAGGAGGAAGCATATGATAGAGAAGAGTTCAGAGAATGAGAATTTAGACACAGTGTTTAGAGGGCAGACAAAGGGGAGCAGCCAGGGAGGGAGGCAGAGAACCAGAAAGAATGCCATTCTAGAAGCCCAGTGGAGAAAATGTTTCAAAGTAGGATGTGGTGATAAAGTATGTTAAGTACTGCTGAGTAAGGTAGGAACTGAGTATTGACTATTGGTTGTAATAATGGGGATTAATTTTTGACTTTCACTGGAACTATCTCTTTAGAGTGGTAAGAATGTTGGAGTACATTTCAAAGTGAATGGAGGAAATGGGATGAGATAAGGAATATAAACAACTCTTTTGAGCAAACTCCTATAAAGTGTGGCAGAAAAATGAAACAGCAAATATATTTTTAGTGGAAGAGATTATTTTATATTTGATTGATGATGGGAATCATCCCATAGAGAGAGAAAAAATGTATGAATCTGGAGTGAAAAGAGTTGTTTCCATGGCCTAGTGACTCATTTGGTTAGAACATCATCCTGATACACCAAAGTTGTGGGTTTGATCCCTAGTCAGAGCACAGACCTAAGTTGTGGGTTCGATTCCTGGTTGGGGCACATTTAGGAGGCAACCGATTGATGTTTCTTTCACACGTTGATGTTTCTCTCTCTCTTTCTCTCTCTCTCTTCCTAAAATCAATTTAAAAATTTAATTTTTTAATGTTGGGCTGTACCTTGAAGGAGGAACTGGACAGTTTGTTTAGGGTTTTGGAGAGGTCATCTGCAACAGGGGGGTCCAATCCATGGTCTGCGGGCTGCATGCGACCCAGGATGTCTGTGAATGTGGCCCAATGCAAAATTGCAAATTTACGTAAAACATTACTTCTAAGTTTTATTACTTAGACATGCACATTTTCTGTATTAGTGATCACAAACGTGGGACCTGCTCGACGATTTTAAAAGATTATCAAAAGGTTCGATGCACAATTATAGTTATTATATAAAGACTTTTTTGCTTATCTGCGGTTGTGGATATCATGGAAATTATGCATGAACCTTTGCTTGCTCATTGGTTTTCGTTAGTGTTTGTGTATTTAATGTGTGGCCCAAGACAATTCTTCTTCTTCCAGTGCGGCGTACAGGTGTCAAAAGGTTGGACATCCCCCATCTAGAATGACAATGTAGAGGCCTGAGTGTGTGGGCACCGAGGCTGGTCACTTGGCAGATATTGTCAGTTGGAGGTTATGCGATTGGAATCAAGGCTATCAACACAAAGTGAGACACGGAAGGGAAGTGTTGGAGGTTGAGAAAGGAGGAAAGGCTCTGCCATCTGGGGGAAGGGAGATGAAATGGACTGGGCAAACGAACTAGAATTCCTAGGCCTCAGTGAGGTCTCCTTATCGTGTCTACCTATTTACCAAAATCCGTATTTACTTGCTCTGTGGCAGACAAATAAAGTTTCCCAATCTCCCTTACAATTAGGTGTGGCCTGATGACCAGAATGTGTGTGGAAGCACTGTGTTCTGCTTCCAGGTCTAGCTTCAACAGATCTCCCAGGGGCACTCCATTCTGCTTTCCCTTCAGGCAGACAAAATGGAAATAGCCCCCAGGAAAGCCTTAGAAGTGCCTACATTGAAGAAAGCAAGGCCTTTGTCAGCCTGGGGTCCCCAATAAAAGGAAATCTTGTCCCACTGACCTGTTTACTCAACTAGTATTATTACATGAGCAAGAATTCAACATCTGCTATGTTTGTGCCATTATATATTTTTAAGTATATTTTACTGGTTATGCTATTATGATTGTCCTAATTTTCCTCCTTTGTCCCCTCTGTCCATTACCCCCTTCCTTCTAGCAATGCCCTCGCCTTAGTTCATGTCTATGGTTCGTGCATATGAGATTTTTGGCTTTCCACTTCTTGTACATTTTTTAAGGGCATAGTGAGGGTAAAGCGGTTCATTTCCTAAAGCAGCTCCATAAAAAGGAACTAACTGATCTTTATGATGTTTAAGTCTTTCCTTGTGTTTTCATATTTTATTCACTGATTTTTTAATTTCTTCTTTTCTTTAGGTTCCTTATTAACAAATTAATTTCTAAGACTATCTGAAAAATTTACTTAAAAATAATAGAAAATTATGTAAAAGTGTTTTTAGATAAAAATTACTAATATAAATAGCATTTACATTACATTTTATTATTTTATATTGAATAAAATATATTAGTTTCCTGAGGCTGCCATTAACAAAGTACCACCAACTACATGGTTAAATAGCACTTTTATTATCTTACAGTTTTGGAGGCTAGAGGTCTAAAACCAGGTGTTGGCCAAGTTGGTTTCCTCTGAGGGCTCTATCAGAAAATCTGTGTCGTGCCTCTCTGCTTCTGGAGATTTGCCAGCAAT
Organism: Sturnira hondurensis; assembly: GCF_014824575.4. Lineage (NCBI taxonomy): Eukaryota > Metazoa > Chordata > Mammalia > Chiroptera > Phyllostomidae > Sturnira > Sturnira hondurensis. Next base: position 4,164,629 of record NW_028098001.1, on the reverse strand, counting down.
CTTTGGAGTTGCTTGATTTGTACACATACCACTCCATTCTCTGCCTTCATCTTCACATGGTGTTCTCCCTGTGTGCATGCCCCTTCAACAAAGTTTTACAATCTATACAAAAATTGTACAAATTTCCCCTCTCTATGAGGGTACCAGTCATATTGTATTATGGCTCATGCTAATGACTTCATCTTAACTTGTTTACCTCTGTAAAGGCCTTGTCTTCAGATAAGATCATATTTTCCAGTTCTGAGCATTAGTATCTAAAGATTTGTTAACGTGGAAACAGAAGTCGAACTATAACAATATGTCACTAGGAGGGCCATAGCGAAAGAGAGGGAGCATGGGCTCTTGAGTCGCATTGGCTCGGTTCGAGTCCCAGGCCGGCCACTTTACAGTCCTGTGCCTCAGCAACTCACTGAGCCATCGTTGCTTCTTCTGTAAAGTGGGTTTGGGGACACAAACTTTATAATGTTTTTATGAGGGTTAAATAAAATAGTAGGCACTTAGGCACTCGAATGGTAGCCATTACTCAGATCATTATTATTCAAATAATTATGGCACATATCACAATCAATAACTGCTGTGGTCTAGGTATACATTACAATACTCTATGTATCGCTATGGAAATGTTATAGTGTTAAGGAATGATCCACATATCTCATAAAAATCCAACTAACCTAAGCTGTCTTAATTTAATTACTATTAATATCATCATTTCAATATAATCTTGACTGTGAGACTCACAAACTCAATTCATTCTTTATTAATTGACACCTGTACTTGAATGCTTGTCCTTAGCTGAGTTCTTATTATTTGATAAGAAATGATAGATACATCATGGGATTAGCTAGTTACTTCAAAGTCATGTTCTTTCGTGATTTGCGTATTGAAATGAATCAGTTGTTTGCAGTTGAAAAGCTAATGAACTACTCACAGGACTGAAAAGCTCATCCAAATTTTAGAATTCTGAAAGTGCCTATGCATCTGAGCAGCACACAGCCAGTTGCCTTTCAGGTGTCAAATTGTCCTTGAAATGGAGCGCTATCAGGTTTCACAATATAAATGCCTGACTCTTTGATATTCAACCATTCGCTATTCAATCTCTTCCCAGAGCAGTGGCTTTAAAAAACATGTTCATTTTTTCTTTCCTTTTATTTTTAACTTGTAAAGTTTATTAGTTTTCCCACCAGGATGAACTGAGCAAGAGACAGCTGCTGGGCTAATAGCATGAACAGCTGGTTGTATTATTAGTTCAGTTACTACATATACCTGTGTCTGTTCACCTACACAAATGCTAAATTAGATACTGAATCAATGAAAAAGCAAAAGGAATGAAAGAAAAAAATGAAGTCTCTCAACTTGGAAGTGGATGTGGGTAAGAGGAAATAGTATGGTTTCGAAATCTGACGTAGTATCAAAGAAATTAGGATATGCTTAACAAAAGAAGCAAAGAGAAGCGTACCTAGGCAATCATAGACAAATGGGTGTGTTTTCAGACATTTTACACTGCCTTTTGTCCAAGTGGATTAACGCAGTGGCATATTGTAGCCCCTGGCAGCGTTTTTCCACTTACATTTTTCACCTGTCACTGTACAATTTGTTTTAGACTTAGCCTTTGGAATTAACTTAAAATGGATTCTGGGTCTTGCAGTAGAGACAAAAGAGAAAAGCCAGCTGACATGAAAGTCCCCACAAATCATTCAGAGACACCCCTGAACTGCCCAGGCCCCTTCTCTATTTACCAAGCTGTGCGCTGAGTACATTCCTGTCCACTCCGCACACTTTCTTTATAAGGGCTATAAAACGCTTGTTGAGCTATTAGCACTCACTCCAAGTAGGGTTTCATTAAGGAGAATAGATACAGTGCCTGGAGACATCAGTCATAAAACTCCATTCAGAGTAAAAACAGTGCTTAAAAGAGGCAAAAAGACAGCAAAAATAGAAGAGGGTGTATGGCCATTAGGCTGAGGTCGGAGGGGGAGACACAGAAAGGAACTGAAGCAGAAAATTAAATGGTCTGATACTGACTTTGAATAATAACTCTGGGTGACCCTGAATCTTACTACTGGAAGTGTGCATATATTAGAATTCCCTAGTTGTGATCAATTTTCTGTGTGTAAGATATTCCCCCCATCAAACACACACCCTCCCAAATGTTCCATTAGGTGACTGGGAAGAAGTCAGCTGTTTAAAAATTCTTGGAGCTGCCCTGGCTGGTGTGGCTCAGTGGATTGAGCATCAGCCTGTGAACTGAAGGGTCACCGGCAATTCACTTCCCAGCCGGGGCAACTCCTTGGGTTGCAGGCCAGACCCCTGTTTGGCGGCGTGTGAGGGGCAACCGGTCAATGTTTCTCTCCCTTTCTTTCTCCCTCCCTCCCCCTAGCTCTAAAAATAAATAAATACAATCTTTTAAGAACTCTTGGAGGCTCTGCATCCATTTACAATCTTGTGAAATCTGGCGATTTCCTCTTCTTTCATTAACGCCGCCAGAAACATGGGCCCTCGTGTGGGTCCTTCACTCCTCGGAACTTAATTATCGCCATCCATTCTGATTCTGCTGTCCAGCCCTAGCGCTGGGGGATGGCCACAGGGGAAATCAGGGCTGTCGGGGAATTTGTTAGCTCAGCCGGATACATCTTCTCAGGGACGTTATTTTCTGCCCCCTCCCCATCTTTATCAACTCTTGTTTTAAAACTGTCCACCCTTTTTCGTCTTCAGTTATTTTCACCAATTATTTGCCACAAGGTGATCTCTGTCTTAATTTTTGAACCTTAAAACCTAGTGGTTAGTTTTTAAGCCTTATAATTGCATAATTCTCCTAATCGTGCTGGTAAGGTAAAGACAGCCCATAGTGTCTCTCAACAATGCCTATACCTTAGATGTAGGTATTGTTAAGCTTTTTAAATATTTATTTAGAGACATATTTTTTCCTGAAATAATTTGTCTTTACCACAATTTAAACAATTCAAGATATCCTCGAGAAGAGAAACACACCGTTACAACGCGGTGTAGGGAGAAAGCGCCGGAGTGCACTTCTGCTTTTCAGGTTACTGGGTGCTGCGGCCCAGCGCTGCACTGTTAACATCCAGCCCGAGTTATTGCCGATGGACTGGAGGAAAATACTGAAAACCGCACACTTCTGAATGTCTGAAAGGCAGGCAGAACACCGAAACTGCAACAACAGCTTTCAACTGTGTTTTATTTTAATAATTTCCAAGGTTTCGTCTCTCCCTATTAGACAGAATGCAAAAAATAAGAAAAGGCTATAAACAAGTTATTACATTGTAAATCCAAAAGAAGATAATTTTTTTAACTTTCAAGGACCCCAACTAATACCTTTTTATTTCTTCTTTTTTCTTCCCTCCTCTAGGCTGAGAACCACTGCACACACGCCATTCTCTCCATCACAGATGAGCTTCTAGGTCATGAATAGTGAACAGGCCTCCAAAGCCCTGCTATGGTGCCTGGCTCTTTTGTCTCTCAGTGGGTCTAATTAACACCCAGTGTATTAGTTTTCTATTGCTGCAGTAACAAGCCAGCACATACCTTTAGAGGCTTAAAACAACACACAATTATTATCTTAGAAGTCCAACATGGGTCTTCCTGGGCTGGAATCCAGGTGTCAACAGGGCTGTTTTCCTGTCTGGAGGATTTAGGGGGGAATCTGTTTCTTGGTCTTTCTTGGCTCCCAGAGTCGTTCCTTGGTTTGTGAATCGCTTTCATCTTCAAAGCCAGCAATGGTCAGCCAAGTCCCTCTCTAGTCCCTCCTGCTTCCCCATTGAAAACCACTTGTGATTACTTTGTGCCCATCCAGGCAATCCAGTGTATCTCTCTGTATGGTCAGCTGATTAGCCAATGTAATTTCATTTGCAGCCTTAATTTTCCCTTGCTGTGTAACATGACATAGCTAAAGATTCCAGGGATTAGGATGTGGTCACTCCAGGGGGGCCGTTATTCACCTACCACACCCATCCACTTCAGGGCCTGAAGTGAAAGAAGGGGGAGATTAAATCTTGAGATCACCCTTGAAATTTTTAATTACATCAACTTGTGAACTATATTATTTGAAGTTAACTGTTATTCAAAAATTATAATCAGTGCAACTTAAATTTATAAGTAACTTGTCCTTTAGTTTCCTGTTTTTAATGGTGTGTAATGGTTTTGAATTGGAGGCCCCATATAATACAAGGGAAAGAACACGATCTTCGGGGTCAGAAGGACTGGTATTCATATCCAAACTACATTACTCACCGAATCTTGGTTTCCTCATCTTTACGATGGGGACAAGGATATCTATCTTGAGGGCTGTGAATAGAACAAAATAATTCATACAAAATTGTGCAAATAAACTGTTGCCATATTTGTATTAATGGCAATGGCCTATATAGCTCCTCTGAAAAGCATCTGACACATGGTAGCCACTTGGCAAGTATTAGTTGTCCTCAGTGCTCAGTGTATAAAGAATAACCATCTCTTAAAGGTCTCCACGCTCTGGAGGCCAAGTATGATTGGAAACACACATTTTGGGTGTGGGCTTCTGCAGAAACCTGGAGACAATGCCCGACTTTGGTCTCACTTGGTCTTAGTGAGATTGGTGTGTTGGCCAATGAAACTCAGATTTAGCAAGAATTGTGAAGTTCTGATTTGTCCCAAATTGCATGAAAGCTGGTTCATTCTTATCAGTGATTTCAGTCAGGAAGCATCCAGACCTCTGGAATTGATAATTTGCCATTCCTATATATTTCTCTTTCTCTTAACTTCTTTTATAATCCCACTATTAAATATAGCATAAGGAGAAAGTATTCATATACTGTCTGATAATTTAAGTTATTAGAGATTCTATCATTATGTATAGAATACATAATCTTATATGTTATGTTATTTTATCTCATATTTAGATACATAGGCAGTATAATAGACCTAGGATAAGAAAACTAAACTGTCATATGCCGTTATAAATAATTACATACATGGTATGGCAGAACTATAGCTCCCAAAGACAGGTACATTCTGGTCCCTGAAACCTGCAAGTGCTACCATTAAGGTTGCTAAATAGCCAACCTCGAGATGAGGAGAATATCTTGGATTACTGGGCGTGCCCAATCTAATCACATGACTCCTTACAAGTGGAAAAGAGACCAAAGAGAGAACCAGAGAGATGGTCATGTAAGAGGGACTGTCCCTGGCCCTCTCTGTACTGCTCCTTAATTTTCCATAAATCCATTCCATATGGACTTATGGAAAATTCTATAAATCCAAGAATGTAGGTGTTCTCTACAAGGTGGAAAAGACAATAAAATAGATTTTTCCCTAGAAACTCTAGGATGGAACAAAACTCTGCCAACATGTTGATCGTTGACCTGAGCCCAGCAAGATCTGTTAGACACCTGGCCCACAGAACCGTACAATAATAAATCTTCGATTATCTGCTAAAGCAGCTATAGAAAACTAATATATATGTAAATGTATATTTAGATAGATAGATAGAGTAATTTATAAGTTAAGTAACTTAGACAAATTATTATCTGGAAATAACTTTAAAAATATTTTCCATGGTAATGTCTCATTAAATACTATTCCACTATTAGTTTATTAAATAAATTTCTCCCCAAACTATAAACTGCATAGATAAGGTTTTCATAAAATCATCTCTAACAAGTTGAGGTATGATGAGAAATAATAATGGGGATCTTGAAACAAATGTATTAAAAATGGAAGGCATTGCTATTACATAATTGTATGCAAAGAATTTTGTTTCAGATCCTGTGACAAATAAAAATTGACAAACAATTTTGACCAGAACAAGCTATGTTCATGTTTTTCAGATATGAGGGGAAGATTAAGTTTACCTTTAAAATCTAGTTCCTGTCTTTGTCTGAGATATGTATTGTCCAAATTATTAACATTTTAAAACTTTACAAGATTTACAAGAAAACTCAGAATACTGTCACAAATATACTCACAGTGTCATTATGAGGTAGGAAGATACATTGTATCTTGATACAATGATATCATCTCATTACCCATTCTGATAGCTGTGCTAAGTAGATGGCAAGTAGTTTGGAAAAGTCAACGTACCCCTCTTGCCACTGATTGGAAACAGAACAGAAACCTCGTGTACTTTGCAGAGCACTGCAGAGGACTGCATAGGATGGCAGTGAGCCTGAGTCCATTGGCTCCGAGGCTCTCATTTTCCACTCTGCCTGACCACTGTGTCTCTTGTGGAATGTGTTCTTTCTCATGTAAGAGTTCTCATGTAAGAGTCACACTGTTGTCCCTTCCCTTTTACTTTTCCCACTTCAAACAAGACAAATAAGGACATGGAGGAAACATAAGTAAGAAATACTTCAAAGTTAGTTTTCTGCTTCTCGTGGCCTAAACTTGTCTCTGCACTCCTGAGAGAAACTTGCTGGAAGACTGAGGTTTGATTTGAACATTTAAGAATGTTCCGGAAGTGTGCTTTGTAGCGCTGCCCCTGAAGAAAATGAATGTTCACTCTCTGAGCTGCTGTGAAGCACGGCCCGCAGAGAGACGCGTCGTTCATCTTCTTCTGGCTCCAGGGGCCTTGTCCACCAGCCCGTTTGACACACACAGTTTCCACCTCACTTGGTGGCAAAGCTGCCTGCCGCTGCCTCGGTAGAGGGAAAAGTCGCTAGACTCTGTAAAGGTGATGGAGTTGTTATTTGTTGTAAAAGAAAAATATAGAGAAATCACTGGGAAGAAAAAAAAAGAGTGGGGGGGGGAGGAAGAGAAAAGGAAAGGAAAAGTAAACAGAACGAATGAAAGATGGGAAAAGAACTGAAGCATCACTATAACAGGAATCCTTGTGTGACCTTACAGATTTCAGGGGCAACATTTTAAAACCAAGTTTCTACACAAAAGCCATTGCTACAATTTCTCCTTGTATATAGGCAAAGAATATAACTTCCTGCTTGCATGAGGTACTCTTTCAAATATATATACACATATAAACATTTATATTTGGTATACTTACTTCTTAATCATTATGATCATTGAACACAAGTACAAATAGAAGGCAGTTACCGCTTTGAAATACTGACTATATAATGAAAAATTCCCTCTTTCATATAGTGTATTTAAATCCCCAAATTCCTTTCACCTCTTCCTCCACCACTTGTGAAGTGAGGCTGTTTACGTGTCTGGGGACAATACCAGTTTGGCTCCGTTGGGACTTGTGTGCCTTTCCCGGGTCTGTCACCTAAAGGGGTGTGTGTGTGTGTGTGCATGTATTTTTTTCTTAACTTCTTTGAATCTTGATTTTCTCATTTGTAAGAATGTAGTTATACTTGTCAGAGTTCTAGTGAGAGTTAGATGGGATGATGGACAGAAAAATGCCTACCGTAATCCCAGAACTTGCTGCTCTCTAAATACTAGTTTGATATCCTCTTTTACCTTTCTGCTCTGCTGATATGCTCTTTCCTTATTATAATTACCTTATTCTTCCTTTGTCATTTCTTAGTCCTTCGCCCTTACGCCCTTTTAACTTGTAGCTTGATTTCTCGTGGTCCTGATGAGCCTACACTGGCAGGCTTCACGTGGGGCACCCTAAAAAGCGTTCTGTTTATGGGTTGCCCACTTGAGAACAGTTTGCGTGATGGTCAGCATCATGGTTCTGAATGTGGGTTACCCCGGGAATCACGCCGGTCTATGCTCGCCTGTCTTTATTTGTGCACAATAGTCTGAACTAGGGAAGCAACAATATAGAACCAGGAAATTCTATTGTTGTGTCTCTGAAAGGATTTGATGATGGCGAACTACTGGGTGTGATAATTACACCCTCATTTTCTATGTAAGTACCAATAATAGAAAGTGACATAGCTTTCAGGAGAGTCTTATTGTCCCCATTTAGTTTTCAAATGAAATGACTTCTTTGAGTGCCTAATATGTATTAAAAATCAGAGATTGGATGGTGAGTAAAATGACACAATCTCAAAGTTGAAAATGAATTTTTAAAAAATGGTGTTGTTATGTGTATTTTGTGTGTTTAAGTTTTTTAAATTAATTTTTTATTTTGATAAAATAGTTACAAATTTACCATCTTAACCATTTCTAATTGTACAGATTCATATTGTTGTGCTACCATCCCCACCATCCATCCACAGAACTCTCTTCCCTTTAGCAAAACTCAGCTCTGTACTGTTAAACAGTAAATCCCCATGCCTCTCTCCCCCAGCCTCTATAAGGCACACTTCTGCTTTCTGTCTCTATGGATTGGACTACTTTAGGTGCCTCACATAAATGGAATCATACAATATTTGTCTCTTTATGCCTCATTTCACTTAGCATAATGTCCCCATGATTCATTCATGTTGTGGCATATGTCAGAATTTCTTTCCATTTTTAAAGCTGAATAATATTCTACTGTATGTAGACACCACATTTTGCTTATTCATTCCTCCATTGTTGGACACCAGGATGCTCCTATGTTTTAACTATTGTGAATAATGTTGCCATGGACATGAGTGTGCAAATATTTCTTTCAGATCCTGTTTCTTTCAATACCTTTGGGTATATACCTAGAAGTTGGAATGTGGGGTCATATGATTATTCTACTTTAAATTTTTTAAGTAACTGACTGTATTTCAGGTTGCAGCCCTATTTGACATTTCTACCAACCATAAACAAAGGTTCCAATTTCTCCGTATCTTTGTCAACACTTGTTACTTTCTGCTTTTTTGATAGTTGTCACCCTAATGGATGTACATTGGTATTGCATTGCATTTTTGATTTGCATTTCCCTAATTGATTTTGGATATCTTTTCATATACTTACTGATTATTTATTTATCTTCTTTTGAGAAATATGTATTTAGGTCCTTTTTGCATTTTTAAATGAAGCTACTTTTGTTGAATTGTAATGATTATATACTTTAAGATTTAAAGAGCACGTAATTATTAGTTCATTATGAAAATGCCTTTTATCTCTCTTGTCTCAAACTTTCTAATGACTGCAAAACTATTGTATTCCAGATAAGTATCACTTAAATCTTTTACATATTTTACTTTAGTTTTAGGACTATGATTTCAATAGCTAAGTCAAAAGTAGGACTTGGCTGGGATTGGCCTCATATTACATTATTTGATTCCAGAAGTTAGGCCTCTTTATTCTGGAGCATTCTGTTTATTAGTCTCTCAGCTTAAAAAAAAACTTTTGGAAATGAAATTTCACATGCTTACATATTGTGTTAATGGAGAATAAAGTTCGAGGTATTTTGAAGAATGGTTTTTAAAAATTAATTCCTCTTGTTGGAAGACTTTACAGGGTGCCAAGGAGTGAATTGCAGGCATAAGGCCCTTTAGGCCACTGGAATGAAGAATCCTGTTTAGATGTATTAGTTAACATTATAATCTTCTATATTATATGTCAACAGAAACTTCAGGCATGTGGATGACGAATATTCTAAGATACCATTCTACCCTGTATAAATATACTTGATGGTATTTTCTTGCCCACACGAGAATAAAATATTAATACTTTGGTGAGTCCCTGCATTTTTCTATCCATTTTTTGATAACACTTACTGAGCATGAAACCCCTAAAAGACTTGGGCTATTCAGTTTGAACAACCACTTCAAAGCACACATGCTCACTCCAAATGGCTGAGCTACTTGATTCTGCAGAATGAAGTTGAAAAGTCCCTGAAGAACAGGTCCATGAAATAGGAGGTTGCAAACTGACTTTCATTTATATCTCTGGATATTTTCCCCCAGAAAATTACATTCACCTGCATATTTTCTTACATAAATATTTTCTATCTTTAAGAAATGGCCAGAGATTCATTCAGATTATTTTAAGTGCCCGTCTACCTAGATTTTAAGGGATTAGTTTTTTAAATTCTATTCTATCATTTGGGTGAAGCTTTGTTTAGAATTCATCTGTCCTCTCATATATACAATTTAAAATTAATCTAACCATTTTATAGTAAATATATTAATATGAGAATAATATTTTTGGAGTATATTAATATACAGTCAGATATAATCTATAATGGTATGTAGTGATCAGGTATTATACTTTTAAAATACATTTAAAATTATTTATTGAATAAGTGGTATGCTGAGCATGGTCTTAGGTGTAGTACAGGCTTTGGTGAACAAGATGTAAATGGTCTGTGGTTTCATGAAGAGTAGAGACCATAAGTAGTGAAAAACAAACCAGCAAAGCACCATACAAATACATTTTATTAGTGTCAAAAAAGAGAAAGAAACAATATGTAGAGATGGAGAATAATATTGGTGGAGAGAAAATGTGGTTAAAAAGGGGTTCCCTGGTTTTCAGTTGAGATGTGAAGAATTGATAAGAAAGAAGCAATCTTGTGAAGACTGTGTGTGTGTGGGGGGGTGAGGGCTGGATGGTCAAGTGGTAGGCTGTAGTGTTTCAGAGAAGAGGCGAAGCATCAAGGGAGAACCTAAGAGAGAAAAGAAGCCTAGTTCACTAAAACACAGAAGGAGAGGGTAGAGGGTGGAAGGAAAGTAACAAGAAGGGAAGTTGAGTTATGAGCCATAAGACAATGAGGTAAAGCTCTGTAGGTTGTTATAAAGATTTCATATTTTATATGATGTTCAATAGGAAACCACTGAAGAATTTTAGAGAGTACAAGGGCATTATCTGATATACATTTGAAAAATAGATTATTTTGCAGACTACATTAGAAAATAGAAGTGGGGATTGGAGACCATTATGGAGCTTATTTTAATGGCTTGGCCTAAAGGTTGCAAGTGGAACTGGAGGGAAGTAGAAGAATGTCTATCGTCCTACCTTCACTTCTTCTCGATGAATTACACAGTTTTCCTCTAAAATTAAGCACAACACTGTTGACTTCTAGTTAGAATGTAGAAGTCCACAGAAAATGTTGCTTCCTCTCTAACAAAGAAAAAAAGCTACATAACATGCAAAATCATAACTTTTTTGAGCCAATCTTGGAGCTGAGTCTGCAAAACTAGGTGACCTGAATTCTATAAAACTTGTAGAAGAATAGGACACACAAGCTTTAGCCTTTGGCAGACCACAGGATGAAGAGGAAGCAGCCTTCCGAGTGTGCAGTTCAGAGGAAACAATGGAAATTATAATGAATTTTAGTGGGTTGGGTGTGTGGTAGCATGACACTTGGAATCTATGGATCCTCAGGCATAGGAGAATCTATACTTCTTTTCTGACTTATTTTATATTGTTGTTCAAGTACAGTTGTCTCCATTTTCCCACCACCAGTTTTCCCCACATCACCCACCCCCAACTCCCACCCTCACTCCTTCCGAAATTGGCAATGTCCTTTATACATGTTCCTTGATGAACTTTTCCTTTCTTTCCCTGTTATCCCTCTCCCATCTCCCCTCTGATTACTGTCACTTTATTCTTTATTTCAATGTCTCTGGTTATATTTTGCTTGCTTGACTTTTTGTTGATTAGGTTCCACTTATAGGTGAGATCATATGGTATTTGTCTTTTACCACCTGGCTTATTTCACTTAGCATAATGCTTTCAAGTTACAGGCATGCTGTCCAGAATGGTAGGAGCTCCTTCTTTGTTTCTACTGCATAGGATTCCATTGTGTAATTGTACCACAGTTTTTTGATTCATTCATTCATTTACTGATGAGCACTTAGGTTGCTTCCAGCACTTAATTATTGTAAATAACACTGCTAGGAACATTGGGATGTATAGATTCTTTTGACTTGGTGTTTCAGGATTCTTAGGGTATAATCCCAGCAGCAAAATTGCCAGATCAAAAGGCAGTTCTATTTTTAGTTTTTTGAGAAAATTCCATACAGTTTTCCACAGTGACTGTACCAGTCTGCATTCCTACTAACAATGTACTAGGGTTCCTTTTCTCCACAACCTCACTAGCATTTGTTGTTTGTTGATTTATTTATGATGGCCGTTCTGACCCATGTGAAGTGGTATTTCATTGTGGTTTTAATTTGCATCTCTCTGATGGCTAGTGATGCTGAGCATCATTTCATACGTCTTTGGGCCCTCTGTATGTTCTCTGTGTGGAAGTATCTGTTCAGGTCCTTTGCCCATTTTTTTTAAAACTGGGTTGTTTGTCTTGGAGTGGAGTCATGTGAGCTCTTTATATATTTTGGAGTGTCCATGTTACCCAAAGTAATTTATAGATTCAACACAATCCTTATTTTACAAAATACCAAGGACACATTCACAGATATAGAATAAACATTTCAAAAATGTATATGGAACCATAATGGCCCTGAATAGCTGCAGCAGTTTTGAGAAAGAAGAACAAACTAGGAGGAATCACAATACTTGACATAAAACTGTACTACTAGGCAACTGTAATCAGAATAGTCTGGTACTGGCATAAGAACAGACACATAGACCAATGGAGCAGAATGGAGAGCCTAAAAATAAACCTGTGTCACTATGGTCAATTAATATTCATCAAAGGGGGCGAAGTATAAAATGAAGTGAAAACAGACTCTTCAACAAATGGTGTTGGTAGATCTGGACAGCTACATGAAAAAATGAAACTCAACCACCAGCTTATAACACATACAGAAATAAATTCAAGATGGATAAAAGACTTAAATACAAGTCATGATACAATAAAAGTCCTAGGAAAGAACATAGGCAGGAAAATTGGTGATATTCCATGCACCAATATTTTCACCACTATATCCCCTAAAGGGACATAAAGGAAAGGATAAACAAATGGGACTTCATCAAAATAAAAAGCTTCTACACAACTAAAGAAAACATCAGCAAAATGAAGAGGGAACTAACTGTACAGGGAAATATATTTGCCAATGATACCACAGACAAGGGTCAAAGTCATCTGTACTTCTTCAAACAGGCTTTTCCTTAGGCCTTCACTGGGTACTAATGAGAAGAATTAGTAGCAGAGTGTAAGGCCTCAGGTGGTAATTCAACCTAGTGGTAGCCTTCCACTGGTGGACAGGCACAAACTCTACTTGCATTCTTTAGTCTTCTCTTATATGAGGCAAAATTCTTGTTTCTTTCACAACACAAAAGACTGGGTGCTGCTTAGGGAAGGATAAAAGTAAAAGCTACCTGTCACTAAAGGTGAGGAAGAAATGATAGAAACTTTACACAAAATACAATGAGAATTTTAAAGACTCTAAAAAATGCTAGCAGAAGTCAGAAATTTATAAAATTGCAAGATACAAGGGTAATATATATTAAACAAATCAACAGTATTTTTATATATTAGAAAATGACAATTGAAATTTTAAAATAATTAAAATTCAAAATTCAAAAAATTAACATTTACAATAACATCAACAATATGAAGTATTAAGGCATAACTTACCACAAATTGTACAAAACCTGTACACTGAAAATTACAGTAGGTTGCTGAAAGTGTTTATAAAAAACTTAAATAAGTGGAGAGCTCGTGTATTAGAACTCAATATTTTCAGTTGTTAATTTCCTCCAAATTGGTCTATGTATCACAATCCCAATCAAAATCTCAGCATGATTTTTTTTTAAAATAGAAATTGACAGGATGATTCTAAAACTTATGTGGAAATGTAAGGGACATAGAAAAGTCAAAATAACTTTGGAAAGGAACATGAAACTGGAGAATTCTACCAAACAGCATGCTGCTGGTATAAGGATTAACATAGGGACTAATGAGACAGAATAGAAAGAATCAGATTCAGAACCACCCAAAGTAAGGTGTTGATTTTTTTTCAGTGAAAATCTTTTCTTTTGAATGTATCATTTAACATTACTGACTTGCATTATATATTTTTTCTGAGTATAAATTTTATATCTTTGAATGAATTATGAGCTCATAAAGAATATAGAATATCAATCTACATTTCTTATATTTACAGACACTGTTGCTTCACTATTAAAAATTCTGTCCCATACGTTGAACTTCTTTTTCAGTATTCTGATATTTTCCCACCTTACTTTAGTAATCTTGTTAATAGCACATCATCTAAACAAAATAGGCAATCAAAAATGTTTGTCAAATTACGAATAAAAACTAAGTCTGATTTATAAACATAAATTTACTTTTATGTAAAAGGCAAGTGAATACACCCTCTTCCTAAATACACTCTACATAAACTAAACAACATTCATTAAGTCATCTGACAAAAATTTATTGAGCAATGACTACCATCCAGATCACGTTTTAAATACTTAGAGCACAAAGCATTGTAATACTTCTTGTCATTGTCCTAGATTAGTGAAATGACCCAGTCCCTGAGTCCAACATAAGAAATTTTGTTTTCTTAGTGTTTAAAAATTGTGCCACTTGGTTTAATGGTTATGTGCTCATGATTATTATATTACTCACCATGTGGGCTCCTTCTTGGATGAAGCACAGAAGACATCCATGAAATAAAGAAACAAATCAGTCTACAAATATTTATTATGTATATTTACGTATATACTCATAATCTAGAATAGAAAAAAGTTAAAATTCATTTGTTTATTTCTGCTTAAGCTTTTTACAAACTCAAGTTGTTATATAGACTTGTGATTAAAATGTTAATAAAATGTGCTAAAACTACATCAGTGATGCCAATAGAACACTGTTTTATAAATGTGATTGCATTTTTAAAAATTAATGAAGAATTCAGAAAAGGTCTATGTTATCTTATTTTTAAAATTATTCTCAAAACACTCATTCTAAAACTATCAGACATGGTTCATATTCTTAAAAGTGACTTGAGGAATTTAAAGCAAAATGAAGAAGCATTTGCAAGTATTTATCCACCTGCTATGTCATGTTAATCTTATCCAAACAATACATTTTAAAATAACTACTATTGCATTAACATTTTTCAACAGGACAAAAGACAAAGATCAAGATTAAATGTATTTGAAAGCCAATTTTTAAAAATATATGACTGTTCAGAATATACATATGGAAAAGAGAAAAGATATTGTTTTCTAATTTGAGAAAATACATTATTCATCAATTTCTATCACAAAATGGATCTACAATTTAAAATGTGCTCATTGGAAACTTCTTTAAACATTCAATTTACAAACATTATTGAGCATCTATCCTGTGCCAGTAATTCTTCCAGAGATTTGAGATACATCAGTGAATAAGAATTCCAGCTTGTGTGAAACTAATGTTCTAGCAGGGGAGAGAGAGAATTAATAGATTACACACACACACACACACACACACACACACAAATTCATAAGTTAGAATGTAGTAAGTGCTATAAAAAAGTCGGAGCAGGGTGAATGGGCATGCGTGTGGGGAGTGCTCAGAGTGCTAGCAGTAACTTTCAGTAGAATGGTCAAGTGGCTGTACAGATGCCTGCTGGAAGACGGTTTGGGCAGAACAAAATGGTCCAGGCAGAGGGAATTGCCGCGCACGTTCTCCAAGAGAGAGTAGTACCTGAGTTTTTGGACTGTTTGTGGATGAGGCCAATGTGCTTGGAGCACAGTGAGCAAAAGGGAAATTGGTGAAAGTTTAAGTGGGGAGGAGAAGAGGGAGGAGGAAAGGAGAGGAAGAGTTGATTACGTGGGGTGTTTCAGGCTGTCGTAAAGTCTATAGCTTTTTCCTGGATGAAATGAAGAGTCAATAATTATTCTTTCTCATGTTCGAGGAAAATAATAAGAAGGACCACCTAGGGACTGGAGTCTTCCTGAAGCCTTTCAGATCATCCCGGTCCTCCTTTGGACTTAGTATTGCCTCTTGGCATCCGTGATAGAGTTCCCATTATGTCTCACTTTATACATTGATTTAGTGTTGTCTTAAATCTCTCTACATATTATATAATTCTCAACTGCAGTGAGTTGGTTATCCTTCTCAATATAGCTGCCTTGCACATACACAAAAAACCCGTAATGAATATTTTTAAATGACTAGGGTCTCTTGAATTTATAGAAATGCCAATTTCCACACTTCAAGTGATATCTTACCTAGAACAAACAACAAATAAATGTACCATCATCTTGGACTGTGTGCCCAGCAGAAAGTGATACCGCACTTTGGTGTTTTCCTGTTATAAGCAAATGTTTTCATGTCATTTCTAAATATTGAGATTTTTGTGAAATAAAAATACATTGTTGGCTAGGTCCCCTTCAATCACATTGTTTAATGAGTTTCAAAGTGTCACCTTCTATATTGGACCTATATCTTTCTTCAAACATAATGCTTGCCTTCTAAATGGTTATGCTTTCAATTAAGATATAATGTAATGTTCTAATACTATGTCTGCTACGTCTTTTATGTGAAGTTTTATATGTTTGACTACTCCATTTCTGTCAATCATACATCTTTTTACACAGTTTAATATTTTTGTTTTAATGAGAAGCTGGCAGAGAAACTGGTGAAAATCAAATTACCAACATGATTTGTTGTTTTACTACAGGTGCATTGTATTAGGAAATTCAGTTATATGTCAATTCTATGTCTTCATCATAGTTTTTCCTACACACCATCCTACTGGAGAGTAATTCATGGCCCATTGGGAAAGGTTAGAACTATAATTAGACCTTTTCTCTAGACACTTGAGCAATGGAATGCATGAAGGTTAGTAACAGCTTCCCATTAATTGCTCCCTTGTGGTTTTATAGCAAAGCTGTTAACTTATGTATTGGGGCTGCTACCCACAGCATCCTCACACTGACATTTGAAGCAGTGATTAGAATGTCATTGCTTTCCAATACCTCATTGTTATTCAGGGGACACATTCGATTTCTTGTCCTGAATACTGCAAGGCTCACAAATTCAGATACACAAAAAATATCACCTCTGTTTTTTTTAATCATCGGAATAGGGCTTTAGAAAGTGGATTTGTTCTGAATACAGTGTTCACACTGGACTCTGTTCTGCACAGTGTGACTGTCTTGTCTTTCAAGGTAATGGGAACAAAGCAGAATCATTCTTTATGTGCAAAGTAGTGCACCCCAAGGGCAAAACATCTATCAGTACAAAAAATAGTCAAGTAACAAGCAAGAAATTGTGTTTTATGGAAGCTTATGGGTTTGATTGCATGTTTGAGCCAGCACACTGCCATGTTAGCTTTCTAGAATCTTTGAACTTAATAGTTTCTTATTCAAATGTCTTCCTTATCATTCATACTGCCTGCATTCAACAATTCAGTTTGTCCTCTCAGTACTTGCTGGAAACTCAACTAAGGCTGGGATTAACTGAACTAGAGAGCAAATTATCCTCCTATCTTGGAAATAAATACCCTGCTCTTTCTTTATCCCACACATTCATTAAAACAATCTTCACCATGGAAAACATAAGAATATCATATTATCAAGCTAATTTCCCCTCTTTTTTCCCCTTACTCCCTTGTAATGTCTGTGTGTATAGTATTCGTATAATATGCATGTGATTAGATTCATTTCATATTAACTCTTCTAGTATTGTAGATTCTATACATTGAAATGCCCTGATGTTGTTTCTGTTCTTATAATCAACGCCGTGTTAGATATTTTCTTTAAAAAAAAAGGAAAAGAAAGACTTTTTATATGTGCTGCACCTTAATGTAGATGTCTGATATATTGCATTCTCATGAAAAAAAATTCCTTTTCTGCCACCAGAAGTGGCTGAAGAGTGGCTACAAAATTGAAATGATCATGAGGAAACTCTGAAGTACAGGGTCAAGGGAAGTTAGGATTATTAAACAGTTGAAAACCCAGGCAGACGGGAAAAGGTCCCAGAAGTGAGAATATTGAGGGCATAGAAAAAAAGTTGGAACGGAGACTGTCTTCAAGTGTCAGGAAGTTAGAAATCTGAGTTTCTAAACAGTTCGCAGTCTTCACCAGCTACAGACAAGAGAAACTGGGCAAAGCATTCTTAGACTGAAATTTTTCTGATAGGTCAACATTTTAAGCATTGAAATTTTGAATTTAATGACATTTTGAAGAAAAGCTCGTATTGGAATTATTTTTAAAAACTTGTTTCATGGCTGTAAGACAAAATAAATTCCTTTAGTCATGAATGCATATTTTATCAGCTGCCAGCATTCTGGTTCAGGAAAAAAAATAATTTTATAGTTCCTAGAGACAAAGACATAGGGTTTCTAGATGACCCTTAGTAAAATGGGAATGTGGGTGGAAATATTGCAAACTACCTGGTATAAAACAGAGAATGAAGGGGCCTCTCACAGGCCTGCAAATAGTTGGGTTAAAGGGACCAGCCTGTGGTCCAAAAACTGTAGATCAAAAAGGATCAATTAATAGGGAAGCTGGACCACCAAGAAACCAAGGTGGTGGTGGTGTCCTGAGAGTTCTTAAAAGTATGAAATGAACATGAGCGGAAAGGTCTAAGAGCCTTGGGGGGTCATGTTGATTTCTGGTCAGTGCTCAAAGTTTGTGCAAGCAATTTGATAGGATGTTGAGGCTTTATGCACAAAAGCTCTTTCTTACAGATGGATTAACTTGAAAGTACAGACTCTTAGAACAAATGTTCCAAAGTGAGTGCTCAGTGGGTGTAAAAAACAGTCCAGAAATTAGAGTAGTCACTGAACCCTTTAGGCCCCTTTGATCTTCAGTAATTGAGAGACTAGCTGTTGTATCTTACATGAAAGGATATATTCTGAAGATGAAGTGATATGTAAGAAGTATCGGAAGTTGGATGTGAAATGTTAACATGCTTTCATTCAATGTGTATTTATTGAGCGCCTGCTCTGAGTGCAAAGTGCTGCAACAGGTGCTTGGGGTTTATCAATGAGTAAAGAAGACAAAGATCTCTGCCCACTTGGAGCTTATGTTCCAGTGTGGGTAGCACAAAATAACCAGTAAGCCAAAGCTAAGATCATATTTTCATTTGCTATGTATGGATGTGAAAGATGAATAGTGAAGAAAGCTGATAGGAACAAACAATGATTCATTTGAAATATAGTGCTGGAGGAATGCCCTTCGGATACCCCAGACACCCAGGGAGATGAACAAGTGGGGCTGAGAGCAAATGAAGCCTTAAATGTTCCTGGAGGCAAAATGACAAAGCCCAAGCTGTCCTACTTGGGGTACATCATGGGAAGGCGGGGTTCTCTGGACAAAACAATAATGTTGAGAAAATTAGAAGGCAGACAGAAAAGAGGAAGACCACACATGAAATAGATGAACCCTATAAAAGAAGCCACTGGCATGAGTCTACAAAGGCTGAGCAGGGCTCTTGAGGACAGGACGTTGTGGACATCACCCAGACATAGAATCACCGGGAGCTGGAGCCAGCTCAATGCCACACAACACACACACAAACCAGTAATGAATCTGGAAACAGAAAAGTAGAGCAGGGTGAGGGGGGATTAGCCGTGCCAGCAAGCGGGTCATATTGCTGCTTTAGAGAGAGGCTTAGAGTAGCCTTCATAGACAAGGCTCCATCTGAGCAAGGACTTGCAAGAGGTGAGGGAGGTTATTTATATGGACATTTATGGGAAGAACATTCAAGACAGATGGAACAGCCAGCATGAAAGCTTTAAGATAGGGGTTTCTTTGGTCATGGATCAAAACATTGTGTGGTGCATGACTGTATAAAGTAAGGTGTTCATTATCTAATATTTTTTACCCTCTTATTAGTCTTCAAAATTTTTAGTGGTTCCTATAACTAGACCTAGAGCATAACCCTATATTAATTAGGGGCTCCCTTCCTTCCTTGCCAAGCAGTTTTTAAAATAAACTGCACAGTTCTGACTTTCGTAGGAAAAATTTTCTGGTATTTTAACAAACACAATTTTTAATGACAGGAATATGGTTTATACAGTTCATCAACCAGCAAACAGTAACAATAATAACGATTAAAACTAGTATTTTCTAAAAGCTTAGTCTGAGTCCCTTTATGTGCTATGCGTCACATGAAATATTTCATCTACTCTTCGTAAGAAACCCATGAGGTGGGTACTAATATCATTTGCATTTCAGAGAAACTGAGGCCTAGGAATATGGAGTAGGTTGTTCACATCGTACAGTAAACAGCAACAGTAGACTTTGGACCTAGGCCGGTGTGACTTCAACACGTGTTCGTAACTGCTATGATATCACTGGCTGCTCTTCTCTTTGGTATTTGGGCTACCCAACAAAGTGAGGGCTACATGTAGTAATGCATTTTGAAGACGTTTGGAAGGATATGTAACAATTTCAGCATTTTATCATTGTCTGGAAGCAACCTTAGCACATAATTATTGTTGGTTATTTGGTCTCTTAAAGAGAGAATAAATACGTCTATTATTTTTATGCCTGTGCTATAGACTTTTCCCACTAACACCTTCAATAATGACTAGGAACATTTACCAAACATTATGTCTATTATCTAGAATCTATATATCCAGTATCTTTAAAACTTAAGACTTGTGCAGATAGAGCAATTGTTTGGCACTGCAGGCAATGCGTACCCATCTAGGTAGAGAGTGGTTGTTGTAAAGCACTCACTGAATTTGAAAAGGTTAGTGGGTTTTGAGGGTTATCACACCCAGCTTCTTCTTCTTGCCGGAGGTCATGTGATTTGTATCCTCGTAGAACCAGGAATGGAATAGGGGGAAAATGGTTCTGTGAGCTTGTTGGTTCCCGACAGTGAGCATTGGATTTATTCAATCTTTGTAGTTTAATTCAGTGCCGGGACATCTCATCAGAGAGCTGGCCACCTCCTGTGTTTTAGAGGTTTACAGTTTCAGCCTGGGTTGCATATTCTGTGTCTCTTTCATAACCTGCCCAGCTTCTGAGAAATTATTGCTGTTTTCTTCTTTCTGCAGTCAAAATGTCAGTGCCTCCCACCAAATAGGTTTTGTTCCTTGTTTGTGAACTTACAGACCAATAAAAAAGCTCATGTGAATCAAGTTTATAGTGACAGAGCAGTGGCCTTATTTTACATAAAAATACAATATCCACTTTTTTAAACAGATAAAAACAACGCTTGCCAAAGGGAAGAGCAGAGTGTTGTGCTCCAATGACAGAGCACTTAACTACAGTTTGGGGATCCACACAGCAATCACTTTGTGCAAGGTGGGAAAATCTGTCCTGTCACAGGAGAATCAGGTTCTAAACAATTGTGTGTGGACCCTTCACAGCATCAAATCCAACATAAATGCCACTTCATCAATTCTGCTTAGACACATTGCTGCTGCTGCTGTTTTTAATAGCCTCTTCCTTTCCTGTGAAGGAAGCTGCAACCAGTTGAGAGGAACAGAGCAGAGCCTTCTCACAGTTCTCCTGTTTGGAGGAGACCCAGCCTGGACAGAGCCCTCGTGCAAAGACGGCTGGGAGATACTTTGGCCACCTGGATAGGAGAGGCTGGGGAGAAACTGGCAGTCCCTGTCCAATTAGAACAATTGAAGTTAGACAATTAGAAAAAAAAAAAAAGGTTGGATTCAGTCCATTCACTTGTCCTGGCATTGAATTTTAGTGAGCGTTTTCTCACTTGATACCTGACTTTTTTGAAGAGATGAACAGCTCCTTCTTTTCTTGTTGCTGAGCACAACTTGTGCGAAATTCCAAAATAAAATCATTTCTGCATCTGATAAAGGGACATGAATGCATCTGACCAGGAAGCTGAGACCTGATGCTCTTATCAAAGCTCTTATCCACTGATATCAGTGTGCCCTTGGAAAATGGGTAAAATTCTTTTATATTTTCAAGTTGGAAATTCACAAGGCTAAAAAGATTTTAAAATAGTCAAAATCAAGGCATATTTCTTTCATTTACTGTAAATTTTTCACTTGAAAATAATTAGTATTTTAAAGTCTGAAGCAGAATCTTCTTCTCATTTTGTATCTCATCTATTAATCTCCAGGTGCCTGTAGGTATTAATAATGTCAACTTTTATGCATAATGTAAATTTAATGCTCTGATGTGTGAATTTTTAGAGTGCATGTGAGTTAAAGAGTGACATATTCAGCGGTTGACAGATACACGCGAACGTTCAGGAAAATCATGCTGCTTCTTAAAGTGAGAATTCTGATTATGACATTAAAGGGAAAACTTTGAAATAAAAAGACTGAATTCCCAGGACCTTGCCTCCCATGTCATAAATGCCCGTCCTGAAGTGGTGGTGACTCAAGTGATCCTCATCTTGTCCCAAACTGGGCAGCTGCCTCTGCCTCCTGGAGCTATCTCGTTTCACACCTGGATTTACCCATAACCATGCCCAGGTCCCCAGTACTCCCTTATGCCCGCACGTATATAAATACAGTCAAAGACAATGTAGGCTGGTCAAAAAACAAAGGACCAATTTACAAATGAATGAATTAGTCCCTATTTAAATTTCCAGCCAACAAGGTAATCATTTATTTATCTAACAAGCTGTAGTTTGATTATAGGGTATTATTGGCCATTACAAAATGAAACTGTGTTTGCATATCTAAACTAGTTTTGTATTTTATGTTCCATTTCACATCAAGGAGACATTTTCCAAAGCTACAGCTCTCATTAACATATAAAGTAGATTGTCTATAAACTAACATTTAACATTTGAAATTTAAGTACAGAAAAACCCAAGGACTTATTGTCCTTTTTAGTATATAATCTGTTTTACAGCATGATATAATGAATATACAGATGGTCCCTGACTTAATGATGCCTTGACTTAAGGAGCTTTCAACTCTAGGATAGCACGAAAGCAATGGGCATGCAGAGAAACTGGCTAGGCTAAGCTGTGATATTCAGTAGGCTAGGTGTATTAAGTGCATATTCAAAAGATGACATTTTCAACTTACAATGGGTTTATCATGACATGACTCCATTATAAGTCAGTGACCACCTGAAATAGGGAATGTGGATCCAGATAATCAGGATTCTTACCCTGGTTCTGCCACTTTACAGGTTGTGTGAACTTGGGCCAATCGATCAACCTCTCTGAACTATACCGACTGTGCTATGAACTAATAATGCCTGAATTACCTGCTGTGCAGGATTTCAGTGAGCATCAGCAAGGAGTGCACACTCCTTGAGAACAAAGATCACAACTTAGCCAAGAATAATAAACACTCAATAAAAATAATAGTCAGTATGAATATAGTGAATTGAGGAGTAAATGAGTGAGTAAACCAATGAATGAAATAAAAAAATGATATATCATTTTTTAAAATTTAATTTATATTTGTCTTTAATCGGTAGCACATTGGTAGTACAGATCCTTGATTCCATAGTTATTTGACAAAAGTTTGATTAGGTGGGAAGGTTTCAGCTCTGGTTCCCAATTTTAGTTACATAAAGAATCACTGAGGCACCTTGCTGAAAGTACAGAATCCAATCCCACACCACAGAATCAAATTTAGTGAATCCAGGATGGGTCCTGGGAACCCATGTTTATCAGGGACTTTAGTTGACTTTTATACAATAGTATTAATATAAAAACTAGCATTGGGAACTACTTTATGGTTATATTTTTAGCTCCTTAACATATTTATCAGATTTCATTTACCTAACACAAATAGGATATTTGTTATGGTACAGGCACTGTTCTGAAGGCTTTAAAGATACTAACTCATGAATTTTCATAACAGCCCCGTGAGGTTGGTGCCGTTCTCTTCCTCCCTATTTTACACATAATGAAACTGGGGCACGGGGAGAATGTATGCCGCACCCCCAATTCTCACAGCTGGAAGGCAGCAAAGCAGGCATCTAAACCCAGGTCATCCAGCTCCGGAAGCCTGCTCCAAGTCATTGCACTATGCTATTTCTCTTATATTGCTGTTCTGTAAATCTTCCTGAATACTTTGTGAAAACCTTTTGACTAATTTGAATAAGCTTAGAATAAATTATTTTGAATCACGTAACTTTTGTTGAGTTACATACATACTCCTTTATGTATTGGGCTTTACTCTAATTGTGAGGTATACAAGAATGAATAAGATGTGTCCTTCCCTTCAAAGACATTGCAAGTTAAACAAGGATCTAGAGATAGAAGCTCTCACCACCACTGCTCTAGGACAATGGTGTCTTAGCTTGTTTTTTTCAGGGAGCAAAGATTGAGACAAAGCCTTGCACATAGGGGTTATATTTGGGGCATTGAACAGTGGGGGGCTGAGAAGGGTATAATGGAGAAGGAAGAATGGACAATACAAGGGTATGTCACTGAGCTGGTCACCTCTGTGGGTGACTAAGACATGATCCCATCAGGATGCTCTGAGGAGCCAAGTAGAGAATGCCCTTGAGAAGAAAGTGTAATGCATTGACTTCTATTCCCATTGGTTAAGGATTATCTCAAGAAGTATTAACACCCTCCCACTTCCAGGTTAGTACATGCATCATAATAACTGAACAGTTCCAAGGGGGCCACAGGTAGAATAAAACCATGGGACTTAGAACCTTGGATCTCAAGGCGTGGTCCAGAGTTCTGTAGCATCTGTATCACTAAGGAGCTTGTCAGAAATGCAGAATTTCAGCCACGCCCGAGTACTAGTGAACCAGAATCTCCAGAGGATTTGTTCGCATTTGAGTTTGAGAAACATTGGCCGGCAGAGATGGCTGGGGTTTCCAGAGGTGTCTGATATTTGCAGCCTATAAGACCACCTATGATCTGTCTCTTCTCTTCTCCAGGCTCCTTTTTGCTGCTTCTCATAACACTGACTCTTTACCAGCCATGCTTATCATCCTCTGGTTCTACAACCTGGCAAATTCTTTCCTCCTTCAGGGCTTCCCTCTGCCCTTCACATGCTCAGGTCCTTTTTATCCTTTGAGTCTCAGTTTAAATAACATCCTATAGAGACCCTGCCTTTACAAGCTGTGTACATTTGGATCTACACTGTTATTTTTTATTTTAGCAATTGGTTTTTTACAATAAAAGTAAATTGATCTATATCTTTCTACATATTCTTTTATAGAAAAGGAATGGTGGGGAAATATCTATACACACCACACACAGGTACACACACAAGATACAAATCGTGCCCTTGAGATTTTCACACTTTTGTATAAGAAATTAATAGTTTTATATCAACCAGCATAGTGACAACAACATTTAAATAAGAATTAAACTGTTTGCATATTAACTGTGCCCTAGTATAGACACGAGAGTTTGTGCTGATGAAAAGTGATTCAATTCTGAATAAACTCTTTGAGAAACAAATATAAAAGCTACTGGACCACACTTTTCATGCTTCATTTTCCCCTGGTGACTGGAAAGTTACGCTGTGTAAACTAGGACACTCTGCCAGATGCGAACTTAATGCAAATGTGAAGCACTTTCTGAAACAATCATGTAACATGTCACATTTTGATTTGGATTTACTATTTTTATTAGACTTTTTAGATGAAAAATTTATCACAGATTCAATAGAGAACAGGGAAAGACTAGGGAGGATGTTTTCCAAGTTGATCACATATGAATATTAACACATTATTTGTTAGGACAGAAAATTCAAACCCCTGACCAAAGACACTGACAATGGCTAGTGCCTTGACTGTTGACTTATCTTCAAGTTCAACTAGCACGTATGATGCAGCTGGGGCTATTGGACCTGGACTGGTTCTTCACAGTGACTCCCTGCAGTAGGCTCTTGTCACTTTCTTTTTCAGACAAGAAGATTAACTCTGACCGATTTAAAACTTGCTTAAAACAATACAAATGGTGTCAGAGTGTGAGTATGAAATGTAGGCTTCAAGTCTAGCCCTCTTCCTCTGTGTTGCTCTGACCTTTCAAAGCAAGGTCATCAGTCACGACCACTTTCTTTGTAAATTCAACATGCCCAGAAGTGTTTGAAGGTTGGGGGGAAAATCAGATAAATAATCAAAAGAAACTCAAAACATTTTGAAATCGTTTTCTGTGGGAATCTTACAATAAGAATGAATAATAAATCCATAAATAAAACTCCTGGTTTTTACCAACTTGACAGTGCCTATGAATTTATATAGGACAATTATATTACTATAGATTTAGCACTTTAATGTTACTCAGAGAACATTTTATCTTTTTGCCCTTAGACCATCTTCTGGGAAGAGGCTGGCAGTGTTATTGGGAATCTCGTGGTGGAGAAACAGAGGTTAGCAGAGCACACATTGCAGGAAGGTGCGCGTTTAACCCCCGTCACGGCCGTGAGAACGTACCCCCTGCTGAACCGTGCCTTGTCTCTCTGGACAAGACTTCAGTCTTCACTCTGTCCATCTGGAGCCTTTCATGGGTAATATATCTAATTAGATGACAGGAAGTGCAAATAACAATCTTCTCACTTGTCATGAAAGTTATTTTTGTTATTTATAATCTTTCTTTGAAGTAATCTGTCAGTGACAAAGAAACTAATTCTAGCATATATCATATGCTATGGTGGTCCTAGTGATATTTTCACTGATCCAAATATTGGCCCAGTGTGGAATTAAAATTATCTATTAAAAATAATATAGCTCCTCTGTGTTTTTGTTACTTAGCTGAATATATCTCATGTGTGTGTATAATTTACATATATATTTTTCTGATGTATGCTATATTGCTCAATTACTTTTAACTCTTTTGTTCTGTATAGCTACCCATAATGGCTGCCTAAATATAATGCTTTGTATAGTAACCTAGAGCTTCCTTGTTTCAATATATGTCTTCACAGAGACATTTTATTTCCAGGAAAAAATATAACTCTTGTCTTTACTTTGTTTCACTATCTCATTTTTAGTGTAAAAGTAGTTTCCATATTCTCATTTATTAACATTATAATACTAAGAAATAAAGACCAAGTAAAAGTTCGTAGACACCAGCTAGCTTTTTTGTCTTCATATTTATTGACTGTTGCTGGCCCAAGCCCTGAGTCAGCAGGGTATACGGTAGGATTTATAAAAATGTCCAACTATTTTTTATTTTAATAAATATCTAGAGAATTTTTACCCTTATGATTAATATACACTCTTCTAAGTTTCAGGAAAGTTAAATTCAGCCTCTCAGAGCCTGAGGATCATCACATTTATTGTTTTAAAAATCACTCAGATGCTCAACTGTGCAATAGAGCAGAATTAATTTAGCTAGAAACAGAAAGAAACTGAGCAGTGTTGCAGATAATCTTATGATTTCCATAGGCATAGACTGTTAAACATGACCCCGAAGAGATTTACACCAAGTCTCATTATGGTTCAGGAAGATGTTTGTACTCATAAACATAAGACCTTTAGGGATACAATAATAACACCCTACAGATAGATTCACCATCCATAATTTTTCAGTTTATGTCTTGGTAGGTTTTCAGTTCATAACCAGAAATTTCTGTGTAGATGTATAGCCAGTAGGACTCACTATTTTCCTTTAATAAGGACACTAAAGTTTTCAAAGAGTGTATAGACCAATAAAATGAGACACCTAGTGAAAAAGGTATAGCATTAGAAAATATAGTTCATTAATCTGATACCAGAGGTGATGCCAAATTTGAGATGATTGCTATTACTTGTGATTATAAATTATTGAAAATATAAAAAAAATTAAAAATACATGCTTTTTTATTTTTAGAGAGGGAAAGGGAGGGAGAAACAGAGGGAGAGAAACATCGAAGGCGTGAGAGAAGCAGGAGTAAGTTGCCTCTTCCATGCCCCAACTGGGGACCTGGCCTGAAACCCGGCACATGCTCTGACTGGGGATCCAAACCGCAGCCTTTTGGTCTGCAGGATGATGCCCAGCCTCTGAGCTACACCAGTCAGGGCAGAAAATGCACATCTTTTTGAAATAGATGGGTAGTTTAAATGTTTCTGAAAAATATCTGAACTATCAGTGTCATAGAACTACTTTTCCATGACTCATTTTTCCATAATAAAAATGGATAGCCCTTCAGTTATTTAAAAACAAATTCACAGTCCACTAAGTCAACACTTAAACTCCACTATAGTATTTTGTATTTGCTGTAAGTGAATGTAGCCTACAGGTAGCCTTGTTGGACTCTATATGCAGTTAGGCTAGCTTAGTGTAGTGATATAATTTTATTTGCATTAATAATATTGAACCAAAATACAAAAGGCAAGAATGATCAAACACCTCTATTTGGGAAAGCATTTGGAAGGTTGAATAGGATGAGACACTTTTCCCTGTGGAAAGAAAAGACTATATTGTCACAGTGGTATAATATATACTCTGGTTTCTCATTATACATAGATACTAAGAGTATTGTAAAAATTGAGAGTTCCTGGAAATCCTTATTTCAGGTCAAAGTCACTGATTAGATCTCATACATACTGATTGGATTATTGTGAGTGATTTAGAAGTGCTTTACATAAAGAAGATGCTCAATAAATATTTTTTGAATAAGTGGCCATTTAGAAAAAAACCCCTGGATATTAATTAATTCAATTTTTTGGCCATAACAGGTAAAAAGTTTTCTTTATTTACATTGTCCATAGTTCTCACAATGCCAAAATAGCAGAACAGAAAAATTAAACCCATAATTTCACCAAAGTTCCATAGCTGTATATCTATACATAATTATAAAATATTTAAAAAAATTTGTATGTTGGTGCCATTTATTACTTTTACTCTGATTTTTATCTAAGCAGCTTAAAATAAGCTGAATTATACTTCATTTGAGACATAGTTATTTACCTTATCTTAATAAAAAGTAATTCCTCCATGAATTTACATAAATAACACTTTATTAAAACTATAATTATATGTGCAACTTGGGATGAGATTATAGATTTTGCCTATTTATGATTATTAGTCTCTAAGGACTCAAACTCATGATTTAGTAATATTTCCCACTATTGACTTTCTCTACTATTTGACAAACTTATCAGAACCAATATTAGCCCCATTATATGGGTTTTTGCATTGATTTAAGTGTGAATGGCAGCTCTGTTATGCATAAAAGTCCTTGCTTCCTTGCTCCATTTCATTTTCTTTCTTCCTAGCCATTGGGCAGCACTTCTGTTGATTCCAGCTATGGTGACTCAATGGGACTCTTGTTCTCTTCTCCCACTCCTGACTCACCCCTCTCCTCCTCTTGTATAGGCAGCCTTGGTTGCTGAGGTTCCAGGTGTCTTTCCTGAGGATAGACACTGGGGGTAGTCCAAGAGATTGCACTACCATTGTGGGTACTCCCTCTCAGCTCTCTTCCTGTCACCACCCTCTTGAACTCTCTCCTTCAAGGAATTGCAAGGCCCATCTGTCTCCCCAGTAGCTGCCAGTACCAGCAGAAATGCCACCACCATGAAGATGACATGCGACTGTCTATGTGGGAGTCTGCCAAAGTCCACAGGCGTAAGGAAATACATGAGCAGTTATCGAGGACGCAGGATAGCACCAAGGGTTTAGCAATCTCCCAACATTCAAAAGGAGTGAAGTAAACCAGGTTCACATTCTCGCTTAAAAATTTTTTTCAGGTAGTATAAATCCAGACAAATTCCTTGACCTTTTCAAGCTTCAATTTCTTAACTATAAAGCAGGACCAGTGTTTCCTATCTTGAAACGTTATTGTAGACACTGTATTCAGCACCTAACATGTAATAAATGGGGAGAAAAAAAGATTTTCAGAATGAAATTACAATCTTCATCCAGACAGAATTCTTCCCAAATGAACACAATTAATTATTTTGTTTGAAATGAAAAAATAATGAGTCGTAGCATGACCCATTCAAGGGTGCTTGTGAAAACAGCTGTAACTGAAGTCATTGGCTAGCTCCTTATCTGTCATGTCAAGACTTTTCCAAATAGCACTAATATTGTCTTCTAGAGAAAGACTGCACATTAAAGCACACCATTGAAATGCCAGTGCCTGCTTGCAGATTATCTAACATTTTTTTTCTTTTTCCATATGAAAAAGATATTCAAAGCAATTTTAATTTTTTCAACCTGATTGTTTTTCTTAACTGCCTTCCAACCTTTGGTAGATACAGTGGATTGATTCACGCACATTTATTCCCACTCATTGAAGCATAATTGTATGTAGTCTGAAGGCTCCAGCAAGACTTTTTTACAACTGACTTATGAATGTAATTGAGTTTTTACTAAACAGGAGACCCTTGGTGAAATGCAAAAGGGAGACACAATGTCACGGAGCAGAGGCCAGGCATCTGCTGCTCCTGCTATTGGCTGACAAATGTCTCTCTGGAGGGTTTGGTCCCAGCCATAGCAGAGGTCAGAATGCCCATCCTCTAAGTCCATGGGTGTTGATGTGGGGACCCAGGCAAACAGTTGGCAGGCTCAGAGCACCCAGGAAGAGTGTTGTGTTGGGAGCAGTGATTTGGCTGGTGTCTCACAAACCCCTCTGATGTATCAGAGGCAACGGTTCTGCTGTAGACCCTATATGGGTGCTCTAGGGGTCATTCCCCAAAGGGCTGCTCCCCAGCCCTTCTAGTTACTTTGCAACTAAACCCTGATTAATATCCCATTGAAAGTGAAAAAGCAGACACTGAATGACCAGAGGTTGAGGAGAGGAGACGACCGCAGATCAACAAGGTACGAGGGAACAGCGCAGAGGCTGCAGGCCCTCCGCCGCGCCAGGGCCCTGGCCGGGCCACCCTGGTCTCTGAGAGCTGAGGGCACGCAACAACAACCCTGGGAGAGAACTAGTCACTGGCACCCTCCCTATCTGGCAGGGCACAGTTTGGAAAACACCAGGAGAGATCGGTTTGCCTGTAGTGGCAGAGAGAGGAGTGGGCGTTGGGAAGCAAACCAGAGAGCTCTGATAACCTGTGGAGTCAGGCTGCAGTTGTTGGCTTGGAAGAACTGAGAGTAACCCATGCGTTCCCTGTAGCACGAGGGCCCGAGCTGTCTCTCCCACAGTCTTGGGGAGCTTCGGGCTACTAGCAAGGCCCCTGGAAAAGAGCCAATCATCAGCTCCCTCCCTACCCAGCCAGGCGAAGACTGAAATATGCCAGGAGTCAGGACATGGTTGCCGGCTTGGGAGAATTCAGAATTGTTCACCGAGAAGTGAGAAAGGCCACACAAATAGCCCCTCAGGCTGCTGCAGCTAGTGAGACCAGAAGAAAAGGTTTGACCAGGTGGAAACCAACAAGAGGAGTAGGTGGAAGCAGAGAACACCAAGATATCTACAGGAGACTGCACCACTGAATTTCACAGGTATCCTACCACAGAAGTTCACACCATAAACCCAGGGAACCAGAACAGATCAATTTAAGAAGCTGTATCAACATGATAGCTAACTATATCAACATGAAAAAGGAAATAGAAACCATCGGCAAAGGCCAAGAGGAAATTGTACATAGACCAATGGAATAGAACAGAGAGCCCAGAAATAAACCCAAATCTCTAGTCAATTAATATTCGACAAAGGGGGCAGTAACATAAAATGGAGTAAACATAGCCTCTTTAACAAATGGTGTTGGGAGAACTGGACAGCTACATGCAAAAAATTGAAACTTGAGCACCAACTTACACCATACACCAAAATTAATTCAAGGTGGATAAAAGACTTAAATATAAGCCGTGAAACCATTAAAGCCCTAGAGGAGAGCATTGGCAGGAAAATCTCAGATATTCCATGCAGCAATATTTTTACTGATATGTCCCCTAGAGCAAGGGACATAAAGGAAAGAATAAACAAATGGGATCTCATCAAAATTAAAAGCTTCCGCATGGCTAAGGAAAACAGTATCAAGATAAAAAGAGAGGCAACTGTTTGGGAAAACATATTTGCCAATGACACCTCAGACAAAGGTTTAATCTCCAAAATATACAAAGAACTCACTCGACTCCACTCAAAGAAGAAGAACAACCCAATTAAAAAATGGGCAAAGAACTTGAACAGACACTTCACCAAGGAGGACATACAGAGGATCCAGAGACACATGAAAAGATGTTCCATATCGCTAGCTATCAGAGAGATGCAAATCAAAACCACAATGGGATACCACTTTACACCATCAGAATGGCTATCATACACAAAGAAACAACAAGTGCTGGAGAGGTTGTGGGGAAAAGGGGACCCTAGTTCACTGTTGGTGGGATTGCAGACTGGTACAACCACTATGGAAAACAGTATGGAATTTTCTAAGAAAACTAAAAATGGACCTGCCTTTTGACCCAGCAATTCCACTGTTGGGAGTATATCCTAAGAACCCTGAAGTACCAATCCAAAAGAACCTATACACCCTGATGTTCATAGCAGCACAATTTACGATAGCCAAGAGTTGGAAGCAAGCTAGGTGCCCATCGGTAAATGACTGGATCAAAAAGCTATGGTACATTTACACAATGGAATTGTATGCAGCAGAAAGAAAGAAGGAGCTCCTACCCTTTGCTACATCATGAATGGAACTGAAAAGCATTATGCTGAGCGAAATAAGCCAGGCGGTGAAAGACAAATACCATATGATATCACTGTTAACAGGAATCTAAACAACAAAACGAACAAGCAAGCAAAATATGACCAAAGACACTCAAATATGGAACAGGCTGACAGGGACCAGAGGGGAGAGGGGAGAGAATCACTGGGGGAAAGCGGATGGACTCACATGAACAAGTATAAATGACACATGGACAATAACTAATGTGGGGGTGGAAATGGGAGGGAGGTGGGAGACACTGGGGGGCAGGGCTGGGAATATAAGACAGAAAACTGTACTTGAACAAGAATAAAAAATAAATAAAATAAAATAAAATATCTGGGTAAAGAAAAAAAAAGAAAGTGAAAAAACATTCTAGGGTAGTAATCTTTTATCCCCTGGAGACTTTGTAAATATTAGAATATATTAGAAATTGTACAATCAACATTTTTCATGCAGATGTACTTTGCTTTATTTTGATTGACAAATTATTATGTTCAGAATAATGCTTTCCTTTTACATGTGTCTCTTCCAATAAACATGTTAAAGGCATATTCCAGAATAGGAAATAATTTTGCAGAAACAATTTTCCCTATCAAATAAATCTTATTTAACTTTCACGGTGATTTTTTTGTATTCCTTCGATTATAATCAATATACATGTGCACATGTACTGCATATGCATTGCATATAAGTACTTCATATAAATGTGTCTTATTTATATCCTTGATGTCAGAATTTAAAAGGAAAATTTAAGAAGTGGATAAAATAGAGAAAAGTAAATATAATAAAGTGTCAAGATTAAAATGGGGTAGCCAGGAGGCAGTTTACCATAAAAAAAAACAGAAAATTTGAATTTCACCTCTTTTTTGATATTCAAAGAAGAATTTGAAGAATCTGGCCATTTTAATTAAGTTAAAATAAGTCAAATAACTTCTTTCAGCCTATAAGCAAAAAAAGGATTGTAAGAATAAATGAAATGACAGACACAAATTGCATGGCATAGAATGCATACTTAATGAAGTAGTTGAGTATTAGAATGTATTAGGGATATACTTTGTCTTAGTTTCTACTGAGGCTCAAAATGCTGAAGACAACTATACAAGTTTCCCTTAATAAAATGAGGGACACAGCCCCTCTTCAGGGCATGCTGTAAGACCCTGTGAAACTATTTCTTCCAGACTTAGTTACTGCTTTTCTTGCAGGGTATACAAATTGGAGGCAAAGTACTCATGGGGAGCTTGGAGTACCTGGAGATAATGGCAAAGATTACCAAACATAAAACAAAATCTGTCTGTCGTTCCGTAAAGAGAGAGCTGTAGCCTGTGTCTGGAGTGTGTTTCTCAGGCTCTCATGCAGGTAGGCATGGCCAAGGGAAGCTGAGCAGGAGAGATGTGTGCCACTTCCAGGATAGGAAGTTTTGAGAGTGTGGGCGTGTCTCTCTATGTTCTCGGCCTTTCTTCAGTCTGGATGCAAAGGGCGATGAGGCCCTAGATGGAAAGAGCCTCTGAGTGATCAGCAGAAGGACAGCCAGACACTGACTTGAACCCCCTCCCAGGAGAGTTATAGGAGAGCTAGATATGTTCACTTCTTATGCTACTGAGATTTGGCATTCTATTTGTTACTGTTTTCTAGCCTCCCAGAACTAAACCAGAGAGTCTAAATTCTCTTGGAAAGAGTTGCTGGAGGGCTGTGGCATTTTCCCTTTCCAGCTACTCATGGGGGGAGGAGGCCAGGGGTGTGTACACTAACTCCAGCCAAGAGGGGGGGTGTCTGAAGAAATTCATTTGGAAAGCTTGCTTTGTGTGCCCTGGAATCCAGGGATACACAGGCCGCTTACTCTCTAGATCCCAGGGCAGACTACAAGGTGACAGAGGAAAGGAGTGAGAGATTGAGGAGTACTGTCTGTGTCAGATTCACCAGAAACAGATGAGTGTTCCACCAGAGGGAGCCAAACTGCGGCCATCTTGATAGGGAACCCTGCTGCAAAGGGATGAGGGGGTGAAGAGACCCAGCACTGGGAAGACAGCTGGAAGCCCCCAGGCTCCCTGACTGCATCAGCCAGAGGCCGTAAGTCCTGTCACACAAGGGCCATGGGTCCTTGGAGGTCTGCCCCAGCAGGGACTGTGCACCTGCTGCCCACAGGACCCTGAGCCATGTGCTACCCGCACAGGACAGGTGGTGCTTGGGAGACTCGCCTGCCTCGGTCTGCTCTTCACCCTTCGGAAGGGACAACAGCAGTGGGGAGGGTGAAGCTGAAGGAAGAATTTAGACATTAACCACGCCTCTCCCTGCTCTTTGTAAGAGGAAGAGTAGAGGCAGGCGCCAGACAAGGAAAGGTAATTTAAATTGTGTAGCAGACTCAACTGTGATGTTAGATTTGATGAGATTTTAACTTTTTGAAATGAGATCATTCTTTCTGAAAGGGGCTAGAAAAACTTTGGAACCACCTGAGATTTTCCCCCAGGAGTGGGAACGATGACCTCCAAAAGACATAATTGGAAGGGATTTGAAGGTCGGAGATTGTTGCTCTGGATAATCGTGCAACCGTGTCTGACAAGTTCAATACACTGATTCAGTGGGTTTTGTCATTGGTTAGAAGAAAAAATAGTTGTTGTTTCAAACCACAAAACTGCCTGCGGCCACTTCTGGCTCTAAGGGAGTGGCACAAAAATCTTTCTGGCATAGATTACCTTTTGTTTAGCAAAGTGTCTTGCTTACGTACGATACAAAGGCAAGCCCCTGAGCGTTCACTGAGAGTAATGCTGTCTTACAAAATCACAGCACACTTCACATAAATGAGCCACATCTCTCATTTTAAATGTTTAGTAGCCACATTAATTGGGTAGTTGTATTAGTAGTATGTTTTACACAATGTAAAGTTTCATTTCAACATGTAGCCAGGGTAAGAAATTGTTGATGAGATATTTTACATTTTTAACACTAAGTCTTCAAAATCTAGTATGTTTTTGTATATTTATACCAATCTCAATTTAAACTGGTTGCTTCTCAAGTGCTCAGTAACTATTGTATTAAACAACAGAGAACTGGAGTTATTTATGTCTAAATCTGCATAAGAAATGAGCAGGAATACTGGACTATTAAGAAAGTAGAAAAGAGGAAAGGGAAGAAAGAGAGAGAGAGTGACAGCAGGAAAATGTTAGCCAAGGAGAAATTCTGAGTACGTGGAGGGAACAAATGACGTATAAAGAACAGCAAAGTTTAGAATAGTGCCTGCCCACGAAAAGTGCCCCATAAACGCCAGCTTAAATTACCTGACAAATCCTTTCACCTTGACATTGACCTAGATTTCAGCACTCTTGAGGATAGTTTTAACTAATTATAGATTTTATTCTATTTTAGATATATTTACCTTCGTACAATTTTATATCCATTCAATCTGTTTCTATCTTTGTCCAAAAGCCTTCATTCAGACATGCTTGCCCCATATTTCTGAGAACTTATTAAATGTATTCATTCTGGCAAGGAAAATAAATATGTTTGATCTGATGTGACTTTTGATTAATGAACAAATGTTGCCTCCCAGTGATTATTACTTATGTTTTGTCTAAATTTTTATATCTTTCTAATAACCAAATACATTAAGGTTATTCAAAATATTGTATATTAGTAACATAGGATAAAATATCCTTAAAATATTTAATCTTGTTGGTGCTATAATTTGATTCCTGTATTTGGTAATGTGTCTGAAATATATAACTTGCAGTGTAGACATTAACCATTCACTGATACAGTGTCTGGAATTCCCTTTGTCATAGCTATCTTCAGAGGTTCCATCCCAGAAAACATAATAAAGATCCATAGGTCTTAGACTAAGTTAGAATATATATTGTGTCGGCTTCCTGTGACTACTGCAACCAATTACCACAAACAGGAGTCTGAAAACAATGAATATTTATTCTCACATACTCTCTGAGGCTAAAAATCTGAAATCAGTATCACTGGGTCAAAATCAAGGGGACGTGCTCTCTCCCAAGGTTCTGGAGAAGAATCCATTCTTTGCCTAGAGTCTCTAGCTTCGGGGAGCTTCCAGCCATCCTTAACTTTTGGCCACATCACTTCAGTCTCTGCCTCTGTGGTCACGCATCTCCTCCTCTTCTGGCTATGTTTTCTTTTTCTTTTATGTCTATGTGAAATATCCCTATTCCTCTCTCTTGCAGAGACACATTATGATTTCATTTAGGGTCCACCTGAATAATCTAGGTAGACCTCCCTGTATTAGCCTTCAAGAGATGCACTAACAACGTATCACAAAAAGATGGCTTAAACAATATGAATGTATTGTTCCAGAGTCTGAAATCAAGGTGTCAAGAGAGTTGGTTCCTTCTGTGGGCTGTGAGGAGGAATCTGTCCCATGCCTCTCTACTAGTTCTGGTGGTTTGCTGGCAATACTGGGCTTTCCTTGGCTTGTAGACACATCACCGTGATTTGTGCCTTTATTTTCACATGGTGTTCTTCTTGCATGCATGTCTGGTTCCAAATTTCCCCTTTTTATATGAATACTACTCTACTCCTGACTTCATCATTTTTAAAAAAATATACTTTATTAATTTTGCTATTACAATTGTCCCAATTTTTCATCTTTGCCCCCCTCCACCCAGTAGTCCCATTTACTTCAGCAATTGCCCCTTTAGTTCACGTCCATGGGTCATGCATGTTAGTTCTTTGGTTACTCCATTACCTATATACCGTTCTTAACATCCCCCTTTCTATTTTATACCTACCAATGTGTGCTCCTTAATCCCTACACCTTTTCC
This sequence comes from Sturnira hondurensis, assembly GCF_014824575.4. Lineage (NCBI taxonomy): Eukaryota > Metazoa > Chordata > Mammalia > Chiroptera > Phyllostomidae > Sturnira > Sturnira hondurensis. The sequence goes on along the minus strand of NW_028098001.1, from coordinate 4,127,748 downwards.
TCCATTCTCCCACTTCCCCCTCCCAAGTGATAACTCTCCAAGTGATCTCATATCTATGATTCTGTTCCTATTCTACTTGTTCAAAATAATTTGTTATTTTGATTCAATTATTGGTAGTTGTGATTTATTGCCATTTTAATGTTCATCATTTTGATATTCTTTTTCTTATATAATTCCCTTTAACATTTCATATAATAATGGTTGGGTGATGGTGAACTCCTTCAGTTTTACCTTGTCAGGGAAGCACTTCACCCACCGTTCCATTCTAAATGATAGCTTTGCTGCATAGAATAATCTAGGTCGTAGGTTCTTGGTTTTCTTCACTTGGAATACTTCTCAACAGTCTCTTCTAGCCTGCAAAGTTTTTTTAAAGAGATTGCTTGACAGTCGTAAGGGTACTTCTTTGTAGGTAGCTGTTTTTCTCTTGCTGCTTTTAAAATTCTCTCTTTATCTTTAACCTTTGGAATTTTAATTATGATGTGCCTTGGCACGGGCTTCTTTGTGTCCATCTTGTTTGGGACTCTCAGTGCTTTCTGGACTTATATGTGTATTTCCTTCAACAAATTAAGAAAGTTTTCTTTCATTATTTTTTCAAATAAGTTTTCAATTTCTTGCTTTTCCTCTTCTCCTTCTGGCACCCCTATGATTTGGATATTGGTAGGTTTGAAGATGTCCCAGAGGTTCCTAAGCCTATCCTCATTTTGTTTTTTTGTTTTTTGTTTTAATTCATTTTTCTTCCCACCATTATGATTGAATGCTTTTTCCTTCTTTGTGTTTGAAATCATTGATTTAATTTTGGCTTTATCCTCTCCACTGTTGATTCCCTATAGATTGTTTTTTAGTTCACTTAATGAAAGCTTCATTTCTGCCGGGGTATTTTTTATGCTGTTGAAGTACCCAGTGAGTTCCTAGAGCATCTTTATAATCAATGTTTTGAATTGTTCATTTGATAGGTTGCTTATCTCCATTTTGTTTAGTTCCTTTGCTGGAGTTTTGTTCTGTTCTTTCCTTTAGGCCATATTTCTTTGTCCCTTTATTTCTGCAGTCTCTCTGTGTTTGTTTCTATGTACTAGGTAGAACTGCTTTGACTCTATGTCTTAGCAGTGTGGCCCATTGTAGAAAAGCACACCTGTTAAGTTGTTCGGGGTGAAGCTGTAGGTAATCGCCAGGGTAGGGCAACCCTTGTCACAGCTTCATTGTTTTGTGTGGGGGAGGGCTCAGAGAGGGAACGATGCCACTGCCTGGGCGCTGGGGTTTTTCCCAGGAAGAAGCTGTCTCCTGGCACTCACCCTACTGCCAGTCTCTTCACTTTCTTCCCATATGTTAGTGGTGCCCTTCCAGCAGATACCCTGGTACTGATTCTGAGAGGGGATGGTTCTGCATGAGTCCTAAGTCCATTGCAGGCCCTTTAAGAGGAGTCTTTTGAGAATCCCAGTTTCTTCTGCTGCTCCAACCCCCATTGGTTTTTAGAGCCAGAAGTTATGGGGACTTATCTTCCTAGCACTGGAACCCTGGGCTGGGTGGTCTGCTCTGGGCTGGGATCCTTCACTCTCAAGGCATCCCTCCCAATTTTTATTCACCATACATGGATGTGGGACTGCCATTCCAGTCTCCCTGACTCTCTGCACCACTCCACCTCTCCATGCATCTGTGCATATTTGCCCCTGCTACCTGTCTGGATGAATGTGGTTTCTTTAAATCCTTGGTTGTCAGACTTCCACACAGCTCAATTTTCTTATAATTCTGAGTGATATTTTTTTGTGTAGTCTAATTGTATTTGTTGCTACAGTTGTGTGTGGAGGTGAGGTGTGTTTATCTCCACCTCCATCTTGATCAGAAGTCCCAATATGACCTCATCTTAACTAATTACACCTGCAACAATCCTATTCCCAAATAAAGTCACATTGTAAGATACTATATGAATTTTGGTGGACACAATGTAACCCACAACACTCCTAATATTAAAATCCTTAATCACATCTGCAAAGATCCTTTTATCATATAAAGCATCATTCAGAGATTTTAGGATTAGGACCTGATATCTTTATGTGCCCATTATTCAGCCTACTCCATATAAACACGGAAATTTCTTGAGCAAACTTTAAGAAAATAAGAGAGGAAAGGGAAAGACAGCAGAAGAGGAGGTACAAAGTCTGAATTTTAACAAATTCTTTACCAGGCACTGACTTCCTAAGCACCTAATTCACCGACTATCCCAAACTGCTGCCTTCTACTGTTTGCTTTTATGAAACTCTACATTAAATACCTCACGCTATACCTATAGCCATGGTTGCTGAGATGGGATCACTTTTCAAGCAAGACAAGCCCACTAATATCTGATGCTCATCCTGGATTCAGCTCAGTGAATAATTCTGGGAGATTGGTTATGGGCAAAGTTCTGAGAAATTTGGAAAGGGTTTATTCCCTTTATATCCACGATATTTTCATAAGAGGGGAAAAAAGTACTTCCTCTCAAAAGTTTCCTCTTCTAATCTGAGGTACCCTGGAATGTCCCCTACCTTGTGGCTTGTACCCTTGTTTTTCAGACCAGCTCCTGGGAGGAACCTTAAAGTTCTAAAATACCCTGCCTAACAAGAGTGTGTTTGTATAGATTGGGCCATCGGCCATCTCAAATTGTTTATGCTCAAAATGTGATTTATGGAGATTACCCATTTTTATTCACCTGGGATCCTGGGCCATGCTATATCAGTTTGACTTCTGGAGGGGCTAGAGGCTGAGTAGCCAAGGCAAGTCCTGTGGGTGGTATGTGCCTGAATAAGTGACACCCAGTGAAAACTCCAGACTCAAGGCTCCGTGAGCTTCACATTTGTACATAACACACACAGTGCTGCTGGGAGCACTAAGAACTGTTCATGAAACTCCACGTGGAAAGGACAACTGGAAGTTCATGTCTGTTTTTTTCCCGGACTTCACCCTACACACATTCTTTGTTGTGTGTTTTTAATCTGTATCTTCTTCTGTATAATAAAGCATAATTATAACAGGTTTTCTGAGTTCTATGGGTACTTCTAGATATGTGGGGGCAGCCTTGGAGCCTCTTGAGCCATTAGTTAGTACCAATGGTTTACTATATATTTTTACTAAATGAAATTTTAATCAAAATTTAAAATAACACCTACACATTCTAGGAATTTACCATGATAGTTATGATATTCTCTAATTCTATTCAGTAAACACTAAAAATATTTTATTGAACTTAAAACCCCAAAAGTTAAAATATTAATATTGCTACAAGATAACTGTGTTGTAAGATAAGCATTTTAGATCATATACTAAAATCAAATTTGAAAGTCTACAATTTTAATGCCTATGAAATGATTTCTGGAAACCTATACTAAACCCTGAACTTCCCTGAAGGAGAAATAATTTAGATTTATTATCCTTTGATAATCCTTGAATTATATGTTAACAGATTAAAATGTGTTGTGTATTTTTATAGTCTATGAAACCCTAGTCATTGAAGTTTGATTTTTCTTAATGGTTCCTAGAGTTTCTCCCTAGAATAGGTATAAAATATGAAAAGCTATTTGTCGACCATTAGCTTATGAAAATGTTAACACCAACTATATTGATTGGGAAGCTAAGGGCAAGTACAGCCTGATTTATATTTCTTAGAGTCATTTCAGTGATCTGAGATTCAGAGTGCATACCCACCATGAGTGTACGATAGACAGAATTTGGTCTTCAATTTTTGTAAGCAGTTTTACTTCCTTTTTTCTCTTGTGACTGAAGCTTTGTGTTTTATTTATGAATGAGTCATGGATTATAAGTGGCTGCTTCTGCTATACCTATTATAGTGGTTATAACTTGCCAGAGATGATGATATGGAACTTCAAAATTATTTACTAATAAAAATATGCTTAAATTTATACTGTGACTTGGCATGTGCATCATGTTTAAATAGCTTAAGATTTATAGAAGTCACACAGTACTTAATGGGCCTTAATATAAGAAAATCTTCAATGTTGATAACCATTATTTAACTAGGTGGACTGGGAAATTTTTTTATAAACTTCCAGTTAATAATATTTTACATGAGAAATATACCCCAAAATGTGTTTTTTTAAAGTTCCTTCAATACCAGTAGAGTAATGAGTGATTTTAAACTGCTCTTTCCTGACTTCAAATTCCAAGAGGTATTTATCATCTTTACAGCCAGTTTTGCTTACCTGCTTTGGCACATCAACCCAGTTCCATCCTCTAGGAAATTCTTCTTTGTGATCTGCCAGTTAGGTTTTCTAGACTCACAGTAGTTTGTTATATAGATACAACTCAAAGCAAAATAAAATATTGTGATAATAAGTAATATTTATTGTGTGCATTTTAAGCCAAACCTTCTGCTAAATGCTCTATGGGAATACCTAATTTATTATTATTATTTTTTTGGACATCAATCCTTTAAGAATGAGAAAGGCTCAGAGATGTTAATTAGCTGGTGCAGACTCACACAGCAAATGGCAGAGTTGTGAAGCAAACTGAGGCTAGACTGACTGATACTCTATGTACTGTCGTGGGCCAAATAACATACTAACTTAATTTAATATCAAACAAACAAAAACATTCACCTAACTCTAAGAATGCTTTCCATTATAAATAACAACTTCAGTGCGTAAGTCCAGGAGTTAAGAAATTGATATGTCAGCTTTTCAAGTTCATATAATAGGAGATGAAATACAGTGGCCTTTCAATAAAATCCAAATGAGAATCGTATACTTATTTGTCTTTTCCCTCTGGCTGAGAGGCACTTTAAGACCTTCAGGGAGGGCTCCATAAGGATCTTTATTTCTATAGTCATAACTGGACACACTGTTCTGGCATGGATCTTCCTGCTTTATATTATCAATGGTTTTCATGGGATTTTTTCATGGGCTTGCTTGAATGTACTGCTAACTAATTTGGACGGATGTGTATGGTTTTTAGTAAACTGAAAGCATTTGTGGATTTCACATTGGTGTTTAAAAAATCACAAAGTTTGGCCTCTGATTTCTCATTGTCTCAGTTTTGCTGCAGTTTCCCTGGGTAGGGTTTTAGCGGCTTCATTTTTTCCACTACATAATTCAGTGGCTTTAATAAACTCGTCTACTGACTGAGCCCATGTTAAAAATCCCATGCACAGTTTCTTCAGAGTAGCACTTTATTGCCTGTTTTACTGTGATGCATTATTAATATAAAATGATGACACTTGGACTGTGGAGGCACTACGGTGCATTTACAATAATATTTATACAAATAATTAAACTTTCACTTTATTGAATAGGGCATGTCTAGGCAGGGGATCAAATTAAATGAAAAAAAAAAGAGAAAAGTCTGCATTGGCCATCATGGTCTCTATCTGGCTTTTCTCTGATTGGACTGCAAGAAAATCTAGTTTCAAATATTGCATCTGTCATCTGTACTTCATATCAAGGAATTAATCAAAATGACAGCAGAGAGCATTTTTTGAATGTTCATTATTTCAGCTATTAATTTTTAAAAGCAGCAAATGTTGCAAGTCAATAGCATCCATAAAAATTGATTTATTGTGCAATTTTCTTCATACTCCTGGAAGCCAAGAGCAGAATCTGTGTATCCGATGCTTTCTATTTCTATGCCATTCTCTTCACATTCATTTTTTTAAGATAAATTATTTAGTTGAAAGCAATGTAATCCTGTTTGAATTCTACTGATTCTAATTCACAGGAACTGACTGCATCAAGGAAATGTAAAATTTAGCATGAAAAAGTACCATACACAGAAGCAATTACATGGTGAAAAATCACAGAAATGTAATTTACATTAAAAAGTGCAGAAGATTCTTTTCTGTAAATTTTTTAATTGTTGATTTTAGAGAGAGAAAGGAAGGGGGAGAGAGACAGAGAAACATGGATTTGTTGTTTCACTTATTTATGCATTCATTGGCTGATTCTTGTTTGTACCCTGACTGGGGATCAAACCTGCAACCGTGCCATATTGGGATGATGCTCTGACCAACTGAGCTACCTGGCCAAGGCCACAAAAGATTGTTGGTCAGTCACTTTACTTCTGTGATATAGGGAACTTCACATTACACTCCAATAGTATTCCAGGACAGCCAGGACCCACTGGTGCCATCTATATCACCAATGTCTCAGATAAGACCTTCCCAGTTTTCCTGTACACAGTCAGCATATCCTGTAAATATGTACCACTAGATATATTTGCACATCAACTTCAGAACTGAATTTGCATTTGGTCAATCTTTGTTTAAATCGTAATCCTGGCACTACTAATATACAGTTATGTTTTTTTGAACAACACTTAGTCCTCAGAATTTTAGTTATCCTCTCTCCAATAAGTAGATTACAAAGTTTATTCAACAAGATTTTAAAAAGAATTAAACAAATCTGAATAAAGTAGTATTTGTAAAAGCATTTTTCACAATGATACAAGTAGTTCTTAAAATGCCATTTCTACTGACTGGCATTATTCCCTCTATAACAAACAATGATTATTACAATTAGTACCTCTGAAATCCAAAAGAAAATTTATGGCTTTTAAATAGTCCTATAAGGTGCAAAGTGATGATATGAAACCTTGATACTAATCACACACAGGATCCATACTCCCCTCCAATATGTTGCCTGCCCTTACTACATATGTTTCTATTGCCTAGGCCTAAAGTACCTTCTCCCTAATGTCTGCAGACCAAACTGATAGCAGTTTCACCCAGTGCCACTTAAGGTTTTCCAAATGGGAACAGGGAGTGTGGGCTGTGTGTGGGCATCGAGTGACCCCTTGGGCAGCCCCTGCCATGCTCCCAGCAGAGAGGGCTCCACGTCTAGCTGGCTCCAGTCTGCTAAGGGAAATAACAGAATAACTTCATTTTAAAGAAGGATGACACTCAATACCCCTTTGGACACCTCCTACCGCTTACAGCTCCATACTAACCACATACAAAATATCAGATCCCAGCCCTGGCTGGGTAGCTCTTTTGGTTAGAGCATTGTCCCAATATACCCGGATTGTAGGTTTGATCCTCGGTCAGGGCGCATACAAGAATCAATCAATGAACGTGTAAATAAGAGAACAATGAAGTGGATGTTTCTCTCTTTTTTTCTCTTTCTTCTTCTTTCTCTCTCTCTAAAGTCAATGCATTTTTTTAAAAATATCAGATTACAATCTAGTCAAGGAAAAATCACAATATATCTTAAGCATTTTCTTCTCATTTTAAAATTTAATTTCTATATCAAAAATAACATTATATCCACTTCCACAAGGGTGAATTAGCAGAGAAAAATAAATAGGCATATTAAGAAATTAGCAGTCTGACAGAGAGGAACCATTTTGAGCATTCAGAACATATGTTCTCCAGTGAATCACGATTATTACAGAAAATTGGAGACAACTTTTAGGAGCTTTTAGAAATTCTAAATGAACCTTAAGGAAATTTCATAGTACCAAAAGAAGATCTTGACATAGTGATACAGTTTTGGAGGTTTAAAATAAGAATTGCTGAACTAAAAAAAATAATTATTCCCAAGGAAAGCTATTTCAATACTAGTAAAACCAAATTAGCACATTAGAAGGCCAGAAATCAGATGGAAAAAAAATGATAGAATGTAACAAGGGCAATACCAATAATGAAGCATATATTTCTATGATCTAATATATGTGTAATTTGAATTTTAGGAGGGAACAACAGAACTTACAGGAGCAATGCAGTAATAAACTAAGTAATACAATAATATTACCTGAGACGACCAAAGACCAGTGCATTCATTTCCTATTGCTGCTCATGACTTAAGGGGCTTGAAGTAGCACAAATGTATTATTATGTAGTGAAGTACGTCAGAAGTTTGGCATGGATCTCACTATGCTATATCAAGGTGTCAGTGGCACTGCATTTCTTAATGGAGACTCTAGGGGAGATTTGTGTACTTGCCTTTTCCAGCTTCGAGAGGTTATTCGTATTCCTTGGCTCATGGCGCCTTCCTGCATCTTCAAAGGCAGCAATTATACATCCCTCTGGACACGCTTCTCCTGTGATATCTCTTTGACCACGCCTGGGAAAAGCTCTTCAGGATCATCTCCCCATCTCAAGGTCCTTTACATCTGCAAAGTCCCTTTGCCATGAAAGGTAACATATTCACAGGTTCTAGGAGTTAGGAGATGGACATCTTCAGAGGGCCATTATTCTGCCAACCACGACCTGTGTGTCCCTGTAGGAAGAGTTCAGTGAGGGCAGGGCAGCTTCAATGTAAAGACAGGCACACCTATATTACACACATAAAGAGAAAATCCAAAAAATAAACATCAGCTTTTAAAAGCTGGTTACCATTAAAAATAACATTAGCATAAGTCATATGAAACACTATGATCCAGAGAACTATCTTGGATTGCTTATGGTGTTAATAATACCCCACATCTCAGTGGTTTAACAGTGAAATTACTTTCAGCAAGTGCTTCTAAGCAGTGGCTTACTTGTTCTTATTCAGGGACTCAGGGGTTCCTCTTTGGGCTCCACCTTCTTCTCGGTCTTAAGAGTCTTTTCCTTTCAAAGTCAGCAGATGGGGAAAAGGAGAGAGGGTGGAGATGCACGTGAGGTTTGATGGGGCAAACGTGGAAGTGACATTTGTAGCTTCCGCCCAACATTTCAAAGCCTGCATAGCCATGGTTAACTGCCCAGAAAGCTTGCACAGGGGTGTCCAGGAGGGACCGAGGTAGGTTTTGATCACAACACAGTTACCCCAGAGACAGGTAGTACAAATGGCTTTCTTAGGGTAAAAGATGGATTCCCCATCATTGAATCAACTGCCAATTAAGATTCACTTGAGCACACACAAATGTTTTCAGATATATAAACAATTTTTTGGTCATAACATTTATACACTCTACCTGAAAAATCTCCTAAGGAAATCAAGTAGATAAATATCAGGATGTGGTCAGAAATTACATATACAAATTTTTTAAAAGTGCTCCATAATTTTCCCAGAATAGGGAATGCAATAAGGTGTGTTTTGCCATTACCGTACACCATGTAGTACTGTATTAAAGCTCTCGCGTGGTAAAGCTGGGGTATCGTATTGGAAAGACAACATACAGACAAACAAAACAAAACACAAACTCCTTGGTAACTACAAAGTGTCCTGCGATGAAGAGTGTGGACACCTTTGGAGACCATTGCTCTGCCAGGGGCCAAGGGGAGAATTTGACTGTACCTCTTACAAGCTGTGTGACCTCAGGCAAGTCACGTATCCTCCTAGCACCTTTAACTGCAAGTAAAAGATGGAAATAATAGTAAATCCTATTCTATAAGGTTGCTGTAAGAACTAAATTATGTAATTTGTGTAAATAATGACAGCAAACTTTGTCAAGAATATTCTAAGTAAGTATCAGGAACTTTTTATATATTATCTAACTATTTGTCATGTCATGTGATTTTAATCAATTATGGTAACTCATTAAAGATAAAAATAAATATAAAAATTGTAGAAAAACTAGAAATTAAATAAAAGAAAATAATATAATTATAAGGATATATTTATGTATTTATAAATGTATTTAATCTTAAAATCTGTGAATACACATACTCATTTTTCTCTCCAGAAATGCCAGTTTTTGGTATTTAATCATTAATGCGCTGAGTTGTTAGCATCAACAGCTCTCTTTTCTACTTGAAGAAATCATGCATTTTGAAATTTGGAAAATTGGCTATTTTACAAATTCACCTCTATCTTCCTAATAGTGTCCTGTTTGTCACAATTTCAGTTCCTTTATTTTTTGAACTTTTATCATAATTTTTCTGGTTCCTTCCATAGGTTTTACAATCGGAAGTGGGACCTGTCTTACTGATCTAGTTGTGGCATCTGCTGATTCCACCTCATACTCCGTTTCCATGGAATTGTAGCTTTTCTCTGGGAGCTGGTGACCTTTAGATCTTTACTTGGATGTTGCTGATTTGCTTTTCTTGGGCCAGAGGTAAAACAAGGAGCCTGCAGGGTCCTCTGCACTTGTGCTTGTTCCATGGGGTGCAGTGGCCCTGGACTAGTTTAAACAATTAATTTATTAATTTGTATCTAAATAGAAAGGCGTCTTACAAATTTGGACATCACAGATCGACTTGGCAAGGCTGAGGCTTTAAGTGTTTTTCTTTTCACTCAAGGCTCTACATCCAGGTGAGCCTCCTGCTCCTTCCTCGATTCTCAACAGAGGAGGGACCACTTGCACGCTCCCACCTTGTACAGATGGGCCAGTTTTGACCCCAGGCCTGTTCCCTGGGGCCTTTGGACCCAGCTTCCAGCTTCTCGGGCATCTGTGTGTGATCAGAAGCCCAGCAGGTGGCCAGGTGATCTGTTCTAAGGCTCACTACACTGCTTTTGCTCCCTCTTCTCCTTTTTGGAGCCTGAGATATTTCTTCTTTATCTTTCTCTTTTAAATGGAGAGAGTGAAATTATTTTTTAAGTTATGTTGTATCGATCATATTTAAATTTTTGTAGCAGAGAGTAGGAGACTGAAATCAGCTATGTCAATTTAACCTGCCATATTTAGAGATGTTTCTTATATCAGCACGATGTGATTTGTTAATGACAGTAAACAAAAAAAAGCAATCTCACTTAAAGATATGTTATCACTCATTCATCAATAATAATTATTAAATGTTACAATGTACAGTAAATTGTGGGGATCCTAGTCCTCATGGCTCTTATGCTAACCAAATGAAGAAATTTTAGATAAAATGTAGCAACTGAAACCAGTAAGCTATTAAATATTCATCATAGATAATTGGATTAATTCCAGCAATTCAAAGATATTAGGATATATGTAAACTAACTTAATCAGCTATGATTGATAATATTGATCATGTTATACTCTTCTGAAATAAAGAGGCTTTTAATATCTATTTATAACAAAAACTTAGGGTATACTAAGACCTGATAGCTATTTCACATGAAAAGAGTTTTATTAAGACAACAACAATTCATGTTATTTTGAAAGCTGAAATATAAGAGTATTAATATTAAAATAAGAAATACAATGAGAATATCTGCTATTATTCAGTATTGTTCAGGAGGATCTAGTTGTATAATTAGAGAAGAAACATTCTATATTAATTTAATAAATTAATATAAATATTATTTATAAATAATATAATTGCCAAATCAAAAATCTAAATGATTTAGTTGAAAAATAATTTAAAACATTGAAAATCTTAGTATCTTTTAAAAAAGAACTTTAAAAAAATAGACAAATTATCCCCATTGCAATAACATTTTATAATTTTCTATATAATAGACAACACTACTGAGGAAGAAAGTAATAGATAACTTGAATTAGTAAAGTGATATTCGTCTTTTTTTTTTACAAAAAGTATCAATATCTAAAGATGTTGATTTACCCAAATAACTTATGACTTGTGTGAGAAATTACTCTCTTAATGAATTTTGGAGTAAACTTGGCAAAAATAGTTAATTTATAGGAAAAAATGAGTGAAAATGACCAATACAATTTTGGAAAACCAGAGTGATAGTAGGCACGGTGGAGGTTGTCTGGTTTTTGCTCAGTCCCTCCACCCCTTCAACCCCACTCCTAAAGCTGTCATTCTGCTATCTATCTCTTAGTCTCTGTGTTTTGCCTGTTAGTTCAGTTTGTTCATTAGATTCCACATTGAGTAAAATCACATGGTATTAGTCTTCCTCTGATTGGCTTATTTCACTTAGCATGATGTTCTCCAGGTCCATCCACGCCTTTGCAAAGGGCAAAACTTTCTTCTTTTGTATAACAGAGTAGTATTCCATTGTGTAAATGCCCCACAGTTGTTTTATCCATTTATCTACTCATGGACAATTGAGCTGGTTCTGTATTTTGGAAATTGTAAAAAATGCTGCAGTGAACATACGGGTGCCTGTGTTCTTTCAAATTAGTGTTTTAGGTTTCTTCAGATAAATTCTAAGAAGTGGAATTGCTCGGTCATAAAGTAGTTCCATTTAAAAAATTTTGAAGTATTTCCATATTGTTTTCCATGGTGGATTCACCAATCTGGATTCTCACCAACAGTACAAAAGTATTCCCCTTCTTCCACATGCTTGCCAGGACTTGTTATTTGTTGATATACAAATGACAGCCATTTTGACCAGTATGAGGTGATATCTCACTGTGGTTTTAGTTTTCATTTCTCTGGTGATCAGTGATGCTGAGCATCTTTTCATATTTCTATTAGCCATCTGTATGTCTTGTTTGGAGAGGTGTCTATTCAGGTCCTTTGCCCATTTTTTAATTGAATTGTTTGGTTTTTTGGTGTTGAGGTTTTTTTCTTTGAGATCCTTTTATTTTTTAAAGGATTGTTTTAAAATTTTAAACTACAAAACAGATCCCATACATTCTGCCATAAATAAAAAACAAACAATAAGGCAGGACTCTACATTATTTATCTTTAGAGGGGAAGGGAAGGAGAGAAGGAGAGAAACATCAATGTTTGGTTGCCTCTCGTGTGTCCCCTGCTGGGAACCAGCCTGCAACCCAGGCATGTGCCCTGACTGGGAATCGAACCTCAATTGTGTGGTTCACAGGCCGGCGCTCAATCCACTGAGCTACACCAGCCAGGGCTGGTGTTGAGTTTTATACGTTGTATCATTGGCAAATATGTTCTCCCATTCCATGAGTCGTCTTTTTATTTTGTTGATGGTTTCCTTTGTTGTGCAAAAACTTTTTAGTTTGATGTAAGACCATTTGTTTATTTTTTCGTGTTTCCCTTGACTGAGATGTATCAGAAAAACTACTGCTATGAGCAATGTCCGAGATTTTACCGCCTACGTTTTCTTCTATAATTTTTATGGTTTGGGGTCTAACATGTAAGTCTTATCCATTTTAAATTTATTCCTGTGTATGATGTAAGAAGGTGGTCTAGTTTCATTTTTATGCACACATCTGTCTAGTTTGCCCAGCACCATTTATTGAATAGACTATTTGTAGCCCATTTCATGTGCTTGCTTCCTCTGTTGAATATTAATTGACTCTAAAGGTGTGGCTCTGTTTCTGGGCTCTCTGTTCCATTCCATTGATCTTTACATTTGTTTTTATGCCAGTACCATGCTGTTTTGATTGCTATGGCCTTGTAGTATAGTTTGATATTAGATAGTGTGATTTCTCCAATTTTGTTCTTCTTTCTCAAGACCATTGTTGCTATGTGGAGTCTTTTGGTTTCTATATAAATTTTTGAAACATTTGTTCTAGTTCTGTGGAATATGTCATTGTTATTTGCAGATGACATGATACTGTACATGGAGAAGCCTAAAGATTCCAAGAAACTACTAGAACTAGCAAATGAATTCAATAAAGTAGCAAGATACAAAATTAATATCTAGAAATCAGTTGCAGTTTTATATGCCAATAATGAACTACCAGGAAGGGAAATTCAGAAAATGATACCATAAAATACCTAGGAATAATTCTAACCAAGGATGTAAAAGACCTGTACTTGGAAAATTATAAGACACTGAAAAAAGATATTAAAGAGATACAAATCAGTAGAAGCACTTGTGTTCATGGATCAGAAGAATTACATCATTAAAATGCCCATACTACCCAAAGCAATCTGTAGATTCAGTGCAATTCCTATCTAGGGTTATTTTAATTTTAAAATGGTCATAGTCTTTTTGAGGCTAGATTTGTGGCAATTTGGGGAGTTCAGTTCAAAGACAGAGTCAGTTTCTTATTTATTTGCTCTCAATTAGCATCGTATGCCAGGACTCACATGCGCATAGTTTTAGGACTCAGTTCTCACAGGTAATTCTGGGTACCTTGAGTTTTTCAGGCTGGGATCTGGGAATGCCACACCTCTAGTCTCTTTTGTCTGACTTTACAGGGTGCTCACAATTCATTTTCAATGATCTTCATTTGGTTCTTGCTATGAAGCTGAGTTTTAATTACTCTATCACCCAAAGGCTTTTTCAGTTATATTTGTCCCTAGTTGATTAAAACTAGTTGCATCTTCCAACACTGTCATGTCAATATCTTTGGACTCTCTTTTCTCTGTGGCAAACAGGGGGATTCTTTTAAAAATTGTTTTGTTTTTAAAAATATCTTGCTAAATGAACCACATAGTAACAAGGGCATGCAATACCATCCCATTTCCTAAGGTTTTCACCTAGCAACACTCTCCTTTGGTTCACAACCAGACTTCCATGTTAAGACTAAGCGTTTCACCATCACATGACGTGAATCACTGTTCAACCAGCTCAGATAACTTTTTTGCTGATCACTTGTTAACCCTGAAATGAACGCCACATATTTTTTTTTGTTATTTCTCACTTTTGGTTCAAACTAAGCCTAAGTTATGCCAAGAAGACAAGTGACACCAAGCTACCTCTGGCTCACAACAATAACAATTTAGTTCTTACAATGTGTGTTCATTATGAGACAGTTGTGTTTTTTTCTCAGCAGCAGCTTCTTTCCAAGAGCGCTTCTCCCAGGTGTGGCTTCTCTCCAGGACACCACTGTTACACGGCAAAAGAAAAGAGAAATTGTAATGAAGAATGAATTCTTAAAGTTTCAGTTGAGGCATGTCACGTTCACTCCAATTTCTCGGCGGAGCCACGTGCGTAGCCACACCTGTGTTCTTGAATGGCTTGTGTACTCCTCCTCCAAGGAGAGGCAACACAGGGACAGGCACTGAATATGAGCAAACTGGAATCCAACCTGCCAACACAGGCAAGTCACATGGAAATGAGAATGGCCCCAATTAGGTGGAAAATGCAAAGCCTCACTAGAATACAACTTAAAACAAAGCTGAATGCCACTTTTGACCCAAACATTGGAACATAATTTGAAAAAAGCAATACGCAGTGTTTAAAAGGGAAAATAGACAGTATAACACCCTTCTTGGAGATTAATAATGCATAACTTTATACAGTTATCAAGAAGGAATTGGGGCAATACTCAAGAGTAACCTTTAAAGTGGACATACTTTTCATTCCAAAATTTCCTTTTTTAGTGATTATCTGAGACAATTATGTGAAAATACACAAATAGATATGTTTGTATGTAGAAAAAATTCATAATGAGATAGTCAAAGAAGCATTAATCATATTAATAAAAACTAGTAACATTAACAATGTCCAACAATAATTAATTATAGTTTAGCCCTAGAATGGACTATAGATAAAATAATATTGTATCAATCCCTCTCAAGAATAGATATTTTTGTGGTATTAAGTGAAGCCCCAGGTTATTCACCAGTATGCATTATGGAAATAAACAAATATAAGGCACAAATACTTTGATTCAGTTGATCAAAATTAAAGTAGAATCCATACACCATAATTTTCAAATGGTGCTTAGTGTAAAATGTAGCTCTGATACTCTGTTTGCATTGTGAGTCTCTGAGAATGCAAAGCAGTGACTTGACTCTTACCCTTTGCTTAGAAAGATAACAAAGAGGTTCAAGAATATTTGCATTTCATTATCGTAAATATGAAGTAAAATCTGTATTTTCCTGTGTCTTGTCATCACCATGTTGAGTGTCTTTCTGTTTACTAAAGAGAACAAAGGGCTTTGCTATACAATCCATAGTCCCACTTTAATAGTTGTATCCTTCCAGAATCATTGGCTCATAACTTTAAGACTACATATGTTTGTTCTATGAAACCACAATGGTAAGAATGTTTGTAGTAGAGAATTCTTGTTTGCTCAAAGTTGTAAACGTTTGTCCTAAGTGGTTGAATTTGCTCACCATCTTTGTGATGATGAAGCAGATACTATCTTACTGGCTGTTGTTTATTTAACCAAGTAGGACATAAAAACTCTCAAGTGATTTATTAAGTTAGAAATGCATTTTAAAGCCTTCCTCTTTAAAAAAAAGGAAAAAGAAAAGAAAGTTTTAAAGAGCAACACAAATCTTATTCTACTACAGCACATATTATAATTCAATTTGTGTATCTACATGCATTTAAGTACAAGTAAGCAACTCAGTAATCTGCTCTCTTCACGTAGCAATAGATCACGAACTGGTACCCTTGTCAACAGCATCCATCCCACCGGTTTTAATGGCAGAATGGTTTGAATTACGTGTGTTAACTATATGTGCATATTTTGAGCAGATACACTGATATGTTCAAAATGATAACACTGGCCATATTTTGAGAGTCAGAGTTTTTGTTTTCTTCTTTTTGTGTATCTGTATTCTCCAAAGTCCTCATCGTGAATGTATATTTATTTTGTTATGAGAAATTGAAGAAAGGGAATCACCTCTTTTCTGGACCCCTCCAGTCAAAGGAAGCTTTCCTCTTCTCTAAACTCGTTTCCTTCATTTTGTATCATATTTATACCTAACTCTCCTTTTTATTTTTCAAGAAATTCTTCTCTGCTAGTTTATCAGTTCCTTGGGGACCAGCGCATCTTGTATTCTGCTTTATGATATGCACAACCTTTAATACCAGCCTCATTATGATACTTTTGAATGCAGGTTCCAGACGAGTGAATGTGTACACTCAGATCCTTGCCCAGGTCACCTCCAATTTGCATCAAGTGCTTGGTCTTCACCCAGGACCCCCTGTGACTTCCTGTGGATTAGCCTAGCGATGGCTTAGCTGTCATTATAAAGCAAGCCCTATCTCAAACCACGTAAATATTTTACTTGGAAATTGAAGCTTTGCCTTTCAAAAACGTGATTTTTAAAACCTCTTCCCTGCAGTCATCTGAAAATGGAATTTAAATGGGGACGGATTTGTTTTTCAATTCTCATTTGATTAACTTTTTTCGCTTTGCGATTGCTATCCTTGAACCCTTCTTCGCTTCAGTGAGGAAGAAGTGTGGCCTTGCAGCCCGTCTGTGTTTGACTCTCTCACTTCTTTGTTTTGATCTGTAAATCTATCTCTCTGCCTAGCCAATATATATGTATTTTGTTCTTTAGCAAAAGCAGATCTGGCAAGTCCACATATCAGAGAAATACTTTTGCATTCCTTTGCAGCTTAGAGACACCAAGTGCCACTGAGACCTGAAACGCCTGGCTCTCACACATATGTGTGTTTTCACCAGCGTTTGGCTTAGCGTGATGTTCAGGCCCTTTGGCCTTTGTGCCTGGCGTGCAGTCCTCCTTATGATTTAAATAATGCTCAGGCAGCTTGACTTGCAGAATTTATGATGTCTGAAGACAGTTCTTTTAAAAACACCTTCAATGCCCTTATCTAAACATTTTATTAAACGGCAATTTGAAGTATTTTAGTTGGGTCTTAGTTGAAATAAGAAAAATATTTTAGAAAGTTTTCAAAATATTTCAAAAGGGCACTTAGTGGTATGCTCATTTTTTTCAAATACTTGGGTTACTTTGGGCTTCTTATTAGTAAGATAACAATGTCTTTAAAGCAAAAAGCTTATGTTGTATAATAAGATCTTTTCAAAACTATTTATGTATTTTAGCTTTAGGCTTTTGTACAACCCTTGGGTGGGCATTTGAAGACACCAAAATATACCTGTAGGGAATGTGGATTAAGTAATAAGTGGTAAGCTTCCAACTAAGGCTTTGTGTTTATCATTATCATCTTGGTACCAAAAATATTCAGACTGGTAATGATTCTGGACTACCTGCTGTGGGGGATTGCAGCCTCAATGTAACATTTAATAAAACATTATCGCTAGACTTCAGTGAGACGATGCGGATAAGAACTGCCTTCAGAAGATATCAAAAGAGTAAGCTATTGAGAAAAAGAATGCAAACCCTAGAAATAAATGAAATAAAAACAGGAGCTATGAAAGTAGAGATAAAATTTTACCCAGACTAATAAAAACCACAGTAAATGAAAAGAAAAAAAAAAAGCAACAACCTATTCAAAACACAGGCGTTAAATAGATAAAGGGAGTATATAAGTGAAAGTCACACATTGCAAGCCAAGCAAGAAATGAATGGGGAAAATATATTAATAACAGACCAAACCAAAATCCAATGAACAGGGGGCTGAAGTATTGGATCCGCAGCATAACAGACTAGGTCTCACGAAGTTCAGGCTGATGGGACTTTTCATTGTGTCCTTTCTCACATTGGGGCTTCAGTGACTCTGCACTGTGTTGCCTTGCTAGCATCAGTCATCTTTATGTGATGCATATTTTTGTGCTTTTTATTTAGATTTTGTCCGTGTTAAAAGTTGTGAGTAATTATTACACTGAGGTCTTTGCCCTTTGATTATCCTGAAGTTTGCTCTAGTCACTGATTAATAATTTAAAGTTCTGACCCTAGTTCATAAATCCCTTTGTGAGGAATCATAACTGCCTGAGAAACCACTCTTTTGGGTTGGATATTTCAGCAAGAAGTTATTTGAGGGCCTCAATTATGTGATGACATTGTTTGGGAATCTTATGCTTACAATTTAGTGCTTAATACTGTTTTTACAGGAAGACCTCCTACTCCTAGCTCAATACATCCTCACTTAATTAACCTTTAGTGCTTCAAGTAAGACATTATCTTTACAATTTTTATGCTCTGCTAGCTATACATTATTAGGATTGTTTCAGCACTAACAATGGTCTAAAGTGCTTACTTAAGAAACACATTAACTCTTATAAGTCATCAAGATATCACTTAGAACATCATTTTTTTTTCTAGTGGACTAAAAGCTGTGCTCTTGACCTTTAAATCTAAATGTCTACTAGAGACCTAACTGCCTAATGATGTCTCAGTGAACAATTATTGAATTAATGTATTATTTTTATTAATTTCAAAGTTGATCATTAAGTAGAAAACTCATAGGCCAGACAACAGCTATTTACATGTTGTAAATAGTTTGAACTTCAAAGTCTCATATTTTATAGAACTGAAGCAAATACCTCCCTGTACACTTTTGCTAAATATAAGTTATAGTATTCATAAAACAAAAAATAAAACTTTATTGTACCAGTGTAATCAGAAATAAGAATAATCAATTATTTTTCCGGATCATAGATATTTAGTAACTTTAGTCTGCATTTGACCTTCACGTACTATCTGATGTTTCTCAAAGGGAAGACCCACCCCCCCTTTGGCCTTTTTATACCCCTCATGGCCTTTATGAAAATTTTAGGAATTATTGTTTTAAGAATATCTTTTAAAACAAACTTGTTGGATAAGCATGAGCTGATCCATATAACACATCACACTCTCTGATGAGTTCCTTGTATAAATTTGAGGAGACAATTTAACTCTCTAAATGTATCTGGCATACATATTACATTTTCCTTGTTTACATAATGAATAAATATTTATTGAGACGCTAGTATGTGTATGAGCCTTTCCTAGATGTTTTGAGGGTGTGAAATGAGGAAGACATGGATTTGGGGGTTAAGGTACAAGGTAAAATATCAATACT
This sequence comes from Sturnira hondurensis, assembly GCF_014824575.4. Lineage (NCBI taxonomy): Eukaryota > Metazoa > Chordata > Mammalia > Chiroptera > Phyllostomidae > Sturnira > Sturnira hondurensis. The sequence goes on along the minus strand of NW_028098001.1, from coordinate 4,108,438 downwards.
ATGAACTGAGTACAAATGAAAATTTAAGTAAAAATAGAAAGACATCATATTAAATAGAAGATACCAGCAGAGACAAAGACGTGTCTTGGTGAATTGACACCAAGACATATTTCAACAGTTTCCAAAGCAGGGATGGGAAGGGAACATACCAGAATGAGCAGCTTAAGCAATAAAGATGAGTGGATGGAAGAATGGATGACAGATGATAGCTAATTAAATATAAAGTTAACAATATTCTGATTAGTGTAAATAGTTATATATTTTATAATTTCATAATGACCACATCATTCATGAAATGATTTATAAAATATTTATATACAACTTGCTCAAAGACCTAACACTATGATTTGAACTCAGGTTTGAAAGACTCAAAAAATAAAACATGATTCTTTTTTGCTATTGGACTTTAACTTCTCTTTAACACTATCTATTTTATCATATCAAGTATTAGTCTCCTGCCCTGGCTGGTGTAGCTCAGTGGATTGAGCACGGGCCTGCGAACCACACGATTGTGGTTTGATTCCCAGTCAGGGCACATGCCTGGGTTGCAGGCCAGTTCTCGGCAGGGGACTCACGAGAGGTGACCATACATTGATAATTCTCTCCTTCTCTCCTTCCCTTCTCCTCTAAAGATAAATAAATAAAATATTTTTAAAAAGTATTAGTCTCCTAAATAAAAATATGGGAACAAAATAGGCTCAAGCAATGTTGCTCTCTCTGTTGTCTCTTTAAATGACAGCATTTACTCCTTTTCTTTCTTTCCCTCTCCGTCCCTCTCTTCCTTCCTTCCTTCTTTCCTTGCTTCCTTCCACCTTCCTCACCTTCCCCTCCCCCCCCGTCTTTTATTAAGCACCTATTAGGTTTTCGGAACTGTATAAATGTAGGAAGAAAAGGACCCGGGAAAGGAAACATTGGAATGATCTGTAGTTTGTCTCCAAGCCCAGAAGCTTATAAAGGAAAATTAAAACCACACACACATGCACACATATATCACTTTAGTTTTCTTTATCATTCTTTTGCATATCTTAGCTAATCTTAGGCTTATCCCTTTCTGGTTTAGTTTTATGTCTCTTAATTGTGTAATATTCTTCTTGTACTAATGGAGCATACATTTTGTAAAAAATAAGTTCATTCCATATATTTTCTTGGTTTTATACCTCCTACTTCAGCCACCAGTAATCTATTCTAAAATTTATTCAGAAATAAGCTAAGTTTAGCTGTTCCCTCATANTCTGTAGTTTGTCTCCAAGCCCAGAAGCTTATAAAGGAAACTTAAAACCACACACACATGCACACATATATCACTTTAGTTTTCTTTATCATTCTTTTGCATATCGTAGCTAATCTTAGGCTTATCCCTTTCTGGTTTAGTTTTATGTCTCTTAATTGTGTAATATTCTTCTTGTACTAATGGAGCATACATTTTGTAAAAAATAAGTTCATTCCATATATTTTCTTGGTTTTATACCTCCTACTTCAGCCACCAGTAATCTATTCTAAAATTTATTCAGAAATAAGCTAAGTTTAGCTGTTCCCTCATATTGTTTTATTCACCTCCTGAGAAATAAAAATTTCAACCAAGTACATAAAAAATATATGGACATGCTCTACTTTTTGGGAATTAGCTTTTTTAGATTGCTTCTTTGGAGAACACGCTCTGAGAGGGAGAATTGCATGCTCAAGGTTTATTGGGGAGAACTCTCTGGTGACGCCCTTTTAAGCAAGTAAGAAAGGTAGAACTGTCTTACTCTGTAATTTGATGGCAACTAAGACCCTGACAATAATCCAGAGGAAACTCTGGAGCTTTGATGACCTTAAAATTTGCCCTGAATTTAGGCAAAAGGATCTTTGCATCCCCTCTGGGGACACTAGCTGCTGCAGGGCAGAGCTCACAGCTTTGGACCAGGATGACTCCTGACTGCAGAGGTGACTCCCAGGGAGCGTCCTGCTGTGTGTGAGCCAGCAGCAGCGGACCTTGCCCGCAGCTGGAAGAGGGGATGTGCACAGAGCCCTCCCCTATGTACTTCATCCTTTAAGTAGGTCTCCTAGGAGTTTAACTCACACACACAGACACACAAACACACAACATCTGCATTAAGACAAAGACTAAAGTTTGTCTTTTCAAATGATTCTACATTTGTTATCTCATTAGCCAACCCCTGAAATGCAAAAATCTCCATGGGCTTTCTCACTTACCAAAATTTATTTATTCAAATATGAATGTTTCAGAAGCATTTACTTACTGTCTCTATGCATAGTATCTTTTTACCATTGTTATGGAGTGAATTTCTGTGTCTCCCTCAAATCTGGATGCGGAAACTCTTCCCTCCAATGTGATGGTGTTGGGAGTCAGGGCCTTCAGAAGGTAATAAGAACTAGATAAGGCCATGAGACTGAAGCCCTGGTGAATGGGACTAGTGTCTTTAGAAGAGTAACAAGAGAACACACCGGCTCCCAGCTCCCCCATATGGTGGCACAGTGAGAAGTCAGGCCTCTGCAACCTGACCACAAGCCAGCAGAACCTGACCACAATGGCACTGTGGTCCCAGACTCCAGCCCTCAGCACCATGACAGGTAAATTTCTATTGTTGACAAGCCACCCAGTCAATGGCAATTCCTGAACCAAGAAAATCCTGCAGAATATTCTACATTTCCATGACTAAAGCATTACTTCTATATTTGTTGTTTTTAAGTAAGACTTTATTTTCCCTATAAATGAGTATCAGCTAGTTTCTTCGTATGGATGACAATACACATATATTAACACATTTAACAAGTAGTGGTGAATGGCTAGTTTAGTTCACTATTAGTTAATCAGCATTACTGGGGGGTGGTGGGGCTAGAAGACCAAAAGATGGGCTTTAAGCCATCATTTATTGTTTTAAGTATTTGATGGAAGGCACTAACATTTTAAGGCATTATTTCCTAACTTCAAAAAATACAAAATATAAGAAAAAGAAAAAGAAACTCATTGGGAGTTGCATTCCTAACCCTCTGGCGTGGAAAGCCCTGACAGGTAAGAAGAAGGTAAGGGGAGGTGGGGGGCAGTGGCAACCTAGAGTGTCTGCCACATGGGGTGAGAGCAGGTGCTAGAAAACATAGAACAGGCAACAAGCATCACACCTGCAAGGGAATTTTCCATGGAGAGGTGCTGATGACTAGCCTGCGAAGGGCGGGGTGGAATGTGAGGGCAGCCTCCAGCGGAGGTCTCAGGCTGAGCCAGGGAGAGCTGGTCACCAATGGGAAAGATATCCATCCAGCACAGCCAGTCACAGACGAGTGTGTGGATCAGCCAAAATCTGCAGGAGTCTCCTCAGCCTGTGAAGGAGTTCTGAAAGCCCCTGAAGGAATTTAAGCAAGGTGTGTGAGCCGTGATCAGATTATTTATTTCCTCTTTCTAGAAAGCAGTGTCCAGTATTGCTGTAATTGGCAGTTTGTTGTTTTCACAATGAGGAGCGGTTAAGAAGGGAAAGAAGCATGCCAGGTGGCACGTGGTTCTGACATGGACCGGGGTTGATAAACCACAGCCCATAAGCCAGGTCTAGCCCTCTGCCTGTTTTGTGTGGCTGTGAATCTAAGGATGGTTTTTACATTTTTAGAATTGAAGGAGAATCCAAATGGTAATCACCTCTCATGATGTAAAAATTCTGTGAATTTCAAATTTCAGTGTTGGTAGATACAGTTTTGCTGGAACACGGCCACGCCTGTTTGCCTACACGCCACCTGGGGCCGCTTTCACCCTACAAGCAGAGCTGAGGGGTTGCAGAAGAGATCCACCCCACAGCCTGCAAAGCCTCAGAGAGTTACTTACTGCCTGGCTCTTTACAGAAAATATTTGACGTAAGTGAAGAATTTTCCAGGTATTGCTAAGTTTTACAACATAAAAACCCCTGGACGAAAGGTAGAAACACTTACTTCTGTGCTAACAAGGTCTGCTTCTAGGTTGAAAAGTGTGTTTCTTTACGGAAATACTGAGGTACATAGAATATATAGTTTCTGTTCTTACATTCTGGTGGGAGAGGCAAATGTTCAACAACTATCTACATTAAAAAATATATATTTTTAAAAGAGTCGTAATAGAAGTAGAGGGTGCTCTGATTTAGCAGTGTCTTCTAAGCAAAGGTAAGCCTCTGTGAGGACGTAACATTTATGTTGAAGAGTAGGCAACACTGGGAGGCAGAGGGAACAACAAGCATAAACAGGAATGAAATGAGTATGAGGTGCGTTCAAGGAGCTTAGAGGAGCTCTGTGTGGCTGAAGCAGGTGAACCAGAAAGGGCAGGTCGAGGCTGGATCAGGCAACACTTTGTAGGTCGAATGGTAAAAATGTTGTGAATACAATGGAAAGCTTTGGAAAGGTTTTGAAAAACACGATTAGATGCACTTTTTAAAGAACTCCATTCTGAAGAGTAGACAGATACGGCAAAGTTAGAGAGGGTGTGGGGAGATGGGCGATGGAGAGTGCTACAGGAGTTTGGGCTGCCCCCAAGAAGGCTCTGAATGCTGAAGGGAGCTGAGCCGGGAAGTGGACAGAGGCCCGGGAGTGAGAGCTCTGGGCAGAGGAGGAGAGGGCTTACCAGGGCCTGCACTTGGGTGGTGTTTCCTCTTAGCCACTAGAGGGAAGAAGGAGAGAAGGATTGCAGGAGTACAACTTTTTAACTAGGAAGCACATCCCCTTTTATTCGATGCTACTTTAAAAACTTTCTTTGGCTTCGTTCTAATCAGACGAAAGGTCTAAAGAGGTCAGTAAGCAGCCCATTTCTCAATCATGATATTGTCTTATCATAGGGTGTCTTTGCCTTAGTTATTTTACTTTTTTTCTCACCCCCTTTTTTTTTCTCCTGTGCTAGACTGATTCCTGCTTCAGGCACACAGAACAATCCCTTCACACAGAGGAGCTCTCTGGCAATATTTTCAACCCTGTTATGACTCTCTGTCCTTGTTTTCCCCTCTCAGATCTTTTCCCCCACTTCACTACTTCCTCTAGAACATAGGTGGCAAACACAAAGCCGGCCCTCCACCTACCTTGTTTTATTCGGCCCAGCACCTTGTTTCTACCCAGCAGCAGTGCCAAGCTCCTTGCCCCTAGTTAAGGAGTAGTTACATCATTTACACTGTCTTAAAAATTACATTTGGCCCTTTGAAGGCAACCAGGAGGCTGATGTGGCCTCCAGTGAAAATGAGTTTGACACCCCTGCATAGGACTGCCCCTTACATTTTGCTTTATTTTGTCTATGTTTCTCCATCTCTTTGCTGTTCACTCACTGCTCCTCTAATTTCTATTATTCCTCTTTTATCTCTTTCTGTCTCCATCTGCTTATTATATTTGCTGCATCCTCTTTTCTTATTCTACTGACAGTTCTAGCTATGAGTTACTAGAATTTAAAAAGAAACAGATGTGTATGATATATACACATATATGAAACCTATATATGTATGTAGTGCCTATATATGTACTATAGGTACTGCCTATATCATATACATATTTGATATATATCATATATCATTTCTTGAATTCTAGGTAGAATTTTGATAACCCCCCCTTTAATAAAAATCTTTTTATATTTTCCTATTTTGGGTTTTCCATCATTTCTGTATATTCTCCTCCCAAGAAATTAAAAGAATTCTGATTTCTCATTTCCCTTTAAATAATGTTGTAATAAACTGTCTGTTTTTCAATTGTTTATTTATATTGTTTACGTTTTACATCTGTGATTAATTACAACTTTTCTGAGGGTGAGGGTGGAGGGAAACATTATGCTGATTTTTAAGTTTTACAGAAAAGTTTTTCAAATATACTTAAATTAGCCGAGTGGCATGTTTTTTCAAGTGATGATGGGTAAGGGTTAGTTACTTCCCTATTGGGATTGTCATATCATCCCTTATTTGTCTCTGGAATTTCTACTGAGAACTCCCTCTTCCCTCTAACACAAGGAGCACCCGGGGTTCAAGGTGAGCATTCTATAAGGGAACCAGGTGCACCAGAAAAGCCGGTGTTCACTTTGTAGCCAAGGTCAGACGCAGAGGTGGAAATGTTACCAGCTGTAGCAAGTTTTTTATGACCTTGAAGGATTAGCTTATTGTTGGTTGAGCTTCTTGCTTCTCTATTCCTACCTACTTATTTTTGAGTTTGGTTTTACAATATTGTCATATTTCTGTCGTACATCCCATTTCCTTAATCCATCTCTCCTGAGATTCTGATTCTATTTTCAACCCAAGTCTAACAACCTGATTCTAACTGCTTGTTCCTCATCTCTGGGCTTCCAGATTGGGGCCCTTAGATTGGGCCCTGCCTTCCTACCCCGGACCAGTGCCCTAGAACGTTCCACAAATACTAGCTTTATAAATATAAAAATGCAGCTGACACATTCATTCCTGAGATGGAAGTAGCTGGAGAGTACAACTGTAGTCCTACTGGCCACTCAAATTTTAATAGCTCCAACTCCCCACATAATTGGCTCCAGTGTGTCCAGCCTTCTTTGGTGCCACTCTGACAAGCACCTTCCTGCTGTCCCAAGTATGATGACACATACTCATGAATCCATCATAATCTCTTACCACTGAGGCTGAGCCCTCCACCCTCATCAGTGACACAGAGGAGCCATTCCAAGAGCAAATCGTGTCCTGTTGCTGCTGCAGGCATCGCTTCTGTGTGAGCCGGAGTCCCGCTGAGGGCAGCAGGCCTGGAGCCATGTTGCTCCACTGCTTGGCATTACTCTTTGCAATGTTAGAAGGAAATGTCCCTCCCATAGAGTGATCAGTGACATAAGTGCAAGAGAGGGTTCCTCTGCAAAGCTGTTGAAGTTCTAAAGCATTACAACATTCACTACCACAACCCTTCTGTTTATATGATTAGCACATTCTCCCCAGGAGAAGACATGCATTTCCCAGGTTGATGGGTCTAGACAAGCTTGGATATTGGTTCTGTGATTGCTTTTAGACGCATCAGCTTGGCTAGGTTGAACTGCAGTCCCGAGAACTCTATTTTTAGTGTGTTTCCAAAGTGAGAAAATGACTATTTCTTTCCATAGATTCGATATCCAAGTGGATAGTAAATGTTTGTGCAGAAAATTCATAAACAGCTGCTTTGAAGAAACCAAGAAATCTGGTTAAATGGTTAGTGTTGCATTCACCAACCGCGAGAACAAATGTCGGAGACTTTCGGGGTTCCAAAGATGTTACTTTATTGGCCAAGTTTAACCTGCGCAGGGGCGAACTCTCCAAAGTGTCTGGAGACACAGTGCCCGCAAGGGCTGCAAATGAGAGTCGCGCCAAACGCTTACAGGCTTAGGGTTTTAAGGAGGTGCGCAAGCAAGCTGGATACAGAAGCAGATGTGGCGGTTAGCGGTTGGCTCAGGGGCACAATAGGGTTACTGATTATTGGTGAGTTAACTCGTGCACTGGCTCGTGCTCCTTTACCTGATTGGTCAGTCGAGCATGTGCACAGGGGCAAAATTTCCCTCCCTAGTGACTATCCATATGGCTATCTGCCTGACTAACCTTAGCTCTTAACCCACATCCTGGAACACACCCTGCTCTTCGGGCGTGTCCCGGAGCCTCTTTGCATTAGTTAGTAAAACACCTTTTGCTTCCTTACAGCTATGTTCTGGCTAGTTACCCTTGCCCTCAACAATTAGAAGGTTAGATGTGTTTTTCATGTGTCCAGTGGCACTTCAAAGAATGAATCTAAATGGAGTTTGCCACTAGCCTTTGTCATTTTCTTGAATTCCACTGAATCTCCACCAGAATGAGTTGTAAGTCATTACTGTTAACCCAGTCTGTGCCAAAGCCAATGCCATCAAGGTGTATTAAAATCATTCACTTGTTGTTATGTAACCCTGACTTCATCAAAATAACTCTCATGACCTATTCAATTAATATCCTCATTACCATCCTCAGAAGTGAAGAGTTAAACTCACTAGGGAGCAGTAATGGTAACATGTCCTGAGAGAGAGTCATTTCACCCCAAGTGTCCATTTTATTCTAAGTGCTAAATGCGTTAATATACATGGACTACCATTTACATAGCAAGTGACTATGCAAGATGAATTATTTATTGTGTGACAGTTACCTAATACCCAGTGTACGATCAAATGCAAAGCCATTTCTTATTTGACCCACATGTAAATTTGCATTATAGAATTCATTGCATTCATATATGTCATATTGGAGTTACGTGCAGCTCTCTCTCTCTGAGAAGCTGCGGGTAACCTCTGCTTTGATTTAATTGCCGCTCCCCTGATGTAGCAAGGCAGCCAGCTTTGGGAAGGGAAGAATTGCAGGGACCCCAGCCAGGCGGCATGTGAAAAGCCTCTCCTTTGATGCAGAGAGTAAGGTGAGAGAGAAAGACAAGCCCAAATTTAATTAAAATGTTATGAGAGCTGGAAACTGGTACATGAGACAAAGTAAAGGGGAGCCGGGTTTGTGCCTCCTGAAGAGTGGATGCTGCCCGGGATCACCGAGGTAATAAGACTCAAGCTGCTTGCCCCAGGCAGCGGGCGACCCGTCCTCTGCAGAGAGCCACGTGTTTACATTCAGAGGGGACTGGGAGGAAGTCTTCTTGAATAAGAAATGGTCTCGTTTTCAATTTATTCTTTAGTCTCCGGAATGTAATTTAATTCATCTTTGCGGTTTTTGTGTGGCTTTGCAGACTCTTCGTCTCTGGATTATCTTCGCAACCTCTAATAATATGGTTCATCAGGGAGGTTGGTGCCTCTGAACATGATGGTGTTAAGATTAGTTCTCTGGCAGGGCAGCTAAGCAAGCTAATTACCCAACTGGTTGGGGAGCCAGAGCAGTAGGGACTCGAAATTTCTGGTATTGAAATGAATAATGGGAAGCCTTTATAGGCCCGAAACTTTAGATATTCCCCCCATCAGATTCTTAGTCATTTGCTCGGAGTTCTGCCAGATTGGATGGCCTCACGATTTGCTTTGCTTGTGTGATTTTTTGTTACTTCCTAATTCCACCTGGACTGTAAATACTGCACAAAAATCCTTTCATATTATTGGTATTTTGGTCTTTGTATTTCCTATCTTACCTGGAAACAGGCAATACAGAGGAGTGCTAAAATGAAAACAACAATGGAAAAGGTAATGGAATTGCACTGAACCCTCAAAGAGATTTGCTTTGAATTCCACACAAAGTCTGAGGCACCTACGAACTTTACCTGAGTCAATCCAGGTGTGCCTGACCCTCCATAAAATTTCAGATCTGCTTCTTCTGGAGGAGAGGCTTGTTGGGCATGAGATCTGTTATCCCTAAGATTACCGAGCTTCGTCTATCTGTCTCATCTGATACCCTGGCCCCTGCCCTAGAAATAGTTTTCCTCAGTAGACGACACATTTGGACTTAAAGATTCCTGTTGTAATCGAATCCCTTACTGCACAGAGCATGGTCTGGGCACAGGCAGTGCCAGCACCATCTCATTGCTTCTTAAATGCCCCACCAGTCTGATTCAATCAGAGTCTGAACTTCAACAAGATCCTCAGTTGCTTTGTGAGCATAGTAGAGTGTAGAACCCTCATCCAGCCCACTGACCTCCAACCATTTACATTTTTCCTGCACTGGATCTTTTCTTCCAATGACTTAGGTGAGGCTTAGACAGGGTAGGGTGCTGGGCTGATATGGACGCTAAGTGCTTGCAAGCTGCTCATTCTCCTGTCCCTCCTGCAGGTCTATGTTACCTCGGGGCACCATGGCACACAGCACAAAAAATGCTAAGTTAATCCCTTCATCTGTTGTGCACTAAGATGATAGTGCACAATTGTAAGAGGTTGTAAGAGGCCTTGTAAGAGGTTACTTGAGGTCACGGAGCTTGTTAGTGCTGATGCTGTCTCTAGAAGCCAGGTGGTCAAACTCACGGTTCTGTTCCCTTTTCATATTGGCTGGTTCTGACACCCAGGATTTGCAATAAGCCTTTGAACAAAAAAACATAAGCTCTGCCTGAAGCTGAGGTTATTACCCAGGTTTTGCCACTCCCTGGACATTGAGAGGCATTTAAACACCTGTCTTTGTTGAAGAGTAAATTAGTGCATTATGTGTTTATAGCTCTGGTAATTGCACTTTATACATACAGTTGTATGCATGTAAGGATACAGATAGAACAAATCTGAGGTTGCATGAACAATCAGTTTTGATTGCAAATGTTTACTTAAAAGATAGCTCCAATTCAATGCTATGAAATAAATTCCAGGCTACTTAAGGGTTCATCTCCCAGCTTTCTATTCTCTGGGCCTGAGAGACAAAAAAGTTTTGGGTGGTGATAAGAACAGAATGTTTGTGTTCCCCTCAAATTCTTATGTTGAAGTCCTAATAAATAGAAATTTCAATACCTAACACTCACAATGTGTAGGTGTCTGGAGAAGAGGCCTTTGGGAGGTACTGTTAGGTGAGGTCATGAGGTAGGTAGGACCCTCATGCAAGGATTGATGCCCTCACTAAAATAAACATTAGAGAACTTCCTCCCCTTCTCTTCACACACAAACACTAAGAAGAGGTCCAAGGAGCAGAGAGGTGGCAGTTGCCTACTAGCCCAGAGAAGAGGGAGGAGGGCTTCGAATGAGAACTATCTTGCTGCATCTTGCTCTGGACTCCCACAGGGAACTTTTTGTTATTCAAGCCACCCAATCCATGGTATTTTGTTATGGCATCCTGAGCAGACTAACACAGAAGGCATGTCTTCCATATCTGCCATACCAAGTTTTAAGGAAATCTGGACATGCTTGTGAAAAGTGGATAATGATGTTAGCTCTCATTCATTGAGTGCCTACTATATGCTAGACACTGCCAAGCACTATGCTTGACATTTTACATACGTTCCCTGTTTTATCTTCCCGTCAATAATTTAAGATCTTACCCAGGTATTACAAACTGCTTTCTTTAGAGAAAAAAGCCTATCTCAGGCTTTCTTAGTATCTCCAGATGTTACACAGTGGTGGGCGTGTAATAGGCTCTCAAGGGGTCTTATTGTATGTACTGAAAGTTATGAGATTTGCCCAAGGTCATCATTTTCAAAATTTCAGCTTCAGAACTGTTCCCTGAAGCTCATTGTGGTAAATTGTGAGAAATGGCCACAAATCCATCCCATCACTTTAAGANTGGCATCCTGAGCAGACTAACACAGAAGGCATGTCTTCCATATCTGCCATACCAAGTTTTAAGGAAATCTGGACATGCTTGTGGAAAGTGGATAATGATGTTAGCTCTCATTCATTGAGTGCCTACTATATGCTAGACACTGCCAAGCACTATGCTTGACATTTTATATACGTTCCCTATTTTATCTTCCCATCAATAGTTTAAGATCTTACCCAGGTATTACAAACTGCTTTCTTTAGAGAAAAAAGCCTATCTCAGGCTTTCTTAGTATCTCCAGATGTTACACAGTGGTGGGCATGTAATAGGCTCTCAAGTGGTCTTATTGTATGTACTGAAAGTTATGAGATTTGCCCAAGGTCATCATTTTCAAAATTTCAGCTTCAGAACTGTTCCCTGAAGCTCATTGTGGTAAATTGTGAGAAATGGCCACAAATCCATCCCATCACTTTAAGTCTATTCCTTAGGAAAGTGACTTTTTAATTTCTGCCATCTAGAGGGAAAGACCATCTTGCCCCTCTTTTGAATTCAGGCTGCTCTTGAGATAGACTTTGATCAGCAGAATGTAGCAGAAGTGACCACTGTGCCTTATCCCGAGGCTGCCATGTACAGGAACCTGGGCCAACAGGTACGCGCAAGGATGCAGCGCCCTGTGTGCAGCAGCAACAGCCACCAGCTGTGGAATGAGGTCACTTGGAGCTGGCAGCCCCCCAGGCTGAGCGCTGCCATGCGTGACCTCAGGTGAGACCAGCAGAAAAATTTTTCCAATGACCAATCAGCCAAAACTGATGACTCATGTGACCATGAAATTATACATGATTATTGTTTAAGCCATATTTACTGTGGAACAGAAAACCGATATCTCCAAGTTCCTTCTACCACCTATTCCTGCTGTTGCCGATGGTGATGAAAAAGGATGATAATCATATTATATGATGTTGCTGACAGATTATTATGTGCGAAACAATAAGAAAATTACAGGCATTGTATCGTTTGATCAGTTCGACCATTCTCTGAGCCAGTACTAAATTATCCCTGGAATATTGGTGAGAAAACTAAATTAAGTAACTTCCCAAGGTCACACAGTCAGTAAATCAACACTCTCAACCACTAAATTATAGAATTTAAAGAAAGAGCTTTGGCGCAATGTGCTATATGGAAGGAGGTGGAGGGAGCTGTCGTGATATATTTATGGAGCTAATGGCTAGAAGATGGTAGTAAGCAAAGGGATGGCCCCCCAAAGTTGTCCACGATCTAACCCCCCAAACCTGGGACTATCTGGGACTATGTTTCATAGAAAAGGAGAATTAAGGTTTCAGATGAGATTACGGTTGTTGTATAAGTTTCCTGCAGCTGCTATAACAAGTTACCATAAACTTGGTGGCCTAGAGCAGCTTAGAAACTTATCATCTCACAGATCCAGAGGCCAGAACTCTGAAATCAGGTTTTTTTTTTTTATTTGTTTGGGTTTTTTTTTAAGATTTTATTTATTTATTTATCTTTAGATGGGAAGGAGAGAGGGAGAGAAACATCAATGTATGGTTGCCTTTTGTGCATCCCCTGCTGGGAGTTGGCCTGCAGGGAACCGGCCTGCAACCCAGGCATGTGCCCTGGCTGGGAATCGAACCGCGATCCTCTGGTTTGCAGGCCCGCGCTCAATCCACTGAGCTACACCAGCCAGGGCTCTGAAATCAGTTTTATCGGGCTGAAAGAGAGAATCCGCTCCTTGTATCTTCCAGCTTCTGGTGGCTGCTAGTACTCCTCGGCCTGTGCTGCGTCCCTGGAATCTCTGCCTCCGTGGTCTTGGTGGCCTCCACTTCTGCACTTGTAATCTCCTTCCGCCTGTCTCCTTCCTTGCCTAAGGACAGTTGTGACGCATTTGGAGGCACCCTGAACACCTAGGATGATCTGCCCATTTCAAGACCTGTAATTATATCAGCACAGTTCTTTTTGCCACAGAAAGTAACATTGACAGGTTCTGAGGATTAGAACAAGTACCTACCACAGTTGCTGTGAGATGAACTGAGATGGGAAGAGTACCCTGGGTGACACAGGTGAGTCCAGGAGAACCACAAGAATGAAAGAGGTGGGTGGAGCAGGTGAGGGGGATGTGACTCCGGGATGGAAGGCACAGAGAGATTGGACATTACTGGCTTTGGTGACAGAGGCAAGAAAATGGACTCCCCTCTTACCTCCAGAAAGGAGTGCAGCCCGGCCACACACTGATTTTAGCCCAGTGTGACCTCTACCGGGCTTCTCACCCATCCAACGATGAGATAGTAAATGTGTCCTGTGTTAAGTCACTAAATTTGTGTAATTTGTTCAAAGAAGACAAAGGCTCTATTTTGAATCTAACCTTTGTTGAATATTTGTTTTCTACAAGTTACTAGGCTAATTTATTTATACATATTATTATTTCATATAGTTTTCAGGGAAACAAACAACAATCCTTTTGATGTATTGTCTCCATTTAATAGCCATGGATATTCACCTGCTAAAAGACACCCAACTCTATAGTAGCAGAGGCAGATGGAACACGTGCAGTCTGACCTCTGTGCCCTCATTTTCTTTCCTTTTTATTAAGTTTATTGGGATGACGCAAGTTAATAAAATTATATAGGCTTCAGGTACACAGTCTTATGTAGGGTGGTGTATTGTGTGATCACCACCCCAAGTCAAGGATCCCTCCATCACCATTTACCCCTCTTCTCCCCTCCCTCTTCCATCTCCCTCTGGGCCCTCCCCTCAGCAATCACCACACTGTTGTTCCTGTTGAGTTTTTCCTTCTTTTTTTGCTCAGTGTCTCCACCTTCGGTACCCAGCCCCTAACCCCTGCCCTCGATCGCTGTCAGTCTGCTCTCTGAGTCGGTCTCTGTTTGGCTCGTTAATTCATTTTGTTCATGAGACTCCACATATGAGTGAAATCATGTGGTAGTTGTCTTTGTCTGGCTGTGAGGTCTTGTTTTTTACACCCCTTGTTGGTCATCAGATATGGATGGGAGATAGATAAATAGATGATAGCCGATAGATGGTGATGATAGATAGATAGATAGATAGATAGATCTTCAGGTGTGATTTGGGAGTGCTCACTGACCTTGTTCTTCTCAATCAGGGATCAAAGGAAGTCTGAACAAAGACATCCCTGTTCATGGTTGAGGTCCTGGTATAGCTGAAAACTGGAGCGCTTGGTATATATTCTATACATTTCTTGTAATATTTGAATTAGAGGTGATCTAATTTGTTTCTTTCTATATTTCCTTCTTTTTGCCAACAGCATTGAAAAAAATAGTTGAATGAAAGCAAGAAACAGAAAGGCTAGATGTGAAGGAGAGGTTATATTTAAGCTCTTATTAAGTCAAATTAACTTTTTCTCCTTTTAAAAATGTTGTAACTATTCTTTAGAGATAAATTCAGGCATCCAGAATTTTCTTTATTCTAATCCTGGCTTTTTTGTCAATGTGTAGCTGATTCCATTAAATGCCACTATGCCTACAGAAACACTCTAGGAAATTAATTTAACTTTAAAGTGACGTGCCTCTTATTTGTCATTTTGGTTATGGATCTGCTTGCATTATTCTGCATCATGACTTCAGTTCTGTCCAATCAGTTTTAATTATGAGACTGTGCTTGGCCATTTGTTTCCTTTGATATAAGCTTTTCTGATCCAGGCTCTGGGCCTCATATTCCGAATCTCTGGCTTCAAGACAAAGAAGCCCCGAAGCCTGATGTTGGTTGGACACTGATTCCAATTATTTTGTCTGCAAATTGCTTCATGCTCCCACTTTGATTCTCCCTTCCACAAACTGAGGATGTAATCACTTCCTCTCCTACCTCACAAGGCTCCCACGGGAGACATTAAACAGCTTTGAATATGAAGAACGCTATATACCTGTGAAGGAGGGTTATGTGCTTTTCATTTTCCACCCAGTTCCCAGATAGTATCGGGTGCCAGGTTCCCCAGGAAAGCCAGTTAAGACTTAGCAATCCGTGGCTGGGTCTGTGGTTTCCTTCACTGCTTCTGAGACGCCCTGCAGCAGACGGCAAGCTTCAACCCATTCCCTCCCATGTAATTTCTTTTTCATGGCTGTTTGCAAGTGAGAGCCTAGCAGAATTGCAGAGCCTCCATGTTAAACTTTTCCTTTCACTTAATCTACTTGAAAAGAACCTTCTGCAGACATGTGTCCACATTGCCACCCCAGAGCAGCACTGGGAAAATGCACTTCTGCTCATCTGGCCTGCGTGGGGAAAAGAAGGCACGTCATCTCAGTGCAGCCTGAGTTTAGATGGAGCGTGGATGTTTTCAGGATTAAAGTAAACTGGTGCTGTAATCACAGTACTTAAGACACACGCAAACTGAACACCATTTTTGCTTTTTCTGCTGTGGTGGTCAAGGACATCATCAGACTTGACAGGTCCTCTTCTGATGAAAATGGCCTATTTAGTTCACAGTAAAATGACAGCAAAGCGTTTTGTGTACCTGTACTTTTTCCTCTCTGTCTGAATCCCAGGATGAGGAGGAGAGAGTCTGAGAATGAATGAGTGAGGATTAATGTGTTTTCTCAGATCCCGAAGCCCATTCCAGGTCAGTTGGCTTAGACCTCCTCTAAATATCTCCTGTATCTCTGTGCTTGTCCTCACCTACTCTGCCTGTTTTGACATGGTCATTATCATTTTCAGGAGAGATTACTTCAGGCATATTTCTCTTAAGTTACTGAAGGGATGAGATGATGCGTGGACTCACTGGACTCTTGGAGTGAGAAAGGACAGACCTCAGTTTATAGAAGAGAGAGTTGATACCCACAGCTATTCCATAATATGCCTCAAATCACGTATCCAATTTGAGACAGGTCTATGACCAGAGCTTGGGTGTCCTGACTTCCATTCCAGGGCTCTTTTTATTGCACACCCAGGAATAACTATTGCACCTTGATCTCATGTGGACATGACCTCAACATTTTGCCTTTAGGGATGTGAAGGCCAAAGCTCCCCATCTCCCTCTGCCTCTGTGCAAATAGAAATCAGGACCATTTGGACATTTTCCCTTTGGCTGTGGGTGGTGCTGGTGTCTCCTGAGAAAAACAGAAGGGGCTAGCCTGAGGTTTCTAAGATAAATGTGATATTCAGTCTGAATCATTCACTTTCCATTATAACCCATGTTTCCCATTCTGGGGCAGCCTGGAGCTAGAACAAGGTCATAATAATAGTTATAAAACTGTGTCCATCTAACTCTGGTCTGGCTCCCTTTTGGGATTTCTAGCCCCCTCAAATTTCTCCCAAGTACCTTCAGGGGTTCTCAGAGGTGGTTTCCCAAGGACCCTGAGAACTAGTTTTTAGGTTTCATGGTTCTTAAGTCTCAATAATTATCATAATCTCCCAGGAGTTATATAAAAATCAGCTTTTGGAGCACGAGTGTTAGAAATTTTGAATTACCAGTTTTGGGATTGTGCCCAGAAATATGTATCTTTTTGATGACCACCCAAATCTGTGAGCCCCTGCCCTATTTCCACAGATTATTCTTTTAATATGTATTTTTAACTCGCTCTATCCCAAGCATTGTTTTTGGCCCTGGAGGTAAGCAGTGAAGAAAACAAAGTTCTGGTTCCTGGGGCTTTCACTCCCCTGGCAGAAACAGACAATACACAAATAAACAAACAAATGCCTATGTAGTGAGTCAGCTGGTGACAAGTAGGATGGAGAAAAGCTAGGGAATGTCAATGTGGGAGCAGGGCTGCTTTTTTTATAATGGGTGCTCAAGAAAGGTCATTTCTATCATGGGATGTTTGAGCTGCAATTGAGGAAAATGGAGGGAAAAAAGACAAGTAAATAGTTTTTGAAAGGGCATTCCAAACAGAATATTCAGGCAGACAAAAGGCTCTCGAGCTGGGAGTGAGTGTGTTGTGTTTCAGGATCAGCAAGGAGCTCATTGTGCCTGGAGGGAAGTGTATGTGAGCAAGAGAGAGGAGGGTAATAGAGTCTGCAGGGAGCTAAGGCCTTAGCACTTGGGGCATGGCGGCTGTGCAGACTTTGGCTTTGTCCTGATTATAGGGGTTACTGTTGGAGGATTTTCATCCATGAATAAAGGGTGTGAAACAGGTTTTAGATGTATCACTCAGGCTGTTATATAGAGAATCACATCAAGGTAGCAGAGTGAGAAGCCGGAAGACTTCCGAGGAAGCTAATGCAGTCCAGGGAGGGCATGATGGGGTTTTAGACCAAGTGGTAGTGGTGGATGTAAGGTCACAATTGGATGTATTTTGAGGATAAAACTTTTATCCTCAAAAAATTGCTGATGGATTGGATATGGGGTGTGACAAGAAGGAAAATCAAGGGTGACTCTAAAATTGTTGAGTGGACAATTTGAAGAACAGAGTTACCTTTTGAAGAAGAAAATGAGTGTAGGAGGAGATTTGAAGAGAAGCACTAAAATCTGAATTTAGACAAGGTAAGTTTGAAATACCTATTAAATATCCAGATGGAACCATCAAACAACTATTTGGATATGCAAATTAAGGGAGCTCAGATGGTGTCTAGACTGGATATACAAACTTGGGTGTCACTGGGGTACGGCATGCTTGAGGCCATAAGCCAAATGTTATCAGCTATGGAAGGAGTATGGGTGGGAAAGAGAAGAGCTCTAAAGTTGGAAGTCCTCTTGACATCAACGTTTAGAGGTGGGAGAGAAGAGGAAGACCAGTGAAGAAGATGGAGAAGAGGCAGCCAGAGAGTACCCACCATTTCTTTCTCCCCAGCTCTGTCTCATTGAACAGCATGTTCTGACACTGATGATTCCCAAAACAGACTCCTTGACACAATGTCAAAGGCATCCGTGTTTGTGCAGGAAGGACTGGGGGGCTTCCAAGGCTGATGAGCTGCCACAATTTCACCAGGTCTGTGCCGGCACCAAGCTGTCCATGCTTCAGCTCTGTGATGCCCAGCAAGCATTTGAGAACCTCTCTTTTTGGTTTTAATGTCACTTACTAGATACTCTTTAAGAAAGGATTTAGGTAGGTATCCTAGTCCATTGTCCTCAAACTGAGTGCATGTCTTTCTGGTGTATTTCAGTTTTGAATCCTGTGTTAAATATGACTTAGATGCAAGTAAAACTATCAGCCACATTGGAAAAACATGAAATTCTAAAGCATTTATTTTCTTATTGCTGGGAGGCAACTCTTACAATCATGGGAAATTCTGAGCATAAAACTGTGAAAAAACCATGGAAGTTTGGTTTCAGATCCCATCCTAGCAAGACATAGAAAACTCACAGAGGGCGACAGTACAGTGTTCACACCCTTTCCAGCTACTTTCTACAAATGGTGAGGTGTTGGAGAGAAGGAAGCAATTTAATTGAACAAAAACCCTACTGCATTAGCATAATATTTCCAAAATGCATGTTATTGCTATGTGCAGTGCACAGATACGTAATTTCTTAAGGAAAGACTGCTTCTCTAATTTTCCTCATTCTGGATGTCAGAATCCTCATTTTAATAATCCAGTAGGGTCCATTAAGGCATGGGATTGCTAACAAAACCTGGGAAGCTTCTTTCTTTGAAAACTTTCTAAAAATGACTGAAGGCCTCATTGACAAGGCCTCATTCCATATTATCAGGGGCTCTGATTAGCACTGTTCCTGGGTTTGGTAAGTCAAAAGCTTTTCTTCTTCACTCTGGGAGTTGCTGTTCTCTGTCTTCTTAGCTTGACTACCCTTAACTTGTACACTCTTTGTTTGAGGTCTCTCTGTTGACTATATTCTCTCAGAGGTATCAGATAACTTTTGAGTTCTCTAGATACTTCAAAGAAAGGAGGACTTTCACAGTCATTCTGATTAGAAAACCCATTTATAACTTATAACAAGAATTAAACATAAATGTTTCAGGCTATTTCATGAGTCACAGTGTTAACTATATCTGTGGCAATAGTAGCTCTTGATATTTCTGTTTAATCACACCATTTCTAATAATCACAATGGCACTATTATGACCATTGCTTGCCAAAAACGGCAGGTGGGTCGAGAGAAACTGGCAATATAGCCGTTCAAATAGCATGTGCATGTTCTGTATTTGAATGGACAAACATCCACTTTCCACTTCCCTTTAGCAGTTCTTGTCCTGATGAATAGCAGCACAGTGGTCCATCTAGTCATTGCAGCCAGACTCTCATGCCTCTCTCCTGACCATTTTCCATATCACATTAGGTTCAAATAATCTTCACATCTCTTAGTTCACCCTCTTCTATCTCTGACCAAAAGTACCCTACTTCAGGCTCCCATTATTTTCTCTCTGAACAATTGTAGCAGCTTTGCGCTGGCTCTGTCTGTTTCCAGCCTCGCCCTGTGAAATCTACGCTAAGTGTTTCTACAAGAAAGCTCTTTTAAAAAACAAGTTTTTTCTTAGGTTTTCTCAAAATGCAATGGTATGTATCTAAATGTGGACTTTGGACATCTTACATCAGCATCACTGTTTTAACACTTACATTTTTAGGCAGAATTAGAATTTGCATTTATAAAAAGCTCCCCAGTTAATGCATATGTAGTCAAAACATTTAAGAATGACTGACTTCAATGATAAAGTCCCCAATGTTTATGAAATCATGTTACATAATCATGGTGCTTATGTCTGCACCATGTGAGGTCACCTGTGTTACCCTCTGCTCATAAGGCGTCATACACAATTCTGGAAACATGGTCATTGGTGAGGAAGGTGTTTCCATTTATATCCTGTGAGGGTCTGGCATTTCTGAGTCACTCAAGGTTCTGCGTAGTTTACAACTGGTTAGAACTGGTTGTGGAGAAACACATCACTCAATTTTTTTGTAGTCCAGGCAAATGTTGTAGTAAATACAAAATTTTTCTTCTGCACAACAAAAGCTCAAATTCCCTTCCTTCCCAAACTGCACCGTCTAGTAGCCACTAACCACTGTGGGCTTGAAATGTGGCTGGTCCAAACTGAGATGTACTGCAGTCATATTAAATTTTTAAAAACCCAAAAGGAAAAACAAGATATAACGTATCTCATTAAATTTTTTAAAATTAAAAAATTTTAAAGAGTAACTCTATGCGTCAAAATGAGAATATTTTGGATATATCGAGTTGACTAAAAATATGTTATCGGAAATATTTTCATCTGTGATTTTTACTTTGTTAATGTAACTGCTACAAATGTAAAGGCACATTCCTGACTTGCATCGTATTTCCATCCAACAGCACTCTACTACTCAGTAGAGTGCTACTGTGAACATTTTAAGGACATCCTTTGGTTGGCCATCTGAGAGTCCTATTGGAGTGGAATTCCACCCAAGAGAGTGGAATTGCTGGGCTTAGGGTATGCCTGGGTTCAACTTCCATGTGTACTAGACCGACATGGAAGTTGAACCCAGGCATACCCTAAGCCCAGCAATTCCACTCCTAGGTATACACTCAATGGGACTCTCAGATGGCCAACCAAAAGATGGCCTTAAAATGTTCACAGTAGCACTCTACTGAGTAGTAATGTACCAGAGCTGTGGTTTCTTGGTGTAGCTATCATCCACAACAGTCAGTCACACAACATATCTTTGTTGAATGAATGAATAACTGGGTAGCTGTTGGCAGCCTATCTCTGTGGACTGGGGGAGAAAGATGGACCTTATAGTAAAGGGACTTTTGTGCCATAGGGAAATAGTCCAGTAGGTATCTCTGCTGGAGGTAGAGGATAGATACTCACTGACAGCATAAATGCATTATCTTTCTTTCATGGCAGACAACACATTAAACAGACGCCTCACTCCAAATGTTCTATTCCTTTTCTTCCAAATTATTTCTCACTATAAACAACATCCTTGCATATATACTTTCACTGACTTTCCCAGTGTCTCTTCATGGCAAATTTGTAGGAAAAGAGAATGCACAGTTTATGTTTAGGTACCTGTTTGCAATCAGAGGTACCCTTAAGTTTAGAGCAGCTTCTGGAATGCCCATAGGCACTGACATTCCCTGTCCAGGGAAGGGAAGCCCCAGTAGCTCGGCAGCTCGACAGCTCGTCAGTGCACTGGCCTTGACCACCTTCCCAGTCTTCACATCCTGTGGCTCAGGATACGGTGAGAAGACCAGCCAGAAAATGAGAAAATGCACTATGGTTATGTCTGAGAAAGTCCCAAGTCTCTGAACTGCCAATAAAATAATGCCTATTTACGAAGAAACTTTGCAAAATATAGATATAAACATGAAAATTATGTAGGATTGCTTGCCAAAAAGTTGCATTAAGCCAGCTCAGACTGAGATGAAAGAATGGATTTGCCAGAGAAGAAGTCCCCCAGAGCTATCCAGTGTCTCACACTCCCATTGGCCTACCACCACTGAGTGCCTCTCTGCAGCCTGAGGGGCAGACTAAACCCATGTGCCTACACACTTGCTTCCCAGTGGGAACCTCCTTTTTGACTGTAGGGGAAATACATTGCTTCATTTTGGTACCTTCTTTCTTCTGGAAAACTCCTTCAGACCTTGTGATGCTAGTTGGAGCTGTTGTTCCACTGGATACACAGGTAGATGTGTAACACACAGCGGTGATTGTGTCAGTAATGGACCAGGAGTCCAAGCAGGGCTAAGTAGAATTTTCCTTGAAATGCCACTTTCAGAGCATGATGGAGTGGAGAGAGAATGAAGATGAGATTCCTATTACTCCAGAATCCTGAGGAAACAAGCTGTGTGGGGAGAGAGAGATTCGTTTCTGAGCCCTGGGTTCCAGGTGTTTTGCGACTAGCTTTACTTACGTTCTTCCTACAAAGTGCCATGCAACTTGCTTCTATCGAAGCTTCAGTGGCTTATCGATCCAATGTGAATTGGCAACCCTAGATCCTTAGTTGACCTTATTTTGTGCAACTAGCCTTACCTGCTACCCTGAAGCACATTAGATTTCTGTTAGCTCTCTGAAATCCCCAAACTCATGCCCACCTGAGCATCCTTGCCCCAAACATTCCCTCAGCTTCTCTCTCAAAAGCCACCTGCGTCTTGCATGGCTGCCTCTTTCTTTTTCTAAAATCAGGGTCACTTTCATAAAGATCACACACTTAAAATAGCCACCTCATCACTATGTATCACATCACCTTTTTTTTTCCATTTGGTCCAATGCATGGGAGAGGATTCCAGGGTGGTTAAAAGAGTGCCTAGTAGTTTCAGGGAGAGGCTCAAGCAAAACCAGATATCAATGCGGAGGGACCCCTCAAAGTCCTCTGGGCTCCAAAGGCTTTCTAGGGCCAACCAGCCTGCAGATGTTAGTCAGGGGGTCTCCCATCTTCTTGAAGAGTTTTACTTCTTCATCCAGGAAATGCTTCTCCAGGAAGTCATAGAAATGAGTGTCTGTGTGGGCAGAACCCAGGGCATGCAGATCCAAAAGGGCCTGGTTTGGGTTCTTCTCCAAGGCCATGGCTGCTGCCATGGCATCCTGAGTTTTACCCCACTCACCTGGGAAAGCTTCACCATGTCTTGGGAGAGAATACAGGCACCACACTGGATTTGCAGCTTTAAGAGACGTTCAGTGCGTTCATAGTTCTCCTCGGCCAAATCTCGGAAGAAGTAGCCAACACTCTGCAGAGCCGTATCATCCTGGTCGGCACAGAAGCCCAGAGAAAGGTGGGTGCAGGAAGCCTGCAGATGCAGGTTGGCCAGGTGGTTGACAGCAGCTTCTCCCTCGGTGGAATAATTCTGATGAATTTGATAACTCATAGTTGTTTGGCAATAAAAAATTAAGGTAAAAAAAAACAGACTTGGCTGGTCTTGGAGGCTGAAGATGGCCGATGTGATTCCAAAGGTTGTGACTAGAAAAGAAATTAGAGGGAGTTGTAATTGAGGGGCACCCCTCGGTCTGTTCCGTCCAAACCCTGTTGAAGCAAAAGACTGATCGCAGGACCACTGATGACACCCGTGCATCACCTATTCTAGACTGATTGCATAGCATTTATCAAAATCTGGTAGTATTAATTTATGTATTGGTTAGTTTGTCATTTTCCTGACCTGACCAGGAGTTCCATTAAGGTAATTCCTAGCACAAGGTAAGCATTCAATTAATAGTTATTGAATGAGAGGGCAACAATAATACCACCCAAAATTTACTTCGGTTTATTTTGTGTCAGACACTGTTCTAGAGATTTTATGGATTAATGAATGAAATCTTTGCAATGGACGTATATGAGATTAATATTTTTATTTTCCCCATTTTACAGATGATGAAATTATACTACAAAGAGGTTGAAACCCCCACAGAATGATCTTTTGAGCATAATAATCACATTTGAATACTTTTAACACTTCATATGTTGATTAGTGGAGAGGAACATATGTGAATAAATAGGACGGAGAAAAGTGAGGAAGAGCCAGGACATGCCTGCTGCTCTGAATATTAAAAAAAAAAGGATAGAAAGACAAAGAAGGATGGGATGAGGGGATATTAGTTTGCAAGGGCTACCATCATAAAACGACCACAGTCTAGGAGACAACAAAGTTTTGCTTTCTCACAGTTCTGGAGTCTGGAAATCCAAGATCAGGACATTGGTAAACTTGGAACCCTCGGAGGCCTCTCTCCTTGGCTGGTAGCTGACGGGCTGTTCTGGCTGTGTCCTTACGTGGTCGTCTTTCACTCTGTGAGGTCTGTGCCCCGATCTGTCCTCACAGGGCACAGATCAGATAGGAGTAGGGCGCACCCGATGGCCTCATTTTATCTTATGTCGCTAAAGTCCCTGTCTCCAAATATAGTCACATTCTGAGTCCCTGAGGGTTAAGACTTCAACATATAAAATTGGAAAGGGCACAGTTTAGTCTATGACAGGGGAAATCAGGAATGTGTAAAAATTAGTAAAGATAAAGGACTCAAGGAGAGAGAGAAAGCTGGAGTATAAAGCACAAGGTATAAAAGAAATACGTGCATAGCTACAATATATTAATGCAGGATACAAAGGTTAAAAGAGGATCCAGCAAAAAGCACACTAAAATAAATCAATGGGCTCAGTAGATAAATTTGTTTATGAAATTGAATAGTTGTATAAAATCATAAAATAGAATACATAAACTATTAACACAGAAACAGTGAAGCAGTTGAGAGATAAAAAAATAAAAGTAGATAAAAAAGAAGGAAAGGAATAAAAAAGAAAAAAAATAGTAATCCAGTTCTACAAAACACTGGTTTATGATGTTGGATTCTGTTTTTGTTGTGTGTTGGAAGATGACCTGTCATTTTGTGAGGTTGGATAATGGAGCTTCTGATTTCTATGACTCAAGCCTTTACCGATTTGAAATATTAAAGAAGGCAATGCTGATATTGGAAATATGGAGAGAGAGTCAGGAATATTTTCCTATATGACAGCACTGATCTGTGTCATAAGAGAAACTATATCAGCAGCATTTTATAAAGCTTCAGGGGGCTTTAAAAAGCAAAGAAAGTGAGATTGGGTTCACTGGGATCCGACGGCAGGTTTAACAGGAGATACTGTTCTGCCACAACCCTCACCGAGGGAGTTCAATTTCAACAGTGCTAATCTTTCCATAGTGGCATAAGTTTAAATTTTGTGCCCCTAAGGAAAAATTTCCGAAGTAAGTCCTGTTGAACTTGCCTCCTGGAAACCCCGAATCTTGCGCACTATCCAGGTGCCCCACGTGCCGCTCCAAGGGCGGCTGTAGCTCCGTCTCCACCCGTTGAAAACGAATGTTTGATATTTCAGGTGCCAAAGTCTCTCTTCCATCATGATTAAATAAAGTTACTGCTGTTTTATAAAACGTATGGCATGGGGGTTCAAGGCCAAATTATTCTTTACTTATTCTTATTTTAATGTAATTTTGCTTTCTTTGTTCTCTGGCTTCTGGTATTGCAGATTACTATAATGCTTTCATATATAACTCCAGGTTTTACTTATTTTAGCCATATCAAAATACATCAATCTGGTCATTTTACTTTGTGGTTTTCTCAAAAATTATATGTATCTTTCTTTTCTGGCTATGCAGATAAAAAAATTGTAACAAATACATAGTCCTTGAATAAAAGAATAATAATTTACTCTATGATCTTTCATTTATTAAAAGATGAGAGTAGATTTGGTTTAGGCCCAGTTTAGACTGCACTTTGGGTGTCATCTACTTACTGCACATGCAGTGTTCCTCTGTTTAGAGTCCCTGGGTCATCCACATTGGGATCCCTTGAAGTGCTCTGAAAAACAGAGAATGCAGGGGCCTATCCCTATCTACTGAACCAACATCTCAGGCAAAGCTGATGCTTACTACATTTTGAAAACAACTGGTACCTACTTCCAATACAAGAACTAAAACTGAGTCCAAAGAAATCACCGTTCTCAGCTATCACATAGAAACTTCATGTATTGGGTTGGCCAAAAAGGTTTTTTTCCCTGTAAAGTGGCTCTAGTAGCACTTGGTTGTCTGTAACTTTATTTGAAACAATTTTGTCAGATTGTATTTTGACAGCTGTAACATCAGTATACATTAAAAAACATGAAAACATATCAATTTTGATGTTGCCATTTTAATATTTAAGATGGGGAAAATACACATTTTTTGCATATTATGCTTTATTATTTGGAGAAAGGTAAAGATGCAACTGAAACACAAAAGATTTGTGCAGTGTATGGAGAAGGTGCTGTAACTGATCTAATGTGTCAAAAGTAATTTGAGAAGTTTCGTGCTGGAGATTTCTCGCTGGACTATGGTCCAAAGCTGGGTGGACCAGTTGAAGTTGATAGCAATCAGATTGAGACATTAATTGAGAATAATCAATGTCACACCACATGGGAGATAGCCAACGCACTCAGCGTATCCAAATCAATAAAATTATTGGCAAAAATGAAAAATATGTATTTTACTTTAAGGGGAAAAAACTGAACAAACCTTTTAGCTAAACCAATATCTAAAAAAAAATTTTGGTCTCTTTAAAAATTCCTTAATATGATTTTCAACTTTACATCTATCTTCTTTTCTCATGATCATGTGAAAGGTTTATTTTTCTTTTTTTGCTGTAGAGACTTTCACATGGAAATGTCAATTTAATGAACCCCGAGTACATCCATTACTTTCACTCAGGACGTTCATTCAAGCAGAAAAGCACTTCATGTCTGACTGTGATCTTGACTGAAGTGGAGGCTGGTCTGTGCAGTGCACCTGGGCACACTGGGTAGGGGCCTCTGGGCCTCTGGGCCTCTGGGGGACACCTGCTCCATCCCACGTGGCCTCCAAAGTCTGTGTACATTCTATCTCCTTTGAAAAGTCAGTGATGTTGGGGAAATATAATTAAAACCACAATCATCTCCCAATGCACAAATCTCATCCACAAAAGTAGTAAAGAAAAATTTTATTCATTTTTATTATTATTTTATTTTAATTTATTTTTATGTTAAAAAGGCATTAAACAAGAATGTAATACCAATCACAGGAAATCACTAAGAGATTGCAAAAACAGTGAGAAATCTCACCCTCTTACAGCTAAGCAGATATACCCAATTCTACATGTTTTCAAGATAAACAATAAGTAGTCCTCAAGTAATAGGACATGACAGCATTGTTCTTTGGTCACACATAGTTCATCCTAATTTAAACAAGTAATTGGCATGATCTTCTGTGTTAACTACTTGGCTTTATCTGAAGGAAAGACAAACCTCATATCTTTATGCCAGGAGGTAGTTTTGCAGCTTGGAGCAAGGTGCCCACTGAAGTCGGGCTCCTACTCTCCTGCAGAGATTGGAGTCGGAAGCACTGTATCCATCCACCTTCAATGTTTACATTTCTCACAGGTGCTTCCTGAGTTCTACAGAAAAGCATTCCTGGGTCATGAAGATGACGAAAGGCCAAACTGGTGTTCAAAAAGATATACCGCACATATGTTTCCAAGCAAGGAAAGAGTACTTACAACTTTAAGTCTCCTAAAGTAAATGCTCTATCAGAAAGGGAGGAGAGAACAATCTTTGCCCATTTATAACAGGAAGAATTATTATTTTTAACTGTATTTCTTCTTACAACAACTACCACTCTTAAATGGGAATTCTTTTAAAGAATGATGAAACCGAGGCACCATCAGATAAAGGCTTTTTGGGTTCTCTTTGCACCTGTATTGTAGTGGCCTGCCCAGGAGGGGGCTCGCAGCTGAGTCAACAAGACCAGGGAGAGCAAGGAACTAAGTAACTAGGAAGTAAGAACAAAGAATTTCGTATTAACTCGTATCAGCAGTTCCAGGTCTGCTTTCTTGCTTCTCTAAGCTGCTTCCTGCTTTTGCGCCAGAAGTAACGGTCGAGTGACAGACAGCCCCCTCACCCTATATAAGCAATTGTTTCCCACTGATCGGGGCCCAGAATTTGGAGACTGACTCCTCTGGGTCCACATGCGTAAATAAAGTTCCACTCTGTACACCCAAGCGGCTGAGTTGTTTTCTGTAACAGTATCAATGGCTTTAATATACACAAATTTTCTTGCTCACTTCTGCTATGACTCAGGATCTATATTTACAGGACACGTGAGTGTGATTATCAGCAGTCATCAGTTTGTAATGCTACATGTAGCACTCAGGGGAACAATTGCATTTATAAACTTGCTTCCTAATTCTGTCATAACACCATAGAAATAGAATTATACATTATTGATGTTCAGTTATACATGGAAATGCATATTACGGATGTTCATTTAGCTCTTGACTTTTAGTTACCAGTTTTGAACTTTAAGCTGAACCAAGGAATGTGTATTCAGTATTGAGAGCCACAAATGTTTGCTAGGAGATTCTGTTCATAAAGGGGCACTCACACTGGTGTTTTACTCCAAGGGTGCTCAATATGGACATACCCAGGGCCCTCTGAACTCTTTTTTTGTTGTTGTTATACTTGAATTGTTTGCCTTCTATGGAAGCGAGTTACTTGTATTTGCGTGATTGCCAGTGTATTCCTTTGACTTCCTGTGCATCACTTTCTCGCTCCACTCCAATGTCTATCTCCCGAAAAAATGAGCAGTGTGAACCGGTTGGGCCAGAAGGGACTGTTCCTGATTAGCAAGTGTCAGGGGAATAAGAAGGGGCCCCATTTGAATCAAGATGTTTACTCTTAAAGGGTCGGTTCCCAAGGAGTTGAAGAGATAGTTCTTGGGCTTCAGTCAAAGAAAAGAATAACACAGCTGCCCTCAGCAAGGGGGAATTCCAGCATAATGGATTGGCAATGGAAACAGTTTAAACCAATATAAATATAATAGCCACCCACTGAGAGGCAATTTACACGCACCAGGCCAGCATTACAGTGGTGTGCTTGGCCAGTGTAATACACCCAGGAGTATTTAATGGTCTGGATACAAGGCAACTGGGATAGGGTTGCGGGGGGCGGGGAATGAAGAATAAGGGGGGTAGATTAGTGCAAATGGCATCCTGAACCACGGACTGCTGCTTCAGGGGCACGTCTGCCTTTTGTGCCACCTAGGAAAGGGCATCATCCCCCCTGGCTCCTTCTTTGAGAAGCACTCCTTTTTTTTTTTTCCAGTGCTAAACTGGCCTTGGTTTCACTTCTGGTGTGCTCCAACATGGTGAAATGGCTCCGGATCTTTTACTTCCCCACCCTGCTTCAGTGAAAATACAGGGTGATATTAGAGCCGGTCAAGAGCGACAGGACCTGGGCTCCAGAACCAGGCTCTCTGGGTACCTTCCAAGCATTCGCCAGGGTGGCTGCATGACCCTGGGCAAATTCCTTAACCTCTCTAAGATGTGAATTGTCCAAAAAACAGGGGTAATAACCCTATGTTCCCCTTCCACTTCTTGTGAGTATTCAAGGAGATACCCATGCGATTTCCTCATTCCAAGCCCAGGATGAGTGCTCCTTAGCTGTTAGCCATCATCACCAGCAACTTCTGTGTTCTCTTTCTGCTCCTAATGTCTGTGATTTTTGTAATGTTCTGTCATTTCAATTTGTAGTCAAGGTTTACCATCTAAGGGAAATTTGCTTTGAGAAGTCTACTTGGTAATTATATTTTCAGGCCTTATATTTCTGGAAAGAAAATGTAATTTTATACTTTTAATTCTCAGCCCATTAAGCATTGATTCGGAGATCTCCCCCTTTCCGGTCATGAATCCCATCAAACTGCAGGCGTGAAGAGGCCCCTGGGCATCAGGAGCTGCCTGGGCTGCAGTCACGTTTGCTCATGAGTGAGGGTGTACATTCTTAAAAGATCCAGAATGTTCACCAGGGCCATTCTGTGTGTGAATCTACATGAACTGGTGATACAGGGTGCAGCCAAGGGGGGGGGCGGGCAGAAAAGATTTGGAATGGTGTCCAGAACTCAAAGTGTACAGGAATATTGGAGGAAATATTAAGATGTCCTCACTACCCCCCCCCCCCAGGTGTCAGTTGGGGGAAGGGACGAATGGAGCAGGGCCATTGAGAGCTGTTTTGCATAGCAACAGTTTTGCAGCTAACCCCTGGAATGGTCATTTAGCATATCTATAACCTTTAACTGGTTTCATAGATATGTTAAATAGCTGTGGCCAGGGAGAAGTGAGTAGCTAACCAGGCTGGAACTGGGGCTGCTTCTCTGAGAAAGTGCCTGCGAGAGAGCCATGTGGCTTTAGCAGAGTGAAGACCCCCTCTTGGCCAGGTGAGGGGGAGAGCCACGCTATTTAGGAAGATGTAGACCCCTGTCACCATTAGGAGGGAGAGCCGAGCGGTTTCAGCAGGGTGCAGACCCCCTCTTGGCCAGGTGAAAGGGAAGCCCACGCAGCTTTGCCAGAATGGAGATCCCTGCGGCCAGGTGAAGAAGAAAGGCGCGATTTTGGTGGAGTGCGGCTTTGGTAGAAGAGGCCCACGCAGTTTTGGGGCGCTCCCTTTGCCTGAGTGGCCTGGAAAGCAGGAGAGACTTTGACTGGAACTTGGTACAAAGAACTCTTGCCAGTGAAAGGTGCCGCATGACTTTGGATTAATTGGAGATCCTGCCTGGACAGGTAGGCGACACAGCTCACAGTGCCAGTGACCTGAAAAATGGACGTGTGCTCTTTTCCTGAGTTATGGTACCCGGAGTTGGGGCAGTGGGAGAAGGGAGCGCTGTGTGTGTGTGTAGGTGTATACTCTTAAAGACTTTAATATTTTAAGGAAGGCATTAGGCCTGAATAGCATTAAATAAACATTTTGTTTCCTTTTCACAAATCTCTGGCATTGAGAGATGTCTTTCCAATTGGCGGCGGACAGAAGAGCCCAATAGATATTAGTGTATCGTCCTTGGGAGGGGCCCCTGTTTTCTGTAGCAGTTTTTGGCATCCCTCGGTGGGCCAAGTATTGCCCCCCCCCCACCCCGACCCTTTGTTCGGTAACACTGGGAGCTGGAAAAGAAACATATCTCATTAAATCTAAGAATTACTTTACCTAATCTACTACTCAGTCAGTGAATGACTAAAGAGAAATGAGTATGAGGTATTTTTATAGCTGTCATCAGTATCATAGCAGATGGGGGAAAATGAGAAGGTGGACATAGGAAACCCGATCTCATTCATCAAAGAGAAACATAAACATGATTTATGTTTTGCTTCCCAGAGTGAAAGGACACAGAGATGCGGTACTGTCTATAGCAGAGTATGCTACACCTGCAAAGGGTATACATTTTTTTAGAAGATGTAGGCTTTCTGTACATTCCAGAAAATGAAAGAAGCCTTATTTTATCCCATTATTATTAAATATAAGTTCAAATGATCTTTTAAAAACATTATTATTATTTCAAAATAAAATATTGCCAACACGAACTCCCTACAGCACGCACGTCTAGGGTCCCTCTAGGACAGATTTTCATTTTTGTAAACAAAGTGAGGTCAGGCAGAGCTCAGTACAGGGCAGTCTTAGAAAAGCAGTTTGGGGTGTGATGTTAGCCTTTT
Organism: Sturnira hondurensis; assembly: GCF_014824575.4. Classification (NCBI taxonomy): domain Eukaryota; kingdom Metazoa; phylum Chordata; class Mammalia; order Chiroptera; family Phyllostomidae; genus Sturnira; species Sturnira hondurensis. The sequence goes on along the minus strand of NW_028098001.1, from coordinate 4,077,495 downwards.
ACTGACTAGAGCGTAAACAATGCTATTCATTTACCTGTGTTACTCACACATTTTTGTGGTTCCTAACAAGTACATCTTCAACACTGTTTTGGGGAGAGTGACTCGTTAATTTTAAACAAACTTCCTCCATGTTATTTATTCTCGATGTTTGCATGGGTGTGTCATGCAACTAGGAAGGAAATTGTGATGCATTTCAATACCACCTTAACTGGTGTGAATTAATTTTTAGTTAATGAGAATTTTCTACTAAAGGACATTTTTCCTTCTGTGAGTGTAATGATTGTCTTTTACGAAGGGATGGCCCCTCATCCATCTGTACATCATGCACCTCGTAGTTTTGAAAATAGGACATGAAAGAAATGTTCCAGTACCAAACACTACTCATGGAGATATTTTATTCAAAAATGATAAAACCCAAAGACACACTATGTATATTTATGTATATGTGTTGTGGATATGCATTTCACAGCTATTTATATAAAGTGGTTTTTTTTTTTTGGTGAGACTTGATTAAGCAATTGGAAGCACCAGGGAAACAATTCACCTTTTCTGCACAAAAAATCTCAGCAGCACAGGAAAGTCCTTTGTTTGGAAGTCATAGTGTGATTCCCCACAGGGCTCACGTGCGTATTTGTGGGAGAGACACCGGGCTAACTTTTGGTTTCAGCACCATGATCAGAAAAGAGGTTCTTGTCTGAAAATACGTGTGCGCACACGGGGGCAGGGGTGGGGGAGGAGGTGGAGTGACAAACCCTGACGATTAGAGCTCTTTGTGCTGCTAGAACAATGAGCTGCTGAAGTTAAACACTTCTCCATAAAGGTGCTTTTACTTTCATTTGACTATATAATCTAAATACTGATTTAGATTATAGACTGATATTTAATTCAGTCAAATCATGGGAAGATGTTTATAGGACACAATTGAACAGTAAGTTACTTTCAAATGATTCTGTTTAGAAGATTATAACCTTTCTAAACATTTGTAATATTTGGGGAAACTGAGCCACTAAAATAAAGGCTCAGTTACAAAAGAAGTCCCTAAGTGGCCAAATTCTTAATTCCAATAACACTGTCACTAATTTGGAGAGAATATCAGCAGGTTCACTTGTAGTTTTAGCTTCTACAGTTAAATTCCAGCCTAATTTTTTTACATTTTGTAGTTTCCACATTATCTTCTAAATTTCATGCTCTCTTCCTTAAGGGGATATTTGTTTAGGTCCAGAATCTCTAAAACACCACTAGTCCTATGTCAATACATTATAAAAATCTAGGTTAGGACACTATTCCATGTGTCGTCACTCAGAATTTTCTTGAAGACACTTGGAGAAAAGGTAATCTTTATTTTAAAGCCAGTGTGATCTAAGCTATAGAAATAAAGAGGGTAAAAGTGGTCCAGATGTGATATGACTATGCTATTTACCATCATCTTGGTAACTGACAAATGATTGGCAGCAACTTGACAATGACATGATTTCCCTAAAGTGTTGATAAGGGGTAATTCTGGAGAAAAAAGACTTTCTGCATTTGTAAGGCCTGACAATAAAGCTAATAAAAAAAATCCTGTTAGTGCAACTTTCATTGAAAGAAAATTTACAAAATAAATGGGATGAGGAATCATTGTCTTGGAAGATATTGTTTTAAGCTATTTTATATTTAGTTCTTTTACTCTGCATTTTCTACAACCTACTCTTTAACTTAAAAAAATTTAGGACCAAAAAAGTACAATTAAAAATGTGAGATGATCAAAAATTTTTCAAAGGACCAGAAAGATCAAGTAGATGTCAACGTGTTACAGAAAAACAGTCCCAGGCAGGGGCAACAATATTTGGCCCACCCAGGGATGCCAAAAACTGTTACAGAAAACAGGGGCCCCTCCCAAGGACCGTATACTAATACCTACTAGGCTTGTCTGTCTGCCGCCAGAGGAAAGACATCTCTCAATGCCAGAGATTTGTGAAAAGGAAAGGAAAAGTTTATTTAAAGCTATACAGACTTAAAGTAGTGACCCAATGTCCCCATTAAAATATCAAAGTCCTTCAGGATAACCACATATGCCCACAGCGCTTCCTTCCCCCTGCCCTCATTCGGGATACTGTATCACAGGAAAAGAAGCACACATCTGTGTTTCAGGCTGCTGGCACCGTCAGCTGTGTTGCCGTTCAGGCAGGATCTCTAATTACTCCAAAGCCATGTGGCACCTTCTCACGGTCCACTGGCAAAGAGTTCTTTGTACCCCTTTTTCCAGGCAAAGTCTCTCCTGCTTCCCAGGCCACACGGCGAGAGGGAGCACTCCAAAGCCATGTGGGCCTCTTCCACCAAAGCTGTAGGGGTCTGCACTCCACCAAAGGCATGTGGCTTTCTTCTTCACGTGGCTGCAGGGGTCCCCACTCTGGAAAAGCCTGTGGCTCCCTCTGCCACCTGGGCAAGAGGGGGTCCTCACTCTGCCACAACTGCATGGCTCTCTCTTTCACCTGGGCAAGAAGGGGTCTGCACTCTGCCAAAATTGCATGGCTCTCTCTCACTTGGGCAAGAGGCGGTCTGCACTCCACCAAAACCACGTGGGTATCTCTCACCAATCGCTGCCAGGTCTGCATTTAAATCCCCGCACCAGTCCTCCTTTGCAGCCCCATTTCTGACTCCTCCCACAATCGGTTACACTTGCCAGGAGTCCCATATCCTCCCAGCTTTACTGGGCTGCCATAGTGAGTCTGGGCAGGTGTGGCCCCAAGGTGTGGAGCCAATCAACTACAAGCTCTCATGCAGGTACATTCTGGGTAGAAGTCACCCCCTTCCCCCTGGCTCAAAGCATGGCCACAGCTATTTAACACATCTATGCAACCAGTTAAATGTTATAGGTATGTTAAATGACCATTCCAGAGGTTAGCTGCAAAACTGTTGCTATGCAAAACAGATCTCAATGGCCCTGCTTCATTTGTCCTTTCCACCAACTGACACCTGGGGGTGGGGGTGGGGTAAGAGGTGAGGACATCTTATATGTCTTTCTGATACAGGGTGCAGCCAAGCGGGGGGTGGGGGGGCAAAAAAGATTTGGAATGATGTCCAGAATTCAAAGTGCATAGGAATATTGGAGGAAATATTAAAATGTCCTCACCACCCCTTCAGGTATCAGTTGGGGGAAGGGACAAATGGAGCAGGGCCATTCAGAACTGTTTTGCATAGCAACAGTTTTGCAGCAAACCTCTGGAATGGTCATTTAACATAACTATAACATTTAACTGGTTTCATAGATACGTTAAATAGCTGTGGCCAAGTTTTGGGCCAGGTAGAAGTGAGTGGCTTCGACCCAGGATGTGACTGGGGGCCGATGCTCTGAGACAGTGCCTTCGTGAGAGCCGTGTGGCTTTAGCAGAGTGAGGACCCCCTCTTGCCCAGGTGAAAAGGGAAGACCACACAGCTTTGCCAGAATGGAGATCCCTGCGGCCAGGTAAAGAAGAAAGACAGGCGCTTTTGGTGGAGTGCAGACCCCTGCAGCTTTGGTAGAAGAGACCCATGTGGCTTTGGGGCGCTCCCTTTGGCCGAGTGGCCTGGAAAGCAGGGGAGNACCTATAACATTTAGCTGGTTTCATAGATATGTTAAATAGCTGTGGCCAAGTCTTGGGCCAGGTAGAAGTGAGTGGCTTCGACCCAGGATGTGACTGGAGGCCGATGCTCTGAGACAGTGCCTTCGTGAGAGCCGTGTGGCTTTAGCAGAGTGAGGACCCCCTCTTGCCCAGGTGAAAAGGGAAGACCACACAGCTTTGCCAGAATGGAGATCCCTGCGGCCAGGTAAAGAAGAAAGACAGGCGCTTTTGGTGGAGTGCAGACCCCTGCAGCTTTGGTAGAAGAGACCCATGTGGCTTTGGGGCGCTCCCTTTGGCCGAGTGGCCTGGAAAGCAGGGGAGACTTTGACTGGAACTTGGTACAAAGAACATGGAACACTGGAACATGCCAGTAGAAGGTGCTGCATGATTTTGGATTAATTGGAGATCCTGCCTGGACAGGCAACACAGCTCACAGTGCCAGCAAGCTGAAAAACGGACATGTGCTCTTTTCCTGATTTTACGGTATTCAGAGTTGGGAAGTGTGAGAAGGGAGCACTGTGTGTGTGTGTGTGTGTGTGTGTGTGTGTGTGTGTGTGTGAGAGGGGTATACCCTTAAAGACTTTGATATTTTAATGAAGGCATTAGGCCTGAATAGCATTAAATAAACATTTCGTTTCCTTTTCACAAATCTCTGGTGTTGAGAGATGTCTTTCCAATTGGCAGTGGACAGAAGAGCCCAGTAGGTATTAGTATACCGTCCTTGGGAGGGGCCCCTGTTGTTCTGTAGCAGTTTTTGGCATCCCTCCATGGGCCAAGTATTGCCCCCCCTTGGACCTCTGTTCGGTAACATTTCTTATATTTCCTGGACACTTTGAGTTCTGGACCCCATTCCAAATCTCTTTTTTGGTGGGGGGGGGCCCTCCTGCTGTGCCCTATTACAAACGGGCTCTTGGTATAAGTGAATTACTGTTGCTGGGCCCTCAAAGTGGCTCTAAGTATTTTTCTAGAAGGAAAGGCATGAAGATTAAGTACATTGGTTGATACATTTCTTTTTTCTTGCTTGATGAGAGAAAATAAACACATTCCTTTGTAGAAACAAACTTTTTCCTGGGATCAAATTTTAGGAGAAATTTGTCCTGTGGTTCCTTATCTAAGTGGGTCTGAATAATATAACAGACAACATGAGCAAGAAACAAAAATACTGTTCAGATGGACAGTTCTGGTACTGATTCACTTTACAAGCTGAGAACATGACATTAAATTGTACTTGTGAAGCCCCTTCTGCAGGGAATAAGAGGTAATGGCCAAGGTATTCTGCTTTCTGACGATTAAACTTGATGGTGAGGATAGCACCTGAAGAATAGAAGGGACAGTTAACATGCCCATTATACTGCCTCCAACATCATAGGTCTTATGAGAAGCTTTGGTCTGTGCTGGGTGGCCGTTAACTCATGGCTGAACTATCACAGGTTCCTGCAGTGCAGGCAGGTCTATGTTGTGTGCTAAACTGAAAAAAACTTACACAGTTAAGAACAAAAAGTAGTTCCTGAATTGAGAAAGTTTAAGAGAGAAACTTATATTCTTGCCTAGACTGCAGTTCAACTTGATTATCTTCAGTTGTGGGAACAGGGTTACCTAAAAGTGGTGCCCATCTTTTTCAGAAAGAGAAGTGTTTTATCTTGTAAAGCTTTTCCAAGAACAATTGGCCAAATCTCTGTGTTGAGGGCTGCATTGGAGAAACAAGGTGGCTTCAGGATGTAACATATCAATGGCGAGTGTTATCAAAGACTTCTAGTCTGTGGTGGGTGAAAAGTCTTTTGACAGTCCCTGTGTGATGTTGAATGTTAAGTAAATTATTCATCTAAGTGGTGGAGGACGTGAAACTAACCTTACATTTTATGCTACCGATGCTGAGCATTGAGGGACAGAGACAATGTCTTGGAAATCAGAGCAACTTTGAATCTTGGTTCCGCCTCTACCTCTTTTCTGATTGTATGCAGTTTAATCTTTCTAAAGTTCTGCTTTTTTTAAAAATATTTTATTTTATTTATTTATTTATCTTTAGAGGGGAAGGAGAGAGGGAGAGAAACATCAATGTATGGTTGCCTTTCGTGCGTCCCCTGCTGGGAGTTGGCCTGCAGGGAACCGGCCTGCAACCCAGGCATGTGCCCTGACTGGGAATCGAACCGCGATCCTCTGGTTCACAGGCCAGCGCTCAATCCACTGATGCTTTTTTAATGAAAAGTGTACATGGATGTAGTTTGCAATTTAAAATGAAAATATGTGCCCATACTCAAGAGTTATTATTTCCCAACCCCTCATCTCATTTGGCAAGTACTGGTAACCTGTATCTCAAGACCAAGACAGTAAGGCTGAGAAAAGAAACTTCACAGCTGGTTACATGGCTTACCATTGAACATGACTATTTCCCCTCCCTACTCTATCATTTCAAAACACTAGTTGTGTACCGGAAAGAGTAAGACAATTGTTTGAGTATTTTTTGAAATCATATGGTACATGCTAAAGTCCCATACCAGTGTTTCTCAAAGTTTAGATCCTAAATCAACTACCTCAGAAGCACTGAAAGAGTTCATCAATACATCATATATCTTTTCACTAACTCAGACATACTGATTTTAAACCTCTGGTTCCCAGGAATCTGAATCCTTAAACAAGTGCCCAAGAGCTCGAGAATGTCTATAGTTAGCTATGAAATGTCTTAATTGCAACTCCTGGGAGTAAACTCCGTAGAGCAACACCATTAATGACCCTAGTCTCCTCCCCTCCATGATCACGACAACCCACATTCTTTAATCGTGGTGGGGAGCATCATCAGGAGACAGGTCATCGGCAGATGTCATCTTTAAACTCAACGTGGAAGACTGTGTTTTCCAAACTTTTGTACCAATATATCACATCCACATATGCTCTTACAACACAGTATTGACCTTCCTACACTAAGAGATGGGATCTGTGTGCATTCCCCCTTGAGTCTGTTACTACAGCAGAAATGACTACATGGCTATTGTAAAGGACAATGCTATTCCCTCTTCTTCCTCATGGGATGCCTGCCCTTAGACTGTAGCCCCCATGCTGCATGGAAAGCCTCCTATAGGTGCTCTGACCAAAGCCCCAGGGAAAGTTCCAGTTCACCAGGCTTCATTTATTTCTAGTTCCCGCATCTTCAAGCCAACCCAGCTTATGGTAAGTGAGGAAGAGTGTGTGAGAAAAATAAATCCAATATTTGTGAACAAAATAAGTATCATAATTGTTTTAAGCCACTGCTCAGTTTTGGAGCAGTATGTTATGCATCAATAGATAAAAGGAATACCCAAAGTGTAGGTGATGTTTTTACGAGTCCCAATTGGTGCTATTTTCTTCATTTTTGTCCACTTCTGTTACATTTGGATCTGTGATCAATTCATTCAATCAGAATGTGAAATTTCTACTGTAATTTTGGGATTTCATAAAGGCTAAATTGGACAAATGATATTATGTGGCTCCTCTATAATCAAATAGGGAGGTGACTAACTATGTACTCCACTCATAGAAAGAAACTATTAAACTGTGTAAAATAAAAGGGAGTATAGTATTGAATCTCACTGGTCAAGTATTAGGTAACCATATTAAAGAGTTTTGAAAGGTAATATCTAAGTGTATGGGAGAAAAATTCAAGATGAATTGGTGAGATCCATGTTGCCCAAGTGAAGCTGAACCCAGCTGCATTTGAAAGTCTCTCTTTTTAAGCCTCTGTAAAATAGTGATGCATTATTCTAATGCCTGGGGAAATCCACACTGGGTCTGATGTTCCCTGCCCTTAGGACCTCACATTCCAACGGAGGAGATGATAGGCACGTGCATACATACTTCTTTTTAAAAATATTTTATTGTTGTTCAATTACAGTTGTCCCCATTTTCCCCATTACTCTCCCCCGCCATACCCACCCCCACTTCCCCTATTCAATCCCCCCAGTGCCTTTGTCCATAGGTCTTTTATATATGTTCTTTGACTTTGCCCTTCCCTTTCTTTTTCCCATTACCCCCCTCCTAACTCCCCTCTGGTCATTGTCAGTTTGTTCTTTATTTCCATGCCTCTGGTTCTATTTTGCTCACTTGTTTGTTTTGTTGATTAGGTCAGGTGACATCATATGGTATTTGTCTTTCACTCTCTGGCTTATTTCATATAGCATAATGCTCTCCAGTTCTGTCCATCCTGTCCAAAAGGATAGGAGTTCATTCTTTCTTCCTGCTGAGTAATAATGCATTGTATAAATGTACCACAGTTTTTTGATATACTCATTTACTGATGGGCATGTCAAATTAAAAATCTTCCATATGGATAAAGAAAACATAAGCAAAATGAAAAGGAAACCAACCGTATGGGAAAATATATTTGCCAATGATACCTCAGGGAAGCGTTTGCTCTCCAAAATATATAAAAAACTCACATGGCTCCATACCAGGAAGGCAAACAATCCAATTAAAAATGGGCAAAGGACCGGAACAGACAGTTCTCCAAGGAGGACATACAGAAGGCCCAGAGACATATGAAAGGATGCTCAGCACCACCAGCTCTCAAAGAGATGCAAATGAGATGAGTCAGGATGTACCATCTCATTTGTCAGGGTTTACACCAGTCAGGATGACCATCATAAACAAACCAATAAGCAACAAGTGCTGGCAAGGTATGGAAAAAAGGAACCCTAGTACACCATTGATGGGAATGCAGACTGGTCCAGCCATTGTAAAGACTAGTGTAGAATTACCTAATAAAACTAAAAATGGAACTGCCTTTTGATTCAGCAATTTAACTGCTGGGATTATACCCTAAGAATCTTGAAACACCAATTCAAATGACCCTATGCACCCCAGTGTTCATAGCAGCGTTATTGACAATGACCAAGTGCTGGAAAGAGCCTAAGTGCCCACATATTTCTATAAGAGTTTATGTTAAAGGAGGTCAAAATATAGGTATGAGAATAAAGAAGATAAATTCATGCGAACAGCACAGATCAGGATCACAAAGTCTGGATGAGATTTGACAAAAAGATATTTTGTGATGAGAAAAAGATAAGTCATTGAAAGTTGTTCAAAATTGGGGAATGGAGGAAAGGCTAAAGAATTCAAGTTGTGCTTAAGAAACACTTTTTTTCTTATGACTTCAGAAGGGTTAGTCAGTTAATGGAGGATAGAGTTGTAAGAAGAAATCAAGGTCTTTATTGATTTAAACAAATTGGCTTTGTTTTTCATGGGGAACACAAATGTTTTAGAAGGTAGGGGAAGGAAATAAAATTTGTTTTAATGATAATAATCAAGCTAGTAGCACAAAATATAAATTAGTGAGTTTGGAGACAGGAGAACCTTAAGAAACTCTCGCAATGGTTAAGTCAACAGAAGCCTAAATTAGGTAAGTGGCCAGTAGAAGAATGAAAAGAATTAAGTAGTGGCCAGAGGGGGAATGCAAAGAATAAAATAGATATTAAAGATACTAAGGAGGTAGTTTTGATGGGGTCTGATGACTGATGGTCAGTGAGGGTTCAGTTTCTGGGAGAAAAAGGGAATGGAAGGATAATAATGACCCCATTAACCAAAAATAGCTACTGGGGGAGTGTCCTTGTTTGTTTGTGAATGTGGGTGAATAGGCTGTGGTCCCTGACCAGCTTGTGAGATGTCTGAAGACAGCATCCCTCAGCGCTTAGTATATTATCATACACAATGCTCAGTAAATGGTTGCTGAGTTTAATTTAAATGATGAAGAAGGGGAAGGAAGAATGAAAGACCCTAACACTTAAGAAAAGACAGAAATGTACCGGAAGTTTTACTTGCTAGAAGTTTTACTCATACGTGAGTTAATTTTTCCAAGAACACTATGTAGTTAAGAATAATTATCCCTACTTTACAGGTGATGAAACTAAGTGCAAGCAGGCTACATATGGTAATATATCTAATAGGTAGGTAGTAATAAATTGGTAGAGCTGGCAAGGGCATCTCTGTGCATCAGACTGAATAGATTACGCCTCTCCACCCCTAGCATTTACACCTTTCTGCAAAATGATCCATCTCTGGTGGTGTTCCAACACCCATTCCCTGCAAGCCAGTGCACACACAAACTGAATATTAAAGATGAAGAATAACTTGGATTTAACATTATTACTGTCTCTCTGATTATTAGATTACCTATTATGTTCCCTCTTGGTGGGTGGCACCGGGGCAATCAGAGCATTTCACAGATTACAAATAGCTTCCATGTGCTTTTGTTCACAACCAATCCTGTCAAAGATTTCATTATCCCTCTGAGAGTTGTTGCACAACAGAAGACATACCAAATACTACAACATATATTAACCTAATATTTGAAAAAGTCAGTACTCTCCAAGAGAACATGCTACTTAACAAATTACATGAGGAGAAGTCCCAGTCAGGATGGTGGCATAGGTAAACACAGCTCACATCAAAATTACAACTAAAATATAGAACAGCCAAACTCATTGAGTTGAATGGAAGTTTGATAACTACAGAATTAAAGAAATCCCGTCCATCCATACTGGTAGGAGGGGAGGAGATGTGGAAAGAGCTGGTCCCATATCCACATGTGGTGGATGGAAATTCAGGAGGGATATCTGAAGAGTGAGGAGTCCCAGGCCCATATGAGGCCCCCCCAGCCCAGGATTCCAGTGCCAGAAAGATAAATCCCCATAACTTCTGGCTGCAAAAAACAGTGGGGATTGAATTAGTAGAAGAAATTTCTGGAGTCCCAAGCAGTTCCAAGAACCCATGCACAGACTTACTCAGAGTCACTCCCTCTGAGCTCTAGCACAAGGATTGCAGCTTGAAGGGCACCAGTGGCATACAGGGAGGAAGTGAAGTGTCTGACATCAAGGCAAGAGCCAGGGGACAGGTTTCTCCCAAACAGAAGACGGGCAGAGCTCATTACCTCTTTTCTGAACCCTTCCCCTACAGAGCCACAGAGCTGGCAGGTGGATGCCATATCTGAGACTCCATCAACCTGGGTAACACTGTTTGCCCTGCCTGGAGATCCCCAGCAACTCCATCCCACCTAACTTACAGACCCACCCAAGCTTCTTTTTCATGTGAATGACTGGTCTTGACTCATGCTTCACAACTTCTTAAACCCTCTCAAACAAATAAGAGTTGGCCTCAGTGAGGCATCAGTCCCTGCTCCTCTTGCTAATTGGCCCCAGGCCTGGCACTAGTAGCAATAAGCCTAGATTCACAGCTTGGCTTCTCCTGGGAATCTGCAAGCCCAGAACAAGTAGCAGCCATCTCAGATTACTTTATAGTTCATGCAGGGTGGCCCTGGGCAAAACACAGATTGGGGCTGACTTTGTCTGTACCACTTAGGAACCCCCAAAGCCTCTGGACAGCTACAGGCCATGTAGGAGCACCACCACCCTGCCCACCCTGCTCCTGCACAGCTGACCTTCTGGAGGGCAGAAGTTGGTTGTCAGTGGTCATAGCCAATCCTTGCAGCTGACTGACCTGAATAAATCCATCTCATTAACCTTCCAACAGCAACCAAGGCTCAACTACAAGAGGGGGTTGTATTCAGCCTATGTGAAGAGCACACCTCTAGGACCCTGCTTTAGTGGTAGGGGAGGCTATGCCACTGGACCCTGCAGGACACCTACTACATTAGGCCATACTACCAAGACAGGGAGTCATAGAAGTTCTACCTAATACATAGAAAGAAACACAGGGAGGCTGCCAAAATGAGGAATCAAAGAAACATGGTCCAAATGAAAGAACAGATCAAAACTCCAGAATAAAAGAACTGAACTAAATAGAGATAAGCAATCTATCAGATGCAGAGTTCAAAACACTGGTTATAAAGATACTCAAGGAACTTAATGAGGACCTTAACAGTATTAAAAGATCCAGTCAGAGATGAAGGATACACTAATTAAAACAAAGAACAATTCACAGGGAGAAAACAGTAGTGTGGATCAAGCCGAGAATCAAATCAGTGATTTGAAAAATAAGGAAGCAACAAACAACCAATCAGAATGTGAAGGAAAAAGAATAAAAAAAAGGACAGTGTAAGTAGCCTCTGGGACATCTTCAAGTGTCCCAATGTCATAGGATGCCAGAAGGAGAAGAGAAAGAGCAAGAAATTAAAAATCTATTTGAAAAAATCATGAAAAACAACTTCCCTAATTTGATGAATGGAAAAGATATGCAAGTCCAGGAAGCATAGAGTGTCCCAAACAAGATGGATGCAAAGAGTCCCGCACCAAGACATATTATAATTATAATGCCAAAGGTTAAAGATAAAGAAAGAATCTTAAAAGCAAGAAGAGAAAGGCACTTAGCAACCTACAGGGGAGTTCCCATAAGACTGTCAACTGATTTCCCAAAAGAAACTTTGCAGGCTGAAAGAGATTGACAAGAAATATTCAAGGTCATGGAAAGCAGAGACCTACAGCCAGGACTGCTTTACACAGCAAAGATATCATTTAGAATCCAAAGGTGGATCTTTATTCTATTATAGAGCTTCCCAGACTAGAAAAAAATAAAGTAGTTCATCAGCACCAAACCATTATTATATGAAATGTTAAAGGGGCTTATATAAGAAAAAGAAAAGGATCAAAACTATGAACAATAAAATGGCAATAAATACATATTATCGACAGTTGAATCTAAAAAAACAAACTAAGCAAACAAGAAGGACAGAGACAGAATCATGGATATGGAGAGCATTTTGATGGTTGCCAGGTTGGAAACGATGATGAGGGAATGCTTGAAGAGGTGAAGAGATTAAAAAGTACAAATAGGTAGTTATAGAATAGCTATGGGGCTGTAAAGTACAGTGTAGGAAATGGAGTAGCCAAAGAACTTATACGCATGACCCGTGGACATGAACAATGGTGTGGGGATTATCTGAGGGAGTGGGGGTGCTGGTGGAGGGGTGCAAAGGGGGCAAATTGGGAAACTTTAACAACATAATCAATAAGTATAATTTAGAAAAATAAAAAGTAAATTAGCCAAACATCTTGTACAACAAAGGGGCCACAATTGTATTTGCTTGAAAATATGCAAAAAATAAATTAAAAAGTAAAAATATGTGGCTTGGGTGCTTGGAATTAGAAATATCTCTATTCTGTCATAATGTGCATACCTCCAAATATGCGAGGTGTATATTTTGTGGATAGGCAATTGGAAGACAGTGTTAGAAAGAAGTGGCAAAAACAAAACAAAAGTGAAATAGACCATCAAAGACTAGTGCTGCTCATTGTAGAAGATAATGCTATAGTTGCCCCCTTTCAAAAGACATTTGATGATTTTTAACACATAGATTTTGTATAAAAGAGTGCACGTTTCTGGAATTCTTCTGTGTCCTGGTCTAGTGGATGTTATTATCTTTATTGTTTTCTCAGATCAGAAATATACAGGGGGCATTACAGACTGTTGATTGTTTAATTAAAGACATACGTATGCCTGGCAAGTAGACTTCAGCATATTCTACATAGACTTAGAATCCCAGGTATGTAACATGCTCCGGGTAAAATCAAACAAACTTGCGTGCAAAAAAATGGCCATAAAAATTCAATATTGCTCTCTAATTTTTTACTGAAACACTGATACTATCAGATTGGTAATGAGCATACATCATATATACATATGATATATATATATATATATCATATATATATATGACCATACATCATATATATATATATATATAGAGAGAGAGAGAGAGAGAGAGAGAGAGAGAGAGAGAGAGATCCCTAAAAGTCTAAAATGTTTGTCACTAGCCCATAAGATTTACGTTATTTATGGATGGATTTATGTTCTTTTTAAATACAACTATGCTCCTATAACAATGAGCAGATTACCACAATTTAGAACATACCATGACAAATACTACTCTGAAAATATATATTGAGCACATGAACATTTAGAGATGGTTCAGTATAATGTAGTAAATCATTAGGTTATGGTGTTTCACAACTTTTATACTTTCTGAGTTTGATTCTTCAAACTTTACGAAATGCTAGTGCTTTTTTTCTTTTTATTATTTTTAAGGAGTGACTATTATATTACAACAAATAGGTGATGCTATTTAAAGCCTTAGGAGGAAGGGAGGACTATAAATGGTTAATGCTTTTTTAATGAAAAGTTGTTCTTGGTTTGAACAAGCAAGCTATTGATTGCTACTTATTACCTGGAGAAAACCTATAATTGTTATTAGCATCTGTTTGGTAATGTGTAACTTTACATTGGTATCAACATAATAACTATGATTTGCTGTGCTTCTGTAGGAAATGTTGCAGGAAGTTTTCACAGGATTTCCTCGAAATTACCCTCCTGAGTGGACAGATGGGGAGGAAACTGACATCAGAAGAGTCCACTGTCTGGTCTGAGGTCACACACATCTTAGTATATGAGTTGAAATGGGAGTCCAAAATGTCAATTCCACTCTTCTAGGCTGCCTTGCACAGTATTAGTTTTTTTTTTATTTTTATATGTAAATGGTTGGTCTTTCTACAAGTTAATGCAATCTGTTGGCTTGAAGTCTACAATGACTTTTTTAGAAAGCCGATGCTTCACAACACTTTTTATGGTGTGTGTTTTCTTGTTTCAGGCATTTTAATTACAGATCACATTACTTTTGAATCCAAAGAGGATTTACATGAAAGGAAGTATAAACTAAGTCGCTCTATCTTTTCACAAGGACATAAAGCTTGTCATTTATCCAAGCACTACATTTCACTGCTTTAGGAAATATTAAAATTCTTAAGGGGATATTTTCATTGACTTTGGAGTGCATAAGAAAAATAGTGTCTCACAAAAAACCTAACATTTACCTAAGTGAAATTTAATTATTATTTACTAAAAAAAAAAATGGAAGTTAATAGCCTCTCTAATTTTATCAGATTTTACCATTTTGAGGATTTTTGGTCTCTTTTGAATGAAAGTCTATGTATGAAGATATTTAATACTCCAGGAAGATAAGTAGATATAATGAGAAAGTATTAGTAATTTTTCTATCAGTTTTTTCTGTAATATAAACCTAAATTATAAATACTTTAAAACACTCATGGTAAGCTTTGAGATACAGTTATTTTCCAGTGATTTTAGTCTACAAAGTTATACAAAGTGGTACCTTGGAACTCGCTGTTAATTCATTCCGACCGGTGGCAGGAAAGTGACGCCTGATGAAGCGTGTTCTCTTGCGGGACGGCACTGTGACTCATGCAGGTCCTAGTAAGTGCTGTGAGTGCAGAAACATGTGTTTGTCATTAAAATGGGATGGGTACCAGGTTTGACCAGTTCTGAAGCCAGTGGGTACAGAGGTATGATTATACTTTAAAGCTTTAAGTGTCAATTAAAGAAAATGTTGAAGACAGACGAAAAGAAAAAGAGAAAATAATGTATGTGTATACATATATATTCACAATGTACAACTAATATTATGTGCAATATATAATATTGATATTATATATCCAATATATAACATACAGAATGTATTATATATTGAAATACATGTAATATATATTTGTGAATTTTTGTACTATATTAGTGTGCATATGTACAAATAAGTACATAGAAGAAAATGACAACAGACTTTGGGAAACAAATCAAATGACTGGTGTCAGAATATTTCAATTCATTTAACTTGTATATAAAAATATACCAATAAATTTGGGGTAAGGCCATTCGTTTAGGTACCACGTGGATTTGAAAGCCACGCTGACCTGGCTGTTTGCCCAATCTTCATTTCAACGGCTCTGTCACCTTGGGACAGATGCTTGATCCCTGATGCTTGGGTCCTTCATTGTAGAAAACAGTTAAGACTGATACCTCACAGGATTGCTGTGAAAATCAAAAATAAACTAGTGAATATAAAATGCTTGGCAAAGTAGCTAGCATGTAGTAAGTAGCCAGTTACTGATAGTTATATTTTACTTACATAACATGCCTTTTTAGTTTTAATGAAATGTTTTTGGATTGGGATACAATTTTTAGATAACTTTTGTTGATCAGTAATGGGAAGAACCTTAGGAATAATTCAGTACAAATATCACCATTATGGTAAAATAAAATCTGGAGAAGTTGGGGCAGCTCTTTGTGGAGTGATAGAATAAGTTAGGGGGTAAATCAGCTTGGAGAACCCACTTTCCTGATGCAAATTCCAGTGAGGCACGCTTTCCCCTTAGAGTTTGGTGGGACAAGTGATATTCCCCTCAGTTCAGAGCCAGTTGAGAAACAGGAGGCAGAATGATGGAGACTGAACTGAGGCTGACGTGCTCTCCCAGTCAGATCCAGGGCTGGAACACAGAGACCTCCTGTGGGGGCACTGTCTTCTCTGTGATCCCGGGGTAGAGACGACAGGAGAGGCAGTCTGCCAGGATGGGCTGCTAGAAAGGAACAAAAAGGAAGAAAACCACTTTGATGAACCCATGCCGAGTAGACTCAATGTCACCCAGATTCACCAGTGTCACTCAGGAAACAGAAAGGAAGGAGAGAAGAAAGACGTTATGATACACTAATAAAACCAAGGAATTAAATTTTGCTACATTTTCATATAGAATGGTTATACAAATGCACCCATGTTTTCCTAGTTTTCTTGCAATTACTGTTTCCATTCCATTTTATATGTCATTTATAGCCATAACCCAAATTCTGTGAATAATGAAACTATTTACTTTTTCCCTAAACTTCATTGCATTCGAGGGCATCTGCCTGGCTTCATCTTTTGTTTCTCATTGCCACACTCTTCTCTGAAAAGGCCACATTTTAAAAATTGATCTTAATGGCTTTTCTTCAACTTTTTCTCTGATGAGGTTTATCAAACCTTTTTTGAAATATAAGTTGGTACCTCATGAATTCAATAAAGTTCCAAAGTAGCATTATGGCAGAAAAACTGTGTGCTCTACCTTGTTATTTTGATTAAGATTATAGTTAAGTTTAAAATAGTGACACAAAAAGCAAAATAAATCAATTTAGAGTGAATGCCAGGTTTAATGAGCAGCATGATCTGCATGTACTTAATAGTAAGGAAATGAAATATAACACTAGGGAAGCTGGCTAATTTGACACAGTGAGGAAGAGATCTGCTTCAGGTATTTTATTTTGTGGATTAGCAAGAATGTGAAAAGCACAGGATATGAAATTAGAGATATCAAATATCCTGCATTTATTTTGAAAAACTGTTTTCACTTATTTGTAATAATTCACAGTGCATTGGTAAATGAATATAATACTCTTGGTAAAATTTGGGAAATTTTCTCAACACTACTGTCTATTGAGTATTACATTTTTGCTGACAACAGGGGTAAGATGACAAATTCTTTTGTGAAAATTATGAAGATTACCAGATTATTAGAAAGAGTGATTAGAGTTCTATGGCAGTTGTTATTTCTTCTTGATAGTTTTCACATTAGAGGTGGTATTTTTCATGTAATATTTAGCATTATAAGCAAATGAGCACTTTTCCCTTACTGTCCTATTTATACTCAGCACCTCAGAATGAAAGCAATTTGAATAAATTAAAATGAATTAAATGGATTAAATGAATGTTTTTTCACATATGGGAACTCAATTTGGTGAATATTTTTGACTTGAATTCAGTGTGCCTGAAAAATAATCACTACATTTGAATTCAATAATCAATTGGCAGAGCTGGCAATTGATTTTCTATTTATAAAAAACAATGGACTCTCCCCTCAAACACTGTTACTTCCCACCACAGGACTCTACCTTTCCCCATTGCACACAGATTGATTTCTCCCTGTGTGTCAGCTTGAAGGGCTGCGGGGGTATAGGCCCTCCAGGTTTGATCTTCCTTGGGTCCCCAAGACTGCACAGAGTGCCTGAGATGTGCAATTGACCATTTGCCAAAGGAAAGGGCAGATTCAGGCCACCAAAATTTTGTGTGATTCACACACAGAGAGTTCACCATGAAGCTAGACTTTTCATTTGCATGTACTGTTAGAACCAAGTCTTCCTGCCTGTCTGACTCAGAGTTTGTGTTCTGCGAGGCTGTACTGGGGAGCCCTGAGCCCCTCTGTGGGCGTGAAGCAGGCCCTGAACTGCCTGCAAAGGTGAACGTGCAAGTCTTTGTGCATGCAACTGTAAGGAAAAATAAAAGCAACAAATCAGGGAAGGCGTATTTTTCTCACCTCAGCATACATTTCCTCCCCTACACATACAAGTTAAAAGAGAATCAGTAAACAGTTCAGAGCTTTGCCTTATAGGGACAAAGCTAGAACAGGACAGCAGAGGTGGGCAAACTATAGGCCACTGACCAGATCCTGACCATGAACTAAGAATGTTTTTTTTAATATTCTCCAAAAAATGGAAAAGAAGAATGTACCACAGAGACCACATGTGGCCCACAATGCCTAATATATATACTATCTGGCCCTTTACGGAAGAAGTTTCTGGCACCTGGGCTAGAGAACAGTATATTTATATTTATACCTATCAATTAATTAAATGATGTCATTTAACAACCAAAGTAAAATAAATGTTAATAATAATAGATTTTAGAATTTTATAAATAGTTATACTGTTTACTATGAAATTAGTTACAATCCTAAGTATCTTTTATGTGTACTCTTCATTGAGTTTTCCTTTTTCAGTTTGGATTGACCTTAGAGTCTTCATTCTGAAAATATGAGTCATGGACCAGTCGGAACACTGCGGCAGTTTTCATTCCCATTTAAATCAATATTAGAAACAGTGTTTCTCTCTGACTTAACATTGTAAACAAGAAAAATGTTATTGCATGTGTCATTTATTTACCTTGACTTTTCTTTCTTTAAAAATCAATGTTTATCATAGAAAGATATATTATACAAATCTTCTGAATGACATTAAAAGCAAGAGGATATTAATAAAATTAATAAATGACAACAAAAGAAAGGGACATGACAACATGAGATTGGTATTTTTGGTTTAATTTATAACTCATTTTATAATATGAGACTTTTATAGATCATAAATATATCTGGTTTCTTAAAGATTTCCAGAATTGCTGACCAAATGTCTCTGGGCCCAAGGAAAGTTTCCAGAAAATATACTTTTCATCTTGTTGGGTTGATCCTACCATAACAATTTTACTCTATGTATTTCCAGGAGAAATAAATGGTAGGTTTGTAACTTCCAGACCTAGCCTAGGTCAGATTTAAAAGGTCGTTTGAATATTCAAATATTACTTAATATGTAGTGATCAGAGCAAATGAAAAGTGAGAGAGTTTGCATACACGATATATAGTGTCTCTTTGCAGAACCTTTGTCACAAGCTATGGATGTTTAGCTTTTCAGGAGTTGGCAGGCCTGGCCGTTGATATGAAAATGGACAACAGCCAAGCCAGAAAGAGTTCTGGAAGCAGGCTTGCCTCAGGAGACCCATTGTTTAGTTAAGCAGGCTTTTCACAATCCTGGAGACCTTGTATTTGTATTACTAATAGCCCTTTTGTTTAAGGGCATTGCCATTTTGGGTGGATTGAATGACAATTAAAGTTTTTCCCTATTTCAGCTGTACAAATTGACCCATAAGAAGTCAAGACCACACCTGTTTTTCCTACATATCAGTTTCAAAGTGTTTATGCACGAATGATATTTAAAAGGCAAATGTGTGAGTGAAATAGGAAATCTTACACAAGTGTTCTGAGCCCTGGAGTCCTCAGTCTGGCACTTTATACACACAGCAAGTTACTTAACTTTTTTTTTTAGCATCAGTTTCCTTATCTTTGAAATTGTTATCCTAATACTTATTTCGTAGTGTATGAATCAATTAAGATGAACATTTATTGAGGGCACACTATGAGCCAGGAACTCCTCCAGGCACCGGGCTCTAGTGAGGACAGGACAGGTCAGACAGATCTGTGACCACTTGCAGCTGAGGTTGACTGGCTCAGCCATTAATAAACTACTGTGAAACCCAAGAAGCAGAGTAAGCCTTCATCGATTGTTAGATTTATGATGATGCTCTACCTCTCCTGCCTGTTGTCTCCTCTTTTAGGCTGACATCTCCTTGATGGTAGGATCTCTTACTTCATGGGTCTCACCCGGTCTGTAAGAAGTAACTATTCCGTTAAACAGGTTTCATCTTTATAGCTATACGGCAGCTTGATTGTGGCAAATCATCATTCTTGATTTCCATCAGTCATTCCACTGTGAACACACACACATGCACACACGCACACAATTAACAGGGGTCTCTCCATTTGGAAACGGGAGGGGTAGGGAAATGCTGAGGACGGCTTGTGAGTGGCAGCTGCCCTGACAACCAGGGTGACAATACAGCTACTGTCAGTGTGCAGGGGGTTCTGGGGGCAGACTTTAGAATGGGAGTGTGAGGCAATGCCGCACTCTGTCCCCTCTTCCCTGGCCACCGAGGGCTGGAATTCCTGTGACTGTGGCCTTGGGGACCAGGTGGCCCAAGAATGTTCCCAGCACCCCTCTCCCAACATTCAGGACCTGCCTGGAGTACAGTGGGTGCTGGGCTGGTAGAGGGGAATGGGGGGAGGCTCAGGCTGGTGGACCTCGGGAGCCATGTAGCTGGTGACAAGTCCCATGCCCCTACCCAGACCAGGAAGCCATGGGAAGTCACCCTAACAGCCACCAACCACCACTCACGCACTCCTCCAGCTGGGGACCGTCAGTGGCAGCTCCCGCTGCTGCAGCCGCCTACCCGCTCCCCGTGTGCTCCTCTAGCAGGTGTTCATCAGCAGCAGTCCACACTGTCACTGCTGCTCTGCCCACTGGAGCCTGGGCAGGGCCTTGGACACACCACACCAACGTGCAGGACGAAACTCAGTGGACCAGGCTGTGCTGGCCCTGGAAGCGGGTGGTCAGGCACAGAGCACCGTGTTCCTCCCCACAGCGGGAAGCCCCTGCAGTGCCACTAAGGACTGCAGCTGTGTTGTACGTGTCCTGCCCATCCAGGGACACAGATACACCAGAGGATAGCAACCAGAGGAAGAAGACAGGGTGCAGTGAGTAGAACACCTGGACGCAGCGCCTGGGAAGGATGCCTAAACCCAGACAGCAGCGGAAACCAGGCAAACCACCCACACCACCCACGTTTCTTGGATGGCACTTTGGGTGGGAGAAGAGGTCCCTGGGCAACCTTGAACTGAGTTGGCAGAGGGTGGCAGGATGATTTTCTCTGGGTGTCTTAGAGGAACTGGGCTTTGAAACAGAAATCTGCTATTGTTTCAAATGGTATGTACTTTAAAGAAAAGACTCCTTTTCCTTTTCACTGAACTCTGTCTCCAGAGTTTTTGCCTATTGGCAGCAAGGGTTGAGATCCTACTGGTTGTTGGGTTACAATAAATACTATCTTTGGGCTGGATCCAGAATAACTGTATGGGTTGCCGAGTTTTCAAGAGTAGAAGACACCATAACATGACCTAAGGCTGTGGGCCTTAGGTCAACTGCTCTTTCTCATCTCTCCTGAAATTACTATTGATTGCTCTAGCAATACCAATGGAGAGCGCTTTTCTTCCCAGACCAAGAAGTGGTCAAAGCCCAGGTCCTCCCCTTCCTCCTTCTCAGGCAAGCCCTCCTACCACCCAGGCCTGTTATGCTGAGACCAGCAATCTTCAGCAGACTTGGCATCTGAATTTTAAAGGCTTGTTTTTTCCCCTACATCTCATGATTATTACAAGCTTTGAGTCAAAAAAAGTTTACATCATCCTCAAATCCTATCTCCTCCCTGTGTCCTATATAAAATAATTTCCTAACTGTTTTTTCTACTAAATTAGAAAAAAACTAGTTTTCTACTAATCTGGAAAGAAAACTAGAAAACACAATACTTTTTTTCAACTACTATTTTCACCCGATTCCCTCCCTGAAGGGAATGCTTGAAATAAACTTTAGGCTAATTTTCTTTAGAAACATGCTCAATTTTACTTATTGCCCCTTTACTGATTAAAATAGTCAATGAATTCCTGCTGCTTACAAGGTAAAAAATAATTTAAATTCTTTAGTGTGGATCCCATTGACTTTATACTGTGCCTTCAATCTGTACTTACAGTTTCATTTCAAATTACTCTCACCCAGTGATCTAACCACATTAAATCCTCAGACTCATTATAGATAATTTCTTGTTTCTTTTTCTTAGTGTGGAGTGCCTTCCCTCCTACCTCTCTGTACTTGGTCAACTTCACTTTTCCCTTAGAATCCTTCTCAACATTTTCTGCGGCTCTCATATTTGCCCACAATACTCCTAGCCAGAATTATCTTTACTCTTTTTTGTGCATGTGTATCACTTCAACTGTCAGTTTTCACACCACATTTACATTTATTTTGCTCATATTTCCTTGTGTGCTTGACTCAGCCAAAGGCCCAATATTGAGCTTTCGTCATTGTCTCTGATGCTTAATGCATTGCCTATCACGTTTTCAATCATTTTTGGGAGTTCTACTCTGCTAGTAGGAAAATCTGTATAGAGTATTTTATTTGAAATACATAACATTTAGCATATCATGTTCAGTTTAAATTCTCATCTTCACTTTGAACTGTATGCAGGCGTTTCACTTTGATAACTTGAAGTCCTGAGTGCTTGTAGATTTTATTACACTGAAAGGGAGATATTTCCTAAGATTAGTCTTAGAGGTGCTGGAAAATGTGAAGGTGTGCTACGCAGGCAAACTTTAATTAATTCTTGTGAAGTATCTGGGTTTAAGTCTAACTTTAATTCACCCATCACTTTTTCATTGAAAACCTAAAAGGATATTAGCAGCTCAATCTCTGGGTATGCTTTCGTACAAAACACGGAGAGATAAGGCTCCTCAATACTTCACAACAGATGGCAGAGGGAAAGCAGTTCAATTATATTGATTGGATAACCTCTTAATTTTTTCTGTCTTTCCTAAATTAAGGAGAATGATCTTCACTACTAAGGGTAAAACAAATATGACAGAGGTATGAATCCCTGCCCCCTAATAGAAAGAGATAGTAAAGGAGTACTTATGTGTTTTCAATGAGTTATCTCCATATTTAAATAAACTAGACTCTACTTGTTCAACAAACATTTAACAGACATCCAGGACATAGTAGACACTGAGCTAGACACAGATATCTAAAAAAGAATAACAAGTGGCACTTACTTTCACAGAATTACCTTAACCCAGAATCCAGCCTCCCGACTACAGTCCAAGAACTTCCCAATCATTCTAAATTTTATTATGGGTTAGTTTGTGAGTTAGTTTTTTTATATTAAAGGTATAAACAACTCCTTGAATTTTAAATCTTTGAGGTTTCTAAAATAATTTGTAGATATTATACCAAAGCCACTACTCATGATCTTGGAAAAATCATGGGGAAAATAGTCCGCAGAAGATAAGATTCGATGAGGAAATGCTTTAGAACAATGGATAAAGATGTGAATTCCAGAAAATATGGCCTATAAAGATTCATACTGATTTTTGTTAACATTCTAGAGTAGAAGAAGTTACAGGTTTGTTAGACCTTGGAATAACATGTGTAGTGGGAGCAAAAGGATGGATCCATTAAGAGCAAGTGATATCATTCCCACCTTATTCTCATTTTGATTGTATATTAATAGGCATTCATATTCAGAGGCTGTTGATTAACAAAATGGTGCTAATTTGGAGAGAACTTACTGATGAGTCAAATGACCTTGGCTGCTCTTTTTTTTAATGAAAAAATATCTTAGGGGAACATTTTTTACAGAGTTCTGAAATGTTCAAGAGTTATTTAGAGAGTTTCAATTGGAAACAAATGAAATTTAAGGCTTTAAATATATTGAAAGAGAATATAGTGTGAAATCCAGTATTTTAGATTATATGAAAATAGGAAATATGTCCAATACAATGGATGATAAATATAAGATATAAATTGATCCCAATAGACTAAAAAGACTTTATAAATAATGCAGAGTTATACATTTAGGTTAAGAAATCAATTTTATGAGTCTCAAATGAGAAAATTGGACAAAACATTAATTAAGGTGGAAATGACATGTTTTTTCTTTTTTTTAAGAAGATTTTATTTATTTATCTTAGAGGGGAAGGGAAGGAGAGAGAGAGAGAAATATCAATGTATAATTGCCTCTTGTGTGTCCCCTGCCAGGAACCGGGAACTAGCCTGCAACCCAGGCATGTGCCCTGACTGGGAATCAAACTGCGATCCTGTGGTTCACAGGCCCACACTCAATCCACTGAGCTACACCAGCCAGGGAGACACGTTTTTTCTTGACTCCAACAAAGTGACACAGCTGCTAGAAGTTTAACATGAAGTTATGGTAAAGGATGGGATCAAGGTCACGTGAGGCAGTGGGCTGGCTGAACTTGCAGACCCAGTGAGAGTCTAAAACATCGCGTTTGGTTGTGTTAATCATATTCTAGAAAGGGCAATAATAGCTTCGAGTTTGTGGAGGATCTGTAAAGGAAAGACATAGCTTTCTGGTATAGAATGTTTTAAAGTAAATGATTATGAGTATTTCCAATAATACACGTAAATAATTGTTAAAAACACTGTGGTGTCATAAGGGTAAAAAGTCAAAATATTAATTTTTAAATAATATTGAACATAAACAGGTAACCTGAGATCTGAAGTATAAAATTAGAATTTGAAAGAATCAGGTAGGCTGCAATACTTCAAAAAAATCTATAAATTCTGTTCTTAAGACATGTGCTTGGGTAAGGTCCCTAAATTAACATAGGCTATTTTTTCTATTTATTTGTTTGCTTCCTTGCTTTTCTTTGCCTAGTTCCTAGTTTTAGTTTTTGCTTTTAATGTGGATATTTTTCCTTCATGCATTTCTAGTTTAACTATACCAGAAAATAGATATATGCAACATTATTACTATTCCAGACAAACAGAAATTTGCTTCCACAACTGCTACAGATAAATCAAGCAATATGCAGTCAAGTAAGCCTTTTATTGTCTTTATTATTTTGTCACCATAGGCATTGAATGCTATCATTAAGAGTCACAATTATAGCATGTAAAAATATGTTCCCCTATGAATGTTATATATATAAAACTTTAAAGGTTAATTCTACTTACCTCTGTATACATGTATAAAAATTATGTCTATATGAAGCCTGTCCAGAAAGTATCCAGCCACACGTATGAGCAATAGAGACATTTACTGAAGAAGATACAAGATACAAGAAACATTATATGTAGGACAATGAAACATCAATCCCCTTCAAAGTAGGCACTGTGGGACCTTGCACAGTTCTCCCAGTGTCTCTTCCACTGTTCAAAACACTCTGCCAATTCTTTGTTGGTATCTCCGTTAGCTGCTCCATCATATTTTCCTAGATCTCACTGATGGTCTGAAATCTCTTCCCTTTCAAAGGCAATTTTAGTTTTGGGAAAAGCCAGAAGTCACAGGGCACCAAATCTGGGCTATAAGGGGTCTGAGTCAGCTGGGTGATTGATGTTTCAAAAAACACAGCACAAGACATGATGCTTGAGCAGGTGCATTGTCACAGTGAAGCTGCCAATCACCAGTTGCCCACAGCTGTGGCTGTTTTCATTGTATTGCATCTGTCGACTGGTGAAGAACATTGAGGCAGTGCTTCTTATTAATTGTTTGGTCTGGAGAAGCATACCCATGATGGACAACACTGTCCCAATCGTCTTGATCCTGCTGCAACTTTGCCATGCCTTCTGGTGTGGAGAACCAGGTGACTTCCATTGGGATGACTGGGCCTTTGTCTGCAGATCATAGCCATAGATCCACAGTCCATCTCTGGTTATGTGACCTTCTTGAGGAAATTTAGTTCATTGGTAGTCGTTTGAATCAAGACATTAGCAACTGCAGCACAGTGCTCCTTCTGCTGTGGTAGCAGAAGCCACAAAACAACTTTTGCCATGACACGCTTCATGCCAAGATCTTGTGTCAAAATCTTAGACACAGTAGTTTTTGGAATCCCCTGTTCAGCTTCTAGTTCTTGCACTGTAGGTCACTGATTATTTTTGTTGTGGTTACAGCCTATACGTATTCAACATTCTCAGGTGTTCTGCTTTTTTGTAGGCCTTCCAGACCATGGATCACTTTCAACAGATTTTTGACCATCTTTGAAGAGTTTGTGCACACATCTATTTGTGCTGCGCTCACTGCATCATCTCTGAAAGCCTTCTGAATTATTCAAATAGTTTCCAGAAAGGAATGTTTGAGCTTAATGCAAAATTTGATGCAGATTCATTGCTCTACTTGCACAGTCATTTTGAATACGATGGCCACACAGTACATGTGTTCACTGATTGGTGTCTCCTGCCCCTACTGACTAGTACAGTGAAGGTGTCATTGTTCATGCATGCACATTCCAGTCCACTCTCCTTGGTTACCAGTTTAATCATTGTTGCGAAACTGTTCTGGTTATATGAACAATGGCTAGACTTTTTCCAGACAGACCACTATACACGTACATAATTCAACTCATATATATATATATATAATAACATTATTCAGCTGATATTAAAATATTAGTGTTTTAGGAAAAATAAAAATTTCAAACTGTAATTAAAATGTAAGAAAGATATGAACTGCCCAATAGGGGAAATGTCTTTATGTAGAAAAGACGTAGCATTTCAGGTTAAAAGGTTCAATTTTGAAGGGTGAAGTTTTTGAAAACAACTAATTTGCAGAATTTTACACTCTTATGGTTCTGAAAGACTTTTGAAAAGCATTCCAAACTACACAAATATAACTAATTTTAATATTAACACAATTTTCATTATTTTTAATAAAATAGGAACATTAAAAACATGTTTATTGATTTTAGAGAGAGAAAGAGAGAAACATCAATGAGAGAGAGAAGCATCACTTAGTTGCCTCCCACACACACCCTGGTAAAGGACTGAACTTGTAACCTGGGTATGTGTCCTGATTGGGAATCAAACCTTCAAGCTTTTTGGTGTACAGGACAATACTCCAAGCGATGGAGCCACACCTGCCAGGGTGAAATAGCAACATTTTTAAGAAAAAGGAGGGAAAACAATCTGTGGAGAACTAAGAGAAACAATTGGATTAATTTATGAGAAATTAAAAGAAGGTCTTGAGGGATGTTATTTTGTCCTCCTGACACCAACCAATACTAACATCTCTGGCTGTCCTACAATTCAGTGAAATTCTGAGTGTAACTACGGAGAGTTAGCTTCTGATTCCACAGGCTCGAAGGCTCGGTCCTGCAAGGCCACCCTCACTTCAGAAGCCAGTTGCAAGGATCAGTTTCCCAGGTTACTTCTGTCTGATGTGGCTACAAAGTTGGGGATTTCTATGGCCCTCCTCCTCTTCCAGGTCACTGATGATTGTTTTAGTTCGGGCTGTTATAACAAAGCACCGTAGCCAGGGAAGCTTCAGCAGATCTGGTGTCTGGTGAGAGCCTGCTTTCTGGTTTGCAGATGGGCATCTTCTTGCTATGTCTTCACAGGGTGGAGCGCAAAAGAGAGGAAGCAAGTTTTCTTGGCTCTCTTCTTATGAGGGAACTGATCCCATTTCTGGGGGTTTTACTTCAGGACTTAATTACCTCCTAAAGTTCCCACCTTCTAAGACCGTCTCGTTGGGGATTTCAACGTTTTGAATTCCTGGAGGACACACACATTCAGTCCATAACATTGATTAACTCAGTCTGTAGTCCCTCTCCCCAATCTGGAGGTTGTGAGGGGAAGCTGACAGTTCCAAGCGTCTCATCAAGACTCGGTCTTTCTGGCAATTAGCCCTTATCCTGAAGTTATCTTGAGTCCACCAAAGATTTCCCCATTAGAAGAAAGAGACCTTTATGACCCTTGCCACTCAGGAAATCCCAAGGATTTTGGGGACTCGGTGCCAGGAACCCAGGAACTAGGGGCAAAGAGCAAATAAAAATCTTTCTGTGATGCTGCACTTAGTTCATTTTTAATGTAAATAATTATTGTATTATCTGAGGGTGGAAAATAAATCTGCATTACTTGTTTATTAATAGATTATGTGATTTGTGCCTCAATTTCTAGAAAATTATAAAACAATCAGTGAAATGTAAAGATTTAGTCAAAAGTTCTTTATCATCACTTCTGTCAAAAATGAAACTTACCATTTTAAATGAACCCAACATTATCAGGTGTGTGGAGTCAGAATCTTGAATTTATTCAGAAGCCTAATAATTTAATTGCTTCTTTGTGATAAACTTAGAAATAAAAGACCCTAAGTAAGTGGTAATGTAGCAATGAAACAAAACAAATTACATATCTATATGTGTAGTTACAAAAGTCCAACTGCTATCTGTTTCTTTAATAGCAGTTTTCCTGAGGTCTGCAAGATGGCTGTTTCTGTTTTTTGGCTTTGTTTTGTTTTTTTGAAAAAGCATTACTTTGGAGATAAATTCTAATAAATATAATATGAAGTTTTAGTGTAAACACGTTAGTCACTGTGTTACATAGAATTTTTCTCAATTATTGTGATGCTCCTATGAGAATGTAACTGGGCGAATTGATATTTAGAGTCTGGTTGATCCACCTGTGGTCACGTACAGCAAGTGGTGAAGTCAGCAGGGAGTCCACGTGAGGGACTCCAGTGCTTTATCTTAAAAACACACTTCCCTGTCTACCAAAGTGACTTGTTTCCTCATCAATTTCTAGTACGAGATGCCAATAATGTTACAACTAGTGTAAAAATAATAGAGAATGGGATGAATTCTTGGGGCGTTGAAAGATTTTGTGAAAGGCACACGTTACTGTGATTGAGGACAAGAGCATCTTGCTGCTGGAATGCTGCTTTAACTTTTTATTTAATGATTTATTTTTATTCATTTATTTTATTTAACTTTTTATTTACAGAGCTCCAGTACATTCCCAGGAGGTTGTAAGCATTCTCACTTAATCTGTATAACAACACTCACCAGACGACATCCTAGTTAACGTAACCAAGAAAGAACTGTCTAAAAAATGCCACAAACCCAGTACTAATTTAACCAAATGTGCAACGCCATATATAGTACAGTATGTTTTTATTTCTCTTTAGTAGACATTTGTAGTATAAATTTAAAACTATATACAGGAGATTAAAAATGTTTGGACACTATGTGGTGCATAGGCCACTCAGGTTACACATTTACAGAGTTGCTGTTTTTTTGGGTAGTTCATAGTGAAGGGGTGATCATGGCTAATATGACTACCTTTCACAGAGGAGGTTCGGCCCGGAAGGAATCCAGCTGAGCCGAGACCTGTGCAAATAGATGGGCACATAAATCTTGACTGCTTCTGTCCTATTCTTTTGCGTTATTTCTGCTGCTAATGATGATTCCCTTCTAGAAATATTATGAAAAGAGTAGAAATTCATTTTCCTTTTGATATCCTTGGCAGGCATGATGAACATTCATTTGTTTAGATGTGGAGGAGGAATTTTGCATTATCAATGTTTCTTGTGCTGTTTCTGGCACTCAGGTTCAAAAGATATATAGCTACTTTATGAAAGTGTCGTCCTGAATCCACAATG
Source organism: Sturnira hondurensis (assembly GCF_014824575.4). NCBI lineage: Eukaryota > Metazoa > Chordata > Mammalia > Chiroptera > Phyllostomidae > Sturnira > Sturnira hondurensis. Next base: position 4,048,527 of record NW_028098001.1, on the reverse strand, counting down.
TTTTATCGTCTTTAGTCTGCAGCAGCTACCCTGACATTTTGCCTTGAAGTGAAACAATTTCCAACAGATGCATTCCGGAGATGCTAAGTGTTGCTTTAAAATTTGTTCATGATTCTCAGGAAAGCTGTAGATGTGTTGTTCAAAAGTACGAAACACGGTAGGTGCTGCTGGGACTCTAGTGTTCATAAATATAAATATTATTTTTGTATTTTAATCATATAAGTTCTGCATACCAAGTAAGATTTTATTTGTGATGAGAGAGAATTTAGAATTTTTGGAACAATTGTCAGTGTTTCAGGGAGCAACACCATCATATATTCTGCCAAAAATGTTAATAGTGTTTTTCTTTTTCCAATCATAAAAGCAATACAAACATTGTAAAAACTCAATTGAGAAATTTATTTAAAAAATCACCCACAATCCCATCACACCGAGAGAGCTGGTACAGTTCTGCTAAACCATGACATGCATCCTTAAAACTCACAGAGCTGTAATAACCAACCTAAGTAGGACCAAATTTATACATTTGTAGGAAAAGGTCTCAAGTCAACTTTGATTTAACCTTACCTCACACACAAGCCTGTTCCTCAGAGATGACATTCTATTAAAATAAGATCTATTTCCAATTATTTGCTCTCTGTTACACTCCCCTATTCATTTACTCATACTATTTTTTTCATAATTTTTCCTTATGCGTTTGTATCTTTGCTTGTGGTATGCTGAGGGATACGGACAGGTGTAGGGGCAACAGATATGCCAACTTAGTGTGTCAATTTTACCTCAGATGTGGGCGGAAGTGTACGGATGTCTAAAACAAAGTACATACTATAGAGCGAAATATAATATTTGCTTTAATTAAAAAGTTAGAACATGCACCTTCAGAAATACTTTGCCACCTCACGAAAGTTGTTCTGCCCTTCTAGATTTTTTTGGTGAGTATATGTGAGAATGCAACTACAGCTTTAGGAATGTTAAATTCCCAGAAGGGGACTTTATAAGTATTTTTAAGACATACTGCAGTTGCTGACCTAAGGCTTTGTACCAACCTACTATCCCCTCAGCAGTTATCTAAGTACAGTTGTTTTTGCACTCAGGCTGTCTGTTATCATGTGAAGAACATCAATTGTGGAATTAGACAACAGAAGAGGCCCAGTCCTACTGGTTTTATAAGCGAAGCTTACTGGAGTTACTATTTCAATTGGACTGTGTGTGTGTGTGTGTGTGTGTGTGTGTGTGTGAGCATGCATACACACATACATGTTTTGTATACGTGTTTTTATTTAAAGCAGGCAGACTTGAATCCTATGTGGTCACAGAAATGAAGTAACTTAGAAAAGCTTAGCCAGTAAAGTCTAACTCTTTCTCAGCCTGTTTTTCTTCTTCCTAAAGAGCGTAATGAATTTTGTGTTACTTTTACCGGATTCAAAAAACCCTTGCCAGTGACATCAGCATTCCTCAGAACATCATTGTCTTAGCTGGCATCTGTGGATGACTTACAGTTCATTTTTCTGAGCAGACAGAGGTACCCCGTGGCACTCAACTGTATTGGCATTTTCCTTTGCCTTTACTCAGCGTGGCTCTGTAACATTTGCTTCATCAATTACAGTCGTCTCAGTCTTCACAGTCAATTCTCTCACTGTGTGACTGTAATTGTATTTTGTAAATTAAAGAGACATTATAAAGTTGTTACCCTTTGATTTTTCAGTTTAATTTCATTTTTCTTTAATCTTTGGAGCACACTAGATTATCAATTAGCATAATAAAACAGTCAGTGTGGAGTTTAGTAACTATACTGAACATTCTATAAAGTAGAGTGGTTTGTACAACAAGACTACATGCAAGACACAGTGAAAGGCTCCTGATTCTGTTACTTTACCTTAACAGTGGTCCCCTATGTGTCTCACATGACAGTATATTATTACACAAGAAAATATTGTTAATGGATGAGTAATATTAATGCCGTGCACTTTAGTAATACATTTTATCCGAAGACCTTAAAGTGTTTCACACATGACAATTAATCAAGTCTTACTATGCTACTCCGAGCAAGGTACTATTATCTGCTATTATAATTTAGATAAACTATGGTTACACTTAAGAGTGATGAGAGATTAAGTGACTTGTCAGAGATCACACATTAGTTCAGTACTGGAGCAGCATAACTCAGACTCCTGACTGCTGCTATTAACATTAAACACAACCACTGTGCATATTATGCACCAGGACCGGCGCCCTTTCCTTGAAATAACTTACTGCATGCTCACCTATTATGAAGTTTAAGTGGATGTGAATATAACGGCATCGGATCATGCACTCACACCCAATGTCATGTTTGGAGGCAAGTATGTTTGTAATTTTCTCGAAGACGGGGAAATGTTAAACACATAAGTTAGCATTTTTCTTATCAGCAGGTGTTTCACTGCCTTTAAAATAACGTTGAGCTCTCTCATTGCTCCTAGTAACTTTAAATGTGAAAACAATGAGAAATCTAAAGTGACTTCCACTGATAGAGTAAGCAGGGCGAGGTGGGGGCTGTTAAATGAGTAGAGGCTTTGGGACGAAGTCTTTTCCGGAGGCTGCCACTCAGGTTCCATGGTTGCCCCTGTTTGCGACACAGCACACTGTTGGTTTCTTTTTCGATCTTTCTTTAAACTTCGAGGAGACGGCAGGAATTCCAAGTCTCTTGTTTGCCTCTTCTTTCTATTTCTCTCCCCAAGTCTGCTATAAATGATATTTTCCCTGGTGGAAGTAGTTTTATTTAATTGAGGTTTTATACTAACTCTTCATTCAGTGCCGTAGATTGTTCTAATGTCCATTTACTGGGAACCATGAAGTACAATTGGTGCAATTGATTGGTGACATTGAGCACAGAAATGATGGTTCGTTGTTTCAGGAGCTTTTCCTAGAGGAGACAGAATTGTCAAACAAAATGCAGGGTAGTGTTTCATCTGGGTGACACCGGATATCACAATTGCTAAGACTTGGCTTCTGAAAATCCCGCTTACTTTTTCTCTGCTTTTTGACACCAAGCAGTGCCTAACTTCCCTGAATTTCAGTGTTTTATATTTGTATTCGTGGTAGCTGTGCACTAAAACTACAGCAGATAATTTAGGTAATTGGCAAACCACAGGGGCACTTAGTCTGCTCACCTGCCTATTTTAGGTTGGCTCATCATCACTCTAATTGGCAGTGGGTAGTTACTGGTCCATTTGCCATGTATTATGACAAAAGATGCTAATGGGCCCCGGCAGTGGGTGTGTTGTACCTTTGCCCTGCTTCTGGCATGCAGAAAGCAATCCCACTGTTTTTGCATAGCAAGTAGCGTGGCTGGACATTTTTCTACACTGAAAAGACTCTTTCCTTTTTTTTAAAAATGACAACTTCCCTTGGCAATAGCATAATCTCAGAATTGACAGGTATCCTTTCTCACAGCCACTGCATAGTACATAGTCCCTAAAAACAAGAGTACATCAGTCAAGGTATTTTTCATCATTTTCACCACATTTTTATTATCAGAACTCCTCTGAAGCTTGAAATTGAAATCTGTTTCTTTTTTGACATTTTTCTCTATATTGGTCATGTAATTATGGGCCAAAACGAAGTTCAAGAGGAGTGGATCAAGAAAGCCCACAGCTAAGTACACTAAACTTTGATCTTGAAGGAAAATACGAATTCCAAGGTAGATTTGGACAGCTGTGCTATGAATGCCACAGTGAGAAAATGTGGCACCAGAAGAAATATTCCACAGTTAGCTGATATTTTTTTTACATAAATGCAAAGAACACAAAAACAAAAATTCAGGTGACCCAACCCAGCATAGTTCTTAGCATTTTGAAGATAGGAACTCATCTTTAAATAATAAAAAAGTACTCAGTTGATAATAATTATATTTGTACCATTTGTTGATTGTGACTACATTAGTATTAATTAAGTAATTGTAATAAGATATTTATTTTATTAATTACAAAAAACACATAGGGAAAAGAGCCTAAGGGAGACATGTTATTCCAAAGACTGTGTTTAGTATAAATACATAGATTTGTAGAGCTGTTACAAAGCACTGTGGACTATCATTTGAAAATCACTGGTCCAAGGTCTACAGAGAAAGACCTAATTTAGTTTAGGGTTGTAGGCAAAATATGGTGATAAACACTTATCAGACTAAAAAAATTGAGTTAATTATATTATGACAATGTGTAGGATGTATTTGTTGGTGTGTTTACATTAATTTATCAAAAATAACCTAGAACTAAGGAAAATAATTAGTTTATTGATTAGAATGTTGTTAAGCTATCTTTTATTTCCAGCTGTTTTCAGTTTGAATTAAAGTTGCCTGTAGTCATAAACATGAGCTGGTATGCTAAGTTTTCAAATAATGTGCTCAGATTTTAGACATTATGAAATTCATTCAGAACAAAGACTCCAGGCTTGGCAACATTTTCATGCAATAACATTAGTAATTAGAGGATTTTTTTAAAACTTACATTTTAGGAAAGCATGAATTATGCTACTGTCTCCAATTCTATTTTAATCAATTTCCCCTCTACCTGGGCATTGTTTTCTGCTTATTATCTGGGACACACCGAATTATCTTTTCTGTTTGAAGATGCTGCTGCCAATGGGGATTGCCGATGGGGTCTATTAGTGTTTATGTGAGAGCAAAGTTAGAGGTATGGGCCATAGCCTTTTCTCTTTGCTAGTGGTTACTTATTTCTGTGTGTAGGGCCAAAGCTTCAGGAAGCTTTAACATTTCACTTGGAATTGGTCCATGAATCTTAGTTAAAGAGCACTGGTAACAGTCATGTCTTGAGGCTCATCTGCCGTGTGGCTTTTCTGTCATCCATGTGGATATCACAGTATCAGTTACGTTGTTCCTTTGGGTCTCAAGTATTTTGTCAAAGCACTTTGTTAGTAATTACGTCATGTGAGCCCGTCTGTGGGGGTCTTACCAGCTGTCTCATCTCTGTTGATGTCACAAATGGTACATCTGTAGTAACGTAACTCTGTTTCAGGATTTTATGATGAGTGGTTCTGGACCAGAGTTTCTTGGTGTTGCCATTATGGCATTTTGGAATATAACATTTTGTTGTGGAGGCTGTGTTGAGTGTGGCAGGATGTGTGCTCTGTGCTCACTACATGTCAGTAGCCCCTTCCTCTGGGTTATGACCAAAAAAATTCTCCAGACTTTGCCATATCTGCTTGGGGATAAAACCATTTCTTGTTGAGAACCCCTGCTCTAGGCTTCCATGTGATGTTCAGTATGGCCTATATTTAGTAATGAAGATGACAGAAGAGTGGTGGATGTGATATTTATAATAGGCCAAAACATACTTGAAGATAAAACAGGACAGTACTGTGATCATTATTGAAATAGCTGTAGGCCCAACATGGAGCAGCTCCTGTCCGAGGTGCCACGCCAGCAATCCAAAACTCAAATGATTTCATGTTCCTTTCAAATGATCCACTTGCCCAGAAATGCAGTACACCCAGTCAGCTAATCCCCAAATGGCAAGCGTCTCTGGGCCTTCTCATCCCAAATGAGGTTGACTATGTGGCCCCCAACCAATCAGCTACTTTCTATTTTTCTCTGTCTTGTTTTTATTCTTTATCCCACAAAAGCTTCCTGCCTTCCAGCCTATTTTGTAGTTCTCCAAAAAAGAGAAGATTTTCCATTTAAGGAAGTGTTAAATAAAGCTTGTTTGTATCATCTAAATTATCTTCTTTACTTATTTTTTAACTCCATTTTATAAACCTTCAGTTTGAGGAAGACCTACAGTGACATATTGTGTCTATATAATATCATTCTCTCTTTGAAAGGAATTACATGGATATACACACACATGGATATATAAATAATAAACATATGTGTATTTTGTGTGGGTGTGTATGTGAGAGAGAGACTTTTCTGAGTATGGTCCATCTGTAAGTAAATGTGCTTAAGTCAGTTTTGGGAATGTTTGGTGTTAATCTATAAAGCCACATAGAAGCAAACTGCCTGTTCTATGGCCTTGAAATTGAAAGGGATTTGTAAATGTTATCACATTGATTTTTTAAAGCAGGGTTTGACCTTAGTAGGTGTATAGGAATAAACTATATTTCTTTTTTGATCTTTCGGGGAAAAAGAAAAAACTTGACCTGGTTGAAACAGAAAGCCTATTGTTATATGACCATAGAGCTCCTTATAGACCTCAGGAAGATATTGGAATCAGAGGCTGAAAATTTGCTTGAAGTCTTTCCATATCTGTCCACGCATCTCTTTCTTCCCACCCCTCGCACTGTTTCTTCACTCTTCTCTCTGTGTCCCTGCAGACCTGTTCATGTGCTTTGCGGTGCATGCAGAAAATAAGTTCTCTGCATAGCTCACAAGGTGTGCTTGTTCTCTTTATTAGAAGACATGGTAATCTCTTCTGCAAAACACAGATTTCAGAGGAATGGATTCTGAGTAGCCTGGTTGGGCCATCCTGTACCCATCCTGTACCTATCAGCTGTGCCTAGGGAGGAGTGTCCCAGGGGACAAACATGTCTGCTGGGAGCTTTCTCCCTGACCTCGTGACTGGGGAAGCGAGGTTCCCAGGAACGGAGATTATGTAGATCATCCTCAAAATATCTGGGAGTGAATTTGGAGTAAAATGCAAAATGTGCATGCAATAACTGAAGAGAATGAGAAGAAATTGGTTTCAGGCCATAGGTTGACCAGTGTGTGCGGCTGCTCAGAACGTAACTCCTTGTTTTCAGTAACATAGGAAATTTAAAAAGAGCACACAGAAGTGGACTTAGTATGACTAAATGTGGTAAAAATCACAAAAGTGGCTTGGGTGGTGAAAATCCTATAGTAATACAGTACCAAATGCTCTCAAACCTCCATCTAGTTCCCAACCCTGCCTTATGTATGTATGTATTTATGTGTGTGTATATTTATGTATGTATGTATGGACAAATATATGTACAGAGGTACAAGGTATGTCTGGAAAAAGTCCAGCCATTGTTAATGTAATGAGAATAGTTTGCTTGACATCTATGTAACCAAGGAGAGTGGACTGGAATGTGCATGTGTGAACAATGATGACTTCACTGTACGAGGCAGTGGGGGCAGTGGATGTGGTTGAGTGAGCATGCATGTTGTATGGTCACCATATTCAAAATGACTGAGCAAGGAAAACAATGAATGTGCATAAAATTTTGCATTAAGCTTGAACATTCCTCCACTAAAACTATTCAGATGATTCAGAAGGCCACGGCTATGGGCAACTGGTGATTGGCAGCTTCATCACGATAACATGCCCACCCATGTATCATGTCTCATGCAGTTTTTTGACAAAACATCAAATCACCCAGGTGGTACCAACCCCTGTACAGCCCAGGTTTGGTATCCTGTGACTTCTGGCTTTTCACAAAACTAAAGCACCTTTGAAAGAAAAATTTCAGACCACCAATGAGATTCAGGAAAATAGGATGGGCCAGCTGTTGGTGATTGGGAGAACTGTGTGAGGTCCCAAGATGCCTACTTAGGAGGGGACTGAGGCTTCATTGTCCTAGGTACAGTGCTTCTTATGTGTTGTATCTTCTTCAATAAATGTCTTTATTTTTCATATTATGTAGCTGGGTACCTTTTGGACAGACCCTGTGTGTATGAATGTATGTATCTACTTATGCAATACAAACTTGGGAAAAAAGATAATCATAGTCTTAGTTTCCTATGGAGAGAGTAAAATGCTTTTAGAAAAAAGACCAGCTTACATGCTGTGAATTATTATCAGGCTATGTGTAATATGATTTTTATTCATGATTTAATAATACTCTTGGGTTTATTGTACATCCAAACATAGTTAGTGTTTTCAACTTTAAAATGATCATGTAGGATACAATGTTTATTAAGCCCTAAGTAATAAGCCATGGCTGATATATCTCAGTGAATTGAGCCTGTAAACCAGAGGGTTGCTGGTTTGATTCCCAGTCAGGACACATGCCTGAGTTGCGGGCCAGGTCCCCAGTTGGGGGCATGTGAGGGACAACCATACATTGATGTTTCTCTCCTTCTCTTTCTTCTTCCCTTCACCTCTGTCTAAAAAATAAATAAAAACAGTTTTTAAAAAGACTAAGTACTAAAACTAAGCTAATTTAAACATCAACTGTTATTACAGCAACTGATTAGGATTTGGACTTTTTTTAAAACAATTTTTTTTCTGGGAGGACTTTTTGGTCATCATCGGCACATGTTCATGATATAAAGCAGATTGGCTTTTAATTGTATTATTTTCAGATTCTCTATATATGCAATGCAGCTCAGCTATCTGTCTACCATTTCTATATACAATCCAGCCCTCATTTTACAGATATATTATATGCTATGTAATATATATCTTTATAATATATACAATGCACATCGAGCTGGGCTCGACATCTCTCCTACATCCTGGGCACGCGCATTGACTTGCTACTGCCTGCTTTAAATACTTCCTCCTCTTATGTACCCTCAGTATTTCCCACATGGGAATAATAACAGAACCTACCTCTCCTATAAGCATTTTATTTTATAGTTGGGAAGGTTAAATAATATATGTTTGGCATATAGCAAGAGCTCAATTACTGTTACTCAAAGAAAAAGTTGGGGTATTTTTAGAACCTCACTGTAAGCTGTAGCTTACAATTGAATTGCTTAAAAACCTGCTAAAAATGTTCTCTTAGAGTTATAACATTTTTTGAAATTGTTATGTAGTAAATCAGACCACGTTTTAATTTTCCTGGCAGAGATGCAGGGAAGCCACTATAAAAAATATTTGGCACTTTCAATAGAGCTTGGATCTACTTTTAGTGCCAAACATTTTGTTGATCTGAAAAGTTTGCTATTGCACTAAGTCTCCTGGAAATGGTAGAAATAATTATGTGAACAATGTGTCATTCTTTGTTGTCTTGTTATACTAGGGGATAAATAGCTTTTTAAGTGACTCTAATTTTTTTTAGATTATATAATCATACCAAAATGCTATGATGCAAATTGGAAGTTGACATCTGCATACACTCCCAATCCTTTTGGAAACATAGTGTTTCTACATCATGGACACACACACACTGTATCATGGATACGTATCATGGGTATGCACTCAAAAAAAGAAAAGTTTACCTATGGAAAGCAATTTCAAATCATTCAGGTGGTTTTGATGAAATTTCTTTTTTAGGGGTTACTGAGTATGGAAAAGTTAATATGTGCAGACCTAGTAAGTGTGGGAGGTACTTGCTGAAAGGAATGTGGGCACAAAGATATTGATGCCTACCATGTGTGTATAGGTATGTGGGTACAGTTTAGTATGGTATAGTATAATATACTATAGCTTAGTATAAAACAAACTTGCTATTGACTAATAAGGAGGAGGATTTTATAAACTTTCAGACTGTTCAAATGAATTGCTGGTTTTTAGGGTGTCCGTGGATTAAATAATGGATTGGTGAAAACAGTCAACATATATCTTGAAGCATTCTGAGGATTATGAAATACTTTATCAAAAGTGAGGTGAACTTATATATTTAACTTATATTTAGTTAGAATAATTGGTAGTAGTTCTGGGGAAACCAACTTAAGGTGCATTTGCATCAACAAATGTGTTCTGAAGGCATTGCTTAGAAAGTATGTATGGGAAGCTGATTGAAAAACAAGGAGAGGGAAGGAAAAGGACAGATTTATCTATTATTATGTGCCAGTTATTCACTTAACATTACAGTGCATGGATTTTGCTGAGAATGCACCTGCATTTAGGCATGCTAAATCAGCATTTCCTGCACAGACTTTGCTAAGGAGCACTTGAAAATGCATACTAACTACATTGATAAAATACCAGAGGGTGACATGCACTTTGGATTAAAGTAGATTGCAAAACCTATATAGCAGATAAATCAGTTGCAGCAGAAATGGTAAAAACTTGATTTATGCATGCATTAAAACATTATATCAGAACAGAAGCCGACACATTAGAAAAAATAAACACTTATTAAAAGGAAAAAGATAGCCCTGATTCGAGTGGCGCGGTTGGTTGGGCATTGTCCCACAAAGCAAAAGGTCACAGGTTCAATTCCAGGTCAGGGCATGTGCTTGGGTTGTGGGTTAGGTCCCTCGTTGGGGAGTGTAAGAGAGGCAACTGATTCATGTTTCTCTCTCACATCAATGTTTCTGTCCTCTCTTTCTCATCCCCTTCCCCTCTCTCTAAAAATAAATAAATAAAATCTTCAAAAAACAAATAAAAGGAAAAAGATAAAAATAATACAGTGAAACAAATTGTCCCTGGGTAACTTGCTGATATTTTTATAAGTACATTTTATTGATCATGCTATTACAGTTGTCCCATTTTTTTCTCCCCTTTATCCTCCTCTGCTCTGTACACCCCTTCCCACCAGTGTTCCCCCACCTTAGTTCATGTCCATGGGTCGTACATATAAGTTCTTTGGCTTTTCCATTTTCTATATTATTCTTAACCTCCCCCTGTCTATTTGTACCTACCATTTATGCTTCTTATCCCCTGTAACTTTTTCTTTATTCTCTGCCCTACCCCTCCCTGCTGATAACCCTCCATGTGATCTCCATTTCTGAGATTCTGTTCCTGTTCTAATCATTTGCTTTGCTTTTGTTTTTGTTTTTTAGGTTCAGTTGTGGGAAGCTGTGAGTTTGTTGTCTTTTTACTCTTCATCTGATTGCAACATCTGTCACCCCATTGATTGTCAGGGTTGCTGATATTCTTTAACAGATTATAATTTATATTAAATTTATGTTATCACTCAATAACAAAAATTTTGAAATGATGTGTCTTAATTTGCTAAGAATTTAATAACAAAATGCTACAAGCTGGATGTCTTAAACAACAGAAATTCATTTTTTCAGAGTTTTGTAGAGTAGACGTTCAAGATCAAGGTGTTTGCAGGTTTGGTTTCTCCCGAGGCCTCTCTCTTTGACTTGCAGACAATCTCCTTGTGTCCTTCACGTGTAGTTTTCATTGTGCACAGTTTTAGTGTCTCTTCTTTTTAGAAGGACATCAGACTTATTGTATTAGAGCTCCCCTCGTATGACCTCATTAAACCTGACCTCCATCTCCAAATACAGTCACATCCTAAGGTTTTGAGGTTAGAGCTGCAACATAGACTTGGGTGGGACAAAATTCAGTCCATAATGCTGTGTGATATTTATTTCATTTATATAGTTTGAAAATGAAAATTTGAAAACTTGTGTCTTGTACCTCTTAATATCTCTCATAATTTGAGAAATTTTGTGTGGGTCAATTAACAGATGTCGATGTGTCACAGAGTCTCCACTGGGGATGAAAGTGCTAATTGCAAATAATGGATTATTTAGGTCGCAAATATTTCTCTTTTATTCTTTTTACTTCTCAGTATGATGGCTCCAGTTTCTGCCAATATCAATAGCCAGCAAGATTTTTAAAATAGTGTTGTTATCATGTAGTTAGACGAATATTTCCTAAGGAATTTTAAGATAAATTTTATTTATTTTTAGAGAGAGGGGAGGGAGGGAAAAAGAGAGGAAGAGAAACATGAATGTGAGAGAGAAACATTGACTGGTTGCCTCCTGCAGGTCCCCAACTGGGAACCTTGTTTGACACCCAGGCAAGTGTCCTGACCCAGAATTGAATCAGCGACCTTTCAGTTCCCGACGCTCGGTCCACAGAGCCACACCAGCCATGGCTTCTTGAGGAATTTTTCAAAAAATCTTAAAAATTTCTGAATGTATATCCATTCATTTATTCCAATAAATCATAAATAAATTAATTAGCAAAGTAACAATAAAACTCTTTGCATATTCTGAACTTATTCTTAACTTTGATTTTGATAGTAGAACAATATCAAAAAAATAATGATAGCAAACATTAGGGTTACTTAAAAATTCTTTCAAAATCAATCACGTGATTAATTTAGCTAAATCTTTTGTAGCTTCTATATTTATAGTCCTGTTATATTTTTTCTTTAATAAGGATTGTGAACCCAAATAACTGTAAGCCTACTCTGAGAAATGATAATAAGTTGAAAAAATTATTGTCATTGTTCAATTGTCTTTTCTAAATTATCTTTTTATTGGAGAAAGGTCAATGTAGATGTTGTATTTATTCACTGTTGACTAAAGGCACAGTATTTAATTAAGCATGGTAATCCATTCCTTAGTCATTCTGGATAAATAGAATTTTTACTGTTGTGGAATTAATCATTTTTAAAAACTGTGTTACACTCTCATCTAAACTACATATTTTTCTAAGATAAGAAGTTTTCTTAAGGTAATAGTTAATACCATATCTAATTAAAAGTATAATTCAAACTGAGTTTTAGAGATAATGCAAGTGATGTTGACCTTCATGAGCATTATTTCATAAGATAAGCTATTTAATCAAAGACCAAGCGCATTATGCCATTAGTCCCAATTAGGACTAACTTTAAACTGAAAATGTTTTGGGACAGAGTTCCTAGGTTCTGATTCCCCAGAATTGTTAAAACTATAGAAGTCTAATTTTGATTTTTTAAAAAAATATAAATAGTAAAATATTCTTCCTTTTCTAGTTTTCCTTATGTATTTCCCGGACCTGCTGCAGGGGTTGCTGGCAGGATTGAGTTCTGGGCAAAACAGAGGCAACCAAACTGAGTTCACAAAGGGCTCTGAACTCCTTGCCTTTGACTCTTGCTGGCACGACTTGTATACTCTCATAAAGGGAATTAAAAAGGTTATATTAAAATTGTAACTACATTTGGCCTAAAAAAAGAAAAACAGAAAGGAGGTGCTTGCATTTAGGAAAATTCAGTTTGTATTAGAGGGATAATCCTGAAGGGCTTATTTTCTGAAAGGAAGATGGTAAAATCCAACAGAACGCACAAAAGTGGAAACTGTAAGGCACAGAACTACCCATGTATAATGCATGTCTTTATTTTTCCCTCAAAACTTTGAGCAAAAAAGTGCACATTATACATGGCAAAATATGGTATCACTGATATACTAAAAAGCTATGTACACTCTGGCCTGTGGTTTCATGAACTGTTAGACTGAGAAAAATCTTGCCAAGTCCAGCAAAGAGGAGAGATGTAGACTAATAAATCTACTTTATAACTAAAATATGCTGTGTGATAATTTTAAAATGACTATACAGATTTAAGTAGAGTACCATCTTTCTTTCATCAAAGTGATTAGAAATATTTTAATGTTCCCTTTCCCTATGTTCAAAACATTTAAAACACATAGATATTTTCCATTCTTACAGGAAAATCTGACTTGCGTAGAATTTAAAAAATTCTTTAGTAAATTTTAGAAATGTTTTTATGATGCCCATGAACCAGCTGTGTTAGTGTGTGTTAGGAAGTGTTATACAGTCAGTAGGTTGTGTGGCATTAACAACTTGATGATAGCAATAATAAAAACAGTAGTAGTCAGTATTTACTCAGCACCTGCTAGGTAGAGTGTTGGGAGACAAATCTCTCAGGTTTCTGTACATCCTATGAGCAAGGCACTGGCTACTCTCTGTTCCAAACCCTCTTTTCACCAGGATTAATAGTAAACAGCCCTGGAGAGTAGAAATAGTATCTTTTTCTCAGAGTGAAGGGCAGGTGTATTTACTATTTGTTATAAAAGCTTTAGGTTTCCTAAACTCAGAGTTGCTCTCTTGCAATGCATCCCGCTGCTCATGTCGTTTGGCTCTATTATCTTTGTCTTGCGGGAACTGGGGTTCAGAGAGTTGGCACCAAAAATGCTGATATTCAGGCCACTGTTATTACTGTGAGTTATAAACCGTCTTTCATCACTGACTTAGGAGTCACACGTCTTATACGAGCACACAGGCAACTGCAGCAGACTAACTTGGAAAAAGGGTAAAGTTTTGAGAACTTAACACTATAGTAAGCACTTTGAAGAATTCTTCTCATTTAATTCCGTCAATACCCACAAATGTTAGAGGTGTAGAAAAGTTCTATTTCTATGACTCAACTTTGCTTCTATATTAAACCCACCATCCCAATTACCCCTGAAGAAAGAAAAATTAGTATATTCCAGTTTCTGTTGCTAGTTTTCCAGTAATATGTTAGTACATTTCAGATTTAAACTCATTTATTTAGGAATTTTTTTCCTTTTTTCTCTCCATTGTTATATCCAAATTTCTAGATTTTAAACACAGGTTTGTGGCACGGGGAATGTTGGGAGGGGACTGAGGAATAGGAGCTGAGGGACCTGATCCTCAGTTATTTGCAACTGTCCTTATTTATATCCCGAGAGTGTTTGGCTACATTTCTCTTTAAGTCTTCCCTCTGATACATGACTTACTCTTCTGTGAATCTGTTGTCGGTCCCCCACGGCACCTTCGGGTCTGTAACACACACGCTTTCGCTCTCAACGTTGTTCTCTCTCGAAAGCAGGTAGCACTTGGGCTGCTTCCCGAAGTCGTTTTTTCACGCAGCGGGAGGCCCCGGGAGTGCGGCCTCTGGCTCTCTCTGCACCTGGCGAGTCACCCAGGGGCTTTGTTGTTACTCTGATTTTCTGGCTGCGGTGACTTGGAGAATTCTGAGAAAGCGTTACCTTTACCTTTCAGTGCTCCAGGTGGGAAGCCAGTCCAAATCAGCTCGTTTATCTCATGATTCTCCAAACATAGGTAGTGGTTTTATCACCTCTCGTAACCTCCTGTTAACAAAGACTAACCTTTTGTTGGGATGCTGGCAGTGTTCTTAGCTCCTTCTCAGACACCCCAGTTCCTTACACACCTCTTGGTCCTTTAGAATATTCACTTTTCAGGCTGTGGAACAACGGCAATGACAACAGAAGCTAAGTAAAAACCTGACTCTTATATAACCACTGACTGTTTCTCCGTCTATTATATATGTCATGAATTTGACTCTTGGTGATCTTTGATCAAGATTACTTTGACTGTAAACCTTTTCTCTGTCACCCGCACTCTCTGGGGCTGTAGGAAAGAAGAATTCTAGCTGCTCCCATGTGGGAATAGAAAATTGGAGAGCCAGTTGCCAGGCAGAAGGGGATTATTAAACTTGAAGTGAAAGCCTTGGTTGTTGTCACTGCATCACCCTGCGATACCAGTGAGTGCCATGTCTTGTACGACTCCTAGAGTGTGAGCTTTGTGTGGACAGGGCAGCACCATGTAGCTTGTTATTAGCTGGCAGGTGATGTGGTAGGTCCTCAGACGCATGGCAACCGAAGAGTAATCATCAGTAAAGAAGTGTTCCTTGATGGATTGGTCTTCACTAAACTGAGTTTATGTGTCTATGGTTTGTAGGTTTTCAGAATTCTGCAAAAGCAGATTCATGGAAAACAATAGTAATCTGGCTCTATAACATAATTGAAATCTCAGGCATTTTAATTCCATTTGATAATTAGAATTAGTGTTATTTTTATAAAATGTTTTGGCTCTTTATGATTTATACATGGTCTAAGTTTATACAGTTATTTAAAGTGTTCTGTGTGGGAGAACTGAAGACACTCTGATGGCACAAGAGTCAAATATTTGATTGCAGTGGATTTTCAAGTAAGTTTCTGATAACTGGTTAATTTGTAGTCTGATGAAGAGAAGAACATTTATTTGTTAAAGTCTCCAGGTAAACATGCCATAAAATATTGTAGTATATGTTTTTTTTGTGTGTCTTTGTACAGCAAAACAGACATAGAAATAAACCTCAGAAACACCTTTTCTACTAAAAATTTGGGAGGTAAAGAGTAGTCTTCCTAGATTGGACCAAACTCTTTTTTCTTTTATTTGATTCTAAACTGCATCAGGAGAAATAGCTTTTGTGTGCTTTGATTTTTCTGAGTATTGAAGAAAGAGGCTGCTACATTACAAATTGCCACTATTGTTGAAAGCCTTCAGACCAAGCGTATAGAAAACTTGATAAGAGCACTTGAAAGATCCTTTTATAATGATAACTACAGTGGAGGAGGATGCAGTCCTTGGGAATGAATATGAGGGGTTGTAGTGGAGTGTTTTGGACTATTGGAAACTGTGTGATAGTTATGGTATTGGATTCAACTCAAATTAATTTCATGATCCATCTCTCTTTTTTCATGTTCTGCATATATGTTCATTAGCTTGGGAGCTGATGCCACCTCAAGAGTATACTGATTAATATAATTAATGACATTGATTATGTTGGTTAAAAAGTTAAAAATATTTTACTTTTAATTTAAAAAATGTTTAAATTATGTTTTATTGACTATGCTATTACAGTTTTCCCAATTTTTCTCCCTTTGCCTCCTTTCACCCAGCATCCCCCACTCCCTCAGGCAATCCCCACACCACTGTTCACGTCCATGGGTCATGCATATAAGTTCTTTGGCTACTCCATTTCCTATACTGTACTTTATATTCCCATTGCTATTCTGTGACTACTGATTTGTAATTCTTAATCCCCTAACCTCTTTACCCATTCCATACTAAAACTGTGGGAAGGTAGTCTCTTTTCAATATATTTCCTGTCTTAAAATAAGCATTTATTAGAGTTTTCTATTCTAGAAAGAAAAAGAGTAAATAAGCAAAATAATAATTAAGACAAATGTTCCTAACAATATATCATTTGATATAGGATATAGAAAATATATAATAATAAATAAAAATAGATACAGAAATAAGGACACAAATGTAGGGAGAGGTAGATAAATAAGACAATTATATTTGAAGGATTTTAACATAATTATTAATATTTGAAAGATCAAGCAGACAAAAAAAGATTTGATTAATATATCAAGTTTATACCTACATATATCTGTATTGATATCCTTATTAATTGAAATAACTTTATACCTTACAGAGAATATATTTTATTTTTGAGGTAATGTTGACTCAACCGTTTCTTTTTTTTTTAAGATTTTATTTATTTATTTATTTATCTTTAGATGGGGAAAGGAGAGAGGGAGAGAAACATCAATGTATGGTTGCCTTTTGTGCGTCCCCTGCTGGGAGTTGGCCTGCAGGGAACTGGCCTGCAACCCAGGCATGTGCCCTGACTGGGAATCGAACCGCGATCCTCTGGTTCACAGGCCTATGCTCAATTCACTGAGCTACGCCAGCCAGGGCCTGACTCAACCATTTCTTAGGCCAAAAAGAAAGTTTCAATAAGAAAAAAACAGCATCTTATTGTCTATGTTTTGGGGCCATAATGTAATTACATAAAAAAAATAAATAACAATATAAAAGTGACAAAATAAAACAGTCTTTATGTTAAGAAACCAAAAACTGTCAGCCTTTTGGTCATAGAAAACCATAAAGGAAATAACAAAATACTTATGTTTGAACACCCATGACAGCATTATTTTTCAGAATTTGTGAGGCACATCTAAAACAGTACTTAGAGGTCAATTTAAAGCTTTAAGTACGCAATGAAGAATAAGTAAAAATAAATGAGCTAAGTGTTCAGGATAAGACACTAGTGAAAGGGCAACAGAAAAAGTCCAAAGAAACAAGAAAATAAAAATGAGAACAGAACTCAGTGGAATAGAGAACAAAAATAACAACTAAATTTTTCATACTTAAGAAGGAAAAAAAAACCCTATAGTATAGACATTTAAAAATAGGCTCAATTCTATGAATTCTTAACTTAGACAAAGTAGATAAAATTATATAGGGAAAAAGATAACAATTAAATTTACAAACAATCACTAAAGAATATCGAAATATTGAACTAGTGATCTGAGCTCCTCAGCAACAAAATCCAAAGACAAAATAAAGTTCTAACAAACCAAGACTGCACCCCAGCCCCCTCATACCCAGATAGATGTACAGGTGTGCTCTACCAAACTTCAAAGAGACAGGTTTCTGCATGAAAGAGCTAAAGAAGAGAAAGCTGTCAAGCTCATTTTACAGGCTAACCTTGGCTTTTAGAACAAATAATAGTCCATGAAAAGAAAATTGTAGGTCTACTTCACATTAAACAAGATACAGAAATCTAAGTTTAATACTAGCTGAGTGAATCCAGGAATGTATATAAAAATATATTGTCATGAAGCACTATTTATCTTACAAATATGAGAACATGGACATACCTATAATTTATCACATTAATGGCTTAAAAAGAAAATCCCATGGTTATCTAAAAAGATATAGCAAAAGCACTTAAAAATATTCAATATTTCTTTACAATAAACACTTAAAAAGAAATGGAGGAGATACCTTGAAATTATAGATTTTATCTATCAAGAAATTTGACATGATACTTAGCAGAAAATTTCACTGTTTGTCTTTCATTCTATTGGAGATCAGCAGTAACACAGTGTGGGGCAATTGTCACGGGCTCTCCTACACATCTCGCTGAGTGTGCAAACACTGCAAGGTCCTGACCGTTTTCACTTGGGTTATTTGTCAGGATTGTTGCAGCCTCAGATTTGAAAACGTGAGATAATGCTTCTAGGAATTCATTACGTAGTGCTGCAATGAATGCATCTGGTCTCCCTTCAGGTAAGGTACAGTTTTCCTAACTGCTTGTGACAAAAGTGGCAGATTACTAATAAGCATAATGTCTATTGTGTTGGAAGAGTCCACCCACCCCTCATGACACCCTGTGGAATGTGGGGCTTGGGGAACTCTTGTTATTAAGTTAATACTCTGGTTACTGCTATTGTTATGGGTAATACATTTCTTGGTCTCTGACCCTGGAGTTTTATATATTCTGTCAGATTAGCTTGTTATCTTGAATAGCTGTTTTCGAGGGAATTTTTTTTTTTTACTTCTAGACCTCTTCTGTACTGCCCAACTTACAGAATTTGCATGGGTAAAATCTTGCTACATCAGAATGCTACTAACTATAACAGCTGTTACTGAATTTATTACTAGACAAAGGTGAGGGAAAAATATAATAGCTACAAAAGATACAAAATGGTTAATATTTACAGATGCAAATTATTGTATTTTGCTGTGTATAGTGAGCACTTCTTTTGCCCAAATTTTTGAGGAAAGAATAAGGATGCACATCATACCTGGTAGTACTAATTCCATATGCATATGTTTTTTAATTCTTTTATGTATGTTTATGCATTAAAAGTGTAAAGAAAGCAATAATGATATCCGTATGCAAAATAATACCCTGGAATAAGTTAATTGGTTTGGTTTCTAAATATAAATAAATAAATAAATTGAATTAAAATTAAAACAAAAAGTTTTTGTCCTGAAAGTTTGGGTCAAAAACATGGGTGCACATTATACATGACAAAATACAGTATCTACATAGAAGATTCATCAGATTAATAGTCAGCAATTAGACCTAGGAAGAGAGTACGACAAAAGTGTTAGATCCAAGGTAAATTTACAAATAAAGACCGCTTCTTTAAACTAAGAACAGAAACAAGAAAACATGATAGAAAATTTAAAATATTCACGAAAGAACCAAAAGTATAAATTTATTAAGAAATACCTAATAAAACAATGAATAGAAACTTTATAGAAAACTAAAAATCTTTAAAGAAAATTAAAAACTAAATATTAAGAGAGATAAATAAGAAATGACTATTAAAGTAGATAAAGTAAATAAAATTAAAGAATAAACTAGATAACTAGATGATACAAATGAAAAATATAAAGGTAGTTTTTTTTTCTAATTATTCTACAGATGTAATGCCATTCTGATCAACATTGCAGTAGAAATTTTTGAGAAAACTGAAAAACTGATTGTAAAAAAGTAAAGAAAAATACACATTCATGATTAATTATGTTAAAGAGGGAGATAAACTCTACCAATATTGATATGATACTTAGACCACTGGGACAGAGAAGCCTCACGTCTGAATGGTAATATGGCCCCAGATCATGGTGATACCGTCAATCAGAGAAGAAAAGATGGACTTTTCATAGGTGGTATGGAGAAACTGATCACGTGGGAAAAAATAGAGTGTGATCCCTGCCTGAGACCAGAATCAAAAGTCAACTCCTTTAACCTCCAGGTTAAATACTTAATGTGAAAGGTGCAGCTATAACAAAGTAGGAATATGGAAGGGCATCTGATGGCCAAGGGGTAGGAAAGATCATTTTAAGCATGACTGCAAAAACACATATGCTAAGAAAAACTAATTTTGAATGCTAAAATTAATTATTTTATTTTTTAAACAAAGTACACATACAAAGAACCAATAAAAATGCATGGCAAAATAATATCTAGAATATCTAAGCAATTCTTCAATAGAACAAAGAGGCAATGATTATAAATTCACAGGATATGTTTAGCCTCACTAGTTATTAGAGAAATTCAAATGAACACAAAAAGTGAGATGCAACTTTAAATTCATTAGAATTACTAGTTGACAAATTATGCAATTGCAAGCATATCTGTTCACTTTTTCTGTTACTTTAATAACATAAAATCCATCTGACATTGGTTGAAACCAACTGGTGTGCCAGAAGAATTTTTAAAACATACAACACCTGACTATTTAGTTAGGGGCACTGACCTTTTTGCCCTTAGATTGTCAAGAAAAAAATTGAGCTCTGGCTGGTGTAGCTCACTGGATTGAGCACAGGCCTGTGAACCAGAGGATCACGGTTCAATTCCCAGTCAGGGCACATGCCTGGGTTGCAGGCAGGTTGCAGATTCCCTACAGGCCAACTCCCAACAGGAGACGCATGAAAGGCAACCATACATTGATGTTTCTCTCCCTCTCTCCTTCTCCTCTAAAGATAAATAAATAAATAAAATCTTTAAAAAAACTGTTTAAAAAAAGAAAAAATTGACAACAGTCAACACAATATTATTATTATACCTATTTTTGTCAGATTGGTGAAAAATGTACTTTTTGATATGCCATAGAATTTTAATAATTAGTTTAATAGTAATTAACTTAATAGTTAGGAGATAATTGGGAGATGAAAAAGGTTTAAAGTTGTTCTAAGCAAAAACCGCATCAAAATGTCTTAGACAACGCTGGTCTAGATACGAGTGGCTCTCTATTGGTACAGAAATTCAGCAATGCCATCAAGACCTCTTTTATTGCTTCAGTTTTCCCATTTGTTTGACTTTTCATCTTTAAGTGGTCACTTGGAGGAAATAAGGAGGTTACTGATAGTTTAGGCGTCATATCACATGTCAGCATTCAAAGAAAGAAAGAGATGGAGCTCTTTAGGGAGGGTGTACTTGCATGCCTACTTCTTTTCATTTCCATTGGAATGTTTTTCTAGAAGAGTTCCTTTTGCATCTTATTGATCAGAAATGGCTAGCCCTCAGCCGTAAGGATGCTGGACAACTGTGTAGCCAGCAAAAAGAAATGGGCTTAGAACAATTTGCACCCAGAACTGAGCTCCTTGTCAACTCAAACAAAACTAGTGAGGAAAATCATGGGCAGGGGCCTTTGGAGGAGGCACTTATTGCTGCCGAATTGTGTGAGGATGTGGGGAAATGGAGATAGTCATAGACTGAGAGTGAGGGGTATGCAAATTGGTGCAGACATATTCGTGCTTAGTGAAATGAAGTCAGGGTATGACCTTTGGGACAGTGGTGGATATAAATTGAGAAAAAACCCAAACTATTACAAGCTTCCCCATGGAATGGGTCCTGACATGGAGAACAAAAGAGAGCAAGTCAGCTCAACTGGCAGCTGAAGATCTGGGCTCCAACTAGCTTTTCTACTAACAGGGTGATACTGAGTGAATTGTTAGCTTTTCTGGACGTTGTTTGCTTCATTTATAAAATGTGGCAAATGAATTAGATTCGTGGTTCTCAAACTACATGCTCAAGGAACACCAAAGTTTTATGAATTGGTCTAGCTTTTCTCTACTAAATATAACAGTGTTTTTTACCTGACACTTAAATATCTGAACTTTAAGTTTTCCTTTACTTATTTTTCCTTTATCTTTTGTAACTGCCATTATTTTTCTACTGTATGTTAGCAAATAACTGAACAATAAATTCTACAAAGAATTTAAAAAAAATTGTTATAACCCAAAGAAACTTATGATTTTAATGAAAGCATGTGGCCTTGGTTGTCATGGCTGAGTTGGCATGTGATATAGACTTTTTCTCTTTTTTTGCTAGTAAAATGAGCCCGCATTTGTATGAGGCTATCCTCTCATGATGTTTTACAAAGAGCATCCCAACTGTCAGGTGTGTCCTTCTAAACAAGTTGGAGGACACAGACTGGTACTCTTATAGTAATTTTTACTTTCATTAATCTATCTTTTCAGTCCTAGCCTTTGGGTATAATATTAACATATTTATAGAGCTTCTGACAAGGTTGAATAAATAATGAACACTTATTTTGGGGGGTGGAGATATCCTAAATCTAAATCATTAATATAAGACCTCATTTATACTCTTACATAAAATTACAATTGCAGGAAAATTATTACCAGATAACTTATGATGTTAGAAAATGCTTTTCTAGCCCTGGCTGGTGTAGCTCAGTGGATTGAGCGTGGGCCTGCAAACCACACGATTGCTGTTCGATTCCCAGTCAGGGCACATGCCTGGATTGCAGACCAGTTCCCAGCAGGGGACTCATGAGAGGCAACCATACATTGGTATTTCTCTCCTTCTCTCTTTCCTTCCTCTCTAAAGATAAATAAACAAAATATTTTTTAAAAAGAATTTTAAAAAAGAAAATGCTTTTCTAACATTTTAAAGAAGTTTTTAGAATGTAATTGTAGGTAACTTTTACAGTGTATCAGTTTTACACAGCTTTCCCTAAACAATGTAGAAGCCCAACTTGTAAGGCAGTGGAGATGAATAAACAGTTTTCTTGCAAGGCCTGTAAAAACTGTAATGACCTATCTCATAGTCTAACACAATAATGTTAACATTTCAACATTGGGATCTCTTTTCCCCTCTCACCAGGAATAATAATGCATTACACGGGCAGTTCTGGCAACTGTCCAGTTCTGAAATCCAATGTAGAAGAGCTAATATATTTGTTTTACCAACTGGGGGAAAGTTTCTTCAGATTAAATAGTTTATAAACACATGCAGGCAAATGCATGGGGAGGGGCTGCTGAGGACCTAGGAGTGAGTGTGGAGAAAGCAGCCTCACCCCCCACGCTTCCAGTACTTTCTCCCTGGACCCTCCCAGTGGGGACTGAAATCAAATGTAAGAAATACAAGAATTTTGAAAATCAATTCTTTTCCCAAAGAAAGATTCTCCCAGATGGCTTTGGGGCAAAGACTATGAGGATGGCCCCTCCTCTCAGGGTGAGGGCTGACGTTTTGGAGGCTGCTGAGTAAGAGTGTAGGATCCTATTGCTCTCCATAGAGAGCCCAGAGCTTGAGTTCAGCCAGGCCCCCGAAGTGGTGTTCCCACCACGTACACACATACCAGCAACCACAGACTTGTTCGTTTAAGCCAAATTATTTGGAAAGCTAAGAGCTAAAATATCTCTCATTTTGAGGATAAAGAAGAAACAAGGAACTTGGGAAAACACTGAAAGGACTCTTTTTTCGTATGTTAAAAGAAGTATATCTTTTCCTCAAAGAGTTTAATAACTCTATGAAAATTTATTTTATTACCTTGTAGCTGGAATATTGCAAGGGGACTTAAAGGGTCTTTTTTTATTGACTTGGACTTTTTGTTCAAACTATTCATGACATGTGATAACAGTCTACAAAATTCCCCCGGATCATTTAGACTTAAATGTTATAACTATAACAGTGTTTACTTTTTAATACAAAAAGAACCATCTAAAAATTCTAATTAATTGGCTCACGTAGTCATAGAAGAAAAAGAAGAGAAACTTATAATAATGAGAAACAGATTGGTCCTTCCTAATTGTAGGCTAAATGATTCTGCTGATCTCTCATTTTAATGAACTGGTATATTGTTAGTAACTTAGATTAGAAACAATTTCATTGAGTAAGTTTCACAGTTATTAGGGACCATAGATGATGCTACTTTGTTTTCATTCTCCTGAATTTGAGATTTGAAAATACTGAGATGATTCTATATCATCTTTCATCACAACTGACTCTAGTTCTCTTTAAACCACAAGTAAATTCACTCTCCGAAAATGAGGTTTACCTCTAGTTCAAGTGACAACCTAAAATAATTGAAGAGCAAAGGCGTGACTTTGTAAGTGCCTCTGTGATAGCTCTGAATTTAAAGTTTCAACTGCTTCGTGATTATCAGGAAAAGAGAAATGCTCGTATATGGGAAATGTCCCATTTTGCCTATAAAATTACTGGGTGACACAGTAGTCCTTATCTGTGGTTTCACTTTCTACAGTTTGTTATCCAGAGTCAACAATGGTCTGAAAATATTAAATGAAATATCCCAGAAATAAGTAATCCATAACTTTTAATTTGCGAGCATTTGGACTGGCATGATGAAATTCCACACCATGCTCCCCATCCCACCTGGGCCACGAATCCTTCTTTGGTTCAGCATGTCCATGTCGAATATGCCACTGCCCCCGTTCGTCACCTAGTAGCTGTCTGGTTATCAAAATGTCTGTTGTGATATTGCAATGCTTGGATTCAAGTAACTCTGATTTTACTTAAGAATTGCCCCAAAGCACAAGAGTGGTGATTCTGGAGATTCAGGTATGACAAAGAGAAATGGACAGCGCTTCCTGCTAGTGAAAAGGTAGAAGTTCTTAACTTAATGAAAAAAGAAAAAATGTGTATGCTGAGGTTGCTAAGATCCACAGTAAGAATAAATCTTGTACAACATAAGTGGCATTGTGAATAAGGAGTAATAAGTCGTGTAGTTTTGCTGTTGCACCTGAAAGTACAAACGTTTTTACCCCAGTGCATATTAAGTGCTTAGTTAGGATGGAAAAGGCGTTCAGTTTGTGGGTGGAAAACTAACAAACTGTGTTCCCATTGATGCGAATGTGATTCGGGAGAAAGCATTGAACTTATACAAAGACTTCAGCAAGGGATCTCCTAAAACAAGTGATTGAATGCACATAATTTTTATTACAGTATATTGTTATAATCATTCTATTAGCTATTGTTAATCTTTTATGGGCCTATGACAAATTAGACTTTACCACAGGTACGTATGTATAGGAAAACCAGTATATGTAAGGTTCAGTACTATGTGCAGTTTCAGGCATCCACTGGGGGGTCTTGGAATGTATCCCCTGCGCATAAGGGGGCAGTACTGTTACTTCCTGCTCCCTTTGCATGGTCAAGAACAGGAGTCTCCGACATGTTCATGGCCAGCACAGAAGGCCACAGCCGGTTTGTAGGAGAGGGGACCCTGCTGCTTGACTAGCAGGCAGAGAGCGGCCCTTCCCTGGCTTCTAGAGTGAACTGTCCTGTGGAACTGGGGACTGAAGGGTGCTCTGCAAACTGCTGCAGAATCGAGAAGAATCTCTGCCGGAGTCACAGCTTTGCTTTCCGATTCATTTTCTATTGCACAAAGGTAGCTATCTTAATTTGACAAGTGATAAAATCTCTCCTGCAAAACTCAATATTAAATTCTTCCCTCTTCACCATCTCCAGAGGATTGAGTCAGAAATAAATTGTTTACCTAATCAGAAGATATTGTCCCAGAGACAAAACTCCTTTTCTCTCTGATAACATCCTGACAATGTGTTGTTCTATGACAAATCATGTGCCCTAGATGTTTTTAGTTATCCAGTTGAATAAAAATTCTCCATTCCTTGCTCTTGGTAAATTAGTGTAATGCATTTCTTCTGCCAGTGTTGTGATGTTATGATGAAGAGTAGTGTTTCTAACAAAGGTCACAAAAGGTAATTTTTTAGCATTAAAATATTTTTTTACAAACCTCAAATTCAACAATTACCTGTAATATATAGAAGTGTAACTCATGCATCAAATCGAGATCACTTCACATGTGGTTGAACTTCAGTTCTTTTAATTATGAGAATGTGCTTCTTGGAGAGGTGGGAATGACCTTTTTGTAACACTTCTAATTTATCCTCTGCCTGGAGGAGAGAAAAATACTTTAGATAAGCCATCTGGAAAACTTCTAATTTGTTCTATGAAAAAAATAAACATTCTGCTCAGCAGAAATAACCCAACTGGCAAGTCGTCTTTCCATTTGGATTATTTCTTATCCGGCTCTATTATTGTTGTAAATCGAATGCTTACATCTGAACTCAAAAAACAGAGAGGACAGCTTGCACCCTGCCCTTCTACAAAGTGTTTTAGAGTCAGTGTCAGGAGAGATAAATATCAGTGTATCAATGTATACGACCAAAACAAAGTGAAGACGAATGAGAAATGCGTGAATTGTGTGTCCGTTTGCTCTTTTGTACCCATAGGTTTTAATAGGAAAGTCACCTTGTTTAAATATGTATTAGTAGGTGATAGATTTTGCTGAGGAAATTTCTTGGTGTTAAATGCAACTGGAAAATTTAAACACATTTAAGAAATGTCAAATTTGGCACACAATCAATTGTTAGCACATATTGTGTGTTTCTTTGTTTTTGGCCCCATGGTAAGTTCCCTAAGTGGAGTAATCAAGGGGGAACCAGTATCATCCCCATTTTACAGATGATAAGACAGAGGTACAGAGAGATAAATTAACTTGCTAAAAACCATGGGCCTAACAAATCCTAAAGCTAGGATTTCAACCAAGTGATTTTTTTTCTCAAAGACCGTATTTAACTATGTACTATTCTGCAGGAGCTTTTATAGAAAGAGCAGATTAGTTTGGGGGATCGAAAGGTATTCTCAGTCAATAAGCACTGTTTTAAATTAGATAGTTTTAATTTGGAAATACTTTATATTGGCACTGTAGCTATAGTATATGGTCAGTGGATACAATGTAATAGAAGTGTATGTAAAATGGTGTGAAGTGTATATAGGTGGTAACTTGTCACCTTGTAAGAAGTAGAAGCAGAAAAAAAATGTGATGGCAAAAGAGCATGAATCTAGGAGCTGCCAGTTCTGGGACAGGAGCAGTGAACTGGTTTAAGTGGGAATGGTTTACTGGTGGCAGTGTGGTTAGAATCTTCCCCAGTGACCAACTATTGAGGTTGAATGGACAGAGCTGAGACGAGACATCTGTTTTTTAAATACTCCCAGATCAGTCCTCTTCTTTCTGCCTCCTCTGTCACATCTTATTAATTTCTGTGCTTTCTTCTTTCTCTCCATGTTTAGGTCCAAAGACTCTTTTCTGAGTCCCCTTCCTCCAGTTTTCTGCACCCCCATCTCCTAACTCACCAGTCCATTCTCCACACTGCTGCTAAAATGAGTTCTATGCAATTCAGATCTGCTTTTCTCATTTTCTACTTAAAATTCTTCAATTGCTTCCCATTGCCTTCCGGACAAACCTAAACTCCTTAGTCTGACTTACGAAGCCTTTCATCTGTGGTAGCTATAAATATCCAAGTTGCAAACTTTGATATGCAAAAATGTAAGTTTTTAAAATTTCAATATCTCAATTTGATTTTGATTTCCTGACTTTGTAACACTATGACAGACAGCTTAATCTAGACATTTTCCAGTTTTTTTCTATTCAAACTATCCATTTTTAAGTTAATTCACATTTGAAATACAATCATAATCAGGGTGTTTTGTATATGCCTTCTCCTCTGACCACATCTCTCAGAGGGACAGCCTGGGGCAGGAGGGTGAGCACGACAGATAGTGTGTTGTATTCGAGTTCAACTCTGAGTGGTTCCTGTCCTGACTGATGAGGCTCAGTGGGTTGAGCATCGTTCCCACAAACCAAAAGGTTGTTGGTTGAATTCCTGGACAGGGCACATACCTGGGTTGCAGGCCAGGTGCCGAGTTGAGGGTGTGAGAAAGGCAACTGATTGGTGTTTTTCTCTCATGTTCATGTTTCTTCCCTCTCTTCCCCTCTCTCTAAAAATAAATAATACAATCTTTAAAAATATTTTAAATCTAAATGGTTCCAGGCTGGCTACCCAAGGGGTATGGACGCCACTCCCATCTTGCATCCCTAAAACTGTTGGTCAAATCTCTTCAGATTCCTGGTGGAAACCATTTACCCCATGATTGGCTGATCCCAGTGCCTTTGACAGGTCCCAGAGAGTCTTTCCCTCCACTAACTTCATCACACTTGCTGCCATTGGGAAGCTCAATACCCATGCCCACTTCATCTGGGAAGACAGAGATTTTGGCTAGGCTCATCCTGGAACTTTTCCTACCACCCTCTCTATACCTCCTCACTGTACCATTGTACTAAGGGGTATATTGGTGAGTTCGAGATTCAGTCATAAAGAAATAATACTCCCTGCATTCAGATTATGCTAAATTAACAATATGAATGACTATTAATAAATTCATCAAGTCCCTAGAGTATGTCAGAGTGGAGCAAAGAGGTTTCTACAACACAGCTGACTGTCCTCTTCCTCTCCACGCATGCTCCCCTCCAGGTTGGAGGACATTCCCACTCTTGGTACGTGGGCTGGGAAAGAAGTCTTTCAATGTGATAGTGTCTTTTTTTCAAATCTTTTATGTTTTACATTCTTTTTCTAAAATTTATTTAATTATTTTTCAAGTACAGTTTTCTGTCTATTACTCCCATCCCACCCCACCCCTATGGTCCCCCCCTCCCTCCCATTTCCACCCTTCTCAGTTGTTGTCCATGTATCCTTTATATATGTTCCTCTAAATCCCTCCCCTATTTCCCCTGAAATTCCCTCCCCTCTTCCCTCTGGTCACTGTCAGCCTGTTCTCTATTTAAGTGTCTTTGGTTATATTTTGCTTGCTTGTTTGTTTTGTTGTTTAGCTTCCTGTTAAAGGTGAGATCATATGGTATTTGTCCTTCAACGCCTGGCTTATTTCACTCAGCATAATGCTTTCCAGTTCCATCCATGATGTTGCAAAAGGTAGGAGCTCCTTCTTTCTTTCTGCAGCATAGAATTCCATCATGTATATGTACCATAGTTTTTTTGATCCTTTCATTTACTGACAGGCACCTAGGTTGCTTCCAACTCTAGCCTCAGCGATCAGGCAAGAAAAGGAAATAAAAGTCATTCAAATTGGAAAGGAGGGAACAAAACTGTCATTGTTTGCAGATGATGTGATAGCGTACATGGAAAATCCTATAGACTCTACCAAAAAACTGCTCGAACTAATAAATGAACTTGGCAAAACAGCAGGTTACAAAGTTAATATCCAGAAATCAAAAAAGGCATTTTTGTATACTAACAATGAATCAGCAGAAGCAGAAATCAAGAAAAAAATCCCATTCGATATAGCAAAAACAAAAATAAAATACCTAGGAAAAAACCTAACCAAGGAGGTAAAAAACCTGTTTTACACTCTTAATACAATTATTAAAGGTGGGAGCTGAGACTCTGGGACACTTGTTCTCTGACTTCAGTCTAACAATTTCTGTTTGGGTTACCCAGTTTTTGTGTTTTGAGGGGGAGATGCTTCTGGGACAGTGCTTAGGGAAGAATTAATGAAAATCCACAAGTGAATATTTCAGATTATTATTATGACATACATTCCCCTCCAGCTTGCTTCTTCTATAAACATTTTTACAGGATCAATATCCTTTTATCATTATTTTTATAGATATTGATTCCAGAGAGAAAGAGAAGAAGGGAGAGAGAGAAACATTACTGAGAGAGAAACATCGTTTGGTTGCCTCTCACACCCGCCCCAGCCAGGCACCAACCTGCAACCTAAGTATGTTCCCTGACTGTGAATTGAAATTATGAGACCTTTCTATCCATGAGACAACCCTCCAGCCCACCGATACACTCCAGTGGGGCCCCAGTTTACGTTTTCTGGCTGGATCTGTTTTCTTTATCCATCTTACAACACATACATGCATACACATACTTCACCGGGACAACTTTTAACAATCTTTTAATATGTAGCAAATAGATCATCATGCAGCCTGTATTAAGTAGTAATCTGGATGTCCTCTCTGACCACACATCCACAACAGCTGATTTTGGTATCCTTCCCACTCATCCACAGCAGCTTGTTCACCTTCATCATGACACCATAATATATTAATACCACTTCTTTATTTGCCATTTTTTCACTAGACTGTGAGCCCTTTGATTATAAGAACTCTTTATTTTATCTTGAGGAAACCCCATACTTCCAAGCTCTCACATTTACCCCAGTTACTGGCATTTACTGGTTCTTTATTTATATGAATTGGATAATGAACAAATGAGTAAATTAAAACCTAAAAGGATGTTGAAAATTATTTTACTCCTTGCATATTTTTAAAGTTAAATTTAAAAACATATTTAAAGTTTGGTTAATTTAGAGTGTGATTGTCAGAATGCACTAAATATTGAGATTTTAAAATAAAAAATGTTGCATTATTTTAAGTGCAACAAATGGAATATAAATACTACTGTGGTTTAATATCTTCCACTATACATTTAAACAATACATGAATAAGTGCTACATAAATAGTTGAAATTTTTATACCTTTTCTTTTTCTCCTTGAGCTTATATTTCAATTTCAAATTTATTCACACATTTATCCTAAAGTAAAATCCTTTTATGCTTGTAAAGTTTTATGGATTAGTTGTCATTTTTCTATGATCAAAAAATGTGAATTGAAAATTTAATTAGGTCTATTAAGTCCCTGCAACCATTAACTCTAGGTGTTTTTAAAGCTCTTGTTTGTATGATTATAACCATTATTAGTAATATACACTTAATCAAAGCATAATAAAAACTTTTATAATAAAGATGAAAAGTGAATTTATTGAGGCTGTGTCTCTTAATTAAAACTATTGGGACATGATCTTACGGCACTTCCATTAAAGGAGCCGCAAAATTATTCCTGTGTTTGGTGCTCTGGAGGATTTTGCGGGATGTTAAAATGCCATCTGAGGGATGGCATGCCTCTCACTGTAACCAGGGGACTGTCCCAGTGGAAGAGCCAGTGGGAACAAGGAGCCTGAGGACTGGCCTCTTCTCTGGCACACGGTTTCAGGAAAGGGTGTAGATTCGAAAATCAGTATTCTCAAATGAGTTTTTAGGCACCTAATAGAAAATCTTTGTAGGTATACAGGTACCCGAGTTAAAGTCAGAAGTTAAAGTCTGATTTGGGAGATGCTGGCATTCTTCAGTAAACAGCAATCACAGGATAAGTTTTAATTGACGAAATGTGTTTACTTTTAAATAATGCTAAGTAAAAAATTAGGGTTATACTCCCTGTAATTTTAAACTATGGAGTTAATAAATCAAAGAGGATTATTTGATATCATCATATTCATGAGTTCCATGCAAATAGGTAACCATATTCTGCATAATAATACTTTATTCTCTTTGGTAAGAGACATTTCAAATAACCTATGTTTTTTTCTTGGTTGGATTTTCCTTGAAACAATCATACTAAGATAATGTTTAGACTTAAATAAATAATAAAAATCCCAGAACTAGTAGAGTTTAATAAATAAGATGCTTAAATTGCGATACAAGTTATATATAAATGTATATGTTGCATATTAAATAATATCTCTTTGGTACTACTGCCTCCATTACTATAAAGGGGCTAAGGATGAGTCTGTCTCAGAGAAGAAAGCCTTAGGGTAATTTGATTCCTTGTGTAGATAAACCCAAACTTGGATCTTTCAGAAAGAATATGGGTACAGGCAAATGTAGATAAAACTGGCCTATAGTTTTTAGCAAAGCTTTTTAAATAAAATGAAAATGGTTTATTGTATTATCAATATTTTTCCCACCCTTAGCAACATGATTTTACACATATATTTGTAATTTGTTTCCACCAGCTAAATACAGGGTTGACTCTTAAGTATGTAAATGTGAAAATTAAACAAAATATATTGTGATGTTATGCATATACTTTATTTATAAAGTTCTATAAACTTCTTTTATTGTAATTAAAAATTTATTTATAAACTTTTATAAACTTCTATAATTGTAATTAAAAATTTTCCACTCATAGTTAAATGCTTTCTTACATATTACTCTGGCTTCTTTATTCCTCTTCCCTACCTTATGCCACTTATGATATCTCAGCCTATTTTATTTTACCATTTCTGTGGTAAAATGTTGAGGATTATTCTATTGTAGTACAATTATTTTCACAGCACAAGCTGTTGGGTATCTCCAGGCCCCACAAGTACTGCACTGGACTTGCCCAAATTATCTGCAATTTAAATTATGCTGTATATAAAACATAAATTATCTGCTATATGAGTATGTATGTGTGTGTGTGCATACATATTCAAGTTCAAATTGAAGATGATTGATTTGTGAGCAGAATGAGAGACATTTAGATGGTCTAACCATTGGTTTTCTGGCTCCTGATTTGGTACTTGTTTTCTTCTACACCTTTTAGGCAGACCCTTTGCATCTGCTCTGCCCCTGCCAATTGTCTCATGATGCCTTTTCTTCCTTTCCATACATTCTTAAATTACAGCAAATTACTAGTAAGAGATAGTCATGCTGCAATTGATTTGAGAAGGAGAGATAGTACCCAGTATGACTGGCTGGGACAGGGGACTTCTGGAAAGGACATCAGTGAGAAGGAATGGTATTGATCGCTGATTGCCCAGTCTGTCTCTCTTCTTCCTGGGCACATGGCTGACCAGCCTCTTCTTTGGCAAAGTGTGGCCACTTGAATGTGGAGGAAAAGGAGCTGGAACTTTTGGTCACTTGACTACACAGAAATCCCTTTCCCTGGATCCCTCTTTTTTCTTTCTCCTGATGTGGAACAGGAGGTTGCCCCCATGGAGCTTCAACTCTGCCAATGAGGATGGGGCCGTGGAGATGGCGGAGTCACGTGGTGAAAGACACGTCAGTTCCTGAGTGACTCTGTCGCCTTGGATTCCTGTAGATTTATAAGTAAGAGAAAGACTATTGTTATTATTAATAATTATTATTTAAGGTAAGACCACTGTATTTGGGGATCTCTTTGGTACTACTGCCTCCATTACTATAAAGGGGCTAAGGATGAGTCTGTCTCAGAGAAGAAAGCCTTAGGGTAATTTGATTCCTTGTGTAGATAAACCCAAACTTGGATCTTTCAGAAAGAATATGGGTACAGGCAAATGTAGATGAAACTGGCCTATAGAAGAGATGAATATTTTTTTGATCAAGTGTTGAGAGATAGAAGCATTATGTAGGAAGTTGGGGAGCTGGTAAGCAACTTTTCGCTCAATGATGAAAAACTAATTTGAGGCCCTAAACTTGAATGTGTATCAGACTCACTGGGAGTTTCTGGTAAAACACGGATTTCCGGGCCCCACCCTCAGAGTTTCTGATTTCATAGGTCTAGGGTAGAACCTGAGAATTTTCGTTACTAACAAGATCCCTGGTAATGCTGATGGCCCGGCCACAGTTTCAGAATCACTGCTAGCGCATCTGGAGACACCTGGGACATTGTCCAGTTTGGTCTGTAGGTAGTTTTTCAGGAGAGAACCTCAACCTACTGCTTATCAAGGGAGTTGGCAGCCAGACTGGGAAGACCACTCTCATCGTGCACTGGACGCTGCACATGGGGATGAAGGGAGACTCTGAAGTCTGTGCAAGCCAAGTCTTCATGAGTAGCACCGACAGGAGTTAAAATATATGAGAGACTGTGCACCTGTTAATTATTAATTCTGTTTAGAATTTGACCTTAAGCATCCTTTGAATTTATAATAAAATAATCATATTTTCCTATAATTACTAAACCACTGAGTGACCATTCTGCGAGTAAAGCTTGCAAAGAAAAGGCAAACTGGCTGTGGGTATTGGTCTCTGGAGGAGAAACCACTCTGCAAAATTAACTCAAGAGCAAAGGGCGTGGAGACACCGAAGCAGGAAGCCTGTTAATGGTGTGATTTTCATGACCTTTAACTGTCTTTCTGTTTATCAAATATAGATTATTTAGGACCTGCTTACAAGTAAAAACTAGAAATCCCTGCTTACGCAGATTAGAAGAGGATATTTATTTAGCGAGTCACAGAGGTAGAAGTGAGCCTTAGAAGAAATGGGCTCAGGAAACAAGTTATAGCAAAGAAAGTGCCCTTGGAGCTTCGGAGAAAGAGAGAGTTACCTCCTGGGGAGGCAAAGGAAGGAGGAGAGCTTTGGGCGTCCTTGGGAGCGAGAGAGGAATAGGTACCCTGGGGGAAGTAAGGGGTGGAAACAGGGATGGACGTGCCCCATAGAGATGGCTGCCTGCCACTTAATGCGGATTCTTTTTATTTATTTATTATTTTTAAAAATTTATTTAATTATTTTTCAAGTACAGTTTTCTATTACTACCATCCCATCTCGCCTCCTTGTGCTCCCCCCCTTCCCATTTCCACCCTTCTCAGTTGTTGTCCATGTATCCTTTATATTTGTTCTTCTAAATCCCTCCCCTATTTCCCCTGAAATTCCCTCCCCTCTCCCCTCTGGTCGCTGTCCCCCTGTTCTCTATTTCAGTGTCTTTGGTTATAGTTTGCTCATTTGTTTGTTTTGTTGTTTAGCTTCCTGTTAAAGGTGAGATCATATGGTATTTGTCCTTCAACCCCTGGCTGCGAATTCTTAACTGCCAGCTTTTTTCGTAGGCTGCTTCCGTCAAAAAGCCTGCAACTTGTATCTCAGTGTTCAGAAGATGGGCTTTCACTGTGCGCTCTCGTTCCCACAATCCCCTGTGCCTGCCAGTCCCTAGAAGGGGAAACCACTGCTCTTTGCCACTGTGATAGTAACATTTCTTAAAAAGATACTAATAATAACGATAATAACCTTCTTAAAAATCCCAAACATACGTCCATGTGGAATTTTGGATGGCCTTAGTTATGAAAAGCTTTAAAAATTCTCTTATTTAATTAAATTGCACTGTCATGTGTACTATAATTCAATATAAAGATGAAAAGTTACAAGATTCCGACAAGAACACTTCGATGCCACCAGCTGATCACTGTGTTCTTTGTATGGCTTGTGTAGAACATGCGCTTGGCCTCAGGCTCGTCGCCGTGGCTGACCCAGACATTGCTTCCGTGCATGCCTGCCTGTCTTTTATAGCCACGAAAATTCGCACTTTGGAAGGAGAACTTAACCTCCATTTTAATTACCCGAACTTCTTTTGTTGTAACATTTTGATTACGTGAATATTTCCCATCTCCCCTCATAGAATACTACCAGCCATAAATGAGGGATCCTGTATGTTGCATTCATTGTGGTATCCTCAGTGCCTTACACAGCACCTGGCTTATAGAAGGCCAAACATGTGCTGAGTGAATGAGGAACAGCCAAATAAAGGTGCTATGTGTTGACTAACATCTGTTATTTAATTGAGCACTTACATGTTTGTGGGTATGTGTATGGTTTGTATATGTATGTAGACACATAGACTACCTCAGACAGCACTACTTTTTAATTATAAATCTTGCAGTGCTTTGACTGGAATTAGTTATTTCCTTTTTGTGTGTGGGTGTATGTATGTGTATATATATATATATATGGAATAATGATGGTCTTTTAACATTTCATACTTTCTCTGCCCAATTACCATTTCTAAGTGGTTCTATTTCTTTATATTCTGTTAGCTAAATTAAAAGTTTAAATAACCATTAGCTCTTTTAAACACACAAGCTTGAGACACTTTTTTCATTTGCAGTCTTTTGCCCCTGCTAAAAGATTTTCTGTTTTTCTGTTAGTTTTTGTCCTTGGATGGACAATTTGTGATATATCCTTTTGCCTTTTAGTTTTGGTTAAGCAAGGATCTATGCTTTTGTAGTTATTTTTTCCTTTTCTTTATTATAACAATGTTTCAGAAGCTTCTGTTCTTTTTCAAAAACCATTTGATCATGAGGGAATTGGAATGCTACGTTTCAAAAATTGAACACCTTATCCTGAGAAATGAAAAGCTTTGAAATGGAAGTATCCGATGTCCTTGCATTTAGACCAGAGCTCAGAGTCTGGACTGATTGAAAAGCTGCAACATGAAAAGTATACAATGTAGCTGAGTTTTCTTAAACTCATCCTGAAGACACCTAGTATGCATGCGTTGCTCACCTGCCTCTTTTCAGTTCCAGTATCGTGTTCAATTTCTGAAACATAAGAATAAAGGTTCTACAGAAAATTATCAGGTATTTAACCATGGTTATTGTAAGAATGAAGAGAAAGACAAATGATAACAAAAATTGGGATAATCTTTAACAATTTCTATTTAATTTTCATCATTTGTTAATCTATATAATTCATGTGTAATATAGTCTTTCTATGAATGATCACATTATTGATACATTTAATACATTTTTTTACCTAACATATACTGGAGATTTTGATGGCTTACTATGGTGTCTAGGTAGCTATTTACACCCCGAACCATTGCTGTTACTTTAAATTACAGCAGAAATTTTATAAAATTTTGATTAAGGCTTCTAATATACTATGTTTTACAACTTAGTATTTTTGTTTTGTCTTTATTATGCAGATTTTCTGGTGTCAATATATGACTGCATGCCTGTCTTGTTTTTTAAATAGCAATTTCATTGTGTAAGTGATACACATTCATTGTAAAACTGTGCCTGAGAGACATTGCTAATATATGTTTAACAAAAACATGTTCATGTCAATAATCATGGCTTGTCTCTTTTCCTATCAGAATAACCGCTTTCAGGTTTTCCTAAAGTTGACTTTTGAGATTTTATTCATGGACTTTTCTTTATTCTTTTCCGAATACCAGAAATGCCTCTTTTATTTCTCATTACTCTAAAGTAAAATCATGTCTGAAAACAATACCATTTTTTTTGAGAAGAATCTTTAAGTAATCACTTCTTTTTTATTTCCAGTGGAACATATTGTTTATGCCATGTTTAAAACAACGGATATTTTATTTTATTTTTAAAAATTTTTATTTAATTGTTGTTCAAGTACAGTTTTCTGTCTATTACTCCCATCCCAGCCCCCCCCCCAGTGCTCCCCACCTCCCTCCCATTTCCACCCCCCTTAGTTGTTGTCCATGTGTCCTTTATACTTGTTCCTGTAAACCCTTCCCCTTTTCCCCTGAAATTTCCTCCCCTCTCCTCTCTGGTCCCTGTCAACCTGTTCTCTATTTAAGTGTCTTTGGTTATATTTTGCTTGCTTGTTTATTTTGTTGTTTAGCTTCCTGTTAAAGGTGAGATTATATGGTATTTGTCTTTCAACGCCTGGCTTATTTCACTCAGCATAATGCTTTCCAGTTCCATCCATGCTTTTACAAAGGGTAGGAAACAACAGATATTTTTAAGCAACTACTGTTTTTCCTGAATTATAAATACTCCTAAGGGATTCTTATAATATGCTGGCAAAATAGTTGCACATAAAATTGCAAAAGCATAAATTTTATAAAAAGTAAATTAAAGCATTAGAATCACACAAGTGAATTACATTTAGTGACATAGAAGTATAGGATAATGCAGATGAACATGTTTCAGTAATATTCAGGGTGTCTGGTGAGTAAATTTGGTGCAGTGAGGTGAAGTCCAAGCAGAGTGACAATTGTACTGAGATGTAAGTGATAGATGCTGTAATTCAGGGTTGCTACAGTGACAAGAATTTGCAGGGCAGGGTGGAAGAGAAGAGAACGATTTGTCTGAGGGGTGCAGGTGGAGGTAGATGTCCACATGGATGCTCACTAGTGTACTACAGGCTTTTGACCAAGCACTAGGTGGTACTATCCATGAACAGGAGAAAATTCCTAAGCCTTAGCAGAAAAGCCCCTGCAGGGATAGTATCTGAACAGAGAGCTTCCCCAGATTGTGAAGTGGATTTCAGAATTCTGGTGTAGCTGAAGTGGAGAGACTTCACTGAGTACTCAAGCATTCAGTTGAGACTTCAAGGCCAAATCTCAGAGGTAAGGACCATTCCTAGAGTAAGAGCCATATTCTAAGAGGGAGACCAGAGTGAGTTAGAATTACCCTAACAAAGAATGAAACCAAGACATTCAGGGATCTGGGCTTCTTCTATTTTAGGGCTCTTTCATTTTTAGCACTTGACTTTTAAGATCAGCATGTTTGTTTGGATCAAGCAGCTGGAAGGAAAAAGAAAAATGTGAGGATCATACATGGGAGATTTTTAAGGGCCAGACATGGAAGAAACCCACATTATTTGTGTTCATATTTCATCACATAGAACTCAGGATCATGTCCTTGCCTAAGTTCATGCAAAATTGGGAAATGTGGTCTGGCCGTGAGCCAGTAAGAAAGAAACTAAGTTTGATGTGTAATCAGCCAATCTCTGAAATAACTACTATGCGTATTAAAGAGTGGAGAGCCTGTTGGTAGCTGGGGGAGGGAGAAAGGTTGGAAGGCTTCCATGGCTGTGAACAAAAGATCTACTCTGAGTCATTCACCTGGTCCTGTGTTCAGGGGCAGGCACAGCCTGCTCAGGAGTGGTTGCTCAGCCCTTTCTTGTCCAACCTCAGAGAGAAAATTTCCCAAACTGTAGGAACTTACCTCAAGTGTTCTCACTCTGGGCACCACTTTGCTGGCTCTAGAAAGTTAATTTACCCTGAACCAGCTGCTGTTCCTTACCTATATTTGTGTATCAGCTACTTTGGCCTAAGTTTGCTGTAGGATGAGATAATGCATCTGAAACTTTGCCTTTTGTGTAACTACAAGTATTTTATGTGCCCATTTGAACACACAAGTTATACACAGGTACTTGAGATACTTAACAATCAGATATTTATAGTCATTAGAGAGTTCAGCATTTGAACTTATATGAATGGCTCTAAATAAACAATATACATTTCTATGGCAGAAGAATGTAGAGAAAAATATTTCAGAAAGATATCTGCATACAATGGATTCTTTGAACATTATCAGTTAAATGTATTGCTGAAGAATCTGATATACCTTCTCTCTAAGCTTTGTTCCCACTGGCACAGGACCAAAATGAAGGGGATGGACAGGAAGGGTAAGAGTGAGAGAAGATTGAGCAGATGGAAGTCAAAACGTCTCAGCAGACAGTGTGCAGAGCATAAATGGCCATTCCAGGTAAACTCAAGAAAATCCTCTTTTTGTCTCTGTTGATGGCAATGATCCTACTTGTGTGGAACACTGGAGTGCATTTAGATTAAGTGTCTGTCCAGCCTGGTTCCTAAAGCTCTCCAAGATCCTAACAGCAGAAAACGGAACTATGGCTGGCGGGGAGCTTATCCTGAGCTTTCAGGAGATTATCCCCTAGTGCAATAGCAGGTGGGCAGAAGGTGACCTGCCTGTTATCTCAGAACGCTCCAAGCACAGAAGAGCATCAGCTCCACCGTGGCCCTTATTGCCCATAAATGCCTTTAAGCAGCTTTAGATAACCGATATATGGCAGGGGCCTGCGGCAGAAAACTCCCTCACAGCTTCTTTGCTGGTCCCTTGTTTAGAAATATTGCTCATATCTTCCCGCATGACAGGAACACAGTAGCGTGTTTTGATCACGTAGCCTTCTGATCTTTATTGCCTGGGTTATTATCATTTACACAGGCTAATTGGTATTTTGAAGTGACTGAGACGATTGATCAGGAAATATCTATGTGTATGATAGTACCTGCCGTAAAACTGCCGAAGGTAGCAGCAGTTAATTACTGTTAGCCTCAACTCCAACTATTACGTGATCTACCTGACAGAATCACCTCAGTTTTAATAATTAGGGAGTGGCGTGAAAATATTTGCTTTTTAATTTCTTTCTAAGTTAAGTATGCTTAGCCAACTCTTCTCCTGGTCAGGCCACATGAAGCCTCTCCTACCAGCCTGGTCTGCAGCAATCCATCTGTCCCTCGATAGGCCTTTCGAGGTGCACACAGTGTTTTAAAATCTATTGTATTTACTTATTATGTGTATATGTACCTATTTATTATTTTACTATTTATTTGTTATATATTTGGATTTGGTTAATGTCTAAATAATATGCTTCTGGAAGCATATTATTTTATAATTCTATCTATTTATATTGCCAATGCAATATTTGAGTGATGGCCAGCCCTGAGTGGGCACATCTTAAATGTTTATAAAGAGACATTAGTAGTGTGGGCCAGTTCTACACAGTAGTAAATAATAACGGGATTCACTTTGGGATGTGAAGGGTGTAAATTATTAAAATTGTTGACTTATATAACAAACATTTATTGAAAGCTTTTCAGGCCTAGTCCTCTTGTCAGGATGACTGTGATATCCCTTGACTTCTCTTTGTGCCATCAGCCTTTTTGACTCTCAGTTCCTTCTTCCGACCATAGCTACAGTGAATGCCAATGCCTTCAAAATGCCAATCTCTTCATGTCCAAACTTGATTAAAATCTTTCTATGGTTCCTTATTTATTTATTTTTAATTTAATTTAATTTTATTTTTTAATTTAACCTTTATTGCATTTTCTCCCTATAGTTCCTTATTTATTTCAAGATCAAGTGCAAACTTCTTGGCATGACATTCAGAGTTCATCATGATCTGGTTCTGGTAGGCCTCCTGCCCCTGACATGTTTTGTAGTTTCACCCAATTACAAGTATCTATCTATCTATCTATTTATCTATCCATCCATCCACCTATCATCTATTTAGGTCTCACATGCCCCCCACCTCTGCACAGGCTTCTTTTTTGCCTAGAATACACTTCTCTCTTATTCTTCTGGGAAAATCCTACCAGATTATGAAGAGTTGACAAAAGTGTCCCAATCCTGTGTTCATATGATACTCAGTACATGAACATACATCTCTCTGCACCTTGTTGCTTGCTTATCGGTTTGCTCTCCTGTTAGGCTGTAAGCTTTGGAGTTTAAGAGCCATGCTTCTCTGTCTAGATTAACCGTAAACCCTGGCATATAGTAGTCTTTCAATAATAGACACATTGTTGATTGCTAATTTTTTAGCATTTACAATGTAGGTATGAAGTGCTTATCATGCATCTCTCATCCTCAGTCTTCACAAAGACCCTGGGACGTAGGCACAGCCAGTGTTTATCTTCACTGTACACCCCAGTCTAGGCTTGGACCAAACAAGTGTGTCAATAAATATTTGTTGCATAAACTCTCATAAGAATCCTTTAACATGTCTATTACACTAGGATCACACTTAGAATTAAAGAAGTTAAATAATTTGTTCAAGATGTTGTTAAGTACGAGATTCAGGATTTGAACCCAGGTTTACATGATTCTACAGCCCATGTCCTTTTACCACTGTGATATTCTGCATCTCACATGTAAGGTAAAATACTAGATTCTGAGAGAAATAAGGACAAAACTACTAGGACAAACAATAATCGTTCTAAAGCATTTATAATCTACATTACAAGACAGAATATGAAATTCACATCAAGTGAAAAGAAAACAAATTGTGGGCAGTCAGCAGTGAAATGATCTTGACTCTAAGGGAGAACTAATGGAAATTAGGTATAAAATTGAACCTTGAATAGGCTCAAAGACATACAGATAAAGAAAGCCATGCTCCACTTTGGGATCACATGCAAAATGTCATAGATGCATTGATTTTCCTGATATGATCAGGACAAAGAGTGTGTGACAAGACTGGACATGATGAAGGAATGAAGAAAATAATATCAATTGGATTCACAGAGCTGAGGAAATTCTTTGAATTCTGTGCTAAAGACTCTTACACTTCATTTTATAAAAACTGTAAGCGACTTTCGAAAAAAGAGGAGTAAAAGACATCTGATCTCTGATTTACTAAGTTAAATGAGGGCTAGTTTGGTGGAGAAAAAGATGGGGGGCAGAGTCCTTTAGAAGATCACTGCAAAGAATGGGTAAAAATGACAAAGATTCTGGAACTGTGTTTTTAATGGTTGTAATGTCGGTAAAGCACTAATATGCAGAAAATTAAGGAAACACAGAAAAAAAAGAAGTGACAAAGGTTCAACTAAATAAATAGCAGTGAGGATGAAAACAAAAGAGTGGTTATGGGCTATATTGCTGATTAAGAGCCACAGGATTTTAGTGACAGGTGAGTACAAGGTAAGGAAGTAGAGGAGGGGAAGGGGTTATAATGAATTCTGCACTTGCCGTGTTGTAAAGCCTTGAGCTGCTTCATTAGAATCGATTTAAGACATTTTTTCCTCATCAGAGAAACATACTGTAAATATACTAACAATAGTAATTTATTATTGGAATGCATCTATATCACACCTGATTCCAAAGGTTGTATGACAACCCATACTGACAATAATAGGCTTTGTGTTTTCAAAAAGTGAGACGATTATTCTTTTCTTGTCAGAAAGGGCAGGCTCAATTTATGTTATCGCTTTCTTGTTAAGAAAATTGCATTTTCTTTTTGCTTCTTTTCTGACACCAGCTACCTGATAGTTAGCAAATCAAAACTTGGCATTCAATAGGAAGGAAACTACCAAAATCCAAGCGATAAAATGGGGAAGGAAAGAAGATGAAAAGGAGGTTAAGGTCAGGTGTTTCTGGTCTGATAATAAAGAAGGGAATCAAGAAGAGATCCAAGCGTGCTCCAGCGTGATGTTGAGGAAACTCGGGGTTATATAATTTTTGTGTTTTTACATTGTGTACACAGTTTCTCTAGGTAGGCCACAAACAAATGAAGGCTTAGTTTAAAAATGTCTTCCTGAGAAGTAAGATGTGGCCCTAAACTCCTTGACTATCTTTTTAAATTTTAACTTAAATTTGTGTATAATAGTTGGTAATTATTTAACCATTGGCATAGAAACAATGATGTAAGACAAGTGATTTTTCCCCTTTTAGTTTTTTCTGATTGCAATAGCTCATGTCAATATATTCTATTTTTTTTAAGATTTTATTTAGTTATTTATCCTTAGAGTGGAAAGGAAGAAGAGAAGGAGAGAAACATCAATGTATGGTTGCCTCCTGCTGGGAACTGGCCTGCAACCCAGGCATGTGCCCTAACTGGGAATCGAACCACAATCGTGTGGTTCGCAGGCCTGTGCTCAATCCACTGAGCTACACCAGCCAGGGCACATGTCAACATATTCTAGATGTGTTATGTTCGATAAAAAATCCTTATTGTCCACTTATTTTGACATCACAGTTGTTACTTTTAGTATTATTATACTATGATACATTATGCTATTTTATCATACACACATATGTATATATGTGTATGTACACATATATAAATGCATATATATTGCTCTGCATCCCCTAAATAATGAACTCTTAAAAATAATTAGTTTATTTTGCAATATATATTTTATTGCAAAACCTTCATTTTAATACACCTTCGTTTTAGTAAAATTATTTTTATCTCCATTATAGATCTTTTGCTAATTCGACCCTCTTGGTTCTGTATATGCTAAAAGTCCACAGATGCAAAATGACAAGGGGGCATTAACCACTAAAGAATGTTAGGTTATAACTCAATGTTAAGAAGAATGTGAAACCAAATGACAATAGCTCCAGAATTTGTCCAAACATCTCCCCTTACTCATTCTGCCACCAGCACCAAAGAATTAGTA
Organism: Sturnira hondurensis; assembly: GCF_014824575.4. Taxonomy (NCBI): domain Eukaryota; kingdom Metazoa; phylum Chordata; class Mammalia; order Chiroptera; family Phyllostomidae; genus Sturnira; species Sturnira hondurensis. The sequence continues at coordinate 4,005,317 of NW_028098001.1, read as the reverse complement.
AGCAGTTCAGTGCTACCAGGAAATGGGAGCTTTTAAACAGGATTCCTGACCCGTCCTTGAACTCACGCACCATTCCTTTTACATGTTGTTGGCATCCAATTTGCTACTGCAAATGTCTGACAAATAACTGCGGTGCTGCCGGGCTGCACTGCCCAGGTTTGCCTTTGGGATCCAGGAACCCCCTTCCCAGCTGCTGGGAGTGAGGCTGCTGACAGTTTAAAGCTGAGTGAGTCTTTCTCCCTCGACCAAGCAGAGCTCCTTCACCTGAGGTTGTACCTTCTCGTGAGGTGGGGGGCGTCCTTCTTGCCATGACAGGACCTTGTGGGGGTCACAATTCGTGGTCTCATTGACTCAGTTTGGGACTTCTCTGCAGAACCATCCCCACTCCAGAGCAAGCCCTGGGATTTGCTGAGGCCCTTTTTGACACTCCACCTCTTTCCACCCTTTCCTTCTGCTCANCTTTCTCCCTCGACCAAGCAGAGCTCCTTCACCTGAGGTTGTACCTTCTCGTGAGGTGGGGGGCGTCCTTCTTGCCATGACAGGACCTTGTGGGGGTCACAATTCGTGGTCTCATTGACTCAGTTTGGGACTTCTCTGCAGAACCATCCCAAGTCCAGAGCAAGCCCTGGGATTTGCTGAGGCCCTTTTTGACACTCCACCTCTTTCCACCCTTTCCTTCTGCTCAATCTTCATTCCCTAACAGTGTTTGTAACTAAAAACACCGCTCCCAGTTACAATCCCAGATGCAAATCTCTATTTCAACTTCGGTCTGGGACAATAATCATTTTCATTTTTAAAAGGAAAAATTTATTTTTCTATGATGTTTTCTGTTCTTCCAAATGTGACTGAAGCAAACTATGAGAATGAAATTGTCCTGTGAAGAGTGAATGAGAAATCCAAAGGTTACATTGTTTTAAAAACATATTTTGACTGTGTGCCTGAGATCACTGTGTGACTGGAAGAGTTCTTTGCGAATTACATGAACCTGCATTTAGAGCAAACTCAATGGGAGTCATTACTGGAACACTTCATCCCAGAAACTGGACCTATTACTTAATTGGCTCACCCACAGTTTCTCCCCAGATGTCTTAATTTGGGGGAAGAATGGTGCAAGGTTTATCTTTTACTTATTTTATCTGGGTATAGTCTGTCCTTAGATGCATGTTTTTGAATATGTGTATCTTAAGCTATTTACATGAAAAGTGTGAAAATTTTCTCCAAATTAAGCAAGGGCCACATGAATCTCTACTTAAATCTTTAGGTGCCTTTCATTTTGTGTGTTTGTTAAAATTTTTGTTGACATGTATACAAACTCCTTTTAGGTTGGTGTAAAGGAGTTATTGTATTTATTATAGTGTCTGTAAATCTCCAATCCAAAAACTTAGAACAAGGTGAAAAATGCACCAGGGCTAGGGTACAAAGTCGACATGGGGCTTCCAAAGTCACACGTGGAACCCTAACAAAGGTATGGGGTGTTTCCTCCCCATTTCTGTGAGACAGCCACGACTAGCTGAATAGCCAATATGCACAAGCACACACAAAAGCACACTTTTCACCTTCCCCAAATAAGGAAAATCTGTTAACTGGGAATGGACTATTCACTGGAGAAGAATATTTCCTGAATTTTTAAGGGTTTTCTCTATGAGAATTTTTATGAACACATAATCACAGTTCTAATGTTTCCTTGGCATTTTGTTTTTACTCTACTTTGAAAATATTCATAAAATATACATATGAAGAACTCAAACATTAGGGATAATAATATGTGTGTACTTTTGCATGTAAGTTATACTACTGACCATCAAGTTACGTTTCCTCTTCCCCACATGGAACTGTAGAGAAGTGCGAAAGGAGGGGGTACAGTGATAATATTTTGGTCCTCAGGTCCATTCGGAAGGCATTCTTAAGATTTCATACTTTGATTCTAACCACTTATGTAAGGTTATGAATTTTTATTTGTTGAAATTATAAGTTTAAAAAGTAGGACTTAAATGGAGACAATGCAAAAGAAGAAAGGATCTCAGTAACTCTCAATCGAGGATGCTTTCTGACGTAAAATGGAAAGATGTGCCGCCCCCATTCGGTGAGGAAAGACAAGGTGTGCAACCGGAGTGCGCTGTGCCCAGCCCCCTCTCACAGTAAACTAGAAGCACTCGAATTGCTGCGGCAATAAAGTTACATTCAGAGATTCTTTCTGGACTTTATGTGGTTTCCACTAAACTGTAGCCATTCTAAAATTTCAATAAAATTATATGTCATTGAGTTTTTCTTAGATGTTTGAACAAAAATGCATTGAATTTTAATTTCCCTAAAAGTTGAGTATTTGCTGTAGAATAGCTCCAGAAAATCTGTTCACTTGGTATTAATGCCTAATTTTAATAGTTGAAATGAAAGACAAAATGAAACAGGAAGCCAGTGTCAATACAAACTGAGAAATACAAACATATTGCCGGGAACAGGAAAGAAACACAAATCTCACGTAGCGTTGGAGCGAGAAGTTGCTAAGCGGCTGTGCAGCAAAGCCACCTTCTTTGAGACACGGCAGGTCCACGTTTTATGGGGGAAGTTTCTCTTAAGCCCGTGCAGACATACACGCCAATGGAGAGAGAGATTAAGTTTATTTTATATTTGTACTTTGTACTTATGTTGTACTTTGACTTTTTTCTTTGCTAGTCATCCCGAGAAGAGAAAATCCAGTGGAGTGGAAAGAGCAGCAGATCTGAAAACAGAATTTCTGAATTTCAATCTGGGCTCTGCTCCTTGAAAGTTGCATATTTTTAATGAACTATAGAGTCTCTTTCTTCATATTAAGTAGGTTAGATGATTTCTAATACTACTACTAATTAGACATTGACATTTTGAGTAAATATTTTTTCTGTAAAAAATACCTTGTGGAAATGTTCTAATGCAGGACTGTTTGAAAATAAGAAAAAGAAATCAAATTTGGCTACCTAATCACAGGTGTGATCCAGAATTTGCCAGGGATTTAAATCAGCCTTTCTATGCTCCCCGCCACCCCTTTGCACCAGTGGGGAACGGCCAAATGATTACAAAATGTAACTCTTGTATCTCTAGCCCCTTACGTAGTGCACCTAAATTATTATTTTTTTCTCTCAATATAATGGCTTTACTTTCCTTTTTCCTGATTATATAAGTCAGTATTGTCAATCATGTTAGATATAATATGTACTTTCTATAAAAATAATTTAATAACACCTTTATTATCCTGAAAGATATATAACATGTCCTACATACAGATACATATTTAAAAATGATATAATTATCTAAATATAATAAAAAGGAGAAATAAAAGGTACTCTTTTACATATTCGTAAATGAAAGTGTTTTTTAAAGGAAACTAGCTGCCTCTTTAATGGCGAGCACCTCCTGAAGCACGTTTTGTGGGGAACACCACAAAATCGACAAATTGACTTTTGATATTCCTTACAAGGGACATCATTCCTGCCCCATGAGCTTTGTAAAGGAGCATCTAATGTACTATCTTGTAGTCACAGTTTATCGTAGAATCAGTTCTAAAAATGCCCTAGAGTGTTTTCTATATTATTAGAGTGAGACTAATTTAAATAATATCTCTCATAAGTCTTCTGAAAGTTTTGTACTTAAATGCCTATTTTTTAAAAGCTCTAAAACTTTCTGGTCCAATTGTCTTTTTCAAGGTAGATCTTCATTACTTTGTCAACTTCTAGAGTAATTGGCTATTTTAAGTGGTCTACTTTTTCTTGAAATAATTTTGGTCCTTTTGACTACTAAATAAGTTATTTTCTCTATTCTTTAAGTTGTTAACTATAAAGTTCATGAAACAACATTTTATATTTCATTGTCTGAGTCATATCTGTAATTATATCTTTTCATTCTCAATCACGTACTGTGTATTTTTGCTTTTCTTCTCTTTTCTTTTAATTGGGGCCATGCATTTGCATATTTAATTGTGTATTTAAAAAAAACAGCTTTTGTATTGCACATTACTATAGTGAGACCCTAGGGGTCTGTATAACTGTCAGGGTTTGAATCCTGGCTGTCCCACCTATTGTGTGACTATATTCAAGGTACTTATTCTCTCCACATCTAAGTGTTTCTGTCATCTTCCCAGAAAGCCTCACACTAAAGCTTTCATGTTAAACATTCCATGTCTCACACATTATATGAAGTGGTTTTATGCATTGCATCAATACAATCTGCATTTTGTTTGTTTGTTTCTTTATACTTGTTTCAAGAGCCTGATAAATCTTGGAATTGTTCCACGAGTGGTTCACCTGTAAAAAATACGTGTACTCTCAGGTCTCTTTCAACTACAATGTCAATAACAATAGAACAAATGTGAAAGGAAATGCGATCTGATCCAAAATCTACATTGGATCTTGTGGAAAGCTGCCATGGCCACAAATGTGTCTCTCTAAGTTGTGCATGCCGGGATAAGGAGGGAGGCCTTCAGGACTTGGTACGTTTCCCTGCAGCATCTGGTGACGATGCTCCTGTGCAGAGCAGCTGCGAGGGGGCTTTGGAAGGAAATCAAGTGAATCATAACCAGGAGGTCTCAGCATTTCCTAACCAGTGGATGGAGAATATCTAGAGGTCCTTAAATATGCTTCCAGGAATTGACTTGTTAAAATTCTGCTTTTGAAACTTCTATTTTTAAAAGGAAACAAAGAAAAGGGTGATGTTAAAAAACTGTTTTTGTACTGGAACTATATAGCCATCTCTGAATGAATAACCAGTAGGAGATGCATAATTTATCACACAGTCAACCAGTTTAATATTCATCCAAGCACTTTTAACCAGAGTGAGGATTTTACCATTGTGCAATACTTTTAATCAGTTTTATTGTTAGTCCTAAATAAAATAATTAATATAAATTATGAACCATTTGTTAAGGACTGTTTTTGAAATATAAGTTCATTAGTAGTGTAAGATAGTGCAAATTATGATAATTCCTTTTATGATATTTTATATTTTATCCGTATCAATATATTGTATATTTCATCAAAATTCTTTTATAGCACATTAAGAAGTCTGTAGTAGTCAAAAGAACAGAAAAGTGTTAAAATATGAAAATATAGTTTGGGAATATAATACAATTATATTCCCAAATATAATTTGGGAATAATGATTATTCACAAATCCCTTAATTGATTATTTGAGTAGAAGCACTTTGAATTATCAAGTTAAATTTTTTTGGTAAGTCATAGTTTGAAAAAAATACCTGAAAATTATAAAAAGAATCTAGGTGATTTTTAAATAACAAAACTCAATAATTGGAGACACCGTATTTTAAATAAAATAGATAGCATATACAACACATATGATTATCAACCTTTTGTATCATTATATAATCTACAGTTTAATATACATTTGGTTAAAATCCTAACAGTGCATATTGTCATTTTATAGTTATTTGTTGACAAATCAAGCTGTATATTATAGACATAATTTAAGCAACAACAGTACTCATCATTTTTAATATGAAAAACTGTAAATTTGTCTAAAGTTTAGTTGTTCAAATGTAGCTATTGAAATAAAGTTAAGTAAATTGAGATGAAATAAACCTAAAAGTTCAAATTTCTCAGTTATACTAGCCACATTATCAAATGTTACATATGTGGGGCAGCCATAAAGTGGTATTTTTTACACAGCCCTCTGGGTTCGACATGGTCGCCACACAGCTGCATGTCAGGGGACTATCAGGTTGGTTCCAGGTGAGAATTTTAATTATTCCCATCATTGCAGAAACTTTTGTGGGATATTGCTGGTTTTAATACTATGATATTTAGTAATAACTTGGTCTTAAATATTGCATATACTGTATAATATTTGTGAATGCTATATATTTTATTTAAAATCATACATACGCTTAACATTTTTATAATCTTATGAGCAAACATTATGGCAGAATGGAATAATTTAAAACCTTCTTAAGAACCAGAGTTCAGTTATTTATCTTTTTCATAAACTGTTTTGTTGCCATGATAGCCTGTGAAATCTGAATTAGTAAGTGGTTAGTAAATTAGAATTTAAATAATGCTGTAAAAATCAGTATGTTAGCTGCGCTCTTGGCAGGAGCTACATAGCAGTTCGGCACCTCATATGGCGTGAGCCTTGCTTAAGGTTTAGTGCTCGCTTCTTAGGTAATAGGTGTGTACATGTGCGATCACGGATGAAGAACTGGACTTGGACTCTCCATGGGAGCCTATAAAATGTCCGCATGAACAGAGGATATAAAACAGCTTGGAGAAGAAACCAAACAATATAGGGTAAGGCCAAAGTAGGTTTACAGTTGTCAGTAAGGGCAGCAGTTTATTCTTGTGTCATTATTTATTAATTATTGTATTATTTTCCATATGAACAATGGTAAACCTACTCTTGCCCCACCCTGTATTTGTATAACATACTGCTAATTGTGTGCTCTGTTTCAAAAAGCATTTAATAGGTAGACTGAGAGTTCTGGAAAAGTATATGGAAGATAATCAAATGTTCACTGCTGCCCTAAAATCTCTAACTTGACTCCTGAAAAACCTAACATCATTAAGGAAGGTTGCATTCTTATTGGTCTCCTGGAGTGAATATTCTGTGGAGAGCAGGGATAATAAAATGCCATTGGTCTGATCAAGATAGCGTAACGTATATAAAACAAAATGGAGTTACTCATGTCAGGCATAAACAAATAAGAGAAAAAAATACAGGAACTTTTAAGGAAGATATCATAGAAAAAAGGGAGCTCTCATCTTTATAACAGTCCAGTGCAGCCAGTTGTTAAGCCTAATGGCCAGTATAGATTAACTATAGATTATAGAAATCTTAATAAGTTTTCACCTAAAATGAATGGAGTCCTGCTAGATGCCGAGGAAGTCATAAATAGAATTACAGGCAGAAACTCCAAGTATATTGTCACTATTGGCATGTCATACATGATTGCTATACCTATTACACTAAATTCCAGGGAATATACTACATTTAGTTGGGAAGGCACAAAATACCAGTTTAAAAGGCTGCCACCGGGATATTTAAATAGTACAGTTATAGTTTGCACATTATTAACTTCACAGATATCACAACATTTAATTACTTAATCATCTCTTATATAGATAATATCATCATGATGCATCATGGTCTGGAGCTCTTGAAGGAAAAAGACAGACTAATTGAGGAACTGTGGGCCAAAGGTAGACAATTAACAAGACAATTAACAAGCCATGGCCCAGATACATCAGCAAAAATTTTAGGAATACAGTGATCATCTGAAAGCGGAAAGATTTCAAATTCAGCAATATATAAAATCAACTAAAAGAACCTACTGGTAAAACTGAAGCACAACATTGGACTTTTTTGGCTATGGGAGACAACATGTTCCTTACATGCGTCACATGCTTAGACCTGTGTAGGATGTCACTAGAAAAGCCTCTTTTTTAAAATGAGGTGAAACTCAAAAGCAGGCCTTCAGAGTATTGATGGAGTACATTTTGACATTTCAGCAATTGAGCTATCCTAAATAAGGCTGATCAAATCAGATTGGACTTCACATACTCTAATGACTGTGGCACTGGGGCCCTATGGATCAAGAGCAGCCAAGATAAATTATTTAGACCTGCTGGTCTCTGGACCAAACACTTTCCACATGCCTCAAGCAAATATTCTAATTTAGAAAAATCTGCACAACTTATTTTTGAAGCACTGAGAGCTACTGAGCCTCTCACTCGAAATGCCCCGATAATTAGAAGATCTCAAATGTATTGGCCTGGGCTAACCTCGGTCCTAAAGAAGAGGCAGCAATAGCACTGAACCAGAAGGTCCTGACGTGGAAGTGGTACGTCCAGAGGAGGGATGCGATTGCTGAAGGACAACCAAGTTTCCTCGGAGGAAGTTCACCAAGCAGGGGTAAGCTTGCTGGTAATAATTCCAAGGGAGGAGCAAATCCACGCCCGCGTAGGGAAATGGGACCCCTCCCGGTCTGGTTCTGACTAATTCCTGGTTTACAGGGGGCTCCTCAGTCACTAGAAGCAGACTCAGCGAGTGGACAGCAAGAGCTGCCAGGCCCAGAGATATCAAAGCGCCGAAGCTCGCGGGGGAGTCAAAACCAGCACCAAGGGACTGAACTTACTGTGATGGCGTTGGCAGGGAGACACTCACTAGAGGAAAAGCAAAAAGTTATTTACATTCTTACAGATTCATAGGCTGTAGCAAGTGGTATCACAATTTGGTCTCAAAAAATGGGCAAAACCAGATTTTAAAATTAATGGCGAGGTGGTCTGGTCCAGAGCTACTGGTCAGAACTCTTTGAAGTCAGTAGGACAATGAACACATTCATCACTCATGTCTGAGTACCAAAAAGATGACTCATAGGAGGCAACCTTTAATAACATAAGCAGATAGATTAACAAGGGATGAAGCACCTGAATAGGAGCTCCCCCAAAGGCAAAGAAAATTGTCTGCTAAATTTAAGGACTATGAGGTCTACCGAGCCAAAGTACCCCCAATAACTATAATTAAAAGGGACAATGAATATGCCATTAAAACAGAGTCAAGTGTGAAGAGCTACCTTTGGGAGCAATTCTAGGACTGCACAAAGAATTAGGACACTTAGGAACACATGCGTTATATAGCTGGTATGAGAAAAGAAATCTGAAGTCTCCATGGCAAAAGATCAGGAGAGCTGTACAAGACTGCAAGGGATACAAACAGTTTAATGGGCAATGCAGAAAGATACTAACATCTGATACCTACAGGCCAAATGCATTTCACTTTATCTGTCAATTTGACTTTATTGTGGCCTATGGAGACAGGTTTTGAAAAGAAATATGCCTGTACCATGGTAGATATATGCTCAGGGGTAGACACAGCTGTAGCCTGGATGAACCCTGATGCAAAGGAAACAATACAAATGCTAGCTCGATGGTGCCGCCACTACGGGGCACCTAAAATGATAGAAAGTGACTCCACTTTGTTTTGTATACTTTATGCTATCTTGATCTGTCAAATGCCATTTTATTGCTCCTGCTCTTCTCATATTCTTCCAAATCTACTTCCAAATAAAAATAATGAGCTAACCTCCTAAGCTGATTTTGTATTGAGAGGCAATGATTATGATAGTTTTGACAGAGCAAATGTAGAGGTATTGTTTATGCTCATATTTGGCCAGGTTAACAGAATAGGGGAGGGTGTTAAATCTCCCTGTTTGTTAATGCAGTCTGTGGAGAAACGAAATAAGAAATATAGAGTGATTAGGGCATGGCATGAATTTATGTCTCTTTATGTGAAAATATTATTTATCACAATTCACTTTGTCTAGTCAGTGACTTCTGGTGGTAATGCTTAGAGGGTTTAAAGATGTTAAAGCTCTGGGATCTCTGGAAGGGCCATACATCTTAGGTTGAGATCAGATGCTTAGCGGTGGCTTCATATTAGAATTACCTGTGGAGCTTTTAAAACTGCTCTTGGCCAGGTCTTGGCCACACATATTAAATCAAAAGCTTTATGGATGAAGCTCATGAAGTGGTAGTTTCACAAAGCTCCCCAGGTGATTCTAATGGGCAGCTAGATTTGAAAACTTCCAACTTATATTAAAGGGTTGATAATATTCTTTTCAATTCTCAGTTTTGTATTCAATTCTGTTCATTCGCCAAAGCATATATTTTTAATTATTTAAAATAACTTTGACATTGCATCTAGTTAGTGCATTTTAAAACAATTTAATGCACTTTAAAACAATATAATATTAATGAACATTATTTTCAAGACATTATACAATATCACCTAACATTTGCATTCAATGAGAAGCATTCCTTCTATATTCAATTATCTGATTTTTCTTAAGGATGCAGAGTAGCTTATGAGCCTCAGTCTATCAGGCATTTCAGAAAGTCACGGCATGCTAGATTTTAAGCCCCCACTTTTAGAGTTTCACCTTACCCCTGAGCAAGGAATCACAGTTTACGTTGTCATTTAACTAACTGATCCTTAAGACATTTGAATCGAGTTGTCCTTACTCAGTTACAATTCAGGTAATGATTGACTTCACAATCCTCTTCTTCTTCACATTCCTCTTTTTCTCAGTACCCCCTCTAACTTGAAAGACTGTAGAAATAACTATCTTTAGCTTTCGGCTGCTTCCAGGGCTATTGAATTACAGTTTTGAGTAGAAATAAGACTTGATCTAGCTACAGACCCAATCATCCGTGGTTCTCAAGTCATGCCTGGGTCAGGGTTTTCTCCTACTTATCTGTTAATTGCTACTTGGTTAGAATGTCCATTCTTAACTGAAATTTACATGGTATAAGGCTCTGTGGTTTATATATTGCTTTTTAAATGGATTTTCATTTAATTATCATGGCAAACTCACAAATTATGTACTTATTCTTCTCGTTTTTCAGATAAAGAGTAGAGTTTAGAGAGATTAAATTTCTTGCCTAAATTCTCACAGTTAATAAATGATGGTGTTAGAACTTGAATATGATTTTTCCATTATGTCATGCAGTGATTTTTTTGACATTCACTGATATATTTTACAACTTTCTGAGTTTTGATTATCAGAAAATGGAATTCATTCACTGTACAGTTAACTATATAATGGCACACTTTTTCTTCATAGTGGAAGAACCTACTTTTTCCCTATGTTTCAACGATAAGTATTCGATTATATGTTCTGTATTTGTCCCACGGGGAAATAATTCTTTGTGGAATACCCAGGCCTAGAAGGCACAATACAGAGAATAAATTAGGATTTGAATTTGGAATCTAAATACCCATGAAATTCACTCTGGAGACTAATACAATTAAAGCAGGTCGAGAATTTCCAAGTTTAAAGCCTATTTGCTAGATCTATTATTCCTAACTTCAAAAGAATATCAACTGCCTGAAGAGTTTTTTAATTCATGGGGGGAGGTTTCTTTGCAGCTTTAGATGGAGAGGATTTCTTCAGAGCGTGCTCACCTTAGAATGACAGAACAACGAATGACAGAGCTTTCTGATTTCCGTTTGGAAGATTTTTACATCGGTGGTTAAGTGTTGAGTTTATTTATATAAATCCTAACAATCCCAAACATTTTTGCATTGTTTTCTCTCATTATTATTGACTTTGAAATCTTCCACATTGTCTACTAAGCTTCAGATTTGTATTTCTAGTTATATGCCGAGTCCTGTGTATCTTGCAAGCACCACAGTCAATATGCCTCAGACTAAAGTACCCTCTGTTCTCGACTCACTCACTCTTCAGTGGAAACACACAATACCATTCACAACCTTGAATTCCTTACCTGGGTAAGTTGGATCATCCCTCACAGGGAATAACTAAACTATCAGCCTCGTTGCCATCACTAACCCCTTCAACATTTTTACTTTTAAATCTTTCAGTTTTCACTTGGTAAGCCTTAACACATCTGCCGTCTTCATCTCTCCATGTGACTGTAACTCCTGCCACTGTCTGAGCTCAGGTGTTAATCTTCTTTCTTTTTTTATTCTTTCACCTGGATGGGCACTCACATCCTCTCCTTCACTGTCTCTCTACCTCAGATCCTGCTCATCTAGTTGCAGACTCTACACTATAATTAATGAAATTCCGAGTCCCTTATGTCCATAAAATGTTCACCGTCCATTTAGAATTAAATTCAGCACAAAAGGCCCTAACTATCCATCTAACTGATCTGCTATACTTTCTTCCATCACATAAATTTTATGATCTAACTATGAAAGTTTTCCCCTCATTTCTTTCCCTGATGGCTTAGTGTTACTTGTCATAGATGGTACTTCAGGGGAGCTGTCCCGGGCACCCATGCTAAACTGGTCTACCAGTAACTTTCTATCAGTTCCTTTTCTTTACATTTATAACTAATTTTTTCCGTGTTTTTTTTCAGTATCTGTCCCTTATTAGAATTAAAGTTTAGACTTTGTGTGACTTGTCTATAACTCCATTTCCAGAGTTGTGTATGTCACTAAGTATTTGTTGTGTAAATTTTGTTTTCTGCTGAAAATGATCTTTCCTTCTTTTCTTTCTAGAGACCTCTTCTTAAACATTTAAGATATATTCCAAATGTTACTTTTTTTTCTTGACACTCTTGATGTGTTAATTCACTCTTCTCTTGAGTGCAAGACACATTCCTCAACTATAACTTTTATCAATTCCTGTTATATTGTATATGTCTTCTTTAATAATTCTGAAATTTTTAACAATTCAAATTATGATTTCAATCCATTATTAGTGTCTGTTGGTGTCTATTTTAATAAGTTCTCATGAGTAATACAATATGCTGAGGAAATATTTAATTATATACATGCATACACAGCTCTATGGGAATGTGTGGATCTCTCCATAATAATAATTTTATTTTAATAATACATATATTAATTTTGTTAATAATCATAAGGCCATTATATTCCAAATTTAAAAGATGGCTATGGAGTATCAGAACAAAGTTTGCTACTCTTTCAGAAGAGAGAAGAGATTAAAAAGAAGACATAACTATGGACAGTGTAACATGATACTCGTGCAAGTTCATAAAGAGGCTTTTGAAAATAAGTTAATAAAGTATTGTTGATTTATGCTTCAGGCAAAATAATCATCATACATTTAAAAAATAAAGTGTGTTGCCCTGGCTGGTGTAGGTCAGTGGATTGAGTGCGGGCCTGCGAACCAAGCAACCACGGTTCGATTCCCAGTCAGGGCACATGCCTGGGTTGTGGGCCAGTTCCCAGCAGGGGATACACGAGAGGCAACCATACATTGATATTTCTCTCCTTCTCTCCTTCCCTTCCCCTCTAAAGATAAATAAATAAAATCTTTTAAAAAATAAATAAAGTGTGTAGGTATTCATAAACAAAACCATTTAAAATCACAGGAGTTTTTGAATTTTAAAGGACTTAACATTTATTAAGTCATTATAAGCCTAGATTCCCTTTAAAAAAGCCTAAAGCAAGGCTAAGAGAAATAAATACAATATGACGTACTATCGTGCTGGCTATCGCTTCATAAGGAGCTGCAGAAAACAACCAGCTGCTTGGCTTATAAATCCATTAGGCTTCCAGGGGGCATCTCCAATAAGGGGGTTTTGAAAGGTTAGCTCAGAATAGTTCATCAGCACATGGAAGAAAAGGTCGATATATTGTATATTTGCCGATATGTTCCATATGTGGTCTCACATTGGTCTGATTTTCCATATGAGAAACTAACTCCCTTACTTGTCCAGTTAACCTCACCTTGGAAGCTTTGGCAGCCTTAGGAGAGACCAGATTTTATGCCTAAAATATGGTTTGGTTCTGCATTCCAGTCTGGAAGTGGTAGGAAGAATCATTCACTCCCAAGTGTAGGCTGATTGCCCTCAGGCACAGAAGTTTATAGGCCATATGAAGTCACTAGGGCCCTAAAGGTGAATGAAGTAAATAAAAAGCCCAGGGTGAAAGGCATAGAGGAGACCAAAATAATTTGAGAACATACATATGCCAAATATCATCCACTATTTTGCCTATTTTGATCAATTCATGTCACCCCATTAAGTCCACAATATAATATGGAATCTTCATTCTTTATGAGTACAAAATGTCTTTATTTCTTCCTCGAAGTGAGTTACAAGTTCAGGTAACCAGAGAATCCCCTTTAGCTGGTGGATAGTAATGATTTCCTAGGCTAAAGACAAAAATGGAAATGAAACAAGCTATAGTTCGTACTGCTACCGTTGGTCTTTAGGCTGTAATTACTTCATCTCACTCTTGGGACACCCAGTTCTGGACTTCCCTTATCATAGTCTAGTTCATTGTCTGTTCTGTGTTACCTCTGGTGAGTGGCCCAGAATTTCATCACTGAGGGTATGAACTAGTTTTTGTTTTGTTAGGGTGTGGTAGCTGCAATTATCTACGGACAATTACTGCCAGACGAAGAAAGACCCAGAGAAGCTCCTTGGTTCCAGACATAGGCATTTCTGCTCCTTTTGTGAGAGTAATTAGGGTCAAATTACTCCAGCCAGTATAGCAATAGCTTCTCCCTTGGCCTTTTGATCCACTGGAGTGAGAATCCAGTGTAAGAAGATTATGGTTGTAGTCTCAAGATTTGTAAAATTTACTCTGCCACAGGTGGAATTATCTATATTGCTAGGAACATGAATTCTAATCTGTTTGAGCCTAATGTTATGAAGATAGACATGAAGCATGAATTTTTCCCATGGATCCCTAAACTTGACAGTGAGAGGGCCCACTGTTACCATAATCGGTGTTACCTCAAATAAAACCAGTGCTTGATTATTGAAGTGAAAAAATTAACAACGCTGAATTCATTCATCCACTCTTAGCGTAATGCTGATTTACTACAAAGCAGGTGGCAGGCCATGATCTGGGGAGCAGGAGAAACAGTAGTGAATAACACAGACTCAGTTCCTGTTCTTATGGAACTCACAGATGGAAAGAATAGTCAAAGAACAAAGTAAATTAACAACAAATACATATATTCAGATAGGATATGTGTTATAAGGGAATAGAGTGCTGAGATAGCTCATAAGGTTGAATAAACCTGTGTTTTATAGTCGAGAAGATCTCTTCAAGCACAGGGCATTGACAATGAACCTATCCTAAAAGGTCAAGAGATCCAAATTCCTGGAGTTAGAAAAGAGTTGGTTTATTTTTTAGAGGTGTTGAAAAAAGTAAAGTGATGTTGAAAAATTGTGATTAAGGAAGGCATAAAGCAGAATTGAGGAAATCATCAGGGACCAATCAAAGGTCCAATGTCAAAGAGAGGGTCTTGAGAAAATAAGCAGTAATGAGATCCAGGCCTCAAGGAAAAGGAAAGTTTAGTGGCTGGCAAATAGTAAACACTCAACATTTTTGTCTAAAGAATATAGAAAGGGTGTAGAAGATAGACTTTTATAAAGATTGCTTTGTGTTGGTAGTTAGAGAAGAGTAGACACTTTCTTCATTGTTACTTACTTTTTCAATGTAGTTATGTCACCAAGAGTGAAAAACTAGAAGAGTAAGGGTTTTGGAAGAGGTTATGGACTGATACTATATAGAAGCAGAAAGACAGGTGCACTTCGCAAATACATTAGCATGTCCAGGGCACGTTAAATATGCAGTTGGAATTTCTGATCATAAATTTCAAGCAAAACCAATCAACGTTAATGGATGGTTTGTGCTAACACTGTTCAGGTCCATGGGTACAGGTACAAATAAATGGTTGAGCTTGTCCAGGGTATGCACAATTAAAGAGAAAAATGTCCCAAGACATAAGGTTTTATGCAAAGTTGTGAATATAAACATGACTTGTGGAATTTAGCTGAACAGGGGAGAGAGAAGCCAAGAAGCTGATGTCACTGCGATTTGGGGCAGATTTATGTATTGGGGATTTAGAAAAGCTGAAGATTTGTATTAGTGAGTTAAAAAGATTAGAGGTGCCTATGAGAAAGGGAGTTGCTTTATGTCTGTCAAGGTTGCAATGGTGGTTTAAATTTCAGGCGATGACAAACTCAGTTGTTTACTAAGGCAATGTGTACCTGTGGTGACATAAAAGATAATCTCAATGGAGATGATGTCAAGAAACTGAGAGACTTATATATTAGACTGTTAATCTACATGGATGTTGACGTCACTGAACAAGAAGACTGAGAAGAAACAAGGAGGGGCGATCCTTATGAATAGGTGAGAACAATAGAGTTCTGAGTGAGAAAAAAGAAAAAGAGTATCATAATCAGGTGACATGAGCCTCAAAGCAGGAATTCTGTTTATTCAGAAAGTAAATCTATAGTAAGTTCTCTATATAGTAAATTTACAACGGAGAAGACTCTCCTCCTATGTTTTGGTTTTGAGGTAGCTGGAATCTGACAGAGAATTCGAGTTACTCTTTCTGCAGTCTGCACATGAAATTTGTCCTGAAGGGGCAGTTCTTTAGTTGCAATATTCTTTTTTATTAAAATACCTGACATTTCTAAGGTGATTTTTAAACAAAGTCATTACTTTCAGTCTGTTATACTTATTCTCTTCATTGTATTAATATAATTTTGCCACTCAAATGTCATTTTAGTAGAAAATTAATGTCAGTTTGTGCCAATTTTGAGAATGGGTTGTCTTCAAATTATATGTTAGTGTCACAAATAAAGCTCAAAGTATACAGAATGTTTTATTGGTTAATTTTTTATACTACAAATATGCTTCTATCTACCTCCTTGACATTTTATAACCCAAAGGAACACTAAACTGGAGTCAAAGGACTTGGACGAAATCTTCACCAGTTGCTATGTGTTTAATTTGGGGCAGGCGACCCTGAACCAACTGTTTCCTTACTCTGTCTAATCTCATGGGTTTGAGATGTTGAGTTAGACATACAGTGATCTGGTGAAATCATTGTTCAGTAAGTTGCACGTGAAATATGTTATTATATAAACTAGTTACTCTGTTTCCACATGAGACCCAAAATACACAACAATAATACAGCACATGCGCTTCCATAGTCTCACAAGCCATGTTTGAAGCAAACAGTTTGAGGAGAATGTCTGAGAATTCTGAACTCCACGGAATGTGTCTCCGATCTCCTGCCACCCTCCTTAGGTAGTGGGTGAGATTTCTCACTGCATTTCCATGTGGAAAGGCCAATGGCCATATCATTAGCTCAGTAATGAAGCCATGTTGCTGCCCTTAGTAGAATTTCTTAAGATTTTAACACCTTCTGTTCTCTATCTCAGTGTTGCTGATGTGTTTTGGATTGTTGCCACATTTGGATTTCATTTTGTTATCTCACATGTATACGGTGGTAACTGTACTTAGAAGAATAATCATGTGTCCTAGTAAGATAGCCATTGCTTCAAAGTAATGCATGAAAATGCTGAGAACCTAGGCACAGCTATCACTGCTCTGCCACGGACAAGGCCTTGACATCTATGAATATTTTGTCCACCACTTGCAGGCCAGCATGCTCGCTTTCACTAACTTCCACCTTATTCTCTTATAGTTATGAGAGTTAACGAAAGATATGTATGGATTTTTGTGGCAACTATGTCATTCCAATAGAGTCCACATATCATCCAAAGATATTTGTGTTTTTGGAACTAAAAATCTGGCCAAAATGAAGGAAAATATTAGTGTAGGGTCATGACTATGTGCGTTTGGGGGATTATAACTACACAGGTGATTTCTATCTCTATCTATTTCCCTTGGTACTCTGTTTTTCCTTGAATCATCCAGATAAATTACTAGCTGACATCCATTGTACATGAGACATTTTATACCCCTTCCATTGAACACCGTGGTGGTAGTTGAAACATCCCTATCGTCAACCTTTAAAGGTTCCAGCTCTAGGCAGTTGCTCCAGACCCTCTATTTACTCTCCCGCTGCAACCTCCTTGATCCGGAAAATAATTACTGTTTCTGTTCTCTATAATTTAGAAACTTCCTGGTCTAGGTTCCCCCTTTCACCCTTTAAGTCTCGTTGGGTTGGCTTTTCTTCCGTTTCCCCTGTGTTCTGCCCTCTAACCTGGGGTGCCTTGTGGTTCTCAGAAATCTTCCCTTGTAAACCCAGTATGATAATTGGGTGGCTGCCTGCAAGCGGACAGAAGCAGAGTCTGGATGTCTTTTCTAGAAACCCAAGTTAGCCCAGTCTTTTGCCACCTTCCTTCAGTAGTGGGTGAGGTTTCATATGCACGCTAATCTCTATCATGTTTCAACCGGAGGACATGGGACCTGCTAACTCTGCATTTGTTTGTGGGCAACACCAGTCTAGGCTTAGAACTGGCCACCCCCAACTCTTCCTCCGTGTGAACCTCACATTCCAGCCTACTTATCGCTTGATACACATGACATGCTGGCACCGACACACCTTTGAGTACAGTGTCCTCTTTTTGCATTACATTACTGTCAGGTTGCCGAACTCCTCGCGGTCCATTAAGGTTCAGTTTGCCCTCCCACCTCCTCTTTGTTGTTAAATACGCATTCTCTCTGCAAACACAACACTGGGTGCTTGCTCCTAACAAAGCAACTGCCATAATTCTATTTCCATTTTTAGTTTACTTGCCTTTCTTTTCCATTAGTGAGAGAGAGTCTTAAGAATAAGGACCAGGTCATTTTAATCTTATTATTGATGTCACATGGCTCAGTGCCTAGCATATAATAAGTATTCTACAGTTACTATAAAAAGTTAGTATGAAAGTATTCTACAATTGAGGAATCTGAGCAAGAGAACCCGTGTGATAATGTGTCCAAGATTAGAGAGCCTGGTGAAGCCACCAGTTATATGTTATGACTCCTGAAACCAAACTGCTAACTTCCATTGAAGGTCCAGTAAAATAGTTCGTTGAGAACCACATTGACTCATTATGTTTATCACCAATTTAACAAATATGTGTTGTCTGCTCTACATACTTAGTGATTTTCTTAAATTCAGTGAATCAAGTATAAATCATAGGCACAGTACCTGCCTTCAAAACAATAGAAATATGGGAGTGTATGCCTTTTTAAAAGGCTTAGTGGAAACACCAATAAAGTTTATTCATTAAGTAACATGAGTTTAAAGACTGTAAAATAGATATCCTATGGTGTTAAGAAAATATGCGTAGTTTTTATTTTATTGAGTGTGTTTTTTAAATTGCGTATATGTGTTGAATTTTGTTAAAAACCTATTCAGCATTTATAGAAATAGTTCTATCATTTTCTCTTCATACCTGGTTAACATTGTCAGCTATATTCATGGATTTTGGAATATTGAACCATTCTTGCATCCTTGGAGTAAATTCTACTTGATCATGAAACAATTTTTTTAAAATGCTATTGGATTCTTATTTTTAGTATTTGTTTAGAATTTATGCATTGCTATTTACTGATAAAACTGACCTGTAATTATATAATTTTATCATACCTTTATCAGGTTAGCTATCAATGCTACATGTGATTTTTTCTTATATTTTTGAGAACATCAATAAGCATGGCTATTTTCTGGTATTTGAAGGTTTTTCAAAATTTCTCTGTGCAATCACCTGGGCCTGGTATTGATAGAGAAAAGCCCCTTTTCTGCTAGCCTAAGAATGCCCGGTAGGAGAGTCTAACTTCCGCATTCCGCTTCTGCAACCTGCTTCTGCCCTGCAGCCAATGAGAGCCACAGCACCTCAGATATCCCCAAATAAGGAAATAGACTAACTTCCACATTATGCTTCTGTGACTCACTTTGCCCCGTAGACAGGGAGGTCCTGCAGGCTATATAAACCCCAAGAACCCTTTGTTCAGGGCTCAGAATTGGGAGATCACTCTCCTCTGGGCTCGTGCACGTAAATAAAGATCGTGCTCCTGAACCCTCGGTGTCTGGTCGCTTCATTTTTCTGTAACAGTATTTGTTAGTAATGCAGTTATTTTATAACTTTTTCTGTTTATAATAAATTGATTTTTTGAAAACATCTATGTATCCTCTGTTTAATTTTGGTAGAATGCCTTTTTCCTTGAAATACTCTGCTGTTTCTAAGTCTCCATATTAATTACTGCCGATTGGGGCATAACATTCTCTTAATTTTTCAATTTGCCCCATTTCACTGTTTCTCATTCACCTACTTTATGTATTTATGCTCGTAGGAGAACACTCAGGGTCAGTTTTCCAGGTAGAGATTCAACATTTCCCATTACTGGGTATAGGCTTTCATTTATTTCAAAAAAGATCTTAGGTTATAGTTTTAATTATTACTCATATTCCTTCAGGATTTCTCTCTCCCCGCATGGACTCCAATGCTACATTTGTTACATCTGCTTTGCATATCATCCACATCTAGCACATTTACCCTGATAAGTTTGAGGTTTCTCATGAACCTCCAAAAGGCCCTTTATTGAAGGTCCGATCAACTCTATTTTTCATTAGCTGTCATATAATTTAATAATCAATTTAGTTATAATTTTTTTCTCGTTTCAGTTTTCTTGGTTCAGTGAACTCTTTCCCATCTTTCTGCTTTGCTGTTTGTTTCTTTGTGAATTACTAAACTTCTGATTTTCTGTGTTTATTTCTATAAGTGCTTGCTTGAAGAAATTTTATTTATTTGCTTATGTATTGATTGATTGATTGATTGAGGTATAATTGACATATAACATGATATTTGCTTCAGGTATACAACATAATGGCTTGATATTTGTGAAATAATCACTGTGATAAGTCTAGATGCCATCTGTCGCCATACATAGTTTTTTTTTTTCTTTTTCTTCTTATGCTGAGGTCTCTTTTCCTCTTTTTTGAGAGCTTGTTTTTTTCTATTGTGGGTCTGGGCATAAAAGTGTACTCTTCAGAAAGAGTTTGCATTTGCTTATATCAAGTTTCTAAACTTGCCACCTTATGATAAACCTAAATTAAGTCCTGCCTTTGGTATTTTTTAGATCCCTAAATCAGATGAAGATCTGGCATGGATCCCGGCTTCTGTGGTCCAAGGCATGGATGAGTAGAGACAAATTCACAGGGACTACGGAGTCCTGTGGAGGACAATTGATGGTTGGGCCACTCTCTTAAGAGGAGAGCACCCTGATCCTTGCTTTCAGAAGCTTTTATTGGGTTCAATTTGCATAGGAATATGGGGTGTTCACGTAAAGTTCATCAATCACTGTCAGGCAGAAATGATTGAACAATAGATAACATTCACAGAACTCTGAGGGCTTATTCTGAGTCAGGGTCAGATAGTTAAAGGGTCATAAAACTTTGGGGAACAAACTCACTTTCTGCTTGGACCCTTATCATTTAAACTGGGGGTATTAGCAAAGTAGGTTTCATAGGATTTTATGCATTCTTTCTTAGGCCTGATTGCTCTAGGGCACCCACCCTTTTCAGCACAGGGCTACACCCACCTCAAGGCATTGTTTCAGGCTTAAGTCAGGCAGGGGAAGTAAGACAGCCAAGAGATTAGGACACTTCTTGAAGACAGAATTGGAACTCAGGCTATGTCAACCTGATGGGTGAGGGTTCCTTACACCCTTTCTCCCTAGCCTCACAAGTCCTTCCCTGAGGGCTCCTTCACGACCATGCCTATCTTGGGTCATCCCTCTTTTGAGGAATCTTACCAGTCATTGGCTAACCAGTCATCTGCCCAGGGCCAGGCAGGGTGAAGAGAGAGGGGGCAGAGGTGGTGCCCCTACAAGGAAGCTAAGCTTTGTCTCCTAAGTGGCTTATGGTGCCGAAGTCCTTTAACTCAGCCTTAGCCATGGGAGATTACAGCTTCTGAAACCAGGCAGGGAAGTCCCCAACAAAGATCAGTTCATAACTATATATTTTTAGGAGATATATTTTATTTTTCTATGGTAGACTGAAAATACTCCCCAAAACTTACTCACACTCTAATCTCTGGAACCTGTGAATGTTACCTTATTGGAGAAAAGTGTCTTTATAGATGTGATTAATTTAAGGACTTTGAGATGGGAAATTATCCTGGGTTGACCCTCAGTGCAATTACTTGTATCCTTATAACTCAGGGGTATAGGAGCATTTAAGTGTAGACAGTAGAGGAGAGGGCATTGCGACCACAGAGGCAGAGGTTGGAGTAAGGCAGCCCCAAGCTGAGGAAAACCAGCAGCCATGAGAAGCTGAGAAGCCGAGGGAGGCAGGGGATGGCACCTTCCTGAGGGCCTGTGGAGGAACTGTGGCCCTGCTGATACCTTCATTTTGCCCCAGTAACTCCTATTTCAGGTTTCTGTCCTCTAGAACTATGACAGAATAAATTTCTGTGGTTTTTAAGGCACCAAGTGGGTGATAATTTGTACAGTCTCCACAGGAAACTAAGGCACTCTCTATTTAAAGGCAAAGGTAAGAAAATTCACAGCCATTTTTCTCCGTGGAATCACGGAGACATAGCAAGTACTTTCTGACGAAGTTCACGTTGATCACTCCTTTGGTAAAACATAGTCCCTGGAATGGGGAGAAGGTCCTGCAGCTCCTAAACCTGCATTTAGAGTTACCTTCTTCGTTCTATTCCAGAACTTGGCTGAGTAACGTCGCTGTTGGGCTGTAGTTGTCCAGGAGGGTCATCATTTCCCAAAAGCATGTCTCCAAAGTGCCACATGCAATGGGACCATCCCATTATTGGTATCTTAACAAATTGCAGCACCTTATGGAAATTAAATGCTCACTGAAATTTTACTTTCTTAGAATTTGCTTTTATCCAGTAAAAGTTTAGTGCCAAGCAACATCCAGTTACTTGGCCAGAGACAAGTTTCAACAACTCTGCCGATAGTGGGCTCTGCTGCCTCTAATTCGAAAAAGATCTTTCCAGAGCCATTGGAAAAGAAAAGTTTATTTTTACTTATACATTAGTCTTCTAAAGGTCTTTGATGTCTTTCAAGGTATTCATGGTCTAAATAACTACCACGTTCTTATAAAAATAAATGAAATCTGGGTTTTAAGTAATTGACACCTAAGGGAAAACTTATTAAATGTAGTAATTTTTATCCACCATGTAAATGTATTTTTGGATCAAACACTAAAGGTGAATGAATTACTTTTTTCCTTCTTTAAATGAATTATTTAAATATGAGTAAGGATATCTGTTCATTATTAAGTGGGAAAGCACCTTAAAAACAAAGCTCACTTAAGTGGAGGCATCCTGTCGAACTCAACCGCACTTAAAATATACTTAAAATATGCTCTCTGCCTGCCCCCCNCTCCCCCCCCCCCCCCCCCCCGCAACTTAATTTTAAAAAAAGGTGGTGCTCCCAAAGCAGTGACAAAGGATGACAAATTTAATTAACAGCATTTGCATGTTTTAATACAGCACTGTTTTTCACGTAGGTGTAGTTATATGGGTGGACTCTGCAAACCGGCAATTCCCATTTTGAGTTTCGAGATTCCTATGGGAATTTATTGTGAAGGAATTTCTCCGTACTTACAAAAAATCACTTTCTCACAATTGCATTTACTTTCATCAGCTGAAGTTCAAATCTTATTATATCTTAAGTTTGAGAAGGAAACTGATCTTGAATATAAGGAATTTCTCTCCTGGGATCTCATTTCAGTTACTAAAAGCCATATGGCTAAAGAATTACTCTTTTCTACAGTTTAGAAGTGTAATCGATTGTGCTTTGGAGTGACACCTAAGGGAAGCATAGGTTCTTCTGAGGAGTTGGAAATAGTAATGAAATTGAGAGAGTATTTCTATGAAAGAAATGGAGGCTCCCCAAAGGACTAGCAATAACATTCACATTTAACACTGTAGCTTTTAAGTAGGGGGCAGATCTGCTTCACTCTAAACTGAAATAACTTTGTATCTCTCTGGCTGGTCTTAAATAAAACCACTTCACTTTATGATTTAAACTGCATGTGTTCTATAGCTGTAAATGGTCAATACAAAGATAGGTAAGATATTATTTCAGGAACTTGGTATGCTTCCAACTTGTGACTATGTATTTCATATTTTACATGTACAAATGCTTCGCGTGACAGAGCACATTGATTCCATGTGTATTCCTCTACTGAGGTAAGCATGGCATCACTGTAAGTCAATTCAAACCACTGACATACACATTTTTTGCCAGAAACCTGATCCTGGAGGGTCTGTGTTTTAAGGATTACAGCTTTCTGAGTGACACCAAATGAAGGTGTGATTGAATCAACTCACAATAAAGACAATTATCTGGCTTAACAGTACTTAAAGTGGAAGAAGAACACAATGCAGCCTTTTTTGACTAAATGTCTATGACCATGTTGGTTGTAGAAAACTTTTAAATAAGAGAAAGCATTTTCTTAGCCTGTTTTCAAGAGTGAGAACACAGGTTTTAATATTCACAGTGATTCCGGGAGAGAAGGAACGGGATCCTTGAATAAAGGTTAAAAAGTTGGAGAAATATTTACTATGTGAAGGAGAGATTTTTTGATGAAAACTGTCTCAGTGGTAGTCTTTAAGCATCCGCAGCATCATTATGAACAACGGACTGGTTGTTTCTTACCTCAAAGAAAGAACCGCCTGGCATCAATAAGAAGACAATGAGCTGGAACATGGAAGTAAACCCAGAAAGTCAGACCGGAGAAGGCATAGACGAGATTCCCAAACACTGATTTTGAAACAGTTGGTGGATAGCACGAGGGAGAACCTGACTTTGGACATCCATACGTGTCTTATTGTCTTAGGACTTCTTTCCTATTGTCTGCAAAACCCAACTGATGTGGTTTCATTGCAAATGGCTGCATGTCTTTGTCTGAAAGCTGAAGTGTCTTTGGAAATCAGACATTTAAAACAGAGATTATTTGCTGTAACATAAACCATATTTTGCTCATGAGAATTTGCGGCAGTAGTTTCAGGGTATCATGGGATTTTTCTTTGGTTCCATATTTCCCCCCTAAATTATACACATTTCTTGACCCTTTGCTGAGCCCCTGGTAGAGACACATTATTTATAAGATCAAGCACAGATCATCTGAAAGAAACATCTGTAGTAGCTATTGTTTATCGGAAGTTCGGGTTGCCCAGGAGGTCCACTAGGAAGTGTTTTACAACCCTTGTTTCTGTACAACCGGGGCAACCAGATGGCAGCCAAGGACAAAAGGCTGCCGATTTAATGTTTGTGATGTTTGTGTCCTGAACTTATTGGTACTGAAAATGTTTTGGAAAAAAAATTTTATGGTGACTCTTCCCCGCCCCCCCCCGCCCCCGCTCTGTAACCAGCTAGGGCTATAAAACTCACCTTTGAGAGGGAATAAGGAAAACCCAAAGAGAGGAAGGGATGGGGAGCTGCTGTCGGTTTCCTAGTGCCCACCCCACCTCTTGCTTCGACCCCCGCATGTCCCTTCAGGCCGAGTTCACTTTCAGGGGAGGAGAAGCTGCTTTCCAGGCCGACAGTGCTCTCCACTGCTGCACCCACACTCTACCTCCAAGGCAGCTGTCAGGCCTAGAATTTTCTCTGAAAATGGATCGCAAAAGGGAAGGTAACTCATATTTGAATGGCGACACTTGGTCATGCCTTGGACAAAGAGGGTTTATAGCCCTGGGGGGTAATGACTCAAGTTGATGTGAGCTCCATCTCTTGGGACGGCAGCTTCCAACAGGGCGATGTTCTTGGTGAAACTGCTGTTGGCAAAACCATCTGAGAGTCCTGGCTGGTGTAGCTCAGTGGATTGAGCACAGGCCTGCAAACCACACGATCGCGGTTCGATTCCCAGTCAGGGCACATGCCTGGGTTGCAGGCCAGTTCCCAGCAGGGGACTCATGAGAGGCAACCATACATTGATATTTCTCTCCTTCTCTCCTTCCCTTCCTCTCTAAAGATAAATAAATAAAATATTTTTTAAAAATTAAAAAAAAAAATCTGAGAAATCGACAGGGACATTTCACTGAAGGAACATTTCCCTTGCTCTTCAATAACTAAATTTAAAATTAATTGCATGTTTTATTATTTTCATTAAAACAGTCCAATTGAAATGCTTAATATGCTGTATAAATTTACTATGTGGGATGTGACAAAAGATGGTCAAAAAGCCCTGAACTGGGGGTGGTCAGTCAATAACAGCACCACAACGCACGAGCTCAGTGACCCTGGGCCTGTCTAAATTTTGTTCTAGCTTGTATCACAGATGATTCTATACAATATAGGAAAAATCAGATTTCCCCCCTGCAAATGGCATGGTCTTTTACATAAAATCCACTCTATCAGATGGAGGCAAAGAAGCTAAGTAGGAAAATTATTTTCTCTCTTTTACTTTCAATGGTCACCTCTTAAAGAAGAATGAACTCATTAATTCTCTTGCTTGAAATTATCATCGTCATCATACTACCTATTATGACCACCTTAAAAATATTGTACTGTCCCAAGGGATAGAAATGTATTGTACTATCTTAATGATCAGTAAAAAGAGTCAGATAAAATATTATAAGGAAAACAGTTTGAAGCTAATATTATCATTGGCTGTTAATGTGTAACTTTTAAAACTTTATTTTGAAATTATTTTAGGCTTACAGAAGAGTTTCAAAATTAATTCAGAGAGTTGTTACATATCCTTGACTCAGCTTCCCAGAGTCTTGCATAACATTATTATAATTCTCAAAAGTTAACTATGAAGTTCACTTTGGTCCAATACTCATCACTAAACTTTGAATTTTATTAAATTCCACATTTACCACGAGTGCACATCTATTCCAGGGTCCACTCCAGGGTACCACACTGCGTTTCACATCGTGTCTTCTTTGTCTTTTCCCATCAGCGAAAAGTCTTTCGTCTTTCCTATCCTTTGTGATTGTGATGCCTTTGAAGAGTGCTGGTTAGTTAATTCGTTGAATGCCCTATAGTTTGTGCTTGTCCCATCTTTTCTCGTAATTAGATTAAGGGAATGCATTTTTGGCAAGAATGGTAAAGAAATGATGTGTTCTTGAGAGTGTGTCCAATCAAAGGAGCCATGATGACATCAGTGTGGAATGCTTGGCATTTATTTTATCCTGTGGGTTATAATCTCATGTTATCTTTTCTAATTTTATTTCTCAAAATTGTTCAGCTATGGCCAACAGGAGCTAGTTCAAATTGGTTTTTATGGTCTTTCAATTTGAGTACTTCCTTAATTTATGCCTACACGAGAAACTCTAGGCTCACCTTTTCTTGCCCCAGCTTTGGAATCAATCATTTTACCAAAGAGCCCTGTTTTCTTTAATTAGAAAATGGTATTTATAGTTAAGTTATGGGTGCTAGGTATGCTCATTGGTATTAAATGTCATTGCCTTTAGGCCTCACAGTGCTTAGAACTTGGGAATTACAGATATATACTATCACAGCCATATGCTCCTATACATATTAAGTTCTTTCTGTATCTACATATTGATATGTATGGTATGAAACCATGAGTTCTTCTGTTGCCAGTCCAACACAAGTTCACTCTAACTTTCCTATATTCTTTAATTGTAATTTTTCTCTGATTTTAAGAAGCTTAACTCATTACCTATAATATACTTACTTATTTCTTCAAACCTAGCATGCAGAAAATTAGTTCCATAATGGCTGCCCCAGACCCCTGCCAATATAGTGAATTATTTTAATTGATTTCCTAATGGTGGACCAAGCTTGCGTTCCTGAAATGAACCTCGTTTGGTTATCATCTATTATTACTTTTATATATTGCTGGATTTGATTTGCTGACAATTTGTAGAGGGTTTTTGCATCTTCGTTCATAAGGGCTATTAATCTGTAGTTTTCTTTTCTCTCATGTCTTTCTTTGGTTCTGTTATTAGAGCAATGCCTACTTTATAAAAGGAGATGAGAGCTCTTTACTCTTCTTCAATTTTCCGGGGGGGGGGGGTTGTATAAATGTAGTATATTTATTACCCGAATAGTTGGTATAAATCACGTGTGATAATATTCGGGCTTAGAGTTTTCTTGGATAAAATCTTTTAAAATATTAATTTAATATTTTCACAGATAAAAGGATACTCTGTTTGTTCTTTCCTCAGTGAGTTTTGTTATTTTGTACCGTTCAAGGAAGTAGTTGGTTCATTTAAGTTGTTGACTCTATGGGCATAGATACTAATTCTACTTATATTGTTATAGAACCAGTTTTGTTTTTAGTGCTTCTCTCTATCTGTATATTTCTTTTCATTCTATTTCCATCTGCTTGCTTTGGGTTTACTTTTTTTCCTTCCTTTCTTCTGTCTGAAGCTGAAAGGTAAGATTACTGATATTCAATACTATCAATTGTTTAAAATAAATATTTAATGCTATAAATCTCACTCTAAGCATGGTGTTAGCTGAATCACAGATTTCGGTAGGCTGCATTTTCATTTTAATTTGGTTCAAGATACATTTTAATTTCCCTTGAGGCTTTCTCTTTGCTCTATTAATTATTTCAATGTATATTATTTAATTTCTAAATATTTGGAGATTTTTCCAGATACCTTTTTGTTTTGATTCCTAGTTTAATGTCTTTGTGAACATGTACTTTGTGTTACTTCCAGCCTTTTTAACTTGTTTATGGCCCAAAGGATTTGTTTATGGCCCAAAATGTTGTTTATGGTGAATGTTTCATGTGTACTTGAGAAAAAATGCACGTTCTGCTATATTCTGTCAATAATGTCAAATTTATTGAAAGTGTTTGTGAGATCTTTCATTTACTTACAGATTTAGTCATTCTATGAATTACTCAAAGAGAGATTGAAACCTCCAACTGTAATTGTAGATTTGCTTATTTCTCCTTTCAGTTCTATTGGTTATTTTTTAAATTCTCACCAGAGGGTATGTTTTTGTTGATTTTAGAGAGCTAGGAAGGGAGAAAGAAAGAAAGTGAGAGAAACATCAGTGTGAGAAGGAAACATTGATTGGCTTTCTCCTGTCCATTTTCCCACCGGGGACTGAACTCATATTCCAGGTATGTGCATTGATGGGCATCGAAGCTACAACCTCAGTTAGTTGGAGTTCATGGGACAACAACCAACTGAGCCACACAGCCAGGGCCAGTTCTATTGGTTTTGATTAGTCTATTTTGAGGCTCTGTACTTAGACAGGTAACATTTAATAAGAGATTAATTAATATAGACTCACACATGTGAATGTCCCTCAAGATGATTAGATATAATAAATAAAAACATTTCCATTCATAATTCTTTGAACAGATGTTGAAAAATTGAAAGCCTATGTCTTGCACTTCACATTAACTAGAAAAAAAATTATAGACAAAGCAGAAATTAAAATGTCCTGGAAGAAAAGGAAATCTATTTTCAGTGTTTCTTTAATATTATCTCTTTTTGTTAAACACTGAGGTATTTATTATGTCACAAATGGTGTCAATATTTTTAAGTAAAACTTAAGTCATTTGGTAATTTCATGCTAGGTTCTAAAAATAATATATTTCATTCATTTTAAAATCTATTTCTCTATACAGGGTGGGTAAAAGTAGTTTTACAGTCACTATATGGAAAATAATATAATAATAAATAATAATACAAGAATAAACTGTTTTGTGTACTCACGCTGTAAACCTACTTCGCACCACCCTGTACACAATCACCTTTAGTGATGCTACTTCAGGGATGTGGTAGGTAGGATCATAGCATGGAATCCCCTGAATGAGAGAACATACTCACCAATGATACCTCGGAGAAGGGGTTAATACCCAAAGTTTGTAAAGAATTTATAAATCTGAACATCAAACAAAAAAATCCGATTAAAAAATGACCAAAGGACATGAATCTACACTTATCCAAAGAGGACATACAGATGGCCAATAAACATATGTAAAGATCTACAATGTCACTAATTATCAGCAAAATGCAAATTAAAACCACAATGAGACATCTCCTCATACCTGTCAGAATGGTTATCACCAATGAATCAACAACAACATCAACAACAACAAAAGATTCCCACCCCCTGGAAATCACCTTCTAGGCCTCACAGCCAGGAGACCTGCCAAAGACAAGACATGTGAATATGATGGAAAAGCATTTTCATAATAAGTTTACATTAAATGGCAAAGGCAAAGGGGCTTTTCATATGTAAAGAAGTAGGCAAGCCCTGGCTAGTGTAGCTCAGTGGATTGAGCAGAGGCTGTGAACCAAAGGGTTGCCAGTTCGACTCCCAGTCAGGGCACATGATTGGGCTGCAGGCCAGATCCCCAGTGGGGCTACATGAGAGGCAACCACACATTGATGTTTCTTTTTCCCTCCCTTCCCCTCTGTCTAAATGAAAATAAGTAAAATCTTATATAAAAAAGAAGTAGGTAAATTTCTTAATTAGTAGACTTTAAGTTAGTCAAAAGAAAGATTATCCTGGTGGGCCTGACTTAATCAGGTGAGCCCATGAAAAAATGACCTAGAGATCAGAGAAAGAGAAATTTAGACAGACATGTCACCCTTGAACAATCACATTAAATGTTTAAACTGCCATAGATTCCTTGACATAAAACAAGAAGAAGCCTAAGACTCATGGAGAAAAAACAATATTGGGTTGAATTTAGCATAACTAACCCTCTAGATATATTTCCTGAAAGGCCTCAGAATGTATGTATTGCACCAAGACACTGAGAGAATTGTGCAGCTTAGGGAGCATCAGCACCTCATACAGTAGTGGCTGCAACAGGGTCTGCCAGTAAGTACTCCTGCAGTGGAAAAGGCTTCCCTAGTTCAATGGTTTTATTAAGCCCCACAGATCAAAGAGTAGCACTTGGCCCAAAGTGACAGAGTTGACACACTTTCCATAGTAGGATATGGAATAGAACTGGCATGGTAATCAGAGTGGTTCGACCCACAGGGGTATGAAGTTGTTGATAATTAATCACGGAAATTCTAGATGTTCCTTTATATAACCAGAAAATTCTAAGCCTAGATGAGGATCAGAGCTGCTCTGTCAATACTCAGGCCTAGGTCAGTTTACAGCTCTCAAGCTAGTCCAGACGACAAGGTTTGGTTTGAGTTCAAAGAATAGCAATACATTTGAATAAGGTTACTTTATTTTGAATACTTAATATTTTATTGAAGCCAATTACACAAAGTATTATCATTTTAACCTTTCAGAGGTGCCCACTGGGAACTGATCTTACACTTTTACTCGGAGACAATGAGGCAGTGTGAGTTGGGGCCCCAGTCTTGCTAGGATGGTAGGGGTGCGGTTCAGTGGGAAACAGAACACAAACACCTATACAGTTCTCAAACTACACCTCAAAAGTGAAATGCCTGATGAAAGGGAGGGAAAAAAGACTACAGAGTGCAGAGGATATTATACTGTCCAAAATGTCTAGGATGAAATTTTTTAAAAAAATCACTCATTATGCTAGAACTTAAAAAAATTACAACATGAAGGAGCAAAGACAATGAACGGATAGAAGTCAACCCCAAGATAAGACAGGTACCAGAATCTCTTGAAAAGGATTTGAAAGCAACCACAGTAAAAATGCTTCTACAAGCAAGTATTCTCCTGAAACAAATGAAAAAAAAAGTAGAAAATCTCAGTGAAGCAATAGAAGCTATCATAAAGAACTAAATGAAAATTGTAAAACTGAAAATATGAGTGTAACCAAAATTAAAATCAGGCAGAATGGGTTTACCAGGAGATGAAAGAGAGTAGAATCAGTGCAGTTTGAGACAGATCAATAGAAGTTATACAATCTAAACAAAGAGAAAACTAAAATAAAAATGAGTGGTGTCTCAGGGACATGTGGGGAAATAATGAAAAGCTACCTTTTTTTAAAAATTAGAGTCCCAGAAGGAGAGAGAAATGGCAATGAGAATAAAAAATAATTTGATAAAATAAAGGCTGAAAATCTCCCAAATTTGGTTAATGTCATACACTATAGACTTAAAAAGGTTAGTACCCCCCCCCCCCAGACAAAGTCCCTAAATTCACAGGGATGCCTCACACTTAAACTTCTGAAAACTAACACACACATACAAAAGATCGTTAAAGCAGTCTTAGAGAAATGGTGTGCTATCTTCAAGGGAACACCAATTCAAATAACATCAAATTTCTCTTTTGAAAGTAGTGTTACAGAACAGAGATCAAAGGAGGGGGGCAATATTTGGCCCACCCAGGGATGCCGAAAACTGTTACAGAACAACAGCCCTCTCCCCCCCACAAGGACGGTATACTAATACTGTCCGGACCACCTACTGGGGCCAATACTGAGATAGAAGAATAGCAACTGCAAGTTCTATGTCCAAGGAAGTATCTTTCAGAAATAAATTGCAAATTGACATTTTCAAATGAAAAAAAAATATAAGAGAATTTCTAGCTAGCAAACTTCCCCATAAAAAGTAGCTAATAATGTTTTTCTACACAGAAAGAAATTATAACAACAAAAAAGAAGACTTCGAACTTCAAAAAGGAAAGAGGAACATTGAGATGGGTAAAAATAAAGGTAAAATAATAGCTACCTTACTTCTCATGTTTTCAAAATCATATTTGATGATTTAAGCAAAATATTTTAATACCAACTATGGTGCTGTTCGATGTATATAGAGGAAATGCTGAAGGCACCTACGTTTAAAAAAGGGGAGGTTAAAGAAAGTTTTCTGGTCTTCAGTGGATTTGGTAAGTAGACCTATGATGTCATGCATGTACACTGTAATTCCTAAAGCAACCACTAAGAAAATTTAAATTTCAATGATATCCCACTGTTTTGCCAAATTCATTTATTAGTTCGAGCAGTTTTTTGGTAGAGGCTATAGGATTTTCTATGTACACTATCATGTCATCTGCAAACAATGACAGTTTTATTTCTTCCTTTCCAATTTGAATGCCATTAATTTCCTTTTCTTGCCTAATCGCTGAGGCTAAAACTTCCAATACTATATTAAATAGAAGTGGTGAAAGTGGGCAACCTTGTTTTGTTCCTGATCTTAGTGGAAAAGCTTTTAGCTTTTGCCCATTGAGTATGATGTTGGCTGTAGGTCTTTCATATATGGCCTTTATTATATTGAGGAATGCTAGGCTGACAGTGACCGGAGGGGAGAGGGGAGGGAATTTCAGGGGAAATAAGGGAGGGATTTAGAGGAACCTATATAAAGGATACATGGACAACAACTGAGAAGGATGGAAATGGGAGGGAGTGGGGGAGCATGGGGGTGGGATGGGATGGGAGTAATAGAAAACTGTACTTGAAAAATAATTAAATAAAAAAATTGGAAAAAAAAATTCAATGATACTATAAATACCAAGATCGACCCTTAAAGAGATACTAAATTAATCCATGAGAAAATAGGAAAAGAGAGCAGAAAATTGAGAAACAGAGTCAACATGTATAAACAAATAACAAAATTCCAGGGTTGTTTAACAGGATAACTACCTTTAATTTAAATAATTTACATAATAGAAGGCAGAACTTGGCAGAGTGGAAAATAATCCAGCTAAAAGTTATCTATAAAACACTTGAAATACAATGAAATAGGTAAATTGAAAGTAAAAGTTTGGGGGACTGGCTGAAGGAAGGGGAGGGGATTAGCAAAAGAGCGTGTATGCATGACCCACAGCTGCAGACAACTGCACTGATGGTCAGAAAAAAGGGAGGGTAGAGTGTGTGTGTGTAGGGGTAAAATGGGACAACTTTAATAATGTAAACATTAAAATAAAGTAAAAATAATACAAAATAAAACATGTATGTTTCTATTAAAAAGGTAAAAGGTTGGAAATTTTTTGAATCTAGTGCTAAATAAGGAATTCTTAAACTTGATACCCAAAGCATAATATATTACATAAAAAATTAATAAATTGAGCATCATCAAATTGTTCTCTAAAATACCCTGTTAAAAGGAGGGAAGACAAGCTAAATCCTGGAAGAAAGTATTTGCAAACTACATGTTGGACAAAGGACTAGTACCTCAAATAATTAAAGAATTCTCAAAGCTCAATAGTAAAAAACAATCCAGTAAAAAATGGGCAAAAAAAAATGAGTAAACATTATACCAAAAAAGAATAAACAAATGGAAAGCAGCATATGAAATTTAAAATCACTAATCATTACAGAAAGCAAATTAAAATCATAATTAAATATTAATAGATACCTATCAGAATGTCTAAAATAAAAAATACTAATAAGGATATAAAAAACTGGAATAGTCCTTTACTGCTGTTGGGAATGTAAAGTGGTATAGCCAGTCTGGAAAGCAGTATAACAGTCTTTTATAAAACTTAATATGCAATTGACATATTACTTAGCATTTTCACTCTTGGGTATTTATTCCAGAGAAAGAAAAATGTATAATCACATAAACCCATACACAGATGTTCATAGGAGCATTATTCATGATAGCCTAAAATGGAAACAATCTGAATGTTTTTCAATGATTGATTAAAGGATTAAATCAACTGAGGTATTTCCCTAGAATAGACTTACTACTTGATTATGTATATATATATATGCAAAATTCTGGATACATTTGCAGAGAATTATGCTGAGTGAAAAAAGCTAATTTCAAAAGTTTATAAATTGTATAGTCCTATGTATATAATATTCTTGAAAGGGTGAAATTATACAAATGGAGAACAAATTAATGGCTGCCAAGGCAGAGACGGGAGAGGGGAGAGTATGGTGGGTGTGGTTTTAAAGGGATGAGGGATCCTTTTAGTTAAAGAGACATTCTATATATTGATGGTATCCATGTCAATATCTTGGTTTTGATACTTGACTACCGTTTTGCAAGATGTTACCATTGAGGGAAACTGGGTACAGGGTGCACACATAGTATCTCTCCATCATTTCTTACAGCTGCATGTAACTCGACACCTCAAAATAAAAATTTAATTTGGAAAGTTATGAAGCATTTAAAATAATATGAACACAAAAAGTGCTATTAATTACCATCTAACTCCATACCAGTATTCTTTAGAATACTGAAAGAAATCCAGGCTTAGTTTTAAAAAAATCCCAAGAAGAGATCTTTCAGATATATCCTGTGCTTTGAGAACTTCAGTGTCTTCCTTCCAGGCAGAGGAGTATGGTTTATCTTTCAGCTCTTGAAGCTTTTGAAGTGCATGTTCTAATGCACTTTACACTCCGCAGTTTACAACATTGTAGTCATCACTCTCTTCCCACCCAAGTAGGAGCTCGAGTGTTTGTCTTCAGCCTTCCTTCAGTGGACACATCCTCATAGATGCCCAGTCAGCTATGGAGGTCAGCGCAAGCCTCCCGTTGATGACCATACGAGCAAGGCCACTACTGGAGGATCAGGAACAAGAGGACCAGCACCAACTTTTCTCTGTCACAACAGTGTCTGGTCCCCTGGGGCGATGTTTGCTAAGAGGGTATACTCTTTTTGTAGCAAGCTCATGCTTGCAGGAGGCGTATCTCTCTGCTTTCTCTTCCACACTCGTTCTGTATTGGCCAGAGCCTCTGTGATGATCTCCACCTGCTGTGCCATCCGAGTCTCAGGCCAGTATTTGCATGGTAGGCTATGTCACTTACATGCGTTTTTCTCTGAGTCGGGACCTTTGAATTTTCCCACCACTTCATATGTATTCAGGCACAAGGGCACAGAATGAATTCTCTATTTTATTTCTCTTATTTAAGGAGAACATCTTTCTTTGAATGTAAGAACATAATGAACTGCCTCTGGTAACCCAGACGGGTCACCCCACTCCCCTTACATTGATGCCACCTTTTGCCTAATGAGATTGAGTTACCAAAGGATTGGCCGAAACCATCTTAGAGGAGATCTGACTGTGAAATTAATTTCTAAAACATTAATTTTCTTTTCTGTGTTCTGATAGGAAGGCTCTGATAGAACTTCCAGATATGTACTTTCATATATCCGTAGAATCCTAATAATTCCTGTGCTTTCTTTTTGCAGGTCAGTTGCCTCCGCTAAGATCAGCTGCTCTTTTTTCTGGATATTTTTTCTGTTTAGTGAATCACCAGATTTTAATCGTTGGTGGTGGTGCTTTGAAATGTGTTGCAAATGGTAGGCAAGAATTCTGCCACTGAACCTCCCATGTCTGATGGTTTTGTTGCAGGTAGTTCCCTACCACATATAGGCTTTCATTGCCTCCCTGTTATTCCAATAATTGGGAGTTCATCACGGCAGCCATAACTCTGCTTCCACTGAGTCTTAGTGAATGACTTCATGAGAATAGGCATATACATATCATATAAGATAATATTAATATAACTATAATATATATGTGTGTGTGTTTGTGTGTGTATCTCCAAAGGTGTTAGGTAGGTGTGCTTTCTCTACAGCCTTCTCAGTGAATGTGAACTAGGTTGTATCCATAAGTGAGGAGGGAGAAAATAGTATTTATGAAGTCATGTATCACAAAAATGTATCTGAAATATGGACAACATAGTAACTCTGTGATCACAGTACTACCGCTGTAATGGACACCATTATTTTGATTTGCAATGAACCACTCCAATGTCCTATCCTGTTATATAAAAAAAATAGCAGATATTAAATGGGAAATGAGGACTTACTAAATTCTTTCTAGAATTTAGGATATCGGTGATCCTGGGATTTTTTTCCACACCACTAGCAAGAAATGTGGATGAGGTTTAACCACCGAGAACAGAGACCACTGAGACCCACCGAGACCAAATCTGGCATTGCCAGGGACCCACGCTGCCTCACAGTGTGAGTCTGAGTGCTCATGTTGTCGACTGCCCACAACGCATGGTAGCTGGACTACTACTGGTGTTGACAGCTGCCCCTGCCTTGTACCTTGATTTCGTTTGGATTCAAGAGGAGTTAAAGTCTAAAACCATCTATTTAAACAAGGAACTAATTTCAGATAGACCAGAACAACTAGAATGACCATCACCTGACCGAGCCCCCCCTGTATGCCACAGAACCTCTCTCCTCAACCCCAATGCACTTCCATGATATTCAGGGTTGCTGTCCCCAATGGCACTGGGACACTGCTCTGGATATTTTCTATAATTGTAGTGTTTTGGTAGGACATTATAAATTGATGTATGAATATTTGTGGCTTTTTTTCTGCTCTTTATTTTTTTAATTCCTTCAGTATTTTTCCTCTCTCTCTCATTAGATGATAAGTGCTCTTTAAATCCCCACAGTTCTATGTATAGGCAACTCTTGATATCTGAGCTAATGAAGGGGAGCATTAGCATGGAAGATATCAGAGGACAAATAAATTTCCCAGGGGTTTGCATCAATTCTGTGAAAGCATCCTAGTCCCAGAGGCGGGAAAACTAAAATCCAAGAGAAGTAGAGAGTAGAGAAAGCATTCTGAATGAAAGAATGAGATGTCACATTCTCACAGGGCCACGAACTACTGTTGCAGCTGCCAGTGAAATTTTGTTCTTCCCTGGTCAGGCTGGGAGATTCTCAAGAGAGGGGCTGCAAGGATCTTTGGACATGAATCCTTCACTGACTCTCTCCCTTTTGACATCAGTGTTCGGCTTAGCACAGTATCAGGCCAGGACAATGGAAATGCAGTAAGTGAATGAAAAAGGAGTAACAGGGAATTCTTGGCAGAGTAGTCACCAAAATAGGGGCTTAATGAAGCAGGGGAAGGGAAACACTGTTTGCGAAAAGTTTTACCTTAAGGGGAGCACATGTTAATTTGCAGGTGCAGTGGTTTTTCCCTACCCCTCAACTCCAGCTCCCAGCTCATACCTTAAACATAGCAGATGCTTTATCAGTGTTAGAGAGAAGTGAACAAATAAGCAGGCAGAAAGAGAAAAGCATGATTCATAAGTAATGGAAATTTCCTGAGAAGTCTGAAAGGTACTATTCACAAAACCCGCTCTCTGTGTAATTGATCATTCAGATTGCACACCATGGATGTTTTGGGAATAATTATAGGAAGGCTCTCTGTGTACCTGGTTAGACAAGCTTTTCTTTTTTTATTGCTGAAAAATGGACCTATGCAAAGTAAATCTTTTTGGTTGCATGGCTGGGGGACCAAGCCAATTAACATTCTTTGAGCAGCTACTACAGCTAGCCAATGATGGGTAAGATTCCCCAAGGCAAGAATGACCTAAGCCAGGCATGACCACACAGAGACCCCAAGGAAGGACTTGGGGGGCTACAGCAAAAGGGGCTGACGGACCCCCGCCCCTCAGCTATGACATAGCCTGAGTCCTCATTCTGTCTCCTAATCTCTTGGCTGCCCGACTTAAGCCTGAAACAATGCTGGTGGTGGGTACCACCCAGTGCTGGAAAGGGTGGGTTCTCTAGGGCAATCAGGCCTAAGAAAGAATATGTAAAATCCTGTGAAACCTGCTTTGTTTGGAATGCCCTCAATTAAATAAGGGTCCAAGCAAGAAATGAGTTTGTTTCTCAAAGTTTTTTTAGCTCTTTAGCTAACAGACCCTAGCTCAGAATAGTCCCTCAGAATTCTTTGTTATCTATTGTTTAATCTTTACTGCCTGACAATGATTAATGAGCTTTACCTATATTCCTGTGCAAAACCAACCCGATAAAAGCCCATTGAGGAAAAGGCTCTTGGCCCTTCTCCTTTGAGAGATCTGCCACCTTTCCTCCCCAAGCAGATCATGTCTTGGTACACTTATTCTCATCTGTGGTGGCCAGGAGGGCTCTGCAGGTGGAGCTCCCCCACAGTTTATTACTTACAACAATTCTATAACATTATTATTGTGTCCATTTGACATGTGAGGCAACAGAGGGTCATGGTTGTTAAATATTTTTCCAAAATTATCCAGCTAATAATTATTAAACTGGGCTTCAAATAAGTTTGAAATCTCTACCCTTTATTCTACATTGTGTTGTTTCTCAGTCATGATAGTAGTTACAATTTACTGAATGTTTGCTGTGTCAAGCTACTATATTCACATAATTTCCAATCTCACAATTAACCTAGGTAAGTGGGTATTGATATCTTCATTTGAGAGATGGAGATAGGGCTAGAGAGTTAATAAGCATAACCAAGGTCACAGACAGAGTGAAGATTTCAACTCTGTTTGTTATGAGCTGTGCCCAGCATTTTCCCACTACATTCTGCATTTTTTCTATGTTCTTTCACTTAAGCCATGTATTATTTACTGTAACCAACTCTAAAGTTCTGTTGTAGATGGTTCACTGTGATATCATCAGTTTATTATTTTTGAGTAACAATAAACTTCAATTGCAGAATGACAACCTGTGTATCTATTTACACCCACACGCATGCACATGCACCCACAGACACATGGGTATGCATTTGTTATTTCACAATTTGCTACCTTACTATCACAGAAAGAAATCCAGTTCCAGATAATGCTCACAGAATACATGCATAAGGAAAGGATGACGTATCACTAGCACTAACAAATCATTACATTGAACCTGATAATACCAAATGGAAACCTTGTGTAGAAATTTGCTTGTGGTTCTGTTACAGAACCCTGCCTGTGCTCTTCTGGAACAGCTGTGGGTTTCGATTTCCCACCGCCAAGAAGTGTGACTCCCAATGCAAGGGTTTGGTGAAAAATGAAAGGGGTTATTCACAGGTTATACAAATTCAGAATAATGGTGGACATCTGCCGGCAAGTCCCACTCCCTTTAAAGCACCCCAAACACGTAATCCTGCCCCACTTTGCCAACTCAGGCCACTTTCAGAATACACCAGTCGGAGGTACCATTTACCAGAAAAAGAGGAAGTCTGTGGCTCAGCCTTCCTGGTCACAGTTCAGCATTCCAGGCATCTCCCCCTAATCCATGGTTGGTTAGACAGGTCCCTACACAGCTCCACCCACTCTGCTGTTGTGTTCTCCAGGCAGGTTTCCCCGAAGATCTCCTCTTTCTTACTCTGGCTCTTAATCCAAAACTGCATGCATCTCCTTACTCCAAAACCTCCTTATATACCAGACCTCATGGCCCAATCTCCCTACTTCATGGCTCTCTTCCTCTTTGCTTCCACTTACTACTGGCCAATGGGTGGCCCTTCTACACCCTTTCAAACTGCATGGCTGCTATCTTCCTCTCCCTCAGTCTACCTTTATTTTTAAATGCCGACCCAGAGCTTCCTACAGGACCTCATATCCGGCCCTCCTACAATGTGCTACTTTTGCCTGTTCTCCTATCTTTTACCTTCTTCCAGCTGCCATCTTTAGTCAGGGCAAGAGTACCCCATGACACAGGAGCCACTGGCTCCTGCCTCTCCCACAGGCACTGAATAAGCTCTCCTGGCTACATCACAAGTCACTATAGGGTCTTGAAGACCTTTTACTGGGGGCGGCAGAACAGCTATGAACTAGGTATCAACTTCCCACCATTATGAAAAGTATCTAATCACCATATCATCCCCTTCCCCCGGCCCCCAACCATGAGCTGTGGCATATATTTTTGAGGACTCCTGATTTGCACCCCATTTCAATACTTTCCTTTATGTGAAAATCAGGCTCAGCCTTAAAGCAGAACAGCAGAATCTTTACTACTAATAACTACAAATGTAATGTGGCACTTTTTTTATCCATTGGTTTTTATATTAACAAAATAATGGGAGAAGCATATGTTTTCAGGGTACTGAAAGTTTATTTTGTGTTTACTTCTTGACACTATTGCATATCATCCTCGCTGGTGTTTTCACCAGCAGAGAAAGGACATATGGTATGCCTCCTGGGAAAGCTGTCTCACCCAGCAAGGAGGCCTCTCGGGAGTCTTCTTGGGCACAGGGAGGAAGGTGGCCACCTCTTCTCCGAAGAAGGCAGCCCAAGACCTGGATTCAGTTGAAGGCACACGGGACAGGCACCTCTCCTTGACTGTGGACATCCCACCCAGCATCCTCTAATTCCTCCTTCTCCCGAGTTTTCCTTGAGACAATAAAACCTTAAGCAAGACCTACCAGTGTCTCCAGTGGCTGAATAAATTGTATGGACATTTCTTAACAGCAGGAGGGCAGAGACCCTCCAGTGGAGCTCCTTCTCTTGTAGGTGCTTTTGGCACAGCTAATTCTCCACCCTCCTTGAGGATCTACATTGTGACCTGTGGAGCAGCTGAGGCAGCATACCCGTGTTACTCCCTCAGGAATGATATACAGTGCACGTGAGTCATGGCCTGCAGGGCCCAGCGTTACCCATAGGGGACCCTTGCAGAAGCCCAGCGTCTGCATGATGAGCCACTCCATTGTAATCTTTCACAGGCCCATCGTTCCATAAAGAAAAAGAAGAAGAAGACTAGACTGGAGGGTGATGGTTGCTTAAATCAACTTACTACTTATTCCATGATGTGATAAGCGCTTAACCCTTGCAGCCTGTGCAGTGCTAGCATTATAGTGTTTGGAAATGATGAATCTCATATTTCTGTGCTGATCATACCTGCTGGGAACCCCCTTATGTTTCCAGGTTTGAATCCTCTTGACTGTTTCTGAATATAGAGGCTGATTTTCTGACCTTCTTTCAAGGTCACTGGGTTTTCTTTGTACTTTTATATCCTTTCAGAATTTTCTGCTTTCTCTTTGATTTTACTCCTTCTCAATTTATTTATGTGTGGCAGCCTCAATCGCCCATTTATCAATTCAGTAAAATCTGCCTTGCAGAATGTCCGTTTTATCATTCAAGCCTGAAATCTGTTCTGCAATCCTTTTATTTCCCTCCTGAATTGCTTTCAAATTCCTCTAGGGAGCTGGCCTGCAAAAATAGAGAATTCTCACATTGTTTCGATGAAAGGTGCCATATAACCACACAGCGGGGTTATTGTTCCTTTTTCTCTTTCATTTTGGTCTCCCCGACTGATCTGCTCTGCATTGCAAGCACAGTGGCCTTTTTTCATCTTAATTTTATTCACTGCTGTCGTTACTTTCTTTCAGGGACATCAGATAGGTGTTAAGTAAAAGGCAGGCATGTGTGTCACTTAGGAAAGTCTGCGCAACTCCCTTCTCTTGTCACTGATTTCCGATGCTTTGTCTGACCGTTCAGCCGAGCGCAGCAACGGTCTCTTCCCTGACGAGGCTCCATTTCCCTGGGATTTTTTTTGTTTGTGCATAGAACTAGCCTAACCCAATCAAGGCAAACTACAAAATTAAATTAATTTAACTCGTTCATCTAGGTGTTTAATGTAATATTTTGACAGATCTGCATAAACTGAACTTCCTAAATTTGGCATGAGGGAATAAAATTGATGGAGTCAAATTCATTTCTGTTGGTGAAATGCAGAGATTTGCAATCCATCAGCTGTTCTCCCTAATGCACGATCTAGACAGCTCCTGCTGTCTTCAGTTGGCATTAAGTGCAAACACCTCTGCTTAAATAATAGTAGTTGCATAACAAAAATTAGCAAAGAGCAATTTTAAGTGAAGATTTGGCATTCAATCAATATATTTAAAAACAAACTGAAGCCAGGGAGATTAAAATTTGTGCTATTTTTAACCGAAGAAAGGGAATGCAATATAGTTTATAGAAAAAAATTAGCTATTAAAGACAGAGCAATAAAAAACCTGATGAAGAAAGTCTTTGTGCTTGTAGGGGGTGGCGTATATAGATGTGTCCAGATGTTGGCCCTGTGTATTTCATAGAGTGTCAGAGTGCATGTGTACATCCACCTTCTTTTTTCCAAGAGAGTCTCAGAGTATAATGAACTGAGATGGACTATGTTCAGAATGTTGAAACACAGAATAATTAAAAGGTAAATGACAGAGCAGTGGAAGGCTTCCCAAATGCTTCTGGGAAGGAGGAGGGGCCCAATAAGTATAGTGCTTATTTCTCAAGATATGTCATAATGGTTGGAATAACCA
This sequence comes from Sturnira hondurensis, assembly GCF_014824575.4. Lineage (NCBI taxonomy): Eukaryota > Metazoa > Chordata > Mammalia > Chiroptera > Phyllostomidae > Sturnira > Sturnira hondurensis. Next base: position 3,963,305 of record NW_028098001.1, on the reverse strand, counting down.
CATGGTGCCAGATTCATTGGAAAAAACCTGCCATGTTATGAAAGGATATGAAATGTGGCAAACCGTTTATTTCTAGGTTTTCACAGAGTGCATTCTGTTCGTGCCGAGTGGGGAAGTAAAGCTCTTTATTTGGAGAATTCTAGGTTTAGGACTATTTCCTCAACTGGAAAATAATGTCTTCAGGTGAATATGTCCAGTGGCATTTCAGTTAGCCAGGTCTGAAGACACACTTGAAAGATTTCTGTGGCAATTAGGAACCTAAACACCCAACCTACAGAATGATTAACAGGGATCAAGTAAATGATTCACACAACAAACACTACGCTATAAATATTTACTTCTTGAAATTTAAAGTGTTAGGATGAAGGTAGGAAAAGAAATAACTTAGAACAACAGAATTTTATGGCTCAAAATTTCTGTATTTCAATGAATTTAAAATGCTTTGGTATTAGTGCTGTTTTTGATCCTACCAGAAGGTATGAAGGGAAGATTTTAATTTTGTTTATGTCACTCACAACCACGCTCGACAGGGATGTAAAATGCCATTGATTGTAAGATGCATCTCGATATCAGCGAAGTTAAAAAGTGGGGGAAAAGGACGTTTTAGAATTGATAAAATGGAGTGTCATAGAGATCAAACCCAGTTAAATTATTTTACAAAAAAAGAACTTAATTAAGGTCCAGAGTGCCTGAAGGTCACAAAATTGCTTAGTAATGAGGCATGGCCAGATCCCCCGGCCATCTGCTCCAGTTTTCTGATGGTGCCCTGCACCCTGCTCTGTGGCATTTAACCCACTTACACTATCCTTACTTAAAAGTTAGTACACTTCTCAAGTACGAATAAGTGGCCAAATAAGTTAAACGTATTTACCTGTGCGTGTGTATGTGTACACATCCTCATAGAGAAAGACACACACACACTCTTCATGCATTCATTTATTCCCCATAGAGACAGAGACACACACATGCTCCATTCATTCACTCATTTACAGAATTTCCCAGTGTAAATGAATGAATGCTATCTTAAATAAAGGAGTTGGGCATTAGTTATCCCTAACAATGTTCTAGTTCTATATTTTCCTGTTTCATGTATTCAATAACCACATTCATTCATGTATTATGTTCATTACTTTATATTTTTGAACATCTGTGTTGTATCGGTAACTATATGGTGTATTGAGGATGCAGCATGTTTCTCTGTTTCAAGAATAATTACCCAAATGATTATGTATTTTCAACCATGGTAAGTACTATGAAGGAAAGTGAGTGCCCTAAGCATGCGTGAAAAGGAGGATGATCTAATTTACATCTCTCTGAGGAGGTGTTATTTAATCTGACATCTGAAGGGAAAAAACTAGGTGGAGAGTGAGGAGGCAAGCTTTTTAGGTGGAAGGAACTGTGAGTGTAATTGCCTGGAGACAGGGAAAACCTGAGCTAGTCACCCGGGTGGATATAGAAAGCCACGCCAAGGTTGCAGACAACAAAATTCCTACATGGAATAGAAGAGGGGGAGAAGACCAGGTATTGATTTGTTTTTTTAACATCAGACCAAGACAACTAATTCAACAATGAGAAAAAAAATATCACTTTTGTGAACAGGGAAACAAGGATGAAGACAAAGTTGAAGAATTTTTGTGTTGTTTTTTCTTGTTTATTTTTTATCTCAGTGATCTTGAATGTTTTACTCTTTACTTGAAAGAGTTAAGAGCAATGAGATAAGAAAAGTGGGGAAATAGTAAAGCATTCAAGAACAGTGCGATAAACTTGGGAAACATACTTTAAAACCTTCAGGGGCTAGATAATAAAGAAGTAAAGAAAGTAGCAGGACTGGCCTTAGACCGATAAAGCTATGGAGCTGGTAGTGTCAGTGTTGCCACAGGGCCCTACTTCAGCTAAAGTCCACAGACCTGTGCTCACACCGTGTGAGTTAAAGTAGCAAAAATTAACACCTATGGAGCGCTAACAACGGGTGTGTCTGACATGGTAGCCAAATACTACATGTGGCTCTTGAGCATTCATCTGGTTTCAGATGTGTATAAAAGTAAAAATTATAGCAGACTTCAAAGACAGTTTTAAAATGTGGAATAAAATATCTTTATGCTTGTTAAAATCGATTACATATTGAAATGATAATGTTTTTGATATAGTGAGTTAAATTGAAAATATTATTAAAATCCGCCCCGGCTAGTATAGCTCAGTGGATTGAGCACAGGTCTGCGAACCAGAGGATTGCAGTTCGATTCCCAGTCAGGGCACATGCCTGGGTTGCAGGCCGGTTCCCTGCAGGCCAAATCCGAAATCCCAGCAGGGGACACACAAAAGGCAACCATACATTGATGTTTCTCTCCCTTTCCCCTTCCCCTCTAAAGGTAAATAAATAAATAAAATCTTTAAAAAATATATATATATTATTAAAATCCATCTTACCTCTTTTTACTTTCTTTTAATGTGGTCACTAGAAATGACAAATGTGTCTCTCATTGCATTTGTAGTGGATGGTGCTGGTCTCATTTCTGGGGGTGGGACATAGATAAGGCACACAAAGCCCCTACCATCATGGTGCTGTATGTCCTCTAGTAAAGCCCAATGATAAGCTAAAACTAAACAAGTAATAGGTCCTATCAAGAATGATAAAACACATTTCAAAGGGAGAGGAACTGCAGGTGACATTTGGAATAGTTGATTCAGGGTCTACCCCTCTAATTGGAGCAGAGACATAAATACGGAGGTGGAGAAAGCAAGCAGATTTTGGGAAAAGCATTTAAGGTTAGGGGAAGACAAGAAACAGAGACCCTGGTAGGGATGGATGTCCAGTGTAAGTGTAATGCAATGAGCCTGAAAGAGAGATAAGACATGCAGTTGGAAAGGTAGGGTGTTACCCGTTTACAACAGACCTTTCTTTGTTGGCAAGAGTAAGGATTTTTGGATCTCATTCTGAATAAAATACTGTATTAGATAGAAGGCAAAACTGTAGTGATTTTTCCCTCTATGTTTCCTCATGCTTTCGTAATGTGACTTTGTTCTCACAATAAATGTAGGTGGACTTTTTGACTGGTTTTGACCGATTGTTACATCATATAATTTCTGATTTCCAAGCCTAGACCTCACGGGACTTTTGCTGATAGGGTCTCGCTGATTCTGCTCTCTTGGGACCTGCTGGATGCCATGACAGGTCCAGGCTGGCTTGCTAGATAAGAAATCACGTGGACTAGTGGTAAATCCACTTGGTTGTCCCAGCTGAGACTCCAGGAATGTTAGTGAGCCCAGCTGAGATCAGCCAAACCTTTGCAAATCAGCAGGAACTTCCTCCCAGTTCCACAGAATTTTAAGTAATAGTAAATAGCTATCATTTTAAGCCACCAAGTTTTAAAGTTGCTCTTCAGCAACTAGAGCTATCTAAAATGGATGTAGAATTTTTAAGTTTTATGAAATGAAGTACGTGTTCAGAGGTGATAAAATGTGATTCACTTTAAACATATATCTGAGATTAGGTCCACACCCATTTTCTAAGGAAATGGATGTGAAGTGTGAAAGAAATAAAATAGGAATGACTCTGACGTCTTGGCCATGGCGACAGACAGAGTGGTATTCTCATTGCTGAGACATGTTGAGAAGTAGCTATTTGTATAGGGGAAATTAAAAGTCTAGTTCTGCACAAGGTAAATTAGAGGTGTGTCGTAGGCATCCAAGTTAAGAGGTCAAATGGAATATGGTGTAAAGAGTTAAAGAGTGAAATCTGGGTGGGATTCTTAAATGTGAGAATAAGCAGTGCTATAAAGGGCATAAAGCCACGGGACTAGGTCAAATCATTTAAGGAGCAAAGAGGAGAAGGCCAAGGACTCAGGACTCTGCCCAGTGTCCAATATTTGGGGCTTGAAAAGATGAGGAACATCCTGTATAGGAAGTTGAGAATGAAGATTCAGTTAGAGAGAGAGGTAACCCAAAGAGAAGCAAAGCGAACATAGAGAGCTTCGCGAGAGACTGATCAACAATACTGATAATTGCTGGTAGGTAAGTAAGACGAGAACTGAGAAGTGAGTTTTGAATTTAGCAATACAGGGATTTTTGTTGAGTTTGATGGGAACAATATCTGTGGCAGGTTGACAAAAATCTGGTTGAAGTGGTCTCAAGAGAAAAAAAGAAGGGAGCATGACTATTAAAAAAGAGTCAGAAATATTTCTGTAAATCGTAACAGAGACATGGGACACAAACTGGAGGGGAGGTGGGGTAAGGCAAGGTTTTTGGACATGAGTTTTTATGTTATGTTAGAATGAAGACTAGAACTGTTCAAATGCTGATACAAATGACCCAGTAGAGGTGAAAATTGACAAACAGAATATAAAGGCAACATAGAGAACACAATTCTCCACTGGTGCGAGTAGACAGGAGTCCGAGCGCGGACAGTTGTCGGGGATGGCAGAAGGCAAAGCAGAGAGGGCACACCTCCAAACAGGTGGGCAATGGGAAACCCACTGCTGGAGGAGTGTGGGTTTTCCTTTTTGACTGCTCTGTTGTCTCAGTGAACCCAGAAGCAGAGCAATCAGGCAAGTGTGAGGACTGGGGTGCAGGATTAGACACTAAAAGAAAAGAAGGTAATAGTCCAGAAAAATAAAAAGAAATTGACTTTGGAAAATTTAAAAGAGCTACTGAAGAGCCTGAGGTTCTTGCTTCAGACTCATAAGGGAACGAACATTCTGCCTGGTTGTGGGGCTTTGGGTAGAGAGTGGCACTCACCCGGTTTGCGATTTAACTAAGGAGTGTCACACAGAATCGAGTTTATGATGGGTCATAAACTGTAACTTAATTAGACACAGAAGGGAAACATGAGAGAGGGGATGAAAAGGGTAAAGATGAAAGGGTCACCATACATAGTTGTTACAATATTATTGACTACATTCCTTGTGCTGTACTCTGCATCTCCATGACTCTTTTTATAATTGTCAGTCTGGTCAGTTTTTCCACCCATCTCTGCAGTCCTCCTCCCATAAGGCAATCAACATATTCTTTGTATCTATGAATTTCTTTCTGATTTGTTGTTTATTTATTTTGTTTTTTAGATTCCACATATAAATGAAATAATATGGTGTTTGTCTTCCTCTGTCTGACTTACTTTACTCAGCCCAGTGCCCTCAAGGTCCATCCATGCTGTCACACCTGAAACTAATACAATATCATACATCAATTATAAGTGAAAAATAAATTTTTAAAAAGGTAACAAAAAAAAGGTTCAGGAGATTGGAAATACTGATTCGAGGATTTTTTCCCCTTCAAGTTTAGAATACCATAAGAGTAACCAGGACACACGCAGTAGTGTTCCGAGAGTGGTATGCTTGAAATAAAACATTTATAGAGAGTGCCGTTTTGTTGAACAATGTTCAGAGTATTAGATTTTAATAGGAATAATACCATATCCTAAACTTTTTTTGGAAAATTTGTTGGCAGTTTTTACTGTCAAATAACATGAACTTAGTGGTGGCATCAGGAAGTTGGATCTGCTCCAAATGTTTGGGACAAGACATTGCTGTATATTCATTGATGTGTGACTGTTACATTCACAGTTATTAAATATAGAGAGAATTATATATAATTAAATATGTATCAAATGCATATTAGTGTGTTAAATATTAATATATCAAAGAATTAAATATATATTATATGTAATTAAATATATACTAAATGTATTTATTTGATTCACTTTAAACTGTTGAATTTCAGGTGATTTTGGGGAATTGCAAATTATATATTGGCCTGCAAATGAACACTTAGCAATGAGCAAACATTAGTTTCTAAAGAAGTCACGACTCTGGCAAAATTAAGTCAATATTTACAAAGAAAGATGTTAACAAAGTTTGCCAGCCTAACTTCAAAGGAAAAGTTTGAAACAATCTAATGTTTTCTCTGAAGTGACTTAAAAATTCTTGTAAATAAAATTATTATTTTCTGCTTGCTTCATACGTGGGCCTACATGATCACAAAAGGTAAGCTTCAGGTTACCTTTTGAGAAAAAAATAATTTTATGGTAATTATAATAATAATTACTGAAAGTAATTTATGGAAGATGTTTCAGGATGTTGATTGAGCAAATCAAAGTGAAATAATTTTTCTCTTCCATTGAGCAAAGATAATGTTTAAAAAATAATGAGATAGCAAAAGATGTCAAAAATAAGCTGTGAAATGAGTGGAAATGAATTTTTATTACAAGTGGATAGAACTTCCTGTGGATAATGAAGCTTTATTACTCTCATTTGAAAGGTTCATATGGAATGAAAACATCATAGACAAACATCTTTTCAAAAAAATACTGATAATAAATGTAAGGAGGTTGCCCATACCTGAAACCCATAAACATATACTTGTAATTTCATCAAAAAGAGTACTTTCTGTTTAGGGGTTGTTGCTTCTGCTACATACAGATGGGCATGCCAACCATGGGTTATTGGCGATGTTTATTCATTACTAACTTAAAAAATTGTACCATGTGTTTTAGCAATTCACTGGATAAACTACACATAATCCCCAAGAACTTTTTGGAAAGCTCTAAAAATCAATGAATGTTTTTAACAATGTTAATAACAAAATTCATAATAAATCTTTTAGTGACTATTTCATACAGAATATAATGCAATAAGATTTGAGGGTGTTATCCTAGACACAAAAGTAAGATGGTTATCAAAGATACAGTTGAAAACAGATTCTGTTCACTATTTAATACCACTTTCTTTAAACGTCTACCAATGACAGAATAAACATCATGATTGAGATACTGTGAATAGATGTGGCATATTTTTCATGTACGCATACTTCATCACCTTAAGCTGCAATAGAACCCAGTCCACTTCATTAAAATAAAATAAATAATCATGGGATTCTTTAACAAACTTATGCCATGAAGGTAAGTCACACTAAAAATGACCTTGCTACTGAGAATTTTCAAAATGTCCTTGTAACATGTTAAATATTAAAGATATTAGTTGGGAATATATTACTTATTTTTATTAATAAATAAGACAAAATGGCTAGATTTAAAATTCTGAGTGAAATATATAATACCAAATTGGGTGATGAATCCATTTGAAATAGTTGCAGAACATGTTAGCCAAGATATGCAAAAAGAATGAAATGAGCTAAAACATGACTTTAAGACAAAAGCACAATTTAATTAGTCTAGTTATGAAAGGATTTGGCTCCATTTTAGACTCTTATACCCACACCTTTGAAAATAATTTAAATTACCAATAACTTTTTCTTCTTTTTAACAATACATTAATTCAAAGAGATTCTAGATTATAACACAATTCTAGCAAAAGCAATAAAACTATTTGCTAAAATGTAAGAGATAAGACATAAGTTTTTTTAATATTTAGAATTAAACATTATGAAATTAATGGAGTAACACCACTGAAAGTTATTTTAAAACCACTTGTATTTTAAAATGTCTTTAACACAAGGTTAAGAAATCTGTGTCATTAAAATTATATATTGCCTTTATTAGATCACTTACACTATTTTTTCAGTTTGAAATTGTCCCCAGAGGGGTACCTTCATAATTTCTGTACTGCTTTTTTTTTTCTGTTTAGATTTCCATTTCATCCTCAATTATGCTTTGCTTAAGGAAGGACAATTTCTTCAAGAATTTTTTAATTCAGAGAAAGAAATTTAATTTCAGAGACTGAACGCATCCTTGCACGTGTGACTCCATGATAAAACGTATGTTTCCAGTGCTACTTCATTGGTACTTATCTCAGACTGTGATGGTGCTTTTGAGGGTACACTTATAAACAGCCTAGCTTATCCACAAGAACATTATTCTTCTACTTTTTTTTTCAACATGACTGTCACCTACCTTGGCATGTTGTCTTTACTTCAGGTTTCTTCCCCATGTATATGTTATGTTTTATAGATACAACAGATCTGTTATTATTTAGAGGCCATCTTTCCTTTGCTCTTCTATTTCTCCTGACCTGCTTATATGGAATGACTTCTCATCATATTCCCCTATGATCCCAACTTACTCATGATTAAGTAAAGTATAAGAATAAGTATAAGAATGTCCTGCAGTCATGAATGCACATTAACAGTTACTCTACAGTTATGCATTTATTTATTGCTTATTTAAAAACTATGGTTGGAGATAGATTGTGTTATTTGGAAGTTAAGGGGGTGTACAGAATATTTGTTTCTTAAAAAAGGGTTGTTTTTTCTGAAGTTGTAGGCATGGCCATAACTTAGCAGCAGCTGCTAGGAGGTGAATTACTGTTAACTTGGCTAGTTCTGATCTACGTCTTCTTTGTAAATCTATAACCTATTTTAGACTTTATGTATTAAATATAGTATTAACCCCATTTCACTTACCACATCGTATATTTGATATTCAACAGCCTACTTTTCAAAGATAACAGAATTCTAGATAAGCAAATTCTTAGCAGGTTGTTCCCCACCTTCTCCCCTCCCCCACTGAATTGATTTGAGGAAGCGTATACAGTAAATTTTTAAAATGTGTTGCTTAAAGATGGCAACTCAGTTCTTAACCATGACACATTTTCAGGACTTATTTTAAATTAAGTGTTAGGCTATCATTAGCAATATATAGCTATTCTCAGATTTCTTTTATTGCCTCCTGTTTTGATGACCTTTTCATATTTTAGTTCTTTAATTTTATTCAGAGTTAGAAAATATGGTAATTTTGAACAACCTCTTGGTAATTCTTCAAATGAAAAGATAATGTAAAAAAAGAAGATTTAAAAAAATGAATCAATTTTACTGCAAAGTTGGTATTAACATATTTTAATGCAGGAGAAAGATCAAGATGCATCTTAAGGTTATTAGGGGTCCATCAAATTCACCTACATAAGCTCACAGAAGTTACATGTTTCCTAAGGTCAAGGAACTGTTTCATGACCTTGAGGGGTGTATTAGTATTTCTAGTTCACTCATTACATTTTCAAACATTGGAACTGCTCAGATTCGGTTCAGTGCACAAACCAATCACTTAGAATGTTAAAGAGCATGACTGGTCTCCTGGAGACAGCTCTTCTTGTAATTGAGCTCTCGTTTGCACGGCTTGCCTACCTTCCCTGTTAATTTTTTTCTTGCTGTTTTTTTTCCTTGTCAGCCTACATTATGAATGCAACTGATAGAACAAACACCAACACCTAACATTGGAAATTCTCTCTCCAGAACTCATTTGAAACACATGCTGAGGTTCTCAAGTGGCGAGTTTTATAAAATGTCAGAGCATTTTAGAGTTGGAAGTGATTGTTGGATACATATTGCAATCACATGGAGGAACTTAAGCAAATACTAATGGTTCAGTCCCACCTTCAGAAACTCTGATTTAACTTGTCTGGGGAAAATTAGAGGCATCTATATATTTTAAAAGCTTTCCAAGTAATTTTCATGTCCAGCAAGTTTCAGATCCTCTGGGCCAGTCCCATTCAATCAGATCAAAACAGAAGTTCAGAGAGAATTTGACATATCTAATGTCGCACAACTAGTAAAGCTGAGACTAAAAGTAAGATTTCCTGACATTCGATGCAGTCTTTACACTTATTTGAAACTATTCTTTGAGAAGCATCTTTCCACAAAATCTTCAGACATAATTCCAGCATATACTTCAATTTTGGAGTTTTATACAGCTGGGTACCCCTCTCTAAGGGACCAATTTCAACCGATCTAACACATTGAAAGACAGTCACACTTAGAAAATGCCAATACCACAGTTCCCATAAAAGGGGAAATGGTTGTGTTTTGTGCTGATTTATAATGCTATAATGTGGTGATGCCAAACAGTCTCCATCCTTAAAGAGAATTTTCAGAAAAGCAGTATAATCTATATTACAGTTAAATCCCTTAGAATCGTGGAACACAGAAAAAAACTATCTTCCTAAGAATTTGCACCATTAGTTTTCATCTGTATTATTCACGACACATCATTATCATTGATGGTTCAGATGAAAATGGCCTCACAATTGCAATAAGTCACCTGCTTTTATGGTTATAGAATTTACAACTACAACAGAAAGACATTAAAAAAGGCTTAAGGATTCACATTTAGCTGTTATTTATAGCATTTTCTAAATACAGATGTTGATCTTTCAGCAACAGTAGTTGAAAATGATGCTTGTTTTTAAATTTTATGTTTTTTTTGTTTGTGGTCATATTATTGCAAGTACTAGAGTTGACAATATTTTATATATGTTGTGTTTTCTTCAATGATGTTTTGGCCAAAGAAAGGGCACATTTACAATCTGAATGCATATGTGTAGTGTAGAATTGTACATAGAATTATTGCACCTTGACATGCCATTCTTTTTTTTTACCAATAACATTTCACTTGAGCCTGCTCTTTCTGATCATCTGAAAAACAACAGGTTAGTTCAGCTATTTTGAAATTGGCAAATGCTTAGTGTTGCTGAACAACAAAAGTGTGCTCAGCTTGAATGTTTGGTGCATTATAATGGTTTCTAGGATCTGGCAAACTTGTGAATATAGGAAAGAGCAAATTGGAAAACAAAAACATCACTTTATCTCCAGGTGATAAAAATTCATGAATAGTTGAAAGAAGAAGGACATAGGATGAAAAGGGTAGAAAAATCCGAGAAAATTGAAAACAGCGATTAAATGATATGTAAATGACTATGCAGACATTTCTAAAGCTGGTGGTTTTTTAAGTGTGACTAGTAAAAAGGATTTATTAAAACTTCACATGAATACTGTGAATTTGAATATCATATACATAACGCACTTATAGAGAGGAATTGAAAATTAATGTTAAATTAAATATCATGAGACTTCAAAGTGGTTTCTTTTTAAGAGATGCTAGAGGACAGGTAGGAAAGGTGCTTTTGTTTAAAGGCAGACAATGAAAGTACCGATCTAAGGTGCTGGAATAAGCAGACATGAATGAAAGGATCAAACCTGAAGGGTGCGTGTGTGTGTGCATGTATGTATATAAGTATAGATATACATATACATATACATATATATCTCAGCAACTGTCATTGGTTAAGTAGTATTTGATTCACAGTCATAGAACACAAAAAGTATACTTTTCATCTAAAGTGAAGAAAAAGATTTAACTACTTGGAAATGGACTGAGTGTCTTATCAATAGGATGAGTTTATTGGATTGAAACTGAGAACAGGTTTGAAAGTCACCTTACCCACCCAATCCACCACTGCTTGGCATTGGTGCAACTTAAACAGCAAGTTCTTTTATGCACATTGGGTAAATCACCTTGACATATTTTATCATTAGAACAAGCATAGACAAAATTATTCAAAAGCATAACTTTCTCTTCTGGAGTTTCTGTTCCCAAAGTCCTCAGATACTCTTACCTTTTGAATCTGAAGTATGTAGAAGAACAATCTTACGAGAATGCCTCTCTTCTAGATTGTAAATTCCTCAAGGGCCAGGATCAGGTTTTACTTTTTTCTGTATTCTTCTAAATACCTATTCCTGCAAACATGTTTCAAATCCTCATCCACCCTTCTCTCTAAGTTCGTTTCCACAGATGAATCTCATTGCTTTACTCTGAACTCTTTTATCCCAGCATCCTCTAAGCCACGCAGAACATTTAGCACAAGGTAAATTCTCAATACACATTTGTTTAATAAGCGAGAAGATCAATGAACAAATCAATACTTAATATTACATTTTCCCCAAGATCATGTGCACAGATTGTATTTGAATATTTTATTTGTATTTTCTCCTTATCTCTACTTCCTCCACTGCCAAAACAGAATCAAGGGCTGCTCACCATGAAATGGTCGGTATGCATAATTTCATGGCACTTTTCTGAAACTTCAGATTGGAAAGAAGAAGGAGAGAAAAGTGGAATAGGCGTGCTCACATGCACAATTTAGAAAGTAGTTGAGACCTTCCCTTATTATGTTTTCCAGCAGCCCTTCTTGGATATTCTTTAACCAAAGCAGAGGGAAGAACTGCACTGAGTGGGGAGGAAGGGAACAGGATGTAGCGAGAGCTTAGCCTCCTGGACTGGAATAAATCATACTCATCATGCATTTCATCCTTGAAACTCTTTTCTTGGTCATCTCTCTGTTTAACCATGGGCAATCCCATGAATTCCTAAAGTTTCAATTAATACCTTATTGCCAATGACATCATTGCATTTAGTCCAAGTTTCTCTGCTGAGTTTTGGTGTCATATAGTCAACCATCTGTTGTGCATTTTTCCTCTGGTGTCTGGCATCTTAACTCCATAATTTCCCAAACTAAACAATAGGTCTATGATAAAACAAATCGCTGGCCTGCTATTTAAGCAAACTACAAACTTGATTCTGAATATAGAATCCTCTGACATCCTCTCTAATCACATCACCAAATTCCAATTATTTTATTTTCACAACGTGTCTCGAAACCTGACCTTTCTAAGTTCAATTCCACAGTTTAGATTCTCATTGCTTTAATCTTTTATTCCAGCATCCTCTAAGCTGTTTCTCCAATTTTTGTTTCATCTTCTTCAATAAAATCTTCTTCCCTACTACTGTGATTTACCTGAAATGGAAAACAAACTGTGTCGTTCTTCTGTTAAAATTTCTCAGTGGCACAACTTCAACCATCTTGAGAAGTTCATGCTCCTTCTTAACAGAACACACACTGCTCTCCAGGCTGGTTCGTGATTTTGGAGATTTTTCAAACCTCTTCTGTGAATGGGCCTACTCTACTCCTCTCACTCTATCTTGGGGGCGGGGGGCGGAAGGGATAGACTTCAGACTTGTGTGCCTCTGCCAGTTCTACAGAGTCATACCAGGGGCTGAGATCCTGCTGCTACTGTATTTCCCAAGGGCAATGCCCTGCAATGCTGAGCAATTAGGTGCAGGCTCCACTTCTCTCCCTCCTAAAGGAAATGTCCTAAGACTATGCCCCTGCTCTCTACCCTGCAGAGCTGTGCCAAGTCCTGAGAAACACCCTCTTCCCTAAAGCAGTTAACCTTCCAGCTCCCCTTCACTCCTGTAACCACTAATCTGTTCCCCGAGTTTATTTTTATTTCGTTTTGTTCATTGGTTTGCTTCTTTTAGATTCTACATAAGAGTGAAATAATAAGGTATTTATCTTTTCCCTGGCTGGTTTATTTCACTTAGCATAATACCATGATTTGATGTTGTCACAAACGGCAAGATTTGCTTCTTTTTATGGCTGAGTAGTATTCCCTTTTATGTATTCACCCCATTATTTTTATATATTTATCCATCAGTGGATATTTGGGTTGCCTTCTATATCTTGGTTGTTGTGACTAATATTGCAATGAACAAAAGGGTGAATGTATCTTTTTGAATTAGTGTTTTTGTATTTTTGTATACATACTCAGAAGTGAGATACCTGGGTCAAATGGTAGTTCTATTCTTAATTTTTTGAAGAACCTCTACATCGCTTTCTGTGGGGCTGCCCATGTATAGTCCCCCAACAGTGCCGGAGGGACTGTCGTGCTGGATGGCACATTTTTTCCTGGTGGGAACATAGCTCTCCTTTTCTTTTCCATCTTGGTGGTATCCTTTTATCCTTTGTTCTGCAGGCTCTGAACATTTGATTTCCAGGCCCCCTTTAAAGGGAATTATTCCACATTTAGTTGAGGATTTGCTGTGTCCTGGGAAGAAGAGAGTTCAGGATTTTCTTACACCACTGTCTTTGAAAAGAACTAGCTTAAAGTTAGAAACACATGTTAAGTAGTAAATTAGCAAGTGATTGTGAGACCAACAACAACGTTCTTCTGTGAGATGCGATGAGCCCTGTTCTCTATTCCTGTTTCTCTCCTAAAGAACAATAAGGAAAAAGTGGAGATGATTAAGATATTTCTGAACATTACATCAATTTTGTTAGGCAATTTCTAGTTGTGATTAAATTCCGAAGTAAATCCACAATTTGGGGGAAGATTTCTTGAAATAATCAATGCTAGCTTTAAGTAAATGAATTTAGAATTTCAAAGGGAAGAATGGCATAATGAATGTTTTCAAATAGGGTCAGTAAAAAAAAATGTCAAAAACATTTCTTCCACTTCTGGTTGTTTACCATGAAACAGTGCTATTAGACAAAACACATACATACAAACTCATTTAAAGAGGAACATGCCCATGGGACTTTGTAATAATATGCCTTCCAGCTTCAGCTCTCAGCCTGCTTGATTGCACTGTCTTTTTAGAGTACTAAGTGATGACTAGATTGCTGTGTGCATCTGATCACATAGTTTGTGCAGACACCTACCCATCAGTCCATAAAATTAATTCAAACAAACAAACCCGGTTAATTATGACCAGGAGCTTTGTACATTTTCCTATTTGATCACAGTTGCTTCTGCTAGTATTTTGTTTAACGGAGAAACGAGTTTTATATTAAACCACGGGGCCCTGTAACTGTTTAACTATCAAGCATTTATGTAGCATTTTATGGTCTCCAAGGTATTTTATAGCCCCCCGTTCCAGTTTTTTTTCTAACTAATCCCTTTGGGCAGTGCTGGCAATGTTGCCATTTCCATTTTCAGAAGCTTCAGAAAGGTGACTATGTAAGAATAAGTGACCAGCGGAAGGCCAGGTGATAAGTTAGTAGTTAAAAAGGTATTATAGGTCACGATCTTTGGATTGCCAGTTTTGTTTTGTTTTTTTCCTGCAACACCGATTCTTTTCTGGCCTTTTGTTGATTTTTCTGTGAAGCCTTTCTAAAGCTAAAAAAGGATGGATTTTTTAAGCAATAGACCATAATGTATATAAGAAAGAAGCAATAATAGTATCATTTATTATGAACTTTTAAAGTAAATGCATGTTTAGTGTAGAAAAATATTATGTCCAAAACCATTTAAACTGCTTATGTATTCTTTTTAAAAAGATTTTATTTATTTATTTTTAGAGGGAGGGGAAGGGAGAGGGAAAGAAAGGGAGAGAAACATCAATGTGTGATTGACTCTCATACGGCCCCCTTTGAGGACCTGGCCTACAACCCAGGCATGTGTCCCGAATGGGAATCGAACTGGTGAGCCTTTGGTTCCAAGCCTGTGCTCAATCCAATCCACTGAGCTACCCCAGCCAGAGCTGCTTATGTATTCTAAAATTTGAGTGGCCAAGATGAATTTCTTGGTTTGTGTTGTCAAAGTTGTTAGATTGGCTGCCTGGTTAGATTCATAACATTTATTTTGGGGCAAAAGTGAAAATTAGAATAAAATTTCATGCTCTCAAATTGCATGAACACACAAAGCCAATAAAAATTAGTTAAAAATTGGATAAATGTGAAGTTTGTATTTGTGAATTAGTGGTGTTAAGGTAGAAACTAGGAAGTTCTTTGTAACTAAGGCTCTAAGGGGATATTTGAAATCCTTTCTAGTTGATGTCTTAAACATAGTCTGGTTAAAATCAGTCTCCTAAATAGTTTCGTGGTTCAGATGCTTTTTAGAGGCATTTGTTCCAAAAAAAAGTGCTCCCTTTTATTATCAGTTTGTTATGAAGTTGGAAGGCATGACATTCTTTCTCAGAAAAAATGTTAATAGAAACCAGAGTGTAAATAAGAGGAGGAAGCTGCCGAGGTACTTTCCTTTGGTTCTCCTTGATAGCAAAATCCTATGCGCATATTCAGTGGATGAGCCTCACCTGCTCCTGGGCTCCATTTTCAACTAATTAATGTCATTCAAGCATTATATACCTCTGCATTGGCATTTGATCGAATTTCAAATCCTCTATTTGAATGAATAGCACCTTAAGAAGAATTCATTTTTGTATTTTATTTAGACGAGGTTATGTTTACATTTAATCTCCATTCACTTTAAATAAGTTTCTCACCACTCCTATGGAGCAAGGCAAATCTCCTCTGGCGGTGGCAAGTTTCTTTCTTGCTTGTTTATGTATAGGTTGATGTGTGTTTGTGTGGGGGGGAGAGATAGTTAGTATGTGCACAGATTTGATTGCAAAACAGCTCTCTATTATTGAAACCACTCTGAAACCTATAAGGAAAATAAAAATGTATTAACTTTGTTCACATTAAGGCCATGATAATATATTAATAGAGTAAAAAGACATGGTTCTGGGAGCTATCCTTGCAGGTAATTTTCAAATTTTCAAAAACAAGAGGGGAGCAATAAGAGTCAAAATTCATCAAACATTTTATACGTAATTTTACATGCACTGTCACACTTAATCTTTTCAAATGCTCTATTCATTACTATTACTATTATTGCCAATTTGCAGATAAGAAAACTGAGGTTGAGATGAAACAAAATAACTTATCCAAGACCAGATAAACAGGAAGTGACCCGGAAATGGTGTCAATGTTTGACAGTGTCGAAAGCCTGAGATCTTTGTACTTATGCTGCATTGGATAGAGGAAGTAAGCAAATGTTATATTTAAAAATGTATATGGATAAAGTATTTGGTAAAAAATAATTTCCCATAGACGAATGCTTTTGATAGATTCTTCTGTTTTATCTATGAGCCTCCCTTGAACAACCTTGGGGCAAATTTTATTTTCTAAAGATGGCCCCAGCAATTGTTCCAACCTCTCATGTTCTTAGTTTAATGGAAAATTGCCTTTTCTTTATCAAGAAATGAAGTCTAATCCTCTTATTCTTTATTCTAGGTGGGCTGGCAACCTCTTCCAAAGACAGAACTCAGTAGAAATAACACTATATAATTTCTAAGGCAAGATTTTATTCTGACACTTCTTAAAATGGTAAGGAAAAACATTATTTATGACAACAATAGTAGGGGAGAGAGACCAAACTCAATAGGAATACAGCGATGACTGCTGGAAAATTGCATCTGATGAGCAGAGTGAAGGGATCGATAGGTAGAAAATTACTAAGAGGACATATCAAAGGTAGGAAGCTTCTTGCTAACCTGCCAAATGTGAGCCTAGTACTTAGATGTTAAGGGCTGTGGGATTTTTGTTGAAAGTGACTTAGCAGGATTCTTTGCTAAACCTGGATTTGGCAAGCTAAAGACAGGACAGGAGCCAAGTCAGAGGCCTAGTTTAGAAGAGGGCTCAAAGAAGCTTGACCACAGTCTGGTCAAAGAGAGAGTCTCTGTCAGTTTTAAAAAGCTGTGCAGCTTCATGGTGATACCCAGTCTTGTAACCCAACCACTATGCTGGGAGAAAGCCCAAGACACATGGAGAAGAGACATTGTTTTCACAGAGAGTCACCGTCACCCACCAAATACCTGAGTGAGTAGCAAGCTTTCAGCTGCTACTATCCCCCAACCACTGAGTTATGATTTTTTTTACCCGCTGTGTCTTTTCCAGCTGAGCCCCCAGACATCAAGGGGCTGGGGCAAGTCATTCAACTGTATCTTGGCCCAATTCCTGAGGCACAGAATACATGAGCATAATTAAGTAGCTTTTGTCTTATGTCTCTAAGTTTGCAGTGTGTTGTTGTATAGCACTCTGAACTAGAAGAAAACTCGTTTTGCTATCCTAATTTAAGCCTGCATCATCTTGATCCTGGGCTATTGCAATTATCTCTAACAGCTTTTTCTGATTTCATAGCTGCTCATCCCCAGTCTTGTCTCCTCCACCTAGCAGCTGAAGTCGGTTGATGACAATCGTCTCAAAACCTTCCAGTGGCATTACACCTTTCACAGAATTAAAAACGGGGTCTCAAAAGTCTTCCATTATCTGCTTCTTAGGCCTTTGCCCTCCATCCGCCACAACTCTTCCCCGGGTGCCCCTTGACCTAGCCACAGTGGTGCATCTGTTCTTCCTTGAAACATACTCGGTGTTCATGCAAGCATCCTTGTTCTTTATGCCTAAAATTAGATTACTCCCAGAAACCTGCGTTCCTTATCTCTTTTTCTCTTTGTCCACATAAGAAACACCTACACTTGTAGAGGATTCTTATAAGAGTTTGAACCAAATTGAGGACATGACAAGAAGTAGGATCAATGTCAAATGCTCTGGAAAATGAGTTTGCTGTTTCTTTTACGCATTTGGAATAAGAGAGGGATGGTGAGGAGGATTAGCTGAAGGTGGGAGAAATCGAGATGGGCATCGGATTACAGGATGATTAACAAGATGAAGTGCTCCCTCGAAGGGGGTGGTTTTGAAGGGTCTGAAAAAGATGATCATTCTGGGATTTCCAAGGTGTGTTAACCTGGATGCTGGAGACAAGTGGACAGGACTTCCTTAAAAAGCTTTCCCTGAACACAGGCCTGGGCACAACTGCCTACCACGACTGGCCCAGTTAGGAATTTATGATCCAATCAGTCTGTGAGGTTAATTTCTGTCACTGAAGTTGTCAGTTTTATTATAGAACCCCCCTTTTTGTCCACATCTTCATGCCTCTGCTTAAATGTCACCTTGTAGAAAGGCCTTTGTGGACATCGTATGTAAAACAGACATGCTACCACACCGATGTTATCCTGTCTATTTTTCCTCACAGCATTTACCATCACTTAAAATACTACATATTTATTTATTAATCTGCTCATTATCAATCTCCCTCTCTCCTTTTTGTGGGTTGAGGTCTTTTTGGAACTGTTTAGGTCTGTTTCCATGAAGAAATCTATTTTATTTAGGGCATGAAACCCAGTGCCTAAAATATACTTGGGAAAGAATGGGTTTTCAATAAATATTTGTTGACTGAGTGCATTTGGACTGCAAGAATTAATTTAAAGAGCTATTTTCCATATTCCTTGAGATACGTTTTTGTCCTAGACATTTAGCAGTAGGTGCAATTTTAATTTGAGTATCTCTTTGTACTTTGAAACAAACTTGGAGATGATGGAGATGTAATACAGGTAATAATTTTTCAGAGTTTATATTTCACATTATAGAAAATTTACATTTATAGAAAATTTTAAAAGAGATGCCACCAGCTCATTAGGAGAAGTGCTGGTCAAGTTTTAGAGGTAAATGAGTTGTGCAAAGGCTGTGGTGTACCAGTTCTGAAAAGGGGAGAGAAGTAAGCACTCAGCCAAGGCGTCAACTTCTTGCTAGTGAAGGCAAATGAGGCATCAGGTGCAGTTAGGAAGACTGGAAATTTGACCTGTGTACATTATTAGCTCCTTTGGGCCTCAGTTTGTCTGGGATTGATAACATATGCTACAAATGTAGAAGGGGATAACTCTTCGTCAGAAATTAATTTTACCTTTGGATCATGTTTGATTTCAGCTTCTCAACATTAACCAGAAGAGACTGGTATTTTATCCCTAAGCAAAACAATATGCTTGAGGTCCAGACTTTGTGGAGAGGTGAGATTTGCTGTATTCCTTTAGCAATTCCTTCCTCTCCCTTACTTTTATCCCATTAACCAAACCTGGAGTTGACCTAAGTTAAAGAGTCCTGCCCAAGTGTAGAAAAAACAGCTTTTCTGCTTTTAATAACAAAGCCATAAGGTTTGCTGTTCTAAGGTATAAGGAGCATACGCTGTGAGAGAGGTAAAATTGAAGCTTGCAGTCCGAAAGGAGGAAAAGGATGAGAGAGAGAGTGTGTGAGGGATAAAACAAGTCAGTGTAGTCTTAATTTCCTTTCTTTGGGCTTGAAGAGGCCATGTGTTAGATGAATTAAGAGGTATGTCCAGCATAGAAAGACCTCCCTCCTCATTCTGACCTTGGAATTCTTGAGGGAACTTACAACACAGGCCACCCTAGTTAAAAGAGTGAAATATCGTGCTTTAGCTGGAAGAGAATCAGGTTGGCCTTCCCCAGCCTCTCAGATTGTGCATGGGTGCACGCTGATGAGAAAGCCAGTGGGCTTGCCAGGGACTGCAATCAATCCCACAGTACAGAGTGTGTGGACAACAGTATTGAGAATGTAGACCGCAGGACATGTGGGTAAGCGATCTATTGGCCCACAATTAGGAGAGCTGGAGAAAGTTGTTTTATTCCAGGAGAATTGCCAGGCCAAAACAAAAAGACAGCAAATGCACTAGCCACAAAGCAAAGCCTCAAAAGTCAACACATAGGCTAGAAACATTGACCCAGAATGTACTACCAGGGGTGTCCAATCTTTTGGCATCTCTGGGCCACAATGGAAGAAAAGTTGTCTTGGGCCACATATTAAGTGCACAAACACTAATGAACTGATGGGCAAAAAATGGTTTTAATTAAATTTATGATTTTGTGTTGGGCCCAATTTATAGCCATCCTGGGCCACATGTGACCCATGGCTGGGGGTTGGACGATCACTAGTATAGACCCAATGACTAGCACAAGGTCAGGGCATTCTTCCACTTCCAGAACTTCAAGTTCAGGTCACCCACGTGCTCCTCTGGAACCTCATTTTTAAGAGAGACAGGAGGAGTGGGAGGCTCTCTGAAAGACTGAGTCCTCTTTCCCAACCAGAGACCAGGACCTAGAGCTGGTGTTCATGTGATTGGACGGTATTAAATTTAAATTGAACACTTAGTTAGTTTTTTTATGCTAATCAAGTGTAATAAATTCTTCCAGTAAAAACTAAATGACATTTTCTTTTTACATCTGACTTCTTTTTTAAAAAAAAGAAGTATAATTTTATTGATTATACCATTACAGTTGTTCTATTCGCCCCCTTCATTCCCCTCTACCCTGCACACCCCTCCCCCACCATTCCCCCCCTTTAGTTTATGACCACATGTCTCAAGTTCTTTAGATTCTGTATTTCCCCTACTATTCTTGCCCTCCCCCATATCTATTTTTTACCTACCATCTATGCTACTTATTTTCTGTATTTTCTACCCCCTTCTCCTCCCACTCCCCTGTTGCTAACCCTCCATGTCTTCTTCATTTCTATGGTTCCACTCCTAATCTAGCTGTCCTCTTGGTTTGCTTTTGTTTTAGGTGTGGTTGTTAATAACTATGAGTTTGCGGTCCTTTCACTGTTCATATTTTTTATCCTCTTTTTCTTAGATAAGTCCCTTTAACATTTCATATAATAAGGGCTTGGTGATGATGAAGTCCTTGAAATGATCTTATCTGAGAAGCACTTTATCTGCCTTTCCATTCTAAATAAACGCTTTGCTGGATAGAGCAATCTTGGCTGTAGGTCTTTGGATTTCATGACTTGGAATACTTCCTTCCAGCCCCTTCTTGCCTGTAAGGTCTCTTTTGAGAAATCATCTGATAGTCTGATGGGGACTCCTTTGTAGCTAACTGTCCCCTTATCCCTTGCTGCTTCTAGGATTCTCTCCTTCATTTTAATCTGGGCTAATGTAATTATGATGTGCCTTGGTGTGTTCCTTCTTGGGTCCAACTTCTTTGGGACTCTCTGAGCTTCCTGGATTTCCTGGAAGTCTATTTCCTTTGCCAGACTGGGGAAGTTCTCCTTTATTATTTGTTCAAATAAGTTTTCCACTCGTGGCTGTTTCTTTTCCCCTTCTGGTACATCTGGCTTCTTATGAGTTTTCTTCATCAATACAGAGGATTGGTAAGAGAATTTGAAGTAATGTTTACAGTGCTTGGAATAGTACTCAGTATTTAATAATTCCTAACCAAATGGTAGCTATTACTAAAGTCAAGCAGAATTCTTATAGGGAGAGAAATTCCATGGGATTTTCCAGGGGCCAAGGGATTGATAGCACAGCTACCTGCCCTGATTGGATGGTGGCTCTGGCCTTCAGGAAACCCCAGCTTCCTATGTCTGTGGCCCCAACCATTCATTCTTCACTTCTGAAACAGTAAATACACTCTAGTAGGAAAGGAAGTTTTGGAAAACATTAACCTTTAAATGTAACCTGAAGACACGATATTTGCTATTTATTTGTTATGGATATTGAATCACTTTTGATAATTTTATACTAACACATATTTAATGTTGATGGTTTTTTTTTAAAAAAACTTTTTTTTGGACTTCTTATGGCCGGGAACTATGTTTCACTTGTGTTGTCTCATTAATGTCCCCAACAGTCTGGTTCTGTAAATTAACTCTGCTCCCCATGTTACAGATGGGGAGACGTAGGCACAGCAACCTTACATAACTCTTCCAAAGGTACAGAGCTAACAATCAACACTGGATTCCTAGCTCACACAGTGTGAGTTCCCAAGGTTGTCCTGAGTCCACACATTATGGAGAGGTGTTACTTTGTTGGGGATAAGTCTGCTTTGTAGCTGCCAATCTGCAGTTAGAGTAGTTGACTTTGNTAATGTCCCCAACAGTCTGGTTCTGTAAATTAACTCTGCTCCCCATGTTACAGATGGGGAGACGTAGGCACGGCAGCCTTACATAACTCTTCCAAAGGTACAGAGCTAACAATCAACACTGGATTCCTAGCTCACACAGTGAGAGTTCCCAAGGTTGTCCTGAGTCCACACATTATGGAGAGGTGTTACTTTGTTGGGGATAAGTCTGCTTTGTAGCTGCCAATCTGCAGTTAGAGTAGTTGACTTTGATACATTTTCACCAAAAAAAAACCCTTCTTCCTTCAAAAAAAGAAAGAAATATTTTAAAATACCCCACAGATAAGGTTTCAACAGCCTCATTTTCATTATTTTTTTAAATTTTGTAGATATATCACATAAAAGTGCATTTGGTGTGGGCATTTAAAATAGGATTTTGCTTAAATTTTAACAAAGTTTTATTAGCACGTTCTTTGCTCTAAAAAAATCTACTCACTAGAAGATGTTGCAGACATTATTCCATTAATGTAAGTGGACCACATTTCTTATAAAGAGAATTTGAAGGTGATTTTTGCCTATAGTCTCAACATCTGTAATTCCGTTTCTTTATTAAAGGTGGTCTGACACAATGAGCACAATTCAAAGCTGTAAGAGCATGAGAGCATAACAGATATTCTTCAAAATGCGAGCACATTTCTGAATGTTTCAAGGAGTTGGTGTAAAAACTATTGCTTCATAAGAAGAAGAGGCAGTCAAGTCCTTCTGGCATAAGAATGTAATTTTCATGTGAAAAAATATTTTTCCTAAGGAATTCTGAAAGTAAATTAGGTGAAAATGTATTAAGGTAAGTTGTCTATTTTGTTTTTATAATGTTTCCAAATTTCCTGTTATCATTAAAGTGATTGTGTATGTTAACAAAAAAAAATCACACATTGGAGAGCTATCAAAATTTTATTCTATTTTAGACACTCTTTAAGACACTTTACATGTATCAAATCATTAATTTTCATAATAGCTCACAAGATTCCCATTTGATGGACAATGAAACTGAGGCACAAAGAGTTTAAGGAATTTGCACAGTAATGGTCTAGGACTGCACTGTCTTGCTCCGGAGTTGTCCCAATTAATTCCTACTTAAGATTGCCTTTAATATTATTTAAGAATATTATTTTTCTGGTATGTTTTCAAATTTCCAATTTTTTTTACTTATTAAATATTATTTGGTTAAGAGTAAAACTCAGTTTTCCATGATTTGTGTAGAAAATATAAACTATAGCTCTCGGATATTTTAGCTACTATTTTTCAAAAATAGTCTATGTTTAAAATCATAACTTCCCTCCACAGAGATGTAATTTGTTTTAATTAGGCCACCTAAATGTCAAATATTTATGTTGACTACAGCAATTCCTAATTTTGGGATTTCAGAGGCCTTTACTCTTGCCTGGCACTCTGGGAATCTTCTCTGTTTTGCATAATCTTAATTATATTACTTTGTTGAAGAGATGCAAGAAAAATGACATCCTTATAGAGTGACTTCTCAATTAAATCAGAGATCTGATGAGATTAAAGAAAATGCTGGCAAAGCACTGAGTGGTAAGAAAGAGAGACTATCCATGTTAAGTGAGTTACCAAAAATAAAGTACAGAATTATATCACTGCACTGTTCGCTTAGCATAATTAGTAGTTTTTGTTACTAATGTGCTAAATGATTTATTAGCTGTCAATGATAAGTTGATATACTACAATAATTATTCCAAATACTGTCTTGATTTATGCAACAACTGTATTTCCCAAACACTTTAACCCTATTTATCCCTCACCATATTTTGGTAAAATAAGTAAAAACAAATAAAATTCCAAATTTACACATACAAACAGAGTCACACAGATGCTAAGTACCCACAAGAAAATCTCACAGCCAAAACAGTGAGTCTGGAGTGTTTTTTTTTTTTTAAAATCCTCACCTGAAAATATGTTTTTGTTGCTTTTAGAGAGAGAGGAAAGTCCGGGGGTGGGAGAGAGAGAGAGAGAGACATCAATGTAAGAGCAAAACATTGATCAGTTGTCTTCCTGATGCACTTCTACAGGGGACTGACCCAGTAACCTAGATATGTGCCCTGACCAAGAATAGAATTTGCAACCTTTTGGGATGATACTCCAAGCAACGTAGCAACTCAGCCAGGCCATAGAGTTTTTAAGTTTGTAAGTTCCCAGCTATTTTATAATGCCTAAAACCATGTACAGAAACAGTACAGAAACAGTTTCTGTACTGAAACAGTTTCTCTGTACAGAAACAGTTTCATGTTGAGGAGAAAATAGAGAAGAAAAAAGAAAAGAGAGAGGTAAACAACAAACTAAAAATCTCATTATTAATTTTATACAAACACTGGAAGATAGATTATCTTTTACAAAAATAGCACCAGTTATAAATAAAGAAGATAAATTTTTTACTTTCCTTTTTCATTTTATTTTATTCTAATTTTTCATTTTTTTAAAGATTTTATTTATTTATTTTTAGAAAGATAGAAAGGGAGTGAGAAAGAGAGGGAGAGAAGCATAAATGTGTGGTTGCTTCTTGTGTGCTCCACACCGGGGAACCCAGCCCCCAACCCAGGCATGTGTCCTGACTGGAATTGAACCAAAGACCCTCTGGTTTGCAGGCTGGTGCTCAATCCACTGAGCCACACCAGCCAGAGTAGGTGGTTTGGTTTTAAATGCCCCAATATTTTAGACTCTGAGGGGGACCCAGAGAAACTTGAACTTATCTTCTGGAGGGCAGGCCCCTTCAGCACAGTCTTCCACCTCTACATGAGTGTTCTGGGAACCCATCTGCATCACTGTACCAACTGGCATGTTGTGAGAGGTCACGATTGGCTTCAGTTGATTTTTTTGAAGACTCTGTCAAGGTGTTTACCTATTATGTGATGGGTGGTTTATGGGTGCACCTGCCCATACAGCGCCGAGTGTTCAGCAGTTTTTAAGCGAAAATGACATGACCCCCATGCCCCATTCTCCCCATTCACTTGATCTCACCCGAGCTACTTCTTTGTTTGTTTCCCTGGATGAAAAAAATTCCCCAAAGGGAAACATTGTGCTGATGTGGGAGAGGTGAAACAAAAAATGGCAGAAGCACTAAAAGGCATCAAAATCCATAAGTTCAAAAACTGTTTTGAGCAGTGGGTAAAAGGTCCCGATAGGTGTATTAACATCAAATGGAGAGTACTTTGAAGGTGACTGAAGTTTAAACATATAAAGTAAATACACTTTTTTCTTTATAAATTCCAGGTATTTGGGGTCCCCCTTCTTATGTGGGAATAAACTTTTAAATAAAAATTTTCTTTAAGGAATCTTGCCATACATATAAAAAAGAGGTTATAAATTGCAAAAAAAAGGTGATTTTCTGCTTGTGAAGATATTTGACTGTTATAACATTAAGAATATGAAGTCTAAAAAGCACTACTATGATTTCTCCAGATTGAGTGTGGCTTGTTATGAGTGGAAAGGCCATGGGATGCAGAACAGTTTATCAAATTTATGGGCCAATGTCTGCAATGCAACATGGCGGGTAAAAGAATTATGTAAGGGTTACATCTGCTCCCAGGAAGTCATCTGTGAATACTTCATTATTTTTGTCTCTGTGTGTGTTATATGAGTCACAATGAAATAAATTTGTGTTAACAATCTCTAGCTCTTTTTTGTTTGTGGTGAGCACTTAGAACACTCAACTGGATGCTCTGGACTGAAAGTCCACATGCACTAATTTCTTTACGTGCTTGTGCAACATATAAAAATGTGACTCATTCAAATTAGCGTTAGAACCAAGTTTTCTTAAATATTAGTGAAATCTGATTCAATGTGACATGATCATAGAACCCAGGTATTAGTCTGACTTTAATCTCTGCTACATGTATATGTAGTAATTGTTTTTCAATAAAAGAATGTCCCCCTAAAATAAAAGCTGTTAAAGAAATCTAAAAATGTTTAAACTGTGTCTTTAGTCAAACTCAGTTTGAGAAGTTATGAATGCAATTAAATGGCAAACTCCCGTTTCCTTGCTTTTTAAAGAAAGATAAACCGAAATGCAGTTATTTATCATTTTCTTAGGTTGTCTGTGTATTAACTAAGTCTGAATTTTGGACAGAGGTTATCTCGATTTCTTTTTCAGGATATTAAATGTTGTCACCTAGGCTTGGTACAAAGAAAATACTATTTTCTATATTTCTTGGCTAATAATTCTATTTTTATTTTCCTCATGAAATTGGTAACTTCTCTAATGATATTGCCCAATCACTGTATTCCAGTCATTTTAGGAGGGAATTATTTTAGATTCATAGAAAATTTAGCCTGAGAATAACCTTATGCTATTATTTCTAGGGGCTGCCACATCTTCTCATTTTGTGTGAATATCCTTCACAGTGTTGCAAAAAACAATAAGAAGAGGTTATTGGATATGTTGTTAGTTCAATATCACTTAATTTCCTTCTATATACCTATATTTAAGAAGATCACGTGAGTCTGGAATGTGGAGAATAATGTATGTTTGGACAAGACCATAACATTATAACTTCAAAAGATTTTAAATATCATCAAAAATTAAGCATGTAGAAGTTTTTGTGTATGGCTGGGAGAACTTTTATACTTATTAAACTAAACTTATGCATTTGGAAATGAATTCCTTTGTAGTTTTAGAACCTCCTATGAGCTTATAATAAAATCTATTGAATCTTGAAATTCAGGGAAACTATTCTCAGCCTAACATATAGATCAGCAAGCTGTTAGTGAGCTCTCCTTCTTGGGTGGTTCACTGCCGGTGATGCACTGGAAAGCTTGGATATAAAGCAACAGAGGAACAAATTAAAAAGATCAGTGCATACTTTAGGAGGAAGATGGAGTATGGAATCAATCTCTAGGCCAAAAGGGATGCTTATACATTAATAAAATAAGTCTTTTGCCTTTCCAAAGCTTGTACCTTCTCAGGTTGAAAGATACCTTAAATATCTTCTAGTTTTGTTATGTAGATAGCATCTCCAGACCATGCTTTACACGTAGTTCTGGCAGGATGCAAGGACTAAGCTGAGCAAAGCAAGCTATGATGAATAGGTAGCTGCATACACTTGACTTAAAGCAACCACCATCCTTTATTCTTCATGAGAGTGGTGTAGTTACTAAAAGTGAAAATTCAATGCTCAGTTTATGCAGTATAGTGAGCAAAGTCAAAGAAATAATGGATTAAAATATAGAACAGATAATTATTCATTATGTAGTAGAGAGAAAGAGACAAAAGTATTTGGAAAGTGATGTTAAAAATATGGAAGAATGAATAAAAAGTAATGACATATTTATAAGAGGAGTTGGAGAAAAAGTAGAATGTTTTTAAATTTTACAGAATCATAGCATACCATAAAAATGAAATGAATGAACAAAACTAAATTTACATCATCAATTTGTAGTTCAACTGCAGAAAATTAAAAAATAACTGACAGAATTTTAAAAAATAATCAGATAGAAAAGAGAAAATTGACTCCAAAAGATCATCAATGGCCATAAGATAACTTTAAGTGAACATATTAATAGGAGAAAAACAATAGAAAATTAATAACCAAGTAGTCAGCCTATAAAAATATTAAAGTATTAAGTAAATTAGATAAAGTAAATGACATAGAGTAATAAAAATAGGATCATAAATAGATTTAAAAGGATATATAGAAAAAACTTTTTAAAAAGACAAAAAGTATTTTCTTTGAAAGTATAATTAAAATAGGTAATCATCTGGTATGTTATCAAAAACTAAAGGTGCATTTTTTAGTCATAGAGAAAACTTTATTCAATGTGGGGGCAACTTTTCCAGCAAGTCTCCCTGTCTGCCGCGGATGAAAATGAAACTACCAAGACATGGTCTGCTTGGGGAGGAGAGGTGGTCAATCTCTTAGAGGAGATGGGCCAAGAACCTCTTCTTCAATGGCTTTTATTAGGTTGTAATACACAGGAATATAGGTAAGGCTCATTAATGTCAGGAGGCAAGGATCAAACAATAGACAACATTTCAAAGAAATCTGAGGACTTAGTCTGAGTCAGTGTCTGTCAGGTAAGGGGATTGGAAAAACTCTGGGAGACACACTCATTTCCTGCTTGGACCCTTCACATATGAGTGAAAGCACTCTTAGCAAAGCAGGCTTCACAGGACTTTAGGAACTCTTTCTTATGCGGATCACCCTGAATCTCACTCCAGCTGGCAAGGGGCTACACTGCTTTCCCAATCATAGGTTTTTAGGCTTAAGTGGATTAGACCAAGAAGCTCTTCTCCCAGATGGAAATGGGGACTTGGGCTATGTCAGAAAACTGGGGGGCAAGGGTCCATCACTCTCTCTTTGCTGCAGCCCCCGAGTCCTTCCTTGAGGGCCTCCCAAGTGATTGTGTCTGGCTTAGGTTGCTCCCCTCGGAGGGTTCTTACCCGTTTCTGACTAACCAACCAAGCATTAGGGGCAGGGGATGAAGCAGAAACAGTGTTGCTGCCAGAGACAGGCTTTGTCTCCTCAGTGGCTCACAGTGCGGAGGTCGCTCACTCAGCCTTATCCATGGGGGGCAGTTACAACTCCTGAAATCAGGCAGAGCAGTTCCCAACAAATCAGCTTGATGTCCAATTAGACAGATAAAATCTAAAATTTTATAGATTACATGTTTTAAAGCCGGACCCCAAGGAAAGGGAACAGAAGGCAAACTACTACCAAAAAAAATCTAATAAAGGACTGTTCTGTAAAATATATACAAAGAACTTAAAAAACTCAATATAAGAAACAAACAACTCAATTAAAAAGACCTTTAGAGATACCTCAGCAAAGAAGGTATACAGATGGCAAATAAGCATATGAAAAGGTGCTCCATATTACATACCATCAGTGAAATGCCAATTAAAAAAACAAACAAACAGTGAGATATCACTACAACTATTGGAATGGCCATATCTGGAAAAATGACATCAAATACTAGTGAGGGTGCAGAGCAATAAGAACTTCTATTCATTGCTGGTAGGAATACAATAGGGACACAGCCACTTTGGAAATCTGTTTGGCAGCTTCTGATAAAACTGCACTAACTCTTACCATCCAAAAAAATCATACTTCTTGTTCTTTAATCAAAGAAGTTGAAAACTTACACTTGCCCCAAAACCTGCACACAGATGTTTATAGCAGCTTTATTTATAGTTGCTAAAAATTGGAAGCAACCATGATATTCTTCAATAGGTGAATGAATAAATGATCTGTGGTGCATCCAAACAATGGAGTTTTATTTAGCGTTAAAAATAAGTGAGCTATTTAGCCATGAAAAGACATGGAGGAACCTTAAATGCATATTGTTAAGTGAAAGAAGTAAATCTGAAAAGGCTATATACTGTGTGATTCCTACTACATGACATTTTGAAAAAGACAAAACTGTGAAGGCAATAAAAGATCAATGGTTACCAGGGTTTAGGGGAAAAGATGAACAGGTGAAGCACAAAGAAATTTTAGGGTCATGAAAATACTCTTTTTAAGACTATAATAGCAGATACATGTTCTTATACATTTGAGCAAACCCATAGAATGTACAGCACCAAAAGTGAACTGTAATGTGGTACATGAAACTATGGACTTAGGGTGATCATGATGTGGCAATGTAGGTTCATCATTTGAAGCAAACATGCCATTCTTGTGGGGGATATTAATAATGGGGGAAGCTATGCAGGTGTGGAGGGTACTAGAGCCTTGGGTGGTGGGGCGGGGAGAGTGCTAGTTGGCCAAAAGAATGGCAAATATTCATGACAAACAGGAACAAAAAAGACTGACCACATCACTGCTTCTGCTCTACACTTGCCAGCTGGGTAAAGTAATATCAGGAAAAGCAGTAACTAAATGGGTTGAGAAGGAAGAAACATAGCCCTCCTTACACAGAGAGGTTTTGATTGTCTAGACAGAAAACCTAAGAGCCATGTGGATTGATAAAATTTAGAAGCTTTGCTGGAAAAAAACAGTATACAAGAAATCAATGATTTTTCTATGCCCACTAAATTTAAAATGGAATTTTAATAAATATTTCTTTATAATAGCAACAAAATTAAGTACATAAGAATAAATCTGGGCCCTGGCTGGTGTAGCTCAGTGGATTGAGCACGGGCCTGCGAACCACACGATCACGGTTCGATTCCCAGTCAGGGCACATGCCTGGGTTGCAGGCCAGTTCCCAGCAGGGGACTCATGAGAGGCAACCATACATTGATATTTCTCTCCTTCTCTCCTTCCCTTCCTCTCTAAAGATAAATAAATAAAATATTTAAAAAAAGAATAAATCTGAAAAATGTTGTTTAAAAACTTGGAAATACTACATTATTATAGGACCTAATTGCAGATCTAGAAAAAGAGGAGACAGTTCTTATTTATATTCAGGTACAATAAATATATTAAAAAATAAAAATTCTCAAAGAAGTTTATATATTCAATGCAATTCCATTTAAAATACTTAATGTGATTTAAAAATAATAATCAAAATAAAAAAAACTGAGTCTGAAACTCATATGAAAGAGTAAAAGGCCAAGAGATGATTATAAAACAAAATTAAGTTGTCTGGTGGTTGCATCTGAAGACTTGTTGCTTAGTCCCATACTTGTTATGCATCTAATGACCTGCCATTAAGGACAGAAGTTGCCGTGGGCTTCTGATAACCTTTTTCAGATGAAAAACATTTCATTCCATTTCTAGTGTGCTATCTATTTAATCACAAAAGGATACTAAATTTTATCCTAACTTAGGCATCTTTTAAGATGATTGTAAGCATTTTATTTTTCTCCTTTATTAACTTTGTGAATCAGTTTCATATTATTAAACTTTTGTTTGCATTTCTTTGATAAAGTTTGCCTTTTCATGGGTTTAAAAATAATTGAGAGCTACAGTTTAGTAATTTTATGAGAGAATTTATTCATCTGGAGTTGGAGGTAAGATGTGCCTACTTTTTCTCTCTAGTACAATATTTACATAGACTTTTGGGTAACTTCCTCTTTTCAGCTTCTGGAGTGGAATTACCAAGTAACTGTCTTGTGGCCTTTGAAGGATTGGCAGAACTTAACTACAAAGCCTTCTGGATTTGACTACAACTATTATTCTGTGGGTAGATTTTAAGCAACTGATTCTATTTCTTACTGGTTCTAGATGGTTCCACATCCCCCAGACTTTAGTTCCAGCATGACTCTTGTGAGCTATTTGACTAATACCATTTCCACCTTCTTCAGCTCCTGAAACAACCCCATTATACTCTCTAGAAGTCAGTTAGTAATTAGTAAAACCTTAAATTCTTCAACCTTTTCTCTGAACCCGTCCTTTATGTTCTTGTTCTAAGTGATACCTGGCTGGTCCCTGGAGACACTGTCTCCTCTGCAACCCTAGTAAGTCCTAATACCTCCTCCACACTCTCAAACCCCAAAATAACCCACTGTGCTCTCAGGAAGATACAATCAGTAATTAGTTTGTGCTTGAACTCTTTTTCCTTGCTGGGCCCTAGGATACTGCCTCTTGTGCAGCCCTCTCAAGTGATCTCTCCTATGGTATTCATGCTCCTGTGTCTAGGGGAAATGAAGGTGTATATCTTGATTCTTTCTGCTACTTCTGGAAAGTTCTCCCTACCCTTAGGATCACTAAAATTTTAGAAATCGCGTATCATCAATATATGCTGCATACTTTCTGAGGTGCACCAGGGTGAGTTGGGGATGCAGGCTTTTTCAGTTGCAGGTAATTAGGGTGTTCACTGTCTGTGAAGAATTGAAAAGCAATAATAAAACCAAGACAAATGCTAATATGTTTTTATTACCACCGTGCTTCTGTAGATCTAAATAATGTTTAAACCCTTGGGTACATCATTGCACAAATTTCTTTCTGTAGGCATCTACCTTCTCCTAGCTCACTCCATTAATTTACTTGGAGATTTTAGCACTCAGCTCCTTGTCAGTCTCTCCAACATGACATCTGTATTTCTGTTTGAGATCTCATCACTCAAATGAATAATCTTCAACACACTGGATTTTCTCTTTGTCCTCTTCTTCAATGATCTTGTCCTCTACTCTTCTTTAGCCATTCAATTTCATGCTCCTACACTAACCTTTTTCAGGGCAACGACATGTTCATGATCTTAATTTCAAGCGTCCCATTCATAACTGTCTTATATTTCCAATTTCTTAGAACAATTCAGTCCAATCACACTACTTTTAACTGCCCTTCATATCCCCTCTTTCCTCAAGTTAAAATCATTAGCCTGTCTATATAGCAACTTCCTTCAGTACAGAGTATACAGAAGAGTTAATTCTCAAAGGGGTAACCCTTAGCCAACAGGGCACGGGATGTCCCAGCTTCCCTGTTCTTCAGTGGGACAGAATTACTGGTACTGAATTCCGGTTTCCCAAATTGGTAACTGGCTTAATAACACACTCTTTGTTAGAACTTTTGAAAAAAAAAAACTTCCTTGTTTCACTGTTCTTAATTCGTTTCCTCTGCTGCCTAAGATTCCCTGGCAAAATAACTACCTGCACAAAATCCTTATCTCTGATTGTCTCTAGAGGATCCCAAAATAATGAACTATAGGTGACCATCTTTACTTCTAGTTAATGCCAGTCCCTCCACTTGAGTATTATGACCCATGCTCCTTGTCTGTTGGGCACCTTGCTTCAGCAATTCTCCCTTATTTCCTTTATCATTCTCTGTCTTCTCTACTAACTAGATGTTCTTGTTCTTCTTCCTAGCTACTTTCTAGCTTCTTTCAGAGCTTCCTAGCTCTGATTTCTTTCCTTCTCTTAGAATCACAATCAGAGAGTGCTTTTATTTTAAATAATCATTTTCTTTAATTCTTTCTCTTATTTTTTATGTATAATGTAATCAAGTAAGGCCTCTCTAACTGCATACTTTAGCCCTCCCTTTGTATCCCCCGAAACAACTAACTGCTTTTGTGAAGGTCACAAAGAAAGTCCTTGTTGCCAAATTCAGTGGTCAATTCTCAGTCTATTTTCCTGATTTACTCAGAGGGCAGCTATTTAATCATCGCTTATTCCCCTCAAGTCCCCATTTCACCAGGGTACTGGTACTACTCAGATTTCATTCTAGCGGGGCTGGCAGGTTGTGCTATTATTACTCCTGATCTCACTAACTAAGAATCAATCGAGTTTGCTTCAGTGCAGTGTGGGGAGATGTAAGGACTAAACACAAATATTGTCTTCCAACCTGCATTCTCACTGCTTCTTTTGGCCACTGGTGACTTAACCACTGAGTCCTGCTCTTCCACCAGCTTCTCTAACCCCTGCAGTTCTACTACTCTGTGGCACCTGTATGGCAGAATTCAGAATCCATAGGGATATATTTTTTTATTAATTCCTCTGAATTATGATCCTGTCACTATTTTATTTTATTTATTTTGTTTTGTTTTATCTAATTATTTTAAGGAAGGAGACAGTAACCCAAACTAATGTTCAGCCTAATGGGAAGCTGTGGAGAAGTTGGGTTGTCTCAGCTAGGGTTGTCCAAACCTTGCACATAAAAAAAAGCAAAAAAAAAAATCTTGTCTTCATAAGGATTTGCTTTTGGGGATATGCTCTCTGAGCCCAAGAAATATCCTTCCTGATAAGAGTACTTCAGCATGCTTCATGCTTTGGACCATATTTCCTCTGTTTGACCACCCAATTTATGTTAATGAAGTGAGTTGGGTAAATGTCTGTTTCTGTGTGCATGAGGCTCTGGACCACACTATCAGTTTGACCTTCGGTGGGTGCAGGGCTGGAGACTGAGTAGCTAAGGTCAGTCCGGTGGGGGCTGAATGCCTAAATCCTTAGTAAAGTCCCTGGAAGCCAAGGCTTGAGTGAAGTTCCTGGTTGCTGGTGCTTCCCATGTATTGTCACACATCACTCTGGGGAAAATTAAGTGTGTCTATATGTAACTCTACTGGGAGGGGACACTGGGAAACTGGTACCAGGTTTCTCTTGGACTTTTTCTATGTGCCTTTTTGCTTGGCTGATTTAACTCTGGAGTCTACATTGTAATGAACTAAAAACTTGATTATAACAGCATTTCAGCTTTCTGTGAGTCCTTTGAATAAATTATTGGGCCTGAAGATAGCCTTGGTGACTGACACAAAACCAGATTATCTATAGCAGAGTATAAAAGAACTGGGACTGTGAAGAGTGTGCAAAAGGGTTTGGGGAGGATTTGTGTGTCAGGAGCTGTGCTGGGATTTCCACTCACTTCAAAGGAGAAGATTTTATCAAGACTCCTAAGATAACTTAACATGTGTCCCCTAAAATGTGGCCACCCCAGTGGATTGGTGCTTGACTCCACTTGGGAGACATGGTCTGGTGTGTTGCCTTGAGGTGGAGGTGGTGACAAAAGCCACTGCCATGCAGAGCATTGTGTGCACTCCCCAAGTGTGTTTAATAGGACATGTGTGCTTTCTGTGTACCATATGGGCCATGCCACACACACACACACACACACACACACAGAAGTATGGAGTTTTCTTAGTCTTGTCCTGATGGGCTACCTATAGAAGCAGAGAAACATGAGCAAAAAGTGAGAATTCTACAGAGTTCTAATAAATAAAGCACTTGCCTTAACTTTATTAAAGGAACTTCAGGTAACAGATCTTCTCTGAAAAAAAAAAAAAAAGATAAAGCTGCCCACCAAACATGAAGTCAGCCTTAAATACATGCCAGATCTGGGGAGCGCAAAGTCAGCTTAACAAAATTACCCGTCAATTCAGAATGTTTCTGCTTTTACCTTTCCTCCCTTCTCATTCGTGCTTGGTGGGATGCCACAAGACACCTTGATGATTAAGATGAGGGAAGGGCCTGAAGCATAAGACGGAAGAGAGAGCAGAACCAAAGCCCTTTTCCAGAGATAAGGAAAGGGCTTGATATAAGTGCTACTGCTTGACATAAATCCAGAGAGAGTACAGAAAAAGGTATAACTTCAAACCAAGTTTGGAATTTTGATTAATTTTATGACTAGCTATTTTTGTTAATTGCATTGAGATTAAATTGTGACTACACCATAGGAATTTTTGTTGCCTAAGATTGATCAAAAAAGTTATGGGGCCATGGGAGTTTTCACCTAGGGGCAAGAAAGAAACTTTCCAACTAAATACATTTTAAAGAGCTGGTGAGAGAACAGCACTGTTTTTCTCTTATACCCAAGAGTCCTGCTTTTTTAATATATCTGTAACACATACATTGGATATATTTTTAAGAGTATGGTTCAGGTTTTAACTTCCAATCTTTATTCCCCTGTGGATTGATACAAAGTCTTCAACAGAACAACTAAGAGAAAATGGTCCTTTTTTGTTGTTATTGTTGTAATATTTGTATTTGTTTTATTTGTTTTCTTCTCCCAGTGGGTACAGCATCATCAAGGACATAAGAAAGAACTGGCGTGGACAGTGTGTATCATCTCCCTTTCACTACGGTCCTGTTGACTAATTGACATACCTGCCTTGCATTTACATTGGATGCCCCTGGCATGACCTGAACATCAAATTTGAAGAAAGGCCCTAGGCCTTGTCAGAGCAGAAATGGTTGCCGCTGAGACTTTAGGGACTTGCTCTCAAACTCCTTACTTCTTCACAGAAGTGTATTCTCTGGAGGAGTAAAGCGACTACTCTGAGCAGGAGAACTGTATAATGAAGGGGAAAAGGATGCTAAGAGAGGAATTTGACAGTGTGGTGCCATATTGCATCACAATTACTGGATCTTTCTGCCCTTGCAGTACTGAGTAACACTCTGAAAGATAGGAACTGTGCCTTTTTTTTTAAACTGCCAGAGGTGAGCTATGAGTTTAGTTTAGCATTTATCCCCTGGAAAAGGTAAACAGGGCCCCTATTAGCTGAGTAAATTCCAAGATTCTGCCAAAGTGGTAGTATATCTTTGGAAGAAGAAGCCAGGCAGTAGCACGGGGACTGTTACTAATCATAAATTTACTAGGTCCCTCACAAGGAAGAAGTGGACACTGATACTCTTTGGCAAGTAAATACTATGAGGTTTTTATTCTTGAATACTTATCTTAAGTAGGGGTAAGTTGAAGTGAAGTTGAAGTCATGTGGACTTTGTTACCTATGGTCAAATACCAGTTCTCAAACTTGATTGATTAGTGACAGGTAGGGCCCCACAAATAAAATTTGATTTTAGGTTTAATTACATAAATAAAGCCACAAATACCATGTTTATATGTTCAGGATTGATAGTTGATGGATTTTTCCTGTATTAACCATTTAAGTAAGATAATAATTTGCCATTCTGTGACATTTAATTATAATGTTATGACTGATCTACATAGTTGAAGGAAAAAATTGCTTTGTATGTCATTTAAGATCTGTATGAACACATTTAAACTGCAAAAAAAGATTGCTTGGAGAAATGCAGAGGTGGCTCCCAAGAACTCTTGATTACCTTCTGTATCAAGATCATTTTTTAAAAATCGGCTGAATTAACACAGAGTAATTTCAAGGTGACCATCTGTCAAAGAGCTGCTGGGGGAAAAAAGGCAAAATGTCTTTCTGTATTATTCGTGCATTTACTTTTATAAACATTTCTAATTTTCCAGAGGGTATTACAGGCTAGAATTTTAACGAGATTGTAATAGTTAGCAATGAGTAAATAACATGAATTCTCAGTTGACATCAATTTCATGCCAGGTTTGAATGATGAAGGGAAAAGCTATCACGGAGACTGGAAGCACACTTATTAGCAGATGTGCAGGAGACATTTACATGAATAACAAAGCTCGCCCCACTTGTACTGAGAGCTCTCAATTTCATCTTTTCCCAGGAAGTGCATTGTACTCTGGACTGAGTTGAGTCATAATTAAGCTGTACTAAGAAAACATTCAAGTGACAATGATTTGCAAATGATCGAAATATTGTGGGCTTAGCTTAGGGCTTCACCAGCTGGAGTGATTTCTCTATTATAACCATATGTCTATTAATAATTTGATTCAAATGTAAAACAATTACAAATATTTTAGAGACTGGGCAGAACGATTAAAAACAAATAAGGTTGTTCTTGTTACTTGGTATTAAAATGAATTAAAAAACTACAATGATGACATGATGACTCTAAATGCTACTCGGCTAGTGATTACAAGATGAGGAAAAGCAGTTAGCATGTTCTGAATCAAATTGTCTCAGATATTGTGTGTTGACCCATCACACAGGATGGCTTAATAGAACTTAAAACGCATTAGGTACTGTATAGAATCCAAAATAATTTCTGTTATCTTCCCGAGTTTACTTTGTAAATGTTTCAATGAGAGGAGAATAATCATTAGCAAAATGGAATTGCAGAGTATATCATTTGGGCAAAATACTGTACTGGTTTTTCCAAAAAGTAATGACTTTGGTACTGGTAAATGGAATTTCTGGGATTATTCTTTCATTGTGGACTAGCTCTTCTCTGAGAGGTAAAAAAGCTTCATCTTTCTAGTAATTTGTTAATTTTCTCTTTTCCCTAAATCTGGTCTGTGAGATCCATTAATCTGCAGTCTCCCGCTGTCTTCCATCACATACCCCAATTTAAACTACCTGACAGTGTTGGCTTTAGTTCTGTGCCATCTTTATAAATGCACGATCTTACTAAAAATGATGTTACTGAAACTGCTGACCTCTCCCGTCCTCACATTTTATGACAACATACTCCTGACAGCTGTACTAGTGAAATTGTAAATCTAGTAAAGGACATATTAATATGGAAAGGTCAGTACATGTCAGAAATAGTAAAGTGTGGACAACTGATAGAAAATTATAAATTGGAAACTGCTTTGAAAAAGACAAAAGACACATTGTCTGTCTCAATATATTTGAACTTCTGAAAATTTGTTTAATGACTTGATTTAATTGAATCTTTTGGAAAATGATCAAATCATTTATTATTCTTTGTGGATGTACTTTTACTTCTTTATTTCTTCTTTCTCAAGAACTAATTTGTCCTTTTCTCAGATTTATTTTTTATAGTAAAGCACTTATTTCCTCATTGTAGAAAACCAAAATTGTTTTTGGAAGGAGCAGTTATTATTTACCTTAGTATCGGGATTTTTTTGAGGGGTGAACAACCATGTAAGGGAAGAAACAGTATTGAATATTAAAAAACACATTGATTTCTATTTTTTAAAATAGCAGCTTATACAGGTCTATAAAACCAAGTAAAATTGTCATCAGAATAGCAGCCTGTGAACACGGTAGGTATTTAATAATTTTTTGAACAAATTATTTTTGATTTTAGAAACTGAAAGCAACAATGAAAGGGTGTCTGCCTGGGTGAGACAAATTGGCAATTGTCTTTTGCAAGAATAAACACCAGGATGCTGTTACTTTGTGTTCTCAGTGATTTAAAAAAAATGACACCTTCAAATTTTAAATGCCAATCATCTCTTCTGAGTAGTCAGTGGCTAGCCTCTGACATGAGCTTCTGGATTCTGTAAGGTAATTAGAATGTTACTATTGCATTGCAATCATTGCATTTTCATGTTAATTTTCTTACTTGTTCTCTAGAATAACTGTTTGGAATTTGATTATATGGGCAGGGGAGCCATTGTTGCTTTTTAAACAGATAACACAACTGAAGCTGTGAGAAGTAAAAGGATTTGCCAACTTTTTTTAACTAGTAGGTGAAAGAGTTTGGATTGAAACACAGGATGTTTGACTTCTCGTCCAAGGCTATCTAACACACCAAGGCATCAGAGACCAAGAAAATGTAGAAGTTCACAAAGGATGTAGATAAATCCTTGGATGTCAGACCCATAACAGATTACTGAAGGTCATCAGGTGTTCTTAATATACTTCTCCTGCTTCCTCAGGCTAATGTCATGGAGGGTAGCCATGCAATCCTCTATAAAACCCTTTGCCATCACCGTTGGACACAGAGACCAGACTCCAGGTCCTTTGGCCGGTCTCAGTGAGCCATTTCTCAAGTTCTTATCTTTTGGATACAGAAGCATATTACTAGGGAGTGTGAAGGGGAAGTTGACTTTAATTTTAATTGCCTGCATAACAGTATTTTTAGAATGATCCCACTCTATAACTATAAAACCCTACCACCACCATGAAAGTCAGGAATGCAAGAGCAGAGCAAAAGTTATTGGAAAAGAAAAGCCAGGCTTGCTGATACTCTGTCTTTTGTCCCTCTGAATTTGCCACCAAAATACATATGTGCTTGCAAGCTGACCATGGCCAGATTTCAGAAGGCACAGTCTGTGCAACTACTTTCTCCCTGCCAAAATTGCATGTCAGGACAGGCCAGGTATTTATCTAAATATTATTTCTTTTTTCCCTTGATGCGAGAATGTTCCTCTAACATCTTTGTTCAAATAACCTGTCTCTGAAAAATAGCTCAGTGCAGACTATGAGTGCAATGCATGTTACTTATTGTATAATAGAAGTTTTGGGAATTAACATTTTAATTTTGCTATGATTATGTCCTGATAAAGCAAGTTACTTGAACTTGTTAAGGAGTTACAAGGAGTTACATTCTACTAAAAAATATGGAAACCAAGTCATGGTTTTAAGCACTGAACATCTGATGTTTTTGTTAGCCAACATAAAAATACAACCCAGCTTCATTAGATAGTACTTCTGACGTTTACCTATTTTGAAGTATTCTATTGCTAAACTAATAATGTGCTTTTAGTAGCTTGTCTGTGCAATGCTATGGGATTTAGCATCATAAAAGAAACAGTGTACAAAAATACATTTAATTCCTAACCATCTGTGGGGATGACATGGGGGATGACAGGTGAGATTCATGGTTTGGGGTTGGCTTCACATGACATCAGTTAACCTGGCTCAGAACATCACTGCTTCTGGTCCTAAACAGAAAGTTCACGACTGAAGTGTGTGTGGCAGACACTGCAATTTCTAGGACCCAACCATTGTTGCGTTTTAAACATTTTCTGCAATATTTTGGTTAGTCAGGCTGATTTTCAGGTTTATAATAATTTCTGGTACATTTTATGTTAGCTGGGAAAGGGGGTCAAGTATATAAATTCCATAACAGATTAAATTTCTACTCACACGTATATTCAGTGCACATGTGCTTTGGAGCCAGGAGATTTGGATTCAAGCCCTGGCTCATCCTGCTGCTTGTTTGCCCTGTAATCTTAGGCAAGTTATTTTAGGTCTCAGATTCTTAGCTTCTGCATCTGCAAAATGTGGAAATAAAATCTGCTTCGATTAACTTATGTATCCCAAGTATCTAGCAAAATGCCTGAGAGGAAAAAAGTATTGCTAATATTATTTTTATTGACATTTATTATGACAATTCACGTAAAATACTTTGAAAACTCAAAAACACTATGCACGTTCAGAAACTAGAGCTATTACTATTTCAAATAATGTTAACATTAATATATACTAATATATACACAGATAAAGTTTTAGACTCTATATGTCCACATATATGTTAACATCAGTACATTCTAAGTATATACACAGAATTTTAGAATCTATATATATCACATTTTATAGCTAGGTTTTAAAGCATCACATGAAAATATTTTTATTTATATGTGTACATGTAAAATATGTATATATACACATATTTAATATGATTTAGCATTCGAATATGAAAATTACACATTTAGAAATATTACTGTGTGAACTTGGGTAAGGTACTTTTCTTTGACTATCTGAATACTTATGATTTTTCTATTTTATTCATTAAATACTTATGATTTTTCTATCTTATCCATGAAACTATCTGTATCATGGATTTGTGGGGAAGATTAAATAAAGCAAGTGTACTTTAAAAAATGTCGTCAATAGACCCCCAATAATCATTAGTTGAATACAGATCTAACAGAGTGAACCGCAGCTAACTTCTAAAATTTTCCTTTTAGTCCCACTACTATGTCACTCCATAAAATTTTCTACATAATAAACATATCAGAAAGACTAAATGGATGTCGCTTAGAGGTAGAGCATGTTTTTATGTTTGAAGATCCTGAAATCTTTCCCCCTTTTCTATTGTTATTCTATTATAGTTGTCCCAATTTATTCCCCTTCACCCTCCTCTGCCCATCCCGCCACCCATTCCTACAGTTAATCCCCACACCACTGTCTATGTCCACGAGTCATTCATATGTGTTTTTGACTAGTCCCTTCTCCTTCTGTTCAGCATTATCGTCCTCCCTCCCCTCCTCAGGCCACTGTTAGTCTGTCCCATGTCTCCATGACTCTGCTTCTATTTTGCTCGTTAATTTTATTTTGTTCATTAGATTCCTCTTATAAGTGAGGTGATATGGTGTTTTTCTTTCACCGAGTGGATTATTTCACTTAGCATAATGTTCTCCAGTTCCATCCATGCTGTCACAAAGGATAGAAATTTGTTTTTCTTTTTTCTGCTGTATAGTATTCCATTGTGTAAATGTACTTCAGTGTTTTGATCCACTCATTTACTGATGGACACTTAGGCTGTTTCCAGTGATAAGATATTGTAAATAGCACTGCTATGAATAGAGGGGCGCATAGATTCTTTTGAATTGGTGTTTCAGTATTCTTAGGATATATTCCTGGCAACAGAATCACTGGGTCAAAAGGCAGTTCCATTTTTAATTTTTAAAGGTAATTCCATACTGTTTTCCACAGTGACTGCGCCAATCAGTGTTCCCACCAACAGGACATTAGGGTCCTCTTTCCTCCACAGCCTTGCCAGCACTTGTTGCTTGTTGATTTATTAATGATAGCCATTCCAATAAGTGTGAGGTGACATTTCATTGTGGTTTTAAATTTGCATCTCTCTAATGGCGAGTGATGTTAAGCATCTTTTCATATGTCTATGGGCCATCTACATGTCCTACTTGGAGAAGTATCTATTCAGGTGCTTTGCACATTTTTTAATTGGATCATTTGTCTTCCTGGTGTTGAGTTATATGAACTCTTTATATATTTTGGAGATTGAACCCTTGTCCAATGTATCATTGGCAAATAGGTCCCCCTATATGGTCATTTCCCTCTTCATTTTGATGATGGTTTCTTTAACCATGAAGAAGCTTTTTAATTTGATGTAGTCCCATTTGTTTATTTTCTCTTGTATTTTCCTTGCCTTAGGAGACATGTCAGCAAAAATAACACTATGTGGGATGTCTGAAATTTTACTGCCATGTTTTCTGCTAGCATTGTTATCAAATAATGACTTATATTTAGGCCTTTTTTTCATTTTGAGTTTTTTCTGGTGTATGATATAAGTTGGTGGTTTAGTTTCATTTTTTTTTTTTGCATGCACTAGTCCTGTTTTTCCAACACCACCTACCGAAGAGACCATTTTTTCCATTGAGTGCTCATGCCCCTTTTGTCAAATATTAACTGACCATTAAGACATAGCTTTATTTCTGGGCTCTCTATTCTGTTCCATTTATCTATTTCTATTTATGCCAGTGCCAGGCTGTTTTGATTACAGTAGCATTGTAGTATAATTTATATTGGGTATTATGATCCCTCCTACCCTGTATTTCTTTCTCAGGATTGCTGAGGCTATTCGGGACCTTTTTTGTCCTACATAAATTTTTGGAGTATTTGTTCTTGGTCAGAGAAATATGTCATTGATATTTTAATAGGGATTGCATTGACTCTATAGATTGCTTTGGGTATTATGGACATTTTAATGATGTTAATTCTTCTAATCCATGAGCAATGTATATGCTTCCATTTATTTGTATCTTCCTCAATTTCTCTTGTCAGTGTTCTACAGTTTTCCAAGTACAGGTTTTTTACCTTCTTGGTTAAATTTATTCCTACATACTTTATTTTTCTAGTTGCTATAGTAAATGGAATTTTCCCCCTAGTTTCTCTTTCTGATAGTTCATTGTTGGTGTGCAAAAATGCCATCAATTTCTAAATATTGACTTTGTATCCTGTTACTTTGCCAAATTTACGTATTGGGTCAAGTAGTTTTTCGGTGGAGTTGGTAGGGTTTTCTATGTACACATCATATTGTCTACAATTAATGACAATTTTACTTCTTCCTTTCCTATTTGGATTCTTTAAATTTCTTTTTTTTTTTTGTCTGATTGCTATGTCTAGAACTTCCAGTACTATGTTGAATAAGAGTAATGAAAGTGGACACCCTTGTCTTGTTCCTGATCTTCAGGGAAAAGCTTTGGTTTTGCCCATTGAGTATGATGTTGCCAGTACGTTTCTTATATATGGTCTTCATTATGTTGAGGTATACTCCCTCTAGTTCCACTTTGCTGAGTGTTTTTTTTCTCATAAATGGGTACTAGATTTTATCAAATGCTTTTTTTCTGCATCTATCAATACAATCATGTGGTTCTTGTCCTTCATTTTGTTGTGGTGTATCACATTTATTGATTTATGAGTATAGTACCATCCTTGCATTCCCCAGATAAATCCCACTCGATCAGGGTGTGTAATAATTTTAATGCATTGCTACATTCAGATTGCCAATATTTGATTGAGGATTTAAGCATGTATGTTCATCAGAGATATTGGTGGGTAATTTTCTTTTTTAGTTGTATCTTTACTTGGATTTGGAATTAGGATAATACTGGTCTTCCAAAAAAGAGTTTTAGAGACATTCCTCTTCTTGAATATTTTGGAATAGTTTGAGAAGACTAGTAGTTAGCTCTTCTTTGAGTGTTTAGTAAAATTTGCCTGTGAAGCCAACCAACTAGTCCAGGGCTTTTGTGCACTGGGAGGTTTTTAATAACTGCTTCACTTTCACTAGTTTTTATTGGTTTATGCAGGCTTTCTGCTTCTCTTTGAATCAGTTTTGGAAGCTATTATGTTTCTAGAAATTTATCCAATTTGCCCAGGTTGTCCAATTTCTTGGCATATAGTTGCTTGTATTTCTGTGGTGTTGGTTGTTACTTCTGTTTCCTTTTTCATTTTATTTATTTGGATCCTCTGTCTTTTTTTCTTTTTTTAAAAAAAATATTTTATTTATTTATCTTTAGAGGGGAAGGGAAGGAGAGAGGAAGAGAAACATCAATGTATGGTTGCTTCTCGTGCATCCCCTGCTGGGAACTGGCCCCTGCCCAGAACTGGCCTGCAACCCAGGCAGGTGCCCTGACTGGGAATTGAACCGTGATCCTCTGGTTCACAGGCCCATGCTCAATCCACTGAGCTACACCAGCCAGGGCCTCTGTCTCTTTTTCTTAATGAGTCTGGCTGAAGATTTGTGTTTATCTTTTTTAAAAGATTTTATTTATTTATTTTTAGAGAGATGAGGAAGAAAAGGAG
Source organism: Sturnira hondurensis (assembly GCF_014824575.4). Taxonomy (NCBI): domain Eukaryota; kingdom Metazoa; phylum Chordata; class Mammalia; order Chiroptera; family Phyllostomidae; genus Sturnira; species Sturnira hondurensis. Next base: position 3,919,039 of record NW_028098001.1, on the reverse strand, counting down.
AAAGAGAGGGAGTGAAACACTAATGTATGGTTGCCTCCAGCACACCCCATACTGTGGATATGGCTGGCAACCTAGGTATGTGCCCTGACTGGGAATCAAACTGGCGATGCTTTGGGATGCTTTGGTTCACAGGCATGCTTTGGTTCACAAGCCTGTGCTCAATCCACTGAGCTACAACAGCCAGGGTCATGTGTTTTTCTTTTTATTTTTTATTTATTTATATATTTTTTAAAGATTTGATTTATTTATATCTTAGAGGGGAAGGGAAGGAGAGAGAGAGAGAGAAATATCATTGTAAGGTTGCCTCTCATTCGTCCCCTGCCAGGAACCAGGAACTGTGAACTGGCCTGCAACCCAGGCATGTGCCCTGACTGGGAATCGAACTGCGATCGTGTGGTTCACAGGCCCGAACTCAATTCACTGAACTACACCAGGGCTGTGTTTTTCTTTTTAAAGAACTGTTTGAAGAACAAGATTCATTGATCCTTTAATTTTTTAATCAATCTTTATGTTATTTAACTGTGCTCTGATCTTAATTATTTTCTTCCTCTACTTGCTCTGGGCTTTGTTTGTTGTTCCTTTAGTTCTTGTAGATGTAGGGTTGGGTTGTTTATTTGAGATTTTTCTATCGCTTTTCAGTAGGCCTGTATTGCTATGAACTTTCCTCTCAGGACTTCCTGCACTGTGTCACACAGGTTTTGGGTTGTTTTGTGTACATTTTAATTTTCTTCCAGGTTCCTTTTGATTTTTTCCTTGATCTCATTGTTAACCCATTCAGTATTTAATAACATGTTATTCAGTCACCATGCATTTGAATATTTTTGAGTTTTTTGTTGAGGTTGGTTTCTAGTTTCAAGCCATTCTTATCTGAGAAGATGCTCGATATTATTTCAATTTTTTAAAATTTGTTGAGGCTTGTTTTGTTTCTTACCATGTGGTCTATCTTAGAAAATGATCCATGTGCATTTGAAAATAATGTATATTTTGCTTCTTTGGGGTGAAATGCTATGTAGATATAAATTAAATCTATTTAACCTAGGGTCTCATTCAATGCCACGTGTTCAATATCCTTTTTAATTTTTTGTTTGGATGATGTACTCATTGTTGACAGTGTGGTGTTAAAATTCCCTACGATGACTATATTGCTATCAATCTTTTTCCTAAAGTCCTCCAAGCTTTCCCTTATATATTCAGGTGCTCTTATGTTGGGTGCATGGATGTTTACAAGGGTTGTATCTTCTTGTCGGACAACTCCCTTAAGTTTTATGTAGTGAACTTCTCTGTCTCTTGTAGCAGCCTTTATTTTGAAGTCTATTTTGTCTGATATAAGTATTGGTAACCCAGCTTTTTTTTAATGTCCAATTTGCTTGGAATATATTTTTCCATACCTTCACTTTCACCTTGTGTAGATCTTTTGTTCTAAGGTGGGTCTCTTGTAGGCAGCATATATGTGTGCCACATTTTCTTGTTTATTCAGCTATCCTATATCTTTTGATTGAGGCATTTAATCCATTTACATTTAAGCTTATTATTGATAAGTATTTATTCATTGCCATTTTTCCCTTTGTGCCTGTGTTTCATTCTGTCTATTATCTTCCTTCATCTTCTTAAAGCAGTCCCTTGCAATGTCTCTTGCAATGCTGGTTTGGTGGAGGTGTGCTCTTGTAGCTGTTTTTTTTTTTCATCTTGGAAGCTCCTTATTTCACCTTCATTTTAAATGAGAGCCTTGCTGGGTGGAGTAGTCTCGGTGGCAAGTATTTGTTTTTCATTATTTGGAGTATTTTTTGACTTTTTCTGCTGGTGTGTAGTGTTTCTGTTGAGAAATGAGCTAATAGCCTTATCAGAGCTGGCTTGAATGTTACTAGCTGTTTCTCCCTTGCTGCCTTAATATTCTCTTTGTTGTTAAATTTTGCTATTTTAATTATGTAGTGTGTTGGGGCGCGCCTGTTTGGGTTCATCCTGATTGGGGCCCTCTGTTCTTCCTGGGCTTCTGTAACTTTTTTGCTCACCAAATTAGAGAAGTTTTCTGTCATTATTTTTTCAAACAGATTTTCTATGTTCTGCTCCTTTTCCTCTCCTTCTGGTATCCCTATGACGGGCATATTGTTATGTTATATATTGTTCTGCAGCTCCCTTAAATATCTTTGTTCTTTTTTATTTTTTTTTTTCATTTTGTTTCTGTGACTGGGTACTTTGTTCTACCTTGTCGTCCAACTCTCTAATTTGGTTCTCTGCTTCATCTTGCCTGCTTTTAATTCTTTCTAGTGTACTCATTTTAAATATTGCATACTTCATTTCATCCTTGTTTTTCTTCATAGTTTCTATGTTATTTTTCATGCCGATTTAGGTCCCACCAAGTTCCTTGCAGTTCTTTTTTTTTAATTAAAAGTTATTTAATTATTTGTTTATTTATTTTAGAAAGAGGGAAAGAGAGGGAGAAAGTGAGGAAAAGAAACATCAGTGAGTAGTTGCTTCTCACACGCCCCCTACTGGGGACCTGGCCTACAACCCAGGCATGTGTCCTGACCGGGAATTGAACAGGAGACCCTTTGGTTTGCAGGCTGGTGCTCAATCCACTGAGCCACACAAGCCAGGAACCTTGTAGTTCTTACTGAGCTATTTTAGCATCCTTATAACCATTACTTTGAATACTATGTCTGATATATTGTATTGCTTGCCTCAATTTTATTTAGCACTCTTTTGAGGATTCCTGTTTTTCTTTCATTTGGGGGTTGTTTCTTTATCTCCCCACTATAGGTGGCTCCTTTTTTTCCATTTCTGGATATTAAATTGATCTGCTTTGACTACCTATCTCTGTTGGGTGGCTTTCTGTGGTAGGAGACCTGTGGGACTCAGTGGTACAGTCTCCCTGACCTCCTTGACCTGGATGCCCTTTATGCAGTTTATGTTGGTTCTCTTGTTGTATTTGGGTTTGGGTTGTTGTTAGCTCATTCACTGGTGGTTTCTCCTCTCTGGCTGTTTGACTGAGAGCCACAACCCCCACCATATCTTGTTTGCTGTTGTGCAGGAGCTGCCACAACAAAACAAAACAACCCAGCAGACATCGTCCATACTAGCAAAAAATACCACCCCCCAACCACTACCATGATATCAACAACAAAAGAGCTAAGATTAATGAAGGTGGAAAGAGAGTAAGAATATTATAAGAAAGAAAAAGTATGAGGTGATTAATGGAAAGGAAAATTATTTTGAGAAGGTGGAGGGAGGAGAAATAATAAGAGTGGGGAATAGAAACAAGGTGAAGAAAAGAATATAATAAGATTGACAACATAAACAACATAGGGAGGGAATAGGGCCAACTGGAGTAAGAAAAAAGAAGAGTACAATATGAGATCTGAAATAAAACTAAAATAAAAATAAAATAAAAATATATAAAAATTAAATTAGTATTAATGAAAGTATAATAGGAAAAAATTGAAGACAAAGAAACATTAAAATGCTATTCAGAAGAAAAATAATGCAAATAAGGAGCAAGAATGTGGTGCAATTCATCTCAGGTGAGTCTAACATTTGCCTGCTATCTTCTCCTTCTGGATCCATTCCCGGTGATGTCAGCTGGTGTCCCAGCCTAGCTTTGGGCAGCCTGTTCAAGGCTACAAATGATTCCCAGTCTGTGGCTGACTCCTTTAGGCTTGCCTGTTCCTTGCTGTTCTGCCATGCTGGCTTTTTATCAGCACAAAGCCCGGGGGTGGTTCATCTAACATCTGACACCACATGTACCACCTCAACCTGCCTCTAGCGAGGGTTCTGTTGTGATCATGAGGATGTGATTCCTGATGCTTTCCCGGGAGTTGCTGTTCAGTCTTCTTCAGGGAAGATCGTGGGTGTGTTCCTCACCCCTGTACCACATGGGTCTCTCCCAGATTATTTCCAATAATGTGTAGTTTCTGATGAATTAGCTGTCTGTTGAATGTGAGAAGCCAGTCTGTATAAAAGGTTCAGCTTTTTCCTGGTTGGCACTGGTGGAAGGTCTGTGTGAGAGCTAAGGCTGATTGGGGCCCTGAACACCTCCTGCTGTGGCAATTTCTAATCTCTCTGCTCTGTTGTTTTCAGTGGAGTAGGATCCAAGGAGGAGCCAGCATAATCTGATAAAAGTTTAGAAAGGGCTCATTTGGAGTTTCTCTTTCTTTCCCCTGTAGATATGCCCCCAGTAGGAGGTTCTTAGTCCTGGCCTTACTGTTCTGTGGAGTTTGCAATCCTGAAGCTGGGGATTGGACATGTCTGACCTCTCCCAGAGGTTTTTACTCTGTGGTGTGAGTGGCCCTGCCTGGTTGTAAAGAATATCAGGCCCTGGGCTGTTGCCTGTCCAGCTTCTAACTCTCACAGGAGGCTCAGACCCAAACTTCCTGTTCTGTGTGTGTCCCTCTGCTCACCAGCCATACCAGGTGGGGCTCTGAAATTCCTTTGCTGTAGAGCTTTCTGCTTTTCTTGGCCAGATGAACTCCCTGGGCACTAACCACCCTTTCAATCTGACCTCTTTGCTGTCAGAGAAGCTGCACGCATCCATGGGGACCCTGCCCAGACACACCTCAGTTCCCCTCTGAAAAAAAAGGGCCCTATGTAGCACCCACACTGCAGTGCTGGGCTGATGCACTGCTCTCTGTGCTGTCCACTTCCCTAAAAGGCAAACTTTCTCTCTGGGTCAGTGCTGGCTGCAGTCTGCTGGTGCCTCTGACAGCTTTAGGAGATAGAATTTCTTTCATGAACTTTCCTGAGTGGCGCTGCAGCTACGGATGTGCCGCTCGCTGTATGTATGTAGCCTGAGTCTCCCAGACTCCATATATCCTCCCAGGTGTCTTTCAATTAGGGTTGAGGATTCCCCGTGCAGGACCAGGAACCCAGTTCTGGGAGGGGTGGGAGCTACTAAGCTGCATTTTATGTCTGTTCTCTTCTCTGCTGCAATCATCTCATGCAGGAAATTTCTCCTTCAACATATAAAATCTCTTACCAGATGGTGCATAGAATCATCTGTGCTCCTTGGCTTCAAAAATTCATATCAGCTAAGATTCCATTGATTGTTCAGGTCACTTGTCAGAAGATCAGCTAAAAATCTGTGCTAGGGGCATGAGCAAGTAGGCTCAGCTTCCAGCTACTTGGCTGCTATCTTCAAAAAAAGTGAATTAAGACTCTGAAATCTTTAACTTTACACTAACCTGTTGGCAACTGTGATTCTTTGAATTCTGTAACCTTGTACCATTACTGAGTGAATTTGATGAGCTGTGTTTATAAGAAACACTGCTTTAATATTATGTTCTCAGAGCATAGGAAACAGTGCATATTCCTGTATAATTTAAGGGGTCATTCCTAAAAGATGTGATAACTGCTGCAGACCCAGCATTTCTAGCCATGGGAAGTGAGGAGAGTTGTCATGTTCAAATAGTTTTCCAAATTAAACTCATTGATTCAAAGATGGCAAATCAGGATAAAGTGATAAACTTGCATCTTTATATGTTGTTTTACATTTTTACCCTTCCTTAAATCTGAGCAAGCTTAATAGAGCTCTTATTTTTTTCTAAAAAACATATTTAAGAAATGTCTATTTCATCTAGAACATCTTAAACTTAAGATGAACCATGTTATCTAGCAATGCTCTGTGTCGTCTTGGGGTTTGGGTAAATTTTGTTGCTCATTTGGATCCATAAATGGTTGCCTAGCCAATAAAGTTTGTTGTGGTATGTAAACAATTGTATTTGAAGACTTTATAATTATGCCTAAATTTTAGGATTCCTGTGGATACTTTACAGTGTGCTGGAATAGGATGATTTTTTAAGCTTGCAACTTTTCTAATTATCTTTTTGTTGGAAAAATATGAATCCTGTATTGCTTAATACAGAGTTTGCTTTTTTTCCTAGTTAGAGAATTCTCTTAAGTCCAGAAGTGGCTAGGCATGATTTAGGTGGAACCGAAGCTCAAGAAACACATGCAATGGACAACTTATGACCTAAGATGCTAAAACTAATTGACCACATAACTGCTGCCTATTATGTTAAACATGTCTTCTGGGGGTGGTGATTCATGGAAAAAGATCATTCTAAATGAGGTCTTCAGTAGACAGGGTATAGGCATATAATATTTGTATCGGTAATGTGCTGAGTCGATGTAGGGCATTTTCATTTAAGGTGTAAATTAAATCATCATAATTACCACCAATGTAACTGCCACAATGCATCAAACAATTTTATCCTAGGCTTTCTCGTTTTATTTTCACAACCAAGTGATGAACTAATCATTATATCCTCACTTGGCAGAGGTATGATTTGAGAGTTAATTTGTCTTTGGTCATTCATCTTACAAGTGGTAGACTCAATACTTCAACTTACATCTATGTCTGTCCAATTTAGAGCCCATGATATAGCCTCACCCATGACTTACTCAAGATTAAAAAGAAAAGTAATAATAATAAATAACAGTTTGGGGTAGATGGTGCACTAGAGCGAATTAAATTAAAATAAATATAAAGCTGCACTTCAATTAAAAATCCAGCTGCAAAATTTATAAGATAAGGAGATTTACTTAGTAGAATTCCAATAGCAATTGTTAAGGAGACTTCCTAAAACGCTGTGTTAACAGCGTTTTTCCATGGGCCTGCCTTTAGTATTTGGGGAAGGATAATTTTTCATCATACAGAACAGTGTCTGTTTTGGCAAGAAATTGAGCATCCCTGGTGCCCATCCACCACTGAGACAGAGAGAGGATGCCACTACATATGACGGACCTCTACATCTGCACTCCCTGGGTTGTAAGCTTCTACAGTAGTAGACGTGTATAGGTTAGAAAAAAGGAGACAAATATGGATGACTTCACTTTGAATTGGTCAGAAATTATTGAGGCTGTTTTCATTAGATTTTATAAAGAATCTTTATTCAAAAGAATGTGCAGGAAAAAAACTGATTCATAATTGTGGGCTTTTAAAAAAATATTCCAGTGCTTATTTAATATATTTTCTTCTTTGCTTAACTAGTTTCAGTTGGATATCATTCACTTGCAACTAAACCACCCTAACTAATATGCTGGCATAGCACAAATTTCCCAAAGCTTGAAATCATATAACAAAGTATTCATATAATGTAAGAAAGGCAGAAAGAATTTGGGTATTTAGAATGACAAAAGTTGCCATAAGATACAATTTTTTTGAAAGGCGTTACATAAATACGGCTGAGGGATTAGATTTGTGTTATGGGTCCTGGATAGCAGAGTTGAGACTAGTGGTTAGATAATAAAATAATTGGAAGTGTCCAAAAATAAAAGAGATGTCTTAGGAGTTGGGGCCTCCTTTATCATTCTACATGTTCAAGAACAGGCTCCCTTCTGAGATGGTGACTGTGTATGAGATGGGAGGTAGGATTCCTGATATCTTATTCAATGACTTTAAACCTTGTGATTCTATATCTTTTGGGCCTATGGTCATTGCAGATTCACTTACTTTTAACTTTTTTTGATAAAATACCCTCCTTTTCCTTTTACATTCTCTGAATATATATCAAGTAATACATTCTTTTGAAGACCTATTTTTAGATGCGGAGAAACTGCATAGATTTTGACAGAGATCAAAATATTCAAGCAGCACATCAGAGTCCCCAGAGCTTTCTGCACCTGAAAGGAAGAAAAGAGAAATCCAAACACTTTATTAGCAACTGTACACTCTCCTTAGAACACGTAGGCTTAGCCTGCTGTGTTCCCAACACTTAGTCTTCCCTCCTCTGGGGAAGAACTCAAAGCAAAGCTCATCAGGGCTGCAAAACATCCTGTGAAGGAACAAAGCATTCGTGGTTAATGAACTGGTCCAGCAGGACTAGCTTGCTAATGGGAAACTGGTCCCCTCTAACATTCAGGTGAAAGATTTCCCCTGGTCTCTTAGCCTCCTACTTTTTCCTTTTTAACAGAAGAAGGAAAACCTCTTTGATTACTATTAAGTACTTATGAGACCATGAAATCTGCTACCAGAATCATTATAATTCTGTGACACACAGAATTGGACCAATTGTTCTATAATAGCTAGGATTACACAAGGTACAGTCACTTTTCCCCCCAGTTCCTTTGGCTCAGGGTGTGTTTATTCCTTAGAACTCTATACATCTGAAAGAGGGAATAGAAGAAAACATCATGAGAGATTTGGCTTAAACATTTTTAGTATTTTACTTCTGGAATAAGTATGTGAGTGGCAGAACTTGGACCTTAGGCCTCACTAGGAATATTTATCTATGAAAATAGACCAACCCTGCTTACCTGTCCTGTGAGAGGAGCATGCATTGTTTCTTCTGTATAATTTATCTCACCCGGCTCTCCTGTTACTATCTCTCCTTTTGGCTGCCAGCTGATTAACTTGTCTAATGGGAGTCCCACAGGCTGTCCTATTTACCAGCATTCCCCAACCTTTTTGGATCCAGGGACCAGTTTAGTGGAGGACAATTTTTCCACAGACTGTGGCAGGCCTTATAACCTGCCCTCAGATGCAACTTAACTGTCACTTGCCACTCACCGGATAGGGTTTTGATATGAGTCTGCAAGTAATTTATTACGGTCTCTGTGCAGTCAAACCTCTCTGCTAATGACAATCTGTTTCTGCAGCCGCTCCCCAGCACTAGCATCACCACCTCAGCTCCACCTCAGATCATCATTGGATTCTCATAAAGAGTGCACAGCCTAGGTCCCTTGCATGCTCAATTCACAGTAGGGTTTGAGCTCCTATGTTCCTATGAGAATTCAGTGCTGCCACTGATTCAGAGCTCAGGGGGTAATGCAAAGTGATGGGAAGCAGCTGTAAACACAGATGCAGATGAAGCTTCGTCCATTGGCCCGCTGTTCACCTCCTGCTGTGCTGCCCAGTTCCTAACAGTCCGAAGACCAATACCGCTGGGTGGTCCCCGGGGGTTGGGAACCTCTGCTGTAGTCTCTCCGCTCTTCCCTGTGTTACACAGTCTCTTAAGATGCTTTGCCCTTTGATAATATTTCTAGGATAATATTATCTTTGGGGAAATATCTCAATTCTCTATCACACATGGTTGATTTTATAAAAGTCTGCATTTCTTGCATTCTTGTTGACTCTTTCCCTGGAATGTTTTTCTACAACCTAATGAGCCATCAGCAAGCTCACTTCTTTTCCAGGATAATCGCAGCTGTGCCTTTGTCAGCATCAGGACCTCAGGTTTTGTTGTTCCTGGACGTGGATGCCTCCGGTGTGCTCTGATTCACCAGCCTCATGTGTGAATCTCTTCCGTGACAATAATTTTAAACCATGGAGTTCACTACCCACTTCCTGGACCCAAGCCTAGTCCAGCACTAATTCTCACTGCTTTATATATGAATTCCAGCTCTCACTGCCATACCTTTGTGAAACAAAATGTTTTAGTACGTATCATAAACACTGGAAATAAAAGCATTAAAAGTTTGATAGGAAACAGGCACCTTTCCTCTGAGACTAAAGAAAACAGGTACTTCTATATCAAAAATTCATTCTTAGATTGGTATAAGAGATCAAACGTCCCACTCAGGCTTATTCAGTGGTGCCCTCATTTGTCAGTTTGTCATACCATTCCTTTTGTTTACTGCTCATAGTCTTGGTAGCAACCTCTTACCCAGAGAAATTCCTCCATCTTCACCCATTTTCTGATGAACACGTGATAAATCTCTCCTGTATGAATTAGGATTTCTGTAGAGTGACAGCTGAGTCTGGATCTCAGGTGGACTGATTCTCAGCCAAGCCTTTTCTCATGCCAGGGGTATGTTAGTGATTACAGAAGGTATTGGAAATGAAATGCAAGGACATCTCAATTTCTTCCTTTGGCTGAAATGCAAACTAGTGAGGAAGGAGGTTTCGGATAAAAAAAAGAAGATTGAAAAGAGACCAATCAGGCTGTGAGATGTTTCCACACTGAAATTTCACTCGACTTTCAATACTTGATTTATAGGTTAAAGATTGCTTGTGATATTCCATATCTATTATGCAATCAAAGGCCTAAATAAAATTTGGAATACTTAGCAGATGCATCGACCATGTACAAAATATAAAAGGGCCGCATGATGTGCATTGACGTAATTCAAGAATTGCAAATAAGAGACAGAAAAATGGAGAGGAATCAATCAATAAAGCTGTCATAAATGATGATGAATAATGTACAAACATTTTTATAATATTCAGAAAAAAGGTCTGGTTTGTATCAAATACAATATCACCATGAAACTCTAACAGTGTATCTCTTGAAGCATTTGTGACTTGAGAAAAGTTTAGTATGTGAAGTTTTGGGAGCACCCTGGTTGGAATGGAACAGAATCCTCATGAAAACTCTGAGTTCCTGGGTAAAGAAGATGCCCTCAGGGATTTTTCTTCATCTGTTAGGCCTAGGACTTAAGGACAGTTGAGAAGACAACGGTGCTCTCTGTCCTTCAGATAGGAATGACCTCCTGGCTGTGTCCGTGTGGCAGAGCCTGTCCCTGAGCTGTGCTTGTTCCCAAACCAGGGTTGGTGACAGCCGGACCAGCCAAACTGGCTGCTCCAATTTTGTCTGCCGAGAGGATTCATTTTTTTTCAATGTTTTTGAAGGTCAGTCCTGAGAAGGTTTTGAGTTAGATATTTTCATGCCATCTATGTAGTCCATTCGCTGTTAGTGGGGAGATGGCACATGAACAACGCCTTGTTTTTCAGTTAGTCAGCACTCGGTCTCTGGTGAGCATGGGGTGCATTTTCAAGCCATAATTGGCTGACCCTCCATTATTTTCTGAGAGTCTTGATTAGCAAGCGGAGTCATTGTCTTTAAGCCCACAGTCAAAACTGCACAACATTGGAATGGATTCTCATTCTGAGACCAGACCTACGAATTCCCCATATCAGATTTGCTCTCTGATTAATGATGCCTTCTTCAGAGCATGGACAGGAAACCATGGGCTGGTGTAGACAGAGTGGGAGACACTTTTTCTTAACCCACCCTGGAGCGGTGTCCTTACTAGTGCAGCTTTCTTGTTGTAGAGGAACACTTTAGGTAGTTTGCCTGCAGAGCCCGGCAATGGTGTTCTGGCTTTGTGTGCAAATAAAGTTTAGGTTTCAGGGAGACTTTTTATTGTTAAAAATACCGCTTAAGCTTGTTAGTGTTACATCAGAAAGTTTTTTCTTATATATAAGAAAAACTTATATAACTGTATATATAAGAAATATATGCAGCTCTTCTGTTATGCCATTTCAGTCTTTTTGAGGATTAGCTGTGATCTAGTTTCTATAGAAAATGAAAATATACTCTAGCATTCTGTCATTTTCCTGTTAAATCTTCTAGAGCATGCTAAATCGTCTAAGAAACTGAACAAGATAGTTTAAATATTAACTTCTCTCATAAAAACTGATTGGGTTCTGTTCTAGATGCTTCTTATCTAATATTACTTTAGTCAGTTTCATATTTTAGTATTTGTCAATTGCAAACCCTACTCCTGAAATAAATTTCTCCATTCACTAGTTTCAAGTAAGAAGAACAATTCAAATATATTTATAGTGTTTGGTAAGCAAAGGGGGGCATTTATTCTAAGGGTACGATATTGTTTCACAGAACCCAGGGACATACCTGTATCCTTTTAGGAAAAAATAAAACCAATTCTCTCAGAGAGGGGAAAAAAACCCTCTTTCTTTTTTCCCTCTGTTGGGAGCTCATGGTAAAGGTCACAGAAGTACAATCAGGGCCTCCCTAGAGGAAGAGGTAAACGTTTGAGTTTTCCTGATAATCTTCCCTGTGTTCACTCTTTTCAGTCATGCCAAGGTTTTCTGTGAAATAGGTAATCAAATGATAGAAGGAGATGTGAAAAGTTATTATAATTTTGGAGGTTACACAAGTTTCAAGAAAGCAAAATTTTTAGTCAGGATGGATTGAGCACTGCTTAATTCCTAGGCATTAATTGTGCAGTGAAGCAAACAAAATTTTCAAAGATTCTTCCAGCCAAACATTTCTGTGTTCATTTACATTTTCCAAGGACCTGATAAATTATAATGATAGAGGCTGGGGAATGAGAAACAATCTCACATGTTTGTTCATAAATAAATTTATAATACTGGTCTTTATTTTATATTCAGGTGAATATTTCAGTCAAATCTGTGTTAGTTTCTTTTATTTGGGTCAATTTATACAGATAGTTTATTGGAACCTAAAGGAAAATGCCATAGCTTTCACTATTAAAATAATTGGATACTTTACATTATTATAACACTAAATTAGCTATTGTACCTGAGAAATGTTCTTGTTTTTTCCCTAATATAGAATGCTATCTGTATTAGTCAGTTATCACTGCAATAATGCTGCATAATAAAAACCCAAATGCAGTGATTTATGATAAATTCATTTTTCCTCAGTGCCAGTCCCATGGGTCAGCATGTGCCTTCCTGCTTTGGGATGCTGGCCATCTTGTGCCCATGCTGAAGTCAATTAGATCTGCTCCATCTACTTTTCTATTCTTTGTGGACCAACGGCCACCTAAGACTTATCCTTAGCTCAGTGAATTGCTCAGTGAATGATAAGCAGAAATATTTGTTGTGTTCTGTGGCCTTTGCCTGGAAGTAGGACATTCTGCTTTCTCCCATGTTCCATGACCAAGTATGTCATACCAATTTCAACATCAGTAGGGCAAAGAAATATAACCCACTTCTAGTGACAGAACTATGAAGTCATGGCAATGGGTGTGGCTGTATAAACGCACTTAAGTCAAGGAAGGTCCTGAAGGATTGACAGGGATGATTCAATACCACTAAAGGAAAGAGAATCCTGCTGCTGACATTTAAAATGTTGTATATGTGCTCCATTTCCACCACACTGGTAGCAGTTCCAAAACTGTGACATTGTTCTATGAGAAATATTTATAGGGACTTAATAACATAAGTCTTTTTTTAAAAAGATTTTCTTTATTTACTTTTTAGAGAGAGAGGGGAAGGGAAGGAGAAAGAAAGGGAGAGAACATCAATGTGTGGTTGCCCCTCATATACCCATAACTGGGTACCTGGCCCACAACCCAGGCTTGTGCCCTGACTGTGAATTGAACCAGCAACCCTTTGGTTTGCAAGGCCGCACTCAACTCACTGAGCTATATCAGCCAGGGCTCATAACATAAGTTTTTATAGGACATTGTCTTAGGACTTAACAGCTCCCTAGGATAATGCAAGGGAATGTGGGACCCTTACATAATAAACAGGAGCATGTGGATACAGGTAGAAAATTAAATTGCAGGCCTGCTTTTAAAAAGTCAGATTATCAAATGATTTTAAGTGTCTAATTATTCAATCAGTATACTGAGTCTCCTTACTTTATGTTCCTTCCAAAAGCCATTTTTTTCATTTTCAAGGGAAATCATGGTTCTAATCCAACTTTTCTTTTAAATTGAGTAGTAAAAATTTTTAAAAAATAAGGAAAGCGTGCCCTAGCTTACATGTGTATTCCAACTTGCTTCACTTTTCCTCTAATCAATGACAAAGTCAGAGCATGTTAAGTTCAAATCNACTGAGTCTCCTTACTTTATGTTCCTTCCAAAAGCCATTTTTTTTCATTTTCAAGGGAAATCATGGTTCTAATCCAACTTTTCTTTTAAATTGAGTAGTAAAAATTTTTAAAAAATAAGGAAAGCGTGCCCTAGCTTACATGTGTATTCCAACTTGCTTCACTTTTCCTCTAATCAATGACAAAGTCAGAGCATGTTAAGTTCAAATCCCACATTTTCTATTAAATAAGAATGTGGCATTAAAAATACTTCCTGCTAAACAATACTGAAGTATGGTGAAAGCATCATGGAATAATTAATACTTCTTTTAAATATTCCAAAAGTTCTCAAATTATTTCAGCCCCAAAAGGTGCATGAATAAAACCTTGTGTTTTCGTACCTATGTGTACACTATTATCTTGCATAGCACAAGGGTGGCATAGAAGAATAAAACACATGGGAGCCACCTTTTAAAATACGCACATGACAATGACCAGAAACACTGCAATGTAGTTATGAATATGATCTTCTGACTTTTAATTTGGGGATAAGCACCAAGAATTATTCTGGAAAAATCACCTGAATTTAATTTAAACTATCTTATTTTCTCATAAATGGAGCTTAATCAAGAGAGCATAGTGGAGAGAATGAGTGTAAGTTATAGACAGGTGTGCATTTTATTCCTTGCAAACTTAATTTAAAAATTAAAATAAAAGACTATTTGGAGAACAGTAAGTTATATTTAGATTTAGGACATGTTTTACTACTTTTATTAATTTTTTTACTGAGATAAAATAGTGAATACTAGGATATATACAATAAGACAAATGCTGTTCATTAAAGTTAGACCAAAATCATGTGGGGGCCAAGCAACGGGGACCCAAGAAGTAAAAGTAGTATGGACTTCTACTAAGCAGTATTTTGGTCTAGGTCAGTTGAACTGAATTTTGAGGGCACCTTTGCACGCCAGACTCTCTTTTAAAGTACAGGGGATCCAGAAAAGAACAGTACTGTGTTCAGAGACCTTTAAAAACAGTGATGATAGTAAGTTGAAAAAGCGAGTGGTTTTTATTTGACTGGAACACATTCAGTTTAACTATTTTAGTTAGGGACAAACAAAGCTACGAAATAGCTGTTCCAGAGTTGCTTTGCTAGATAAAATGTCATCTCCTGGGGAAGCAAGTTTCACAGATGAAAGCTCTTGACTGAAAGAGTTTTAACTTTCACTGTTCTACTTATTCCATGAGACAGAGCGAGGCAGTCTGTGTTTGCAAGGCTGTGACAATGAGGTGGAAAACAGAATATGTATAAAATATTGAGCCACCCAAAATTCCTGTGGTTTAAGCTAAATTGTCTTGGCTTGATACCTCTTATAATTTCTAAAATTTTCATAAATGGAAGTGATAAAATCAGGTAAGTGTTATGTAACAAAATCAATGCACTAGAACCATAGATCCTGAAGTGGAACTCAGAAAATTTTCTGAAAGCAATTTTCTAAAAATCAGCTTAACTTCAGAGTTTTAGCCTCAAACTTCCCACTAATGTCTTGCATTTGGTATAAATTCAGTGTGATTTCCTACATCTTTTACTTCTGCAGATAGTGCTAGCCAAGTGAGAACGAGTGTCCCAAGTGAGGACTCCGAAGGTCTGCAAGCTTTTCAATAGTTAAAGAAGTTCTAGCCCTGTCTGATGTCTCCATACAAAGGCAGAAAATAGGGCTGTTGTATTTTAGAAAAATTATGGGCCATAGGTTGAAGTTAACCTTGAATAGAGGATAACAGTAACCTTACATATCAGTAAGATTGGAGTCTTACTGATTTAAATATTCTGTTTAAACAATTATACTTTGAATTTTATGGGTGTGTAAGTACTTCTAAATTGACAATTGCATGAAAGGGTAAAATTCTGAGATCCTTTATGATGTCTATAACCTTGAACACTTACTGAATGTTCATATTTAATATTCCCCTTTGGAACTGTTTACAACTCTTCTGAAAATCTGTGGTAGAGAATATGAAAAGTAACTCACCTTTAGCTGTGGACATTAACAGCTCTTCTTCCAGATCAAAAAAGCTCTGTCTTCCCATTATTCCCAAGTATCACCTTCCTGGAAAGGCCTTCCTTTAGCACTCCAAATAAAATACCTCCCTTCCCTGCTAATCTCTGCCCACCCTGTACCTGGCTTTAGTTTCTTCATATTGCCGGTGACTTATGTGTCCACGGTTCTCCCTGTCTTGTCCCTACAAGAATGAATCTGCACAGAAACAGGGGCTTTTCTTTTTTTCCATTTTTTTCATTGCTGTATCTTCACCGCCTAGAGCAGCACTCAGCACATTTAAGTGCTCAGTGAATTGTTTTGCAACAAATGAATAAACTTGGAAAGTAAATGAGGCTAGTTAACTGCTCAAACACAATCTCAACTCATCTTTTGTCTTGAACATGGTAGCTTTCATTAAAGATTGAAGAGAGACAATTTAAGGTTTTCAAATCTACTTGATTGAATTCTATGAGGGAAAAATATGCCATGAAGGTACCTGAGAATTCAGAAAGTTATAAATATCTTGATGTATATCTCAGAATAGGGATCTACTTTATTTTAAAAAATTACCTTTATGTGCATTAGATACACACATGTATGTACATTGTAAAATATTGCCTTAAAAAGTACATGTTGGATATTTTACTAACGAAATTTATAGTAATTTATTTCTTTAAACTTCTCTAATATTTATTTCTGTTATCCTTTCATTCTTGCACAAATTGAACTTTTTACATTGTGTGTTAAATTGATCTAATATGAAATCCAGTTTAATTATTAAATTTAGTTCAATATTTAATATGGTCTAATAAAAGTGATCTTGCATATAATGTATGTATTTAATTGATATATTTAGGACAGGATAATTTTGAATAGGTTAAATATTTAATGTAGAGTAATTTTTTAAATTATTCAAGATTAAAAATAGAACAGATCTATATTATCAAAGTAGTGAATGGATAAATGTCATGATTTAATAAATTTCTGCTCACATTTGTGAAATGCTGCCATTACTTAATTTCTGATCACCAGTCTGTCTTTATCTATGTTCTGATGACTAGGAACCCTATTTTACTGAAAAGGAAGGAAATCAAAGGTCTTCAATATCACATAATCTTTTTTTCCCTCTCTTTGAGATAACAAATACAAAAGGCATTTTACCTACTCCTTTTTACTTATTTTTAATCATTCTAATTTTTATTAATGCATCATGATTATTGCTGTTTCTTTTAAAATATTAGGTACTGGTTGGGCCAAAAGTAGGTTCACAGCAGTAATTATAGAAAGCAATACAATATTAATAAATAATAATACAAGAATAAACTGTTTCCCATACTCTCCATTGCAAACCTACTTTTGCCCTACCCTGTATTTATGATGAGTTACCTACCACTTTCTCCTCCTTTCCAAATGCTAAATTACACATCTTCAAAAATTGCTTCATGTCAGCTTTCTAGCCACAACTCAAACTGCATTCTCGAAATTTTTACATAGAAGTTTTCTTTAAAGTCCACAAATGCTGATTGGTTCAATGTCATCTTTGACTGCTTCCCTTTCTGGTCCTCCCATCCCTGCTGTAGTCCAAATTTTATCTTCATAATTCCCACTGGACTGCTAAGCAGTCTTGCCCCAGGGATTCTTCTTGGTGGTTTAAGTAGGCAGTTACCTTGTTCAAGCCCACCTGGCAAGACTAATAGTGGCCTCTGGGAATAACAATGGCCTCTAGGCATGTGGGTGGTCTCTGGGAGCTGAGGATAACTTCAAAATGTCCAACAAAAAAACTGAGACCCTTAGTCCCACAGCCACAAGGACAGAAATCCTGTCAACAACCTGAATGAATTTGGGAGCAGATTCTCTTCCGGTCTAGTCTCCAGATGAGAATGCAGCCCAGCTGACATCTGGTTGCAGCCTTGTAAGACTCTGAGCAGAAAGCCCAGTATGCTGTTCCTAGACTGCTGACACACAGACACTGAGATTATAAATGAGTAATATCATTTTTAAAGATTTTATTTGTTTATTTTTAGAGATGAAAAGGGAGGGTGAAGGAGAAAGACAGAAACATCAATGTGTGGTCCTTTCACATGTCCCCCACTGGGGACTTGACCCACAACCTAGGCATGTACCCTAGGGTGGGAATCGAACCAGTGACCCTTTGGTTCACAGACCGGCACTCAGTCTACTGAGGTGCACCAGCCAGGACTAAATGTGTATTATTTTAAACTGCTAGTTGTATGGTGACTTGTCATGCAGCAACACATAACTAATAGAGTTGAATAAACCAAATAATTTAGTCCAAAAAAAATCATCTGAATATCATTATATTCCCCAACTTATACTTTAGGTTGAATCCTTAAAAAGCTACATATTTTAATGTTAGACCACTTACTCTTCCCTAACCATAAGATGTTTATTCACACTTCTGCATCTGTGTTCCTAGGGTTTTTGCTATAGAGTTTTCAAAAGTGGGTGGGCAATTACTCTTTGTTATAGGCTAGGCATGGCAGGTAGATAGTTATGTGCAGAGACATGAGATTACATAATATTGTTTCACAACTTGGAAAAGTTTTTCTTTTTTATATTCTCGGCATCTATTTTAGTATGCTTGGGCTGTCATAACAAATATCATAGACTGGGTGGCTTAGACAACCAAAGTTTACTTTCTCACAGTTTTGGCTGAAAGTCCAAGATCAAGATTCCGGTACAGTCTGGTTCTGGTGAGAACTCTTCCTGGCTTTAGATGGCTGCCTTCTTGCTGCGTCTCCACATGTCTGAGAGAGAGCGCACAAGCTCTCGCGTGTCTCTTCCCATAAGGAAACTAATTTGATCGTGAGGTCCTTACCCTCATGACCTAAACCTTATTACCTCCCAAAGGCTCCATCCAAATATCATCACATTGGGGGTATGGTTTTGTCATATGAATTTTGAGTCGACACAAGTCAGACGACATCACTCTTTTGGCATTTCTTCAAACAAGTATCTAGTTTGCCTCAGTACCTGTGATAAATTTACTTTTTAGTAAGGGCTAAAGGCTTGGACTGAACCCAATTATTCAGTGTCTTTGGTAACAATAACAAATAAGTAAAATATGACAATTTAATCTGTTTTCAACATGTCTATTTTTTTAAATTTTACCTTCTCTTTGTGTCAGATATACTGGCAAGAAAATCTGCCAAGTTTTCTTTTTAGGCAAATTCACTTAATATTTTATAAACCCTGAGAAATACATAGAAAAATATGAAATAACTATTAACATAAGTCTCAGATGTGAGTCATAAAGACTACACTTTGGGAACCGTCATCATTTGCATTCAGCCCCTCCTTCCCAATTGTTCTCAAGGTCTAGCTCATATACGCCCTATTCTGAATGCCTTTCACACCTGGCCTTAGTTCGTTACACCTCAGTGGTCCCATAGAACACAGCTCAAACTATTATCAGAACATATCAATTTTTTAGATTTTTTTCTTAATTTATTATAAATTATTTGTAGACAAGCAAGACCTTGTCTCATTAAAAAAATATGTTCAGCATTCGGCACAGTGTCTTGAAAGTAGAAAAAAGGTGTGATCATCTAAAACAAAATACTACTATTCTACACAGGATATAACACTGGCCAATGTAATGCTTACATAATAAATATGACCCCTTACCTGCACTCTATGACCTTAAAATAAAATCACCTAAGTGAATCTTCTTGGTAAATACATAACAGAAGACAAACAAGACACAATTAAATAGGAGTGCATGAGAGATGACAAAATTATATTAAATGCTGTCACTTGATATCACTTCAGTCTTCTCTAACCTTTACAACTAAATAACTTCTTTTACTTTTTATAAACTTCAGTTACAAAGCAAAACAGAAAGCATTACTTATGAGACATGTTTAGCAAGTGGGTGGAGCTGTTCCCTTGTCACTAATCATTTCCTCTGTAATAAATTTAAAAACTTCTAAAGATTCATTACATTTTAATTAAATTTATCAACCAATTTTTGTATTTGTACTAGGTGTAAAAAATACCAGATTCTTTAAAATTATTGATATATAACATAGTAGTAGCTGATGAGGAATAACTGACATAGGAAACTAACCGAAGAATAATTGACATGGGAAAAAATAAAGACATATAATGGTATTTCCCTATCCTTTTCCTTAATGCTACTCTTACAAAATTATTTATTGGTGACATTTATCTAAAATGTTGATCACAGTATAGGTTGAGTGCACCTCTTCTTTTCCTTTCTTTTTTCTTTCCAATAACGTCCTATAAGCAAATAAATAATCTCCAATAACAGCAAACATTTTTAACTGTCTTGTTACTTCTCAAAGGAAAGTAAAGAAAATGATGTATTTTTTCCATTTACACCAATATGTGTCTATATGATATCAAATATTTGGATACAATTTATAGAAAAAATTGAGTATGTAAGTCGACATGCTTTCCACTATTTCAAAGGAGAATGTTATCTAAACAAACTCAGTGCTCAGGTTACTCTATGCAGTGCAGTGATTTTGGCTGCAGTAGGTGGTAGGTGTTTGGGGAGGAGAAACTATTTGTGCACACCAGGTACAAACCAATAGGAAGGAAGAAAATCTGCTTATATGTAAACATTTTACTTGAACAAATACTAACCTTAATAAAAGAAAAATGTCCAAATTCCAGCTATATTTTTAAAATTTTGAGACCAGATATTTTGAACCTGAATTTTTCCTTTTTTTTCTAGATCCTGCATTCTTGAATTTTTGTCTTTAGGTTTTGTGATCAAGACACACTGAATTGATTCCTTCCATATTAAGAGAAAGTGTGGTAGCATTTCTGACATTATGGTCATTATTTAAGAACAATAATTCAAAAATTGTCATCCTATGATTGGCTTAGCCGCAATTTGCACTTGATAATATTATGGATGCAGATCAAATGAGAAGGCGGCAGATCTTCTCCAGTATAATAAATGCAAGGGGAATTGCCATAGAATAGTAGTATTTAAAAGTACTTAGCTTGAGTAATGAAATTACATTATTGTATTGTTGCTCTGTAATGAGAAAGGGAGTTTTTTCCCCTTGGTATTATAGATTTATGTGGAAATAAAGGACAAAATAAGTGAGGAATGTGGTTCGGTTGACCCTGGCAGGGAAAACTTGTTTTGTATGTCGGGAGAGGTTTGAAGCTCATTTGCCATGCATTTCTTGTTATTGCATTTTAATTAGAGTGAGTACACATATGCTGACGGTGCATGAGATCATATTTGTTAAATGGACCTCAGCTTATGCTGCACTCATCAGAAGGCTTTCGGGATTCCACGACTTGGAGGCTTTGTTATGCTCACAAAAGAAAGGACAGCTCTCTTAGGTATTATTTCAAGGATAAGGATATGAGCTAAGGAGGTGGATCTAAAATTTTTAGATGATTAGAAAGCAAGTCGACCTACACGTTCTTCTGAAAAGGAGAGTGAATAGGTTAAATAACTTCCAAGGGCAATAAATCACAATTGACATTTGAGGGTAGATAGCCTCAATCTCTACATAAATAGATGTAAACATCACATAGCAGAAAATGTCATTCAGGAAACACGTATTTACTAAAGTGAATTCAGTTTCAGTTTCTGAGAGAATTAAGCTGATGCAATTGAAGTTGAAGATTAAATCTCTGTGTGGACAGAGCAGTTAGCCCTGCTCTGTTCTAAAGCCACACACTGTCCTGTTATCCCCAGGTAACATCGGTGCATAATTGTTCACAAAATACGCATCTAAAACTAGGCCTTAGTCCTATCATAAACAGCTCAAGGATGTTCCTTATTGATGGAGTCTGCTTCGTGTTCCTTGATTGATAGGTCAGGAGAATTGTTTTTGTTTTGTTTTGTTTTTTTAAAAGATTTTATTTATTTGTCTTTAGAAAGGAAGGGAAGGAGAGAAGGAGAGAAATATCAATGTATGGTTGCTTCTTGTGAGTTCCCTGCTGGGAACTGGCCTGCAACCCAGGCATGTGGCCTGACTGGGAATCGAACTGGGATCATGTGGTTTGCAGGCCTGTGCTCAATCCACTGAGCTACATCAGCCAGGCCAGAATTGTTTTTTTTTATATGTGAACTGTTAAATGTTTTTGTTCCCACTTTTAGTAATGTCATAGAAAAAGGATATGCCATGAGTCCAGAATTATACCAAGCAAGGGTGGTGATGTTGGTGGTGGTATATTCTTTTTGTTTTTTTATTATGAACTATTTTAGATATTCACAAGGTGTAGGGAGTGATTCAGTGAACATCTATGTACCACTAACGTGGGTTAAGATAAAATACACTACAAATACAGTGACAGCTCTTTAAAATCATACTCCTCTCCTCACTTCTTCAGAAAAAAATAGCTATTCTGAATTTTCTATTTATTATTCCTAAACATTTATTTACTCCTGGTACTACATAAATGCATTGACAAATAATAAACAAGCCATATTATTTGAAAAATTTATTAAAATTAATGTCATACTTTCTTTTCTTTCTGAAGTTCCCTCTGTGTTTATTAGTTTGTCTATGTGTTATTCCTGATTCATACGGCTTTGATTTGCAGTGGTATATGTTATACCATTGTATGCTTATTTCAGATGTAATTTATTAATTTGTTCCATCGTGGATATTTAGTTTTCATTGCCCCCATCCAGCTTTTCATTGTTATACATAAGGCTCGGGGTGTGTTCCTTTAGTAGAACCACCTCTAAGCTGATTATTCTCCGGCAACTTCAGAGATAGTCCTGGCCTTGCTTTGTGTCTGGAGGCTCGGCTTCTACCAGCCTTCCAGACACGAAGTTAATTCACTCCCTTTCCTCTGGCTTCTCTATAGGTTTGGTCAATGGGAGACACTAGCTTGAACTCCAAAGGTAAATGGCAAGAGTGAGTAGGTTAGGGACTTTGAAAAATTACCCAATTTAAATATATTATTAAATATGCAAATCATAAATGCACAGCTCGATGGATTTTGCAAAATGAACACACCTTGATAATCATTCCCCAGACCAAGATAAGAAGAATATCAGCATCCCCAAACCCCTCCTAGACACAATTCACCAAAAACTCCTATTCTCACTTTGGTCACTGTAGTTTTGCTTTAATTGTTTATCTTAAGCTATTATCTCACCTGTGTCTAGCATTTTGTTCTCATTTTAAAATTGTCTTAATATACTGAAGGAGTTTTTTTTAAGACTATCATACAATAAGGCTAAAATCCAGTAGGTATTATTTTTTAACCGGAGGTCCAGTCATTCCTTAATTAGTTAAGGAGCAGCTGTAATCTGCAATAGGACAACTACTGTCTGACTCCCACGTAACTGAAAGCCAGATTTTTGTGTATAAGCAAAAAGTGTGTGAATAGAATAAAAGCCAACATCTGCTTTTTCTGAGTGGCTGTCTGCTTTGCTATCTTTGTATTTCATTTTTAACATGAAGATTTATAAACTGTAATGCAATTCATTTGATAACCAGAAGTTTGTTGATTCTCAGTATGATCTTATGGATAGCTCTGTATTTATTTAGTGATGATTAGGACCTTCTTTAAACATCTATTTTGATAAACTACTATAATGATAAAATATGCTTATTGCTAATCATCTTGATTATTGAATTTTTTCAAAGAAAATATCTTTATTTTTAGTCCAAAAATTTCTAGTCCATATTCTGCTTTGTTTTTCAATTTGAACAAATTTTAATGAGATTTTATAATGCCACATTTATTTGAACACAAGTAACATATTAGAAATGGTATTGAAGAGAGACTGCTTCCTTGTCTGGCCCCATTTCTAAGAATTACAGTATATAAAAGTACTTACCTTCATATCCAAAAGAAAAGAAAAATGCTTGGCACATAACACTCAAAGAATATAATTTTACAGTGACTATTCCTTATGTTTTCAGCCTTCCCACCACCTTCAGTCTCTTTCTAACGCTAGAGAAATAACTGCATTATGATCTCACTTGTCCACGTAAAAGCAAGAGAGCTTGCTTCACTGGCCTCCTCTGCTGCTTGGCCCAGACTTTACCCATCAGGCACATGTATGAAAGACTCTGTCAGGCAGTGAGTAGGACAGGAGGAGCTCCTGTGCAGTTTGTGGTCGGAACCATCCTGAGTTGGGGCACACAGTTTCAAGTGCCTCTTGTGTTGGAGTGGGCAGTGTTGTTGTTGCCAACAGCAGTGAGGGTGGAACATGGCACTGAGCAACAGCCAGCCTGACTCTCTGGCCCTCCCAAGATTCTGTGAGGTTCCTAACATCTTTCTACACACTTTTCTCATTAGGCTGACCAGAGAAGACTCAGTGCAGTAACTCAGAATCCTGACGTACAGTACTGAATAAATAGATCCTCACTCTTCTCCAAGTAAGAGAAAGAGCAGATTTCCTCAAGCATTCATCATTTTTAAATAAGTAAATAGATATTCCTCTAGAAAATCAAAATTCAGAGAACTAAGTTTAAAATAATTGTAAGAGCTTAGGCACTATATAACAAAGATAGTTATAATTAGTTGAAATACTAATAGCATTCATCTTTGAACCACTTTGTTAAAGGCAAAGTCACTTTGAGGGCACAATTAGGGCCAAAATTCCAAACTATGTCTCTGCCATGGTTTCTTCAACTTTGTTGGTGCTTTCCTCCACTTGTTTGTAGACTTCTCACTGTTCTTAAAGTTCAGTGTCTGGAACCAAAGTCTGTACACCAGGTAAAGTTCTGTATTTACTGAAAGAAAGGAATTATCATCTCATATTTTAGATGTTGTATTTTTACTAATATAATCCAAATTCACATGAAATTTATCAGTAGATTTAAGTTTTATAGTATAATAACTGATGGTTAAAGATAAAATACTGAAGTTATAGGTATATTGTACTTCTAATCCCAAGAAAAATGCATATTCTATAAATGAAGTACTAATTTCTGGAATCATATCAAATTCCATATTCTAGCCAATTAGAATATTTTTCCTGTGGTCTGTTTCTATTTCTTATGAATCATAGAGATAATAGAATAATTATCTCAAAAAGATAGCTGCACTCCCATGTTTATTGAAATATTATTTGTGATAATCGAGATATGGAAACAACCTAAGTATCTGTTGAGGAATAAATGGATAAAGAAAATGTATATGTAGACAATGTAAAAAAACAAAACAAAGCTGTTCAACTAGAAGCATAGCTGAATGGCAGTTACCAGGGACTAGGGGCAATGAAAAATTAGGCAATATAGGTCAAAGGGTACAAACTCTGTAAGATGAATCAGTTCTAAGGATCTTATGTACAGGGTGGTAACTGTAGTTAATATGGTGCTGTATACTTGAAATATGATACTGTATACTCTTGTCTTTACCACACAGGAGTTAACCGTGAAGTGATAGATGTGTTAATTAACTTAGTATTGGTAATTGTGGGGGTCTCTACCCGCAGAGCGTCCCCGGCCACCACGGATGAAAATAAGTGTACCAAGACATGATCTGCTAGGGGAGGAGAGGTAGCCAATCTCTCAAAGGAGAAGGGCCAAGGGCCTTTTCTTCAATGGGCTCTTATTGGGTTGGTTTTGCACAGGAATACAGGTAAAGCTCATTAATCATTGTCAGGCGATAAGGATCAAACAATAGATAACAAAGAACTCTGAGGGCCTATTTTGAGTCAGGGTCAGATAGCTAAAGAGATATAAAACTTTGGGGAACAAACTCATTTCTTGCTTGGACCTTATTTAATTGAGGGCATTCTAAACAAAGCAGGTTTCACAGGATTTTACATATTCTTTCTTAGGCCTGATTGCCCTAGAGAACCCATCCTTTCCAGCACTGGGTGGTACCCACCACCAGCATTGTTTCAGGCTTAAGTCGGGCAGCCAAGAGATTAGGAGACAGAATGAGGACTCAGGCTATGTCATAGCTGAGGGGCGGGGGTCCGTCAGCCCCTTTTGCTGTAGCCCCCCAAGTCCTTCCTTGGGGCCTCCGTGTGATCATGCCTGGCTTAGGTTGTTCTTGCCTTGGAGAATCTTACCCATCGTTGGCTAACTGATCAAGCATTGGGGTCCAGTTATGGATGAAGTAAAAGGGGCCAAGGCAGTGCTCCTGCCAGGGAGATAAGCTTTGTCTCCTTAGTGGCTTAGGGTCCAAAGGTTGCTTACTCAACCTTAGCCATGGTGGGGTTACAGCTCCTGAAACCAGGCAGGGCGGTTCCCAATAGGTAATCAGTTCACAATGTATATGTATAGCAAATTATCATGTTCTACAATTTAAATATAAATAATTGTCAGTTATTTCTCAATGAAGCTGAAAAAAGAAAAATTACTCAAAGAAGATAAATACAATGCAAATATAATGAAAATAGGTCTTCCAAGTATTATTTAAATCTACCAGTAGCTAGTCAGAATGGTGGTTTCTAGGTCTCACCCCAGAAGCAATGTCCAAGTGCTTTTATACTGGTTTAAGAATGGGCCATAGACATTCTTTCCATGACAACAAAATTCAAATTTAATTTTAAAATTAGATTAAATATGTTTTGCAGGGCAGAGTAGATTTTAAGCTATGAATTATAGTTCATTTGGTTCTAGACTTTTGATTCTATGTAAAAGTAGTAATAATAGTTGAAAAATAATATAAAACAAACTAAGCAAACAACTAGAACAGCAACAGAACCACAGAAATGGAGATCACATGGAAGGAGATCAGTGGAGAGGGGAGAGAGGGAGAATGGGGTTAAAGGTATAGGGAATAAGAGGCATAAATGGTAGGTATAAAATAGACAGGGAGAGGTTAAGAAAAGAATATGTAGAAGCCAAAGAACTTATATGTACAATGAACAGACATGAACTAAGTCGGGGAATGCTGAAGGGAATGGAGGTACTGGGTGGAGGGGGATATAGGGGAGAAAAATGGGACAACTGTAATAGCAATCATCAATAAATTATATTTAAAATTTTTACTAGCTTTGGAAATTTTAATGCATTCAAATATAGTATTAGAGAAAAATATTTATGAATTTCCTCAGATATGTGAGCAATGAAATAAGATATTTGTGATGGATAGTGAAATGCACATTAAAGCATTTTTCCCACTGGTTTGCCCATTACATACTGTCATGCAACTATACACAGGCTTGAAGAATAATTTGGATTAACTGGTTAATAAAAAATATTTAAAATGTTGATCAGGAACTTGGAAAAAATCACTCGGAATAAGATGGAAATTTAGAGTAATGTAAGCTAAACCTGATAGGTTCTGAGAAAATGTGAAACCTCTCTCTGATGAAAGGACACAAAAATGATGTTTCGATGGCTTATCTGTGAATATTTATAATCTTCAAAGGAGGGGCATCTTGTGTTTCAATGAACGGAAGGGAAAGGACAGTGCGAATGTGGTGAGAGTTGTCATGATAACCTACGTTAACTTGATTTGCTGCAACATTAGCAGTTCATGCTCTTGTTGAGTTTTGCATTGTGAAGCTAAAACCCAGCAGTTTTTAGGTGGTAGGCTAGGTAATGGGGAATAACTGAGAATAAACTCAGACAGGGTTTGTAAAGCTACCTAGTCAGTAACACATGGCTGCTTTAATAAAAAGCCTTAAGTTTATTGGAGGCACGGAGGGGGCCCTGTGTGTATACTTCTGCCCCTCTGAGGGGTTTCCTCATTTGTCTTGAAGGCTTGTCATTTCAAGATTGAGACAAATTTCAAGTTTCTTAGATAGAGCACGACCTTTTTAAAATTCTTGATCAACTCAAACTAAAATTGAAAGCATAAAGAAAGACTTGAGAACAATTTCAAAGCTTTTACTAAAAAAAAAAAAAAAACTTTTCAAACTGCCATACAGAATATTCTGCTAACATATTTTCACTTTCACATTCACTATAAAGTTTGGGAAATTTAATAGCTCCCTCGCTTTGAATACGGTTCACATAAGTGCCTTTTTGAAAACATTAGCAGCACATTGAAATTATCAGTAATGAAGAACCCTTTTTGAAATTAAATTAACTTCACATATTTTTAAAATAAAATTTATAATAAGCTAGTGGTCTGCAGAATTAATATCTCATTAGTTTAACTTTTCTCTAATTGATGAATGTAATTTATGACCAAGAGGCATTTGGCAGTCTAGTTTTTATTTGCTTTAAATCTATATAAACTTGAAAAACAGTCTTCTTGACAAATGAGGTTACTGGAAACTAAATGAGAATTCTTATTTGCCACCGCAGTGGTGACATGAAGAATCACAGCCTTTAGCTCAGGGCTACTAAGCTCTTAATAATGAGAGAAAGGTGTTCCATCTTCACCTACAGTAGAGCCACAATTACAATGAACAAAAATAGCTGCCAAGGCTTCTCCAAAAAATATTCATGACCGTGAGAAAAAATATTGATTTTAAATGTCAAGAACTGAAATATCTTCGAAAGTGTTCATTTCAATCCCACTATTATTTTCCAAAAGAAGGCGAATAGACTGTAAAGTGTTTCATAGTGCCATTTCATATTTAACACTCTTTTCAAGAAAAAAATTCAAAGCAAGAACTTGCAACTTTTCTCTCCCCCTTCATTTCACTTTCTTTTGTTCTCGCTTGTTTTTTCACTTAATTTAAAAACAAAACAAATAAACTTCACAAGGTATAGGAGAAAAAAGTTGAGAATAAAAGTGGGTTTAATTGATCCTTCCTTGTCAGCAGAATATAAGCTAAATAATGTATATAATGTATGAAATATGCAGAAAAGGTATCACATGGATGAGGGCATTGTGCTACGTTTCAGCCCTTATGCTTTACTGTACAAGCTTCTCTTTCATATCAGATTACATTATTGCACGACTCATGACCCCAATAATCTACTACGAGACCCAGTTGGGACTGACTGACTGCCTTGTGTTTATACACGAATGATGCAATTACTATGACACGAATGCTAGAACATTGTCATTTATTTTGCAACTGATGTTTTTGATATAAGTAGGCTTTTTGCCAAAGGTAAGAAAGAAATTAAGCCATTTAAAAATAGTTTTAGATTCTTCTTATGCATCCCTTCAAATCTTCACTGCAACTTCAATTGTTGCAGTGGTGATGAGTTATGGACAGGGTCCAGCCAGGCTCCCACAGGTGCAACCTCTCCGGTTTGAGAGAATATTGCTGCAGGCTGGTGCAGTCAGAGGCTTCCTTTCTGTCCTAGGGCTCCTTCGATGCTGCCCTGGGGTCTGATGGAAAAACAATTAGCATTCACTTATAAACAACTTGGAAGTCCAAGGTAACTGATGTTTTACAAGGTCGTCTTGATCAATGGGGACAGAAGCCCATAATAATGCTTCCTTTTTTGGTCTCCTGTGTGGGAGGCTCAGAAATTCATTTCTTAATATTCCCCAGAAGGTTCGGGGTGGGGGGGGTTATGCACCAGTGCCCTGTTGCAGTCAGTGGTCAGTGCGACAATGAGTTTGTGACCGGCTTTCCCTCCTCTGTCTTGCTTCCTCTCCCCTCCCCCTGCCCTGCAGCCTGGCATCATACTATGCTGCTACTTGCACACAAGACTCCCAAGTCTCTGTTCTTGAGGATCCCAGGGTAACACAAACTACTTCCCAATTAGTAATACATTTTTCAGCATTGAAGACCATGTGCATATAATCAATTACTGAGGCACTAATAAATTCCAGAAATTACTATAACAAATGATAGCACTGAAGTGGTAACTTTAATGGGACATTTCTTATTCCCAGTCTCTCCATCTGTGCCTATAAGAACTGGGGCAGAACTGATGGGCAAAAGCCTTCAGCCATGATTATTTGGGAAATAATTTGCCTCCAAAGGCAGAACCTTCCCTACTCTGAACTCTGGAAAATGCAATCTGAAGAAGCACTACTTCTGCAATGCTTTTAGACTTAGTTTGAATTTCTCAAAAATTTTCAGTAATAGAAATAATTCATGGTTCATATATATCAGCTACAGAAAGCTTAAATGATAGCTCTAATGGATGTAATATGACACTTCGAAATTATCAAATACCTTACAATGGAATACTTGAATGATAGATAATTGGGCTTTTAAGACACTAGAAAATACATTTTTTATTCAGTTTAATTTATATTTTAATTCCCCTATCATGGTTTTCATATTATTAGTGTCATTAATTTTATATTTATGATTTCATATTCAAAATTTTTTATAAGATAAGCTGCATTTTTGTATTTGTTATTATTATAATTTTAAGTGGATAAAATATATTTTAAGCCATAGAATGAAAACACTGTACATGTCATATTGAAGGAAACTTTAATTTCAAAAGAAAATATTTGTCAGTGAAATTCTTAGGCTAAGCCATCACATTATTCTTTACAATTAAAAGTCAAGTGGATTTTTAAAAAAATGAAATGAAACAATTATTATATTGGTTATACTATTATTTAGATGATAGATATCATCCAGCAATTTTCCTACAATGGATTATCCAATTATCTAAATCAAAACGTTGAAATGTTTTATCAAAATTTACATTGTATTCATTCCAAACAATTGAGCCTAAGTGGAATGTGGCTCTAAAACTCAGACACGAAATTTAAAATACAGTTTAGTAGATGTTATCAGGATAAGTTCAACATTTGGTTATTCTTAAATTTTAATTTGTTAAAAATAAGATATAATTTAGAAGCAATGAAGACCCTTTCTCTCCAAAATACCCTTCTTACTTAATTCTTTCTACCTGACTTGCTGAGTGAGGTAAGAAAATAAATTAACACAGATAAAGAATTAAGTATTATACCTGACACATATTAGGCCGTTTATAAATAACCATTTTAATTATTATTGCTATCACCATTTCTATATTTCTGGGGGACATAAAAGCAGTTTAGAGGAAATAATAATTTCTTGAATGGATGCTCTAGCTTTCTTCTTTTAAGAAAAGAAGTCTGAAATCCTTTTATTTCACATCCTCTGATAACTCAGTTGAGTAGAATGCCAGGAAATGAGAATGTCTCATTTTTTAATGTGTTGTGAGCTTGAGCCTAAGACACTGGTGGAAGGTTTAATACCCCTGGACAGCAGGAGCTCCAGCAACGTGTGAAACTCAGAGCTGTGGGCTCTGTTTTCATTAAGTGAATTTGGCTTTCCTGCTGCTTTTCTTTCTAAGCTCCACCCTGAAAAGCACAAGCCTCTTTAGCAAAATTAAGGAAGAACAGAGTGATCTCTCTTTGGGCAGTAATTGTGTGAAATAGATTAAGAAATATACTTGCTCATGCCAGCGGGTAGCAAGTACAAACTGACAAATGTTCACATACTCAAGTTGCAGAACAAAGGCAGTGTGGTGTGATTTGTCTTTATTTATCTTTACCCACAAAGGTATGTGTGGCAGGAGAGGGCGTTAGCAATTTCTTCCCAAAAGCAGAAAAATTACTTAAAGGAATATGAGGAAAAATAAGTTCAAAGAATAAGTTATTTTTTCCTTGTCACAGTTGCAAAAACAATTTCACATAAAATACACAGGAAAAGTTTTTTGATCAAACTACTGTTCCAGAACTAATTTGGTAAATCATGTCGTCTGGAATATATGTGTCTCTTGATAGCCTTAAATGCAGTTGTAGATTATTCATATTGTTCTTCTTTCTTATACCATTACGACCAGATTTTTCTTCCAAGGGGAATGTTCCTATAGGCTTAGGTAAATTAGGCTTAGACTAGTCTAGAGAGCAGTGTGGCATTTTCTCAGTTTACATTAACTTCCTATTTTTACATGTTGGTTAGGGAGAGAAGAGAATAAAGGAATGGAGGAGACCAAATGTGGTCTGTTACGGTACTGTGTTTGGAGTGCCAAAGCCCCCTCCTGGAATTGACCTCACAAAATTGAAGCAGCCTGAGAATACTGTTCCTGGAGTGGTGTGTGTCTAAGCAAAAATTTCATGTCACTACTGGTCACCAGGAACCTAGATTCAATTTATTTTTTAATTGATTTGAGAGAGAGGAAGGGGGACAGAGAGAGAGAGACAGAGAGAGAGAGAGAGAGAGAGAGAGAGAGAAATGCTTGTTGCTCTGCCCATTTGTGCTTTCATTGGTTGATTCTTGTATGTTTCCTGACTGGGGATTGAGTTTACAACCTTGGCCTATGGGGACAATGCTCCAACAGGCTGAGCTACCTGGTCAATGGTTTAATATAAGGTTTTATACGAGGTTTATAAAAGTTTACTGAAGATCTCTTGACTCGCCTTCAGTAAATACCAGATGAACCAACTAGTGGGTGCATGATCATGCTGTGGAGAATCCAACCCCCAGACAAAGACCACTGGCCGTCAGCAGAGAGAAGAAACCCTGCCAAATGAGGGCCAAGGCAGTTCAGGGCCCAGCTTCTCACACAGGAGGATTAACCTCCTGTTCTGGAAGAACTAGAACTTGGTTTTCATGGTGGGTGGTACAACTTTCCAAAGTATGTTTTGGAAATTTATGAAGACATTTTGGTTGTCACAAGTTGGGAGGAAAAACTCCTCTTTAGGAGGAGTTAGCTAGGTTGCTAGCTAACCAGCGTTGCACAGGAAATACTTCGCGTAAAAAATTGTTTTAATTTTTGCAGGACTTTGATATATCCCATCATATATTTTTGTGAGTCACTAACCTAATTTCCTGAGTCAAGAACATCACTTTTTTATACATATATACACAAAGTGATTTTTTTGCATGATCACAATGTATGCATTACTTGAAATGCAAATATTGTGTAACTCTAGAGAAGATTGTTGTTGACTTCATTCAGAACTTTAAAATTACAATACCAACATTCTTATCATAGTGGAATTTGTGTAGCCAATAAGACACCCATAAATTGGTAAGCATTCGTGGCTCTTTAAGTTAGGGCATAATAAGTGCAAGCATATAACCATTTGATTTCATATTCTAGTGTAGTTGTTCTCAAGTATTTACATGTAAACTATACAGTAATGTTTGAGAAATTACATTCCACCTATTTTTCTTTTACATGTCATAATATTATATTGATTCTTTGAATTTGTATGCACTGGTAGAGTATAGTATCTATGAATTTCATTTCAGGATAGTGGAAAGGATGTCAAATATTTGTAATAAAAGGAGAAGTAAGCCTGATAAGGTTGGAAATCTTCTTCTAGTTTCTGTTACATGAAAAACACTTTTTGGAAGACATTGGACAATAAGAGGACATCCCCTGACTTCCATCTCCCATGGGTTTTCTGTTGCAAGCCTGGTGTGAGGTCTATGGTGAGTGACTTCACCACGATTTCCTTTACAGTTCACTCAGGCAGTTTTATTTTGTGGGATTTTTGGTAGTTGTGTTTCTTCCTATCGGTGAAGATTTTGGGAATTCTTTGTCATGTTTTTTAGTTACACAAAAAAGGTCAACATAACATAACTGTTCTGAAAGAAAAATGCACCATTAACATATATATGAATGCGGAATACATAGGCTGCGAGTGTATAGCATACAAATGAAAATTAGCAGTATCATTATTAACTGGAAACATGCATTTGGAGGCATCATCATCAACTGCGACTTTGATGATAAAAAATTATTTTCCTAAACCTGATATTTANACTCAGGCAGTTTTATTTTGTGGGATTTTTGGTAGTTTTGTTTCTTCCTATCGGTGAAGATTTTGGGAATTCTTTGTCATGTCTTTTAGTTACACAAAAAAGGTCAACATAACATAACTGTTCTGAAAGAAAAATGCACCATTAACATATATATGAATGCGGAATACATAGGCTGAGAGTGTATAGCATACAAATGAAAATTAGCAGTATCATTATTAACTGGAAACATGCATTTGGAGGCATCATCATCAACTGCGACTTTGATGATAAAAAATTATTTTCCTAAACCTGATATTTATCTCAGATCTGAGACTCCTTGACATAGGCTTAATAGTGATGAAATTACTGAGATGTTGAGAAATACACAGTGGACTCTTGTGCATGCTGTTCTGGGGCTCGGAGCCCTCACTTAACTGTTACTATAAACTAGATGTGTTCGCAGAAATGCATATGCTGAAACCTAATACCTAATGGTGTTTTGAGGTCTGGCCATTTGATTGTGATTAGGTTATATGAGTGGAGTCCTGCCCTGGCTGGTGTGGCTCAGTGGATCGAGCAATGATTTGTGAACCTAAGAGTTGCCGGTTTGATTCCCAGTCAGGGCACATGCCTGGGTTGCAAGTCAGGTCTCTAGTAGGGAGTGTGCAAGAGTCAACCACACATTGATATTTCTCTCCCTCTCTTTCTCCCTCCCTTCCCCTCTCTCTAAAAATAAACAAATAAGTAAAATCTTTAAAACACGATCCACTCATGAACAGAATCGGTGCCTTTACAGAAAAGGCCTCAGAGAGTGCTCTCTCCTTCTGCCGCGTCTTTTCAAAAAGATGGATGTCTATGAACCAGGAAGCAGGTGCTCACCAGCCGCTGCATCTGTGGTACTTTTATCCCGGACTGGCGAAAAAGACATTTCTGTTATACATAAGATATTCAGTCTATGAGATTATGTTTTCACTCTTCATTATATAGAGAAGGGAGATGAAGTCAACTGTTTACCATTAGAAGAGACAAGGCTAAATACTGAATAAAACCGATATGTCCCCCCAGTACTGAAATGAGCATGTTGGTTAGATAACATATACTTTTTTGGTCATTTTATTTCAAAGTTCTTTTTTTTTTTTCAGTAGTTACTATTGGCCTACATGCACTGGAGAAGATGTTCTTTAAGATATTTTATTGATCTATTTTTTACTTTATTAAGACCCAAGTTTGGGATATATGATGCTTATAACAGTATAATCTAGATTCTGAATCTTGGGTATCTGACCCATTTTCTATGTGCTCTTAACAGACATGAGCAGGAGCAGAAAGAGCCCATTTAGATCAATCAAACCAGTTACATTTTCCTGACCACTGACAAGCTGAGCTCTAGCTGAAGAAAGAACTAAAGACAGGTGACCCTGATGGGATGGGGTGGGCTGGGCTGGGCTGGGCTGGACTGGAGCAGAAGCAGAAGGGGACACTATGAAATGAGACTGTGTGATCCAGAGCCAGAGCTCATTGGAATGTTAGGCAGCTGAAAAGTTTTTACTAGGACAGTAAGAGGGTGACTAGGACAACATTTTTTATTCTTGGGCTCAGCCTGAAATAACAACAAATCATAACAGTAATTTCCACACCCAAATGTTTTTATATCTTAAATTTTGTTCCACATATATTTTTCCATGTGCTGGTTCCACTCCCACATTTTCACTTGTGAGCCAAGAATTTTAATGATGGAAATCATTAGAAATAAAACAGAGGAGAGGATTATATATAAAATTGAAAAGGATTTCTGCATAAGGTCATCTATAACTGTTTCCTGTCTGATACGACTTCTTGTCAGTTTAGGGCCAGTCCTTTATGTGTACACAGGATGCCCATTCAGCGAGAGCACAAATTCAGTGCTGCCAGTTTTTAGGCAGAAAGGGCCTTTGGTAATTGTCCACAAAACAAACAAAAACACAAGAAACCTGTAAAAAACGTCTTAAGATTAAAAGTTAGCACAAACCACCAAAGTACCAAGCTGGTAAAGTCCATATTATATAACTAGTGAGCCCCATGTCACTGTTAAGACGTACCTTGTTTGTACAACATATAGTCCTATTTCTTGTTATGTTAAATATAATACGACTCTAAGTACCTTACTCTAGAATTGTGGGAAGAAAAAGACAGTACCCATGTCTTTCCCTTGAACATTTTTAACAACTTTATGGTGATATAATTCACACACCATAAAATTCATCCACTTAAACTATACAATTCAATGATTTTGGGTACAGAATATTACTAATTTTTTAAAATTATGGTTTCTCTTTCTCCTTGCGTCTCTCTGCGCCTCTCTTTCTTAAATTTGCCCTCTAAAACCATTTTTTAAGTGTGGAGTTCAGTGGCTTTAATTGTTTTGGCAGTGTTGTGCAAACTTCGACACTATTTTCAAAACTTTTTAAATCACGTCAGACAGGATATTTTAAAAGAGAATATACTATTGTTGATTCAGAAAAAGTAAGCCACAACCTAAGAAAATTGTAACTATTAAAATTAGAATGAAACATTTGAAAGTTTAGCTATGCACATCAGCAGCTTTAACAGGGAAGTTTATGGTGATAATGGAGAGTTCACAGTGAATATCCAAATGCTTTCATGCACGTGACTGCGCAGGCGCCTGTGGTCTCAGGTCCAGCACCAGCACACTCAACTCCACATATACACTTGATGACAAGTCCTAGTGCATGCACAGTCTCCAACATCCTGAGCTCTCCCCTCCAAGCAATAAACCGAAACATGCATGCAGAGGCATACTGAAAATAGGGGGAGATGGTCTGCAGTGAGATGCACCAGTGAAGGAGCATGTTATTTAGAAGAATGTCTGAAGACCTGTGGTTAGATAAATTTGGCAGTTTTAAAACATGCCCCAGAAAGGTTCTTGGCATTGCTTCCATCAAGAGGTAGAATTCATTTTTCTTCCCTTTCAACATGGATGGCCTTATAAACTTCCTTCCAAAGAATAGAACGCAGGGGGAATGAGATGGCATGACTTCTGAGACTAGGTTACAAAAGGCTGTGTGGCTTCTGCTGGGCTCCTGGCTATATATGGAATGGAGGCCCCATGCTGTGAGGAAGCCCGGGACACATGGAATGACCATGTGTAGGTATTTTGGCCAGTAGTTCCCACTGAAGTCCCAGATGATGGCCAGTGTCCCTCACCAGCATATGAAATGACACAACCATCCAAATAACTCAAGTCTCACCATCTCACTAAAGCCACATGACAGATGGTGGGTGACGACTACTAGTTGAGCTGTATCAATGTCCAGAACCATGAGGATGACCATAAATGGTTATCATTTCCATTGAATATGGGTGACCATGATAGTAAGTGAGATGACTGAAATAGAGTAGTTAAACAAATTATATAGGGGGTGACCAGCAAAGCTGAGCAATAAGGCGAATGTTTCCATAGTTGCTTTTCTTAAAATAGAAAGAAGAGTATTTTCCTATTGGGAAAATTGAGTAACAGAATTTACTCAAATTAAAGAATTTAATTCAAATTAAAATGAATTAAAATATTTCTAAGGAGGATAAAATTTATATATTTCAACATGGAGTGATTTTAAGTTTTTTCTGTTACTTATTGAGTAGTGCATATTTTTTAGCTCTTGAATTAGATTCTTATTTGGAATTAAGTTAATAACTAAATCTCATAAGCGCATGATCTGTGTCATAACTGACCTTAATTATTTTGCTGATTTATTATCAGGATTTATTAAGCATCTAGTAAGTGCCAGGTATTCTGCTAGAGATATAACAGCTCATCATGTATAACCCTTACACTCAAAGAGTTTATAAGAAAATCTATAGGTGAGACAAAGAAATAAATCACCAATTATGATACAATATGGCAAGTACCACATCTGAGTAAATAATCTGTGACATATAGGGACAAATCATGAGAACAGGCTGAGGAAGTGTCAGGATAGGATTCTCAGAGGAAGTCATGGCTGCAGTGACCCCTAAGGGAGACAAACTAGAGTTCACCTGGGGAGGCTGAGGCAGGAGAGCTAGCAGTTTGGGCAGAGGGTGTGGGATGTGCCGGGAGCTGGAGGCCGGCACACACACATCAAATTCTGGCCACTGCAAGTATCTCAGTGTAGCTGGAACGGAGAGCACCAGGCAGAGAAGCAAAAAGACAGAGTACCAGAGGACTCCTCAGTCATGTCAATAATTTTAAACTTTATCCCAAGGGCTTTTAAATGCTTTGAGGCAAGAGACAAATATGATCAGATCTGACTGCAGTGTGGAAAACATATTTGAAACAGGCAAGACTAGAATCTGACAAACCAATCAGCACTCTTGCAACAATTCAGGCGAAGAAAGGCAGAGGCTGGAGCCAGGCAGTGGTGCAGAGTCACCCCATCGTCCTGTGGAGCAGAAGCAGGTTTAGTGCTCATTCCCAGACCATGGATCCTCAACTCGGCAGAAGGGCCTTTGGCTAAGTATAAAACAGTTCCAGGTTAGGAATCCGATTCCAAGCAGGACAGATCCTCATTATATATTTTAAGGTGTCAAAGCCTATAGAAAGTGGATACCTATGTGGCTTCTGGATGGAATGCCATACGCGCTGTGAAGGCAGACAGGTGCTCTGATAAACTAGTAACAGATTTCACCTACACAATTCTTTTTAATGAGTAACCTCTACCATACCAGTAACTTATATGAAAACAAAGATGGGTGTGTGTGTATCCATGTGTGGTATGAATATTCATGCCTCGAGAGTCACTTTAACATTTTCACAGTCTGACCTTGAATGAAGAAGGGGTCAGCTGCGCCACTCATTAAAAAAAAAATAATGGCCTGCTTTTTTTATAAGCCAACTTGGCATTGCGAATTGGAATTTGTTCAGCCCTTTTTGAGAATGATTCCTCAAATTAGGACAGTGTACTAGGTGTCAACAATGCTAGTATGCTTTGAATAAAATCACACCTATAGACATAGTAACTTATTTTTTAAACATTATTTTTGTCAGACATATGCACGTGTATGTGAGGTACATGCATGATATAATTATGTTGAAGATACATATGTAAATTAATAGATGCATATAGAGAGAGAATGAGTAAGTAAACTGAGCCAGCCAAGGACAGAATCTTTTTTTAATTCATTCTTTGTAAATTCAACAAGGACTTCAACTGATTCTTCAGCTGATATGATAGGACAACTGCTTTCTTTTGCTGCTTCCACAACAAATTAACATTACTGTGGGGAGAAAAGAG
Source organism: Sturnira hondurensis (assembly GCF_014824575.4). Lineage (NCBI taxonomy): Eukaryota > Metazoa > Chordata > Mammalia > Chiroptera > Phyllostomidae > Sturnira > Sturnira hondurensis. The sequence continues at coordinate 3,880,770 of NW_028098001.1, read as the reverse complement.
AAGTGCTTTGCAGGAATTCATACAATAAATAACCATAGTAGCTGGAGCTATTGTCATTGAGCCAAAAATGCTTTAATTTAAATCATTTATACTAATTACTGAAATTGCAAGGGAATCGTTAGGAATAAGTATTCATAGAAATTCAAGAGGGAAATTTAGTGGTATTATAGACTCCATATTTGTATTCTTTATTTCACTTTATTTTTAAATGTTATTATGAAGAGAGGTTGGTTTGAGAGTTAGAAAGACAGGTCAGGATGACTACAAAGAGGTCATCTGTGTGTTGGGGTTGGGGTTAAATATTCATTATGATTAGAGAATAGAAATTTACTATTTTTCAAGTCATTATGTTTTAACTTTTTAGCTATAAGCTACTTATATGCCAGTCCAACCCCAAAGGAAAGCAAGCAAGATTAAAAATGTAGACCACTCACCATGTGGCTGACGTTGTCACACTATCTCATTCAATCACCACGATTACACATCATTTCAAATGAGAAATCTTAGACTTGACAAGCTTATACCACCCAGGGTTCTCTGGCCAGAAAGTCCTGGAGGCGGGATTTAAAACAAGACCTGCCCAGTTAGATCGCACATTCCCTGTGGGAACACCAGCCACTCCTGTAGCCATCTCACCAATCTCACTGGGTGGCTGAGGATGTCAGAATGTCATCATTCTAGTGTCCGATGCAAAGGTAAAGTAAAGCCACAAAACCAGAATCTGTATTTTTAATTCCAAAACCACAGAGGTTTTGAACTGAAATGGAATTTGTAAATCTTTTAGTTCAAGGGCTCTAAATTACAGAGGAATCAAGTGAAACTCACAAAAGAGAATTGATTGGCTGAATGCCATTGCCATTGTTACTAGTGAATTTGGGACTAGAACCCACATCTCCTGAGCCATGCTGAAAATTCACTTACTCTGATATAAATTGTACCTAATGGTCACAAGCATAAATGCATACCTGAACCAACGTGTCCTGTTTGGCCATGCTTGAATTTGTAGTTTTACATCTTAGAAAATTATGGTCTCTAAAAATTTGAACGCTCATCTTTGCTGTGTATTCTCTTTATTCTTTTCGCTATAGCAGCATTGTGTCCAGGAAAAGTTTTCTGTCTCAGGCAAACTGGGATTACAACCAGCTTTCAATGATATTTCCCATATAATTACTTTATTTGTTTATTCAAACAACCTTATGGCTTAGAAAAAGTAGAGTTTATCATCATAATTTTGTAAGTTATTTGCATCCCAGTTACACAATTAACTCTATAATCTTAAGGACCACCTAGACGTTTTATGTTTATCTGTTAAAAAAAAGCTATTTTTCAAAATAAGTGATCCACATATGTCATCTATTTCTTGGCTTATTCAAACTTTAGTAAATGTTTAGTGCTCTGAGAGAGTAAGTGATTTGCTCAAGGTAATCACTCCAATGACTGTTGCTCTTCATATTATACCCAGCTGCTTCCCTTCTAGGCTCCACAGTTTTTTCAGGTTCCTGTCTTATACATTCTTTTCAAACTCCATAATCTTTTCCTGCTGGCCCCTAAGCATCAGCACCTACAGCCTCCATGGGGCCTCCACAGGGGATTTCCTTTCCAAGTAGCACCTTACCCATCCTAACAGGAAAGAAGTGGGATACTGCAGGCGGCTGGCTCTGCACCCTTGCAAATTGTGAAACCCATGGTTTCTTTTCTCTAGGGTCTCTAATTTCACCAGCTGTCATAGGATTGATGGGATAAAAGCATGGGAGTTCTGTAGATTCTAGCTTTGTGCAGGTCTATTATGATTTAGTCTGCTTTGTGTATGGGCTATTGTGAAATAAATTCTGCCATTCCATGAATTAGGTTAGATATGAGAGGTGATGAATCTCTCTTTGTTTATTTATTTATATATTTACTTACTTACTTACTTACTTACTTACTTATTTGATGTATATTCCTAGTAGCTGACTGAGCCAATGTCACTGAGAGCTGAGTTAGGAGCAGGTAAGTGTGAAAATTAGTTAAGCATTCTGCTTACAGCAGGGTAATTAATGCTTTAAAAAAGTTTGATGCAAAGAAAGTGAAGTAATAGAGTAGAAATGCATGAATCATTTTTATGCAATGATGGGAAAGCTACTGAGATAGAATGTTGGTTTTGTGGGGCACATTTAGGAAGTCACTTTAAAATTTTCATATGAGAGTAAGATGAAAATGCATGAATATAATAATACATAGACAGAAATAATTAGTTAACATTTGAATCCAATATAAATGATACTTTCCTTCCTGATTCCAAAATGCGCTGAATTCATTGATGCGTTCATAGGGTGGATTGGTAAACATAGCAGGTTCCAAGAGTAAATAATTCAAAATAAATCTTGTTCTGAAGAAAGACCTGACACCCGCTGTGTAAGTTCTGCCCCACAGTAAACTCCCTCCATTGCCCCGCACCTCACTGAAGTCTGTTTTTTTAAGTGTGTTTTTAAAAGCCATTATTTTAGGCAAAAGGGTTTATATCAAGAATAAGCTATCAAGTTGTAGGGAGATGAAGAATGAAGATCACAACCTTTCTATTTTATCTCTCTATTACTTCCAGCCTAAAACTGGCTCCCTGGGTAATGTCTATTTCTGTAAGAAATTCTTTTCACTCATCCCGTCTTTGTGGTCCTTATAATAGCTGCATTCAAGAGCATGTAAGCACCTCATGGGCGTGCACTGAAACTTCTTCAAGGGAGAAGAACTGGCTCCTGAGACCTGTGGGCTTCCACTTAACCCCAGGAATTCTGAAGTACCCTCACTCCAAAGAAATCATTCTCTTCACCAGTGTCCTGATTTAAAAGGGCAACTCACAGCTAATTTTAAGAAGCTGCAGATGCTGGGTAAAATTTTCCTCTTCTCTTTACAGGTGGTTTATAGAGTATAAATTTGCCACATTTCATATAGTTACATAAATTATTAAGTAAATGCAGTATGATGCTGACCGTATATTGAACACATGTACTTTCTGTATGCTGTCTGTATGTGTATGTACATATGCAATGAAGGCTTAGAAATACAAGCAGAATTTCTTGACAAAACTGTTTACTAAAAATTAAGGCGTATATAATCTTTCAGAAGTCTTCCTTCCTCCCTCCCTCCCTCCCTCCCTCCCTTTCTTTGATATTTCTGTATAGATCAGTCTTGTCACTACTCATTAAAAACTGAGGCAAGTCTATAAACTCTTTAAGCTATAGTACACTTGTGTTCAAAAACTCTTCAGCACAAATCCTTGAATATCTTATTAAAATTACGCACATGTAAATGGCAGCGATTGTGCAGGTGTGTCCTTTGATAGATGAACTATCTCTTAGCTTGCCTTTCATAATCATACTTCACCTTATTTTATCTTCTGCCATCTCTCTTTCAGTCTTTGATTTTCTATTGAGTTGTATAATATCTGTGATTTGAAATTATTTCATGTGATGTCAAAGGAGTTTTTCAACCCCTCACAGGTGTGTCTTTATGAGCAATCCAAATGCATGCTCTTTGTTCTGTTAACTCTATTCTTTGAAACACTTGTGATGGACTTTGCACCAAAATATGTCACTAAATTAATTGGTCTTCTGAATTAAAAATGAAATAATTTGGTGAAGAAGAAATTGCTTAATCAGGTTTATCACATTATTTCATAATCAAAAGTGTATAATCTAAGGTTAGATAATCTGTAAATACAATCTTATGAATATCAGTAGACAGATGGATAGGCCAGAACCTGTAAAATAAATTTTTAATTACATTTTATTGATTATGGTATTACAGTTGTCCCAATTTTTCCGCCTTTCTCCCTCAGGCAATCTCCCCACTGGTGTCCATGTCCATGGGTCATGTTTGTAAGTTCTTTGGCTACTCCATTTTCTATACTGTACTGTATATCCCCACAGTGATTCTGTAACTACCTATTTGTACTTCTTAATCCCCTCACCTCTTCACCCATTCCTATACACTTCCCTGCCATCTGGCAACCGTAAAAATATCCTATGTGTCCATGATTCTATGTTCTTCTTGTTTACTTAGTTTGTTTTTTAGATTCATATAATGATAGGTATATGTTTATTGCCATTTTGTTATTCATAGTTTTGATCTTCTTCTCTTAAAGAAGTCCTTTTTACATTTTCTATAATAATGGTTGGGTGATAAAGATCTCCTTTAGTTTTTCCTGGTCTGGGAAGGGCTTTATTTGCCACCCCCCATTTGAGGGGTGGTCCTGGGCCAAACACAGGTGGAAGCTAACCTTGACCTGCACCACCCAGGAAACCCCAGAGCCTATATACTCAGTAAAGAGCTATAGGTCATGTAGGAGCACCACCACCCTGTCGCTGCACAGCTGATCCTCCATGGAATATGGAGGTTTGTGGTCAGTGGTGATAGCCAGTCCTTGTAGCTGACTGGCCTGGGTAAACCCCTCCCACTGATGTGCCAACAGCTATCAAGGCTCAACTACAAGAGAGGGTACTCATCGCACACAAAGGGCATACTTTGAGAACCCAGGTTAGGTAATAATGGAGGCTGTGCCACTGGACCCTACAGGACACCTACTACATTAGGCCATACTACCAAGACACAGAGTCACATTAGTGCTACCTAGTACATAGAAACAAACGCAGGGAAGCTGCCAAAACAAGGAGACAAAGAGACCTGGCCCGAATGAAAGAACAGATAAAAAACTCCAGAAAAAGAGCTAAATGAAATGGAGATAAGCAATCAGATGCAGAGTTCAAAAGACTGGTTATGACAATGCTCAAGGAATTAGGAAGGATGTCAGCAGCATAAAGAAGAGCCAGCCAGAAATGAAGAGTTTAGTAATTGAAATAAAGAACAATTTATAGGGACACAACAGTTGAGTGGGTGAAACCAAGAATCAAATCAATGATTTGGAACATAAGGAAGAAAAAAAAAAAAAAACAACCAGTCAGAACAAAAAAAGAAGAAAAAAGAATCCAAAAAAATGAGGGTAGTGTAGGCAGCATCTGGGGCAACTTCAAGAAATCCAACATCCACATCCAATCATAGTGGTACCAGAAAGAGAAGAGAAAGAACAAAATGTTGGACCTCTATTTGAAAAAAAGTAATGAAAGAAAACTTCCCTAATTTTGTGAAGGAAATAGGCAAGTCCAGGAGGCACAGAGAGTCCCAAACATGATGGACGCAAAAGAGGCCCACTCCAAGACACATCATAATTAAAATGCCAAAGGTTAAAGATAAAGAGAATCTTAAAAGCAGCAAGACAAAATCAGAGAGTTACCTATGGGGGAGTCTCCATAAGACTGTCAGCTGGTTTCTCAAAATCATTTACTTTTTGGAAGGGGCTAGAAAGAAGTACTCAAAGTGAAGAAAAGCAAGGATCTGCAATCAAGATTACTCTATACAGCAGAGCTATTATTTAGAATGGAAGGGCAGATAAATTGCGTCCTCGTCAGTGTAGTGCTAAAGGAATTCATCATCACAAAGCCATTATTATGTGAAATGTTAGAGGGGTGTATTTAAGAAAAATAAGAAGATCAAAACTATGAATATTAAAATGACAACAAACTGATGAGTAACAACTGAATCTAAAAAATAAAAACAAAAACAAAAGCCAAAAACAAACTAAGCAAACAACTAGAACAGGAACAGAATCATAGGTATGGGGGTCCATTGGAGGGTTATCAGCTGGGAAGGGGACACAGAAGGAAAAAGGACACAGCTGGTGCAGGGGTCAAGAAGCTGAATTGGGAGGCTCAAAATAGACAGGAGCATGTTAATGGTATAGGAATGGAGAAGCTAATGGAGCTCCATGTTAATGGAGAAGCCAAAGAATCTACATGCATGACCCGTGGACAAGAACTAAGGGAGGATAGATTGCTGGAGAGAAGAGGATACCAAGCAAAAGGGGACAAAGGGAAAAAACTATTACAACTATAACAATACAATCAATGAAATATACTTAAAAATAAAAATTTTTATCAGGCACTCAGTTTATTTGAAGTATGGACCTACAAACAAAAGAAAACAAAGAAATTAGGATGAATGAAAAAGCTGATCTTAGAAAGGTAAACAAATTAATTATCTATTACTATAGAGTATGCAAAAGAAATAAAAGTTGAAGAGTTTGGTAGGTATTGAAATCACATGTGATGTCTTGTGGATGTGAAAATTGTTGGTAATATTTTACATCTCTCAGTTAAAGTTGTTCTTTGATGGGATACACTAAAATATGAATTATACCTGTTGACTGTTCATGATTTCTTTACTTCTTATATTTTTAAACCGTAATAATGATTTAAAAATATAAGTGGAGATAAAATTTAGATTTTTAAGTAATAATTTCTCTATGCCAAGTTCTTTTTATCATTTATTTTAACCTAGAAAAAAATAAGTTTTTTTTTCCTATTTCTTGACACTGTTATAACATCAGACAACTATTCTAACAGGAATTACATTCATAACACCTTTAAGAATTTTGCATTCTTGGGATTTAAAGACTATATTATTTACTAACGAATACCCCAAATCAATTTTCATATTGACTGTAATGATGATACTTATTGTGTCTAAAAAATGTGATATATAACAATTCCAACCAGTTATTTTATGGACTGACTTTCCATCATAACTCTGAGGAAGAAACTTTGAAGTAGCACACAGTAAGAGCAAGAATGAACCAGAGATGAAATATATGCATTTAATTAAAGTAAGAAAAGTATTGCCGTGTAGTGCGACCATTCTTTCTTTTGATGTAGTTGCCTGCTGTTTCGTGCACAACAATACATGAATGTGAGCACATAATAGGCCAGACATTAAAATTTATGGCCACTATCTAAAGTAGTGTCTTTCAGGCTATCAATGAAATTTTTGTATTATCACTTCAAATGTATTTTTTGAAAATACAAAATCACCATTAACTTTATGTGTGATCTTTAGAAATGTAACAAAAACCCCCTCGATGCAGAAGGCAAAACAAATATACTTGATTGTTTTATGTTCTCAAGGACTCTCTGCAACAAATTAAATCATTAAAATGCCTATTTCCCTCAGTTTAGAGCTATGTATATATAAGAGAATAATATCTTACAAAATAATTAGTTTTGTTTATTTATTGTAATACCAAACAAAATTTGACAGATGGCAGGTATTGAAATCAATATAGTGATATCCATGACTGTAACTTTTTTGCTCAATTATTTAAAAATCCTTTAAAATCGACATAAGAAAATTTAACTGGAATATGCGTTAAATATTGATTTTTAAACTCAACATCAGTGCTCACATAATCCAGATATAGTTGAGTAGGTGCCCTATATATGGTTTGATCTCTACATTTTTTATGGGTGTGCTACATTTTATTCAAGGAAACAAGGAGAACTTGAAATATTCCAGCTTTTCTTTCTTCTTCTAATCCCCAAAGATTAGAGTGAATAATGCAAGTAAATTTAGTCACACCTTCATTAGATTTAGTCTAGAGATAGATGACTTACTGCTGAACTTAATTTAAATAAATATTTAATTGGGAAGATAACATTAAAAGGTGAAATTATACTACCTAACATACTTTTATCAATTTTAGATGCTTTCATACGTCTATGAATAAGGAAACCAAGTTCAAGAGGTGATTAACAGCTTATCCAAATTTATACTCTTTGTGTATGGCAGAGAAACGATTCAAGTTGTGTACTTAATAGTTTCAAAGGTGAGTGAGTATTCCAGTCTTCCACACTCCCTCCTACCGCTGGTCTTTCCGACACTGACCTCCCAAGAAAATGCTACTCGAGGCAAACTGTTGGTAGCCATATACACATTCCACATTGCCCTGTGCAGGTAGAACAAATGATGCCACTGACCACTGTGCACACTAATAAGGTCAGTCGGTGAGAACAACGCCTTTTGAATAGTGAAACAATTCCACACCACATACCAATCTTGTGTCAGGCATGAAGAAATTGTTTTTAAATTTATTTTACATTCTTATTCAAAGGCGTTTTCAAATCAAACATCCTTCAGTTGTCCTTTAACTATTTTGCTGGGGCTTAGGAAAAATGCAAAGCAATACACTTTCAGGTGTACACTCAACAGTATAATTTGCATACAAATGTGTTTTTACTGAAAAAGATCAGGGCAGAGTTTTAAGTAAGTTTCTACATTGAAACTTTTAGGCATTGTGTAAAGTTAAATACAAAATTGGGAATTCTCTGTAGTCCTCCATACTCCATGTGGAATAAGTGCACATTTTCTGTTAGCTGGGTGCTAATTTCACTAAAGCTGCTGCAGAGTCACACATATACTTTAAATAACATTAATAATTTGAATCATTTATTATACTTCATGCTCATGCTTAACCAAAGGCTTTCAAATATTTAGGGATCTTGATGGAATAAGGGGAGACTTTTTTCTCAATGTCATAGGAGACATTAGTAAGAAAACATAACTTACAGAATTTTAGCATTTCAGTGTGAATTACTGTATCAATGCATTAAAAATTATGTGAAAGGTAAAAAAATGTTATTATCTAGGAACCAAGCAAGGTGAAATGTACATGGAGCACTTCCTGAAAAATTAAGGAAGACATAACTATGAGGAAATTCAAGAGCTAGAAAGACTTACTCAATTAAAGTAATTGCAGGGTCAATAAAGCTGGTGAAGGAAATAATAATGATTGAAAACTATTTCTATGAATTTATATTTTTAGACAATGATAGAATAAAAAGTTGTATATGTCATTCCCTCAGATTGGTATGCATCTAAGTATTACATTGGATAACTGCAGAAGTGAAAAGGTAAAAATATGCTAGATATGTACTAGAAAAAACAAAAGAAGTGGTATTTGGGGATGACAACTTGAAAATGCATTGTGTATTTTTCATATATATCATCCACAATTTATTCATCTAGGAAATTTTTCTTGAGAATGTTCTACATGACAGGTGCTGTTCTAGGTGCCAGGGATGTACTAGTGAGCTAATGCAGGTCTGTCCGCAGAATAGTGATGGGGACTGACCTCTGAGAACACTTCCAGAATTGAGAGAAGTAATTGTGTGGAGTCCAGTTAGCTTCCTGATTTTAATAACTTCATTGAGACATAATTGATATACAAAAACTGCACTGATTGGATGTATATAATTTAATGAATTTGGATATATACATACACCCGTGAAGCCATCACCACAATCGAGGTAATAGATATACCCATCAATTCCAAAGGTTTCTTAGTATCCTTGTGTTTGTGTGTGTGTGTTAATACCACTTAACATGAGATCCACTACTTAAATTTTTAGGTACACATTACAGAATTATTAACTACAGACATTATGCAGTACAGCTGGTCTCTACAAGTAATTTATCTGGTATAGTTGAAACTGTATTCCAGTTGAACAACAATTTTCCTTATCACCTAGTCCCTAGTAATCATTGTTTCCAAGTTTCATTCTGGGCCTTTATGAGTTCGACTACTGTAGTTACTTCATATTTAGGTGGAATAATGCAGTATTTGTCTTTCTCTGAATGGCTTATTTCACTTAGCATTATATCCTATAACATGGTTCATGTTGCTGCAAATGGCATTATTTTTTAAAGGCTGAATAATATTCCATTGTATGTACATACCACATTTTCTTTATCCATTCATCCAGATACTTATACTGTTTTTTAAAAAATTTTGGCTACTGTGAATAGTGTTGTAATGAACATTTGATGGAAGATTATCTCTTTAAGATCCTGATTTCAATTCTTTCAGGTATTTACCCAGAAGTGGGATTTCTGCATCATATGGTAGTTCTATTTTTAATTTTTTAAGAAATCTTCATGCTGTTTTATGTAGCAACTGATTATTTCATATTCTTTACATTTTCACAACACTTAACTTTTTTCTCTCTCTCTCTCCCTCTCTCTCTTTTTTATAATAGCTGGCCATCCTAACTCATGAGAAATGATATCTCATTGTGGTTTTTATTTGTATTTCCCTAATGACTAGAGATGTTGAGTATCTTTTAATACACATGGCCTTTTTGCGTCTTCTTTAAAGAAATGTCTATTCAAATCCTTTGCCCATTTTCAATTTTTTGCTCTTGGATTATAAAAATTTCTTAAACATTTAAAATTTTAATTCTGTATGAAATATATGGCTTGCAAATATTTTCTCTCATTTTGTAGGTTGCCTTTTCATCCTGTTGTATCCTTTTCTGTGCAGAAACTTTTAGTTTAATATAGTCTTTTATTTTTTTATTTGTTGCATGTAAATTTGGTGTCATATTTAAAAAATCACCAGAAATGTCAAAGTGAAGTAACATTCTCCCCTTATTTTCTTCTAAGATTTTCGGAGTTTCAGGTCTTATGTTTAAGTTTTGAATCCATTTTTAAGTTTAACTTTGGGTATGATATAAGATAGTAGTCCAAAATCATTCTTTGGCACGTGGATATCCAGTTTTCCCAATCCATTTGTTGAAGAGACTATCTTTTCCCCATTGTGTGTTCTTGGCACACTTGTTGAAGATCAGCTGACCATATATGTGTGTATTTAATTCTTGGCTTTATTCTGTTCCATTGCGGAATTCAACAGCACACTAATAGGATCATAGACCATGACCAAGTGAGATTCATCCTTGGGATGGTATAAGGATAGTTGATCATACACAAATCAATTAGTGTGATATATTACATTAACAGAATGAAGAATATCACTACATAATAATCTTACTATATTTAAAAAACATTGACAAAATTCAATAGCCTTTCATGATTAAATTAAACTCAGCAAATAGATATAGGAAGAACTTATTTCAACAAAATAAAGGCCATATATCAAGACTCCATAGTTTTCATCATACTGAATGGTGGAAACACTGAAAGCTTTTTCTCTAAAATCAGAAATAAGTCAAAGATGACCTCTCTTACCATTTCTGGTAAGAAACACAGCAACACAGTTGGTTTTACTTACCTAACACAATTAGGTAAGTGAAAGAAATAAAAGATACCCATGTCAGATAAGGAAAAGGCAAATGATCTGTTGGCAGATGACATGACCTCATATGTCAAAAAATGCAAACTTGCCATTTATTAAAAGAGTATGAAACTAGCATATAGATAGACTTTGAGTTAGCTCTTATGTAATAAGTTCATGTGATTAGATAAGACTAAAATTATACTGTAGAAGGAGAAAATGACTATTCTAGTTTAAAAGTCTGATATTTACGTGTGAGCCTATAAAGTGATTATTGTCTGATTTTTACTTTCAAATACTATGGACTACATATTTATAACATCTAAAAATACCAGTTTAACTGAACTGATTAAAAAATGAGAAAAATTCATACGGTCCAAAAGTCACCAGAAAATCATGTGTCCTAATACATGAGTCTGGGCTCTCTGCCGGCCTGGGCATCTGCCTATGTCATATGGTCCACAGCACTGGCTGCAAAAAGCTGTGTGATCCAGGGCCACAAGATGAAGCCCAGAGTCTGCACAAAGTCAGGACCTCTAAGAGGGGGCACATTAAATGAAAGAATGTTTAAATGATTAGAAAGTGCAATAATAGTTTTAATAAAGATACGTGTCATTATTGCTCTGGACACCGACTCTAGATGAAAGGAAAGAAAGGCTTTCCTGAGAATTCATTTCCTACTCTAGCCCTCGTGTGATTTTGAGGCCAATATTTATCCTTTCTGTATGGCTGGAAGAAACCCAAGTCAAATATTAAGATGTCAAACGTGTTAGATAAACTAAAAGATAGATCTAAAGAACTGACAGTTATTGAGTCATGAAGAAAAAAATAAGATGCAAAATATCAAGGGGAGATTAAGAATCAGGGGAATGAAAGTGGATAGGTCCAACATCCATCTAACAAGATGTCCTGAAAAAGAAATTTAGAGGGAAGAGTTATTGGGAGTAGACTACTAGGCACTACTTGAAAATGCAACTCAGAGTTTCTGGAACTGAAGAAAGATGTGAATTCTCAATCCTCAAAAGTCCATCACATTCCCAACACCATGCATTGCAGGAAGAAGTCTATACTTACAAATATTGTAGTGAAACTCAGAACATACATAAGAAAAAAGCAATGTTAAAGTAGCCAAACAAAAAGACAAATTGCTGACCAGGAAACAACAATTAGAATGAAAACTGATTTTTTGACAACAATATCAGTCAGAAAGGAATGAAATAATACCTTCAATGTCCTGAGGAAAAAAACAACTTGAATAATACACCTGAAAAAAAAGTAAAACAAAATGATAAAATAGAGATTAAATAAAGTCTCAAAGATTGAGATAATTTGTAACCCCACATTCTTGCTAAAGGAGCTCCCAAGAATCTAAGGAAGAGAAATCAGGAAGACAGTATGACATGAAATGAAGGAACATATAATTTAAAATAAATATTGATCTTATAAAATTATAACTCATGTTAAAATGAAACAAACTAAAGGTAAAACATTGGAAGAGGTAAATTTTGGGAAAAACCACAACAGAAACATTAATTTTTTTTTAGTAGTAGGGTAAGGATACGTTAAAGACTTTGGAAAGCTATATGGTATACTAAATTTCACAGATGACCATAAAATATTAAAAATAAAGAGTTTGCATAAGGTTATCAGAGAAAGAAATACTGAAGGAAAAAATCAACTAAGAAAATTATAGAAATATATAGATTCAGAAACAAAATATGTCAGTAATTAAGTACATGCAAATGGGCTACTCTATTAAAAACAAATTTGTTCAAAATTGATGTAAAATCTAGTTTCATAATGTTTATAAAAGATACAGATGAACATTAAGTTGTATAAATGTAAACTTATAAAAAAGAAAACTAATATCAGACACAACAATGAATTGAGAATTGTGATAGCAAATTATTATAAAAATGTACTCCACGTAAAACACATTTCTGAGAAAAGAATACAAGTTTCAATTCAACAGAAGTCACAGACATCCCACCTTGTGTACACCTACTAAAATAAACATTGATCTTATAAAATTATAACTACTAACATACATACATGAACGTATCCCATGGAGAATTAGGAAAAGATTGTAATTCCTATCTCCTATTAACTGACATATTAAGAAAATGAAAATAACAAGATTATAAAACTTTACACAGTACAATTAACAAATTTGATTTTATATAAATGTGTTTATAGAACCTTTGCACAAGAACTAGAGAATCAGTTTTTTCCAGCATACTTAGTCTTTTCTGACAATTGACTGTGTACTAAACTACAAAAAGAAGCATAGAATTGGACTAATACAAGGCAGTCTGACTATAGTGCTCAAGAGTTGGAAACCAACATTAGGAGGAAACTTTAAATCCCCACCCAGGGATATGTTTATTGTTTTTTTCCCCTAAGCATTTAAATTTTATTTATTTATATATTTATTTATTTATTATTGTTCAAGTGCAGTTTTCTGCCTTTTACCACCATCCCTCCCCACCATCCCACTACCCCAATACCAATTGTTTTTATAGAGAGAGAAACATTGATGTGAGAGAGAAACCATAGATTGGTTGCCTCATGTGCATCCACCCTACCAGTGCTCAAAACCACAACTTTGTGGTGTCCAGGAGGACACTCCAACCAACCGAGCCATCTGGCCAAGGTTATTAGATGGTACCTTGGTGATTGCTGAGGGGAGGTGAGTATAAGTGGACTAAACAGTAATGGAAGAAAAATACAATAAAGATTAAAACAATAAGTAAATAACATAAAATTCTCTATATTTAGAAATTTAAAAACATATTCCAAATGACTATCTCTCAAAGAATAAACCATAATATGAATTAAAAATACTTGTGAATAAATTATAATCCAATAAATAGTAAAAATATATAGAATGTGGTTAAAGGGCAAAGGAAACTTGTAGCTTTAAATGCTTATATTGGAAAAAAGAAAGGCTAAAATTTTATAAGCCAAGAGTTCAATTTAAGACACCAGAACAAAGAAACAATGCATGCTAATGAAGAAAATATAATAAAATATAACATAAATTAATAAAGTAGAAAAATGATACAGAGGATTAATGTAGGTATATCATTGCTCTTTGAGAAGATTAATAAAGTGCTTTGACAAGATTGATCAAGTAATGTATAGAAAGGATTCAAATAGTATTAAATATGGAAACAAGTTTATAACTACAAACATTACAGGAACTCAAAAAGATAAAGAATGTTATGAAGTCATGCAAACAAACTTGAAAACATAGAAAAATACTAATTATCAAAACTGAATAAAGCATAAAAATTGAATAATGCTGCAATTGTTAAAAAATAGTTGGATTGGTGGTTAAGAATTTTCTTCGTAGAGAATATAGGAGAAGTCAATTGAATATCCAAGGAAGAGTTAATTAGTATACAAAACTTTCATAAAGTAAAAAAGGGAAGAAATACCTGACTATCCTATTAATGTAGTTATTTTAGTCTTCTCTCCACTTTTTCGTACTATCCTTTCTTACACAAGGACATGGGAAAAAACATGAACAGGTCAATTTCTCTCATAAAAGTACATGACAATTTTTTTAAAAATAGAAAACAAATCAAATACTACTTTAAAAAGATAATACCATCATGTATAAATGTACAAGAGTTGTGATGCTCTCACAATATTATAAAATCTATTCATATAATTCACCACAGTATCAGATTAAAAGAGAAAAAAATATTCAAACGTCTCAACAGATGCGGGAAAAATAATGATAAAACTCCTCATAGACTAGGAAAAGAGGGAAACTCTCATAATTGGATGAAACTATGGAGACATATCAAATATCATATATATCACTGAACTATCAGAAATATTCTCTTTAATATCAGGAACAAGACCTAAAGTATAAATATGAACACTATTGACACTTTCAAAGATAATTCTGGGCTTCCTAGTTAGAGCAGTTAGAAAATAAAAATGACAAAAAAGAGATAAGAATTATAAAAAGATGAAGCAAAACTGCTGTTTGGGCAGTTGATGTAATAGCCTAAGACAGTAATCAGCAAACAATCACCCAGAGGTCAAAACTAACTTGCCACCTGTTTTGAAAATGAGGTTTCATTGGAACACGGCCATGCCACACTTATTCATCTAGGTATTGTCTGTGGCTCTTTTCATGCTACAGTGACACTGTTGAATAATCGCTAGAGACCATATGGCTCTCAAAATCTGAAATGTTTACTATCTGACCCTTTAGAGAAAAAAAAGATTGCCAACCTCTGGTCTACAGTGTAAAATTATTATAAATAATAAGCCAGTTTAATAAATTTGTCAAAAATGTCAGTGCATTATTTAAATGCAGAAATTAAGTGCATTATTTTATGTTCACAATAAGTGCCTAAAATGTTTATATTTTTATATAAATATAATCAAAATATTTTAGAAATAGAAATAAAAGTAACAGAATTGCAGAAATCATATTTTAAAGAATATTATTAAAAATAATCAAAGAATTTGAAGGTTAAAAGGATGGGGAGAGACCACACTCAGAGATAAGAAGGCCCAACATTGGAAAGACTCAAGTCTGTAATCTTCCCAAATTTAACTTGATTTCTATCAAAACTGCAAGAGAAATTCTCATGAAACTTGAATATATATTTTAAAAATCTAATGGGCAAAGGATTTGAACAAATATTTCTTTAAGAAGGACATACAGAGGAGCCAGAGACATATGAAAGGATGCTCAGCATCACTAGCCATCAGAGAGACTGAAATTAAAATCACAATGGGGTATCACCTCATACTCATCAGGGACGCATTAATAAATCAACAAACAACAAGTGCTGGAGAGGATGTGGAGAAAAGGGAACCCTAGCGCACTGTTGGTGGGAATGCAGACTGATTCAGCCACTGTGGAAAACAGTATGGAATTTCCTCAGAAAACTAAAAATGGACCTGCCTTTTGATCCAGTGATTCCATTGCTGGGATTATACCCTAAGAGCCCTGAAACATCAATCCAAAAGAACCTCTGCATCCCAATGTTCATAGCAGCACTACTTACAATAGCCAAGTGCTGGAAGCAACCTAGGTACCCATCAGTAAATGAGTGGATCAAAAAAACCCATGGTACATTTACACAATGGAATACTATACAGCAGAAAGAAAGAAGGAGCTCCTACCACGTTTGACAGCATGGATAGATCTGGAGAGCATTGTGGTAAGTGAAATAAGCCAGGCAGCGAAAGACAAATGCCATACGATCTCACCTATATGTGGAACCTAATCAATAAAACAAGCAAGCCAGCAAAATATAACCAGAGACACAAAAATAAAGAACAAACTGACAGTAACCAGAAAAGGAAAGGGAGGGCATAACGGGGGAAAAGGGGAAAGGGTCATCAAGGATGATGCATAAAGGACCTATGGACAAAGCCAAAGGAGGGTAGGATTGAGGGTGGGAGGTTGGGATGGCTAAGGTGGGGAGGAGTGTTGGGGGGAAAGTAAACACAGATAAATATGGAAACTTGATCCATAACAAATGTGGCATTAGAGTTAAGTGAGGAAAAGGTATATCATTTAGGAAACAGTAGGACAATTTTAAGTAGATTGAAAAAAATTATTTATGTAAGGCAATATATAAAATAATCTTAGAAAAAATATTTAACAAATCATAATGAGACTAAGGTAGGAAATTATTTCATTAAAAGTACCAAACACATAGAACATAAAGGAAAAGTTGTTGCACTTGAGTGCGTTAAAATTAGAGTATCTGTTGATCGATGTGCACCACACAAACAGTGAAAGCCCAGGCCCTGGTCACAGAGCAGTTGTTTTTACAGTTAACCAACAATGTGTTAGCGTCCAAACTATGTTAAGAACTACCCTCAAATAACAAAAAGCCAAAATAAATCTCAAGAGTAAAATAAGCCCAACAAAAATAAAAATGGTACATAAACTTGGGAAGCATGCCCTCACCTCATTAGCTAACATTTAATGCAAATGGTCAAGTTTACATCCACCAAATGCACACTTTTTAAAGATTGAAAATAACAGCTGAGAAACCTTTATTCTTCGTTGTTGCCAGTGTGAATGCCACAATTACCGTAATAGAGCAGTTTCATCACTAGATTTACACTCCAGTGAAACTCCCAAGTGCACTGGGAAACATGCACAAGAATGTTTAAAGCAGCAGTGAATTGCAGCAACAAATTCCTAGAGATAGAATAACCGAATGAACCATCCATCAGAATAAATCTCCAAAACAGAATGTTGAGTGAGTAAAGTGAGGCCCACAAGAGTATAAACAGTATGATTCCATGAATAAAATATCCAAAACATGAAGACTAAACCTTTCATGTTTAGAAATACATATACATTATGTATACCAGGTAAACCAAGAGAAACATCAAGGGAATGGACAGTCTGAAACATAGTTCGGTATTCACTTCCCTGGAGCGAAACAACCGGAACATTGTTGATAACGTTTTCTTTCTTACCGGAATGACTGGAAGTTTCTCATTAACTTTGTTATCACAATCTGTACATATAGATTAGCCATACTGTTTGGTGCAAAGGGTAAAGTTTTATAATACATAATTATACAATAGTTTAGAATGAAGACCATGTTTGTACAAAAGGTTAAGGTTAGAGATTACAACCTTACAAATGAATAAAGGTCCATCCTTCACGCTGCACTTTAACAACTAGGGGTTCATGTGCAGCCTTCCAATACAACTCTGCACTACCCTACCCCCACACATGTGATCACTAACAAATTTTTGATAGCTGGAAGCTTTGATGTGGCATTCAACCTCTAGATTTTACATAGGGTAGGCTAAAATAGAAGTAAAATGAATACCACCACATACTGTTTGTTATTTTTTTGTTTTGCAGAGTCACATTGGAAAATGTGCTGTATCCATTAACCTTTCTGCAAAGAGCAGAAGGTAAGCTAGTTAACACCTGACAGCTTTGCAGAGTCTATCAGCTCCATGAAAAATCACTGCTACCTCTGTTTTCTGTATACCTGTCAGGTGCAGAGAGTTGGTTACAAGGAGAGCCCTTACTTTCACTGTGTCTTACCTGTCCAATCCCCCATGTTCTGTCAGTAAATGCAGATTGAGGGAGATTTCGACTCATTGTCATACGCATTTAAATTTTCTCACTTAGTGTCCTCATGTTTATCAGTTGCTTGTTAAGGCTCTATTTTGTGCACAGTAAAAGACTTTTTCACTTCTTGGAAGTCCTGCTTGATAGGACTATCCACGTAGAATGGTCTGGAGTTAACTATCTTGCCTTCAAACACTAAGAACACTAAGCAAGAAAATGCTAATGGAAACAACACATTCCTCTCTGGCCTTGGAAATTATTCAGCATACTCCCATACTCACAGAATGACTAAGAATGATGATGGTATCATGGAATATTTGTGCGAGGGACAACAAAGATGCAGATGCAGTAATAATATGGTAGCAGAATCCAAAATGAAACAAGAGGTGAGAACAGTTTTCAGCCTAGAATGAATGTCCTCTCTGAGACATAATTAACAGCCAGGGATTTCACTCAGTAATTGTCTATTACAGAAGCCTTCACCACTTGCTGATACATATGCCAAAGGCCCCAGAGCTCACTGTCAGTCCTGTGCAAATGCAGGCCATAGGGCATATACCCTTCCCCAATTCTAAAAAACCTGTATTTTTTATAATTCTTAGCATTTACGTCAGTCAGGGAACAGCCTTAATTAGCTTATATATATAAAACAAGTCCTCACGTGAGTTTCCCAGTTTATTAACGCTACAGTTGTACAATATCAGTAAGGAACTGGAATTTCCCTATCGTTTAACCCTGTCATCTTCAGTCTCTTGACATTTGTTCAGGCTTGTCCCCTTCTAGTTATCAATAACCTATCTACTATGATCTCAGAAAATAATTCCCAGACAATTGAAAGGTGGTAAATTCGTTAAGTTTTTCTATCTTTATTGAGATAGAAATGATATATAACAGTGTAAGTTTAAGATATACATAAGGTAATTTAATAATTGACATATGTAGATGTATATAATGAAATATACCCAGAAGTGGAATTTGTGGATCATACTGTATTTCTGTTTTAATTTTCTAAGAAGCCACCATACTATTTTTCAGTGTCTCTGCCAATTTACATTCCCACCTTCAGTGCACAAGGGTTCTCTTCTCCACATCCTCAACACTTGTTAAGGTGTTAGGTGACATCTCGTTGTGGTTTTGATTTGCATTTCTTTGGTGATTAGTGATACTGAGCATCTTTGCATGCGCTTATTGATGGTTTGAATAGGTTCTTTGAAAAAAAAGTGTATTTAGGTTCTTTGCCCTTTTTTAAATTGAATTATTTTTAATTTACTATGAAGTTGCATCAGTTTCTTATATACTTTGGATATTAACCTCTCACCAGATATATGGTTTGCAAATATTTTCTCCCATTCTGTAGGTTGCCTTTTCACTATGTTGATCACTTCTTTAGCTATGCAGAAACTTTTTAGTTTGATGTAGTCCTACTTGTTTATTTTTGCCTTTGTTTCTTATTATTTTGGTCTCATATTCATAATGTAATGGCCAAGATCAATGTCAAGTTATTTACTACCTATGTTTCCTCTAGAATTTCTATGATTCCAGGTCTTACATTTAAGCCTTTGGTTTAACCCAAGTTAATTTTTATCGATAGTGTAAGATAGGAGTCGAGTTTCCTTGTTTTGCCTGTGAATAACCAGTTTTCTCAACACCATTTACTGGAGAAGCTGTCCTTTCCCCATTGAGTATTCTTGGCACCTTTGTGAAAGATTAGTTGGTCATATATGCATGGGTTTATTTCTGGGCAATTAATTTTGTTTCAATGCTGTACACGTCTGTTTTTATGCCAAGACCATACTGTTTTGATTATTATGTCTTTGTGATATAGTTTGAAATAAAACCATGTGGTGTCTTCAGTTTTGTCGTTTTTCTCTTAGCATTGCTTTCGCTATTCAGGGTCTGTTTTGGTTCCATATGAATTTTAGATATTAGATTGTTTTGTTCTAATTCTATAAAAAAGGGTATTGGAATATTGGTAGAGATTACAAAAACTCAACAGATGACTTTGAGTAGCATGGACATTTTAACAATATTCATTCTTCCATACAGAATGCATAACTCTTATTTTTTTAAACTTTTTTAGTGTTGTTTAAGTACAGTTGTCTCCCTATTTCCCCTATCACTAACCCCCACCTCAGCAATTTCCATCCCCCACCCCTAATCTCACCCCTCCCCCTTGGTTTTGTCCATGTGTTCTTTATATATGTTCCTAAAAACCCTGCCCTCTTCTCCTCATTATACCCTTACTTTTGTTGTCTTTAATTTCTTTCATCAATAGAGTTTTCATTGTATAGATCTTTCACCTTGTGTTGGTTAAATTTATTACTAAGGATTTTATTCTTTTGATGTTTTTGTAAATGGTATTGTTTTATTCTTTCTTCATATAATTTATTTTTGGTACACAGAAATACTACTAATTTTTATATATTGATTTTGTGTACTGAAAGTTTATTGTATTCTTTTGTTTATTTTGACAGTTTGGTTGAGTCTTTAGTTTTCTCCATATATAAAATCACGTTGTCTGCAAATAGATAGAGTTTTACTGATTTCTTTTAGATTCAGGAGCCTTTTATTGCTTTTTCTTACCTAGTTGTCCTAGCTAGGACTTTCTGTACTGTGTAAAATAGAGTGATATGAGTAAGTGCCCTGGTCTTTTTCCTGATCTTGGAGGAAAAGCTCTTAACTTTTCACTGTTGAGTATGGTGTTAGCTGTGTTTCTAGAACAGATGGTGTTGCTGGCTTGACTTGCTTTGGTGTTCAGACAGGGCAGCAGGCAGGATTTCACAGCTAGATAAGGCTTCAGTCTGTGCTCTGTGGTCAGTTGAGGATTAAGACTGTGCCCCTAAGTAGAATGTAGCAATAGGCTGTGCTCTGCTGCCTGGACTCTTCAGTTGAGAAGGGCTTCTAGTTATATCTCACAGTTGAGTGTGGGTAAGAGTGTTCTATGGTTCTGTGTGGACATTGTCAGAACTCCTTTGTTGGGTGGGTCCAGAGGCTGTACTTTGCAATTGGGCAGGACCACTGGCTGTTCTATCTGGCCAGGCCAGGCCACAGGCTGCGTTCAGCCATCTGTCAAAGCTGTAGGGTGGGCTCTGCAACTAAGCAGAAGCATTGGCTGGATTCTGAGGCTGCCCAGGGTCACTGTTCAGGCTTCTTGGTTATGCAGGGCCAGAGACTATACTTAACAGTTTAGCAGCACTACTGACCTGCCTCCCTGCCCAAGCATGGCTGTAGGATGGGTTCTGAAGTTCCCAGGTCCTCTTGTCAGTCTTCCTGGTTAGTAGGACTAGGGTCTCTACACAGTCTTTTGATAGGGCTGGAAATTTGCTTCCTTGTATGCACAGGGCCATGAAACCAGCTTTACGTCCAGAACCTCTAAATGGTTAAAGACCTAAATTAGGCAGACCTTCCCAATGGGTTCTCGGGTCAGAAGAACCCCAATGGGTTCAGCAGTCACCAGCTGAACTCTGTAGATGAGCAGAGCTACTGGCTAGGATCTGTACATTGGGCAGCATTGCAAGTGCCACTGTAGGATATACTTTGCAGCTGCCCAGGTTCTCTTCCTAGGCTTCCTGGTTAGGCAGGACTGGAGGATTTACTCAGCATTTGCACAAAACTTCAGATTTGCTGCCTTTTGCAGGCTGGACTATTGAATGGACCCTATGGGCCATTATATCTTTTGGCTAGAAAACCTGAGTCAGGCATAACTGCCAACTGAGCTCTAGCTGGAAAAGGCCACCAGCTCAGCTCAACAGACTGGCAGAGACTTTGGCTGGGATTTCTCTTCAGGCCTTGCTGCAAGGAAGAATGTAATCTGCCAAGATCTGAGTGCCAGATGCTATAAGCTCTGCCCCTGTTCTCCATCTCAATATGATCCACAGTGGCCAAGCCCCAGTGTTGTATGTGAGACAGGACCAGAGTGGAAAGACTGCTTCCAAGATGGAGGATCTGGATGTTCACCCTGGGTTTTCTTTTCCCCCCTGGAGAAACCATAGGTTCTTGAGGGCTCTCACAATGTGCCACTGTGCCAGTCTGGACGATGGGCAAGCTGGTCAGAGTGTAGCCACTCTTCTTGCTCTTCTGATGTGGTCCTCCTTAGTCTCTGTGGTCCAGAAGATAGCTTCAGCCCACCCTCAGGTTCTAGGGTTTTTTCAGTGGTGTTTTATCTGTGGATAGCCCATGTTGGCCTTCTTGTAAAGGGCACCAAAGTTGAGACCAATCAATATTGATATCTTGATAATGTCACACCCTCTAGATTCATTCCTTGTGTACCTTTTTTGGAGTAAAAAATGTTTTGTTTTGTTTTGTTTTGTTTTGGCTCTTTCCACTTTCAATAGAATTTCTGTTATTTTTCATGATTTAAAATTGGGTCACATTCTTTCCTACAGCAATCACCAATAACTTAATGGATTGACCTAGACAACCAAGATTGTCACTGTGACCTGCTATCAGCTGAAAGGCAGGATAATCTGATATAGGAACAAACTCAGCATTCTGGGCAGACGACTGCTAAGTTGGAAACCAAGGGTCAGCCACAGATATGGAAAAGTTTACATAAAATCCAAATATTGTCTGCTTATTTGACTAATATACTTATTTATCAATGATCTACAAAAAAATAAATCATTGTATTTTTATATTATATCCCAAAGTCTCTAAGTCCTTTAGTAAAATAATTTTTCTTCTAGTATCTCCTACTTAGATAAAAGTAGAAGAATGTTTTAAGTTGCAGATTATTTGTAAAAGGTCTAAACAAGTGCAAAAAGCCAGTACTTGGACACTTCACAGTATTTCTCGAGAAAGGTTTTTACACTTGAATAAATGGAGAACATAAGCCAGAGGGAAAAATTTATTTATTTATTTTTAATCAACATTTAGTTTCAGAGGGATGAGAAGGAAATTCAGGAAGAGAAGTTGAACAGAAATTTGATTTTTATGTATTCATCACGTTTACCTCATCATGCTCTTAAATGTGTATATGTATGTATGTATGTATGTGTGTATATGTGTATATATAATCTGTTCAGAAAAACTCCAGCCATTGTTAACATAATGAGAATGGTTTTTGCAACATTGATGTAACCTGGCAGCCAAAGAGAGTACACGGAATGCTCACGCATGATCAATGATGACTTCACTGTACTAGTCATTGGGGGCAGTAGAATCATTGAGTGAGCATGTGCAAGGTGTAGTCATCATATTCAAAGTGACTGAGTGAGTAGAGCAACTAATCTTCATTAAATTTTGTATTAAGCTTGAACATTCTTCAGTGGAAACTATTCGGATGACATAGAAAGCCACAGCTATGGATAACTGGTGATTGGCAGCTTCATCGCTACAATGTTCCCACTCATGCATCCCATGTCATGCAGAGTTTTTTGGTGAAACAGCAAATCACCCAGGTGACTCAGCCTCCCTAGCACCCAGATTTGGTTCCCTGTGACGTCTGGCTTTTCCCAAAACTAAAATCACCTTTGAAAGGGAAGAAATTTCAGACCTTCAGTGAGATTCAGAAAAATATGGTGAGGCAGCTGCGGTGATTGAGGGAACTGTGTGAGGTCCCAAAGTGCCTACTTTGAAGGGGACTGAGGAGTTATTGTCCTGTGTCCAATGTTTCTTGTATCTTGTGTCTTCTTCAGTAAATAGCTCTCCTTTTCATATTACAGGGTTGGATACCTACTGGACAGATTTCATACATACTTGCTGTGGGAACTAAAGATAGAGAAAATGTCTAACAAAGAACTAACTAAGCTTCCAGCACTAATTCTCGGTATTTGTAAGCATTTTTAAAGAAGATTGTTAAGTCTCTAACTGGATCCAAATGCACAAAAAGGCAAATAAAAGGGGAAACCAAGTAACATTTATGAAGGGCCCACGGCATGCCAGGTACAGAGCTAGGAATGTTTATGTACCTTTTTAAATGTTGTCTGCATAACAGACTTGAAAAGATGCATGTGCTTCCTGCCATCTCCATTAGGAGACATTGTTAATCGGGGAAATAATGAGCCTGGCCTGTGGTTCACAGGGTATGTGTGGACGTGTGTGTGTGGACGTGTGTGTGTGGACGTGTGACGGAGTCGTGGATCAAACAAATGGGTCTCGGACCACACGTGTCTCCGGACCCAAAGGGTCCCAGCTCTGCGCCTTCACCTGCTACATCACTAAACTTCATAGGGAAATATAGGAAACAAGTAAAGACTTATAGAAAAACTAATTTTTCCCATATAAATGTTGGTTAAATTAAGTAATGGAAATAACGGTGCAATGAAATTGTTTTTTGTATTTTGTCCAAGAGATTTTCAAATTTTTATTCCCCAAATTTCTATTTTCATTAATTGCTGTGAGTAAAGAGTGTAAGAATGACTCTATTTATCTAATATCAAAATTTAATGCAGACATTTCCAGCATTTTTGGAACATACACGTTTTTATACATCTAGAGTTATAGAACATAAACTATCTTTGGGTATTTCAAATAAGAAAACTGAAAATGTAGGAATGGTTACCTTCTAAAAAGGCTGGAGAAAATAAAGTGATGAGGAGGGTTGTCAGGGGAGGGAAATGATGGTGCCCGTGATGGAAAAACACCTCGAAGAGAGGCTGCATTGGGTACTATTCCCACATGTTTCACATTGTGGGAATGTGAAACTTTCCTGGTCCATGTGTGACGAGGCTGCTCACCTCCCGATGGAGGGAAGGAAGTGTGAATCTGAGCACCACAGAAGGGGGCATTCTCCCCAGTGTCTCACAGTTACCGAAATACTACAGAGCAAAATGTCCCTTATTCTAGAAACAGTGTCTTAATGGGCTCTTAATTCTCAGGTTCACAGAGTTTGTCAGCCTACTATATATCGCACTATTAAAATGCATAAATAAATAATGTAAATATTATAATTTTAAAGATGATATTGCAGATTATTGGAGGGTAACACAAATGCATGAATAAGCATTTAGTTCATTTTCCTATACAATTTTATTTTCTACAGTTGCTGATTCATCAGATATGGAAAATATAATGACATAAAACTGATATTTAAAGCTATGACATATATACAAACAAATTTAAACACATAGCATTATAGTCAGATATCCAAATACAAGCTGAAAATGAAGATCTTTGTAACAAGAACATATTAAGAAAGCACTAGAATATTGATCATTTAAAGTTTTTCCTCATTAGCTTTAAGTTCTAATAAACTAATATAGACAGTAGAGATCATTTTCTTGGTACATAATTAAACTGGCCAAATGGAAAACTTTCTGAGGAACCTGTTGTCACCACTAGAGAGATCAGGGAAGAGATCAGATCAGAGATCTCCTTTAAATCCAAGGTGATCACACCATTAGGAATGTATTTTCTCTATTTTATTCCTCTTTGTGGTCTTTCACTTCGAAGTTATCACGTATAGAGAAATGTCATATACAAGATAGTGGTAGCAAAGTCCTTCCTAGGTTTCACTGTATTTTGTCTAAAAGTCTTTCGTTAATTTATCTCAGCAGGAAAGAAATCACCTCTTGTAAGTTACTTCCCCTATACTGTTCCCATGGCCTTCAGCACTTTAATCTTGACTTCATAGATTTAAATTAAATTTAAAAAAAGCATATTGCTTTTAGAATGTAGATTTGATTGGGGGCAGGATCCTTGTCTATTCAGCTCATTCAAGAAACAATCATTGATCCTGCAACAAATGTGATACGGACATAAAGATGAATAAGACAGAGCACTAGTGGTTTACTTGAGACAGATAAGAAAGCCAATAATGATGACTTATATCAGGAGAGATATGGACAAAAGTGGCTTTCAAAAACATAAATTTAGTCATATCAGAAATCTGATGGGAAAATACAGAGAAGAAAGTTGGCACTTTTACTCAAGGGTTGGACAAGATCTCACAGAGGCAGTTGAATTTAGGATGAGCCTTAAAGATAGGCATCGAAGGAGGAAAAGACTTTTGAAATAAACAGCACTGATGAAAGTGCTACATTCTGACAACTGTGGCATATCTAAGGAACTGGAAGAAAGTTAGTAAGTCCATAGCATAGGGTGTGTGCAATGCTAGAAACTTTGCATTTTATTCTGGATCCACTGAAAAATTTTTAGCTGTGACAAAGTTGACAAAATTAAACTGTTGGTAAGATGAAAAAATGAAGCCTGAGATAACTATAAAAGATGTGAGGTTAATTAGACAGAATTAGGGAACTTCTGGTTGCAAGTAACACAAAATTTGACCTAAGTTTATTTATAGCTTAAAAATGATTAATTGTCTCATGACCAGTGTTAAGGTGGAATCTTAGGGCTTAGGCTCCATGTCTCTCTGAGTCTTCCCTGGCTTCCTTCTTGAGTCGAGTTTTCCTCAGGCTGGCTTCTCTTAAGGTACGAGAGGGCTGCCGTAACTGGGATTACACTGGGATTACACTTACTTTTTCACATTTGAGAAGTGGTTTTTTTTTTCTGCAATGATTAAACAATAATTGTGAGTTTCAGTTTTATGAACCCAACTTTGACAATGTAGCATGAAGAGATCATGCGTATGGTTCTTTGTCCATCAAGGCCAATGCCTAGAGCAGGTAGTCACGTTGATCCCAACTGTATTGCGAGGTTACACAATGGAGGAGACTTGGTTTCCAAAGGAAATTATAAATGCTATGTAAAAATGGAGAAGGATAGAAAGAATGGCTGCTGGGTGGGCTATCAGCAAATATGCACAAAAATACATATTTTTATCACTGACAGGCAAGAAATGACAGGAACTTGAATTTATATATTTGAAGTAGAAATAGGGAGCAGTGGAAAGTTTTGAAAGTGGCAACTGATTGACTTTGACAGGTGTGGAAAAGAGAGAAATGAAGAATGACTCCAAGTTTTGTGGTTTGGGTAAATGGAAACTTGGTAGTGGCATAAATTAAAGTAGAAAAATAGAATAAGGATTAAATTTAGAAAAATGAGAAAAGAAAAAAGGTAATATTATGAGTTGTTTGGAATATATTGAGTTTGAGGTGCTTGTGTGAGAGTCCAAATTGACATAATTAATTTAATAGATGGAGGTGCATTTGTACACACAGATCTTGACTAAGGCAAAGACACAGATAAACGTAGAGATTAATAAATAAAGATAATGTATGAGAATAACAGGCATAGTTTTGTTGAGTGAAAGATAAAGGGGCCAAACACAGAATCCTAAGCATGCTTAAATTAAGAGATTAATTGAACAATATGAAAAAGCAACATTGGAGACTGAGAAAGACATACATTTAAAGCAGAACCAGGAAGTTTTAATGTAATGGGAGTAAGAATAACATGAAGAAGTAGTCATCTTTACATCATATGAGTTTACGTAATATGTATTGTTAGAAAGGGTGTCTAAGAAAGAAGTAGGCTCTTTTAGACAGATTGGTAAGAAAAGGCCTCTCTGAGGACGTGATGATAGACCTGAGACTTAATTTTAAAAAGTAAGGGAACATTCAAATGTTTGGGGGATTTTTTTCGGGTATTTAGGATAACAAATGAAGAGAACTTAAAGTGAGTGAAGAATGGCAAGGACGACACGGCTGAAGATACTTCTAGAATAAGAGGCCCAGATCAGACAAAGGAGAGACTTATGGACCATGGAATTTAGACAGTAGACTTTAAGTGGGACAGCATATTGTTGAAAGGTTCTGAGTAGAAAAGTACCATCATTTGATTTGCACTTTCAAAAGTGTTTTCTGGTTCTTACCTGGAGGCAAGTCTGCAGGAAGAGAAAAAAGAGTGATAGAGATCAGTCGGCCATCTAACGGAGGAATCTAGGTGAGGATGACTGTGGGATGGCTTAGATATTTGTGGTAGAGAGGAAAAGTGTCTTTATGCAAAATTTATCCTGAAGGTGGCAAAGTTTATAATCCTTGTTACTATGTAGCAGGGAGAAAGGAAATGGTCAAAATGACTAGTAGGTGCTTGTCTAGATGGGAACACTGAGACAAGAGCCAGCTTGGAGGAGAATGGGACGAATGTTTCTCCTTTGGTACAGATGCACTTTTTAGATTTCATAAATCTTCAAGTGGAACTATTGAGTAGGTAGAGTGGTAATCTAAGTGTTAAAGTGAGGGGAAAGTTTGGGGCTAGAGGTATAGGGAGACCTGAATGTAGTCAGGCAGTTAGGAAAAAAAGAGAAATGCACAGGCTGAGATCAGCAGAATCTATATTTAGAGTTTGGAAAGAAAGAACTCAAGGAGACTGAGAAAAAAGCCATCTTTGTGGTAAGAGGAAAATCCTAAAGGTGTCCTAGTGGCCAAGTGAAGAGAGTGATTCAAGAAAGTAAGGATCATCTTCTGTTTTAAATGCTGCCAAGAACTCAATAAAGTGAAGGATTGAGGAACAATCATTCAAGCTGAAGAATTAAGTGATAAAATGTCATTGGATTGTTGGGGAAAATACATTGGAGAAGATTATGAAAGAATGGGAGGTAAGGAAT
The DNA here is from genome assembly GCF_014824575.4 of Sturnira hondurensis. NCBI lineage: Eukaryota > Metazoa > Chordata > Mammalia > Chiroptera > Phyllostomidae > Sturnira > Sturnira hondurensis. Next base: position 3,852,306 of record NW_028098001.1, on the reverse strand, counting down.
TGGAGGAAGAAGATATAAACATTTTTTGATCACTTCCTCTATAAATACAGTGATAAAAATGGCAGATGTAGTTTAAGAGGGCTGTAATGTTAAGGAGTGTATTTTTTTGTTTGTTTTGTTTTTGTTTCAGTAGCAGAGGACGCTTGCTGATCCTGGGAATTTTTGTGTGGAGAAGGATAAATTGATTACACAATTTCTAGGTGCCTGAGTGAACGATGAAGGAGATGGCAGCCACAAGTTGGGGGGTTGGCCTGGTTGTTGGCTTAGTTGCTGGGACCATTCAGCCGTTTGAGGAAGAAGAAAAAAAACACATGGGCCTAAGTTGAGATAAATCAGTAGGTTTGTTAATGGGAAGATGATTGAATTACATTCCAACTGCTTCTGCTTATTATCAGTGAAGTGAAAATTAAGTTATTAGCTGAGAGTAAGGAATTTACTTGGAAGGTATTATTTTTGGTTATTAGTTAGAATAATGGCAGTAGAGAATTTATTGGAGTTTACAACTGGCCAAAATCATTGTTAGAGATATACTTAGATAAGATGGGGAGACCAGAGCTAGCAATATGATTGCACTAAAATTAATTGATACAGCTAACGTTGAAGTCCTAATTAGTTCTCTTTATTAATACACTTCTTGCTCTCTTTATGTTTCTCCATATCTCTTTACTGCCCCCCATCTTTAAGTTATCTTTTCCAGTAGAACATTAACAGAAGAATATGAGACTATAAGGGTCAAAATCACTCTATTTTCATGAGAAATTCCTAGGGAAATGTTTGTCTGGAGAGATGACTCCCAGAGAATACTGTACTCTAGTCTTATTTGTGGATACAATTTATTCATACGAACTATTTCCTCTTTAAAATGGGTAATCAAACGTTTTCACCCAGTTACAGATTTTCAATAACAAAAAGAAACAATAGTAAAGAGTCCCCTGGGCTTAAATCATCTGATTAAGAAAAGTCCAGGTTACTTTATTATAAGCACACCTTTGTTCACCACACAATGCCTTCTTGATGAACTCCCCTGGGAAATTACAGCTTTAGCAGTTGCTCATGCAGATTCTATAGATTTGTAATGCAACGACTTGACCCTTCAAATACTTTATCTTTGAAGATGTGGCATTTAGCTCAATGGAAGAAAAAGTTAAATCGAAGACTTTGGATGAATAGAAAAAAATGACAGTATCCCCAGTCTTGGTAACAACACAACATGATTGCTGCTCGGACTTCCAAGATATATTTGCATGTCTTGAATATGTCTCAGAAAGACCAATGATACATTATTACGTATGTAAGTCTTGCATTCTAAGGATAGAGATATATATATTAATGTACTTCCAAGGCTATTTAATGGATACTGACTTGATGGAAAGGACTTTACCACTGCCATTTAGGCGAGCACAAGTAGATAGATTAAAGTTAATGAGTATTCAGGTGCTCCCTAAAGGGCAAGAATAAGAGCTCTTGTCTCTGCTTGAAGGGCTTTTCAATAATGGGACATAACCATGAAGAGCTGCTCACAAGAAGGTGTCTGCAATTTCCAACTCATACCTGAATGAACACAGTGCATACAGCCTAGTGCATTCTCAGTAAAACTTGACATGTGAAAAATAAATGGCTACTTCTTTGTCAGTCAACTTTCTTTACATTTACATACAGGGGTATTTTTACATTTATTTTTTCTTCGTATGGCATGATATTTTATTTTTAAGGGCATTTGTGCTTGAAGGCAGAAAAAAGAAAGAAAGAATAGTTGAAAAAATAAAAACAGCAAAATGATTGCCATCATCCTACAATATCAATAATCACATTAATGGTCAAAATGTCCCAGGTAAGAGGTAGAGAATGTTAGTTGTATCGAAAGCAATACCCAGCAATATGTTGCTCATAAGGAAATCACTTTCAATTTAAAGACATAAGTAAGGGAAAATTAAAAGATCAAAAATATTATAGTATGCTAGCATTAATCCGAAGAAAGGTGGAGTGTCTATATTAATGTCAGCCAAACTAGATTACAGAGAAAATAATACTAGTTAGATATAGATTGTCCTTCCATAATTATAAAGGAGTCAAGAAGGCAGAACGATCCTGAATGTTTATGCACCTAATAAGAGGGTTTCAAAATGCATAAAAGAAAAATTGATAGAACTGCAAGGAGAAGGTAATTTCATGATTAAAGTCAGAGATTTCAAAACTCTTCTCCCAATGATTGATAGCTCAAGTAGACAGAGAATCAGGAAGCATATAAATGACATGAAGAACATTATCAATGGAATTGATCTGATTGACAGTTTTAGAATACTCTATCCAAAACAATGGATAGCATATTGTTTTAAAAAGTGAATGGGACATTTACCAAGATCAACTGTAAAACAAGCCTCAATAAATTTAAATGATTTAAGTCATGCAGAATGTGTCCTCGCACCACAGTGGAACTAAGTTAGAAATTGGTAACAAAAAGATATCCAGGTAATCCACAAATATTCGGAAACTAAACAACATACTTCCCAATATCTGTGGATTAAAGAGTAAATAAAAAATAACATCAAAGCACTGTGAACTGAATGAAAATAAAGTCACAGAATATGAGCCTTAGTTGGGTGTCACTAAAGCAGTATGGTGAAAGACATTTGTAGCTCTAAACAACCTTTCTAGAAAAAAGAATCTCAAATAAATTACACCCATTCCTACCATAAGACATTAGGAGGTCTGAAAAAAGAGAGAATTTAATCCAATATAGATCAAAGAAATCTTAAAGATCAGTGTAAAAATCCCTGAAGTGAGAGAACAACAAAGATAAAATCAATGAAAGGAAAAAACATTGATAACATCTATCCAGACTGATAGGAAAATAAAGGAAGAAGAAACAGATTATATAGGAAACAGGAGAGAATATATTGTGACCAAATCAACAGAAACTAAAAAGACAAAAAGGGATATTCTGAACAAATTTTTGTCAATGATTCAAACTTAGAAGAAATGAACAATTTCCTTGAAAGACAATACTAACAAAACTCTCTCACTGAGAAATAGATAGCCTGCATAACCATTCCATTCATTAAAGACATTGAATTAAAAGACTTCCCACAAGGACAACACCAGGTCTTTATGGCTATACTGTTGTATTCTATTAAACAGATAGGGGAGAAATAATACCTATTCTATAGAAATTCTTAGCAAAATTAAAAAATTATGTCATTAGTAATTAAGGAAGTGACCAATTACAATCAAAATGAGGTATCACTTGAAGTGGACTGAATGTTTTTATCTCCCCCAAATTTATATGTTGAATTCCTAATCTCCCCGTGTGATGGTATTTGGAGGTGAGAGTTTTGGAAAATAATTAGGTCACGAGGGTGGAGCCCTTATGATAAAAATAGTGCCCTGATAAAAAGAGATGGAGGAAATATGATCTCTCTTTTTCCCTGTGAGGAAACAGTGAGAAATGGCCATCTGCAAACCAGGAAGAGAAACTTCACTCAGAACCAAATTGTTTAGCACCTTAACCATAGATTTCCTAGCCTCCAAAATTGCAAGAAATACATATTTATTGTTTAAGTCATCCAGTCTGTGCTGTTTGTTTAATCAGTTTAAACTGACTGAGACACCACTACACAGCAAATAGAATGGGTAAAACTAGAAACGCTGATCAGACTAAGTGCTGGTGAGAAAGTGGAACTCTCATATTGTTTTGATTGATATTTAAAATGCGGAACAACTTTGAAAAATGGTTTGGCAGTTTCTTAAAATGTTACCCTATGTGATATTCCACTCCTAGATACTTAACTCAAGAAAACTGAAAGTGTAGATCCACACAAAGACTTCTAAGCAAATGTTCATGGTAGTTGTATTTGTAATAATCCAAGACTAGGGGGAAAAGTCCTTAAATAGGTATATGTATCAACAATGGAGTATCCATATAGAAGAATAATATCTATACAATAGATATCTATCCATATAGAAGAACAATATCTATTGTTAATATCTATAATTAACAATATAGATACAGGAGATAGCAATATAAACAACGGCATTATCAAAGTGAGTTCAATCGATAGGTAATATATACCATATGGTTTCATTTATACAGAATTCTAGAAAATGAAAAGTTCAGTACCAGAACGTGCATTATTGTTCTTCTTGGGATAGGGTATGACACATTAAGGGCTAAGTGTGAAAGATTATGAAGGGTCTTGAGGAAATTTCTGGGTAATTGCTGTGCTCATTATTCTGATCCTGAAAATGTCTTAACATGTGTAAACACTACTTGCTATTCTTTCCATGCACAGTGTCAAGATTTTGTTTAGAGCCACTGCATCCTATGGAAGGAAGGTCATGAATAATCTTTTCCTTATTGCAATGATAAAACAACTATAGGTAAAGTTTTCTAAATGGCAATGATGGTAGCTAATGTTAATTTTGTTTTTACTAATAAAGACATAAAAATTATATTTTAATGTTATTTTATGTGAACAGTAATTTTCTTATTTATAAAAACAATTATAAAATTATGCATTGTACATTTGCATTTAAAAGAAGCAACTGAAATATTTTTGGAATGGTTTAAAGCTGTGAAGAGCATGTTTAAATGAATGAATCTGGTCTGATTTGTCCAGTGAGATACATTCTTTAATAGGTATTTAGTAGTTATCATGTTCAAAGTGATACATTAATGGAATAATGGGTCTTATAATAATTTAGTATTTATCAGGAAATAAAAAAAGAAAATTTGTTACTTAGAAATTTATAATAATAATTTGATGATGATAACATATTGATTTTCTGTAAGTATAACATATAAAAATGCCAATAAAATTTTTTGTTAACATGCAAAAGCTGAAAAAAAGTAACTGAAAATGCTTTTTGTTAAAAATGTATAATGAATGTTATTTTTCCTGTAAATGTTTTATGGTGTAATTTTTTTGGCACATAAAATATTTATTTGATCATTTTAATTTATGGGACATGCCAAAAAAGAACATTATGATATTCTTTTCAAGATTCATAATTTTATAATCACATTCAATAGTCTAACCTAATGCATTGTGTGCTCCAGGATGACTCAGCTGTTTAATCAGCAAGATATTTAAAAAGTTAAATGTAATGTATGTGATCCAAAGGTAAAACCATATAATATTCTTTTAACTGTAAGAGGAAGAAAAATGCTGTTTTTTAAAATTATAAGATGATCTATTATCACTAAATAAGAAAAATGTGTGACACATCTTATAATAAAAAATTAAGATTCTACAAGAAGACATATTTCTTCTCTCTTGGAATCTATTACTAAAAAATAAAGATATTTTCTGATAAACTCAGGGCTACCATGAAGATTGATTGCCTACCATCTGCTCTAAAAAGTCAGTGTTTTAATAACCCAACTCATCATTTTTAAACTGTTTCATAGCATCTTCTCACTTGAACTCATGCATTTCTCTTAATAATATTGTCTATATTTTGCCGTGTATAATGAGCACTTTTTTGGCCCAACTTTTGAGGGACAAATAAGGGTGCACATTATACATGGGTAGTACCTGGAATTACCTTGTATCTGTTCTTGTGTTTTGTAATTATTTGTTATATACAATTTCTTGTACCGTATATGTTTAAAAGTAAAAGCTAAAATTTCTTTATAATACAAAAAACAAGTGTCTAAAAATACACACATACATATATACATACATAATTGAATGAAAAAACTAAAAGATTTTTTTTCTGAAAGTTTGGGCCAAAATGTGGTGCACATTATGCATGGCAAAACACAGTAACTTTCACAAACACATTCTCAAGATACAGCATCCCACTCCGCGTTGTTGATCCCGTCTCCTCCTAGTGGCTCCATCACTGTGCTCTCTGCTTCACTCACTTTCGGGTAATCCATACTCAGCCAGCTGTATCAGTCGTGCTGCATCAGGCCACGTCTAACCATGTAAATCCCTAACTTAAAAACATTTAAATGAGAACTGCAGTATTTACGAGATTTTGTTCAAAATGCTTCTTTTTTAAAATTTATTTTTCTTAGAGGAGAAGGGAAGGAGAGAGAGAGAGAGAGAGAAATATCAATGTATGGTTGCCTCTCATTCATCCCCTGCCAGGAACCAGGAACTGGCCTGCAACCCAGGCATGTGCCCTGACTGGGAATCGAACCGCGATTGTGTGGTTCACAGGCCCGTGCTCAATCCACTGAGCTACACCAGCCAGGGCTCAAAATGCTTCTTAAAATTATGGCTACCCAAGATCTTTTGTTCCTGGAAATCAGGAAGACCTTCAAAAATTCAGATCTCTGGCTAATGACAGAACAATCTTGCACTGATAAAAGTATCTATGTCTCTGGCCATTCCCCCACCTGCTTTTAGGAGGGCCAACTTCATGTGAATAGTGCTAGGCTGAATGATAAGGTACTTCTCCTATATAAGACCACTCTGACAAGCATGAGTTAGTGTCTTTTCTCTTAGCAATCTTGTGAAAGCTCCAGGACACCAGTGCACACAATTATCTTGGTCTTTTGCTAACATGGCTCCAATCTCTGTGAATGCATGATGGGAATTACAAAAGACGATTAGAAGAACATTTTACTGCTGCCTAACCAGGACTACCACTGTCCTAGCTCCAGGGAGCATTATCACAGCTTATCCTTATTTCAATACAGCCAGTTCCATATTATCAAATGATTCCCAATAATATCATCTATAAGATAAGATTTGTCATAAATACTTATTAGAGCTTACTAAGTGTCAGATGCTGTCCTTAGTATTTACATAAACCATTTCATTTAATATTCCTTAGTTTTCAAGTGAATTTCAATTATTGTCTTTAAAGAAATCATGGTTTAGAAACTTTAAGTAACGTGTCCAAGATCACAAATCTAGGTAGTGATAGAGCCAGGAGAGGAATTGTGTGGCAAGCTCTAAAGCCCCTTTTCTGTACATTACTTATACACATATTTCCATCTTATCATTCAGTTTATTCTGACATGCATTAGAGAATACAATAGTCCCCTCTTATCTGTGGTTTTGCTTTCCATGGTTTGTTACTTGAGGTCACCAGTTGGAAAAATATTAAATAGAAAATTCCAGAAATAATTCATGAGCTTTAGAATATGTGCTCTAAGAGTAATGTGATGAAATCTTGTGCAATCCTGTTCTGTCCTGCCTAGGATGAGAACCGTCTTTTTGTCTAACATATCCACACTCTAAGTGCTCCTCAAATGTTGGTCACTTAGAAGTATCTGGTTATCAGACTGACTGTTGAGTTATTGTACTGCTTAGTTCAAGTAACCCATATTTTACTTAATAGACCCAAAGATCAGTATTAGTCATGCTGGCTATTAGGATATGCCAAAGAGAAGCTGTAAAGTGCTTCCTTTAAGTGAAAAGGTATGTATGTATAAAAAATATAGGGTTTGGTGCTACCTGCACTTTCAGGCAGTCACTGGGGGTCTTAGAATTTATCCCCCAAGCACAAGGGGAGGCAACTGTATGTTGGAAAATATGTAACAGTATGGCTACTACCATAGCATCACCAACAAAAACTCTGGCTAATGGTTTTCTATCATCTGTCTCTCCAGAAGAGTTTATCTAAAAATTGCATTGTATTTTAACCACCTAAGATGACAAATACCATTAATGCTTTAATTGTAATTATCACTTTCTCTTATTCTTTCATGCTCTATTGCTTGTATGAACATTGATATAGTTATGCATTTTCCACCAGAAGCCATGAGTGACCTGAATTCTCCAGCTTAGGTTGGGAATTAAGACGGCTATCTCTTCATTACTGCAAAAGAAGTTGCTGTAGCTGTGAAATGGATATCTAAATTCTTCTTAAGCACCAACCAGAAAAAAGATGTAGAGTGAAAAATCTTCCTTAAGTAAGGGATAATTGTGCTGTCCTTCTTCATTATATTTCTTAAATCGATTTCCTTTTAATCTTTACCACGACTACCACCATAAGCTTTAATGCCTGTTGTCTTTCATACAAATTATTTCACTACCTATTAATTGGTCTTTCATCTTTAGTCTTCTTTTACTCTTTTGTATTCATACCACCAACCAAAACTTATAAACCAGTTTATTTCAACACTTCTTCTCCCAAAGTTGTCATAGGCTTTTATTATGTCCTCCTGGAGGATAAAGTTCATTTTGCATTTTTCTATTCAGACTGATAAAAAATACAAGAGCATTGCTATGTTTATTTCTATGTTTTTAAATGTTTTTAATGAATATTTTTAATGTTTTTAATAAAACACATAAAATAAATAAATGAAAATTAATCATGTAATGGAAAAATCACATATCAAGTGCATGTAATATTTACTTGTTCCTTTAGACTTTCAAATACTGTTAAAACTAATTTGAGTGACTCAATCCAAATTGAATAAATTGGAAATTGTTATATATTTTTGTGATATGCAGATACCATTTTAAGCTGCAGTTGTGAGATTCACATACCAAGAGCACACTTGTGGAGATTTTAAACTACACCACAAATCTTTGATACCAATTTCTTTTAAATTTTGAGCCTAAATTCTCTCCCTTTCAGAGTGGATTGGATTTAGTGATTTGCATCTATTTTAATTAGAAAAATATAATGAAAGTCACAGTGGGTGGCTTCCAAGAAGAGCCCTCTCTCTCGGTTCACACATTCTGGGGAGATTCAGATGCCATGTTGGGAAGAGACTCAAGCAGCCATATGGAAAGGATGATAAAGTGGAAAGTTGAGATCTCCAGTGACAGCTTGTAGGAATTGAGGCGACTGGACAATACCTGTGTGATGACCTTGTGTGGAGATCAGGACCAATAAAATGGTACTGGTCTAATTAAGATAGTATAACATATATAAAACAAAGTAGAGTCACTCATGTCAACTAAAATGGCTGTCAGTCAGCAATGACATTTTGGTTCAAAAAGGAAACTAGTTAAATCAGAGCAGACGCATCTGGCAAGGAAACACACTTAAGATATCTACCCACGTGGTCAAGGCAGCCATGTCTGCTGAGTGGGACCACCCATAGAGAGGCCCCTGGGGAAATTCCACACTTGTCTGGAGGGGTTTCAAGCAGAATAGCCATGTACCACCCATAGTCTCCTGAGAAAATTCCCTACTTTGCATCAGGGGTGCCAAGACATTCATCGAAAAGACCCAAAAGGGTAGAGTGCTTCACTTTCAACATATAAGTGAAGCAGGTTGTAGACCTCTGCTGAGACAGCCAAACTCCACTCTCCAGAATGCTGCTCCATGCCACACTGATCTCCCTTGGCATTGGCCGTGGGAGGATCTGGCCTGCTGGACTGAGGGCTTCATCTGTCCTGCTCCCCACATGGCTCTGGAAAACCTTCCTTGCAAGATGCTGACAACTCCCTTGTCTACCATGCTGTCTCCTGGACCTACAGACTGGTGCTCTGGGACATGGGTTCATTATCCCCTGTTGATTGCTGGGCTGTGTATATGCTAATATTTCTCTTAGATTGTCAGACTGTGAGTAGGACATTGATTTGTGTTGATGTTCTACTTTGAGTGAACCTCCATCCAATAAAAGCATAGTTACTGTGTGTGACTCTTGTCTACTCCACGGTGCCAGACAGCAGCCAGCTAACTGATCATTTGCCCGGCTCGCTGATTTATAGAAAAGATTATATCATGAACATATGCTTGTGACACATTGGAAGCAGATTTTCCAGCCATGGTCAAGCCTTCAAATGACTGCAGCCCAGCCAACACCTTCACTGCAACTTTATGAGAAATCTTACACCAGAATAACCCAGCTAATCTGCACCTGTTTTTCCAACCCATAAAAAATAATGAGAAAATAAATATTTATTGTTTCAAGTCATTACATGGTCCAGTGATTGGTTTATAACAATAGATAACTAAAACAGAATTTAGGCAAATTTTATTTGAAATAAAATTGTAGGGGGGATATATGGAATATGATCGGAAATAATTTATCTTGTATTCTTGCTCTATTTTTTCCATGTTATAATTAATAGTTAAGAGCATAGCAACAATTTCCATGGTATATTTGGGTTGCAAAGTTAGAAAATACAACAAACTTACATCATCATCATTTTCTTAATAAATAATATTGAAGTAAACTATATTCAAATGATACTCTTGTCTTCAATAACATTTATAAAGCCACTGAGTAACATGGCACAGCCCTTAGGGGCCCAGAGAATATTGCATTCTCTATGCCACAAGTATTTTGCTTATAATCATTTTGTTCTTTCTTCCCTTTATTTTTACAAAATAAACTATATTCCAAATTACTTATTCATTATGAATTATACTTTTGCAAATAAGATACATGTTCTGATAGTGCATATAAATTTGTAAAAATGGGTGCTTGATTAATATTACAATTGGTTTGAAAAGCATATATTCAAGTTCACATACCACCTTTTTTTAAGTCTGAGCTTAAAATAATATTATACTTCATTTTATACTGTACTACATAACAACAAAACAATTTCTTAGAATGTGGAAATATTTTATAATTAGCACAATAACTGTAAAGAGTGAGTAAAGCCATAAAGTAAGATAGACTCTTTAGTCCACATGATACCTTATGTGTTTATTTATAGAAATAAATATCAATTGTTTCCATATTTCAAATACTCTTTTCCATAACAATAAAACAAAATGCTAAGTATTTTTATAAAGAATACAAATAAAATGATTTTTATATCTTTTTTCAAAGTTCATTAAATAGAACAATGACATTTTATTCTTATTTTAGAAAATTGCATTTACTTACCCTCTTACAGAAATATGAGTCTAACCAATGAAATTTGAAAGAGGAAACTGATCTGCCTTATGGAGAAAGACAGCCTGTCAGTCTCCACCTTCCATATCTATACTAATTTGGTTTTATTTGCTACGGTTCTTTCTCTTATTCAGAAACCAAGCTTGCAATATTTTTTAAACTTATGAGAAAATTCGAAATATGTTTGCATGGCAAATAGAAAAGTTGCAAGTTGTATACAGTAAGAAAATGTTCCCCTATGGTACTCCATCCCATGTGCTGTAGGGTGACTATATGCGTGTTTGTTTTATTGTTTTTAATTTGCATACCTTCTGTCTGTCCTTAAGTGAGATGCAGGATCTTAATAATTTCACTTGAATCTTAAAGCCTAGATTTTGCTGTGTGAGGGAGTTTCTGAATAAGACATCAAATTTCTAGCCATCAGAGGATAATTTATTGATACTTGTCAAAAGGAAGTATCAGTCTAACAGAAATCAAGACAAAAGGAATGCCTGATGAATTTTCTTTGAAGTGCCTTTTATAAAAGTCCTTGGTAATACATATTGATGAACTCCAAATTGTCTTGCCTGAAGGGAAAAGAAAGTAGACTGCTTTACGCTGTCTTATAAATATTCATCAAAAGAACAAGACTTATGTTTCCAGGCGTGAGGTGAATGATTACGGTTGTATGATTGCCTTGGAATCTGGATAATTAGTAAAACAGCCGTTGACAGTTTGAGAATTTTAAACTTGGTATCTTGCTGTCACTTCAGTGAGAGTCAGAGACAAACTTCCTATTCCAAATGGAAGCAGTTATAGGGAGTGATAAATTTGTACTATCAAGTGTTAGCCATCAGTTGCTTCCATTGTTGGCTTATTTATTTGTTTAGCTGAAAATTAAAGCAAAAATAATTGGTTTTGTCTTATCTTATTTTGGTTTTATTTACCTACTACTTGGTAATTTATTTTGGTCTAATGAAATAGTACTACTCTTACTAAGGATGAGTTGCTAGATCTGTTTTAATTAAAACGCAACACCGCAGTGATAGAATGGCTTCATCCCAATGTCCAGAGAGAGTAGTTTTGTTTAATTATTTTTTGTGTGTGATATTGTCATTTTGCTTACCAAGACATACTTTGGGCTAAGCAATTAACTGTGCTCATGGAGCCTAAATGATTAAAGATCAAATCTGATTAAATGAATATGGAATTTTGGATGTTTGAAAGGTAACGTGGTTCATATCAACAATCAGAACATATTTATTATTTTCAAACTGATTGCAAATTTCTTCTGACCCTAGTTTCATGAACTATGCTTTTGCCAGGTAAGAGGGAAATATTCCATTCTCAGGGAACTTTATCCTTTATAGTGTTTAGCACTCACATGCAATTAAGCAAATATACCATCTTCTTTGAAGCAAATAGTCGCTTATCTTAATTATCTAATTATCTCTGTTGAGTGAAAGGCACATTCAGTAAGTGTTTGAGGAATGCTTTCTTCATCTTCAGCAGAAATAAGCACTTAAGTCACCGTGATGGCCAGAGGGCCGCTGTGCACCCCACACCTATCGGTGTATAGCTACACACAGACCCAAAGGTAAGATGAAATTTAAATGGATATGTGTCCAGAAGCACACAACAAAAAATCAAGAATAAAGGAGTGACAAATGGAGTAAATTATATTTGTAGAAAATGATTATGTGCTTTCTCCAAACCCTCCCCTTTTTCTAAGGGAGATTTTGCTGTTTCAAAGACCTTGGCCAGAAACATACAGAGATTTTGAAATATACGGCAGCGCTGAGCTGTGATAAATGTGGAGTGTGATGGTGGTGGTGATGAGGGCGCTGGGGATTTTGAAAATGTAATTGGATAGTTTGGTAAGTAAAGTTAAATTTTTCAAAAGCCAAGGAATCATTTTGCGCTCATTCTCTATTTTCTGTTTTCCCCCCAGTCTTGTACTTTGTTTAATGTGCTGTATAATTCATTTCATTTAGAATCTATGAAAAAATACTTTGGAAACAAAAGACGCTCACAAGGCATATGGTGTCAGCAGTCTGGAACACTTAAACCAATCATACAGAACACCTAGACAAACCCAGTATGGAATAGAAACAAACCAAAAACAGCCCGTGAACTGAAGTGTCAGTATCTCTAAGGAAATCTATTGTTTTTTTTTTTTTATTTCTGAGAAACCACCACTGAGAGCTTATCAAGTATGTCCAATATAATTTTTAGGCCATTTTTTCCACGTCTCCCAAGGAACAAATCACCATTTACAATATACAGGGAGGGTGGCAGGGAAATGAGCAGGGAGGAAAAAAGGAACTGACAATAAAACATTTAAAACTTTGCTTTATTTGCCACATTAACCTGGAACCATGTTATGTCAAACACTGCCACATAGGAGGTAACCAACGGTGCATAAAAGTATTAGAGTTGAAATAGTTCAATATCGAGGTACAGAGAACCACAGGCAAAGCCTGATATCTGCAAATAATAGCTGCCATTAATATTCGGAAAATATGGGTGCACAACAACAGTCACTAAAACACAGCTCTGGTGGGATTCTGCAAGGGCACTGTGTCTGTGTCAGCTCAGAGTGCAAGGTCTTAAGTGAGGCAGAATTTACAGTTGTCACAAAGAGGGCATGTGGTGCAAGGAAAGTGACTTGGGTTATTAAACTTTACAAAAGCTTCCCTGGTACTGACTGAAATGACTTACAGTCTGCTCAGTGGTTCAGTGGAGAAAATGAGTGTTAATTGTATTCAGTGATGGTTGGGGTTGTATTCAGATAGACCTGTATTCACGAGAGGAAGAATATGGACGAGAATAAAGCACACACACACAGTGTTCAAACTTACCAGCATCAAATTAATCTCATAAATACAAATGTAAATACATAAGTTGTCATTCGTTTTTCAAGAAGTTAGGGAATGATGGACAAGTTTTCATGGTTGAGGTAAATAGGCATTGTTTATTTTATACTTGTTGGAGTGAGATTTGATGCCAAATTTGTAGTATAAAACTCTAAGAGTAAAAGAGAAGATACTTTGACCAAGAGAATCAAGAACATGTATGAATAACCCACAGACAGAGACAACAGTGTGGTGACGGCCTGAGGGGAGAAGAGGCGAAGGTGGGGGGAGGTGGGCATGGGGGTAAAACGAGGACATCTAATGATGTGAACAATAAAAACAAAGAAAAGATAATAGGCAATTGTGCCCAGTTATATACGTAATAATGTTGATAAGCAGTATTTAAATTAAAACATTCTAAAAATAACTCGAATGAGACTCTGACTGGTGTGGCTCAGTGGATTGAGTGCCAGCCCATGAACCAAAGGGTCTCTGGTTCGATTCCCAGTCAGGGCACATACTCTGCTTGCAGGCCAGGTTCCTGGGGGGAGGGGCACAAAAGAGGCAACCACACATTGATGTTTCTGTCTCTCCTTCCCTTCCTCTCAAAAAATAAATAAATAAAATCCTTAAAAATAATTAAAAAATAACTCAAATGATTAATGGTGGGAAACTAGTTAAATATATTATGTTAAACTTAATAATTAATATTTAGCCCTTAAGAAAATATTTCATAGAGCATTTATAGTTACATAAAAATCATATATTGAGAGGAGGATATATGTGTGTATATTTAGTTCCACCTATCTGTCTATCAACAATTGGCTTATACAGATAATTTTATAGGCTAAGTTGTGTCCTGTCATATTCATATGCTGCAACCCCCAATATCTGGGAATGCAATCATATTTGGAGATATGGCCTTTAAGGAGGTAATTAAGGTTAAATAAAGTCATTTGAGTGGGTCCATTTCCAATGTGACGGGTGTTCTTCTTTTTTTCTGTTTTGTGATGTAAATTTTTTTAAAACATTTTTCAATTACAGGTCACATTCAATATTACTTTGTATTAGTTTCAAGTGTACAGCATAGTGGTTAGACTGGTGTTCTTCATAAGAAAAGGAGATTAGACTCACACAAACCCTAAGGGGAGATGATGCGAAAACACAGAGGGCTTTCAGTATGCTGAAGAGAGAACCTTGAAAAAACCAAACTAGCCCACACTTTAATCTTAGATTTCTAGCCTCCGCAACTGTGAGAGAATAAATTTCTATGGTATAAACCACCCAGTTTCTGGTAATTTGTTATGACAGCCCTAGGAAATTAATATAGCTAGTTATTTGTCAATATTTTAAAATAGTGATCTCTAGGGAATTTTTCTGTTGGTCATATTTTTAAAAATGTTTATAGCCCTGGATGGTGTAGCTCAGTGGATTGAGCCTGGGCCTCTGAACCAAAGGGTTGTCAGTTCAATTCCCAGTCAGGGCACATGCCTGGGTTGAGGGCCAGGTCCCCAGTGTGGGGTACGTGAGGGACAACCATACATTGATGTTTCTCTCCCTCTCTTTCTCCCTCCTTTCCCTTCTTTCTAAAAATCAATAAATAAAATCTTTAAAAACATAAAAATGTTTAAAACATAAGCATATATATTTTATATAATGTAAAAAATATATATAAAATTCAAAAAAAGAAAAGTGCTAGACTATTTTACTTATGAAACACTAAATATTTGGGAATCACTCCCTCTAAGAATTGTATTAAGAATAAAAGACAAAACTAAAATTCATCTATTTTGTTCATAGGCAATTCTGCCCAGAAGCTAATTTTTAGAAGTTTTTCTGCTGTCATTCCTTGCTATAGATGGAATCAAATAACATTTAAATTCAAACAGTTCCAATCATAGTAAACACGTCAGAGCTGACTAGCTGAAAATAAGTGGGACAATACTTTAATTGCAGAGATCCTAAGTTCCTAGTCAGTAAAGGCCTCGTGTTCCAGAAGTTTCTTTTTCCCATAGTACCTAGCAAACGTCTAGACATGAAATAATCCTTCATAAGTATTTTCTGACTGACATTTAAAAAACGAGAATGACAAACTACTTCTCAATAATTTATTTTGCTTCAGCTCTTTACTAATTGATGGAGTGTCCATTGTGGTGGGATAGATCTAGAAATCTTGTTGGTTTTTAAATGCTACCCATCAAAACAGAAGCAAGAATATGTCACTTTCCCCCCTTAAGAATAAATAAAGCCCTGAGCATATTGAGTCAGGGAATTTGCTCTGGAATTGTCACTGTTAGACGTGTGGTGGAGAACAGCACATGGAAGTGACAGTCGGACCGTGTTTAGTGTGGTCATTTGTCAAAAGTTTGGACTGCCTTGTGCGCAGCGTATTTTTGATTCTGCAGGAAAGTTTAAAGTGATCTCTTCTGAATACAACACATTGTCTAAAATCTCCCTGTGCATGTTGAGATTTAAAAGACTGTAGTTTTATCTACAAATGAAAAATATGTAAATATGTTTCAAATAAAAAAACCCCACAAACCTCCAGGAAATGTATCATTAAAGGCTTAGGCAAAATATTTCAGAAAAGAAAAACAATCTTTTTTTGACATTCAATTGTTCAGTTTAATATAAGTTTCTTGATAACACTATGTAATTGTTTATAACCTATCAGCTTTCTCCCTCAAATGTTGTATAAATTGTTTTAGTTAATTATATATGATGTGACTTAAACTATATTTATATATCACTTTAAGCCCTGTAAAAGTTCACTTTTAGAAAATTGCAATGTATGATATGTATTTATCATATATATGTATATGTATATATGTATATATATACGGGGAATTTGGGGAGGGGTGGTGTTATCTCCATAATGTATCAAATGCTCCAATGTTTTTCAAACATTTAATCAACACTTCAAGTGTCACTATGAGGGAAAAAAGGAATTTGTGCTTTTTTTCTGAGAAAATAAGTGTGGAGAAATTTATATAAAAATATAAATCAGCCCTGGCTGGTGTAGCTCAGTGGATTGAGCACGGGCCTGTGAAGCAAAGGATCGCGGTTCGATTCCCAGTCGGGGCACATGCCTGGGTTGCAGACCGGGTCCCCATTGGGGGACACATAAGAGGCAACCACACATTGATATTTCTCTCCCTCTCTCCCTCCCTTCCCCTCTTTCTGAAAATAAATAAATAAAATATTTAAAAATATATATAAATCAGCCCGGCTGATGTGGCTCGGTGTACAGCATGCTGGCCAGCGAACCAAAGGGTCGCTGGTTCAACTCCCAGTCAGTTCACACGCCCAGATTGTGGGCCAGGTCCACAGTTGGGGGAGCCGGTGAATGAGAGGCAACCACACATCGATATTTCTCTCCCTCTCTTTTTCCCTCCTTTCCCCTCTTTCTATAAATGAATAAGTAAAATCTTTTAAAATATTTTAAAAAATCACATTAGAGGAAAGTGCATATCCATCAAAACCACATTTTTCTGATACGAGGACTGTCAAGTTCCTCTTTATTTCCTTCTTGCCTTTTGTTTATTAGTGACTTTGCCTGGCCCACTCCACCAGGTATTCTGTGCTGAGCGGCCTCACTCCTTCCTCTCTATATCTCACAGGCGCCATGGTTGACACTTAGTCGCAACTCGTTCTCCTGACATCCATCTGTACCAACTTTAACATTTCACCATCAGCCTGACTTAGTTTAAGCCACTCACAGAAACTACATTTTCAGAAATCACAAAAACTGAGCTGTAAATGCAGTGAAAGATATTATAAGTGTATGAAGAGGTTTTTTGTTTTTTTTTAAGAAAGACTGCGAAGTTTGACTCCATTAGTAGAATATAAAAAGGCTGCCTAGGTTATAGATGCCTTGTCTTAGCACAGGTGCAGCTTAGTAAGTTCAGATGTCTAAATGTTAAAACATGTGAAAGTTCACTTGAAAGTGATGTTATTTACATGTAATAAGTATTTACTGATTTTTACCATTTTAGTGGAATTTTTAACATTAACTTTTGGTTTTATTCTCTCTAAGGGAAAACAACAAACATTAACTAAAGACAAAATTTTAAATAAAAAAATATAGTAACCAAAATTCAAATCCCCCCAAAATATAATAAGTATACCTACTTATACTTGCAAATGCTATTTTTAAAGTAAATTTTGTTGTATTAAATTTGCAAAGTTATTTAAAGTGTAAAACTGTGCTAACACTTTTGGGATACCCTGGTTTTCAAAATTCTTCATTAAAAAATAGACTTAAATAAACACCCGGACAAAAGAACGTAGGACTATATTATACCTTCTCCACCCACTGTGCTCTACTGTCTTTTAAAAACTGCTTACATTTATCTTGCAGGACAGTGTCACTGGCCATAGTCACACAGAGACTAGCACAGAGTCAAGGGAGCAAGCAGCCTCAGGTCACGGAGCTGGTTCCTGAAGGTAGACTCCATGATCTGCCATTCCACTTCTTCCTTACTACATAAAAGAATTAAGTTCATAAAAATTATGGACTTCATATTTTATCATGGGACCCATACACCTAATATCTCCTTGACTAAAGTGGCCTAATCCATAACCCTTGCTCTGCATTGCAGCATCACCAGGCATTCCCTTTGCGTAAAACATGGCTCTCGTGTGGACGGCCGTTAGGACCTGTCCCAAGGGCAGCACTGCCCTCGCCTGCAGAGCAGGCCCTGCTCTGGCCTTCCTCTGCCGCAGCTCTGCCACCGGGAAGGAAAGTGTGGGAAGGACAGTGTGGGAAGGGGCCCCTGGAGCAGAAGGGTGTGCTCTG
This sequence comes from Sturnira hondurensis, assembly GCF_014824575.4. NCBI lineage: Eukaryota > Metazoa > Chordata > Mammalia > Chiroptera > Phyllostomidae > Sturnira > Sturnira hondurensis. The sequence goes on along the minus strand of NW_028098001.1, from coordinate 3,833,909 downwards.
GTACTCCATTTGGTACTAAACACCGGGTACCAGCTCAGAAGATTACAAATGTTGGTTCACAAAAAAAAAAGGGTATTTACTTTGTTCAGTAGAATTTTGTATGCACTCTAAGATTTATTTCAGTCCTGATCATAAGTTATTTTTTTGACTTTTGTATTTGAATGCTTTCTGGATCTATCTATTGTACTTGCTTTGAAAATGTTACAGTGCCATGTCTGATTGTCACAACCATTTCACCCAGTCAGTGACCTTTTCTCATATATTCATAAACCAGCACCCTCCTTCTTCCATGCTTATATAATTTCACATGCCAGATACTGTGCCTCCTTTTGTCTATTTGCAGGAGGAGATGGAAATAACACTTACCTTTGAAAAAGAAAAAGTTGAACTTAATATATATGAATAAGAATATATAGAAAATTTTCTGAAATACGTGTAGCAGCAGTGATGCTGAAAGATGGCTAAAATACCATTATACATTAGATGTAAAAAGTATATTGATAACATGGAAAATTGTTTACTTAGTTACATAAATTGGTTTCACACTTCCTTGATTATTGTATTTAACTATGCTATGTAGATATTCCCTTTGTGATGCTCTGAATATATATATATATGTATATGTATATATATATACACTATTGTATATATATACAATATATATAAATATATATATTGTACATACACACACACACACACATATATATATATATGCATGTATTTGGAAGATTCCAGACCTTTCTCAGCTGTTTCTAATATTAAACTTAGTCTAGTCCATATTAAATTCTGTCTCATACTTGATAAAAAACTTTTCTTCCAGCATAGGGGGAAGGTTTTTGGAACTGCGCAGGGAATGGAACTTACTTTTTCTCTCTTCTTACTTTAGTACCTCGAACAGAAGAGAGATCTCAGCCAGGCTGTGGGTCCTTTCCTCTGGCGGATCTAACTCTTCAGAAGTCGGGGCCAGAGAACCAGGGTAGTGGAGGTAGAGCTCGTATTAAACCAGGTGTATGTTGCTGTAGACAGAGGATGTTCCTAATCCTCACTCCTGCTTGATCCAGTTCAGTCTGATGCTCGTGGTTTTCAGAGGACACTATATATACAGTTTTTTGAAGGAGTGCTTATGTTTCACCTCAGCTTCCCTGTCAAAAGAGAAAATTCTTTATAAGAGTGGACACTTTGACCCTTCCAGATGTCATGTAAAAAACCCTCTGTGTAGTTGTGAGGCTGCTTGGCTAGGTTTGGTAGTTCCCTCTTCAGCCCCTGAATTCTAACCTAAACTCCATGCCCCTTTGCTTGGGGGGAAAGGACACAGTGTGGTCCTCTTCTCTGTTGTCTAAGGGATGTAGAGAACCAAGGCAGAGGCCCATGCATCTTCCGCTTGTCAGTCTCTCTGTGCCGTGGCCCTCTCAAGACTTGCCGGCAAAGATTTCTCCAAGAAGTCTTTTGCCTTTGGATATCTATAGATTAAAAGGTTCTAGATTAGAGCCACTTTAAAAGAATAAACATACTTACCTTTTTGCAAAATATTAGCAGTAGGTATTTCTTCTGACCTAGTGGCATCCTGAAAATATTACTTAGTGAGAAAGGTTGTGAAACTTGTAAACAAAAAATGGACAAATTTTTAATTGATCTTTGTATGAAGAAGGCCTGAGCAAGAAATAGACATAACTACATTAACAGTAAAACTAATATTTATGTACTGAGTCCTTACTATTTAAGATCCTGTACCTAAAGGTTTGCATGAACAATCCAATTTATTTATCACAACAATCTTTTGAGTCGGGCTTTATTTTAATCTCAATTGAGATTTAATATAATTAACTTTACCTGGATGGTATTGTTAGGTGGCATAACAACTCAAGTATTAAACTAAAGTACAAGTCTGTATGCAATAAATACAGCAAACACCTAAGAATATATAAAGAGCCCTCACTAGATTTTTTTTTTAAGATTTTATTTTCCTATTTATTTATATTTAGAGGGGAAGGAGAAAGGGAGAGAAACATCAATGTATGGTTGCCTTTAGTGCATCCCCTGCTGGTAGTTAGCCTGCAAGGAACCGGCCTGCAACCCAGGCATGTGCCCTGACTGGGAATCGAACCGCGATCCTCTGGTTCGCAGGCCCACGCTCAATCCACTGAGCTACACCAGCTAGGGCCCCCTCACTAGATATTTAGAAAAGCATACAAAAATGTCAGTAGAAAATGAATAAAATTTATGAGTAGTTAATACACAAAACAATGAGGAAGAAAAATATGTAAGCAAAAATGGTAGCAATACAAAAATTCAAATTAAAACTGTAATGATTTCATCCTCAGATTGCAAGCCTCATAATAGTAGCAACCATACATTTTCACCTCTGTGTTGGTCACATCAATGGATATTTTTCAAAAGAATGTATAAGACTGCGTTATTTGAAAATAAAAGTAACTCTATTCAATATTTATTTCATACTATTAGCAAAGTATTGTATCAGCCGGCAGCTAAGTTATTTATACAATTATTTTATAATCAAATGAAATAGATTAGATTATTTTTTTATAGTTATCAGTATTATCAAAGAATAATTAATTGGAAAGAGACAATGCTCAGTTGTCTTCAGCTAAAAAATAACTAAAAGGAAAAAATTGTTTTCTTTCTCCAAAATAATTATTTGATATTTTGTGCAAAGATTATTCAACGTTTATTTAGTTTTTACAATTTGCAAGGCATTGTATCAGCCAGGAGCTAAATTAATTAGGGAATTATTTCATAATCTAATGAAAGAGACTCGATTATTATATAGCTATCAGTATTTTCTTGAAGCATAATTAATTGGACAGGCAATACTCGGTCTGCAGCTCAGAGAAGTATAAGAAAAAAAATTCTCTTTCTCCAAAAATAGTTATTGCATATTTCCTGCAGGAATTCTCAACCTTCTTGGAAAGGTAAGGAGAATATCAGAATGGACATAATTTCCTGAGTAGTTTATTCAGAATTACCCATGAGCAAGACAAGATCACAGCCAAGAAAACTGAAAATGACAGCCACTAACTTAAATCAATGCTCACAGTAGTAGAAACATCCCACGGTGAGGGGTTGAGAAGAGAAAGGATAAGATCGGGAACCTTAGGCAGCTTTTGTGTCCTGAGCTGCAGTGGAACAATTGGAGAAGGATGCCTTTCAAGGAGGCCCTGAGGCAGAGCTTTGGAATGTGGGCTGAGAAAACAGAGGCAAGTCCGCCAGCAGAGGTGGGTCAGTCTCTTTAACAAAAGAATTGACTGCATCACAAATAGTGTTAGGCTCAAATCCACTGCGGACTGAAATAAAAGCCACATTTTTCAGTATTTACTGTCTGGAAAATATGGCTTCCAACATACGCTTCTCCACTTGAACCAGAATAATGGGCACCCATCCTTTCTGAATTATGTAGCACAACAGTGAAAATACCATATTCTTTTTATTTAAACAAGAAAAAAATTCTAATCCCTTAGCCATATGAATTGTCACTTTAATTTTGTTTTGTTTACTTAATATTTAATCACTTTCTAACGCCGCTCCACCATCACTGCCATCATCATCTCCATGCTACCCATTCCTACTACAGTGTCTTAGAAATCTGGGCTGCAATATGTATGTATACACACACACACACACACACATATATTGAAAATATTCCACAAGTAGATTGGGGTTTTTTTTAGAGAAAAACAAAATCATCAAGGTCACCAGTCAATACAAATCAGGTCCCAAAACAAGCAAACAGATATTGTTGACGCAAGATATATTTGTAGGTATTCAAATGTGGTTGTGGAAGAATAGAATATAAAACAAAGAAATAAATTTCAGTCTTGCTTATAAATAGGTCTACTCTAAATATAAATTTAGATAGGTCTAAATAAATAGGTCTAATCTAAAACACTGTGGTTTACTTTAAGGTTAAAGTAATTGTGATTTCATTTACCTGTCATACTTTTTTGAATTCACTATGTTGAATTGTAAGAATTTTCTTTTCATCTCTTTTATCAGAAATTCTTAAAAATGTTTTTATTGAAAACAATATATTTCTACCTCACTCACTCATTAAAGCACTCCCTATGGCTGTCTTTACCTTTTCTCCTTTTTGAATTTTTATTCTGTTTTTTCCCCCTCTATTAATTTTTTAATATTTTAAGGGTTTTTTTTTTTACTTAATTTGTCATGTCTTTTTATTTTCCCTTGTGCCTAGCATTTCACTACAGAGTCTATTTTTTTTAAAAAAAATATTTATTTATTTTTAGAGAAGAAGGAAGAGAAGGATAAAAGAAGGAAGAGAAACATCAATGTGTGGTGGCCTCTCATATGGCCTGCACTGGGGACCTGGCCCACAACCCAGGCATGTGCCCTGACTGGGAATCAAACTGGTGACCCTTTGGTTTGCAGCCCACGCTGAACCCCCTAAACTAGTCAGGGAGACATGGTCTATTTTTAAATTGATGGCCCATGTCTAAGACGTTTCCAAAAAATTTTCCATTCCTAAATTCCAAAAAATACTTTAATTAAACTTTCTCTTGCATATAACATGTATTTTAAAACAACATATCTTGATGAGAACAGTTTTGTGATCAATGCAGTTGTGGAAAAATGCAGATTCTAACATTTTGTATTGCTTTCAGATTGCTTTAGAACTTTCTCTAACCTTTTATTTAAATGACATTTTTCAGTGTTTACAACTCAACTGGCTTTGGGAGGAAGTTACAATAATGTGTTGATTGGAGGCATTTTAACTATATCAGTTTAAATAGGAAGAAATGTTTCAGAAGAGAAAAATATGAAGCCTCTTTGAAAAACATTACTGAATAATTTGTGTAGTTTTCTAAGGCTTTCACCTTTTTCTGAAAATAATAATTTTCATTCAGTAGAGTCCATTTTTTCACTAAATTTTAATTTAGCAAGAACATTTTTACTATATTCTTGGGAAATTATAACAAAAATATATATTTCCAAGGTTTCTATGCTTACAAATATGAAAAAGGTAGAGATTGAATATGAAATTATATAGTAAATAGAAATTAGATATTCTATTATCCAAAATATGGTCTGAAAAATCATTTAACCTCTATTTTCTTTTCATGGATATTAATAATTATAGCTCAAAATTAGAGTTAAATACTGAAACCTACTGTTATCACTGAGAAATTAATGCATTTCTTTGTTAGGTCTTAATATAATCATAAAGATATTTTTCTAAAAAATTATTAGCATTATTATTTTTGCAGCAAGCTGCATTACTGCTTGAGTATTTGACTATGAGAATTCTTAATGACTCAAGTAAATTATGTTCCAAAATTTAACTAATAATCCTGTCAGAGGCTCTGTTACAGCCTTAGGCCAGGGCATAAATGTCTATTTAATGATTGTTGTTAAAATTAAAATATATTTTACAAAAACATGTAGCAGACAATAATTACAATACTATACTCAAAAAGAAAAAAATAAGTAAAACTAAAAATAAATAGCAAAATGGCTAAAATTAAATATATACTTACTAAGATTCTAAAAGAATCTTTTTGCCAAATGTATAAGCTTGAGAACTTGTTGACAGTTATTCTTTATCATTACTAAACTTATTTTAAAAAACTTTTTAGTGGTAGTTTGTCTACACACATGTTTCCCCACCTTACTTCCTGGTACAGTCTCCCTGGTACTTGCCTTCTGGTACTTAGGCTACCGCAGCAGTCCCCTCTGGCACTGAGTCTGAGCTGCTCCTGTATGGCAAATAGAGAGCAGCAGAAGTCATGCTCCGTGACTTGAGTTCAGGTAATAAAAGCTAAGGGGCTTATGCACTGGGCTTTTGGAATACTTGCTCTGGGCAGAAGCTAGCTCCCATGTAAAAAGTTCAGTCACTCTGAGAGGAACAGGCTGTGAAAAAAGCCCAAAGTAGTCATGTGAATGTCATCTGGAAAAGGAGGGAGGAGAAAAGAAAGGCAAAGGGAGTGAGAGGGGGAGAGAGAGAGTGAGAGAGAGAGAGAAAGAGAAATGGCCAGTTTCCTGCTGTTTGAACCATCTCACCTGAAAAGTCAATTGGATGTGGTTAAGTCCACTTGGATGTCTAGCCCAGTCGAGGCTTTGAATAACTCCAGCCCTAACCACCATTTTTCTGCGACTGCTTGAGAAGCAGCAAGTGAGACCACCCACCTGAGGCCCGTCAACCCGCAGACTGTGAAAGGTAATAATACATTGTTGTTTTAAGCTACAAAGTTTGTGGTTTTGTTGTTATAGTTAAAGGTATAACACCAACACTAAATTGCCATCGATGACTAAGATTAAAAGGGCACAGAGAAAGGAAAATATTTTCCTTATTGGCTATACTAAAGAAAAAAGGAAAGGAGGCTGGTCTAGAGGTGATGACGTAGTCCCTGGGTGATTTAACAGCAGTCGCTGCTGTCTAGACAGTTCTAAGCAACCATTTTATGGATGCAATGTTGATAAACTGGTTTCTGAAACTTTAAAAACGTTTCTATTTTGGAACACTTTTGATTTATAAACAGTACTTTCAAAACTTTTCAGTAAAGACCTACAGAGTCATAACAAAGTTATAATGTTATTATATTCTATGATGTTCTCTACGTCAATGGCAGGTCATAGATAACCATCCGAATACATTTGTTTATATATGCAAATACATACCTTAATGTAGTCATTCTTCAACACAAACACAGTCCTGCACCCGAGAGAGATTTTAATTCAGTTCGTGAAATTGGAATCAGAAGATTCAATTTAGTTCAACCTCCTTTTAGAGGGGACCATAGCTTTATCTGAAAAAGGTTAGAATATTACATCTTGTATTAGAACATAAAATTAAATTCAGCTATCTCAGAGGATGGGTTCAGATTTAATAAAAATAAATGTGACTGTTCATTCAAAGAAACACACTCATTTTTCTACAGATGCTTCAGTAAAGAGAACACTAATCTAATTATAGTATTTAAAAAAATAAATCGCCTTTGTGCTTGCTATAAAATAAACAATACAGCTTCAGGGCTTGCCAAGCTTCACTTATTAAAGAAAATATCTTCTGATAATTAACAAACGCAGATTTGTTTGAAGCGTGAATACGTTTACTGGTGTCTTCTGAATAGAGGGGATTTTCAGAAAGTGAGAATTTCGATGAATTGACAAAAATGTAAACCTAGATAGTTAGAGTTAGATGATGTTTGCTCCTCTTTGATGTACTGACAGGGGTGAAGGACAGGGAGCGGAAAAAATAAAGGGTAAATAAAAAACATAATATTGGTTTTCTAAAATTAATCTCTATTTTTTGACACAGAGCTTTTATATTAAAATCTTTTTGGCCCCGGCTGGTGTAGCTCAGTGGATTGAGCACAGGCCTGCGAACCACATAATTGTGGTTCGATTCCCAGTCAGGGCACATGCCTGGGTTGCAGGACAGTTCCCAGCGGGGGACACATGAGAGGCAACCATACATTGATATTTCTCTCCCTCTCTCCTTCCCTTCCCCTCTAAACATAAATGAATAAAATCTTTAAAATACATAAGTAAATAAATAGAATCTTTTTGGTAAAATGGCTCAGTCATTATAACAATTTGAAAAAGATATTGCCTACATTAAGCACTGGGGGATTTGGCTTTTAATCTGGGGTGAGGTTCAGCTATACACCCTTGAGCAGGTAAGTCTTACTGGTGCTTCCTACTAGGGGGTTATCAGACACCAATAATGAGTTTCCTATAAACTAGACATTTGGCACAAAATATTCTTGGATATAATCCCAGCTGGGTTGATTTTGAATGTGAAGGGGGAACATTTAATAATTAAAATTAATACTTATGCTGGGCCAATAGGAATGATTTGTCACTGTGTTCTGCAAACTTGTATCTATAGTTACCCTACATAGACATAGTGTTGTTAATCATTTGTTGGGACCCCTTGTGTATAAGAACATAGGACCAGCGTTTTCCTTCTGCAGATAAGAATGCAGGAGATGAAATCCTTTGTCCCAAGCACGGTTCACCAGTGGCAGAACAGAGCACAAGTCTCCTGGTGCTTTCTTAAAACTACTGCAGCCCAAGGTCCCCACTACTGATCTACGTGAGGTGTTACCTAAAGGCTTTGATTTTTGGATGTGCATTATAAAAGATCTTGCCAAATATAAATGGTATCTCTGAGAGAAGATGCATTAAGCCAACAACACAAAATAACTCAGAATACATTTATCATATTAGCAATTTATTTCCTTGGTAATGCCAAAAGCATCGGTGAGCAGCGTGGAAACAATGGGGTAAACACCAGGATATCCCCAAAGCCATTTTCCTCTCATAAAACTTACCAGCTACCGAAGAATCACCTTCCTCTAACCACAAAGAGCAAATTTCGACACAAAATATTTTGTTGTTGTTGTTTTACAACTATTGCTATTGGGTTTCTTGTCTTCATCTCATATTTTCTTAGCAGTGGTCATAGACCACAACAGATCTATCCTATAAATACTTAATTTCACAGCAGCATATTTGCAAAAGTGAATTAATCTAAAAAAACTAAACTAAACACTGTTTCTTTGACTACAGTGCTACATGTGATATGTTCTTATATACTCCCTTAATTATGCTCTAGAGAGAGAGTTTCATGTAGGGATATCCCTGGAAACACAGAAGAGAGGTGTCCACATGGGTGGCCTCACAGGTACCTGGAAAAGGCCATGCAGCTTGGTTTCAAAGGAAGAGCAAAAACTACATATAACCAGACCTTGTCCAAGATGCTTGGTGGCTGTGTCAGGAAAGTTCCAAGCGTGAAGCTTCCAGTTGTCCTTTCCCTCTGGAGTCACGTGTTGACTCTCCCAGAAACCCAGTGTGACAATACATACGGAGCACTGCTAGCCAGGGAAGTTCACCTGAGATTTGAGTCCAGAGATTTTGGGGGGACTTGTCATGTAAACATGGCTGACCAGTCAAATGGCTGACCTCAGCCTGTACCTGCTCTGAAGTCTAGCTGATACCATGTGACCTAAGGCTCACCACCACAAACCACACTGTTAGACTGTCTGGGATGGCCCAAGGCTTCCAGGTAAACAAGGACACTTTTATCAAACTCCAAAGGTTTAGAGATCACGTTGCAGGATGGAAGGCAAGGGTTCACCACTCTTTGTGCAGGGTTAAATTCTTTATTGCACACTTCTACAGAAGACCTTCCTGATATCTGGCTTTAGGGCTTTGTATTGGCAAAGTTTTGTTCTCCTCTTGCCCACACACCACCCACACACCCACTCACTAGTGCCCCTACTAACTGGCAGGCTTGTTCAGAAAGCCCAGCTCAACTTTCTAAGAAAAAGAATTGGTCTAGTTTAGGACCATAATGTGTGTGTGTGTGTGTGTGTGTGTGTGTGTGTGTGTGTGTGTGTTTGAGAATTGGCTGTAATTAGCCCAAACATCACTTCATTCTTCTGGTCTTGAGTAGATTACAATCCTCATCCAATCAGCTGTGGCCAAAAGCAGTGAATCTTTGGTGTTTAACCAATGACCCTCATGGTAACTGCCTGAAATATTGTCATTTCCATGATAAAACTTATGCCTTCCATGAAGTAACTTTGTTGGTGTCACATATGAAGGACCCAGTGTAAACAACATCTAAATTTAAGATTGATAATAAAGAGTAGTTTGATTTCCTAGGCCACATGAAAGAATATGTTTTTTGGTTTCATAGCCACAATATTAATCATTTGGCTTTGAATCTTGTATAAGTGCTCCCCGTGTTTGTCACTGGGATCAAAATGATGCTTATTCAGCCCTGGCTGGTGTAGCTCAGTGGATTGAGCGCGGGCCTGCGAACCAGAGTATCGTGGTTCGATTCCCAGTTCAGGGCACATGCCTGGGTTGCAGGCCAGTTCCCAGCAGGGGACTCATGAGAGGCAACCACACATTGATATTTCTCTCCTTCTCTCCTTCCCTTCCCCTCTAAAGATAAATAAATAAATAAATAAATAAATGATGCTTATTCAGGACCAAGAATTCTTTTGCCACTCAGCAGGTATAATAATTAACTCTTAATAATCTTTTGCAATGATAAGGATTGAAAAGCTTATATTCTATCATAAAATGTAAAAAGTAACATTTATTTTTTTAAATGATGAAAAATGAGTATCCTAGGGTTATGGACCAAATTGTATCTCCCTAGAGTTCATATATGAAGCCCTAACCCTAATGTGGCTGCAGTTGAGAGACATAGTCTGTAAGGGAGTAATAAAGGTTAAATGAGGTCACAAGGTTGTGACTCTGATCCCATAGAAGTGATGTTCTTAGAAGAAGAGGAGAAGACACAAGAATGTTCTTTCTTATCACAAGCCACAGAGAAAAGGCCCTGTGAGGTTTCAGCAAGAAGGAGGCCATGTGCAAGCCAGGTACAGAGCTTGCACCAGAAGCCAAACCGTCAGAAACTCAATCTGAGACTTCTACTCTCCAGAACTGTGAAAAATTAATATCTGGTGTTTAAGCCGACCAGTTTGTGGTATTTTGTTACGGTAGTCTGAGCACACTGATACATCTCAACTAAGGACTAAATAAATGGATAACTGGATTAATATCATTATTGAATAGGGTCTTAATAAGTAACTGAATAAATAAAAATAGTAAAAATAGGTTTTTTATCATATTTTACTCTCAGAAAAATCTTTTTCACTTTTCAATATAAACTCAAAATTTCCCAGTGAAGGAGCTGGGAATTTAGTAAGGTTTTGATTTAGTAAGGTTTAGGCCTATAGAATTCATATAACTTTGTGTCATTGATATATTAAGATTTTTGGCCTTTTGTGAAAACAACTGGGAATCTTTTATTTGCCACACATTTTGAATGAGACTAAATTCATCTGGAGATCAAAACTCAGTGAAGCAGCAGAAAGCATTCGTGAGTGAGAACAATTCACCGTGTGACCATCTGTCCCACATTCTGAATATGAGAGACTTGGCAAGTCTATAAAAATATCCTGGGTGAATGACCAAGTGGGATTCATCCCAGGGATGCAAGGATGGTTCAATATATGCAAATCAATAAATGTAATACACGAAATAAACAAAAGCAAAGACAAAAACCACATGGTCATATCAATAGATGCGGAAAAAGCTTTTGATAAGGTACAACACCCATTTATGATAAAGGTACTCAGCAAGGTGGGAATAGAGGGAACATTCCTCAATATAATAAAGGCCATATATGAANGAATACGAGAGACTTGGCAAGTCTATAAAAATATCCTGGGTGAACTTTCTTAAATGTTGTATTTTTCACTGCCAGATATATTAATTTTCAATTGTATTTCAATGAGGCATTAATGGTCACCATTAGACAAATCTAAGCTCCAAATGGACACACACACACACACACATATACATATATCACAGACTTCTTTTTCATATTTAGAGTTAACATCAAATTTATACCACGTGGTTTGGGAATTCATTTATTTATTTCCAATACTTATACCTCATAAAGTTTTGTATTAGCTAAAATCTCCTGCTAAGAAAATGATATGGTGGTTAAATTAACTTGCATTTCTTTACTGCAGATAATTAGCTTTGTATTTTTGTGTCACTGTATATATTTTTATACATTTTATAAAACTTCTTCACTGACAGGAATAAATTGGAGTAGGGGAGTCAGACCATGACATTTTCAGTATGATTTGCATATTGTTACAGAACATAGAACTGACTTAGAATTATTTTAGTGGTGTCTGGACAAATATTCTGATATGAGAGACATACCCACAGACAAAGGCACCATAAGTGCATGAAAGAACACATGCTTCCCACATTTCCTCCTGGCCTCCTTTACCAAAACTAGGATCAGGACTGTTCAGAGGTCAGGAAAGGTGAGTAAACTGATGTGCTCTTCTCCTTGCTTTGAGACTCTAAGAATTATGAAAATAGAGACTTGGTCTCTTTTGCTTACTGTTTTACTTTCAGAGCCTAGATTTGCTCCACACATGTAGTAATTATCAAAAAAATATTTGTCAACTCATTGACTGGAAGAAAATGAAACCAAATGCCACCCCACTGTTCTGATGAGGAAAAAGAAAGGAAATAAATGAAATTGTTGAGATTTCTTCTTCTCTAAACCAACTGTCTTCTCAGCTGGAAAAGTTCCTGAAAAAAATCTCAGAGATATGTGGGTCATACATGACAGCTTACAAAACTCTCTTGAAGGTAGAAAAAGAATTAACATCTTTTCTGTAGTCCTCTACAACTTCCTACAAATAAAAGAAGAAGGGAAGGAGACAGAGTACCTTGATTAGAAGTATATCAGACATTAGCAACTCGGGGTGGTACAAAGCACCTCAGACAAGGTGTAAGGTGGAGTGGGGAATGGGCCTTGACCGACAGAAAGGGCCTCTGGAAAAACAGCCCTCACTTGAGGATGGTGTCTTAGCTGGTGAGGACTGTTTGAATCCTCAAAACATGGATTCTGCTCTAAGAGAGAACAAAACATTTACAGTCCTCAGAACATTGTGGCTTCCTTGAAGAGCCTTCCTAAGAGTTATTCATTGTGCCAAAGGGGATGGCAGGAGAGAAAACTTTTCATTTATCTGACATTTCGATACTGTTTTTTTTTTTTCCCGGTCCAGTAACAGAAAAGAGAAACTTAGAATCAGAAGGGGAAACCTTTCAGCTACTTGCAATGCAGAAGGCAATTGCATAGTTAGGACAGATCAAGATTCAAAATGAAACTGCAAATGTTACTTTGGAAAACTGAACATGCAAACTAGGTGATATTTCCAAACAAATTTATGATATTTGTGATAATTAAAATTTCTCTGATATTGGTAATATCTCTGTATAGGAGAGCCTTAGGGAACAAATAAAAGGGAACATATTTTGTATTACATTCTATTCTGTTGGGGATTATTTATATTTTCAGCTTCTAGAAAGACAAGTTAGAGTTAAAAAAAGGAAGTGGGAGGATCCTATAATCATAGGAGCTTATTCAAGCACAAGAGTACATTTCATAGTAAGCCACCAATTGTTGATACAAAATACGTAAGAAAGTGAGAAGATAGCATAAGATGCTGGAGATCAAGCCCTGGACAGTTAGTTGAGTTGACTGGTTGTTCTGTAGCCAATAGGTTGCAGATTCGATTCCTGATCAGGGCACACACCTAGGTTGCCAGTTGGATACACGGTCCATGCACATATGAGAGGCAACCAACTGATGTTTCTCTCTCACATTGATGTTTCTCTTTCCCTTTCCCTCTCTAAAAGCAATGAAAAAATGTCCTTGGGTGAAGAATTTAAAAAAAGGTGTTAGAGATCTAAATGATTCCAAGCTAAGGAACTGGGACTTTATCTTATGAGGAAAGAATTTATGCTGAGGGAATACAGTCAGATTTGAATATTGTAAAGATCACTCAAAGAACATGTAGATTGAGTATTGATGTGGGGACATGAACTGCATAGGTAATTATGATTGAATTATTGCATTAGTTCAGGCAGGAAGTATACTTAAATAGTGAAAGAGAAGATAGAGAACAAAAAGCAGATTTGAAAGCCATTTAAGTAACAGATTGACAAAGACTCCCATTCTTCAGGCTGGGAAGATCAGTAATAATTGATAATACAATATCCACCAAAATTGGAGATTTAATGAGAAGGAAGAACAGACACAGGGAAATGAGGAAAGGAGAATGATGAGTTGAAAGCCATGCCAAGTTTGTGGTACAAATGGAGAAGGCAGATGCAGTTGTTTAGGTAAAAAGTCAAGTGGATATTGTAATAAGGAAAGTCTAGCCCAGAAATATTGGGAAATGACGTAAATAAAAAATAAATACAGTATGAGCAAAAGCAGTAGCAGGGGAAACAGTGAAAATGAAATGGAATTAAAGACACATTGAAGTTAGATTCAGTAAAACTAGTGCTAAATTGATTTAACATTAGAAAAATCCATCACTTTACCAAGCACCAGAGCTTGTGTTATTAAAGTTATGTAATTCTGCAGGTACAACTTCTAATCTTCCAATATAACTGTAATTAAAATATAGTTTTATAGAAATGTTTTTTATATTAGCCTATTAAATATAAATTGTAGGTCAAGGAACATGTTATCCATTCTTAGTACCCAAAGCAACTAGTACAATGCATTTGGCTAATACACATCTGTTGAACTAAGCTGACACATCTATGCTACAACTTTCATCACATACATTTTTTTTTCAGCATACTCTTACTGAGTATATGTTATGAGCCTGATCCAGGCCCTGTTTTCTTTCTTTTTTTTTCCTCCCTCCCTCCCTCCCTCTCTCCCTCTCTCTCTTTCTCTTTCTTTCTTTCTTTCTTTCTTTCTTTCTTTCTTTCTTTCTTTCTTTCTTTCTTTCTTTCTTTCTCTTTTTTTCTTTTCTTCTCTCTCCCTCCCTCTCTCTCTCTCTCTCTGCTAAGGTTAAAAGGCAAAAAGTAATATTTTATATTAAAAATTTAGTCTAGAGAAAGAAAACATATATAAGATAATTGCTATAATCGAATTAAGCACAAGATGATATGGAATCAAAGAAGAGAGACATATCACGCAGCCGGTCATCCTCTCATTCTTGTAGATGATGACATATTAGCCAAATCTTGATATCAAATAGGATTTAGCCAGGTATGTTGAGGGGGGGTATATAGTTGGCAGAATTACAGACATGAGAATTATCCTGTGTGAGCAGAAGTTGGGGATGGGAGGTCATAGAGCCCTCTGAGTAACACTGGCAAAATAGTGAGATGTTGGCGTGGGGAGAGAGGAATGAATAATGAATTATGAAGGTAAATGTTCAGGTAGGAACAATATGTTGCTATTCCATGCTTAAGAACCAGAATAAGAGAAAAATAGGAAGAGGAGATAGTTTCAAAGAATAAGCTTTAAGTTCAGCATCAGACATGGTGAATTACAGATGTGTATAAGTCAGGGTAGGCTAATGCTTTAACAAATAATCATTTCAGTAGCTTAACCCAATGGTGGATATTCGGGCAGGGTCTAGGCTCACTGCAGCTATTCAAGCACCAAGGCTCTTTCTAACCACTTATCTACCCCCCTCTAGATCCTTAGAGTCATCTTCACTGAGCTCATGGATGAGCAAAGAATGGGAAGGTACAGGTAAGAAGATATTATGGGTCAGACCTAAAAGAAGTATTTTATCAACACATACCCCATTGATTGGAAGCTGATCACATGGCCATTCTTGACTCTGCAGGAGAATTTAGCCGACCTAGATTCCCCATAGGGCAAGGGAAAGGATTTGGCAAACGAGTTTCTCTCTGAGACAGGCAAGTAGACGTAAAAAGTAGATAGCTAGGTTTGAAATCTATTGATGAATTTATGTGTCCTGAACATAGATCAGTGGTAGTTTAAATCATTTTAAATCATGGAAATGAATGAAATCTCCAAGTGTGTTTAAACAACTGACCAAAAAAAAAAAAAGAAACTGGAGAGACTTCAGCATTTTATGGATACATAAAAAAAGAACATGAAAAATGAACTGAACATAAATGGCCAAAAAAAGTGGAAAGAAGGCTAGGAGAGAGAAACTTAAAGTTATTAAGGGAGAAAAGAATTTCAATAGAGAGAGTGGTCAAAAACATTACAAGCTTCAGGGCAGTCAAGTAAGATAGAAGCCTCTCGCTATATTCTAAAACTGCAACTATTTCAGTTTGGCATGAATTCATCATATCATTTAGATGGTTGAGTGACCTTCAGGAAGGAGGCTCTGTACCTAGAACAATAAATTCCTTGATTTATGATGTGTCAATTTGTTTTAAAATGTAAAATAGTAAAGTTTTATTTATAACTTAATTACTGACATTTTATATTACCTTTAACAAAAACTTTAAATGTCGTCTATAGTTATTTTCCTCAGATAAGTTTTATGTGTGATATCTTTGTCAAAAAGAGAAAAAATCAGTGAAAACTGCCTCTAATTCAATTTACCTTTTATGCTTATAACTTGTGTATTACATAGGGAACAGAATAATATTATGCAGTCAGATGGCAGCTCTCTTATAGATTCAAAATACATGTAAAAAATATTTGTATACATTCTTCATATGTATATGGATATATTTCTATGTCTACATGTATACATATCTATGTACTTCCTCATGGAGATATCCAATTAAATTAATAAGTGGCAGGTAAAAGTGAATTATATTTTCATTGCCAAACCTCTCAGTGTTAAATTTTAAATTATGAAAATACTTGATGCCACTGTTAGGAAATTGTGGAGTTTTAAGGAGGAATAAATCCAATAAAGAAAAACAAGACCACAGGTATTGGTTTCACACTATATTCTAGGCACTGTAATCTGTGGTTCATTTGGATTATCTTACTGAATATAATTGCATATAATTAGCCTATGTACCATGACCTCCATACACTTAATCATATTTAATATAGAGGGAATGAAATTCATTAAGTATATTACTTAAGGTAATAAACTCCACTTTGGTGGCTAAGCCAGGGTATGGGCTCAAACAGACTGACTCCAGAACTTCTGTTCTTAACTACGGCAGGCTGTGAAGTACTTTTTTTTTTTTTAAATCAGGAAAGCTGAGGAGTCCTCCTCCCTTAGCCCCAGAGCATCTGTGAAGTAGAAAAATCCTTTTTATTTTCCATTTGCATGAGTGATGTCAGTTTACCAGAGGGAATCTCAAAAATTCAACAGTCACGTTTGAGTATGCAGAGTTTATGATGTGAGGCAATATCTTTTTTTAGAATTTACAATACCAAACTATTAAAAGTTTTTCTTAATATTTGAGTAGTTGTGACTTTTTCTCTTATTTACTAATGGTAGGAACAACAAAAGAAAATACAAGAGACACAAAAACATGATGAGTCTCTTGCCTTAAAATGCAAATCACAAACACCTTTGAAAATTGTTATAAATTCTTAGTCTTTTCAAATCTAGTGAATTTTGAAACACAGAAATACTTCACATAACTAAGGTATTGCAAAAATTCCCATCTCTCAATAACTACCTCCATTTGACCCTTATTTTTTCCTTTATGCAACTGAGATTTGTCATTCATCACCATAATCTCTGCTTGTTTAATTTGCTTAGTCCAACATCCCACCTCCTTTCCTCATTGTACTTGTGTGTGAATCACATTTCTAGTTAACTCAACTACTCATGAACTCTGAGCCAGCACCAACCAAAGCTGAGTGTGTTGAGATAAACCCTGTTGAGCTAACTGGTCTAACTTTAAATTTATGATTAAGGGGCTCTTAATGGTACCGGATGATCATGCTATACTTCCCAAGCCTATGTATTCACTCATTTTCCTAGAGAACTGCATGTACATTCTCCCCAAACTCCCATCACCTTTACTCTTCTCATTTACAGCTACTGACCTTTTATCTCCATTTCACGTAGGAAATAAAAGCACACAGATGAAGCCTTCCACATCCAATGCCCATCTCAATTGTGCCCATAAAATAATTATTTTGGTGTTCATGCCTAAGCAAAAGCTAACTCCTCTTGTGCACGGAGCTCCATCCTTTCTCATCCACTCAAGAACATCCCTCTAGTAATTATCCCTATCTCTGCTGAATCATTGTATTTTTCCTCTTTTGCCCAATCTTTCTCATTAGAGTATAAACATTGTCATGGATTTTCTACTCTTAAAAACATGTCCCTTTAACATATTTTCAAAATGTTGATAAATACCAAGCCTGAGTATGAAGTGTTTATGGATACATTATACAATTCTCTCTATGTGTGTATACATTGAAAATATGTAATGAAAAAGCAAAAATTAAACAAAAAACCTTTATTGACATTTTATTCCCTTTTACCATACCAATTCTCTCATTCACATCATTTTTTTCGTTACTCAACTCTGTTCTCTTAGAAAATTTTGTCATTTTTTAGTTTCAAAATAATACATCTAGAGTCAACACTTTATCAACTTCCCTGCTACCCACCCTTCTGGCCTAAATCATCAACAGCTCTCATTCAAATGATTTCAACAACCTTGTAATCCCTTAAATCTACCATCAAGAAAATGTAAAAATCTTTAGAAAGCATAGTCAGGTCAGGTCTAACCTCTGCTTCAAGCTATTGGTTTTCTATTCCATATCAAAGTTCTTTTTATGCTTTACAAGCTCACTGCTCCAAGTGTGGTCTATGGCCTGAGAGCTTGTGAAATTCAGAACGTCAGGTTCTAGCCAAGACCTGCTAAACCAGAATCCACATTTTAATAAGATGCTGTGATTCACAAGTACATTGTATAGGCAAGGGCCTGTACAGTTGACATCCCTCTCCCATTAGTCCTTGGATTTCATCTCCTACTATTCGCCTTTCATGTGCTCTCTTCCAACTAATATAACCTCTTTGCTATTACTTAAACATGATGGACATATTTCTAACCTAGGAACTTTGCTTTACTCTTTCTACTGACCCAGTTACTCTTTTGTAAGATACTTGCATAGCTATGTTTTCATCCAAAGGTTGGCTTCTCAGTCTTTTCCTCTGTACCCTCTGTCAAATTTCACAAACACTCCTGCCCCTGTCTTGTTCCTTTTCCACTTCTCCATCTATTTTTCCATGGCATTAATCATCATGCAATACAGTGCATGTTTGACTCATTTATTTGGTTTGTTGCTTGTATCTCCTCCCTGGAATGAAAGCTCTGTGAGCACCATGTGTTATTTTTTCTGCAATCTCCTCAATCTCCCACCACACACACACAAGCACACAATGTGATTTCTCCAGCAACTGAAAGATCGTCTGGCAAGTTAGTGCTTAGTAACTCTTTGATAAGTGGATGGATGTTTCCTCTTTATTTTCTCAAGTATCTTTCATGGAAAATGTTCTCCAAGCCTTTCTAAAGCCTTCAGCCCATTAACCTACCAACCCCTTTCTCCATGGAAACAGTTTCAGTTCGATGCCTTTTCCTCCTTGGAGAAACTTCTGGCAAACCTGAAGCCTCTCATAGGCTAAGCCACCATCCCCCACCAATCAAGGCTGGGCAAAAACAGAGAACTGAGTTGCCATTGTGTAAAGCAAGATCACCAGCCTCAAATATTAATTCAACACCATCTAACAATTTTACCATATTTTGCTAGTAAGACCATTTCCCCATCTTCCAACTACCAAAGGGCTGTTCACTTCCCTATGAAGAAGAGTCTTCCTGATACTTTTCTCTCCCCTGATTAGCAGGCTTTCCTCANAAAATGTTCTCCAAGCCTTTCTAAAGCCTTCAGCCCATTAACCTACCAACCCCTTTCTCCATGGAAACAGTTTCAGTTCCATGCCTTTTCCTCCTTGGAGAAACTTCTGGCAAACCTGAAGCCTCTCATAGGCTAAGCCACCATCCCCCACCAGTCAAGGCTGGGCAAAAACAGAGAACTGAGTTGCCATTGTATAAAGCAGGATCACCAGCCTCAAATATTAATTCAACACCACCTAACAATTTTACCATATTTTGCTAGTAAGACCATTTCCCCATCTTCCAACTACCAAAGGGCTGTTCACTTCCCTATGAAGAAGAGTCTTCCTGATACTTTTCTCTCCCCTGATTAGCAGGCTTTCCTCAGAGGAGCTCATCTGGTTACCCAAAACATTGTTCTACTCTTCCAATATCAATGTTCTCCCAAAAGGAATAATATGGTCAGTCTTTAAAGTAACTATTTTTCTTCTGCTATACACAGAGGAGAAACAAATGTGACAATTAAGAATTTCATGATTTTCTGAATAATATACAAAAATTATTTTGTCAGCTTGTACACAGTCTCAAAATGATGCTGAATGGAACATATCATGCATAAAATGTAATAGTAAGATCAATATTCCTTTGATGATGATGTTTTAAAAAATGACAACTTCATAGATATTCAAGGTTTGGAGATTCCATTATTTTATGAACTCATTGGGAGAAATATTTAAATACTGTGGTACCAAATTATATCATTCCTATGCTTAGACTAAGAATCAGTTTTTACATTTAAAGTATTGTATTTCCTT
The DNA here is from genome assembly GCF_014824575.4 of Sturnira hondurensis. Classification (NCBI taxonomy): domain Eukaryota; kingdom Metazoa; phylum Chordata; class Mammalia; order Chiroptera; family Phyllostomidae; genus Sturnira; species Sturnira hondurensis. The sequence continues at coordinate 3,813,954 of NW_028098001.1, read as the reverse complement.
CTCTTCTTCATCAAAGTTATCTGAGTTTTGTCAAAACATTCCTTTTTTCTAATTCTATGTAATTTATTAAGACATTAACTACTATTATTACCAGTAAATATCATGTAAAATGACATTTTAAAAGATAATGGCATTTAACCTTCTGAAATACATTTATCATATATTAGTGATAAAACTACCATGTAAATGATAAAATAGATTTATTTCATTCACACAGTCTGTTAGAGATGAAGTAACTAATCAACTTTACAAACTGAAAAATCAATGAACAATTACATGATCAGAAGAACATTTTTGCTGCAAGTGGCATAAATGGGCTTGAACTGCCTCTGTCAAACCCAGAGTAATTTACCGGCTAACATAACTGAAGTAAGGTCAGAGTTGATGCGCCTCAAGGATGAGTATTACCCCCTTCACTCTTCTCTCTTTCTGTTGAGCTCCTTCAACTTCCTACACACAATGCTACTGGCTGTCTCAATGTTTAAGTTCCCTAATACATGGCACCAAAGAGGAGCCAACAGTTCTTCCATATTGTCACAAATTCATAAATCTCCAGGAAATATTCTTATTGGCCCAGCCTAAGTCAGATAGTGACTCCATTAACAATAATCACCATGAACAGTGTAGCAGAATATGTAAAGAGATGTAATCTTCCTCTGGAACTACCTAGTTAGTGTTGGGGCAAGGAAATTGTTAGAATGCACTGGTGGGAGGCTGGTGCACATGCGGTGCATTGCTACACCAGACAGACCAAAACAAACAGATGTTTTTACATGACTATTTGTTTTGTCTTCCTACTTTCTAATTGGAGACCATTGTCCTGGAAGCTTAATTGTACTTATCCATTTTTCTTGCAGTATAATAAAAGAGCTTTCATGGTTTTAAGGCAGCAGACAGCTTAATTTATGCATATTACCAGTGTTACACAGAGAGGAAAACTCAGCTTAGTTCCGAAGAAATCTGTTTACTTGAAGCAACTTAAGAGCCTTTCCAAAGGTAAGTAACTTTGCAATGAGGTTATGAACTAAATGTCTGTGCACCACTCCCCCGAATTTTTATGTTGGAGTCAAATCCCCAGTGTGAGGTTAATTGGAGGTGGAGTGTTTGGAAGGTGATTAGTTCACAAGAGTGGAGTCCTGGTGAATGGGATTAGTGCCCTTATAAGAAGAGGCTAGAGAGCTAGCTTGCTTCTTTCCCACCATGAGTGCACACAGAAGTCAGCAGTCTGCATCCCTGGGGGCGGGGGGGTTGGGGGGTGGGGTGGGGAGGGCTCTCAGCAGAACCAGCAGTGCTGGCACCGCAGTCTCCTCTTTCCTGTCCCTAGAAGTGAGCAAATAAATTTGTGTTGTCGATTAGTCACCTAGTTTTAGGGATTTTGTGATAGCAGTCCAAGTAGGCTGAGACATATGATAACTAAACTGATATTATAAAAAGTAACCTGAAGAGTTTACTGTCAAGAGTTTTTCATATGCTCAAAATCTTAAAAAATAGAGTAGCTGAGAAAGAAACTATGATATAATTTACTATAAATATATATTGCTACTAAAGTAAGTCTCAGAAAATATTATCTTCCAATCCTTTCAAATAAATAAGATATTTTTCTTTCCCACATTGAATACATGCTGTTTACTTTTCAACCATTAATATTTTGGGGGTGGGTGACTGAACTGTGTGACCAGGTATGTGACAACATAGGAATTCAGGCAGCAGTTTCAGAAAGTAAAGAATCAACTATAAAAATGATCAAATGCATAAATAACCAGATGATTCTTCCCTTCAATCTTTTTGCTATTATTTAAAAAATTAAATATTTTAGCATTATTTAAAAAAAATTATTGATGTTATATTTTGCTCAAAGCAATTACTAAGTGGCATGGAATGCTGCTGTGTGTATTTAGGAAGCATATATTTGTGATGCATTCCTATGTACGCTCTATGGTGAAAGGGGTTTGTGATTGCTTAATCCCTGATGCCCAGATCAGTGCCTGGCACATAGTATGTGTGTCATGATTAAAAAAAAAAATTAGCCAGTGTTTATCATAGTCTTTGTAATTCTAGAATATTTTCTATTCATATATATTAAAATGTAGCTTGTCATAACGATTGTGTGCATTGGGTCCAGCTCCAGTCAGCAAATATAAATTTAAAAAGGGGGTAAAGGAACTTATGTATCCTTTGATCTTATTTTCACATCATATTTCTGAAAATCATGGGGCAAAAAGCCAGCATTAAATTTAAGGAAATGGAAGAAGAATTTTATACCCGATTGGCACACAAAAATATCAGATGAAATAGATTTATTCTATGAGAAGAAGCTTTAATTTTTAAGATTGGATATTCGTAGGAAGTCAGATTTCTCGACACAGAAATTATATATTAGAACATCACATAAGTTTTTTATTTCATTCCCAAACAAAATTGGTCACAATTTTAGAAAAACTTTTGTGGACCCCTATTTAATTATTTTGTGTCTTCTAGCTGTCTTTAAATTCCTTTTTCAACAAACATCATCCATTCTAGAAGTACTGATACGTTTTCTAGAATTTTAAAGCCAATCTCAAGGGAGCTGGCAGCTATGTCATTTGCATGCTGCATGCAACTGAACAAAAACATGGGTGTCCCCAATGAAGCCAGCTCCCAGCATTTATCTATTGTGTGCACATGGTTGACATCAAAGAAGAATTTGCATTTTATGAGCCTATTTTGGAAACTGAAAAGAAGTCAGTGTCTTCAAACTGGTGAAAAACTTCTTTGCCAGGGAAAGCTTCTACTGGAAGACAGATCTTGTTGTTCGTGCACAGGTGGAGCACCTGCGATGCTTGGCAACACATCTGGTTTGGCTGCTTTCTTGAAGAAAAAGTGCTCCACATGTCATAATGACTCACCGCCTTCTATACTGGCATGCGATGTCATAAAAGACTCTGCTAGCAATTCTGAGAGAAGCTTCGTCCACTACCACGGAAAGATCAAATGTATCAGAGCCAAGGATTTAAATGCCTTTTTTCAGTATGTTTTGTCAAAGGGTTAAATAAAAACATAAATTTTTTTCCTACATGTTCCAAAAGAAAACTTTTAGTGCTTGATTACATTTTGGGAAACAGTTCTACCATTTTCTTATCTATCTATCTAGCATCTATCTATGTGTTCGAGGGAAGCAGGCTGCTTGCTAAAAAGGAGTTGACCCATAGCTTAGCTGAGGAAAGGATGCTTTTTGACAATATGAATGAGGTAATTCATTCAAGACAAAGCTTTGAATTATAGATGTTCCTAAAAATGAAACAAAACAAAGATGCAATACCCATCCCTACCTCAAACCACTACCATAACAAACCAAAAAATATGGCTTCCAAGATACCAGTTCTGAATCAAAATCTAGAATCAGGCTATTATCCCAAATTTATAAATGCTGGAGTAAGCACATTTTTAGTCTGTGCTGAAGGTGACTGAGGAATGACAAATTCTCTGTGGGAAGAAATCTACAGATCCCTGGAAAAACTACAGAGTCCTTCCCAGAGATACTTCTGCTCAAACAACTTAAATATTGAAAAGTGGACTCATGATCATCTTCTGGTTGGCAGAGGACACCACTGGGACAGACTGTGACCTGGCTGACATCAGCTGGGGTTTCAAGTCAAGAAGTCCCAGAGAACTGAGTTATTACTTGCCAATGTACAGTTGCCAGGAAGAGCCATTTGTGAAAACATTGATTCCACTCAAATGTCTTTGTAAATGAGTCTCCTAGGACACCTAAACGAATCACCAATAATGTGAAATTTAGATTTCAAAGATAACACACATGCATGGCTTCAAATAAATGGCTATTCCATATTTTAGAAAGCTGAATGTCAGATTCTGACTATTTCCTTTGAGGAATGAACAATTTATTTGCCATTTATTTGTCATGTTTATAAAATTCAGATCTTAAACTTTGGATGGCTTAAATTTTTTAGCAATCAGCCTTTAATTATAGTTATAACTTTAGGAACGAAAGACAAATATAAATCTTTGTGAAGTTTTCTTTCATCTTATGTTTTTACCACTCCGTGATTAAATATTTTGGTAAAACAGTTAAAAAGTTGTGATTTCCAGTCTTAACTAGGTACTCCAGAATGACCGACAATCTGAACCACGGACTTTCTCCATAACTCTGTTTCCAGTTCTCCAGGGAGATGATCCAAACTTCTTCACATTTGTTTTATAACCCTGCCATGCAAGGTTAACCCTGTACTGAATAGAATAACCCTGTACCCAGTAGATGGTCTTGATTTCTTTTCTACAGAGAAGTTTTCTCGACTTCCATCACCAAACCTGTAAACTAGTATGCATGGATAGATCTATTCTTTCTCCTTTGTCTCCACTTATAATGAAAATTGGTGCAAATGGCTGGAGCTCAGAGGTGGCAGTACTCCACCTTCAGCCATGGTAGTAACATCTATGGAATCACCCAAATATGTGTCTCTAAGTGCCTGTGTAGAGTTAAGTTACTCGTTGCTTGGTCTTTTCACATTAAAGCTGTTATGGAGAGAAAATGAGTATTTTCCTCCAAGTCAGGATATTGTAAGGTTCTTTTACAGTGATTTAGCTCTTACTGTATTTCACTAAAGTTCTGTCATTCTTTTGTATGATCTCACCAATGGCTGTGGCTTCAATTATTTTCAAATAATACAATTTCTAGCATCCCTTTACATAGTTCAGAGCTGCGTATCTAAATTACCCACTGCATACTTGGATAGCCCATAGAAATTGAAACCCCAAAAGCCCCAACCTTACCTCTTCTTATTCAAATTCTTCTTGCTCCTCAGATGTATATCTGCATGAGGGACACAATCAGCAACTCTGGTTTAGAATAGAAATCTTAGATCAACTCCCACCTTTTCTCTCTTATACCTCTCACAGCCACATGAAATTATATCTATTCTACTTACAAAATTATCATAAAACCAATCATTTATCTTATGCTTGCTTGCCAAGAATATAGAACACTCTCAGCTCTTCCTTGTGTTGCTGCAGTTGGCTCCCTCCTGCTTTCCCTCATCCCACTTTTGCCCCTCTCTAGTTCCTTCCACACAGCACTTTAGTTAGGCTTTCTACAATGCGAACCTTTACTTGAAACCCTACAAAGATTCCCCAGTGTTCAAGAGTCAGGATTTCTCAGTAGGACTTACAAGGTCCTGCATGATCTGGCACCGGCTTACTTCCCGATGGTGGCTATTATTTCTGTCTTCTTCATATGTCGTATTCTTAGCTTCTTAGAGTTTTACAATTACTCTTTCTTGTAACCACACCTTCCAATGATCTGTTTTCTATGCTAAAACCAAACTCCTTTTTCATCAACAGACTAGTGCTTAATTCTCCTTCAGATTTAACTTAGAGGTCACTTTTTCAGGAAATCTTTTTTGATTCTTCCAAGTCTGGGCTAGCTGCCTCTACTATGTAAGAGGGTACACCATAGTTCCAGGAAACAGCCCCAGTCAGATTTCATAATGCTGTCTCTCTACAGTTCTGCCTCTCACTGGAAATGGATGAGGTTTGTCTCATTTCTTTTCATATGTCCCACACTGTACCACCCCTATCTTTACTACTTCTACTAGCACATAGTAGGGACTCAATAATGACTCACAAATTGAATAAATTGCACAAATTATTGTGCTTGACATTAACATACTTTCTAATGAAGAGTTCGTAGCTTACGTTCAATTCTCTGAAGGGTCCACGTCCTTAAAGTGGCTAAGCATGTTTGTATGATTATAATACATTAATTGTTAAAGCATTATAAGATACAATCCTTCAGATTTTAGGAGTATACACAAATATACTCTCTCCCCACTACCACTCACATATCTGTACAAATGGTCAATTGAAATAACCATAGGTGAGTTATTCATTTACCCCCAAAATGGTGAATTTATAAGTATCACCACTTTCAATATACACATATTCCCATACCTGTGAGCACATACCCACATGACATATTCTTTGTAGTAATGGATGTGGGATTGTATGAAAAATCTGAAGGCTTTCAAGAATCTATGGTTTAAAAACACAAGAGGGAAAAAGCTATGAAAATAAAAAACAGTACAGTAAATTTTGCTCAGGAATAAAATCAAGGCTGGGTTGATTACTTTTTTTAACTTTTTATTTTGCAATAGACTCATAAGAAGTTGCAAGAATAGTAAAGAGATGTTCTATTTACTCACTACCTGGCCCCCAGCTTCCCACAATGGTAACATTTTGTGTAACTACAATGTATTATCAAAACCAGAAATTAGTTAGTTTTTATTAGTTATCAAGGTAGAAAGTATTCTTTTCCAGGGCTGAGTCTCTTATTTTCACTATGTAAAAGTATCTAAGATTTGAATTTGTCAATTCAAAAATCATTTGAGTTATATTTATTGAACATTTTAATGTCTTTCAGAGAGTATATTGAATAACTTAAATTCTTCAAATTGACCACATGGAGCAAATACTAACATTACCACAGTAAATATATGGTGAAATGAGGCATAGATGAGTTGAGTAACATACTTAAGAACACAAAGATAGTAAGTAAAATGCTGTCCACCTCTGGAAGATTTACAGATTGATTGACCACCTCATTATAAACTAGATTAAACTGCTTACATACTTGCTTGCATTCTTCTTAAAAACATCTAAGATCATCTTCTATGAGGGAGGAAGAACAATCAGAAAAGAAAGAACTCACATGACTCCACTCCAGGAAGACAAACAACCCAATTAAAAAATGGGCAAAAGACCTGAGCAGACACTTCTCCAAGGAAGACATACAGAGGGTCCAGAGACATATGAAAAGATGCTCAGCATCACTAGCTATCAAAGAGATGTACATTAAATCCACAGTGAGATACCACTTCACACCAGTTGGAATGGCCATCATAAACAAATCAGCAAACAACAAGAGTTAGAGAGGATTTGGAGAAAAGGGAACCCTAGTGCACCGTTGCTGGGAATGCAGACTGGTATAGCCACTGTGGAAAACAGTATGGAATTTCCTCAGAAAACTAAAAGTGGAACTGCCTTTTGACATGGCTTGGCAATTCTACTGTTGAGATTTTATCCTAAGAACCCTGAAATACCAATCCAAAAGAACTTATGCACCCCAATGTTCATAGCAGCACAATTTACAATAGCCAAGTGTTGGAAGCAACCAAAGTGCCCATCAGTAAATGAATGGATCAAAAGATTACAGTACACTTAGACAATGGAATACTACACAGCAGAAAGAAAGAAGGAGCTCCTACCCCTTTCAACAGCATGGATGGAACTGGAAAGCATTATGCCAAGTGAAATAAGAAAGGACAGATGCCATATGATCTCAACTTTAAGTGGAACCTAATCAATAAAACAAATAAGCAAACAAAATATAACCAGAGACATTGAAACTAAGAACAAACTGACAGTAACCAGAGGGGAGAGGGGAAAGGAGTGATCAGAGGAAAGAGGAGAAGGGTTTTCAAGAACAACTATAGAGGACACATGGACAAAACCAAGATGGAGTGGAATCAGTGGAGGGAGGTGGGGATGGCTGGAATAGGGGGGGAATGGTGGAGGGTTAATGCAGATAACTGTACTTGAACAACAATAAAATAATTAAAAAATAAAGAATACCTTCGAAAAAAAAAACTTAAAGAGAAAAACAAAGATCATGCTCACCAGGCCTGGGTAGAAGGCCAAGGGATCAAGCAGAAGTAAATCCTGGGGGCAGGTTGCTTCTAGGACACCAGTGACTGAGTTTCTTCCAAAAAGACCAGAAAGTGGTAAGAAACTAAAGGCCAACATCAAATATCTCAAAGTATTGCCCAGAACAGGTTTTGACACCAGGAAGAGGAATTCAAGTCTTTTCATCATGCTCTTGCAACGCAGCGCCTCCAGGATTCAGACTCACTTCACTCTATCAGCGCATTAATTATTCATTTCTGATTTTAAGGGTCAGTTCTCACTCTGATTATTCTGGTCTCATAGGTTTCAGACATAAAACATAAATACCCTGGAAAGCTCAGTCTTATGCATTACTTTGACAAAATTCTCAAATTATATCTTAATATTTCATACCTGATGATTTCATGGCAACTCTAACCCGCACGCTGGCCCGTACCTTACATCTTCATGCTCTGTCCCTTCTGTCATCATGGGGGACAATTATTTAGATTAATTTGATATTTTCTCTAAACATAGAAATAGTTATAGAACATTTCTTTTCTATCAAGATGCATTTTGAAATCCTAACAACTTCTTCTAAACTGTGCAGAACACAGGAGTCGCCTGTCTGAGTCTGGTTTCATTCTAAACACCTATCCCTTAAACATTTCCCTACAGAGCAGTTCATGGTGAAGAAAAATCCATCATTTCATTTTTAGGATCGTTTGTCGTATACTTTGTGAGACAAACTCCTCCTTCCTCCTGATCTTGGCCGACGTCTTAATTAATCTTTCTTTTATATTAATGAAAGGCTCAACAGCAGGACTCACCCAACTCTTTAAAAAAAATCTCCACTACAGTTAATAACCTCAGAGAGTTTACAAAGCGGGTATGGAATTTACAGAACAAAGCTGTGGAGAGCCATGGGCCTTCTCTAATAAAGACATAGCTTGTTTCTACTGCATAGTTTTGCTTACACAGCTTTATAGATGTTCTCTGTCTTGAGGGTACTAAGCCCATTCAAATGCCCTATTTTTCTTCTAATTGCTTTTCTGCCACTGGCTTGTTAGCAGGTCTCACCACACATGCACACGCATACACACATGCACACTCACGTAGACTCCCTCCCCCCCTCTTCATTATTTACCTCTGTCCCAGCGTGTCCATCTGCTTCAGGATGTAGGGAACACGCTGCTCCTTAGAAAGCCAGCAGAAATGGGCATATCTAAACCTTCGTGCAACATTTATAAGCTCTGTCAGCTTCTCCTCTTTTCTTTGTGTTCTGTGATATTCAGCAGTTTCGGCAAAGAATGCAATGAAAAGAGAAAAAAGATAAAAAAAAAGGTGTTTATCTCCAGTGACATGTCCAAACAGACACTCTGGGCCTCTCTAATATGCTCATGTAATTTGCTCCTGAGCCCAGGCCTGGAAGAAAAGCGTCTTGAGAAAGTTTTCTTACATGGGCCGAGCCATCTGCTAATGCGGGCCTGTGCCAGTAATTTACAAGTAATGGTTTACAGCTGTGAACCCTGGCTTCTGAGTTGTTTTGGTCATTTAGTAATTACAACAGTTTCATTAACATTTAAAGGGAATAGTCTACTCAGGATCAATTAGGGACTATCTGCAACTGTGTAGCTCCCTTTTCATATTTGCATTTGACATTTAATATTCTGCACACATAAATTCTTGGTCTTGAAAATGCATTGCCGCAGAAGGTCAAAATTAATCCAGAGCCCATTTGTACCTAGCTCTACTAAGCTTTAGGAAATATTTCTGCAGAGAGTGGAAACATAAAAGCTTATTTGGGGGCAGTTTTCCACATCTGAACATTTAAGTACTTTTTCTCACCACTAAAGTTAAGGTTGTAGAGTTCTCCTCAATTCTTGTTATATCTCCTATATTCTGGGGACATTCTGTATTTATCTGAGTCAGATTTACATAGTATTAAGCAGAAAGATGACATCTATTACTTGCAAATCTTACATAACTGCAATAATATTTAACTTTTAATATTTGAGGGCATTGGTGTGTTGTGGATTTCAACACTTAATAAATAGAATGAGATTATGACAAAACGTCTCCCTAAAATCTTTTACATCAGGGAAAAGGTCTTGATCTCTAGTTATATCATTGAGCAAAGAATGGTTATGCTAGAACTTATTTCAGAGGAAACAAAATCCCCGTGGTAATTTGAATTTTACGTGGCTGAGAATGGTCCAAGCATTTGATCTCTGAGGGTAAGTGATTTGGATAGAGGACAAAATGAGAAAGAGAGCAAATTTCAAGTGAGCCGAAACCTTTTAATGGAGTAGAAAATCAGAAGCTCTCATCAGGACAGAGAGGAGTATTTTGAGATTATTAGGGGCAGATCACAGAGGATGTCACTGTGAATGGTTTGAGAGACAGAGGTTAAAAACAGTTCAAGCTGAAGTCTGGAGTTTCTTTTGGCTTTTGGTTCCCAGGGTCCGTCTGAGATATGAGGTGAATCATCACGCATGGACCATTAATCTAGGGGTCAGAGGTAGGAAAGAGTCACCGAATGAAGGAAGAGTGATGAAGAGGGTGTTGAAAGAGACTCCCAGGGGTTGTGTGTAATTGGGATCTAGGCGGGTGTGTATAGCTGTGACACCATGACACACCTGATTGGCAGAGTCTGCACCTTGAGATGATTCAGTGGAGTTTCACTTGTTTGAATTTTAAAGCTCAAGCTAAATCTTGTGCTACTTAAGCAGAGAAACTGACTTTAGCAAGACAGACAAGGTAAAATTTGAGGCAGGGAGAACAATCTGTATGTCTTATGGCTTTGAGGTTTGAAAAAAAATGTTCTATTTCCTACCTCCTATCATGTCAACCTCAGCTAGACATCTTAGAGAGGTGAAAAGAAGCATGCCAGCTGGTGGGGAAATCTCCTGATTGGAGCATTTAGATTTTCTTCTGTATTTATACTGTACAAAGCATGTAGTATACTAAAAGTAAAATATATCTTATAAGGCAAATCATTCAGGGTCAGTTTCATTCAGCATGCATAGATGACATTGTCTCACACGTTCTTCAGTTCCTCCACAGCTTACAAGCAATGGCTTCCTATTGCTTGTTAGACCAATCCAGAAAGTTTAGTCAAATACTAGTTGGTCAAATACTTTATATTCTCATCATTTTACAAGGCATCTTCAGGTGGTTTGAAAGTGTATCACCTTTCCCCCCAACTAGAGTATTGGCTTCATGGAAAACAGAGTAAGAATCTCCTACTTTTCTGTCCTTGTAGTTAGCTGCTGGGGCCTGTTATCGGCTTTCTAACACCGAGAAGACTGGCAAAAAGAAGAATTTGTGATCAGAGAAATCAATAAAAATAAAAGAAAATCTAGCGTCCTAGAATGAAGGTCAAGGGTAGGACTTTAGTTACTAAGAATCTAGAGAATAGAATTGCAGATATGGGAATTGGGGAACTGGATAGCTCAATCCCCAGAGCATGGGACCAGAAGGCAATTTCCTCTGTTTGCCAAGTCATCAGATAAGCAACTTTTCCCATTGTCTCATGCTTATGGTGAGAGGTACACCGTGTCTCTTTTGGGGTCTTTGGGTATATAAGTGCTCAGCAGGTAGTTGGAACCAGTACTCCAGACTCCAATGTGGTGGTCCTAGAACACTGGGAAGTGAGATGTGAAGAAGAAGAATAATAAAATTAAAGAATGTGTGTGCTGTATACAATTCCCATCGTATTAGCTGATCTGTGTACAAAAAAGGGAGGGAAACAGGTTTTGTAAACAACACATTCCCTCTTGAGATTACGGTATGCACAGATGACTAGAAAATGGAAGACAGAAAAAAAGAAACCCATACTGGGTTTATAAATTTTATTTCAGATTATCTACCAGAGACTTTCTAGGCAGATATTGTAATCCTCCATTCTCCAGATGGGGAAACCAAAATCCAGAAAGTTAAACAGGTTAAATATTACTAGGTAGTAGTTGTCAGTGCTGAGGTTAAACTCAAGCCTTTGGTGAGTCTTATTAGCACATAATGGGGAGTATCAGATTCAGACAAGTATTGCACATGAGTCTAGAATGTGCACTTGCCACTCATTTGTCTCTGAATTAGTAACTTCTCTGAAGCTGTGTTTCCAACTGTAAGATGGAGCAGTCATTGTATTTTTAATTATTGTGATGGTCAAATAAATAGTACACTATCTGTAAAACTTTCCTGAATATTGGAATTACCTAGGATGCTTACAAGGAGTACATGTATGTTATTTCAAATTCTGATAGAATGGATCTGGATTGAAGCCTGCAAATTTGTAGTTTTAGCAAATAGGCTGGGACAAGGTATGAAACACTGAACTAAGGAACAACATTAACACAATAACTATCAGCTAATTTACAGCGTAATGGCTGTTGCTGCTATTATTGAAGTTTTTAACCTGGTTACTTATATTTTGAAATATTAACTGCTCCAGAAGTCCTTATCTTTAATCACTGCCTACCCACCAGAATACTCCTATTAGTTCCTGTCGCTGCCTCCCAAAGCCCTCTTCAGGCTTGGGTCACAGGTTATTATCTACATTTTACTGTGAGAATACTGAGATATGTTTTGTAGGTAGATTTTATAGCTTGAGGCTGAGCCCTTAACTGTAAGAATCAGAAACTAGATCTGGCTAATTTAAATAGGATGAAGGTTTGTTACAGAATAATGGATGATTCAGAATCTCTCAGAGGGAGAAGGTGTAGACTCGAGAAGTGGAATTTGTCCCAGATTCTTCACCTCGTAGTACTGCAAAGACTCTACCATTTCTGGGTTCAAACAGCACCCCTTGCGACTCTAATTTCGTGAAAGTTGGATACCAGTTTTAGCCCCAAGTATTACTTGCAGCCCAGTCACTTGTGTGTATAGTAGCTACAAAGGAAGCTACAGAAGTGAGACTCCTGCGACCTCTGCCTCTTCTGACTCGTGTGGTACAGAGTTGTCCAAACAAGAAAGAGAAGCTCAGAGGCAGGCATANGAATTTGTCCCAGATTCTTCACCTTGTAGTACTGCAAAGACTCTACCATTTCTGGGTTCAAACAGCACCCCTTGCGACTCTAATTTCGTGAAAGTTGGATACCAGTTTTAGCCCCAAGTATTACTTGCAGCCCAGTCACTTGTGTGTATAGTAGCTACAAAGGAAGCTACAGAAGTGAGACTCCTGCGACCTCTGCCTCTTCTGACTCGTGTGGTACAGAGTTGTCCAAACAAGAAAGAGAAGCTCAGAGGCAGGCAGAAAAAGAGTGAGCATTGTCTACCACGCCATCCTCTCTAATGCCCACCTACACTCGTGTCATACTAAGGGGATGCTCCAGAATTGAGGACAAATGAAGGCAGAGAAGCACCAAATGATGGCAAACAGAAGAAAATGTGTTAAATTTAAGAATCTAGTATTGATGCCAACACCATATGTATTCAATATTTGTTTGCTAAAATATTTATTGAATAAATAAATGAAGAAATAAAGGAAGATTTCTTGCATAAAGTTCTGCATTATTGATGATCTCAGAGGAACTGGATTTCTGCCTTACAACTGATTTCTCAATAAATATATGCCAGTGATACAGAACCTAAAAGACATGTGGGACATTACCAAGTGGCCCAAAATATGTGTTAAGGGAATCCAAAAAGGAGAGAGAATAAAAGGGGCAGAGGGAATATTTGAAAAAATTATAGACAAAAATTTCTTGTATTTGATTAAAGACATAAATATAAACATCTAAGAAGCTCAACAACTGGAGTACAAGATCTGAGGAGGCACAATACAATACAATTGTTGAAAGTGAAAGACATAGGGAGAATTCGCAAAGCACCAACAAAGAAATGATTTATCAGCTCTGGCCAGTGTGGCTCCGTTGGTTAGAGCATCATCCTATAAACCAAAAGGTCACAGGTTTAACTCCTGGTCAGAGTATGTGCCTGAGTTCTGGTTTCAGTACCCTGTTGGGCCACATGTGAGAAGCAGGCAACAATTCAGTTTCTCTCTCACATCAATGTTTCTCTCTAAAATCAATAAGCATGTCCTCAGGTGAGGATTAAAAAAAAAGAAAAAAAGAAGTGATTTATCACATATAAGAAATTCTCAGTTAGAGTGTCAGTGGATTGCTCATCAGAAACTTGGGAGGCCAGAAGGTAGTGTGCTTAGATATTCTAAGTGCTAAAAGAAATTAAAAACCATCAACCAAGAATTTTGTATTTTGCAAAACTATACTATAAAACTGAAGGAGAAATTGAGACATTCTCAGGTAAATAAAAGTGTAAGGAACTATTTACCACCAGACCTGACCTGAAAGAAATGGAAAGGGAGTTCTGAAGATTGAAATAAAAGAACACTAGCTATTAACTCAAAACCATATGAAAAAATAATGGTCTTAGTAAAGGTAGATATGTAGGCAATTATAAAAACTAGATTTATTGCAACAATAGTGTGTAACTGTATTTTGCATGATTTAAGAGACTAATATGTATTTTAAATTTAGTATATATATAGTATTAAAACTTTGGTTTATAATTTCACAGTTTGTTTTCTACATAATTTAAGAGAAAATGCATTAAAATTATTAGTTTATGCCCTGGCTGGTGTAGCTCATTGGACTGAGCACGGGCCTGCAAATCAAAAGATCGTGATTCAATTCCCAGTCAAAGCACATGCCTGGGTTGCAGGCCAGTTCCCAGCAGGGGCTGGTTCCCAGCAGGGGATGCATGAGAAGCAACCATACATTGATATTTCTCTCCCTCTCTCCTTCCCTTCCCATCTAAAGATAAATAAATTTTAAAAAAACATTAAAAACCATAAACCAAAAAATGTATGGTTTTTGGACACACATAATGTAAAAATGTAATTCTGAGACATCAACAAATGAAAAGTTTAGGAATGGAGCTGTTAAAGGTGCAGAGATTTGTATGTTGTTGAAGTTAAACTAGTATAAATTGAAATTATATTTTTTGGGCTTTTTATTTTTGTTTATCCTATTACAATTGTCCCAGTTTTGCCCCCTTGGTCCTCTTCCATCCAACCCAATGCCCACTCCCACAGTCCATCCCCACACCATTGTTCATGTCCATGGGTCATTCATGCATGTTCTCTGACTAATCCCTTCCCCTTCTTTCCACCGTTCCCGAACACCTTATTTCCTCTGGCAGCTGTCAATCTGTTTCCTGTTTCCATGTTTCTGGTTCTGTTTTGCTCCTTAGTTTATTTAGTTCATTAGATTCCTCTTATAAATGATATTTGTCTTTCACTGACTGGCTTATTCCATTTAGCATAATAGTCTCCAGTTCCATCCATGCTGTCACAAAAGATAGGAATTCCTTCTTTTTTCTGCTGAATAACAGTCCATTGTGTAAATGTTTTTTATTTTTTAATATATTTTATTGATTATGCCATTACAGTTGTCCCATTCCCCCTCTTCACTCCCCTCCACCCTGCACACCCCTCCCCCATCATTCCCCCCCTTTCATTCATGTCCATGTGTCACAAGTTCTTCAGATTCTATATTTCCCATAGTATTCCTGTCCTCCCCGCTGTCTATTTTCTACCTAACACCTATGCTACTTATTCTCTGTACTTTCTCCCCCCTTCTCCTCCTCCCACTCCCCTGTTGCTAACCCTCTATGTGATCTCCATTTCTATGGTTCTCCCATCCAAGTACTAACCAGGCCCGACCCTGCTTAGCTTCCGAGATCAGACGAGATCGGGCACGTTCAGGGTGGTATGGCCATAGACTCCATTTCTATGGTTCTGCTCCCGATCTAGCTGTCCTCTTAGTTTGCTTTTGTTTTAGGTGTGGTTGTTAATCACTGTGAGTTTGCTGTCCTTTCACTGTTCATATTTCTATCTTCTTTTTCTTAGATAAGTCCCTTTAACATTTCATATAATAAGGGCTTGGTGATGATGAACTCCTTGAATTTGACCTTATCTGAGAAGCACTTTATCTGTCCTTCCATTCCAAATGAAAGTTTTGCTGGATAAAGCAATCTTGGCTATAGGTCTTTGGATTTCATGACTTGGAATACTTCTTTCCAGCCCCTTCTTGCCTGTAAGGTGTCCTTTGAGAATCCACTCAGCTACTGATAGGCACTTCGGCAGTTTCCAACACTTGGCTATTATAAATAGTGCTGCTATGAACATAGGGGTGCATAAGATCTTCTGAACTGGTGTTTTGGCGTTCTTAGGGTATATTCTCAGCAGTGGAGTTGCCACTTTTAATTTTTTTGAGGAAATTCCATAGTTTTCCACAGTGATTGCTCCAGTCTGCATTTTCACCAACAGTATACTAGGGTTCTCTTTTTTCCCACATCCTCATCAGTACTTGCCTGTTGATTTATTAATGATAGCCATTCTGACAGGTGTGATATGATATCTCATTGTGGTTTTAATTTGCCTCCCCCTGATGGCTAGTGATATGGAACATTTTTTTCATATGTCTATGGGCCCTGTGTATGTCTTCCTTAGAGAAATGTCTTTTCAGGTTCTTTGACCATTTTTTAAAAAATATATTTTATTGATTATACCATTACAGTTGTTCTATTCCCCCTCTTCATTCCCCTCCACCCGCACACTCCCTCCCCCACTATTGTCCCCCCTTAGTTTATAACCACGTGTCTCAAGGCCCACGCGTTTTATCCCGCTGCAGGGGAGTGTGCCACCGCCGTCAGCCCTCGCCCCCTGGGGCCTGCGTGGTCCGTCTCACTGTGCGCGAATGTGCGACCTCGGTCGGTCTGCCCCGCACCCCAACTGGTTCTGGGCTGCCTGCACGCCTGGGTCGGGGGATCTGTCCTGCCCAACCCTGCTCGCTGCTGGCTCCACCCCTCTTACCATCCCCGTTGAATGGTTAAATGTAGTCGGACTTCCGTATAATTCAATTTTCTGTCCTTTGGTTTTGTCTTTGTTTCTCCAAACCTTTGTTGTATTCAAACTTGGTTGTGGGAGAAGGCACAGTGTTTCCACCTATGCCTCCATCTTGTCGGAACTCTTTGACCATTTTTTAATTGGATTGTTTCTCTTTCTGGTATTGAGTTGAATGAGTTCTTTATATATTCTGGAGATTAAACCCTTGTTCAATGTATTATTGGCAAATATATTCTCCATGCAGTTGGCCTTTTCATTTTAATGATGATTTCTTTAGCCATGAAGAAAATTTTAATGTGATATAATCCCATTTGTTTATTTTTTCTTTACTCCCCTTGCTTTAAGAGATATATCAGTGAAAATATTGCTGTGTGGGTTATCTGAAATTTTCTTGTGTATGCTTTCTTCTAGGACTTTTATGGTATAATGACTTATACTTAAGTCTTTTATCCATTTTGTCTTTATTCTGTTTTATGGAGAAAGTTAGTGGTCTAGTATCGTTTTTTTTGGCATGTACCAGTTCAGTTTTCCCACACCATTTATCGAAGAGGCTATTTTTACTCCATTGTATGCTCATGCCCCTTTTGTCAAATATTAATTGACAGCAAAGACATGGGTTTATTTCTGCACTATCTATTCTGTTATAATAATCTATGTGTCTGTTCTTGTGCCAATACCAGACTGTTTTGATTGCAGTGGTCTTGCAGTACAGTTTTATACCAGGTATATTGATCCCTCCAACTTTGTCCTTCTTTCTCAAGATTTCTGTGGCTATTCAGGTCTCTTTTGTCTTCATATAAATTTTTGAAATATTTGTTCTAGATCTCTGAAATATATATCATTAATACTTTAATAGGAATTATATTGAATCTGTAGATTGCTTTGGGTAGTATGGGCATTTTAATGATGGTAATTATCCCAATCCATGAACAGGGTATATGCTTCAATTTATTTGTATTTTCTTCAATTTCTTTCTTCAGTGTTCTATAGTTTTCCAAATACAAGTTATTTTACCTCCTTCATTAAATTTATTCCTAGGTAATTTATTATTGTTTGTTGTTGCTATAGTAAATGGAATTTTTTCATAGCTTCTCTTTCTGATAGGTCATTGTTGGTGTACAAAATATCATCAATTTCTGTATATTGATTTTGTATCCTGCTACTTTGCTGAATTCACTTATTGGGTTCAGTGGTTTTTTGGCTGAGCCTTTAAGGTTTTCTGTGTACACTGTCATATCATCTACAAATAAGGAAAGCTTTATTTCTACCTTTCCAATTTGGATGCCTTTTATTTATTCTTCTTGTCTGATCACAGTGGCTATGATCTCCAGTACTGTGTTCAATAAGAAAAGTGAAAGCAGGCAGTCTTGTTTTGCTCCTGATCTTAAGGGAAACACTTTGAGTTTTTTGTCCACTGACTATGATGCTGGCAGTTGGTTTTTCATGTATGGCTTTTGTTATGTTGAGGTAGACTCCATCTATTTCCACTTTGCTGAGTGTTTTTAAAATCAATGGGGGCTGGGTTTTATCAAATGCTTTTTCTACATCTATTTATATCATATGATTTTGTCTTTCACTTTGTTTATGTGCTGTATCACAATGATTGATTTGCAAATATCATACCATCCTTGCATCCCTGGAATAAAACCCACTTGATCATAGTGTATGATCCTCTTAATGTATTGTTGGATCCAGTTTGCTCATATTTTGTTGAAGATTTTAGCATCTATGTTCATCAGAGATATTGGCCTGTAATTTTCTTTCTTTGTTGTGTCTTTACCTGGTTTTAGGATTAGGATAATATTGGTTTTGTAAAAAGAGTTTGGAGTTTTCCTTATTCTTGAATTTTTTGAAATAGTTTGAGAAGAATAGGTGTTCATTCTTCTTTGAATTGTAAAATTTGCCTATGAAGCCATCTGGTTTTGTACTTTTATGTGTCAGTTGCTTTTGATTACAGCTTCGTATTTGCTAGATGTTATCAGTCTATTCAGGTTTTCTGCTTCTTCCTGATTCAATTTTGGTTCAGTTTTGGAAGGTTATGTGTTTTTAGAATTTTATTCATGTTGCCCCTGTTGTCCAATTGTTTGGCATATAGTTGTTCATAGTAACTTCACAATCCTTTGTATTTCTGTGGTATCAATTGTTACTTTTCCTCTTTCATTTCTTATTTTACTTATTTGAGTCATCTCTCTTTTTTTTCCTTGATGAATCTGGTTGAAGGTTTGTCAACTTTGTTTATATTTTCAAAGAACCAGTTCCTGGATTCATTGATCCTTTGAAGGTTTTTTTTTTAGTCTTTATGTTGTTGAATTCTGCTCTTACCTCCATTATTTCCTTGCTTCTGCTTGCTCTGGCCTTTGCCTGTTGTTGTGCCTCTGTTTTATGGAGAAAGTTAGTACTTTTAGATGTAGGTTTAGGTTGTTTATTTGAGATTTTTCTATCTCCTTTAGGTAGGCCTGTATTGCTATGAACTTTCCTCTCAGGACAGTTTTCTCTGTTCTACAGGCTTTGGATTGTTATGTGTTCCTTTTCATTTGTTTCTGGATACTTTTTGATTTCTTCCTTGATATTATTGTTAAACTATTTATTATTTAATAATATGTTATTCAGCCTCCATTTATTTGATTTTTTTTAGTTTTTTTCTTGATGTTAGTTTTTAGTTTCAAGCCATTGTGATCTGAGAAGCCGCTTGATGTGATTTCAATTTTCTTGAAGTTGTTAAGACTTGTTTTATGTCCAATGACGTGGTCTATCTTTGAAAATGGCATGTGTGCATTTGAGAAGAATGCATTTTGCTTCTTTGGGGTGAAATATTCTGTAAATATTAGTTAAGCCCATTTGATCTAGAATGTCGTTCAATTCTGCAATATTTTTGTTTATTTTTTTGCTTGGAAGATNCTTTTCATTTGTTTCTGGATACTTTTTGATTTCTTCCTTGATATTATTGTTAAACTATTTATTATTTAATAATATGTTATTCAGCCTCCATTTATTTGATTTTTTTGAGTTTTTTTCTTGATGTTAGTTTTTAGTTTCAAGCCATTGTGATCTGAGAAGCCGCTTGATGTGATTTCAATTTTCTTGAACTTGTTAAGACTTGTTTTATGTCCAATGACGTGGTCTATCTTTGAAAATGGCATGTGTGCATTGGAGAAGAATGCATTTTGTTTCTTTGGGGTGAAATATTCTGTAAATATTAGTTGAGCCCATTTGATCTAGAATGTCGTTCAATTCTGCAATATTTTTGTTTATTTTTTTGCTTGGAAGATTTATCCATTGTTGATAGTGGGGTGTTAAAATCCTTTATAATGACTATATTGTTGTCTCATTCTTAAAGCCCTCCAATATTTTTTTATATATTTAGGTGCACCTATATTTGAGTATATACATATTTACAAGAGTTATATCTTCTTTTTGGAAAACTCCCTTAAGCATTATATAGTGACTTTCTTTGTCTTTTGTTATGGCTTTTGTTTTGAAGTCTATTTTGTCTGATGTAAGTATTGCTGCCCCAGATTTCTTTTCCTGTTCATTTGAATGGAATATTTTTTTCCATACCTTCACTTTCAACCTGTGTAAATCTTTTGTTCTGAGGTGAGTCTCTTATAGACAGCATATATGTAGGTCATATTTCTTTTTTTCAGCTAGCCTATATTCTTTTCTTGAAGCATTTAATCCATTTATATTAAGGTTATTATTGATAGTTACTTATTCCTTGCCATTTTTTCCTTTTTGCCTATGTTCCTTCCTCCAACCTCTTTCTGCTTCTTTTTAAAAAAAATATTTCTTTTGTTTATTTTTAGAGAAACAAAAAGGGAGGGAGAAAGAGAAGGAGAGAAACATCAATGTATGGTTGCCTCTTGTGTAACTCCAACCAGGGACCTGGCCAGCAACCCAGGCATGTGTCCTGACTGGGAACTGAATTGGTGATCCTTTGGTTTGTAGGCTGTCACTGTATCCACTAAGCCACACCAGCCAAAGTCCTTTTTCTTATTCTTTTTAAAGATTTTATTTATTTGTTTTTATAGAGTAGAAGGGAAGGAGAAAGAGAGGGAGAGAAACATCATTGTCCGGTTGCCTCTCAAGCGCCCCTACTAGGGACCTGGCCTGCTACCCAGGCATGTGCCCTAGACTGGGAATCAGTGACTCTTTGGTTTATAGACCTGCACTGAATCTACTAAGACACCAGCCAGGGTTCTTCTTAAAGCAGCCTCTTTAGCATATTTTTTCAGTGCTGGCTTATGGATATGTACTCTATTATCCATCCTTTGTCTGAGAAGGTTTTATTTTGCCTTCCATTTTAAATGAGAGCCTTGCTGGATAAAGTAGTCTTGGTTGAGGTTCCTTGCTTTTCATTAATCGGAATATTTCATGCCATTCCCTTCTGGCTTGTAGTGTTTCTGTTGGGAAATCAGCTGGTAGCCTTATTGGAGCTCCCTTATATGTTACTTGCTATTTCTCTTTGCTGCCTTTAAGAATCTCTCTTTGTCTTTAAATTTTGCCATTTTTATTGTAGTGTGTTTTGGAGTGGACCTCTTTGGGTTCACCTTGATGGAATCCCCTGTGTTTCCTGGACTTATATAATTTTTCCCTCACTTAGTAAAGTTTTCTGCCATTATTGTTTCAAACAGTTTTTCTATTCCTTGCTCTTTTTCTCCTCCTTCTGGAACCCCTATGATGTTATTATTGTTAGGTTTCATGTTTTCCCAGAGATCCCTTCAGCTATCCTCCTCATTTTTTTAAAATTTTTTTTAATGTATTACTCTGACTGGGTGTTTTTTCCTATCTTGTCTTCCAACTCACTGATTTGATCTTCTGCTTCAGCCAGAAGGTCAAATTCCTTCTAGTATGTTCTTCATTTTAGATATTGCATTCTTCATTTCCAACTGATTCTTTTTAAGGATGATGTCCTTTTTCATGCTGATGTAGGTCCCACTAATTTGTTCCTTGTAATTCTCACTAAGTTCCTTAGCACCCTTAGAATCATTACTTTGAACTCTATATCTGATAAATTGCTTACCTAGATTTCATTTAGCTTTTTTTCTGGAGATTCCTCCTTTTCTTTTGTTTGGAGGTTGTTTCTTTGGTCCCCTATTTTTGTTGTCTCTTTGTGTTTGTTTCTATGTATAAATTCATTTGCTTTGATCTGTCTTGTGGAGTGGCATTGTGTATTAAGGGTCTTGCGCGACCCAGTGGTAAAGACTACTTGATCTTTTGATCTGGATGCCCTAGGAATGACATCTCTGTGGATTACATGGACTCTCTGTTGTATTTATGGTTATTATTGGAACATTTACTGGTGGGAACTCCCCTTCATCTGGTTGGCTAAGAGACTCAACCCCTGCCATGTGTTGTATGCAGTTATAGAGGCACTAGTAGAAAAAAGCAAAACAACACCAAAACAAGTAACCCCCCAACCACCACAGCAATATCAACAACAAGAGAGCAAAATATTACAAAAGTGGAAAGGGAAATGGAGAAGGGGGAAAAAGAAAGAAAAAGGAATTTGAGAAGACCAAAGGTAAGAAAAGTGATTAGGAGAGGAGAAATGGAAGAGAACAACTACTTATAATGAATTGAAAAAGGAAATGGGGAAAAAGAACACAGAAAAGGTAACAAAAATGATAAATGGAAAGAAGAAGGGACCAGTGGAGTAATAAAAGATAAAAGTAGAATAGAAGATATGAGTGTTAAGTTATAGCACTAAAAATAAAAGAGAAAAATAAAAATAAATAAAAAGCTATGAAAAGAAAAAAATAGGTAAGATAATGAAAAAGAGCCAGATAGATTTGTCTCAGCAGTTTTATCTTGCCTTCTGGTTTCTCCCTTTCAATACCACTCTGATGTTTGAGTCTGGCATATGCCAACATCAGATGCTGTCCACTTCTGGCCCTCAGCTGAATTTTCTAAGCTACAAGCAATCCACAGTTTATGGCTGATTTCTCTGGTTCTGGTTGCTCCCAATGTGGGCCAAGCTGCTCTGCAAATCTGACTTTTATCTGCACTGGGTCCAAGGGTGTGCCAGCAAATGTCCCAAGTCACCATAGGTTCTGTCTCTGCCTATCAGTGCCTCCTGGCTCGCTGTCAATCTTAAACTAGTTGCAGACCTGACTGTTTTTGAGAGGGCTTCTGGCAGAAACAGGGGACTCTGATTTCTGGATCTCCCATGGCAGGTGCCTTACAGAGTTCAGGGAAAATGGTGGGTGTGTTCTCCCTCCCCTGAGTCACTAGTGTGATTTTGTCTGGGATTGTTTCTCTGTACTTGGCAGGGCAGGACTACTACTACTGTTCCAGAGCCCAGATTTTGTGTCTGCCCGATGCCAGGAGGGTGTTTCTGTGGGCCTCCCATGAGGGGAAAGCACCAGTCTGTTTCCCAGGATAGCTTATGGTTTGGCTGTGCCTTACCACTAGGTTTTGATGATCCATGAGTCTGTTTATGTTGCTCCCTCCTCAGCAAAGGTTAAGATGTGGGATAGGAGAAAAGAAATAAAAAAACAAACAAAACAGAATACGGAGACAGAGCAAAACTGGAAAAAGAGCAAAAAATGTTTCTGAGTAGAGAGAACAGGATTTCAGAAGTTGTGGCAAGAGATTTCTGGAAGGTCAGGGGAGCGGTATCCCACAAAATAAGGTCATTGATTTTTCGCCTGTAAGGGGTTAGCTCATCTCAAGAAAAGTGGCTGCTGTGGATCTCAGGTACATAGTCCCCCAAATCCCACAGCTGCTGCCCCAAGACTCCCCAGTGCCTCCCATTCCAGACTTTCCTTGCACAACCCCAGTCTGTGCCACAGTTCCTGAAATATGGCATATATTCCTTAAAATATGCCATTGGCAGTTATGAAAACAGGGGATATAAAATATAGCAGAGGAAATATAGTCAATAATATTGTAATAATTATGTAAGGTGTCAGATGGATACTAGACTTATCAGGATGATCACTTAGGTTATATAGATATCATAACACTGTATACCTGAAAGTGATATACTATTGTATGGCAATTTTATAAAAAATAAAAAAAATTAAAATGTGTATATAAAAACAGATGTTGGTGAGGATGTAGAAAATTTGAACTCTGTGCATTATTGATGGAGATATAAAATGGAACATACACTGTGGAAAACAGTATGGTGGTATCTCAAAAAATTAAAAATAAAATTACCATATAACCTAGCAATTCCACTGCTAAATATGTACTCAAAGGAACTGATAGCAGGGTCTCGAAGAGACATTTATTTATCCATGCTCATAGCAGCACTATTCACCGTAACTAAAATGTGGATCCAATCCAAGTTATTCACAGACTAATGAATAAGCAAAAATGTGGTATATATACATGCGGTAGAATATTATTCAGCCTTACAAAGGGAGAGCATATGATAAAATATGGACAATATGCTAAGTGAAATAAGCCACAAAAAAGAAGTACTGCATGATTCTAATTATATAAGGTACTTATAGTTGTCAATTCATAGAGAAGGAAAGTGAAGTGGTTGTTGTCAGAGGCTGAAACCAGGACAAATAGAAGTTATTTTTTAATTGGTACAGAGTTCCAGCTTTGCAGGATAAAAGGTTCTAGAAATGGATGGTAGTGATGGTTTTACAACAATATGAATGGGGTTAATGCACTTAGAATAGTTAAGATAGTAAATTTTATGTTTTGTATATTTTACCAAAATAAAAAATGGTAGGGAGAAAAAAGTTATTGATATTACTGAGTAATAGGTTAAACTTTTCTTCTTTTGGTGAGAGGGCATTATATCAGGGTCTTAGACAAATAGATGTCACAGTCAAGAGAGAGAAATAGGGAAAGTTTAATTATGGAAATATCTTCCAACATGTGAGCAATTTAATTGAAACTGGCAAGGACGGTGAAGCCTCCCACCAAAAAAACTGGGGTTCCCTCACTACCATTTGTCTAAATGGGGAGGGGAGGAAGAAATTGTCAGGATTCAGAGATAATAACTGGAGCTGAAAGCAGCTGGAGTGAAACAATGCAACGATCTCGGTTTGAAAAAGTTAGCCAACTCAAGCCCTGCCAGAGAGGGAGCCAAGGTCATATACATACCAACTTAGTGTCCTCCTTGTCTGCATTTTCTGCTGTTTCTTCCCTTTGGTCAAACCCAACCGGAAGTTTCGAAGGCAAATGAGCTCAGTTGATACAGCCCATAAAAGTCTCTAGATATTAACATGGTATATCCAAGGAAGAATTGAGGAAGGACTCTAGAAACTGAGGGTGGCCTTTGGCCAATAGCTGACAAGAAGCTGAGGGTCTCAGTCCAACAGCCCATAAGAAATTGAATGCTGCAAAGGGGGGAAATGAAGACAACTGTAAGAGCACGAACAACAAAACATTAATAAAAAATTGAATGCTGCCAACGACCACACAAGGTTAGAAGCAGATTGTTCCCCAGTTGTGCCTCACATGGAAGCATGTTCCTGTCTGACATTGTGCTTGAACTTTTGTGAGACTCTAAAGCCGAGGATCCAGCTAAGTGGGGCCCTGACCACTGACCCACAGAAACTGTGAGCTATTAAATGTGCGTTGTTTTAAGCTAGAAAAAAGGAAGGGAGGGAAGAGGGAAGAAAGAAGGAAGCAAGGAAGGAAGGAGGGAAGAAAGGAAGGAAGGAAGGGAAGGAAGGGAAGCCAAACTGTAAAAATATATTAACTGGAATAATGACTAAAATAACACTTTTCTCCCACTCTAACAGAACTTTTTTATACATACATTTCCTTTCAATTCTTTTTTCCCATATATTCTTTAAAATTATTTAAGTGTAATATTGAATGACTTTATATCACTGAAGTTCTTTTATGCCATTTTCTTTTGTTTGATAGAAATTATGGGCTAATAAAGTTTAATGATAATTGTTTATTTCACTTATCCATGACCTTGAATAAAGGTTAATTTAGAGAAGAGATAAAATATTGGCTAAATTTTATGACAGTAATTCTTTTTGTCTCACATTTCTAACCACTTAAATGGACAAAATTGGCCACATTTTGATGTAAAGAAAGTCTGTGGGTATGTTTTTTTTAGACCTTTGCTTTTAGTGAGAGAATGAACATGGGTTTGGTTAAGCTGTGGTGACAAACAGCCCCTCTACCCTGAGTGGTTCAACAAAATGAAGCATAGTTTTCAATCACACAAAGCCATCTGAGTTCAGGGCACTCACCCTCAGTTGGTGACATGGGCTTCTTCAAATTTTGTTATGAGGCCTCTTCTATAATCAACCTCAAAAGGCAAGAAAGAGCTAGAGATTTGACACTCATGATTAAACATTTCTGACTGAAATACTTCACTTCTGCTAATATTTAAGCAAGAAAAGAAAAGCACATGCCCTTGTCCAATTATATGGGCCTGAAGGTTAATTCTATTGTGTCCCTAGAAAGGAGTCCCGGAAATATTGGCAAGCATCTCTAATGTTGACCACATCTTCTCACAGATCATTTTAAATGTCTATTGTGGGCAGTGAGGTAAAATAATGCATTAAAACAAAGTTTTATCTTTAGATTCTTATGCCCTCATTGTTTTATTGATATCTAAGAAGTCTTTTACATAGACCCAGGGTTTGTGTGTGTGTGTTTTGATTTGCTTTGTGTTATTTCTTACCATGAGAGTACAGATTTCTTCCATTTACAGTCAAGTATTCTTATTGTAGCAAAGGAAATAAGTAAGCACTTGATCTATTTCTCATAGTGTCAATGAGAATGACTAAATATTTACAGATGACTTTCAGAGTTAACAGTCAGTTTCACCCTCATCAAAATCAATACTGATGACACTGGGAAGCCAATATTTTATTAAGCAAAGTCAAGAACAATGATACAGATTTATATAAAACAGGAAGCCAGAGCTACTGCACATTCTATAGAAATTTAAAATGTGTAAAAACAAGATTTGTGTGAAAATAACTCATCTATATGTAAAAATAACTGCATATGAACATAACTTTAAAACACAATCCTTGTGTTTAAAAACATTTTTGATTTTATTCATCTCTGATTTAAAAGTGCTACTACTTGGCATTCCCACTGCCTCTGTATACCCGTGCTATACCCAGGCTTTGGCTGATTGGACACAGATGGATCTCAATCCGTTAGATGACTCAAATCCAACCAGAATCTTTTTTGATAATATGGATATTGAGGTACCAGGTGATATTTGGATTTGAAACCCCCAGTAAGGAATCAAAAGTGGTGAGAATGTTGGATTATCGGCGGGAGAAGGGAGAGTCAGGAAGCTGGTTGGGAGGTAGAGTAGAATGAAACAGATCCCAGGAGGAGCCAAACGACATGGACAGTTGGGTGTTGAAAGACTGGTATTTGGTAAGACTCTGGCCCGGATGGATTGTGTATCTTGAGCTTAGAAAGCTATGGTAATTACAATCCCTTTTATTAAAGCTATATTGAATAGGTTTCTATTCTTTGTAAATAAGAATCTTCAGTAAAGCATATATTAAAAGTCTAGTTAGCTAACACACACCATTTTATGGTAACTATTTTGAAAATGTTATAAACAAAAACTATTAAAATTACCCTTCTACTTGTACAGATTTGGTTACCTTGAGATGTTCCTAGTTGCACTAATGTTAGTAATGATAGCAAAACCTGTATCAGAGAGATGTTTTTAAAGCATCTTGCATGAACTGTTCCATTTAATACTTCAACTCCAGAAAGTAGAAATTACCCTTAGTTTTGTATTCACATGAGATGATGAAGCACAGAGATTTATAAACTTGTTCAAGTTTACACAGGCAGAAAGCGGTAGAAACAAGACTTAACTACATATCCTGATGTACAGGGAGTCTCACCCATTAGAACAGAAATTATTTCTTTCTGAGTTAACTTTACACTCGGAACCAGATTTGGGAGGCCTTTATGGGAGAAGAGAGTGGGCAGGGCAGGGGAGAGCAACAGGGGAAAAATGAGGACAATTGTAATGAACAACAATAAAAATAACTAAAAATAAAATGTATTACTGGTTTTATGTAAACTGTACTGCTTATTATTAAGATAAAATATTTATCAAATGCCATTTTATGTTTATTTAATTTTTACATGTAAAAATGATCTTTTGAAGATTGGTGCTAATTTTCCACTTATACAATGGGATATATTTTTACTAAATATCACAAAGTTTTATGAGGACAAATCAGAATTACACATATTTATTGGTTAAAAACATCAACATTGTTTATTGAGTCCATATTTTAAAGGACCAGTCAGGGGGAAATTTTGTATATGATTATAATCATATTCAGTGGGTAGGAAAAGAGAAACAAAAGAAGACAAACAATATGAAAAAGGAAGCATTGTGTGGAGCAGGAGGGTTCCCGGACAGGGAGGAACATGAGCATCTCTGGAGAGTTCCTCAGTTAAAACCCATATTACCTTTTCATACCCCAGTTTCTCCTTGTCTCACCTTATCCGCCATTGTTGACTTTTTTTAAGAAAATTATTTTTGATGTTATATCTGTGGGTCTTCAAGAATCTTTTCAGATTACAAATTCTTACAAAGTGAAATGCTCCCTGAAAATATTATCCACTTAGAACTGTGGAAATGGTAACTTTCCTGGAGTAAAGATCAGTGGAAGGAAGTATAGCCTTGCATATTCTTCATCCAAGGTAACTGGGGATAAATGTCTAAGGGGTGTCCAACCCACGTACGTGGCCTGGGATGGCTATGAATGTGGCCCAACACAAAATAGTAAATTTATTAAAAACATTGTAAGATTTTTTTGTGATTACATGTTGCAAAATATTTAATGGGTAGCCCGAGACAACTCTTTTTTCTTCCAGTGTGGCCCAGAGATGCCAAAAGGTCGGATAACCCTGGGAGCAATTATGGAAAGAGGAAGTGGGATGTAGTCGAAAGTGGTTTTCGTGAAGCCTTTTTTTTTCTTTGCTTTTTGTTCATGCTGATTATCCTACAGCAGAGAAAGGGCTATGTTGTGAAAGCCCAAGCACCTCAATTTAAAGATCCTACGTGTAGAGACAAGCTGAGATTAGAATCCTGAATTGATTCCAGCTTGATCAATAACTAGTCCTGAGAGCTTGGGGAAGCCATTTTAATCTATCTATGCATTTCCCTCCTGGGTAAGGTGAGAACGGTGATATCTAGAGGAGTAAATGTCTTATGTAGGAAGGACCCATCCTATCCCACTGCTTCTCCCTTGTGTGCCCTTTGTATGCACATGAACAGATATATGTACTTGTAAAAATAATTAACAAGTGTGTAGTATATGTTGGGAGGTGGGCTCTACTCTATATACATGATCATATTTAATGCTCAACACAACGTCATTATATGTTCTTTTTTTGTAAATTTTGCTTTACATAGAAGAAAGCCAAAGGATTAAAAGACATGAAAGAGCCCTGACTGGTGTGGTTCAAGGGGTTTGAAGTCTTCCACTAACCAAAAGGTCGCCGGTTTGATACCCAGTTGGGGCACATGTCTGGGTTGTGGGCCGTTCCCCCATTATGACGCAACCAATTGAGCAATATTTCTCTCACACGTCAGTGTTTCCATCCACTTATTCTTCCCTTCCTTCCCCCTTCTCGAAAAATAAACAAAGTCTTAAAAAAAAAGAAATGAATGAAATTTCCCCAAACCTCACAGCTAAGGAGTTTGGTAACTGACTCCAGAGCTCAGATTCTTAATCACCTTATTATAGTACAGTCAGATTCCTTACTTTGGGAACTATATTATATATATTTGTATGTCCTGGATAAATTTAGTAAAAACTAGTTATTTGTGTGCCCAGCATTCTATCCATCTCACACAGGATGAATATGTATGAGATAGGGACAAAGAAATTTAAGGAATTCCTTTTAAGTAACTAGATAAAGATATATGTGAGATGCACAAAGTGGCCACTCTGGTATCATCATACCCCCACTGCTCACAGCCTAGAAAATGATTTAAACCCCCCTGGACTGAACTTCATCGGCAGGCCCTTTACTAAGCTGGGTTGAGTAATCATTGCCACTCAGGTTTTGTACCATCTCAGAAACCCTAGAGAAAAAACTGAGCCTATACTTCTGTCCTTCCACAAATCACTGAGTGAATCACTCTAAAAGAGTAAAATATCTGGGACTAACTGATATAAACACTAAATGCACATGAAGCCTATGTGTCCAAGCTCTTAGAAGTATTCTCTCCCTAAAACTACAGTGGAAGTAAAGACTCTGTAGTTGATGGAGTGGAGAGGGAAGAGAGAACGCCCTCCTGCTTACAGCAAGGGGTGTGTCAGCCTGTGCTGGAATGGCTCCGGATGCTCAAGAAAGCCACACCTGATTCTGACAGAGAAAAACAGCAAATGGAAGAAAGATCAGTATCCCTGGAGGTAGCTTGATTAATAAAAATGGATTGAGGGTTGAGCAAGACAAGGGGATTGTGGATAACAGAAAGGAAGGCTCATTTTAAGATTTCCTATAAATTGTCCAAAGGCATGTGGTGCGATGTCTTGTGGCCCCAGAGTTAGAGACCTCTTCACTCACCTCTTTAGCTACCTAGGCAGGTCATTCTGTCCTACCTATTCTACAGAGTTCTTGCGATGTTAGAAATATCCTTTGTAAAGTGCCTAGGATTTACACACAAGTAGTTATTCATCAAGAGTTTCATTCATGTTGTTACATTTCTGCAAAAAATGCCGGTTTGCTTTTATATTTATGTGGCATTTTAATTAAAAGTAAACCCTGTGCTGGTGTGCTCTCACTTACTAGAAGTGACTGTCATTCTCATTCCCCGTGGGAGAAACTGAGCCACTGAGAGGCTGCGTACCGTGACACACTGGGTCAGGCTCAAGCGTAGTCCGGCTCTGCTAATCCCCTTTGACGAGATGAAAGCCTGTGCCGCTTTGTCTTCAAGGGCTACGTGGCAGATACTTTAGTCAAGAATAATATCCAGATTCTGAGATTTGAGCACCAATTATCAGGAGGTTCAAAGCACTGATTTATCCCAGTCCCTGCTCCCCCTCCAGCCGTGTACAGAGCTCTAATGATGAGCAATTGAGGAGCAGCGTCTTTCCTTGTGTTCATTACTCTCCAACAAGATCTTAACTTGATAAGGCCACCCTGAAAAGGCTACATCAGCTCTAGACAGGGTAGCAGGTGCATTTATCAAGTGCTTTTGTTTGCTGAGTCAGGGATTGCTGTGGTTTTTAACTTTTTCTCTCTTCCTACAAAAGAAGTTACTTAGTGTTTTTTTAAAAATTATTTTTTATTTAAGGGGTTGCTAGCTTTTCATGACATTTTCCACTGTAGTACCTGAAGAAGTTGTTTAACCTTTTCTCCCAGTTTCTAAAATCATGTCTTTTCAAAAAATTGTGTATGTTATACAGCGAAGTGCTACGGAATTATCTTATTCCCTCTTCCTCCAAAATACTAGCATATGCCTAATTAATACAAGGATATTCCATAAATCATAGGTGCCAAGGAAAAACTATGTAGCTGGGGAAAACTTTGCAGAGAATATCAATCAGATTCTGGTACTTGTCATTTAAGTGGAACACAATTCTCTCCAGGTTTTCCAGCCTCTCTCGCAGCACCAGCCAGAGTATTTAGAAATATTAACGCCTTGTGCTCTGCGTCCTCAGAACAAATGAACTCCAGCTGGCTTTCTTTTTTAATTTTTGTGTTTTTTTTTTGGGGGGGGGAGGTATTTTGACAATGTTTTGCAAGTCAAATGAGTAAGTTCAAAAGAGAGGAAATGCTAAAAAAATAAATGCAATGTCCTTTTTTTGGCATCATTTAGTTTGGCTAATTACTGGGTACAGGTAAGAAACGTGGCTAATAGGGCTTAACAACAGATGGGGAGCTGGTCCAAAGCTGTGGGTTCTTCCTCTGCCTGTGCTGTGACTTCCTGCGGGGTTGAACAAGCCATTCAACCTGTTTTTGATTTACTTCCCTTTCACTAAATTATGGATAATCATGCCTACTAGGTATGTCATACTTTGTTGAGAAGAATGGCTCGTAGGAAGATCATAAAGCACTTTCAAAGAGTTGAAAAGCTCCATAAGCACAGGTTCTGCAGAATCAAACTGAACAGGAGGCGATCCCCCTTTCAGTCAAGCCTCTGTTCCCCATTTACAACCGAAATGAATGCAAATCTGAAAGTGACTTTGCATTTGCCACACATCCCCTCTGCCTCTCAGGCATTCTATCACTAACTGATTGTAACTATGCAAATGACACCGTTATCTGTGACTCACACTGGTGATTGTCCTGAGCACCAGCAGTTTAAAATGCTTGATGAATCCAAGGCTGATTGGCAGCTCCAAACTTATCTGTGACCTAATTTGTGGTCAGGAAGTACATGCAGATTTGGATAAGGGCAAAACCAATGACAGCAGGCTTTCCTTGAGGTTTTAAAAGACTTGAAGTTTGGTCACTGAGGATTTAAAAAAATAAAAAATAAAAATAAAATGTCTGCATCTGGGATCTGGACTGAAAGCAAAATTTGTCAAAGGCACCAAGTATTTCGAAGCTCTCTAGAGCTTCCC
The DNA here is from genome assembly GCF_014824575.4 of Sturnira hondurensis. Lineage (NCBI taxonomy): Eukaryota > Metazoa > Chordata > Mammalia > Chiroptera > Phyllostomidae > Sturnira > Sturnira hondurensis. The sequence continues at coordinate 3,781,923 of NW_028098001.1, read as the reverse complement.
AGAGCAAAAGTAATCCCAAGATAAAGAATGGGAACAATTTCTGCTGCAGCTGAAATGATGGCAGAGGGATGATGGGTGGTGATGATTTCCCATTGTTACAGAGAAGGGAAATCTGCTGGGTTCCCATGCCAAAGAAGCAATGAGTGCTTTAAGCACTAGATCCTGCACTAAAGTAAAAGCGTACACATAAGTAAGTCAAAGGTTAAATTAGGTGGATGTAGGAAGGAAGTCAGAGAAGGATACTACTAACATGTATTGATTACTGATTGGGTTGACTGTATCATCTCATTTTATAGACCAAGCTACAAAATACAGAGGTCAAGTGTCTTGCCCAAGTGCATGGAGTTGGTAGGCCGTGGAGCCATCAAAAAACAAAACAAAACAAAATACCCAGCTTCTGCTCTTTTCATTGTCCCAGGCTGTTTCTAGAAGTTGTTGTCTGGCTCTGTAGACCAACTGCAGGGAGAAACAAGGCCAGCTGACCTGCGCAGTGCCCCAGGCTAGAGATCAAGGAGAGATCCTTTGGTTGACTTGCCCAGCTGCCTGCTGTTAGGAGCTCAGTGAATCTGCTTCATGGGAAGCTAAGTTGTTGCCCTTCCTCTGAGCCACCTCTTCTCTGCCTGGTCCCTGCCAGCACTGCCTGTTTGCTGTTACTACTTTCCAGTGATCAACAGCTGTTTTATGTTTCCTCCCATTGTGCTTCACTGCACCTTTTTAGTCCTGCTGCCCTCCTTCCGCACCTTCATGTTATTGAAAGGCTGTGTGTTTGTGGCCCGTTATTACGTTCTTGAACAGCGCTATTAAGTGGAACGTAAAGGGGCCGGCTTGTAGAGAAACATACATTAACCATCATTTCTCTCTGTATCTTTCACTTTGACTAGGACCTTTATGGTTGTTGCATATTTGGAAGTTCAAATCCAAAGTCTGTTTTTTTTTAAATGTTTGGTTAAAATATCTTTTGGCTAACACAATTACGCACTTATTATCAGCATGGTGTTATGTTGAATTAGTTACATGATTACATGACTTACATCTCAAAATCACCCAGGAAGGCAAGTTTTAATGTGAGTTCTATTTTACACACCAAAACACTGAGGTTTATGGTGGTGGCGTAGTCTTCCCAAGGTTACACAACTATAACCAGAAGAATCAGGTCTCTACCTTAGACGTGGCTCACACTAAAGTTCCAAATACACTAAAATCTTAACTCCATTCAGTTCTTATCTTCACAAATTTTGTGTAAACAGTCACGTGATTCTTGGAACCCTGATCTCTTCCATCTCTATATTCACAGTATTTGGTGCACTGACTGCCACGGACTCAGAGAAAATGAGTTCTATATTGTGAGAAAACGTTTGAGGATCAAAATGTAAATGTTACATTTCCTGTCACAAATCTGACACCTATTTGTTTGGTCAACTTATAAAATGTAGACCAAATTTTTGTGGTGGTGGTTGTTGTTGTTTTTATATGCTTGTTCAAGTATCCTCAAAAATCTTTCTGTAATCAGACAAGTCTGGTTTTATTACACAACAGACTGAGGTCCCTGCTGTGTAGACACAATACAGATCTGCCCCACGGTCCTGTGGGTCAGCAGCAGGAATGCTGCTGTGGTGCCCACGTGCCTGCATGAGCCCGAATGTGTTCTGCAGAGCAGAACCATCACCCTAGAAATAATGCATCAAGATGCACATTCTGGGCAACTTTAATAATGTTCCCATAGGTGTTCCTAGTGCTATTTTAAACCCCCTCACAATAGCACTTAGGAGCTTTTAGAAATTGGTTGATTTTTTTGTATGGCTGGGATTTTGGATCTCAGCTAAGGCACAAAAGTAAGTAAGAGATGAATAGCTCTACTTCTAATTACTCCATTTTGCCTATTAAATTTCAGTAGCATTTTATACATATCAGATTGCATTATTATCTTCAAGCAAGCTGTTTTCCTGCAATTGCAATAATGCAGCAATCAGCTCTGAAACTTAATTTCAAATTTTAATTAGTAAAAATGCCTCTTACTTACTGAAAACCCAAACCCCAAGCAATGATCCACCTACCTGTAGTAACGAAGGACTGCTGAATACTGTCCGTGTCTTACAGACATGTCTTATTGTTTTGAGCCATGAAATGCTGATATAGTAGTCACCAGACGCACGCAGACGCAATAAGCTATGACAGAAGCTCTTCCCCTGCATGCTGTCTGGGGTGCATTTTTTGGAGTTTCCTGATCACGCTCAAAGGAGTGACTCCCAAACATAGACCTGACTGTCTCTTTCCTATATTATGATAATCACCTGGGTTATTTGTTATATATCTGTTAAAATTACTGTGTATCAGATCAAATATTTACAGGCCTGAATCATGGAAAGAGAAAAAAAAACAAGGATCACAAATGTATATTCTGCTTGGCATATTTCAAGTTTACGCATCATTATTTCCTGCCCTCAGCTCCCTCCCTCCAGGGCTTTTGTCCCTCTTGTATCAAGGTTTCTTTCACCTCCATCTGCAATAATATTTTCTTCTTTATTTTAGATTTTTATAAAGCTATCTCAGGAATTTCGGTGTAGCGCCTGATTCAGCTGCATTGATGGTAATTGAGAGGGGATTTCAAACTGAACTCAACTACAGCTCCACTTAAATTCACTTCCCCTGAGAGAATTTCCAAAGCTGCCTGTCCAAAGGATTCTGCAAAATCTGTGTTTGTAAGAACAGCCCCTAATTATATTTTATTCTTTTTGAAATGATCTAGAGTACTATGAATATTATCACAGCTTCCAAAGGCTGTAGGTGAAGTTTGTCTGTGTTTAAGAGAACACTAATGGGTCTTGAGAGCTTTCCTTTTTGTTTAAAAATAAACAGTGATATCTTGGAATAAAATACCACTGCATTGTCATTCTGTTTACAGACCTCATGGGGACTTTCTTCTGCATTGAGACTGCCTGTGAAGATCATTGCTCTCTTGTATTTAAAGATGATGGGTACCTCCTGATCCTTTTTGTATCTTTATTTCTCTATTTGTGGATATAGATGTGCATATTATAGAACCAGGAATAGTTATAGATATTAATATATATATATATTAATATCGGTAGGTACAAATATAGATATGAGCCCTGGCTGGTGTGGCTCAGTGGATTGAGTGCCAGCCTGCAGACCAAAAGGTCACTGGTTCCATTCCCAATCAGGGCACAAGCCTGGGTTGTGGGTCAGGTCCCCAGTAGGGGGAGTAAGAGAGGCAACCACACACTGATGTTTCTTTCTCTTTCTCCTTCCCTTCCCCTCTGTCTAAAAAATAAATAAATAAAATCTTTTAAAAATTTTTAATAAAAAACAAATATTAATATGAATGAATTCTACAATAAAGAAATCTGAGGAATGACTAATAGCTGCTTACAGGAATTTCTGACTTTTCTGAAATGTGTACTCTGAAATATTGCCATAGGACATTTCAAATAGATGTCATTTTGAGTAACAAACTATGTCATTGCTACCACTTTCTTATTCTGCAATAGTGCACTGGCATCAAAGCTACCTGCCAAGTTCTGGGATCGGTGAGTCGGATGAGGAGAACCGGGAATAGATTTCTCCACAAGCATGACTTTGTAATTCAATAGATAACATTCGGGACTTGGGACATCTGGGCAGGAATAAGCCAGAGCAACAATAGTTTTTAACATTCAGATTAGATAGAACTACAAACAAAAATTCTTGTAAAAGAAGACTACATGGTGGAAGTTGCATTTTAACAGCAATTTGAATGAAAGGAGAACCAATTAGTTGAGAATTGGTAAGACACTCTTGCAGGTGATTTAAGTAGAAGGTCAAAATCAACAATTAAAATAAAAAATGGCAAAAATAGAAATGTTATCTAGAAATTCTGGGAAAATATGCTTTTTAAAGTTACATTTTTGCTGATGGCATCAGTTCTTCCTTAATCACTCTTTGGCTGTCTTTGACCATGAGCTGCATTAGTGTGGAGTCACATTAACCTGCGGAGCACTGAGGACAGGCAGTGTCCAAGGTGAACACGGTCTGGTATCACACATGTGTCCTACGTGTAACAGAAGTCACTCTGCCTGCCCTGTGATCAATCCAGCTCCTTCTTCCTCACTCTCTGCTTTCTGAGAAATAGCTCTTTGGAATAATTCAACATTTTCTTGAATTTCTTTTCCCACCGGAGTTTCCTTTCTTCACTTTGGTACAGTTCTAATCTCCTGGTTGTGAACTCATCTTTGATCACTTCTTCTTAGTCATTAATAATGTCATTCTTTCTTTTACTGAATCATGTGAAAATTTACTCTGTTCTCTCTTTCTTAGCCTCTCCTACTCCTTAGGGCACTTGGCTCCATGTCTGAATTATCTTTCTTCTTTCTATTTATTGTTTGTTTGTTTCTATCTTCACACTGGAGGAGGCAGAGATTGCTATAAATCAATTTTTTTCCATTTTCCTTTCTAGTGGTGGTTTGTCTCTGTATTAGTTCTGGAAGCAGTTTGGGTTCATGTTCAACAGGGAAGGGAGACTCTAATATTCTCTTGATGATTATTGTCCCCTCAGGGTTCATGATATTTATGAGGAGAGACGGGGGAATTCAGATAATTAAGCTAGCACTGGAGAAATCAAGGGTAAAATTGAGATTGAGTCAAGAGCAGATAAGGGGGGACACTCTTAAAAAGAGAAAAAGGACTTAATACTCATTGGGAATTGTCAAAAGCAAGAACTCAATTTAAGGTGGTACTGTAGTATACCAACCTGACCCTCCTTCAGGACTGAGGTATTTATTCTTTAAGTTCCCAAAAGGCTGACAGCTCACAGCTTGGTCCCTCTCTAGGAACTGTCATTGGCAGAAAGGAGCTATCCTGCTTAACATTATGGTGCTTTTATGAGAGCGGCTCACAACTAATGACCAGTCGATGTAAGCATCAGTGTCTCAAAATTTGATGTCCAGGGAACCTGAATTCTGACCTGTGTGTTCCAAAATTAATAGGTGATGGTACGTGACATTTAGCTATAACAGCACATGATGCATCATTTCCACTTAATTTGTAAAACAGGATTTAGAGAATAGGCACAATAACTATCTTTCCTCCATGACACTGGACATGGAACCATAAAACAGTAATGCCCCACACTTTGGGGCAAGGAGTATAGTAGGGTCATGGTTCCCATCCCATCGTATCACTGTTCAAGGTGATTAGACAGTGCTCATCTGAAGTTCTAACCCTGAGCAAGAAGTGACTCAGCCGAAAGGGTTTCATTCCTCTCAAACGGCATGCTTGTCCCAGTGAGAGCTGCCACAATCCACATGATTTTAACACAGAGCATTTGGTCTAGAGTCACTGAACTATGGCATCGCTGAGCCACTCCGCACAGTGCAGTGCTTATGGCAGGAAGGACAGTCTCCCATAGGGACCGATGAGTAATTACCTCACAGTGACTGTTTGGTGATCAAGGGCACATTTAGGAGATTAAGATATGGTGCCACAAAATGACCTAAGAAAACTTAGTTATGTGCAGCTATCAGGCTCTTGTAGTTGTATAGTTCCCACTTCCCATATTTCCCAATCAAACAAGTTTTCTGATAATGAAAACAAGGATCAGATCAAATTCTACTCAGAGGGGTAGTAAACAATCATTTCTTATCAAGCAGACATAAAATATTTCAAACAACTTACTCTATCAAATGAATGAAACTTCAGTCTCCCATATTTGCAGGTCGTGCTATCATGTTTTGCATGTGAGGGTCACTAATGCATATAACAATATTCTATAGACCAGTGGCTGCACACAAGACCACGAAGGCATAAAGCCTAAGGGTATGCCCCAAAGGGCTTGCTATAGTTTTGTACCCTGTTCATAAGAAAGTAGAGCTGGTATCTGGAATAATCAAGACAACCCACATATCAAAAAACATTATTTTGCCAAAGAAAGATGATTTGAAAAGTGCATTAAAATACATGTCAAGTCAATAATGTACAAAAAAATAACAACCCATATCTTCAAAAATGAGTTAAACTAAATAGATAGGGCCCCCATGTTGATAAACTCATGAATCACTGAAGTGATTATATTAATTTGAATCTTAGGAAATTGATAATATCCAACCATGTTTGATCAACAAAAGTGGCACTTGGTAGTGTCCTTTTTAATTAGATAGTTACTGCTCCTTGGAGGGAATGTATGATTAGGACAACTGACCACCTCTAAAGTAGCTGTCACATGCATGACCTGCCCTGAGGCATTTTTAAATGAATTCCATTCATCATATGAAGTGATAATAAGGACACTGGAGCACAGAAAAGATATTCTTAGTAGTCACTTTTTTTGTAGGAGGAATAGAAAGTGGGAGAACCAGAAAAGGAGTAAAATTGAACTACAATGATTTATCTAGTCATGCCACTGGTAAGTATCACCAATTTGTTGGTGAAAAGAAACTAAAGACAATCAAAAGTGGCTTTATTATGTACAAGCACAGTTCTGACTAGATAGTAGAAGAGAAATCAAACTCAACAAATTCTTTATCTGCATCAATTCCTGAGTTAAAGGAGCCTTTGTGGGTATAGGTGGGCCTGTCTGACTATCACAGTTAAGGACCTCTATTCCAGCCCCTGCAGCTCAGACAGAGCTCACTTAGTGAGTCCTGTCGCCTGTTTGGGTGTGAAACAACTTAAACTGTAGCATAATAGAAAGAGAGAGAGAGTCAAGGCCCTGTAGTTAGGAGATTTGAGAGTTAATACTATTGTAAGATCATCAAATGGTATTTTTGAACTGTAATTACAGATATAATAAAAACTCAATCAATAAAATAGACATAACGAGACTCATAAGACCACCGTTTATCGATTTTGTAAGCATCACACTAGTATACCTTATGTCTCCAAGTAATACTGATGCAAGAATCTGTTCAAGGTGGAGAAATGCTAAATCAATCTTGAGGATGGTGACATGTGTATAGAATGATTGGCCTTTGAACATCATTTATATCCCAGAGAGAAAACACATTTTAGTACTAATAGCTAAGAATTGGATAGGTATGTATCACTATAAAAGCTATTCTCACAAAAAAGCAATCTAAGGAAACATCGAAATCATCATACATTTCAGAAAGGAGCAACTTCCAAAGGAATAACACTGCTTTTCAAACATTTCTTATCTTTAGTGTTCATTTTCAGTATTGATGAGGCCCAATAAGAAATATGATTATGTTATAACAATCAAAATACCTGCCTTTTTAAACATTTTCTCAAACTCTTTGAGTAAAGGTCTCTGAATAAAGATTAGGAGAATCATAATTATTCTTATCTTTTGTTCCATAATTGCTTTTGGGAGATGTTGAAACTAAGACTCAGAGTTGTTAAATGCATTGGTGAAGGAAACATATCTCCTTAGTGTTTTGTTCAACATGCTGAGTTGAAGCAATTTTTCATGGCTAAACTCTTTTTGCTACAAGAAACTACAATAAGAGGAAAAAGCACAAGTATTTATTGTGCACCACCTTTATGTTAGGCATGCATTCACATAAGTTATAAATTGTTTATTATTCCCATTTTATAAACATTGATGTGATTCACTATAACTCAATTAATCTGCCTAAGGTCACAGAATAGCTGGGAACTCTGCATGGAAATCTAGTTATATCTGACGCTAAAGCCCATGCGCATCCCACGGATGAAAACTTTCCCTGCCAAAAAAGATAACCGGGGCACCAGTTCTCTACCTGTGACGGTGCGACCCCTGCTTTTCCTCTGCCAGGGCAGCCATCGGCACCCAGCAGAAGAAATATCTGCCATGACATTGGACTCTCCTGCTCTGTTTCTTCAGTAATTAAATACAAAAGGTGGAAGCTAGGGATAGAATTAGATACATTACCAGTACCAATGGGCTGTTGGTAGAACTGGTACCTCACTCACAGGCTTCCATCTCCAGCCCTGGAATTACGCTGCACACTCTTTAGGTGCTAAGTGGAGTCAGAGGTGATGGAAGCCATCAGCACCTCTCCTCAGGTCACACAGCCGTCCTGCCCACCTTATCAAGATTGCTTTCAAGACCAGAAGTGCCACGACTAGTTATGAAGCCATTTGTGAGTGTTAACTGTCCTTTGGCTTCACACAGTAAGGGCTTTGGTCTTCATTCTTCTTGTCTTGCTGGAGGCCCACTTAGCAGCCATTCTAACTGCACTGACGGGCACTGCCTCACTTCAGGGAGGGAGGCACGACACTCACCTACTTTAACAGGCATTTTCTGGCCAGCGGGTGCTGCCACCCAGGGAGATTTGAATTAGGACACACCAGCTTTTGATCTCCCTTTCTTTTATTTTTAATGGTACAGAATATTTTATTTTCATTTTTCAAGTTTCTTATTCATTATTTTTCTGTACTTCTTTCCAAAACTGTACTCACTTACTTTTTTGACTTAAACATGGGGGATGAGCCTTTGTTTTTAAAGTGCTAGTTCAATGTTGTCCTCTTCTAGAAAAATGCAAAGCAAACCCTCTTCCAAATCTTTTCTCTTTGACACAGTGTAATGAAAAGTAAGTAGACTTGAAAGTCAGGCCACACTGCCACTCGAAGGCTTCCTCTGTCATGAGATTCAGTATCTGGGACACTCTAAGTTTATTATTTCTAAAATAAGAAAAAACTATTAGCCTCGCAGAATTGATGAGAGCGTTTGAGGTGATAAGGTGTCCATCATGAACCAACTGTGGACAGCAAGTGGTTAATTATGGCTGCTATTGCTTATGTGTTGCTACCATTGTTATTTTCTACACGGACCCGTGAAGAAAGTTGCTGGATCAGAGGTTTATGACTCGCAACGCCCTAAACTGTGGTTCCTGGCGAAGGCGGAACAGGCTGTCCGTGGCTGCCATCCTCCAGGGGGCGCCCAGGTGCAGCACCCTTTTCGTAGGGAATGCCGGAACTGCTTTCCTTGGATTCTGTCTCTTCCAGGCTTGCTGCAGTCCCCAAATCAACCATATGATAAGAGAATAATTTTGGACTTAACACCAGAGTCTCTTGGTTGCAAATATTCTTTGTACTGCATGAGCAAGGAAGTACACCAGAGGCTGGTGTTTCTGCTGCAATTCTGGAGCTAGAGCATTCTCCACACTGTGGCTGCAGTGAGATTTGAAAAAGTTAGTTCATATTACTCGGTGTTTAAATTCATTCCCAATGAATGAATTTAAATCCCAATTCTTCATTATGGGCTAAAACCCTTTTTATGACCTGAAGACTATCTATGTCTCTAAGAGCATCTACCATGAAGCACCTTGTTCAACTTCCTCTGGTCACCTCCTTCCTTTTCTTTGGGCCTTGGCTTCTCTCGTTCTCTTAAGTGAAATGATTTATCCTCTGTGTTTCAAATGGCTGATTCTTCTTTAACTGCCTGTCTTGGCTCCAGTGGCACTCATTTCCAAGGGACCTGCCATGACCTTGTAGTCAAAGGATTTTCTGTCCCCACTATTTCTTATGTATTGTATTGCAATTTATTTTTGCTGTGTAGCTCTTCTGAGAATAGGAAGATATGATTAATTTACTATCTTTCTTATGTCCTGTGGAATAATGCATTTGAGGACAAGAACCACAGGATTCCCAGCCCAGTACATATAAGGTACTCAACAAAACAATTGTTAATTATTTCCATATTCCTGGAATGTGGGTGTGTGAGAGGAGAATGGCAAAACATGGGAATAGAGAGGCAAGAGCTAGGTCATAGCAGGCTTTATTCTATATTCCAAGGTAAAGATTTATTTCTCTTTCTAAGAACTGGAAGTTGAAGGACTTTGGGTAGATAGATAGCTTAGTCAGATTTGTAAAATATCTCAGAGATATAACTTCTGCATTGATGGGGCAATAGTATGGTAGATAAAGCAGAAGTAATGAAACCAGACATTTAGAAATGCAGACTTGATAGGACTTGTGATTTCTTTGAATAAGGAGAGAATAGGGTGTTGGAAAATAATTTTTGATCATGAATTGTTGATTACTTAAAGAGTTCTATTTATTCCCATAATTGATTTCAAAATTAAGCTTTAATGACTGATCATATCTTTTAAAAGGTAGTCATATTTCTTCACTTATCCAGATATAAGCTTTTCATTTTTCACTGAATGTCAATTTAGGAATGATTTTAAGAATATATGGAAATTCATATTTATATTTTAAATCAACCCAGTATCATAATACCTTTTCAAACAACCCCACAAACTCAGCTTGAGCCATAGTTCATTTTCATACCTTTGTATTGACTTAATGCTCTATTATTTCCCTTCAAAGAAAAACTATTTCAATAATTTATTACCGAGGCCAATAATACTCTTCAGCATTCTCTACATACAGTGGAGTCTACTCTGACAGAAATGTTTTACAAATTTTCTGATGCCTAATGCTTAAATTTTAACTCCTTGCCTTATTATCTCATTTCAAAAAATATGAGAAAATGCACAAGTAAAATAATCAAACACACAAAACAAAACAATGAACTCCTGAGAGGAAATTCCACGTTGAAATTGCTATACCATCCCAATTGCCTTGTCCCTCTCTCAGTCTCACAGGATTTGTTTTAGAGGTAATCGTGTGATGGCTTTACAAATGGGTCTAAGAGTCAGTGAAGTGTAATTCTTAAACATCACAGAGTTCTGTTACAGCAAAAAATATTTGAGATCAAGCTTGGGGTCTCTGTTTAAGCTTACACAACCATCAGTTACGTGGGCACTCGTTGTACATTTAGGGCCTGAACAGGGATTAGTCTTATTTGAATTCATTGAGCTTATTACCACGAATTCTTTGAATTCCTATCCCTTATATTACTTGCTGCCCCTTTCTTTGTTTTCATCATTTCCCTGACTCAAAAATGTTCCTTTCTTGGTGAGTAAAAAACATGATATTTTCTTAAAAGCTCATGCCACCAAAAAAATTACCCAGTGCATTCACATCTTGTGACTGAGTGCAGTGCTCAGTTTTACCTTTATAGATCAGATCTACCCAAGAGATAGTGACATTACTAACTCCTGCCACCTTTTTCAATAATCCTCAGGAGTCGCCCAGTCTCCTCTCCATCATCTCTGCCACAAGGGGCGAGTTTGTAAGTGCTAAGAACCTATGTAGTAACGACTTCCAAGTTAGGGCTGCAATGAAATTCAGGAAGTACAGTAGTAACCTTGCTTTTTAATGTTTTACTTCCCCCATTTTAAATTTTATTTAAAACACATATTAATGAATAAAGTATTTTTCTTTGTATTTTAAAATATTTCTCATCTAATAATAGAGGTGATATGTATCTTTTATATTGACATTTTTGGAAAAATAGTAAGTAAAAAAAGAAATTACTCTATATCTCTCTGGTTTAACATCTCACTTTTATAGGCAAATTGAACTTCTTATCACATCTTGGGATATAACCTACCTCACTGACCCACTCTGTCCCGGTTTTTACCATTTTCTAGGACTTTGTGTTTCTTGTTCCTTCTGCCTTGAATGTTCTTTTCCCAGAACTGCATGAATGTAGTTAATTCATCTCCTATTAGAAAAAAACACTCCAAGAGAGCCAAAGCCCTATTCACCTTATTCTGGGCTATGTCCTTGATTCCTCTCTTGCAGTAGATATTTGATTAATATTGGTTGAACAAATGAATCTCAAAATCTGAAGATAACATTTTAGTACCTATACAATACCTTTTCCTATAGATACACACTAATAAGAACAACAATAACAATATGATGATATACAGTATACATTTTTCTGGTCATTTGATTTCTCATAATTTATTATCCAGTAATACTATATATTTTCTACAGGGTAGATGCTCTATTACCAAGTTTTAGCTGCAACATAGAATTGCCATAAGATTTTGTTGATGCTTTTTCCCTTCATTAATCTACAGGTTCTCAGCTTTTGTGAGTATGCACTCTGAACATTGTGAATTGGCTTGTGTTGAAATCATAGCTCCTTTTGACATATTCTTTCATATTTTTTATCCTGCTGTTCAGGCTGGATATTCTTCAGTGCTCCGGAACCACGGTCTCAAAATGTATCTGTATGTGCAGATATAGTGTCCCTGGTTTTACCGTGTAAATTAAGGAATGACTGTAGTCTGGTTAGATGCATTGTTGACTGCCATTTATAAAACAAAACACAACCTGGACCACTTTGGAGGTCCGAATTCAAGTTATTGACCGAGAGACCTAGGTTCTTATTTCAGCACTTGCTACTAACTAGATAGAAACAAATTTTCTGGCCCACCATTTTCAATCTGCAAAATAAAGAAGCTAGGGTAAATTGTATTTGAGGAAACTTATACTCATTAATTTGGTTACAATCAAATAAAATAGGATACAACAGGTAGTGGCAAGCATGTAAAGAAGTTTTGGAATCTTTTTGCACTAGTAATGGAAATGTGAAGTGGTACAGCCACTATGAAAATCAGTATAGAGAGCCCTCAACACATTAAAAATAGAATTATCATATGCTCTAACAATACCACTTCAGGGTACATATTCAAATCAGTTGAAAACAGGATCTCAAAAATAAATGTGTTTATTTATTCAGGCACATTCATAGCAATATTAATCAAAATAGCCTAAAGAAAAACAACCCAAGTGTCCACATAGATGGATAGATAGCCAAATTGCTATCTTAGAGGAGGGCATTCTGACACATGCTATGGTGTAGATGAAACTTAAGGGCATTATGCTAAGTAAAATAAGCCAGTAGCAAGAGGGAAAACACTGTTTGGTCACCGTTATATGAGGTACCCTAGAATGGTCAAATTCATGGAGGCAGAGAGTGAAATGGTGGTGAAGTGAACAGGAGCTGGAGGTAGGAAAGGATAGAGCATTATTGTTTAATGGGTTCAGAGTTTTAGTTTCATAAGATGAAAAGAATTCTGGAGATAAATGGTAATGACGGCTGCACAATTATATAATGTACTTAATGTACTGAACTGTATACTTAAAATGTTTAAGATGGTAAATTTTATGTAACATAAATTTTACATAATTACAAGTAATTTTAAAAGTGTATCTTCTTGTTAGAATGTTTTGTAATCCTAGAAGCTCTCGTAGAGACCGTGCAAAGAGCTCAGAGAGATCATCTCTTTCCTAGAGGAAAGACAGCCTTCTGTGGCAGGGCTGGGCAAAGGGTCCTCCACTTCAGTCATCTGTGTCTCTCAGTTCTGGGTCCCAGAAGACAAAAGAGATTTCTTCCAATTCTTTCTACCTGGATTGCATGTTTCCATGAAAATAAACAAGGTGTTGTAAATTATGTTTCCTTGGACTTTCAAATTTGAGTTTTAGCTCCTTTCCCACTTTGACTAATATATTTCCCGGCCCTCACCTTCACCACTCACCCAGCAGGATCACGGCTATTTTTATAGGCATTTCATCTTTGCATCTCAGAGAATCAATCTTTCCTCTGCTTTCTGCTCCTCTTGCACATGCAGTTCCCCTGAGCTGTGTTCAGCTGTCAGCCTCAGCGATGAGTAGCACCGATTCCCCGAGTTACTGGGGAGCGTTCGGAGCGTCTCTGCAGCACTGATACTGACAGTTGAACATGCAGGAACAGCTGGCTCGGTGGGGAAGGAAAGGGGAGGGAGTGAGAGCTATTCATTGCAGTGTATTTATAACTTGGCCCTGAAAGCAGAGATGGCGGTATTCAAATAGAAGAGGGTGAAAAGACATTTTATCCTAATTAAAAAGGTAATTAACTAACACACCGAAGAATTTAAATCAGTGCTCTTGGTTTTTATGACAGTTCTGATGGTACTATAAGTACCCAGAAACCTTTCTGGAACAACAAATGCTGCCTCTTAAGCTCTGTTGCTTCCTAAGTGGCCAACTATGGATAAAAATTACAGTAAGAGTCCTAGGCAAGACTCTCTCAAATAAGTAAGGGTCCCCCTCAAAGGAAAACAGTGCATGCAGGCATGAACTCTCCAGCTAGTCAAGATTAAAACTCTATTCATATTGCCGCTACTAACACTCTGTGCTTGGCCTTGGCCCTTGGTCAAAGCTGGCCCCCTCAATCTGAGCTTCACCTACCAGACCTTATAGATTTGCCATAGCCTACTTCTTTATGCTATCTGTTTTATCTCATAACCTTTCTTGTTATGCTCCTCAGTGGGTTTTTGTTTCCACATGTATTCAGATCAAATGCAGTTTTTTAATTATGTGTGTATTTGTTTATTTTAGCATTAAATGTTACATCTATCTTCCTGACTATTAATGTCAATAGGAACTCCAAGTGCACAATAATGCTCAACCAAATACTGGCTAGACTTTGATAAGTTCAGAATTCTCTTACAACTTGGCTCAATAGTGTATTTTTTATCTTGCAAATGGAAGTTATTTTAATTGGGTATACTTGTAAACTTCTGATGTTAAAAAATGCCATAAATGCATTATTTTTTATTTGTTACATTTTTAACACAATTCTGGGTATTATGTTAACAACATTGAAATAGTTGTTTTCTTTAGATTACTCCTATAAAAATGCGTAATTATCTTCAAAATTATCTCAGGTAATTGTGCTATACATAATAGTTACACACTATATGCATATATATTTCTATAAATAAAAATATAAAATACTAATGTCTATGTGCATATATATATATATATATATATATATATATATACTGTCAGATTCATCATAGTTATATGTAGCAAATATTTTATCTTATGCTATTTAGCATAAAAATATGCAAGAAACCTTAATCAAATGGTCGTCTTCATTAACTGGCATTTTCAGAATGCTCAGATAACCCAGAAACAGTTGTGAGAATGCTTGCACATTGCATTTGTTTCTCATAAGAAGGGCATCACAGCATAGCACCCATGGACTTTGGGGTGCAATGAACACTGAATGAGTTTGTAAGCTGATAAAGAAAATACTAATAGCCACAGTCCAAATGCATTTTTTTTTGATAAGAGGTCTTATCAAAAAATGCATTTGGTCTATTATTCGCAGTAGTTATGTCTATGCATTGCCATAAACACTAAATTAGTGAATATAAAACTATTGTTTCTAAGGGAAATAAAGGTTTAGGTGCCTATGAGCCTCTGGTCACAGTATTTTCATCAACTGACTAACGTATTACCTTGTTTTATTTGTGTTTCTGATTAAAGTCGCCTTATTTAATATGCATCATTCATTGATTCATTACCAGTAAACTTCATGTCAACAAGGACAACTTATTCCCGAATGAAGTTTATTTAACATAAGTATTTTCTTCATAAGGCCCACTGCAGACTTCTTGAAAGCACTGCAGCACTAAACAGTGAAATCACCAACACAAGGCACACACAGTGTTCAAACCTGATACTGGGCAAACCTTGGAAAGGGTGCTTCTTTGCCTACATGGTGAGAGCTGAAACACGGCAAAGGCTTGTTCGACCTCGGCTGTAAACACGAACACTGGGCAACTTAAGTTTTTTGTTGCTCTAAGCATGAGTGCAAATGACTGTGAAATTCCTATGAATACTTTTCGGGGGTTACAAATAAATTTTAGCAAGTAGATGAATTTGCAAATACGGAATCCATGAAAAATGAGAATCAACTGTACCTCCTTTTCAAGTTTTGGAAAGCTATCAAATTACCATAGGAGCATTATTTTTGTTAATTCATAAAATTATTATATCTACCTTCATTCTGATTTTATTAAAAATGCCAAATTTAAAAATAAAAGCAGTAAAGAATATGAATATTTGACAGATGAAGGTTATTGATCCTAATGAGAATCAATAATGTGATAGTAGTCTTGTGAAATTTTTCTGAGTAATGTAAATGGATTCTTATTTTTATAATCTGGCCAAAATGTCCAAATGGCCTCTGCGGACATACTAGGAATGTAGAGATTTCAGGGGTTTCAAGAAGCTGAATGTCAACATACCCTTAAAATGAGCAACCTTATACAAGTTTACATGTTTAATAGAGAAGTTTTTATGATTTTAAAGAGCAATTTGTAATGCCTTTGTCAAGTTCTCATTAATCAACATGAAAAATTTTGCAATGATAAATTATGAATAGTTACAATGTTAAAATTTTTATTTTTATTTTTATTTTTAGAGAGAAGGAAAGGGAAAGAGAAAGAGAGGGAGTGAAATATCAGTGTGTGATTGCCTCCTGCATATCCCTACTGGAGACCTGGCCTGCAACCCAGGCATTGCACCCTGCCTGGGAATCAAACCAGCAACCCTTTGGTTCATTGGCCAACTCTCAATCCACTGAGCCACAGCAGTCAGGGCTGTTAAAAATATTTTTCAATGATTGGGCTTCATTTAGAATCCTTTGATTCCTTTGAATCCTTTACCTTTACAGGTAAAGACTGTAAGATATGGTTAAATATTCTTTATGTACCAAAATATTTTAATCTATAACTTATGTGATCATAAGTAAAAAATATATATATGTCCTAAGGTGTATATATTTAGAATCATGTTACTTTTGGGAAATCTGCCTTAATTCAGTTTTATTGAATATTTCTATTGGCTACTGTGTATGGGCCATAGCTGTGGCTCCTGCTTCATGGACCACAATTTTAGGACAAATTTCTTTTTAGAGAAAAATAGTGTTTATATTTTTCTTGTCTTTTTCTTAGCAATACAGCCAGTCCACCTTATAGGTAGGTTCCATGCCCACAGATTCAACTAACCATGGATCAAAAATATAGTTGCTTTTAAAATTTTTATTTATTTATTTATCTTTAGAGAGGAAAGAAAGGAGAGAGGGAGAGACATATCAATGTATGGTTGCTTCTCGTGCATCCCCTGCTGGGAACTGGTCTGCAACCCAGGCATGTGCCCTGACTGGGAATCGAACTGCAATTATCTGCTTTGCAGGCCTGTGCTCAATCCACTGAGCTACACCAGCCAGGGGTAGTTGCTTCTTTTTATACTTGCATGACTAAGTTAATCCTTTCTCCCTTTTCTACATATTAAATGATGTAAGCCAATGGTGGTTCATCTGTACTGAACATATGCAGATTTTTTAATTGTCATTTTTTCATTAACAATACAGTATAGCAACTATTTACAAAGCATTTATATTGTACTAGGTATTATAAATTATGTAGAGATGATTTAAAATATATAGGAGGGTGCACATAGGTTATATGCAAATGCTGTATCATTTCATAGAAAGGACTTGAGCATTCTTCAATTTGGGTAACACCAGGGGGTCCTAGAACCGATCCCCTGAAGATACTATGCAACCATTATATCTGTGCCCTGAAATATGCTCTGTATTCTTTTCAAAACTGAGGACCTAGATAGAGAGTTGTTTCTTAGTTTTTCATTTCAACCTTGATTTTCATTTTCTCTGAATTTAATAAAAAGATAACACTGACATTTTCCAAAGAAAAACAAAGACTGCACGCAGCAGTTTTTTCTCTTGTCCCCCAGTCTCATGACAACAATGAAGATGGCAACAACAATGACAACAAAAATAGACATAAACCCCCCTAAATTCTGAAATACAAATATTGGCAGTTTTCAGTGTTTTTTCTTTTTCCTCTGCATCTCAAGCTTAATGAGGGTGAACAGTAGTGAGTTCATGAGCTTCTCCAAGTGAGCCTAGAGGGCCGAGTTTCTCCCTGATGAGCTGTTCTCGGAAGCTCTGGTGTTTACCAAATGTGTCAGATGGATAATGTTCATTAATGAACCTGAATATCTTGAAGCAGAACTATTCCTCCAAATATTATGATGCTTTAATGACACTTGTAATAAGACCGCCAAGGACTACCAGCCGCTAACAAACACATTTCCAAATGTAACATTAGTAAATGTTTGAATGCAGCGAAACCTTACAACTGGTGTAAGAAAGTCTGCTTACTTTGCCTCCTGGGGACCTCAGAAATGAATAAGTGATGAGCAAGACTGTCCCGCGTGCAGCGTTGAAGAAATGGGGCGGCAGTGGCATTTCTGGAAATTTGCATATGTAGAAAAGGGAGAAACAATAAACTTAGCTATGGAAGTATAAAAAGCAGCGGAGACAATAAAAAAGGATAAAATTGTATCAAAGTGTATTCTTTTATGAGAAAGAAAATGAATCCCTGTCTAGCCTTCTAAGAATCATCATGAAAATGTCATTGAAGTGTCATTGTCCAGTGCAGTTTCTATTGACCTCCTTACACCAAAGCGTTGCCCTGGGACTGCCTGTCTGCTTGTGACATTGCTTTCTTCTTTCTCCCCAACTCCACAGTTCTGTTAGGCAATGAGTCTTCGAGTCAGTCCTTTCCTAACTTCATGGACAGAAAGAAAGTGCATTCGACTTTTCAATGCATCTCTGTGGAATTCCATGGGCAGCTTTCATGTTCTTGAGCCTGTGTTTTCAGACATCAGTTGAATATGGTATTTTCTTTTCTTATTAAGTAACTGACATGATATTACGTGGAGTCCATGTCTGTCCTTTTTATTCTACAGGAATTTTTACAGTCAAAATACTAAAGTGTAATCAATCTGATTCATGCTTCCCCGTAGAAAGAGTAGTGAAATGTTTTCAGAAGAATAAGGAAGGACATGACTATTAATAATGTGTAAGATGAATTTCATAGTCTTCTTAATATTTTGTTTATCCTTCATAAAATAAAATTGTTGTAACTATCATTCATTCATTCAATAAATATTTAGAAAGTGCCTATTCAACATTTAGTGATGTGTGGATGATTTGTAAATATTTATAGTTAGCATTTATTATAGACTATAAAAAGCCATAAAATAACTATTGTGTACTCTAAAATTTAACTTCTTTAGAAAATCAAGTCACTATCCACCCAGCTTAGTGAGGCTTTCACATATAATTGTACATGTAATGTTTTCTAAAATGAGACAAACTGTGTCTCTTCTAAATGAAATACTTTCATTTGTTACTTCTTTGTTCTTTCCCTCCCTCTGTCTATCTCTTTCTTTTTTCTTTGCAACAATAATGATTTTCTTACATGCAGATACCAGAAAATAATTACTAAAATTTTTCTTTGTTCTTTTTATGTTGTATGGGTTTGAGTTTTAATTTTTACCCCTATTTATATCTAGGTAGCTCCTGACTGAGGCCTACTTCTCAAACAGTGAACACTTACAGAATATGTAGACCCAGACCAGCCCACACTTGTCACTCACTGTCACTCCCATCAAAGTGTGTGCTGATCAGAGACAGCCCCTCTGAATCTCCCACACGCTATCACTAAGGACCATCATTACATATCTGAAGTTTATGAAAGCAAAGATTAACTATCCAAATAATTTATTATATTTCTCACTCATCTCTAAACTTCAAGACAGCTAAAATGAACTAATTAACTTTTTCATTAATTTTTTAACTTTACTAAATAAAAACAAGCTTATATTATGCCCATAATCATTTGGCAGTAAGTATTTACATTCAACAAACATTTTTTATACTTAACAAAGAATAATATCTAAGGTTGTGTTTTGCAAGTAGATTTGCAAATAGATTTAAAGACAAAAATTGTTTATGGCTTCACATTTTGTTCTTCCTTGTTATCCCTGCTTCTAAACATAATACATCTAAGTGTAATACCACCAAACTAATTAAATTCCATTTTTTAGCTCTCAGATAAATGAGTTAAGATGTGATATTTAACATCTAACAAAATACTAGTTCCAAAGTTATTTTAAATTAAGTTTCCACTTTAGAAATAGAAATATGTCTAATATAATATGACTCTAATTTTATTCATCCTATTATAACAATCTGATTTCAAGTTCAGATACGCTTTTTATGGAGTTTTAGGACAGAGGTCTTAAAATCCATTATGAAAGATTGCAACTCCTATTTCTAAACTCTATTTTCAGTAATGTGGCAAGACATTGACCTTGACATACTCTCATGTTGATACAGGGTGCAGCCAAGGGGTGGGGCAGAAAAGATTTGGAATGGTGTCCAGAACTCAAAGTGTATAGGAATATTGGAGGAAATATTATTAAGATGTCCTCACCCCACCCAGGTGTCAGTTGGGGGAAGGGACAAATGGAGCAGGGCCATTGAGAGCTGTTTTGCATAGCAACAGTTTTGCAGCTAACCTCTGGAATGGTCATTTAACATATCTATAACCTTTAACTGGTTTCATAGATATGTTAAATAGCTGTGGCCAAGTTTTGGGCAGAGGGAGAGGTGAGTGGCTGCTACCCAGGATGGAATTGGGGGCTGCTTCTCTGAGAGAGTGCCTGCGGGAGAGCCATGTGGCTTTAGCAGAGTGAGGACCCCCTCTTGGCCAGGTGAGGGCGAAGACCACGCAGCTTTGCCAGAATGGAGATCCCAGCGGCCAGGTGAAGAAGAAAGACGCGCTTTTGGTGGAGTGCGGCTTTGGTAGGAGAGGCCCACGTGGGTTTGGGGTGCTCCCTTTGGCTGGGTGGCCTGGAAAGCAGGAGAGACTTTGACTGGAACTTGGTACAAAGAAAGAACTCTTGCCAGTGGAAGGTGCTGCATGACTTTGAATTAATTGGAGATCCTGCCTGGACAGGCGACACAGCTCACATGCCAGCAACCTGAAAAATGGACGTGCGCTCTTTTCCTGATTTACGGTACCCGGAGTTGGGACAGTGGGAGAAGGGAGTGCTGTGTGTGGATGTGTGTAGGTGTATACCCTTAAAGACTTTAATATTTTAAGGAAGGCATTAGGCCTGAATAGCATTAAATAAACATTTTGTTTCCTTTTCACAAATCTTTGGCATTGAGAGATGTCTTTCCAATTGGCGGCGGACAGAAGAGCCCAATAGATATTAGTATACCGTCCTTGGGAGGGGCCTCTGTTTTCTGAAGCAGTTTTTGGCATCCCTGGGTGGGCCAAGTATTGCCCCCCCCTTGGACCCTTTGTTCGGTAACAATGTCTCACAACAATGCTCACTAAGGTATATTCCTTTTCAACTCTTCAGTCTTTCCATCACCATCAGAACCTTCCATGTTTATCATGATACCTCATAACACCCTGCACTCCCAGGTTCTCAGTGTCATCTCTTCCTGTGATCTCTATCTCCACACAGCCACCACCCAGCAACACCCCATCTCACAATTATATCAATCAAAATGATGTATTTTCCAATATCCTACCTTGAAACTACTCTTCTGTGGACTTTTCTTTTTTATATTCTCCTTCTATTTACCACTGAACTTTTGGCTTAGAAGGCATTCAATTTTTTTGTCACCTTAATTTCATGTCTGATCCTCTTTGGTCTGAATCCCTCTCGGTCATATTAATTTCTACTTAAGACTGACTCACTCTTATTCTGCCATTCGCAGCCAGGCAATCCAACAGTGTGTATTCCCACTCTCTACTTCCTTTTGGTCCCCAGGACTCACTTCCCAGGAACATCTAATATAAAATGTACCTTACTTCATTTGTACTATGACAACAGCCTAATTTCAAATCCAGATGTACTCTTTATGGAATTTTTCTTGTCTTCCCACTTTTAAAGTACTCTTAGATTCCTACTTCAGCAATTCCTACTCAGAGGATGATAAAAGTTGACCCTAGAGTTTTCTAATTTGAAAATAAAAGCACTATCTCTAGCTCTTCACCCAAATTCATTTTCTGCTCTTTTCAGGACATGGCAGGGATCTAATTCTTACCTTCTTTTACATCTAGATGTGTCCTTGCTATTGTGTTCTGACCAATGGAATGGTTAGAACCAGTGAAAGCAATATGTGCTATTTCTGCCCCAAGTCTTTTAAGAATCAGGAGATGGGGGAAGAATATGCTCCCCTAAAATGTGCCATTTTGGCACGTGGAGATAAAAAAATCAAGATGCCGCAGACTCAGGAAAAGTGTTTACCTTCTCCTTAATGGCCTAAAAGAATTTAGAAAGGAGGCCTTCTTGTACCTGGAATAGAGAGCTATTACCAGAAGTAACTTTTTTATCCGCAAGACCTACCTGTATGACAGGGCAAACATTTGTTTGTCAAATATAAGCTCTTCTCACTTTCCTGTGAATTGTCTTCCTCTTCTTTGAAGCTCTAAACCCTATCTTTTCCCTCACTCAGATCAGTATAGAGCCTTAATTGCCTGCCTGCCTTTGAGTCTCATATTTTTATGGGGCTCTTATATGTATGGAATTAAATTTGCTTTTTTCCCATTAATTTGTTTTATAACAATTTAATTATTAGACCAGCCAAAAGCCTAGGCAAATAAAGGCAAAATTATTTTATCTCCCTTACATAGGTATATCCACTGAAGACAAATGCAAATGACAATGAGACCTTGAGGGATGGTGGGTCCACCAGATAAAAAGACAATGCATTCCCACGTGGAGGAGAGTCATCTGATTTGAACTGTTACATACATGAGAAACTACCTTCTGTTATGTTTGTACCATTATAACAATTTTCTGACTATTTTCTGACTATTAGCAAGACCCAAAGTAATGTCTCATTTATTAATAACATATCAAAGGAAAGCGTGTAAAGCAGTTTTTATTTTTAAAAAAATATTTTATTTATTTATCTTTTAGAGTGAGGGGAAGGGAAGGAGAAAGAGTGGGAGAGAAACATCAATGTGTGGTTGCCTCTCACATGTCCCCTACTGGGGGATTGGCCTGCAACCTAGACATGTGCCCTGACTGGGAATCGAACCAGTGACCCTCTGCTTCACAGGCCCATGCTCAGTCCACTGAGCTACACCAGCCAGGGTTAAAGCAGTTTTTATATTTTTATTTTGTACTTTAGTCTTTTCTGTGCTTGTAAGTTTTTCTCCTACTACATTTTAAGTTTCTTGGTAAAAAGAAAATAGCTTCTTGGACTGGTTCTATTTCATTTATAATAAATGATGGTACATCTGTAGTATTCAATTTAAAATATTACTATGTTCCATAAAAATTACATAAACTGCCACATAACCACCTTCATCTTAAACATTCCATAAAAATGGGTAATACATTATTTTGGCCTAAAGTGTTATTCATGAAAAGCATCAGCTCCAAGAACTATGCACCTGGAAAGTGCTTTATTGTGTCATTTACTCTTTGCCACCTATTCTAATTACCATGGTTTTAATAGTTACTGACCATTCTTAAAAATCATTAGGAAAAATTGGATATGTGCATTGTCTAGCTTTCGTACTGTCTATAGCACTGATCCAATTAGACATGATAAAAAACTCCAGCAGGTTATTTTACTTGACAAAAATCCTGTAGCAAGACACCTGGGTTTTTGTCTCCTATATAATCTTGCACTCTATTCTTTTGGTAAATGAACTCACTCAGGCTATATATCATTAAGGATTTTGTTTATGAGGGATCCAGAAAGAAATAGCCAACATAAAGCAGCCGTGGCAGATAATGAAACAAGTCATGGAGCGTATGACAACAAACGTTTGAAACCAGCTTGTGAATGATCTGCTGTCTGTGAACCGTCTCATCTAATATCTGTAAGCACATAGCTGGCAAAGCTTTCTGTATTTTTTCAGAACCTTTATTGATTTATGTAGAAATAACAAATAGGACCCATGGCAGACATTTTGCTAAACTGGTGTCAATATCATAAGGGAATAGAAAGTATCTGTTGTTTGGTCTGATTTGGGGCACAACCCTCTTAGTGTGTGAAGCATTAAGTGTCTTTAAAACAAGCCTCATATTGACCACACTGGAAATACGAGGAAGACTACTTCTGGTAACAAAATCATTCTGGAAAATTTGAGATTTAACAGCCCATTAACCTGCTATTAAAGACCACTGATGGGAGTTTCTTAGAGAAATGAAGTTGCATTGTGTAAGAAGTTAGCAATGACACCACAAAAGGGACTTGGTGGTGGGAGGAGGAGAGAAGGTAAGATTGTTATCAAAAGCCATGCTATTAAAGAAATGAAATTGGAGCTACACAAAGCTGGAGGCACGGATTATGGGTAATGGTGCAGAACCAAGTTACATCAGCATTGAGTTTCAGGCAGTTCCCATTTCATTTTACCTGTATTCGCAGACAGTTGAGCCCGTGTCAACTTCCACTTGGAATGCAGTTGATCACAGTGCTAAGGAAAGTCAAACTGACAGTTAAGAGGAAGCAAAAGGTTCGGGGTCATGTCTCAGCTGGGTTTTAATTTATTCTCATTAGACACACTAATACAGCAGAACATACAGTGGTGGTAATTTTTTCCTTCCTTCCTTCCCTTTCTTTTCAAGACCACGGATCATGAATATTAATACAGTTCTGCTCAGGTTGCCACAGAGTTTACAGAGCTTACGAGTGGAAGTGGACTGCCACATTATCACGTTATTGGATTTGTTTTAAAAAGGTTTCTGACACCGTTCTCCAAATGCAGCCAGGTGAGCAGTCCTGCTCTCTTTGTGTTACATAATGTTCCATCTGTGCTCATGGAGTGTGGCTTGATGAGGATGCATCAGGTGATGTTTCTGACTTAATGGTAGCCTTTCAGAGCTAGAGCAATAAACATTAAGGGGCTATAATTGTATCCTTTGCAGTGGGAGCAATAAACATTAGGGGCCCTATTGTGCCCTTTCTCAAAATGTCCCCCAAGCCTAATTTGGGGAGTGTCTTGATAGCCAGTTCTAATTTCAAATCCTCCCTCCCAGTCCCTGTGTTTTGAAATTGGGGACTGGACAAAAACAAAGAAATTTATAGGCATTATCGCCACATAAAGTTTCTAGAGAGATGGAGCAGTTTCTATTTACCTGACCCATCAGAGAGAGCCCTAACAGAGCAAAATAGGATGAGTCCCAAGATCTGATTTGCTTTTCTATGGTGCCAACTTTTGATAATCTGCAGGTACCAGCCACAGAGCTTCAGGGGTAAATTATTATGTGGTACATAGAAAAGATCCATGGGGTAAAGAATTAAATTGCCTTAAAGATTAAGAAGATTGTGGGAGTTTAAAATGAATCAAGCATGAAGTGATAATTCATGATAATCCCTGACTCTGAGTTTCATCTACATATATCTGCTAATGGTTTTTTTAATCTCCTTTGATGACTGTACACTGCAATAACACATTTCCCATGAAATTAGAGAAGTCCACTTTATCGTTTGTAATATCAGATGGTCAATGTGCTAGCAAGGAAAAAAGACAGTTTTAAAATGATTATTTTTAGATCTGCACCTGACATATTCACATCATTGACTCATTAGATTCTACTGATTTTGCCCGACTCAATCGTATACGTGTTTTACTCACTTTGTTCTTCTAGTTTCTGCTCTCCTCTTTTTGCCACAAACCTGTGTAACTCAGGTATAGTTAGGTCAATGAATTGATGAGTGGTAGACAGAGTTTCCATTGATAATCCCATCATTACTTCTATTGTATATTTTATCATAATTCCTCATAGATAAGATATTTGGCTGAGGTAAATTGAGCATGGAAAATTCACAGAAGAGTCAGCATTAGGTCAGATGTTATGTACTGGGCAGAAGTTTGTGGTTTGGGGCTCTCGGTGAGCAAAATTAAATTTACATAAATCTGATCAGATGCTATATTCTGAAGAGTTTATATAATCCTAGTACTTAACTAGTTTAAATACTACACTTTACTCCAGGGTGGAAAGTTTTGCTTTCTTTTTATTTAAACAGAGTTGAAACTTTCTCCCAAAATAGGGAATGTGCATATGAGTTGATATGAGCAAAAAAGGCAGAAATAAATTTCTGTTGGTTATTTTTTTTTACACTGTGGTTTCACACACAAAGACATTTAACTTCAAAATGCATTGACTTGGCCACAGCTGTAATTGTGTATAATATCCATTATCTTTTAATTGGAATTATTTTTTATATTTGCCTACATTTATTTGAGGATCCCTTCAGAAAACCCACCAGAAACTCAAATTCCAATTTGTTCTCTCAGCTTGACTAATGATAAAAATGATCAAATTGACTATTATGTGTTTATAAATCTCCTCTTTTATCCCAATGTGGTTCTTGGATTTTGTGCTGTTAAGTATCATTTCTCTGTGAAATGTAAATGCAAAAATAACAACAAATTCAGCACAAACAATAGCACAACGTAAAAAGGAACAAAATGTCTTTAAAGGAAGCATCACAAAAGCGAAGTATAAAAAGAGAGCAACATAAAATATTGATGATAAAAGATATTTCTCACATACTTACAAAAAAACTGAGTCAGAAATAGTCCCTATTCTTTTATTGCCTAACGGTTCCACTTGAAAAAGCATAGAGCTGTGGGCACAAATGCAAATATACCTTAATTGGTCCCTCTTTCATCCACCTGCTAGAGTTTCTCTTTAGTCACATTGAATCTGTCTAACAACATTTGTTTACAGTCCCTTGCTAGCACATTAGCATGCATTTCATTTTGTACAACAAGAAATATGGCCAGTTTTAAGTGCTGAAGATACAGTGGCCAAGAAACTTAAGGTCAGCTTGTGGAACACAGCAGTAAACATATACTTCTCACTGTGAAGTATTACCCTTAGATCATAATGGGCTCCCAAACATCCTCAATTAATTAAATCATTCATCCAACACTTATTTATTGAACACCCGCTGCGTGCCAGGCAATCTGCTAGGAATTCAGGATGAAAAGTGCACAGGGCATAGCTCCAGCTGGACTTCCCCCCAGCCTTTGTCTGTGTTAGATCTTCATCAGCACCTCCCCTGACCACCCGGTGCACGGGTCTTGCCACCACAGCTCCTGGACTTCTGGCTGAGCTCTGGATTTACATAAATATGGACAGGCGGCGACCTCCACGGGCCGTCAGCACCATGTTTCCCACAGCCTTTGAGGCTAAATATTGCACACTTGGTGGCTCACTGACCTTTGTTGGGCTACTGCACTGTTTCCGATATCCCCTTTATTGTCAGTGAGACATGATACCTGCTGCTGCCGGTAAAAACATATGGGCACTTGTGATATTTTAGAGGCACCTATAGCAGCAACCAGCCTGAGCCTCTGGACCTCACAGAATGTACTTGGATGGAACTGCTAGGCTTGAAGAAATAGGATTTTGCCTATTTTGCCTATTTCCATCTTTGTGTTCTGCTCTCTAAGCTTGTGGACTTGTCCTCATGGTTTGTTCCTTTTATGATTACTAGTTAGCCATTTTAGTTTTAGGTACCATAGTGACATCAAAGGCAGAAAGATAGGAATGTTAAATCCATTGCATATATTGCATTAAATTGCATTGCATATATTTTTATCCATGAGGAAAACCATTCCCAGCAGTCTCTCGGAAGGCATCTGTTACGGAATCATTGGTTAGAATGACTTTCTATGCCCATACTTAAAGTAGTTATTGATAAAAGGAATTGAAGGGATTGACTTTGAGCAATCATAATTTAGTCAGTATGTTTGGGGAGGAAGTGCTCCTCTCCAAACGCACGTGGAGGTTCAATGAAGAAGAAAACCTCAGCTATAAAGAAGGCCAGAAAGTCAGACTTGACAAGTAGGAGGCCAAGTAAGTCACCCATGTATGTGCTGTGGAGGATTAGAGAAAGCTCTGCCCAGCCACTCACTGTCTGCCTGCACAGGCACGGTCCACCTATACCGGCGTTTGCTCATGTGGCTGTTGTTTGACATCACTCCATGCTGTACGAGTGCTTTCCCCACCAGTCCTCCCTCAGAGCCTGTGGAGCAAGGCACAAGTTATTTTTCTTGATGGGACGGCAAGCTTCCTCCTTTCTTATAATAGGTGTATTATAGACACAGCAAAGGGATTGTTCCCTTCCTTCAAGTATTTCATTTCCATCCAGTGGACTTTTGACTGTGGCAATGGTTGGCATCCCTCACTTCTGTGCTGGTCAAGGCTCAACCACACACCTGCGTAAATACCAGATACCTGTTTCTAAATGTGGTTTATAAAAATCTTTAAACACAAAGCAAAATTAAAAAACAAAACAAAAACTGGCAGAACAAATACCTGTAAATTCTCCATCTAGGTTCATTAATAGTATTTTGGAAAACACATGTGCATAATTGCACACATAAGCTGTGCATATGTGTGTTGCAGAATTATAATACTTCTGTATATTTCTGAAGGCATTTCCTACAAGTAAGGACATTTTTCTACATAACCAAAATGCCATTATCATATTTAGAAAAAATTAACAATGATTCCCTAATGTCATTTACTATCCAAATCATAGGTAAATCTTCCACTTGGTCTACATATTTTTACAGTGTTCCTTCATAAGCTTGGACAATTTACATATTGCATTTGATTACCATGTCTCTTAAGTCTCTTTAATTTTTCTCCCCAACTCTGTTTTTTATTCATTTTACATAGTGTTGTCTTTTGAAGAGTCTAAGCCAGTGGTTTTGCAGAATGCCCCGTGTTTGATCTTGGCCTGATTGTTTCCTCATTGTGTTTTGCTTCTTCATCTCCTCTATATCTTGTTAACCAAAATTTAAGTCTAAAGGCAAAATCAAGTTCAGATTAAACATCGTCGTGTATACATTGCATTGAATTACTTTATGAGCTCCATCATTTCAGGTTATGCCACTATTAGTTATACTAAGTTTAGCCATTTGATTAAGGTATGGTTTTCAAAATATCCTATTGTAAAAATTACTCCATAGTGAGGGTCCATTGAATAGTTTTGAATACCTATTTTTATTATTCACAGCACTTGCTTTTAAAAATATCAAATAATTGCACTCCATAATGTATTACCCTATTTTTTCATATTTATATGAAAAGTATCTGAAATTTTACATGAACATGCTATTTTTAAAGCGGGCTTAAATGTTGTTTGTATTTTTATTCTCTGACATATTAGTGTGGTAATTTCATCTTTTAAACGACCTCTCTTGCATTGCTGAGATAAATTTTCTTGCTTTGGAGAAAACGTTAGTAGCTTTTGCAGTTATCCATGGACCTGTGGTTATAATTTTTCTAACAAGCTGTCCTGGATGCAGTAAGTGGTCAGTGCACTCTCGGCAGTCTCCGTGTGACCCTCATCCCAGCGGGAAGCTACACTGAACAGTCACCAGGCCAGTTGCTCATGCGGCTGAAATATAAGTTGTATGGGAAAAAATTAAAAAGTGAGCCAGTATTTTAGTTGGGAAAATATATCTGACTAAGTACCTGAAGGAAATTAGTTTTAACCAAGGAAAAAATAGAAGTCTAAACTTCTGTGTAGGAAAGCTAAAGCTGAGAGACCTGTGGGAGTCTTTTTGTGATGTTTCCTCATAACACAAGCAATGTGTACACTCCTATAAAAAACTACTGAACAAATAAATAAATACACAAACATTTCTACTTATGGTTATTCAGTATTCAGTGTGAATATTAGTATGTTGCTTTTTAAAATACTACTATTCGAAGGGTCTTAGATTTGCTCTTTGGAAAATGTATGATGGGCATTATAACTACAAAACCAATTTACTCAAAAATGCAAAATTATGATGTGATATCAAATATGTTTGATGTGCCTAGGAGACTTGATTGTAGAATGAAAACATCTTTTTCAGAGACACCACTTATTTTGACTTCCTTGTCACCATTCAGCTTTTGCATTAATTTTTCATCAGCGATGTTTGTCCTCTTCAACTGTGAGAATTGTATGAAATATACAGCAAGAAAATATGGGTGGGAAGTTTCTCTTCATGCATTTGTCTGCACATAGCTTTTTAAAACTGTATAGACTCTTGCAGAAGAGTGTACTCACAAGTAGACGTGAGTCTACTTGTACATTTACTCCATGTCAGCAGACTTGACTGGGGTAGAACCTTCTCCACCTCTGGAACAGGGGAAAGATAAGTTGATTAACTTTGCCAGTTACATTTGTTGTGGCTGTCTTGTTTCTTTTTATGAACATTGAGAATTTGAAGAAAAAGACATTTTAAATTTGACATTAAAGTTAAATATCAAGCCTAAAATGATGTTTAAATGATGCCTGAGGCAATCTGTCAACTCATTTAGCAAACAGATGACTGCTAGTAGAAAAAGTATCAGAGTAGCATATTATTTACATTTTCCATAGGATGGCTCACTTAGAATACACTTTCATCATTGGAAGGCTCCCCTCTGCACTCCCACGTGGATATACCCCACACCGCCTATGTCAACTTCATGTTGAGGATGTTGAGGTTATTAGGCCTGAGAGCAAGGAAACAAACGTCAATGAAAAACTTTCCAGTGGCCCAGAACTCAAAAGCACATACACTGTTTCATGCTTCATTCATGTCTAAGTTATTTGAAAATATCCTTAATGTCATCCCAGTTGGGCATGATTCACTTCCATAAATATTCTTATACTATATTCTTATAGTAAATTATGAGCTATGGGCAGAAACATCTAAGTTTTGTAAAATGAAAATGTTTAGTGCTCTGTATCAGTTCATATTTTCTGAGTGACAATGATCACATCAACACAGTGACTTAAAAATGATTTGTATGGATTTGCACTGTGAGCTCATCTCAGCTGGGTGGTTGTGTTAGTGTGCACGTCTGTGTACTTGGGTGGCTGCCCTGAGTTCTGGCTGACAGCTGGCGGGGATGCCTCGGTCCTCTTCCACATGGCTTCCCATTATGCAGCAGGCAAGCCGAGACTTGTGCTCACAGAAGGGTTAAAGTGCAACAGAATGCATAGCCTCTTGACCAAGTTCAGAACTTGCACATCATTTAACCGAAACAATGTGCAAGTCCAGCTGGAATTCAAGCAGTGAAGAAATAGAGTCTAGCTCTCGATGGGAGGAATTACAAAGAACAGTATCATTCTGCAGCCTACCAGATACATGTGGAGGTGGGAGAGCCCTCTAAGTATTTTATAAACTAAACACTTAATGCATATTGATGACCGTCCTCTTGTCATTATTTGTATATGTGGAAACAAATGTTTCAATATTAGAATTCCAAAAATAAAATATCTTTTACTTTCATAGTGATCTTTACTTTGCAAAATACTTCGCCTTATTATACAGTAAAGTTTCCTTTAAAAGCCTTGGAAGATAAGTGAGATTACTATTGTTAAAAATATTAAATGACTTAGTGACATAGTTGGACACCATTCCACCTGCTGTTTTTCTATGCCCATCAAAATTTTATCTACCCTTTAAGAAAATAGTCCCTGAACAATGTTCCTTACACATGACCCTGAAACATTTTCTTCTACCTTAGACAGAGGAAGCACCTTTAATAGAGTAGGAAAAAAACATTAAAAGTCCACAGCTAACTCAAACCATTAGATAATTAAATTTTAACATTTACATGTAAGATACATTTAATTATTATGAGCAATAATGGGTTTGCTTGGTACAGTAGGAAAAAAAGGTAGGAGACAAATTTATGTAAAAGTTGATCCCTTATGTACAATTCTTCTAACGCTGTGTTTTTCTAATTCAGAAATTATTGCACACTTGCCTGTTTTTATTACTAAATACAAAAAAGCTGTGGGAATAAGTAGCAAGTACATCAAACTCATTATAATATCCTTAACCAATTGCCTGATGTACAATAAGTGATCAATAAGGGGGTTCCCAAGAAAAAATATTTAGTTTTAAAAATATTAAACTACATAAATTACAACAGGATGAGTATCATGTATCTATTTTATGTTAAATGATCACATGTTTAAGAATATAACAGGTTTATTTTTAAATTTAATCTTCATGGTATTTTTTTGCATTAGCATGTAATGTCCTTATTTCTTATGGGTCCATCTGTCATGGAAAATACATATTTACTTTGTACATTAAGTAACCCAAGGAAATCCATCAGGTTGACCTGGGTCAGGTTGTGTTGTCTCACATTTGAATCATTTTTATTTTATGATGTGTATACATGTATTTCTATTTTGCATAAATTATATTAAAATAGTTTAATTTTGGAAACTGAAGTATTTCAGGAAAGTTAATATACGATTAAAAATGAAGCTACCCAATGATGTTATAAAAATCAAGATGGGAAACCAAACATTTTAAAATATCATCACCATCATCATTATGACCAACAACTCATGGGAGAACGAATATAAATAATCAACCAATAATTAACCACTCAAATTGATTTCTAGATATTCTCTTAAGAACGTTCTGCCCTGGCTGGTGTAGCTCAGTGGATTGAGTGAGGGCCTGCGAACCAGACGATCACGGTTCGATTCCCAGTCAGGGCACATACCTGGGTTGCAGGCTGGTTCCTTGCAGGCTAACTACCAGCAGGGGACGCACAAAAAAGGCAACCGCACATTGATGTTTCTCTCCCTCTTTCCTTCCCCTCTAAAGATAAATAAATAAATAAAATCTTTAAAAAAAAAGAATGTTCTGTGCAAAAAGAGTTTCTAACTGCCTTTTATGGAAGAAGCACTTCAGGATAAAAATATCTGGAATGCACTGAATACTGCTGTACTTTCAGGGACTTTAATTTTAATTAAAGTGTCAGTTTCCACAGTTTAAAAATGGTGCCTACCTTTTTGGACCATGATACTTGAAAATGAAATGGTAACATGTTCCACTAAAAACATTTTTGAAAATTAAAACTATAGAAAAAAAATCCAGAGTTAAAGAATATATTAGATATCAGACTAAATTTACTCAGTATGTTCTGAAAATCCATCAGTGACGAATATTGAATACAAGTGCACTTGGAATTGCTTTACAGAAATATATATTCTTTAATTTTTAAAGGTCTTGCCTCATTTTATTTATTAAAGATTTTATAAATGTGTTTGTTAACACTGACTTGTAAACCATTTAAAATGTTAGCAAATGTCATAATAGTATGTTTCCACTGTGATTTAAATGGCAATTAAAGTGTTTGTTAAATTTGCTGAAATGAAACTCTTCCTTTAGAAGTGGTTCATATTATGCTAAGTGCACAAATAAGCTTCTAAGAGGCAAATATTACTCCTAAATATTCAGAAGTTACTGTTAGAGAAATATTTTAGGCTATTGTGCAAAGATGCAAATACAAACATTAGTACACATTACTGTGGAATTTCAGATGTTTTTTATATTGTCAGATGTGAAAAAGGCTAAAATCATAAGTGGATTTCAAATTCAGCAGCGTGGCAGTTTAACAACTATAAATTACATTTGTATGTATTGCTAGAAACTATATCACTCCTTTTGATCTTAACTTTTCAGGCAAAATGATTTTATTATAATGAAGAATTTATTATATTTTGTATTCTACTGATAGCAGTGTGTACATTTTGATATAATTTTATTTTATTCTTTTAACAGAATATAACTTAAATGCAAGAACTTAGGAAATTTACCTTAAAGTAAATGTGAACAATGAAACTTATTTTTTTCCTTTGTTGAAGAGTAAATTTTCTCTTAAGTAGAGATGGTCCTTGATTTACGATTGTGTGACTGAAGGACTTTTTGACTTTATGATGGTGCAAAAGTGATATGCATTCAGCAGAAGCTGTACTTTGAATTTTAGTATTTTCCTGAGTTAGCCACTGTACACACTCTCTCACGATGCTGGGCAGCAGAGTGAGTGGCATCTCCTATTCAGGCGCCCTATCACAATGGTAAACAACCGATACTCTATAGTGACTTGTCTTACCAGCCTTTTATGAATATTGCGTTCTGACCTCATTTAAGATTAGCTAGGCTAAGTGATGACGTTCAGTAGGTTAGGAGCATTAAACATATCTTTGACTCAAAATAATTTCATTTTACAATGGGTTTATTAAAATGTAGTCTCATTGTAGGTCTGGGAGCATTTGTATTAAAAATTACCTATGCAAAATATAGTTTATAAATGTTAAATAACAACTTACACATATTTTCCTGGCTGGTGTGGCTCAGTGGATTGAGTGCTAGCCTGCTAACCAAGGGGTCGCTAGTTCAATTCCCATCAGGGCACATGCTTGGGTTGGGGGCCAGGTACTCAGCTGGGGGCACATGAGAGGCAACCACACATTAATGTTTCTCTTCCTCTCTTTCTCCCTCCTTTCCCCTCTCTCTAAAAATAAATAAATAACAACTTACATGTATAAATGTAAAACTTTAATGATTTTTGTAAAATTAATTAAATTTTATATGTTTATACAAATAAAACCATTCACAGTTCTAACTGGAGTCAGAAATTACTGTCATAGTTCATACATGCAAAATTGACACCAATATAAACACAAATTCAAGAATAATAAGAGTTGTCTAACATCGCAAAAGGTTTTTCAGCTTCCAACGTGCATCGTGACCTAAATTTTTAGTGTTCCAGACTGTGAATTGCAATGTGAACAGAAGCAAGTAAATGGATACTCAGCACTACTGGAAAACCATCTTTGTCATGCAAGAATATCTTGTATTTCTACTACCTGATAGAAGGATTTGAGAAGTTAATTAATTTGAATTTTTCTTACCTAAGCATATCTGCAGCTAAATTGTCCTCTCAAAATTATGCACCTCTAAACTGCAAGAAATAGAACAAAAGAGGTGGAGCAGTGTATCCTTGGAGCTCCAAAGCTGTTCGGCGCACAAGTGAGTGTGTAGGGTCCCGAGATGGGGTGTGTGCCCGCGCTGACTGCTCAATTCTAGTGAGAGGGACACCCAGAGCCTTAGATACATTTATGTTCTGGGGTTTGTGACACATGAGGCCCCTAAAGCACAAGAGGGCAAAGGGTTCCTTCACTTGGGCCCATAGTGGTGCTACGGACACAATTTCATAGCAGTTGAAATGGCTTTCTAAGGCAATTGCAGAAGGATCATGTATTGAAACAGTGCCATATGTATGAATATATATATATATATATATATATATATATAATTATATGCATGTACATGAATGTATGTATTTGTACATTCAAAATCTATTTATACTTATGATTAAAATGTATTTATCTTTAAAGAAGTATTGTTTGAGAGAAAATACTAGCTGGAAAATCAGAAGGCAGGCATTGGACATCTTCCTTAGGAACAAAGGATAAGATTAAGGAAAGAAATGAGTTGTAAGAGGAGAAACTGCTTCTCGTTGAATTTGTAATGCTAATATAAAAGATGTGGTAACAGAGCATTTAACCCATATGTTAAAAGCAATACAATCAATCTCATTAATTTTTTTAAAAGATTTTATTTATTTATTTTTAGAGAAAGGGGAAGGGTCGAAGAGAGGGAGAGAAACATCAACAAGTGGCTCCCCTTGGGGACCTGGCCCACGACCCAGGCATGTGCCCTGCCTGGGAAAAGAACTAGTGACGCCTTGGTGCATAGCCTGGCACTCAATCCAATAATGAGCCACACCAGCCGGGACTCAATTTTATTACATTTATGCTCATAAGCTAAGCTGTACAATCAATTTTATTATAATTTTACTATGTTGCTTTCTTTTTTATTAGAAAAAATACTTAAATAAATATAAAATTCAATTAATTTTAATTTTTGAGTATATACATATATATATATATATATATATACCCCCATTGGTGTTACAAATGAAGTAGCTATGATTGGAGAGATAAGGAGGATGCTCAGAAACATTTTGTTTTGAAATGTAATAGGAAAATAGAGGCCTCAGTATTTAATGCTGAGGTATTTATCACTTACACTTTTATACCAACAGTATGTGTACACATGCAGACAGTCCAGAATGTATCCAGCCACATAGTATGAAAAATAGAGACATATTTTGAAGAAGATACAAACATTGCACATTGGATAATTACTCCTCAGTCCCCTTCAAAGTAGGCACCTTGGGACCTCACACAGTTCTCCCAATCACTATCAGCTGACATCTTGTATTTTCCTGAATCTTACCGACAGTCTAAAATCTTTTCTTTTTCAAAGCTGATTTTAGTTTTGGGAAAAGCCAGAAGTCACAGGGCACCAAATCCGGGCTCTAAAGGGGCTGAGTCACCTGGGTGACTTGCTATTTCACTGAAAAACTCTGCATGAGATGTGATAAGTGAGTGATTGCACAGTCTTGATGAAGCTGCCAGTCACCAGATGCCCAATGCTATGGCCTTCCAAATCATCAGAAACTTTGTGGGAAAAAATGTTCAAGCTCAACACAAAATTTGATGCAGATTCGTTGTTATACTCTTCCAGTCACTGTGAACTCGATGACCACACAGTACACATGGTCACACAACAGGTTTTACCACCCCCACTGGGTAGTACAGTGAAGTCATCATTGTTCACCCATGTGCATTCCAGTCCAGTCTCCTTGGCTACTTGGTTGCATTTAAGTTGTGTAAACCATTATTGTTATATTGACAATGGTTAGATTTTTTCCAGATACACCTTGTATATATAAAATATTTGAAGAAAGAACACAAGCATGCTTCAGCTCTCTCCGCAGCAGAGTCACAACAGTCACTTCTTATCATCAGTGGTCTGAGTCAAAGAAGACAGAAAGTGGGGTCCTTGCAGGAGTCATTCTAGACCATTACATTTTATTAGACAAGCTGGTGCACAAATTCTGCTCTGAAAAATGTATGAAAGCTGTAGGCTCTAGGTGGGGAATTAACAGGTAGAGGTTGGGAAACATTAGAAAGCAATTCTCTGAACCACGTAATGCAGGTCTGGGGGAGAAAAGAAGAAAGAAGCGTGAGCAAGGAGTTTAGTGAGGAATGATGATCAGAGGAAAAGGCAGTGTAGCAGGTGAGTTAGTGAATTTAACCTACAGTTAAACTTTTTAAAAGTTACCTGGTTCAAGCTCCATGTTTTACCTCTAGGTTTATTCAGTCTGAAAGTATGCTAAAAACCTTCAGGGGATGGTGTTTTTGCCAATATTCACATGCTCAAGCAGTATCAAAAATAAAAAAAATAGTTTAATGTTACACTGGGGAAGCTAAGCACTCGAATAGGTGAGCAGGGATTAGCTGCCTTCTAATTACAAAGAGAGCTCTGGAGCTTCATCCCCAGGAGCGATCTGCTCCAGGGTTTCTAATAGCCCTTAATAGCTCACGCCTGCACAGAACACATATGCATGTATTTCTATTTGTATTGATACATATTTCATGTATCAATTTCTACTCCCTAGCTGAAATTTGTGCTGTGAATGACTATAGTACTCTTTTGTTTAAAATGTAATTATCTAATTATATTTTCTGGGAAATAGCATAGCTAGACTCATGGAGCACCAATTCACAAACATTTAATTTTTGTTTTTAATAAGACACAATGAGAAAGGGGATCTTTTTCCCTCTGGAGGGGGACACAGTACTTATGCCTAAGTGGTACTTTCGGAACTGGAATTTTCCTTGGCCGCCCTCTGGGCATCTCCTTAAGTGTTTCTGTAGTACAGAGCAGTGTTGCCCTCTCCTAGGACCCTCAAAGAAGTGCTGTTAGTAAATCACAGACTAAGAAGTCATGCACTGTGAGCCTAAAGTAAGCATGTGACATAACGAATGCTATCAAGATGTGGTCTTTAATTTTTTTAAGGATGATAAACCCCCCTGTGAAGTGTCCTCTCTTTCAGGTTCACTAAATTAGTGATAGTGTGATCCAGCAATGATTCATCCCAATAGGTTGGTGGAATCAAAGGAACTGGTGGAAACTTTCATGACTGGCCAGCAATGATTTAAAAAAAGATAAAAATGGGCTCCATGAAGGCATGTGTTCCCTTCCCACTCTCCGTGGGCTCTCGTCATTGGTACTGTGAGGAGCTGAATGGTGTATGTCTTGTTTGATAATAAATGCTCCATTAAAGCCCTGTTTTGGCAATCCGATAGTTAAATGAAAACCCTTTTAAAGTTGGTATATCTAATACTAAATGTGAAGTTTTCTGGGTGGCACACACTTATCACTCCAGTTCCCAGTACAGTAAACAACTTGTAACTCACCAGGTGGTGTGACTGAAGGCAGCCTTGGGCATTTCTTAGCATTCACGTTTTGTACTGCGTGGAGTCAAGCTTCCATGGTAATTGGCTTCAACAACAACAACAACAATAGAAATAATAATAATTCCAGAGTTAATTTAAAGACATAAAGAGAAGTAAGTCAAATATGAGGACAATAAATTATGAGAATTTCTCATTTTAAGTAAGTAACAGGTTTAATAGCTTTCTCTAAGTACTGAGATCATTCCGTTGAACATCTGCTTTCCAGCTGTGCATAGTGATATATTACCAGGTTTTTATTCCCTTCTACTTAAATGTATCCGTAAGTTTTTAAGAGTTGTGCTACCTGACTTTTTGACAAAGCCTTGATTGTGAAAGATATAAAAATGTCAAAAATTATGTAAGTCATATTATACTCAGGATATTATTTTTCAATTTACCCCAAAGACAGATGTCCGTGAACAATTAAACCATTGTCCAATCACACCTTGTTCCAGCTGGGGTCAGAGAATTAAAGAGAAATAGGTCCTCATAATTTACTTATTGCTAGAGTTCCTATAGTTTTTTTGTTAATAGATTCTAATTAAATAATTCTATCATTGGAAAGGCATATTATGCATTGCTTGAACTTCTGACGTTGGCTTTTGATATTAAATTTAGTATTTCTTGTCTAATAATAATTCATGTATTGAGCAACTACTTTCAGAGAAATCCCATTAGACGGAGATTAGATTCTTTTCAGCTTTTGCTAAATCCCAACTCGGATATTAGATAGAGTTTAGTCCTAAAGTACCACACTGAAACGATCGGTACTAAAACAGAGAGAGCGAGAGAGACTTGCTAATCAAAATGGATGCAACTCAATATCGTGTCTTGTAGGGCGACACGCAATGTGTTCTCCCCTTTGGACAAAAAAAGATAAAAACAAATAAGATGAAGACCTTCTTCCAATCAGCCTTTATTGTTATCGTTACCATAGCAACTAAATGGCTCAGAGTTTTGACCTAAACAAGGGACCAAATAACATGAGCTTATGAGCCCTTGCATTATCAGTGTTCATAAGATAGTAATGCAAAAACTCTCCAGTTGTACCCACAAAGGAAAAGCCTTTATTCACCTTTTCTCTGATCAAAAGCACTGT
Source organism: Sturnira hondurensis (assembly GCF_014824575.4). Lineage (NCBI taxonomy): Eukaryota > Metazoa > Chordata > Mammalia > Chiroptera > Phyllostomidae > Sturnira > Sturnira hondurensis. The sequence goes on along the minus strand of NW_028098001.1, from coordinate 3,743,152 downwards.
TAACGAAAGCATATCCCCATGCTCTAGGCTTTATGGATTAAACAGTTTATGATGAAGGTGACGCCACCTGATAGGACCTGTACTTGTCCTGGTCCCAGGACTCACCTCACACCGCCAGTCTGCCTGCAGGCAATGCAATACACAACTGAGGTGAGGTTTATTGATTGATTGGTTTAATTTTATTAAATGACACTAAAGAAACTTGGGTTGCTTTGTTTTTCTTAACAACATATGTAATGAGGAGAAATTCAAGTGGGACAGACTTGCACTGCTCCAGGTGAGGTCTAGGAATATCAGACACCTGAGCCACCACAGGGCTTCAGATTCTTAAAAGAATGCTGCCACTGGTGAGATGCTCTTAAAATTCTGTGCTTCATTTTTAATCAGAGAGCAACAAATCTCTGTGTGCCTAAACACTTTAGGTGTGCTTCAGAGAAAGGTTAATGCTAGTTATGAGAATAGTAAGATTAAGAGTAGTTAATAGTTCTTGCACACTTTATAATGCTCCACTTGCCATGCAGTCTGTCTTTTAATTCACACTATTGTTGTTCCCATAGTACAGACGAGCAGATTGATTTACAGAGAGAATAAGTAACTGCCTAAATTGAGGAAGAGAGAGCTAGGATTTGAATTCCCACCCTCTGACTCAAAAATATATTCTCAACCCCTAGTAACTGTTTAAGACTTTTGTGTTATGCCTACAAGGACCAATACTGTGGCTTAAAGTACAAATTGATATATATTTCTTGACCTCCTTTCATTACTACTTATTGATTGTGCTGTCTTTCCTATTATGGCTCTGTGTCTTTACATCATACTTGGCAAGGTTAACTTTGGTTGCCTTCCATAAAAGTATCTTTTTTAAAATGGTAGCCTTTGAACTCTTGTAGTTTATTATGTCCATGCATTAAATACTTAACAAATCCAACCTAATATACTTCAGCAGTTTAAGGACAGCCAAAGTTCCGCTCTCCGCATACCGCTCGGAAAGCGAACCTACCAACAGAGAGGAGATTGCAGGCTGGATCCTGAAAAAGAGCCCTGGTCAGAGGGCTTCCCAGAAAAGTTGAAGCCACTGGACTTTGGGGATGAGCACCAACCGGAAAGGAAGGCAGTGACCTCTGAGTGTAAATCTTAGCACGAGTGGGAGAGAAACAAGCAGGCCAATGGCAGCTCCAAGGCAGCTTCTGCAGTGCGGCAAGAAGAAAAATCAGTGTCAGGGGTCTGGTGTGAGGGTGTTTCTACCAGAGAGGAAAAGGTGTTTCTGAACCTCTGCAGTCCCTGTAAAGGCAAGAGATTCCCAGTCTAATGGGAAATTAGAAAACTACATATGATGGTTCTGGTTATACACTGTAGTTGTTATCATACATTATATACTGAAATAGTGTGTGAAGTCAATTTGTTTCTCTATAAAGTTGCACAGAGTTCTAGATGCATTCTCAGACAGTTGAGAGCCTTAAAAAAAAGCAATCTTTTTTCCTCTTACAATCAACCAAGATGCATTTTATAAATAATAAAATAAATGAGAGAAGCCTTTGTGTTTTTACTTGAAAAGTGTTAACACTCTTCTTCAAAAAATTTTTCTGGAAACTTGCTAAGCTACTCTACTGAAGATGATGATCATTCTAAGACCAACAATGGTAGTCATAGGGAGAGAGGATCAACCACATCCTGGATCAACATTGGAAGTGTAGATGCAGATGGATGGTGAGAAGTTACAGTTTATTAGGTCGTGAAAGTTTTGCAATTTAAGTAGGAATGAAGTATGGAGAACCCATGTGATTATAACACAGTGTGAATGAAAAGTTCTATGTTAAAAATATAAGTACAGCCCTGACCAATGTGACTCAATTGGTCAGATCACCACCTTGTAAAGTGAAAGGTCAGAGGTTCAATTCCCAGTCAGGGCATATGCCTGGGTTGTGGGTTCCCACATTAAAAACAGCTAAAGTTCCTTAGCTGGGGAGCATATCAGAGGCAACTGATCGATGTTTCCCTCACACATCAGTGTTTCTCTCCCTCCCATCCCCTTTCTCTAAAATCAATAAGCATGTCCTTTAGAGAGTATCATGTGTATGTGTATGTGTGTGTGTGTGTGCGTGTGTGTATATATATATATATGTATATCACATTTTCTTTAATTTACCCTCCTGTACTTAGGTTGTTTCATGCCTTGGCAATTATAAAAAAATGTTAACATAATGCGATAAACACGAGGTACACATGTCCTTCCCAATTATTGTTTTTTGTTTTCTCAGGATCAATACCAATAAGTGGAATTGCTGGATCAAATGGAAGTTCTATTTTTAACTTTTTGAGGAAACTTAATACTATTTTCCATAGTGGCTTCCTCAATTTACTTGCCCATCAACAGTGTATAAGGCTTCCCTTTTGTCTATATCTTTGCCAACACTTGTTATTTCTTTTCTTTTTTAATGATTTTATGTATTTATTTTTAGAAAGAGAGGGAAGAGGAGCAGAGAAACAACTATGTGAAAGAGAAACAGTCATTGGTTGCCTCTCACAAACGTCCCGACTGAGGATTGAACTCACAACGGAGACGTGTGCCCTGACCTGGAATCTAACCAGACTCTAACTTTAGCTTTTGTGGAACACTGCTCAGCCAAGTCACACCAGCCAGGGCTATTTCTTGTCTTCTTAATAACAGCCATGCTAACAGGTGTGAAAGAATATCTCATCATGATTTTGATTCCCATTTCCTGATGATTCATGATGTTGAACATCTACCCATGTACCTGTTTGCCATCCATACCTTCTTTGGAAAAATATCTGTTTATATCTTCTGCCCATTTTACAGTAGATTGTTCATACTTTGTTGTTAAGTTGTATGAGTGACCTATATATTTTGGGTATAAGCCCCTTATCAGACATGCGATATGCAAATAGTTTCTCCCATTCTGTCAGTTTCTCCCATTTTGTTGAGTTTCCTTTGCTGTGTGCACATCATTCTGAAAGCTAGGCCAGAACAAAGCTTGGTGTGTTTCGCTTTTATGCCCAGACATTTAATCAAACATCACTCTGGTTGTGTTTCTAAGGATATCTCTAGATGAGATTAATGTTTGAATTGGCAAACTTAGTAAAGCAGGCTGCCCTCACTCACGTGGGTGGGCATCAGATGAGGATTTAAAGGCCTAAGTAGAACAAAATGCCTGAATGAGAGGGAACTCCTAGCTGACTGCTCGACTTGCAACATCGGTTTCTCCTGGCCTTTGGTCCAGACTGAGACACCAGCTCTTCTTTGGTCTCAATTCTGCCAGTTTTCTTGGAACCCCTCATTGGATCTCCCAGGTCTCCAACTCACCCACAGCAGATCTTGGAATCTAAAGTTCAAACCACTCTGAATCGGGCTTCTGCGCCTTAGCATGACAACTTTAACAGTGTACTCTGAAACTGTCCACTTCTAACTTCCTGTACGTCTACAGCCTTGCTCCAAATGTGGAGCTGCCTTCATTTTTGCCTAGATAACTACAGAAGCCTTCTAAATTTCTTCCTGCTTTGAACTCCTTCTCTTCGTCTACTCTCAACACAGCAGCCAGAGTGGGCCTGTTAAAACATGTCAGACCATTCATTCCTCTGCTGAGAACCCTCCAATGATTCTCATCTTTCTCAAAATAAAAGCCAGCTTTACCTGGACATATCTACCTACCCGATATGGCTACCTCTCTGATCTCATACCCTACTTTTTGTCCTCTTTTTCTCTGTCATCCCTTTTCTGCCTCTACTGTCCCTGAGAACAATCTGGCCACACTCCCATCTCAAGGCCTTTGCATGTTCTTCTCCCTAATTGGAAGGTTTTTTTTTCTCCCTAGGTATCTTTATCATTTGTTCCTTAGCCTCATTTTGATATTTATTCAAATACCACCTTTTCAAAGCGACCAGACATGGCCACTCTATCTAAAATCATAGTCATCTCTATCACTCCTTATTCTCTCTCTCTGCTTCATGCTTTCCCTCAGCATTTACCACCATCTAACATACTCTGCATTTTCTTTGTATATCGTATGTATTATCTGTACTTCCCTAAAATGTGAGCTCTATGAAGACAGATATTTGTGTCTGTTTTGGTGACCGCTATTTCTTCAGCCACTAGAATAGTGAATGGCACACTTTATATGCTGTATAAATACTTGCTCTGTGAAGGATAGCAACTTAGAAATCCTGTATTTACATTGCTATGTGCTGAGTGGAGTTCGTGAACTTTAAGAAGATTGTCTTTAAAGATTTAACCTTGCAACGTACTTTTTTTTCCTCATTAAGCTACTATGATAAGACACAATCCATACTTTGAAAAAATCTAGCTGAGAAGAAAAGATACTTGAAATTGTAATGCATGTTTTTGCAGAATGACAAGGCCAGGATTATGCTTTGGGTATATGCTTATTGTTGAAGACTGACTTTAGGCTCTGACTTGACTTTATTTCTTCCTACTGAATCAAAAGTTAAGTGAAGCCAAGTGTGTTGGAAAAATTGCCATCCTCCTCTTCCTCCCTTTTCTGAGAAGCTGAAAGTCCTCTGGCTAACCTCCCAAGAATTACTGAGAATGCTTTAGCCATTGCTACTACATAGTCTATCATTTATCTGTAGTGACACATGGTCATTGTAGGCATTTTGTCCAACAGGTTAGGAGGTCAGTAACAGAGGAACCAGAGAAGCCTTGTGTCCAGGACTAGTGAGTCTTCACAACATTACTCTTCTCAGTCTCTTCTTCTTCTTCCTTATCTCTCCCAACCCAGTGGTGGTGACCAAGGCCTATCAATTTGACTCTGAGTTGTGCTCAACTGCATTGCTTCCTGTTGGCTCTTCCACCTTCTCTGTTCTCTCACCTGCATCACATCACAGCTGAACTATTGTGACTGCTCTTCCAAGCTCTGGGCTGGTTTCATTTCTGATCCTTTTTATATTCCACCTGCTGAAAGATGAAATAAAAATCCAACCTGTGAGAAACCTAAAAAGTTGTTGCTTCACTTCTAAATCCCTTCCTTGTTCCCCAGTGCCTGCAGGATGAAATTCAAAATCCAAAGCATAGCTAAGTCTGCCCCATTATCTGACATCTACCCCTCAACCTCTGCAGACTCAACTTTTCTGATTCATGCAATTTCATCATCCAGACATTCTTAACTGGTTAAGGATCCTGGAAGGTGCCATGCTGAACTTGTGTGCAGGATCTCACATCTTTCAGCCAGCCCCACGGCTAGCAAGTATTCAAAACTCATGAACTGAGATGTCACATTCACCAAAAAGCTCTTTTGACCAGGTTTTTGGCTTCTTCTCCCTTCTCACCCCTCTTTATTCTGCCTGGAATGCTCGTTTTCTATGTGCCATATATGAGGTCTGTCCAGAAGGTATCCAGCCATGTAATATGAAAAATAGAAACATTTACTGAAGAATATACAGGATATAAGAAACATTGTACACAGGATGATGATGCCTCAGTCCACTTTAAAGTAGGCACCTTGGAACCTCACACAGTTCTCCCAATCACTATCAGCTGCGCTGTTGTATTTTCCTGAAGCTCATTGACGTCTGAAATCTCTTCCCTTTCAGAGATGATTTTAGTTTTGGGAAAAGATAGAACTCACAGAGCGCCAAATGTGGGCTGGAGAGGGCTGAGTCACCTGAGTGATTTGATGTTTCACCAAAGAACTCTGCGTGAGACTTGATATATGAGCAGGGCATTGTCATGCTCGTAGATCATGAGCACGAAGCTGCCAATCACCAGTTGCCCAAAGCCGCAGCCTTCTGAATCCTCTGAATAGTTTCCATGGAGGAAACTTCAAGCTTAATGCAAATTTGAGGCAGTTTCCTTATTCTACTCATTCAGTCATTTTGAATGCAACAACCACACAGTACACATGCTCACTCAATGGTGTCTACCACCCCCCACTGACTAGTACAGTGAAGTCATCATTGTCTATACATTGCACTTTAGCCCACTCTCCTTGACTACCAAGTTACATCAATGTCACACAAACTATTCACATTATATTAACAATGGCTGGACTTTTTTCCAGACAGATCTTGTATGTCTAAAAAGGGGCTAACACCCAAAATATATAATTAACTCATACAACTTAATAGAAAAAATAAACAATCCATTTTAAAAATGGGCAGAAGACATAAATAGATATTTTTCCAAAGAATTATGGATGGCAAACAGGTATATGACTAGATGTTCAACATCACTAATCAATAGGGCAATGGAAATCAAAACCACAGTGAGATATCATTTCACACCTGTTAGCATGGTTGTTATCAGGAAAATACAAAATACCCCTCACTGACTAGTGTGATTTGGTTGGTTGGGCCTCATTCCACTCACTGTTTCCATTCCAAGGTCAGGGCACATGCTTAAGTTGTGGGTTTGATCCCCAGTAGGGTGTATGTGAGAGGCAATCAGAAATATCATGATTGATATTTCTCTTTTATATTGTTGTTTCTCTCTCATTCCTTCCCTCTATCTTTAAAAATAAATAAGTAAAATTGTTTTCAAAAGCAAGAAATAACGAATGTTGGCAAGGATATAGACAAAAGGGAACCCTTATACATTGTTGATGGGCAAGTAAATTGAGGAAGCCACTATGGAAAATAGTATTAAGTTTCCTCAAAAAGTTAAAAATAGAACGTTCACATGATCCAGCAATTCCACTTGTAGGCGATCATTCTGCATGGCGTGGGTCCAGCTCCCACTTGGTGATGCACAGGACCCACACCCACGGATAGGTTCTCCCAAGGGGAATCAGGCCTGCTATGTGCCTAGGCCACTTTGAGTCTTGCTATTGGCTAATAACTCCCTCACCTGGATTCGCCTTTTCATTTGCAAATATCCCTCTTCTGTGATATGATTAGAGGCTTTGGCTCCTTTGTTTTCTGTAGAAGGTAATCACCTAAAGCAAACCTGTGTATAGTAAATGAGGACCATCCTGTAATGTGCTGAGAAACCCAATAAAGGCTGGTCATGGCAAGGGCCAAGGCTTTTGCTCCCCTTGAGAGAGCTCAGTAGTCCATGTGAATGTCTCATTTCATCCATAATGACGTGAACACTGCGGGCTGGTGTCTGTATCACCACTTATTGGTATTAATCCTGAGAAAACAAAAACACTAATCGGGAAAAACGTGCACCCTGTGTTCACTGCAACATTTTTTATAATTGACAAGACATGAAACAACCTAAGTGCTTACAGAAGAGTGAGTGGATTAAAGAAGACATGGTATATATATATATATACACAATGCAATATTATTCAGCCATAAAGTAGAATGAAACCTTGCTTTTTGTGACATCATTGATAGACCCTGAGAGCATTAGGCTAAGTGAAATAAATCAGAGTATAACAAACATTTTATAAACTAGGTGTTAAATGGAATCTAAACAAACCCACGAACAACAAACTTGAGGTAATAAGAACAGAAGACAAATTGGTGGTTGCCAGAGAAGGGGAGTTGGGGGGTGAAATTGGTGAAGGGGGTTACATAGTATGAAAAGTATGAGACTACCTCTTTCCATACTTGATCCTGAATGCAATGTGCACAATGCAGCTAAACGTCTCCCTCACATCTTTTTTAAAAAAATTTTAACACAGAAAAAATGTTTGGGTCTCAACCCACATTGTGGTTTTTGAAAATATAGTACCTTAACATTTTAGATGCTGACCTTGACATTACATTTGCTGCCTTATTGGCACCAACCTCTGTTTGAAAACCTACCAACAGATGGTCAGAGTATCTCGGTATGCTTTCCAGTCCCTTGTCTATTTGTGCATCATTTGCCAGGGTACTTCTGAGGCAGCAAAATCTAGCTGAAGGTGTTACGGTTCATGGTTTCAGCTGTGGCTTTGGTTTTGTCTACAGTTCTTTGATTCAAATTGACATGTGACCCTAACCTTATGGAACCTGATAGTCAAAAAATAAGGATGCGACAACTCTCTAAAGTTTTAAGATCTATTGTTGTCTTCTATATTAGGCATTTCCAGGGTGTTCTCATGTTCTGGTTAGCTAACGGAAATATTTTAAGAGTTGATTTTAAGATGAATTAAATGCATACAACTGAACAGTAGTTTAGTACTAGAGCACTATATTTCTGGGCGATATAAAGGTTATCAAATGTATCATTATTTATTTATAGATAAATAGTGGCACATGGACTTTTATCACAGTTTTTGATGGTGGTCAATTATCTTCCTCATTCTTGGAATAGTTCCATTGTAATAAGCAAGGATAATGGTGAAATTATCCTGGTGGATAATTTCCAGGTGGATAAATGGTGAAACCAAAACCAGTTTAGACTTAATATGCTATAATGTAACATTTGGTAGAATTCAGTATATACCTGATTTCAGAATTCTGGCAAAAAAATTAGAAAAATAATTTGGCAATACAGATTGCAAGGGATGAAATTTTACATTATCCTGAGAATTCTTTTCCCTTAGGAAATATTATAAATGTGGACCAAATTTTAAGTACAAAGATGATCATCCCAGCATGGCATATAAAAATGGAAATAAAAAATAAATTAAAATGCATAATATTTGAATAAATTATACCATATTAACATGATGAGTTTTAATGCAATGAATATTATAAACCACTTATATAGTATATCTAAAATATTTTTTGTTTGTTTTTATTTTTAAAGAGAGGAGAGGGGAGGACAAAAGAGATGGATAGAAACATCAATGAGTAGTTGCCCCCTAGTGGGGACTTGGCCCGCATACCCAGACATGTTCCCTGACTGGGAATCGAACCAGTGACGCTTTGATTCACAGCCTGCCACTCAATCCACTGAGCCACATCAACCAGAGCTAGAATATTGAATAAACTAAACAGTATATATAATTTGAAATATATGTATGTATGTGTCTATACATATTCAAGCAAATATAACAAAATGTCAATAATGTATCTTTGATGATGGGATTACAGGAGTCTTTTATTGTTGTTGAAACTGCACCAATTTCTACAACAATACATACAATATCATTAGTTAAAACATGAAGCATGAAGATTTTTTCACCCAAGAAAAATATTTTAGTTGGTAATTTTTCTCCTTAATAGTGTTAAGAGAGAACATTTAATCTCATTGGTAGGTAGATATACCCAGAAATATCCCGAGTTTTACTTGCTTAAGAACAAGTCTTATGGTGATATTCTAATAACCTATAAAGATAGTTTCTTGGCTGTATTTTTAAAATTTAACAATTAAATGTGCACATCTTTCTGTTTTGAAGTTCCCATAAAAGCAAAGCAATGTTCTTAGTAATTTAATCAATATATTATCTCAGTATCTTTTGAATTTGAATGGCACTTGCACCAGAATAAAATAAAATAAAATAAAATAAAATAAAAAACCTATATACCACACTAACTAAACAAAAAACAAGCAGAGGAGATTACTATTCCCCATGGAGTATCAGAGGCAGGCATCTACTAAACTGAAGGTATTTGAGCGGCAACTATTCTAGTCACATCTGCCTCGGCAAGGATTTTGCTCTGTGTAAAATACTAGCACATAGTAAAATAATTTATTGACATTATATTTCTTTATTTAACAAGCTAAGTCATCATTTTGTTCCATTCTTTTTGTATAAATATGGAAGTACTCCATTTTTATCCCTTAAGTGTTTACTAATGTTTTATTGTGTTTGAAGGTCTAGTTTTAACCTCATTAGTCCTTCATCAGTGAATTTCTCAGCAAAACCTGACAGCTCAGTGACATTAGGAAGGAACATAGCTTTGATGCTTGGTAGGTCTTAAGTCTTTGCTCCTTCTGAAATGCAAAAGGAAGTAATTTCTTTCTTATTAGGTAAATTTGATATGAAAGCTCAGTAATCAAATTGGTAAGGGGAAAATATTAGTCCTAAACATTTTTAAAAGTAAAGTAGAGTAAAAAAAGTAAATAGAGAGATTGTCCTGCACTTGAAAGTTTTACCAGAAATAATTCTCCCAACTGAGGACATGACACTATTCAAACTAAAGTCTAACTTAAAATTATAGTCTTACTTAAAACTACAGTGTGTCACAATAATTTTGAGGTTACTCTGGTTCATTAGTTAACAGTTTTATTTTGTATTTTATTTTTTAAATATTTATTTATTTATTTTTAGACAGAGGGGAAGGGAGGGAGAGAGCGAGGGAGAGAAACATCAACATGTGGTTGCCTCTCACGTGCCTCCTACTAGGGACCTGACATATGCACAACCCAGGCATATGCCCTGACTGGGATTTGAACCAGCAACCCTTTGGTTCACAGGCTGGCACTCAACCCACTAAGCCACACCAGTCATGGCTAGTTAATAGTTTTAACATCATTGACACTATCAAGCAGACTGATGAGGCCAGATTGACTTACCTAATTATTTTTTTCTGATAAAGTATTTTTGTTATAAAATACTGCAATTTCTTTCAGAATTATATAATCATAACAATCTATAGTCTGAGTCAATCAAATTAAATAAAAACAAAGCAAATATGTTAAATGACCTTAAAGGATCACATCTAGGGATATCATCAAACCCATGAAAGATATAAAGTCTGCTAAATGAGTTTAATTTTTATACCTTGCTCACAATATTCAGTGTAGTTATAAAAACATGGATTCTTGAAAAAAGATTTTCATCTCCCATTTCATTTATTAGAATACATTTACAGAATTATGAAAAGAAGATTGTTGCAAGATGGTCTTGTGTCTCAATTCTGTGATGGCACACTGGTCTCAGGTAGTCCATAAATCCTCTTTTTGGAAACACCTGCCTGTTTATAACATAAACATGACCACAGACACCACTTATTAAGAACACAATTGTGTCTATGGGAGTAACAGAAAATGTATGTGGTCTCTGACCCTGGTTCTTGGCACAGAGCTTCTAAGATCCTGGTAATTTCATGGATGATAGGAGTGTTTTTGTTCTAACAAGCTGACTCTGAGTGTGCCCCTGGATGGCTGTTGGATGAGAACTTGTTGCTGAATAGACTGAGTCATGATCAGGAAGTTTCAGGCTCTGAACCCTTCATCATCTTGAATAATGAGAAGAGAAAGGAGTTAATGATAGAGCATGTCTAAGTGATAAAATCTGCATAAAAATTCCCCCAAATAAGGAGCTGAGAAGACTTCCTGGTTGGTGAACACATTCACATACCAGGAGGGGACAGAAGCTCTTGCTCTTAGAACACTCCCAGACCTCCCTCTATGTAGTCCTTCCTTTGGCTTTTCATCTGTATCCTTGATCATATCCTTAAAAAAACTGGTAAAGTCAGTAAGTGTTTTCCTGAGTTTGTGAGTGACTCTAACAATCAATGAAACTCTAGGAAGGGATCATGGGAAGCTCCACATTTGTAGTGAAATTTGACTCAGTATACTGCATGTAAATGCTGTCTTGGTTCAAGATATCATCCCACACCACAGGGAAAAGACTATGGCATCCAAAGGAACTAGCACTTGCTATTGGCATCCGGAGTGTGTGTACCTGTGGGGCAGGGGCAGTCGGTCTCCTGGGACGGAGCCTTTAATCCGTGGTATCTCCAAGCAGATAGTGTCAGAACTGAGTCACATTGTAGGACACCCAGCTGATGGCCCAGGACTGTTTGGTGCAGGGGGAGAACCCCCACACATCTGGTGTCAGAGGTGTTGTGAGTGTGGTAGTAGTATGAGAATAAAGGAGAAACACACAAATGGAAAGACAGGTAGAAAACTGACTTTTTCTAAAACAGTCTGGGACTGCACCAATCTGTTTACAAAGAGCTTGAAGTCTGTAACTGTCCTCATTAAGAGAGGGCCGAGCCCTGGCGGGCCACAGGCACTGCTACCGTTAGCGTTGTGGAGAAGCAGGTGGGATGCGCAGAGGTTGGTATTGTTCGGGGTGATGGAGGTGTTGGTGGTACTGGGAAACGATGGTTGCCTGATGAAAGCGGCCGCTCTCTTCCATGGAAGCTGCCACATATGGAAAAAGCTGGAGGTCCTTACAGGAAACCTGAAGCAAAGGGGTAGGGTACAATTCCTGGTCAGAAGATATGCAGGGCTTGGAGATGGACAAGTTCGCTGCACGATTGACAGGAGTCAATATATAGAAATAATGTCACTGTATATTGACACATTTCCTCCTGGACATCAAAATAAGTTAAATAGACATGACACTAGGTATCTCAGGGGAAAAAATACTTCCTCTTAAAAACAGTGTTGATGTTAATCTTAAAGAAAGCGAGAGACCCAGGTTGAAGAAATTGGGTTCTCTTTAGTATTCTGGGTCACATGAGGCTGCAATTTGAATTAGAGTTATAGCGATCAGGAAACAAGCCATTAGTCCAAAAGTACATATAAAACTCTTTAAAGATTTAATTACTATAAACAAAACAACACAGCTCTAAATGCAACATTAGACTTATAGATTATAAATCATTATCTTTCTGTTTATATAAAAAAAAAACACAGGGTAGCTGAGCTTGACTTAGCTCCTGCAAAGCTTTTATCTCCTGATGTATAAAACCATGATAACATCCAACCTATTTAACTCATAGCTATGAGGTGCAAATGAGAGAACGCAATGGGAAACTAATAATACTCTTTATGTATGTAAATAAGATGATAATCATTCAGATTATTATAAATTCACTTGCCATAGGTGAACTTGGAAATGACATTCATGGGGTAAAAAACGAAGGTTGAAGAATCACTGTGCTTTAATATTTTTGGTGATATGATGATGATGAAGGAAATGTTTTTTCTTTAGACATTATCATTGATTACAATAATGTATATTTTATTTTAATTATTATTAAATCTGCACTACAAAGTAATGCCATTTTTAAAATTAGTTGCTATAAATACATTGATGTGTGTTTCCAAGAGTCATTAGGCTTAAAGAATTAACGCAGAAGTTGCCTCAGACTGGAGGTGGGCTGATGAGGAGCATCCTTCTAAGGAACGTGTCTGTGCTCCTGAGAGTAGACCCTGAGATAGAGATGTGAGGAAACTGGGGTAATCCTGAAAAGTACGGGCTGGAGGTGGGGAGGAAGCAGAATAGGTACCTAAATACTCTGGACCGCTGAGGCTTCATCCTTCTGGACCCCCTTCAAGGAATCTTGTAGAACCTCTCAGAATTGTTCCTCACTGACAGTACAGGGTGGGCCAAATGTAAGCTTAAAGGTGTAAGTACACAAAACACAGAGTTTACTCTTGTGTTATTATTTATTAATTATTGTATTGTTTCCCATATGAACTGAGGAGGCATGAAGCACGTTAATAGGAAAACATTCATAAAATAACATGTTCCATGTATTAGAGAGGGGAAAGTGTGTGGAATAAAGTAGTCATGTAATAGAATGTATAACCCATCCACCCATTTTTTTTTCCAAAAAGAAATTAAGTAAGAAATCCAGCTTTTAAACCAGGAACACCTGGGTAAAAAATCCTCTAATGGAAGTTGTGCAATCTTGATAAACATATTTGATATATCCATCATTTAAAAAAAAAAACTAAAGTAGGACAGTGTAAAACTACTCTGAAGCTTTGTTGAGACTATGAAAAGAATATGCCCAGCTCAGGTGTTGGCCCGTGCAAGAGATTTAACATATGCCATGTCTATCTTTGTCTCACCCCTGCTGTGGACTGAATTGTATCCCTCTAAAGTTCACAAATTGAAGTCGTAAACCCAATGTGACTATTGAGATGGGGCTTGTGAGGAGGCGATAAAGGTTAAATGAGGTCACAGGGTTGGCCCTCAATTCTATAAATCCTACACCTTTCTAAGAAGAGGAAGAAATACCAGTGCATGCTCCCTCTCTCTCTGCTTCATGTGGGCACAGTAAGAGAAGGGCCATCTGCAAACCACAAAAATATTCATCACCAGAAACCAAATCAGCTGGAAACTTTATCTTGGACTTCTGGCATCAAGAATTGCAACAAGATAAACTTCTCTTGTGTAAGCTTCCTAGTTTGTGGTGTTTTGTCGTACCAGCCCGAGCAGACAAAGACATCCCCTTTAAAATTTACGCACATGGTATGTAGAATATGGCAGTGCCTTTGCCCACTCACGCTGCTGTAACAAAGTAGTACAGACTGGGCACCTCATAAACAACAGAAACATATTTCTCATGGTTCTGGAGGCTGGAAGTCCAAGATGAAGCTACCAGCAATGTCACGTTCAAGCGAGGGCTCATTCCCAGATTCGTACCTGACACCACACTGCTGTGTCCTTACATGGTTGAAGTCATGAGAGATGTCTCTGGAGCCTCTTTTATGAGGGCACTATTTTCATTCATGAGGACTCTACCCTCATGACTTCAAGTCTCCCCAAGCTCCACCTCCTAATCCATCATCTTCAGGTGCTAAGATTTCAACATAAGAATTTGAAGGGGACCCAACCATCTTAACCATAGCAGGTAGATGACTTTTTATTTGCTGCATTATTTTCTGTTTGTTTGTTTGTTTTTGTTAAGCTCCATCTTTAGTTTAATTACCTTTTAAATCCAACGTTATGTTTCGAATATTTATCCAAGATCACACATTCTTGAATGATTCAGATTCCTACCTTCTGTGACAAGATATGGTTTTGTGTAACCCAGAAAGCTAGAAACCACAAAGAATTGTTTTAACTTTGTATTTTATGAATGATGTGTTATAAATATAAAATCTGCAAAGTTCCTGCCTTCCAAATATAACACTAGCCTTATTTTCTCATGCTGGGCACTGGAATCTTGATATTAAATAGTCAGAGAGATTCAGCCATGATTGTAGAGGCTAGAGGGTTTTCATCTGTGTGAACATGTATCTTTTCCTTAGAGCTTTGTGGAGATGACAAAGTGTGACTTGTTGCAGTGAATGGGTACATACTCTGCAATGGCACCTGCTCTACAGCTTCCTATATGTGTGCCATACAAATCCACAGGGAGCAAACTATGAAGGACGTACAGAAGTAGAAGTTGACGTGAGTGCCGTCTTCTCTCCCGATAGGAACACATGATAACTCTGAACCAATGCAGACACAGGGACAAAAGGTTCCCTTCAATACATCCTGTAAGGCTCCCTTCCTGAGCCATCTGCCCTGACCTGTGCACGCCAGTGCTTGGGGAAGACCTCTGGAGCCCTAGAGAGGAGACGATCTGTGGCTGCCTTCCCACGGCTCCCACAGAGACACTGCAATTCAAACTTCAGTGCTACCAAGTTCTAACAGAAGAGTTAAGAAAAGTTCGACATGGCCTTATTTTTCCATGACCACTATGACAATGCATTTTTAACAGGTATATTGGTGTATAATTTACATGCCGTAAAATGCACCCGTTAAAATTGTGCGATTCAATGAATTTTAGTAACTTTAAGGAGCGGTGTAGCCATAACTACAATGCAGTTGTAAAGTGTTTTCATTGTCCCCCCAAGTTTCCTCATATCCACTTGCAGTCAGTCGCTTCTCCTGTTCTACCACGGCTAGCGTGGGTCAGTCGTGGATCTGTTTTCTGTTTTTATAGATTTATTTGTCTTTTGTAGAACTTCATGGAGTTGGAGTTATGCAATACACAATCATTCCTGTCCATCAATGCCAGTTCGGTCCTTTTGTTTGGAAATAACTATAGGTTCACAGGAAGCTATAGCAATGGTGCAGAGAAAACCCATTTACCCTTCACCCTGTCTTCCTCGATGGTGACATCTGATAAAATACAATATCCAAGTCAGGAATTTACATCAGCACAGTGTATGTGTGTGTAGTTCTGTGCCATTTCATCATATGTGACACATGACAAATGTGAACGTGTGTTCCAAGTATATATTGGACTTTGTCATTTGGAGAATGTTACATAAATGAAACTATGCAATATGTAAGACTTTAAGCTTTAATTACATGCAGTTAACTATATCAATTATACCTCACAAAGATGTTAAATCGGGGGTGAGCAAAGCACTTACTCAAATCAGAAGGTCCTTGCTTAACACTCTTGAGGTAGTAAGGCCATCTGGACATAAAAATTTCTTCTGTCTCAACTCCTTTTAGAGCAAGGTTAACAGGGATTCTATTTATGTCAATGTAATACATAAGCAGATTAAGCAACAACAGTAGTAAACGTTTGTAAAAATTATAACAATACCCCTGCAGGCCAGCTCTCCTGTTTGCTGTAACATTTCAGCAACATTGGAACTCCTCAAGAGAAGTGTCCAGGCCACAGGGAATTGCCAGATGAGGGAAGGTGGTGTAACATAGGATTCCTCTCCTGAATGAAGAAGGGGACAGTTGTAACAAAGAAGCAATAGCAGAGCTTCCCATTACATTGCCCTAGGCAATGAATTATTTTGTTATTTATAGTTTTTTCTCAGTTCATTTCTCTGTATAGCTATTTTATGATCATTCTAGGCATTGCATGATGCATATATAACTTATCACAGTTCAGGTGTGTCAACATTTCACTAAATGGAGTGATGGCTAGAAAGATTACCTCCCTTTAGACCCTTGACTTTTCCCCATTGTAATTGTGTTAAATATTAACTCTAAATATTTACCTAGAGTTAAATATTAACTCTATTGAGAAGCATGTCAAACAATGTTACAATTTTCTGCATTGTTGGCTTCTCCGGTGTTCTTTCTTGGGTCCTGAAGTCTCAACAACCTCTCGAGTAAACACACACGCACACACAATTTACATTTACATTTACGTTCATATTATTTTTTCATAGTGTTTAAGTATGAGGTTTATGAGAACACACTTAGGTATTAAAAATAAGTATTACTTTTTAATTGTTTTTCATGTCTTTATTTTATCTTTATGTACTAGATTACTATAGAATCATACAATTTGTAAGCAGAAAAAAAGTTTATAAATGCATTCCAAAAATACATCGTAGTTTGAGAAAATACTGTTCTGTGCCCCCGGTCCTTGGTGCTCAGGATCTCACTCAATGTGTTGTTTAATTCCACCCTGGGACGACTCTCACTCAGACTTTCCCTGGTTACTGGGCTTCATCTTTGTTCACACACGAGCTTAACGAAGAGTCTTCAAATTCTGAGACTTCAGTGTGTCCTGACTGCAGGACTCTACACTCTCCTTGACTACACTCTTCAAAAGGTGGTGTGTGACTGTGTGAGGCTACCCCTCCAAGAGTTTCTCCTCATTTCCTCTCTTTGTGATCACTGTGCAAGACAAATCTTGAACTCTGTCTGCATCGATATTCCTTATTGTTGTCCTAGGAGTTTCATTACACACAGAGCCAGCTCTGGCTGCCAGTCCCTCACATGTTCCTTCTCTATATCCTCCAGAACTAACTCCTTCCCACCTCTGTCCTTTGCCAAGAACCCCACTGGACCAGCTCCAACTTGAAATTCATTCACTCCTCATTCCCTATGCCTCTCACTCTAACCAACTTTCTCCTGAAATCTCCCCCAGTCTTCTCCTCTGCCTTTCTACCGTATGTTCTTCACCCATGTGGTAGAAGACAATTGTTTGGAAGTTTTTCATTTTGAAGAATTTACAATTTTCTGATGCTGAGTTCTATATCCATCTTCTCTTGCTAAAGAACTTGGTGGGAGAAACAATATATTGATACTCCAAATCAAATCCCTAAGTGGGTTCAGCATAAAGACATGGATAAACAGAGATTATGGTACATAACACTCCTGGAATATCTAGAACATGTATTTTTCTTCTAGTACTTTTTTCTTTCTAAATTAAATTTATATGAGCTTGCTTCCAAGTTTAAAGACTATTTATGTTAATTATGTTAAAAATATACTCTGACTTTTGAAAAATTGAATTAAAAAACTAGAGTGTAATTAATTTGTGAGTTTTAAACAATGCAGCTACTAATGTGCTTGATGATTATGTTATCATATTGAAGTTTTGAGGTTCATAATAGAAAGCTTTCCTCAAAATAATAATACAAGTCAGATGGAGCAAATGCAATCACCCAGCCTACCTGAGGAGTTTCCAGGCACAGTTGCTGCGGTAGGCACCCACCAATGTCCAACTGTCGTACGTGGACTAGTGCTCCGCTTATCAGAAAATTCAAATTAATCTTAAGTTTTCATCCTTTATTCACATAATTAGAACAAATATATAAACTCTAACTAAATGTATTATTATAAAATATGGAAAAACATTTACATATCTATATCTGTAATCCCATAACATATATTACCTCTCATTACATGCAAACAATTTTACTGAAGTCAATACATGGCCTCCACTGACTGCCATTTGAAGAAAACCTGCCATGAATAGATTGGCCAGTGAAGTGGTTATTTACCTTGTCATACAACATTAGTATTACAGAAAGTTTACACTATGTGTTCCACTTAAAGAGAGTTTTAAAAGCCTATCACAAAAGTAACACAGTCTTAGGTAACTTTGGCTTCTGCTTATATATATATATATATATACATATCCTGTTCTTCAGTGACAGAATTATAATTTTCTTATTTGATGTGCACCATCTCACCTGCTGCTAGGTAATTACACAGTAGACTCCTGAAGTCCCTTGACCCCTTATTAGAATGCACATTTTCTCCCACCCACCATTCACCAAGTGTTCACTACCTGTGGGGTCTTGATGACATAGCTCAGTTCTGCATGTCAAATAGTCACTTTAGTCCAATTAAATGCACATCGCATGGCATTTTGACTGCTGGTGAAAGCTGGAAGAGGCGGCACTTCCATTACCGAGTGTAATGGTGTGGCTTGTTGACACAAAGTAAAGACAAATATTCTTAAGTTGCATTGCATGGCTATTTTCTCTCTCTCAAAATATAACCATCTGACAGTGTGGTATTGTCCTGTCTCAAAAACCATAATAAATAGATAGTGGTTAATACAGTAGCTCCATGGACTGAGATACAGAGGCTTTATTATTGACTTCTCACCAGGAATTAGAATTGCCAGGTTATACCACTGATTAAAATTTGATTAATCACCTGTTACCTTGTTAATTTTATTCACTATAGAAGAGACATTGCCTGTAAAAACAGGTGAAATAAATACTAAAAAAATCATTTGGAGCCATGAAGTCCTTATCAAACTTCCATCCCATATGTTAAACGAGTTAGCATGTTTTTCAACAAATGTTTCTGTGATTGAACAATGCTACAGATACAATGACAGGAAAAAATGACATTTCATATTTAAGTACATTCAATGGAATCACTCATTTTTTAGTTGTGTGTGATAATGTTGTGAGTGGGGGCAATGTCTTGATCTAGGAAATTGACATTCCTTATTCCAATGAGTTCTTTCAAGTAAAAATATTATTCAAGATGCCCTCAGTGGTTAAAGGGCAGCTCTGAGGGGTGAGAAGCAGGAGTCTGCTGTTGGCTCTCCCGCCTGGAGTGGCAGTCTCATTTCCAAGTGAACGGGTAACTTAGTGAGGCCCTGTGGGCGACTGCCACTGCGCTGGCAGGGTCACAGTGACCCAGAGCATGAGGAGCCATCAATTAAAGGCTGAAATTCACAGCTCATCCCTCACACCAAGTCTCAGGCTTCTTTTTCTGAACCCTGCCCTTCCCGCCCACCCCACATTGTCTTTAGAAGACAGGCACACACCATATCAGGAGCTGTGACTTTGTGCATGGCCTTCAATGATTTTCTTTTTGTCTTGCTAAATTGCCTTATTTCGACAATGTTTGTCCTTTGTCTATGATAGCTGAGCTGCTTAGCATGCTTATCCTTTTTACAATCCTTGTCTATGTGAGTTCTGTCTCTGTAGACACCATGTGAATCGACACAACTCAACTATACTATTCAACGCTTATGATCAATTCATGATATTAAATACGTTTAGTGAATTTCAAGAACATATAACATTTTGCTATTGGTCCCTACATGCTATATTGCTAGTGATGGCCAAGAGCTATTATTGAAGTTACAGGGCCAGCTCTTTGTGGACATTTTCTGGCTTATTTAAAAAAAATTTTTTTTGATTATGCTATTACAGTTGTCCCATTTCCCCCCTTCTGGCTTCTTTATATAAGTTAAAAATATACTTTATATGTTTATTGGCCACCTGTATGTCCTCTTGGGAGAAGGGTCTATTCAGGTCCTTTGTCCATTTTTTTAACTAGGTTGTTTTCTTTTGTTGTTGTTGAGTTTTGTAAGTTCTTTGTAAATTTTGGACATTAACCTCCTATCAGATGTATCTGAGGATATGTTCCCATTCTGTGGGTTGTCTTTTCATTTTGTTGATGGTTTCCTTTGCTGTGCAAAAAACTTTTTAAATTTGATGCAGTCCCATTTGTTTATTTTTTATTTTGTTTCCCTGTATGGATGGGCCTGGAGAATATTATGTTAAGTGAAATAAGCCAGTCAAAGACAAATACCATATGATTTCACTCATATGTGCAATCTAATAAACAAAGTGAACTAACAAAAAAAATGGGGACAGAGTTGTAGATGGAGAGAAAGTTGACAGCTAATACAGGGGCACGAGAGGGTGGAGGAACTGAGCAAAAAGGAAAAAAGACTCATGGGCATGGACATGGACAACAGTGTGGTGATTGCTGGGGAGAGGAGTATATGGGGCCTAAAGGGTAATGGAAACAATACAATAAAGATTAAATAAAAATACTTTCAAGTTATAGTTGACACGCAATATTGTATTAGTTTCAGTTGTACACCATGGCAGTTAGACATCATACACCTTACAAAGTAATCCCTGTGTGCAGATGTTTAACTTCGGTTGTGTTGACAATATACACACAAATTAATTTTATATTGCCTTTTACAACCTTTTGTCTACAAAAGGTGTAGGAGACAGAATGGCATGGAGATTCCCTGACCGACAGTTGTGCCCATCACATGGGCAACAAGGAAGGACTCGGTGCACAGTGGTAAAGGGGTGGGGAACATGCTCAGCTCCACAGGAACTATGGGAATAAGGGGAGGGCAGCTCTTTCTTCTGAAGAGCCCAGTGGGTGGGACAGCAGACAGCTCTCTCCCTCTGAGATTGGAGTCACTGTTTCCTCTTATGACTCTGATCAGCTGTCAGGTTCACCTGGATGGTGCATTATCCATCCAATCAAAGGAGCGCAAACAAAGGACTAGATCAACAAGGTGACTTTGCACCATCCTTATGCCCTCAAGCTTTGCTTACTTATTCAGCAGCCTAGGGAGCTTGTAAAAGACGTCTAAGTAAGTGCACCCTTCAAAAGATGCCAAATTAAACACCAGCCAAAAAAGATTTTCTTAGGCTTTCATACACATGGGTTTGGACCATTATAAACCATTGCTGCATAAAAAATTATGTAAAAACATTTCATGTTTTTGTTACTTTTATTACAGCAAAGAATCACTAAAAACAATCGCTAAAGTCATCAAGCATCTCAGGGCTTTGAAGCAAGGGAATAAGGGAATTTCTTTTCCTGCAGTTACAGGAAGATGGCATTCCAGCTAATGTGACTTTAGCTTTCTTCTATTAATATCCAAAATGTGATTCGGAGATCACATCTTAAAATGCTGTTGTGTTATCACCACAAAAGAGGAAAGACAGGATTACGTATGTGAAAAGGTGAAGAAAAAAATAAAACTGCTGCTGCATATGCATTTTGTGATTATTGTATTAAACATACAATAATTTATTTTCTCTTCTGGCTGATAAGCCAGCTCAGAAAAAATATTTAAAAAGAATAAAGTCCTTCCACTTACAGACAAGGACATGCCCATTCCATGAAAAGAGTCATTATACACCCCAATAGGAATGACTCTGAGGAAGAATGCCGACTTGGATGCCTTACTTACGTTCTGCTGGATGAGAAAATGTGCCTCATTGTGTGGCACAACCAATAGTCCATCATTAAAACTGATTAAGAGCCACACAAAGCCAAAAGTCAATGAGAGCTGCAACATTGTGTTCAATGAAGAGCTTGTGTAGGAGAAAAAAATCTTAATTTTTGAAGGCACAAGAATGGCAGATTCAGGACACAAAGTCCTGAAGACAGCACACGCTTGGCAAGGTGAGAGACTTCAAGGACATCCCGCTTAATTCAGTGTCCCTGTGCACGGCACAGGAAGGTGACACTGGTTTGCCAGGATGGGTGAGGGCAGCTTTGTTCCCTGTCCACTTAGATATACAATACCTGGTTCTCTTCTCTGAATCCAGCTACCCTCTTATCCCTTTAAAAATATTAATGTGATCCATATTTCAGCTTGTGGGGCACACAGAACTTGCCCTGCATGTTAAATAACATATGGGGACAAAAAGAGATTAGAGGGAGGTCACGCACCAGAATGGTGTGGGACACAGTACCTAGCTGCTTTCCCTGTAATTGAACACTGCAACAATAGGAAATTTTTTTTTGCCTTTAACCTCATTGAAAATGTCACAAAGAGTCCTCATGATGCAACTAAAATGAGAGGTTCATGTGCATTTTTAGTGTCTCTCTGATAGAATCCAACTGTTGTATTGTACAAGACAACCCACTAGGGGAAAGGCATTTGGTGCTTTCCACACAATATTCAGAAATGTAGGTCCCAAAATACCTTTCTTTAAATATTTCCCATTGCACAAACTAAGGTTTGTAATACAGAGACAAGGTGATTAGAGACTTTGGCATAAAATGGAAATAAAATGACTTACACATGATTTATAAACTATTACTGTTCAGCAACACAGACTGAATGGGCCATACAATTTCACTCTCTATATGCTGCAAACCTGCAGGAAGAATGTAATCACTGCTGTTTTTACAGAGCTGATATTTTCAATCAGTTGAGAGGGCTTCACATGTTAGTGATGAGGGGTCTGAAATGAAAGTGTCGTCAAACTGATTATCCTTTGCATGTGCTCCCCGAAAAGCTCTGCGTCCAAAACAAATGCCTATTCACTGAAAATTACTTTGACAAATGCATATTTATATCTGTAGATATTTAAAAGGCAACTAGAAAAGGGAAATTCTAGTTCTATTCTGGTCCTAAGTCAAAGTTTATTGCGAAGAAACAAACTTGTCATGAGTCAGCTATGGACTTGACTAAAAATGTAACTTCCTCACTGGTCACATTATTTGCAATAGAAATGTGGACATCAAATTAATATTTGTAATTTGAATTACCAAAAATTCTGTAGTAGAGAAATTATTGCAGACTTAGAAGTCAGAGAAACCTGTGTCCTAACTCTGCCTATACGCCTGAACTTTTTATGTTAAAATAGAAATAATGAGGATGTCTATCTCGCAGAGCTTTGCACAAGGTATATGATGTATTGATAAAGCAGTTACCACTATGCCTGGAACTGGGGAAGAAAAGGCTTGCCGCTTCCACATAACATAGCATTTACAGCATGTTCAAATTATCTAATTATGTGTTGAATTAGTTATATTACCATGTGCTGGGAGACACAGATGATACTGGTAACATCAGAGATTTTGTTTAAATAAAAAAGTGGCTACTACTGGGGATAAAAACAGAGAGGAACCATTTCCCGATAGACTTCTGTTAGGCAGGGATTACAATATGGCGCAGTGTGAAATACACTAAAACAATGGCTAACCACGTGGATAGAAGGGTCAACATAACTCTGCCTTTCTTCTCAAAATAGAGCTGAACACTGTTTTTTTTAATTTATTGATATTTATAGAGATATAGAGATTGGTTGTTCCTGTTATTTATGCATTCATTGGTTGTTCCTTGTACGTGTCTTGACCAGGGACAGAAGCTGCAGCTTTGGAACATTGGGGTAATGCTCTAAGAGACAACTGAGCTACTTGGCCAGGGCAGTGCTATTTTTCATTACTTTGTATTGAAATTTAAGAATGCAGTGAAATTGAAATATTGTGACCTCACCCTGTGTGCACAATGACTCCCTTGGCAAACAAGTGAGGAATGTTGCCAACTATCTCATTATTTCAGTATTTATGGTCTCCTGTTCAGGCCAGAGGAAATCATTTAATCCATGTGCCTCACTTGAGAGATGAGGAAGCAGAATCAAACTGTTCTATAGAACAAGGCAGTGTGGTGTAGAGAGGATGCGACTTGCCCAAGGTCACACAGTCGAGTGGCGGCAGGCCTCATGTCCAGGCCAGTGTTCTGTCTTACAACCTTAAAATGTCAGGGTTACCCCACAGGTGGTATTTTAATAGCTTTTCATTAGTTGCGTGCTGCTTTGTTTGGGGAAAGCTTTATTATTTTATGCTTGTGTCTGTATTACCAAACACCCTTTTCTGTAAAATGTAAATAAATGTTTCTTTTCCAGAAAAATTAGCTTTTTCCTGAAACTTGGGCACTTCTNAGTGGCGGCAGGCCTCATGTCCAGGCCAGTGTTCTGTCTTACAACCTTAAAATGTCAGGGTTACCCCACAAGTGGTATTTTAATAGCTTTTCATTAGTTGCGTGCTGCTTTGTTTGGGGAAAGCTTTATTATTTTATGCTTGTGTCTGCATTACCAAACACCCTTTTCTGTAAAATGTAAATAAATGTTTCTTTTCCAGAAAAATTAGCTTTTTCCTGAAACTTGGGCACTTCTATCACTTCACCATTAGAACTCATACGGCACATTCAGTATCTGAGAAAAATAATGAAAACAAAAGTTTCTAAAGAGTACACCAACATTCTCTCTTCTGTAAAGCTGATTAGGCTAAAAAAAATCCTATTTTCCTTTTTGTTATTTCAGGATTCAAGGAAGAATTAAGGCAGAAAATAATATTGAACACAATAGAATGGTTTTGATGTGACACTTCTCTGGGATAATTCTGAAGAGAATCCTGAGAATTTCGGGCATGGAAGAAAAAAGATAGAAATTAATAAAGCAAGAAAGTGGTCCAGAATACTTTTATATTTTAGAACTAGAGAAAGGGCTGAGCAGTATTTTATGGGGATCACCATCTCAGACCTAAGACACAGGCAAGGAGAAGAGAGAGAGAGTGGCATGAAAGGTAACAGAGAGCAGTGCAATATAATAAAGTGGGAGGGAGGGAGAAAGTGGGACAGAGAAAAGGATTGCCTATGGAGGGGAGGGGGAGACTGCCAGAGAAAATGACTTCAGCTGTCACTCAGGGTTACCTGTGCCACAACCTGCCTACGCTGATCTGGCTAATCCTCTACAGTAGCAGTCCCTTCTATATCTGGTGCCAGAGAGAGGAAACAAACCAGGAGGGAGATGGACATTGAAATACAGAGGGAATTTGAATGCTTCAGACACCAATTTGAATTTTATAGTGCAAATTCACAGTTAAAGTACTTGATTGATCAAAATCTCTTTTGATGCTTTTTCTCTCTATTGATTTTAAAACTTCAACTGAAGAAAAGGTTTAGAGATGCCATGTTTCATGTGTTTAAAATCTTTCTAGTGACAAAAACCACCGAATCTCTTAAAATCCTAATTCCACAATTTAAATTTCATAGAATTCAGTTCTTCACTGTAATCGTGTTTGGGTATGAGTACATGCACAACTGACTTACTTAACTCATAGTTTTAACTGACAAGACCATTACATAGTTCTTCTGGGAAAGCATACAGTGGCCTGCTTGGTATGATCAGCAATTATAATAATAATAAAGGGAGACCCAGATTTCTAAATGCAGCCCTCAGTCTTCAGTCTTATGAGTCAGAGAGGAAGATCATGTGGCCTTTTGGGAAGAAAAAAATAGAAACAAATAAGGAGGTAGGAAAGCATCAGTAATTTGTATAATATCACTGAAAACAAACAGTATTCTGACGAGAAGACCTTGAAGTAGAAATCCAGCGTTGCAGACTCTTCTCTGACAAGAAAAACCTTTTTAATAGATGCAACCCTCTCTTTCTCTGGCCTAAAGTTAAATTGAAATGTTCTCTTAGAATCTCTCCTATAATTAAGATCATCCCTTTTGTGAACTAGTAGTATTCATTTCATGAAATTTTTATGTACAGTTATTAAGAAGAAAGTGAGTCAAATAGTTTCTAGTGTAGATGCCAGCTGAGGCCCAAATTTCTTACTCAGCTCAGTTGAGGGAAGGTCTTTCCTTCCATCATTATGGAGCCCGTAGCACTATTATTTCCCAAATTCTTTTTAATGCCAGGTGAGAAATTGGAGTTTCACGGTGCCCTTCTGCTCCTCTCGGATATATAACCGGGTTGCAAAGTCCACTGAGCAGTTTGGCACGATCTGGAGTCTCCTTCAAACAGGCCATGACTGTAGTAATAAGGAGGACACAGGTCCAGGGGAAGGAGGCTTTGCAGAGCTCTGCTCAGGCACTTGCACACCTGCCTGCATTATACTTGGCTCTAGTGGAGAGTGTTATTAATCCTCCATTTTAATGAGCGCCCAGCTCACATACGAGATTTAAAGTAAATCTCCTAACAGTGTCTCTTCACAGTGCTACTGCAGTTGCATAGGCTTCCCTTAGCCCTCGCAAGGGCTAAAGAAAATGAGACGTTTCAAGGCTATTGAACACAGTGAAGCAGGGCAATTTAGTTCCTATGGATTTTTCCATAATTTTGACAGAAAAGGAAATCATTTGTTGTGTGCTTCATAGTCTCCCTTGCTTTATGGTTCTACCTACACAGAATATTGTCTAGTTGCTTATTTTGTGCATGAGAATATTATTATAATTAAGTTTTCCCATGTCACAGAATCCAGATTAGATTCTCTAATTATTCCTCTCAATGCCTTCCTCTGATCCTTAATAAGACTTGATAAATGCTTGATGGAGAAATTGAAATATTTCTAGGTCTTTATTCCAGATTTTAAGAAGAAAACAAATAAAAGACTATTCTAAATCAAGGTTTTAAAAATAGTTTGCTATAAATTCAAAGCTAATATATATTTAATGAAAGTTAAAAAATATTTCTTTATAATATTTTGGCAAAATCAAAATGTATAACTAAGTAAAATTGTTAAATTCCAAATGAATGAGAAGGGGCTATAATTTTATTATCTGTGAAGTCAATACTGGCAACTGACACAGAAATAATGTCTTCCCTTAACAATTTCACCTGATTTTAAATATCACCTATTTAGATGCTTGAAGACACTAACGGGAAGCAGCTCATTGAAGCCTGGGGTGAGCATTGAGATCTCTGAGGAGATAGGGCTTACTGTACCTACATCTATCTTCCTTGTCTGGCAAATAGCCCTCCTGGCAAAAGCTGAAAACAAAATTTAAAGCAATAAATCAAACAATGGAAACAGAAGAAATATTTATCTATATATTCTGACCTCTGCAAAGTGAGACTAGATATCTTGGTGTCTAATCTCGGTCATGTTAGATTTTAACATGTTCATTTATTTATTTGTTTACATCACCCACTGACTTTCTGCTGTTCACCAAAGATTTGGTGGAAATAATAGAGAATAGAAACCATGTTCTAGGGAGTTTGCTGTGAAATAAGTGGAGAAACACTATGAAATGTTTGGCCAGGGGAACTGGCCAAAAACCCGAAGGAGGATAGTCAAGGTCTATGCAATTGCAACTCATTCAAAAAGTGAAAAATATTGTCCATAGTTAAAGCAAAAAAACCAAACAAAAACCCTACTGATTGTCAAACATTTATTTACTTTAAGTTTTTTGTGGAAATATCTTGATTTAATATCACGTGGGAGACAATTTAATGTCAAAAATAAAGATGAGAAGAAGACTGGGAAAAAGGTAGCCAGTATACAGGACTCAGTTACATGCTTAGAGAGTGAAATGTTAAGCACTTAGATTCCCTTAACTAATGGATCGAGTTGAGAGTCTACAGAAAATAAAATAAACGGTGAAAGGATAACATTTTTGTTCATTGAGAAGAAAAATATTTTAGTGATTAATACTGCAAACTAAAATTATGTTTGATAATGATACTTACGTTCATCTTGTTTAGAAGCTAGATATCTATAAAGTCATTATATAAGGCAAACCAGCAACCCTGCCTGCCATTGTTTTTCAGTGGTGACTCACCAAGTGGTCTTGTGTAGTCTGGCTTTCTGTGTTGTCCACCACACCCTCACAGAGCATCCTCTGTAAGTGCCATGACCACACTAACTAATGTTCTACATCACTGCTCAGTGCCATTTCGGACACAGATATGCTGGTGCATGGGCAAGCTTTTGATTTAATAGCACAGCTTAGGAAAAAAACAAATACTTTATTTTTCCTTTTTTGAAATTCAAAACTTTTAAATTATACACAATATAAGCAGCAGTTAAAAAATAAAATAACAAAAACATGCAAAACCTAAAAGTGAAAGTTCTCTTTATTGAAAAGTTCGCTTTTCTATAATGCTTATTAAATATTTTCTTTAACTAGATATTCCACTCTAATGAAAATCACCATTAGGAATTCGGTGATCATTCTTTCAGAATGTTTGTCTCAACATGCCTGCACACGCACACATTTATAAAGAAGCTGTAAAAATAACATACATACATGCATTTTAGAAGTTCGAATATGCCATGAACATTTCTCTATCCCAGCTATTTTCAACCAGTGTACTGCAAGAACTTTTTCAGTTGAATTTCTTGGGGTGACACTATTTCACAAAACCATACAGGTTTCAAGGGTACAACTCAACACATCATCAGTACACTGCATTGTGGGCCCATTGCCCAAAGCAAAGTCTCTTCCTGGACAGACTGACAGCAGTCAGAGGGGAGGGGAGATGGAGGGCTGGGTGAAAAAAAGTGAAGGGATGAGGCAAAAGTATACAAAGCGATCACATAGACACAGACAATAGCATGTGATAGCCAGAAAGAAAGAAGTGCAGGGGCAGGTGGAGGCGGGCAAAACGGGGTAAACGGGTACTCTTCAGTCAGGGGCACGGACCTCTTTTCCTTTAGATGAATTAAAAAATGACAACATCCAACACAACAGTAGTCATCAAACTTATACCTTTTTTTAGTGTGTGGCAGAATTTTAGTAATTAGTTTATAGGTGCCCTAAGATGAAAAGTGTTGAAAATCAGTGGTCTGTACAGATGCATCTTACTGAGAGCATCTTATCATGTAACTGTTGCCCACCTGCTGTAGTGATGTGGGCAACATTTCTGCTACTCTATGCTATGAAAGAGCAAAGGCATCAAGGATTAAGAAGTAACCTTTCTATTTACAAAAATGAAGTGTGTTTTTCAGTAATGCACATTAATGCATGTTATTAAATTACTAACTAGAAACTTAGCACAAATCACATTTTCAAAATAAATATGTAAGGATATCCCTTTTTTTGCTTTCTCCCAACTTCACCACAGTTTGATGAGATTGAAATTAATCTTGCTTTTATTTATTTTTTTCCAAATGAAAATGACTGATTTGGGGTTAGATATTAATAAGAAGTTAAATAATACAGAAAAGTGAGGATGAGTTCGCAATCTTTTCTTTCCTCCCAAAAATATAAAATTTATTTTAATTGATATCCAGTGTAACCAGCGTTTGATTTTGGTATCTTTCTAGATTCTCTCTCTCTGTGTTTCTCTCTCTGATCCTCTCTCCAATTTCATTAAATGAAAATCATGAATTTGCTGTATTGTAAACTTTTTTGTTCAATCAATTTCTACCTACTAGTAGTTTAAATAATTTATTTAAGACCAAGGCAAAATTTCTGAATAATCAATGTGAGGCTATTTTAATTAAACTTATTGTTTTGATAAAAATTTCATATGTTTATGTAAGTAATTATTAGCATAACTATGCCTTACATACTCTTACATTAATGCCACTATCAGAATAACAAACAAAAAGAATTAAACAATGGGGATTCCTTATCTCATATAAAAATTCTGAAGGTAAATATAGTCCAGTTTGGTTAATTCAGAAGCTCCTGGTTTGGCTTTTTTGGGGAAGTCCTTTAGCTGGACCCCTATAAACCTTAGATGGCTGCTCTGTCTCCGGTTTACCCTCCTGGAAAGAATAGTACCTAAAGGCAAGATGGAAGGTGCATTTTCTCCTAACCACTGCCCTTCTGAGCAGAGAAGTCCTTTCCATTGAAGCAGAGGGTGAGTTCTCCTGAGGTCATGCCCCTGCGCCTTAGCGGCCAGCTGCTGCTGAAACGAATGACCTCCATTGTCAGTGTGTGTGGTGGGGAGGGTACTTGCAGCAGGGAGATGGGGCAGAGTGGATGACGGTGATGGACAGAGCTCACCACGACTCTGCAGCTTTCCATAAATGTGAAGGGTTGGAAATCACGGTAGAGCTACATTTCTCTTCACTGAAAGCCGTTTTACTAATTGGAGGTTTTATCTTGATTTTGAAATTCTTGGCACAGCCAGTGTGAACATGAGCATGTCCTTGATTCATTTAAGCTACTCAAGGTTATTCTCGACATAAATATGGTTGTAATTACTGTTCATTTTTTTTCAGTGATTTTGAACAAAAAATGAAGCATAATATATAATAATTTAAATTTATTATTAAGATAGCAAGTGCACTATTTTTCTAAAATCAAATGGTGATTTATTATTTGAAATAATAATTTCAAATAATAAATGTGAAAGTGAATGTCAGTTTCAGAACTTGCATTTCTACAGACTATATCTAAAAATAGCAAAGCCTTTTGTTTCAAGAACACTTGTTTCTATTGTTTCCACATATAGTTTTCATCATACAAATTGCACTTACATATGATATTGGACCTGTTATTTTGTGTTTATGTTGGTTGTTTTTTGAATATATATCTAGTTTTCTAGAGTGGAACACAGAAACAGCTCATTAAACAACAAAACAATTGTAGCTAATGTTTATTACATCCTTACTCTGTACCAGGCACTCCGTTAAGAGATTTGTGTATGTCTTTTTCTCAGAGCCTCACAACAGCAACCTTCAGCGGTAGGAGGTATTGTAACAGGGTGCAGCCAGGGCCCCCAAAGTGGGGATTTGATTTGTAACAGGGTGCAGCCTGGGTGTCCAGGAATACAGGATGTCCCCACCCCAACAAGTCTGGCTGGGGGATGGGACACATGGAGCAGAGTCATTGAGAGTTATTTTGCGTATCAGTAATAGTAGAATAGCTTCATACCTGATGTACAAAAAAGGTTATTTTGTGTATCAGCAAGTCTAGCTAGGGAGATGGCAGTGGTGTAACTGGGAGGCAGCACCTGGAGCTTAGAGCTTGGAGCCTCCACAGGGCTACACCTGCCCAGACTAACCATGGCAGCCATGAAGGGCTGAAAATGTGGGTGTGCTGGGAGGTGTAGCCTACTGTGGGAGTTGGAAATGGGGTTACAGAGGAAGGTCCGTCTGGGGATTTAAAGCTAGGGGGCAGCCAAGCTGGAATCTTAACCATGCCAGAGTGGACCGGTGGCTCCCTTGACCATATGGCTTAGGAAGCAGGAGTGAAGATGGAGCGGTTTCAAAGGATGAAGAAGGGTTCCCCCACTTGCCATGAGGACATGGTTTTGGATTAAGAACCAGAAATCTCAGTGACACAGCTGGTGGAGCTGGGAACAGTGGGAGGCCTGCCCAGCAAGCATGGGTTACTGGGAGGAGCAGGGAGTCTAGCCGAGCTACAGACTTCTATTTCTTTTCCTGAGATACGGTACCCTTGACTGGCCTGACTGGCCTGACTGGTTTGACTGGGCAAAGAGGGGAAGGAAGGACTGTGTGTGTTTGTGGGTGTTTTAGAAGGCTTTGAGATTTTTAACAGTGACATTCTGCCATTACTCTAAACTTGTATAACTTTGGAATATAGTTCCTTTCCTTTTTACCAAACTCTGGCATTGAGAGCCACAGTTCCTTACACATGGTGGCAGGCAAGACAAACCTAAGACAGAGAGACCCTGGGGTCTGGGGCTTGTTTCCATAACAGTATCTGAGCCACCCATGGGTTCATTCAGGTAACAGTGTCACTATCTCCAGTTTACTGATGAGGAAACTGAGTCTAAGGCAGGGTTATCAGACTCATTTTCACCAGGGGCCACATCAGCCTCATGGTTGCCTTCAAAGGGTCGAATATAATTTCAACTCCTTAACAGTTAAAGAGCAGTTACATTGGTACAGACTTAAAGTTATTTTGGCTCTTCAAAGGCATCTGGGAGGCTGATGTGGTCCCCAGCGAAAATTAGTTTGACACCCCTGGTCTAAGGGATTATGTCATTTGGTTGAGCTCACATGGCCACCAGTCATCGAGCTGGTTTGTCCTATGTTGAAGACAGTGATCTGATATCGAACCCAAATTGAGACCCCAGGGTCCCGAGGCCCTGCCGTGTGCCCCACGGGGCTTTAGTGCAAGGCTGACAGACTAGACACAATTCAGATACAAATCTGTAAATCAGCACATTAAGTCACAGCTGTGGACAAGGTTATACATTTAAAAAATTTCACATTGGACATGTTTCAAGGGTAATTTATATAATATGGGTCATAGTTAATGTGTAAATGATAATGATGGTTTGAAATTGGAAATATAATTACTCATTAGCTGATCTTGGTTGCCAGAATTAAGAGAATTCCCAGAGAGATGACTTAACGTAAACAGAACTGGTGATTTTTCCTGAACTTTAGGAGTAGCTATCTTTTCTATTTCCTCTTTTGTATTACCAATAATGCTTTGCTCACTAGGCACTCTACTGTGAGCCTCATCCTGATCAGAAAGATGACTTCCTTTGGTCATTGTATATATTTGGAAGCTATGGTACTACGCTATTCTTAAAAGCAGAAAAGCTGCATTCAGCTTGACTTTTAACACAAGTATCAGTGTAAACTACCCAGAAGCATAACACCGCCCAGCAGACAACAAAATTTCCCTGAATCCCCAAAGCAGGTCTCTTTTGAAGTATAAACTGGAGTTTTTCCTCAAGCAGCTTTAGAACACTGCTGAGGCTTTTTCTTAAGGCCTCTTTGAATTAAAAGAGAGTTTGCAACTGTTTGTGACTCATTATTGTGAAGCACATGAGGACACCCGTGCCCACTCATGACCTGAAGCCACTGGCACAGCGGAATAGTGGAAAGCACTCTAGCTGGTGCATGCATAGTCAACAACAGTTGCCCCTCACAAAGCAGTGCAACAGAGAAGGGGCATTCAAGCTCCGGGGGAACCCCAACTCAGAGATAGTGGTGGAAGCAGAGCAAAGAGACCCTGCCCAGGTCCTCTAGGGAGATGGAAGCCCAGAAGAGCCTGATGCTGACACCAGTGCTGCAGAGTGAAAGGTCAGGTTTGCCTCGAAGTGAAAGGTCAGCATTGTCACCAGAAACACGGCAAGGGGAAACTTTCCTCATTATTCAGTGCAAATGGGGCTAATCTTAGGACTGAATGATCTCTTGTGGATGTTTTGTTTTTATTTCTGCTATTTTAGAAACCGAATCTATAAAATTAATGACCATGTACTGAGGTCATTTAAATCTTTTAAAAATATTTTTAAAACATTTTATTTATTTTTAGAGAGAGGGGGAAGGGAAGAAGAACGAAAGGGAGAGAAATATTAATGTGTGCTTGCCTCTCACATGCCCCCTACTGGAATCCTGGCCCACAGCCCAGGTATGTGCCTGGACTAGGAATTGAACCATCAATCCTTTGGTTCATAGGCCCACAATCAGTCTACTGAGCTACACAAGCCAGGACCTGAGTCCTTTAGGAAAATACTCCTCAAGAATCTCAGAATGAAAAATCAGTAAGGTAAATTCTAGTTTGACCCTAATAATAAATGAAAATACATACACACAGATATATGTATGTATATATACATTTATTAAAAGTACAAAACTTCTTTGTGTCTCATTCATTTTCTACAACCTCAAAGCTCTTTTGCACTTAGTACTTATATTTTCACTATTATTAGAGTATTTCT
Organism: Sturnira hondurensis; assembly: GCF_014824575.4. Classification (NCBI taxonomy): domain Eukaryota; kingdom Metazoa; phylum Chordata; class Mammalia; order Chiroptera; family Phyllostomidae; genus Sturnira; species Sturnira hondurensis. Next base: position 3,709,509 of record NW_028098001.1, on the reverse strand, counting down.
ATAGCCTGAATTGTGCACCCCCTCCAAATTTATATGTTGAAGTCCTGACTTTTGTATTCAGACATAGGGTCTTTACAAAGATAGTTAAAGAAAATCAGATCATAAGGGTGGAGCTGGAATCCAATGTGACTGGTGCTCTCAAAAGAAGAGGAAGAGACAGGAGAAATTTATGTGCACAGGGACCATTTGAGGGGCATGGTGAGGTGGTCTTTGGCAAGCAAAGGGGCGGGCCTCAGGAGAAACCAACCCCGTTGCTGACTGAATTTGGACTTCCTGCCTCCAAAACTATGAGAAATAAATGTCTATATTTTAAGTGTCCCAATCTATGGTATTTGTTACAGCTGTCCTTACTTGTATACACTACAGTCTTTGCTCTAAGCTAACAGCCATACTCTTTACGTGTATATGTAACTTCTTAAAGAATAGTGTCATGTTAGAGCATGAAGTAAAGGGGATGTTGAATGCCATCTACTCCAACATGCATTATGAGTTAACCATGGCTCGGAGAGGTGAGATAATGTAACCAATGACATACAATTAATTAGTGGCAGAACTGGGACTAGACCACATATATCTTGATTCAAATTTAGCTAAGAATAAAGCAAGTTGCCTACTGTTATTTGGAGTCATTCACATAACCTACAGTGAAGAGAGAAGAGAGACTAATGATTTATAATCGCTCACTTAGGCAGTTTTCTTATGGTCATTCTTAGTCATGGGTTTTCTAGGAACATACAGAAAAACAAATGGTTCCTGAAATGCATATAATGTTGTTTTTTTTAAGTGCATATGGTGTGGGCCCTGGTCAGGTAGTCCAGCTGGTTAAGCATCATCCTGATACACCAAGGTTGCAGTTCAGTGTTCGGTCAGGGTACAGACAGGAAGCAAACAGCGAATGCATGAATCAGTGGAACAACACTTCGATGTTTCTCTCTCTCTCTCTCTCTCTCCCTTCCTCTCTCTCTCTAAAATGAATACAGAAATCATGTGGTTTGTTTCATCCCTTTACCATAAATTATCATTGTTTTTACAAAAACCCTAGTACTTTTTCATCTTGAAAAAGTAGTAATCTTGTAGTAGTGATTTGATCTAATTTTAAACTGGCACTGCCAAGTGGGAGTATTTCTTCAACAATTTGCTTGTCATTAAAGATAGATTGTTGATACTATGTCATCAAGGGGTAATGTAGGATATAATTAGTGCTTTTCAAATTTTTCTGCCTTTAAATAAAAAATTACACATTAGATATGCCTATCAAAAAAGATGATGTATAAATGCATGAACATCTCTGTATCTTCATAAATATTTTCTTAGCAAGCAGAACAGTCCATTAATCTAGAACCAATTGCAAAGCAACTGTTCACATCCACAGAACCACTGAAGTAGCATCTTAAATGTGTTTCAAGACTTACCAGAATGAAAAATGGTCAGTCTTATTCCTATTAGCTTGCCTTATTTTCTTGAACTACTCATATCCTTTATTATACCCATCAATCAAGTCTCGCCTAGAGTTACAAAGTGGAAATAAAAGAGCACCAAGTCAAAATGGGGAAAATAATAAACTGGGCCACCCTTTCATCATTCCATCTGAAGCTGTAAATGTGAAGAGGTTATGCATGCCTTCAAATAACCCTTCCTGAATTCAAAGTAGCTCTCGGAAAAAATCTGTAAAGGAGTAGCAATCTGACTTATACCTCTGAATAAAAAGGCAAATCTGTATGAAATAGCTAATTGCTTCTTTTCACATATTTGCACTTCGAAGTTGAGCATAATGCTGGAAGTACGACGTCCACTCCTGGAACAGCCATAAGTCAGTCTGACTCACTTTATTGCATGTGACCTGTTTGGTGCCCTTGCAGAATCTGTCATCTGTCATATTTTTATCCAAACCATTAACCACACTGGTAGATAACAATTACATCCCATAAAATGACTTGGGCAACCCAGATGAAGTGCTAAAACTCCGTCTTATGCTCATACTGCAGACATAAATAGACACGATCCAACCTCTTGTCCTGCACTGCCACCTCTGTGGATCACTGGTGCGTGAATCGGTCCTTTCCCTGCTGAAGAGGATCATGTGCAAAAGGGGTTCTTGGTGGCACCCCTAGCTTCTCTTACTTTAGGAATTGGAATTTATGGTTTCTTCTACCAAAAACATCCTTTGTGCCAATCAGGGCTTGACAATATTTCACTCTGTCAGAGGAATTTACTGACAACAACATTGATAGCAGGTATTTCTCATATTCTTTTATTTTTTAACATTTTTTTGTTTTAACAACACATACCACTAAGTGAACTTATCTTGGTCATTTCCTTGCTTACTAGTTTATCCTCTCTCCCTCAATTGTATAAATTCTAAGAGAGCAGAAAGTCTGACTTACCTATTCATTGTTGTAATATTGCTACACCACAGGCAATATCTGGAGAACAATGGACCTTTAGTGTAATGTAGCAAATTAGTTTATAACAAAGACTTGGAATCTCTCAGGACTCCCCATGATCATGATTACACTTTCCAAAGTTTCTAGGTTTTCTTCAATGTATAATCTTGAAGTGGTTATTGTAAGCACAGGGCCTTATCAGAGTTGTTAAATTGTCAAAATAACAGAAGCAAATTGTCTGTCTTTGGTTGATGTTTTGGTTTCTTGGTTTGTCTCCTTTAGGGTTACTTATCTCTATATCTATTCCTAGGATAATCCCTAAGAAGTTTCAAAATCACTTGTGTTTAAAAAATTATTGTATTCTGAATATAATAACTTCTAAGTAAGGAAAATGTAAAAAATGTGTACAATAGAAAGTAAGAGTGATATCTATTAGAGCTACCCAAAACAACTTTAACTCATTTGTTCTCACATATTCTGTTATTTCTGTTCATATATTCATAAATTTTAGCAAAAGCAAAAACAAATACAGAAAATGGCCTGTATTGTCTCCTGACTTCCCAAGTCCAACTGTGGAAGAAAGTGCACTTCCTTTCCCCAGTCACCTAAGGTGCAGAATCTTCTCTGAAGACAGGATGTTATGTGTAGGGAGTCAGAGTCGAGAGGGAGGCGTTGGGTTAGTAGCCTGGGAGGTTGGCTCCCAAGGAGTTATGTCTGCCTCATCCCTTCAGGGGAAAAACAGCAATTCCTACAATAAATTTCAGAAGGTAGAAGAGCAAAAGGACCATGGACTGGATGTGTGCCTTAGAGAGAAAATTGAGGCTTCTTTCTGCTTGAGGGCTAAATAGTGCAACCTTAGCTAAGGAGAGCCAGGTGTTACAGAACTGGGCTCCTCTGCCCAAACAACTGCTCAGTGCACTATATTTAACACACTGGTACTTCAGGCGGAGTTGGCACCTGCATTCAAATTTCTGCTCTATGATCATGCTGCATGACTGTGTGCTTTCCACTGTTCGCCTCTACACTTTGTACCTAGCAGGCTCCTGGCAGGAACCGGTTGCTACACTGATCATGCTGGTCCGTTGAGAAGCACTTCATGGGGGGATGACTTACAAAGGCGAGGGTGAGGTTCAGGAAGAGCAATCAGCTGGGCTTTTGTAGGAGGAGCTGCCACCAGCCTTGCCCTGAAGAAGAAAGTGCAGTGTCACCTGCACGAAGAAGACCTCCTGACAGGAATATGGACCAAGTCCATCCTAACATTTGTGCAACCGTGGGCCAGAGTAAAAATCAAGGCCCACCATTTATACATCTAAATATTTAAATTACAAATCAAATTAAAAATGGAGAAACGATATATCTCATTCTGCCTCAATTCATAAATCTTCACAATGACTTGGAAAGGCGGATTTGAATGTAGGATTCCCAGGCTCCATGGACATTCTGGTCTGACACACTGCAGAGGGGGAACAGCTGTCCCCACTAGCCCACAGCTGCTCCCTTCTCCTCATACCCCTGGCTCTTTCTGACACTGAAAGATACTTCGTACGCACATGGTAGTCACTCCAGTTTGTACTGCCAAATTCTGTTTCCATCCTGATCCTTATCCCCCAAACAGCTGTGCCCACCAATGTAGGCCCTAGAAGCGGGTTCAGAACTGTTTCTGCAGAGAAGGATGGGGCCCTGTGCACCAAGAACAGGGTCCAGAATAGAGATGCGGGGCCTTGGTTGGGCACACTCCCTTGGCCTACAGATATCTTGCTCTGTGGGAACAGCAAGAATAAACATGGGCCAAACAAGGCCAAACGGGCCTGGCCTGTGGATGCAGTCCTGTCTCCCTGCATCACTGTGATGTTACTATGGTCTTCAGTGAAGTGCCGCCTGAGGCAGATGTGAAGATGGAATCTGCAGAATTAAATCACTGTCTCACTTTCTTCCTCACCTCCTCTTGTCCCAGATATCACTGCCCCGGCTTCCTGTTGGTCCAATCACTGGAAAGCCAGGGCAAAGGTGCCCTCCAAAGTGATGCAGTCCTTATGGGTCACATCACCACACAGTAGAGAAGAAGGGGAAGCTGGATCTACAGGAAAAAAAAAAAGCTGAAGATTTCCAGTCCAGGTAATAGGTAACTTAGGAGAAAGTATGATGGAAGGAATCACTTTAACAAATGGACCTTTGCTTTGGTGGCCCTGCCAATCCCTACTTATCATATCCACTCCTAGGAAGAACATCCTTGTAAATAAAAAGGTTCGGCTCATGGCTGTATTTTAGGGATATGTTCGTAAAAGACCATCTTATCTAGAGTGTCTGCCTCCTGTCAGGTCTCCCTTTACTCTTGGTCCTTGTAAATCTCTTTCCCACTCCACACAGCAGCCAGAGTGATCTTAAAACTTAAATTAGGTTACATCACTCCTTCTCTCAAAATGCTTCTATGGCTTCCATTGGCACTTAGGATAAAATGCAAAATCCTCACTGTTGCCAACAAAGTACTGTGTAATCTGGCTCTCCTCCCGCCTTCCTCTCCGGCTCCAGATTCGTCTTGTGCTCTTTTCTTCTGACTTACCACTTTCCTGCCATACAAAACATCTTTTTTCTGATTTCTGAAAGTTGCCAGCTTTTTCTCGCAAGCCAAGAAATGAAAGACGAGCAGGAACAAACCAAGGCAGGAGGAGTGCAACCCTCCTGATGCCAGTCTTGTGATCAAACGCAACTCTTATTTTTGTTTTTTTTTTCTTTCCCATTCTTTTCAATTTTATTCCGAAGAAATAACTTACTGCCCCTCCCACCCCCACACAGATGAGGATTTGGAAAACCCCTTGACATTTTCTAGTTACTCTCAGATATTAAATATTCTTTTAATCATTTTAGTAATGAATATGCTTTTATTGTAGCTGTGAAAATGTCCTGTCCCATGGGTATTAGTCAGCCTTCTACCAGACACAGAGAATAGATAATAAGAGATTTATTGTCCCCAAATCAGCAAGACGTGCCTTTAGGAGGGAAACTCAGACAGGAGCTGCCCTTCACGAGTAGAATGCCTGTTTCTTCAGGGCAACATCAGCTCTGTTCTTAAGGTCTTTGAAATGATTAAAGCAGATCCACCAGATTGTCCAGGACAACCTCTTGTGCTAAGAGTCAATAAACGGTAGAGGTGAATTACATCTACAAAATACTATTTCACAAAGCACCTAGATAATAATTCAATTAAATAATGGAAAGCTATATCCTAGCCAAATTGAGGCGTAAAACTAACGATCATGCCATGCGAGAGTTAAAACTCCAAACTTGACTTAATAATAAATCTTCTTTCCCTCCCCCAGTTTGGTCCTGCTTGTGGGGAGGTTTCCCTTTGTGACCCAACTGGTCCCTTTCTCTACCTTCTCACCTTTTTTCACAAGCATGTCCTCTGTAACTTTTGGATTTCATCAGTTAAAATGCTTCTTTATATAATGAATATTTTGTAAAGCTTCTTTACTACACTGAGAGTCAATTCATAGATCATGTAAACTACCCTACACATAATTGAAAAAATAACAATACAATATTTTAACGATAGATAGTATAAAAGATAACAATAGAAAAGTACTTTATATGAAATGCAATATAATGAAATATGTAAGTGGTTGGGTTTAGCATCACTAGAATCTCTAGTGAAGAAATCATGGGTCTGGAGATACGCGAAGAATCACGGTGGGTGTAGCAAATACAGAATGGTACAGGAGTGTTAGATCAGTAAACCATTAAATATCACGGGTGGCATTGGGCTGTCGTGGCTGGTGTGGCTCAGTGGACTGAGTGCCAGCCTGCAAACCAAATGGTCACTGGTTTGATTCCCAGTCAGGGTACATGCCTGGGTTGCGGGCCAGGTTCCCAGTTAAGGGCGTTCAAGAGGCAACCACACATTGATGTTTCTCTCCCTTTCTCCCTCCCTTCCCCTCTCTCTAAAGATAAATAAATAAAATATTTATAAAATATCATGAGTGGCATTGATATAGTAGTGTTGACCTGTTTTATACTCACTAGAGTGTCTTAATTACTATCATATTAATGCCTCGATTGGAACTGACACGGTCATTCTTTTTTATGCCTGTTGTCCCTGAATAATTTTCAGCAGAGAATCATTTCACTCTCGAATGGACCATCCAAATTACAGTGTGACCGAACAGCATGTTCAGAGCAGCCCATGGCAAGATACATGTGGCTAAAACAAGGCCAGGTGACTGGAACTGCAAGAGGAGCATAGAAACATGATGCAAGACAGAACCAGAAAGGGAGTTGGAGGTCATTCACTCATGTAGAATCGTTCAGGTCATATTGATAAGGCTCAGAAAAGCCTCTGAAGTGTTTTTTAAAGGTATTTTGTTTATTTATTTTTAGAGAGAGGGGAAGGGAAGGAGAAAGAGTGGGAGAGAAACATCAGTGTGTGGTTGCCTCTCATGTGTCCCCTACTGGGAACTGGCCTTCAACCCAGGCATGTACCCTGACTAGGAATCGAACCGGGGACCCTTTGCTTCACAGGCCCGTGCTCAATCCACTGAGCTACACCAGCCAGGGCTCTCTGAAGTGTTTTTAATGAGAACATTACATTTCAAGAATATAATGCTGATTGTGAAGAGTTGCAGCTTGAACAGCGAGACACCTACTGCAATGGTTGAAATGAGAAATTATGCTTTAGACTAGGCTGGTAGTGATAGGGATAGAGAAAAGTAGACAGATGTAATGATAATTTAAAGATTAAACAGGTAAAGTCTGGTAATGGGGTGCATTTGAGGAGGAAGTAGGAGAGTCAAAATGATTCCGAGGCAAGTTGATAGACAGGAGGGCCATTCAGTGATGAAAGGAAACATTGGGTGTCCAAGACTTTGTGAAGTGGGAGGAGAAGATCATGAGTTAAGTTTTACATTTTTAGATATGAATATAAAGTGCCTTTTATATAAACAATGTACAGAAGTCAGAGCAGTGATACAAATCTAACATGGAAGACAATAAATGGGATTGCCCTGGATCAAAAAATACAGTGAAAAAAGAAGGCTCCACTGAGTATTGGGTAAACCTCAATGTTAAATGGCTAGGCAGAAAAAAAAATTCATAGGAGACAAAAAATGCATAACCAGATTGTTGAGAAGAAAACGAGATATGTACAGGGCTAGGGAAGCCAAGAGAGGAGAGAGTATTATTCATAACATACGAAGCATGGAACTGAAAAGCATACATTCTAGACAGCGCTTTCAAAGATCACCACTTTACCTCTGAATGGATTAGAGAGATAAATTAGAACTAGAGGAAGTGTGTAGTCAAGTTGGAACTTTTTTAAAAAATGGGATTGGGGAAAAATGGCTTTGAGAGAAAGAAGTGAAATATCAAGAGGGAAAAGTTCAATCCTCTGGTGCAGGCCTGAGAAAGTGAGAGGGGAATCAGTCTTAAACAGGAAGAAGAAGAAGCTGTCTTTTGTAGAAACAAGTAGGGAGAAACACAAGATGGGTTCCACTCTGCAGGTGTGCATTTTAGTGCGGGGAAGATGAAGGTTGACTATAATGGTTCCCATTTTTCTTTTTTGAAGTAGACATAAACTGAGTGTGTGGTGGTAGGGAGGCAGAGGAAACTTTGAGATGAGAGGAGAGGTCTGAAGTGAAGTAGGACAAGCAGATGATTTTAAGGATCTATTAGAGCTGTGTGATCATGCGTGCACAGGGGGTCCAGTCTGGACGGATCTTCAGTTTTCCTCTAGCAGCACTCAGAGCTCAGGAGCAGCTCAGGAGAGTGGGGAGGGGCTGGTTGGAGGGGAGCAACCAGAAGCTAAAAGGACAGGGTATTGGCCGAAGGCAGAATGAAGTAATGAACCATGAAACATAAGTAGAATAATTAAGAAAATGAATAAATAGGGGCTACCCTGGCTGGGTAGTTCAGTTATTTGGAGCTTCACCTTGTACACCAGAATGTTATGGGTTCCATCCCCAGGCAGGGCACATACCTAGGTTGTGAGTTCAATCCCCAGGTGAGGAGCGTATGGAGGAACTCTGTTGTCGTTTGTCACATTGATGTCTCTCCCTCTCTCATTCTCCTTTCTAAAATTAATAAATATATCCTCAGATGAAGATTAAAAATAAAATAAAGTAAAAATAAAGTGGGGCTGATTGGAAGAAAAGAGAACTACAATCAACTCGATCTTTTCATTTTAATGGTTCTACATTTAGAAATGTTTCAATTAGAGTCTATATTCAATATTATTTTGTGTCAGTTTAAGGTGTACAGCACAGCGGCTGGGTAATCATAGGCTTTACAGTGTGTTCCCCCTGATATTTTCAGTACCCAACTGGTACTGTCCCTAGTTACTACAATATTATTGACTATGTTTTCTATGCTTCATTTTACATCCCTATGACTATTTTGTAACTACCAATCTGTACATTTCAAGTCCTTCACCTTTTTAACCCAGTCTTTCACTCCTCTCTCTTCAACTTGATCTTAATGAGGTTCAAGAAGCGTCATAGCGAGAAGAGTTGGAAACATCAGCTGGAAAAAGTTGTAGACAGAGCCTGGGAAAACCCTGTCTGGGACTGGTGTCCCTTGACTTCCTCATCTAAATTGGGCCCCCCAACAATTTATGCTCTTACAATGTCTGACGTATTTCCTCCTTTGCTCTTATTAGTGCTTGCAATTCTCTCCGTGTGTGTATTTTTAATCTAAGGTCTGTTATTCTTACTAGACTATAAGATCCATGAATGTAGAAACACTATGTTTTTACATTATTATATTTATTTTTAACCACTAAGTCATTAGCAATTAGCTCAGTAACAAACAGTGTTGAGAAAAAATGCTCAGAAATTTGAATAAATTTTATACTGAATAAATGATGTTGGTTTTGAGTAAAATAACCTGAAAATCTCAGACCTTTAAAATATTTTAAAATTCCAGACTTAAAATGTTGGTCAAGCTTACCTTCCCACCATAAGATTGTCTAAGGCCAAATTCTACAAGCTGCCTAGGCACAAACTAGACACTCTATCTTAAATTTTCAAACATACGAGAATGAGTGACTTCTGTAAAAACTAAGAATGTATCTGACAGTCAAAAATGTTGATGATTTTGCTTATTTCACTAATGATGGGTGAGGTGAAAGTTATTTGAGTGTTCCATCTTCTGATAATAGTTAGTCTTTCTAACAGTCCCTGCATGGAAGACGCCCTTCAATCTGTAACTTCTAGTTGTTCCCAAGTTCTGGTATCAATTCAGATGTACAATGTACCTTTGTTGCTTCCATGGCACGTGGTTTTCTGAGAACATTCACGGCAATATTTGCCTTTTGCTGTGATTTTTTATACCTTAAAAATATGTTACCCTGGGAAGAAAAACATTTTCTTAAAAATCCTAACATCTGGATTTTAACTACATGCCTTTCTTATTTCTGTCTGCAATCACACTCCCAGAAATGACTGAGCGTTCTGCCAAGTTTTATTTTCATGCTTTTTAACTACCTAAAGAATGGATTTTATTTGGTCCATTTTCTGAATGGAGACATTGCAATTTAATAGAGTCATTAAGATTGATCTAATTTTATCAAATAGGTAACCATGCAAGACGAAAACAAATAAAACATTTCTTTGGTAATAACCTATTTAATGCCAGTAAAGGGAGTTTTGTTATTTTAAAAAATCAAATCTCTGTATAGCACTGCAGCTGTCGTTTCGTATTATGCAATTGTGTAACGCACTCACGTGGGTACTCAGTACATACTAAGTGAGCATAATAATAATATTGTTCCAATCAAAGAGTCAAAAGAAAAACATCAATGCAAATACAGAGTGCTTGGTGCTATGGTTTATACGGAAGTCTTGCTATGCATAACAACAGAAATGGAAACATCTGTTGGGATCAGCTTCACAAGCCAGGAGACAACAAAGATAATAGAGCCATTGTTTTGTGTAACATTAATCTGTTATTTGGCTTCCTTTTTAGCTAGTAAGGGGATTATGGTGCAAATATTAGCTGACCACTGGAATATTCAGTAAGTGGGATTGCATTTTTGTTTTCAATCCATTAAGAGCAATATGGTTTATTTATGATGCTGAAGGAAGGCAACATGTTAATGCAATACATCCCTATCAGCTTAGTGGATATTTAAGTGAATGTAATCTTCTGAGTCTGTAGTATTCTTATTTTAGTTTTTGAATTTCGCGATTTGCTGCATTCTTCTCTTCTGCTGTACAATGGTGAGAGATTTTAACTATTCACTAATATTTCTTCAAAAATATTGGAAACAAATAAAAAGAAAATATCTGAACAAATTTGAACACTGGCTTAAAGTGGAGATTGAGAATTATAGTAAGTAGATAAATTTTCATTTTGATTTTAACCAATGATGTGTTAGTTTATTCAGACTTTAATTTCAAAGTATAGTATTTTATATGCATCTGATCTTAATTTCTGTGAAAACATCAGTGCAATCAAGAGGGAAAAAAGGTAGATAGCATCCATTATAATAATTACATTTTTCTTTCTTTTTTTTTTTTGCCTATATTTTCCCTCCAAAGTTCAAAGATCCCTAAGTCTTTGATGGTATTGTAAGAAAAGCAGGCAGGAGAATTTCTCTGCTTGTATTTTTTTTTACCATGCCTTCTAGCCATTCAGTGTTTTGATCTGTGTTTCCATCTGGGCTTCTTAAGTCGAGACTCTGGCACCTAATTCATCCAGTTTATTATCTATTGAAATACCTACTGCCTGAAGTGAATTTATTTTGGCAGCAGTGACTTCTAATAGAGATGTATTCAGTTGTTTTTGCGAAAGACAGGTGAGTCCAAACATTCCAAAGTCACTCCCAGATGACAATCTTTTGGCCTTTTCTCATGGCCAACTTTGTGAAAAACAAACAAACAAACAAACAAACCTTTGTAAACATACTTTTTAATGTGTCATTATAAACTGGTTTTGTCCAAAAGCCAGAACTCTCAGAGCCTGAACTTAAAGAACAGTAAAGAGCATACCAAAAATCAGGTTATTAGAACACAATAGAAAGTGGGGTCTCCAAGCTCCCTGAGGGTGTATCTTTCTTCTTTCTTTCTAACTCTTGGTGCTGAGTTCTTTTTAATCTTTAAAATTTAATTTGAGAAAGATTATGAATGTATCAAGCTTTGCAGAAACTGTACTTTGAAGTGTTTGCATATTTTGTAGTTTGGTGGTTTGCTTTCTGTTACATCTCCCCTGAAGCTGAAATAGAAGAAAGCACAAGGAATATAATTTTGTAAAAGGAATATCTGAAAAGTCAAAACTGCCAAATTTATTTAGGTCTTTTATATAGTTCATGTTGCACCTTAAAACTTTCATTTTTCCTTATTGAATTATATTGCAAAATGAAATTGCAGTATTCTTTAAACTAAATCATGTTTTGCACACAACTTAAGAACAGATTTGCTAATGAATGCTTCTCTTCGTTGCTCACTGCCTGTGGTTTTTGTTGTTTTGTTTTGCTTTGCTTTTCTGGGCATCTCATCAGATTTGGTTGTGTTGTGGGCAGGCACAGCTTTGGCATGACAATCGGTTGGAAAGGGCATGCTCTGTGTATGCGGGGATATTTTAGTACAAATCATGCAACTCCATTTGGAAGAAGTAGGATGAACATTCTTTTCTCAAAATGAAGAAGCTACATGTGAAGGACAGTGGGCAGCTTAAGCAGCACTGAGGCCCCTGGCCACCAAAAATCAGGGATCACAGTCCTGTCACCATAGGCATCTGAATTTTGATGACAACGTAAATGAGTTGGGAAGTAGATTCTTCCCCAGAACGTTCAGATAAGAGCCTAATCAAGCTGACACTTTGGCTTCAACCTTGCTGAGAACCTAGCAAAGCGTACCAGAACTTTAAAACTGTGAGATAATAAATGGCTATTGTTTTAAGCCTCTAAATTTATAGTAATTTGTTTTGCAGCAATATAAAAGTATATAAGCTCTAACACACAGTAATGAGTGTTTAGTTTAGCGAAACAAAGAACTACTAATAAAAATGCTAAAAGAGACATTAAAATCCAGAATGGTATCATACATATTTTTTAGTAAAGAAGACTATGGTATGAATATAGATTATGAATCTGTAAATGCTGGGAAAATTGAATCTGTGTGTGATAATTTTTCATGGAAGCCAAAAAATGTGGTTAGAAACTGCCAAAATGGATATCCAAGAAAAGAAAATCAATTTTATTGGGTTAACATTCTATTTCCTCTTATTACAAGTGTTACAAAACTTGTTAAAGAGGAGAATAAGGCTATTAAATATTTTTTAAAATTACAATAATGCATAATAAGATTTAAGGCCTTCTAATGTAAGTGCAAAATCGTCGTTTCCGCTGGAGGAGGGCACAGTGACAAATGGGAAAACAGGGGTCTGCATCACACAGCTCCACTGGCTATTGTGTAACAGCCACGCGTAAGATATGCAACAAAGGGTACCATTGCATACCTTGAATAGATACCTGATGTTGCACTTGGGAGAAAGCAGCAATTTACAGTGTGAATCAGCTCTTGCCCAGTGGATGGTGCACATCTGGGAAAGTGTTTGATGATTTCCTCTTTCCTTCAGGACTTGTAGACCATGAATGAGAATAAAAGTTGTTTTGTGTGGTTAAGATTATTTGTAAGTCATAATGAAGACTGGGAAATCTACTAATGGAGGATAAACTGTATATGCAGAAAGGAAGGGTATCGCTTTGTAAACAGCAGAGATTACTCATCACTGTCAATACATGTAGCTCGATTTACAGTGAACAGTTTGTTAGTTGGGAGTTTGTACTAAATCTTTATCAAATGTTACTAAAAATGGACATCACACACACATATGTATATGTATATGGTCAAAATACATATATTTGCTGTAATATTTGGGCAATAAGCACAAAACTGTCATTTTCCTTATTTTTTAAAGAATTTATTCATTTATTTTTAGAGAGAGGGGAAGGGAGGGAGAAAGAGAAGGAGAGAAACAGTGCTAGAAAAGAGAAACATCGATCAGTTGCCTCTCTCTCACATATTATGGTGAGGGACTGAACCCGCAGCCCAAGCACGTGCCTGACAGGGAATCAAACCAGGGACCGGTTGCTTTGTGGGACGACGCCCCAGCAACTGAGCCACATGGGTTGGGAATGTTATTTTCCTTATTGAATTACACTAGTTATTGATGGAAAAGTTCCTTGTAAGAAGGTTAATAATATTAGATATTGTTTTTTGAAATGATTTTAAGTGACTTGCCAAAGCTACATGGTTCAGTAAGATATAATCTGAAGCTTGATTATACAATCATTTTGGTTGTATAAAATATATTAAAAAGCCACATCTAAATGTTGTAGAAATAGAAAAAGTATACTTTAAGATTTGAATTCTACCAAATAATGTTTCAGAGATTCTTTTACTATAATTTAATATTTGCCAGGTTTTTAAAGAATGTTATATATTTTTAAAATAGGGTCTGACAACATTCTGTAGAGAGCTTGGATGAGAAATTATTCTGTAATCCTTGGTCAATATTGAACCCAAATAATCAGCATTTTTTGAAAAAGATATTGACTCTGCTAACATTTCTATTGAAGTCTAACATGATTTAGAATTTTCTAATTTGGTGCAAATATAAAGTAAATGAAAAAATCAATAGCGTGTTTGTGTATGTGCAATATGTATATATGTACAGTATATACATACACACATAGGTATATAAATATTGATCTATAAATATTCATACACATGCATATATAGAGAGATTGTATACATACATACCTTGTCTGGCACAAATAATGCCCTTGTTATTACAGTTTTTAGTTAGAAAATCATAAACATGTAACTCTGCCACATAACAATATCACACTCAAGCACACCATATGACATTTTAGGTGAAATGTTCAAATTAAAACTATACATTGTTACACCCATATTATTACCCTACCAACCACACTCAAGCAGGCGTTATTTCTTCTAGACCCTGTATATGAAGTCTAAACTACAGCTTACATTGTGGTTTTCTTACTGAATTGCTTAAAGTTTGCATTAGAATGGTCTCTCTTACTGAATAGAAGTGACTATCATTTTTAATCTTAAATAATACATTTTGTTTTATTATTTAAAATTCCAATAAACAGTATTTTAATTTACTTAAGAATGAGAGCCTGAGTGTTCACTTGAAGAGAACAGAATTTTTTGGAAACATTTACCCTATTTAAGATGAGAAAAATAAATGTTTGCAAAGGTGGACAGAACCACCTTTCTTGATGTGCCAAATGCTCAGGTACTAGCTGTTAGGGAGGTAGCATGTCCAGCGCTACCTAGTATATAATAATCAATTTGATTTTAGCCTGCCTGTGATATACATGATAGGATTCTTTGTGTGGCAGCGTAGAATGTATGTGAATATCCTCGCTACAAGCATCTTCTAGCCTTTTTTGTGAAACCAACTATGATACAAAGGCACACTGTTTTTTTAATCATGGAGACTCTTTCTTTATTTTACTTATTTTTTTTGCCAAATGGTTTTGCTTTTGGAGATTCCCGGACATGTCATTATTCTAAATGGTGGGGAAGTCATCAAAATAAAAATCAGAAAAAATTGCCAACTGGTATAAAAATGCAGCAGTTGTAGTGAAGGCTAGAGAAGGCAGTATAAACAGTGTCTCAGTGCTGGGCAGTGTGCTCCTCCCAGGTGAGGCAAGAGGAACAAACAGGCTCTTTTGAAAGAACAAGTGTTGTTCCCATTGATGTTCATAATAAATCATCATTCAGGAGATTCCGTCAATAACACACTGCCCCCAATCGCCTCATGCCTGCAGCGTTACACTTGTGCTATTGCAGCTCGATGAGCTATCAAAGCCTGTGCAGTCAGAGAGAGTAGTTTAAAGAGGCACAACAACAGGCGATTTGCAAACAGCCCAAACCTTTAGCTTTTTCCCCCTTTCCAAAAGTGTGCAGTGAATTGATATTAACACCTGCTATTGGAGATAAAAAACAGACTTGCACTGCAGGGAGAATCCCAAATCCTCCTATAAGAGGGTTTCGTCCCCCTCTATTGCAGGGTGTTATGCTGAGTTGGAGGTAGCATATTGCATTCAATACACTGGGGCAAATCTAGATTTTCAAAAATAAAAATGGTAGAACACTCAACACACAGAACTCAGAAGTCCTGTCTCTCTGAATATTTGCTACGTAATCACCAGGTTAATTCCACTCTGTATACAGGTCATTTTATAGTCCAAGGATAATTTATATTGGTAGACTTTTTACTGCCTAATCTTACTATCCAAGATTTTCATGCTGTTAAACTCAATTTATTGTGGAACATAAGGGCAATTAAGGGATAGGAGATGACATTATATTACATCAAAGTAAACTGCAGGAGAAGAAAATGTGTACAACTAGTAATTTGTTGTATATAAACTTAATTTTCAATATTTTCCCCATGATGAAATGGCAGCCATTTCGAACAACCTATTATGCACCGGGTACTTTACTCAGATTTTACCTACTAGCCAAAAACTAGTCATTGATTCAGGATTGAAATGAATACAAAATAATAAAAATAAAAAATAATAATAAAAACAGAAAATTCTAAAAATCTAAAGAAAATCTAATAATAAATAATAATAATAAAAACAGAAAATTCTAAAAATCTAAAGAATACCACACACATTTCAAAATTAACTTTGAAAATATAACTATTATCCTTTTTGGATAATGTGTATTGAAAAAGATAATTAAATGAAGTCCTCAAATATCTACCTGCCTGATACAACGGATACACATTTTCCTCACATTTTTGGAATGTTTAATTACATTTTAAGGCTGGTAACAAATGACCAGAAATGTAATTGTTTAAAATAAGATGTACTTATCAGTTCTAACTTTCTGGGGTTAGAGATCTGAGCATGGATGGCTTAGCTGGATCTCTCGAAAGGCTGCAGTTCAGGGATCTGTCAGCCAGGGCTGAGATCTCACCTGACGGTTGAGTGGGGAAGGATCCACTGCCAAACTCACATGTTTGTTGGCAGAATTCCAGTCCCTTCAGTGTTGTTCAATTGAGGACCCGAATTCTTCATTGTTGATTAGAAATCACCTCAGTTCCTTGCCATATGGACCTACCTAGCAAGAGAACTTTATTGAAGTCAGTAAAGGAGAAAGTTGGATACCAAGATGGATATCTAACATAATCACAGAAGTCACATTTAGTTCCAGTCATGAATGTTGCCTTATTCCATGGCTAGAAACAGTCACAGGACCTGTCCCCACATAGCAGAAATGATGACATAAATAAAGCCATAAATATCAGGAGATGGGGATTATAGTTCAGGAACATTTTAGAGTCTGTTCATCACAACTGCATTGCCTCTCGATATGACACTGTGATTCACGCACTCTTCTCCAGTGAATTTGATGTCTTTGAATGTAGTTTGCTTCTCAGAAGTAGCCTCACTGCTCACTGTGCAGATTTATCCAGTGTCAAGACTGAAAGTACAGAGCCCAATATCATATCCTCTGAGTTAGATTTGGGGATCCCTCATAGGCTGGGACCACAAATCTTCCGAGAGCTATGTGGCACTCTTTCTTCTTATCCTCTCCCCTTTTACAGGTCAGACAGCATCATGGTCTGCAGCTCCTTCTGCCTAGTTCTACTTCCCTCCCTGTACCACTTACAGACCTTTTCCCCACCTCCAAATCTCTTAACATGACTTGGCATCTGTTTTCAGAATAACTGAACTAACACATAGGAATATGTAATAAAAAACAATAGGTTTTACAAAAAGAACTGATCACAAGTACAAATGAGCCATGATAAATACTAAAAATAACTTACAACCAAAGAAAAACTTCCTTCCACTGACTAGCCTTTTTAAATTTTTCTTTTAAGTTTCTTCTTTTCATACATGTATCCTTTTGTTTTGGGAGTAGGGGTGGGAAAATATATCTTCCGTGTTCTTTTAATTGTCATCCTTCACTTAGAGAGTTCCCTGGGGGCTGAATAGAGAGCACTGAGAGAAAAAGAGAGAGAGTGGTCTTCCTTCTCTTTTTCTATACGTGCACACTTCTAAGCAAAAATTGTTTGACATGTACTAGAGTATTTCCTTACCTCCATACATAAGGTTTTAATTTCCCAATTATTATAAATAAATTTTTATGTCATTATCATTAAATTCTAGTTATATGCATGGAATACAATAATAAATACATGCAGCCTTATTTTGTTAAAGCACCTACAGAATTTCGAGTGTATTTTTATGTCATTTTTGTGAACAGATATCATGTCATTCTGCCCATTTTATTGTAAAACAAAATGGACATACCTAATTGTTAAACAAAGTAATAGTCAAATAACATCAGGGATTAATGAACTCAGAGCCCCTTGCAAATTTCAAGAGATCCCAGACTGATGTATTCTAGAAGATCCTTATAGAGTAATTGCCTTTAAATTAGAAATCTTTATAGTTTTGATAATCAGAATTGAGTTTCCTTCTTCACAAACAGGAGTAATAATGCAGATTGATGGCATGAATGAGGAAGTGCCAGAACTGACACCTTTTCGATCTCTATTTGTAGTTTCTGAACAGCGGCCGTCCCACATTCAGGGAGATAAGACCCACACAACGTTTGTGCAAAGACTTCCTGCCTGGGAGCACTGAGAATATTTCCAAATGTCTGCCATCTTCTACTGAGCTCTCTTTTTCTAAGGTTGTGTAATTCTTTTTGTATTTAAGATACTAATTTGTCTGGCTTAGTTATATTACAAATATCTACTCCCAATTTGTTGTGTTTTAATTTTTCTCACAAAGCCTGGTCATGAAGACTTTTAAAATTTAATCTAAGATTGGCTATATGTTTATATGGGTACATGCAATGAAATGTAGATAGAGGGCTCTGGCCAATGTGGCTCAGTCGGCTGTAGTGTTAGCCCGCAAAACAAAAGATCGTTGGTTTGATTTCCAGTCAGGGCACGTGCCTGGGTGGCAGGTTCAGTCCCCAGTCCAGGTGCATGCAAGAAGCAACTGATCAATGTTTCTCTCCCTCTTTTCCTCCTTCTCTCCTGCCCCTAAAAAATAAATAAACTCTTTTAAAATGTATATAGAAGAATTTCAGATTATCTGTTATTTAAGGGTGAGATAGGAAAAGGAAACTTGAGAGCTTTCTCTGTGTCTGTAATGATTTTTCTCATTAGACAAAAAGGTAAGGCAAACATACACAATTAGATATTTCAAACTCAAATGTTAAAAACACAGAATCTACACTTTATTTTTCTGTTTGAATTTTAGGATTTATATTATGTCTATGGATAATACACATGTACACACACATAAATAGTTTATGGTGCTGGTAGGTGCCCTTTCTTTCTGTGCCACTTTGGGGCTGTTTCAATCAGGGTAAGAGTTAAGAGTAATGTGCAGGAAGGTGGAAGGCTGTAGGGGGTGGGGGGTTACACAGCTCTCTGTGAGCACTGGATCACTCTAATCAATTCAGGTAGCTAAATCCCAGTTTCCTTAATTTATCTTGTCAAATGCAGTTCTTTCTAATTAAGAATATATCCTGAAAATAAAGTGGTGTTAAAAGAGAAAGTAGGTAAGGACTTTCAAAGAGACACTTTAAGGCGGACATCTGAGAATGCATAAAGCACATAATGATGTTTTTCTGAGAATGTGATGATACAGACTTACCAGTCACTGCTAAGGGGCAAAGTAAAATCTGCGGGGAATACAGGTAAGAATNGCTGTAGGGGGTGGGGGGTTACACAGCTCTCTGTGAGCACTGGATCACTCTAATCAATTCAGGTAGCTAAATCCCAGCTTCCTTAATTTATCCTGTCAAATGCAGTTCTTTCTAATTAAGAATATATCCTGAAAATAAAGTGGTGATAAAAGAGAAAGTAGGTAAGGACTTTCAAAGAGACACTTTAAGGCGGACATCTGAGAATGCATAAAGCACATAATGATGTTTTTCTGAGAATGTGATGATACAGACTTACCAGTCACTGCTAAGGGGCAAAGTAAAATCTGCGGGGAATACAGGTAAGAATTTGACTGGAGTTGTTTTTAATTTTGGGGGGAAATATGATTGATATGTCTAAAGAGCAGTATCAGAGACCTGAAGTTATACATAGAGGGCAGGCAAAAGGAAGAAAATTTAGATTAAAGAGGAAGGAAACAGAATTTGTACTGGTGGCTTGATATTTCAAGACTGATCTTCAGGACAGGAGCAAGACATAACTGAAAAGAAATAAACATTTTTCCCTTTAAAATGAACTTAGTTGGAAAAAATAGGTGAGATGAGCTAAAATTCAACTTTGGGTTAATGTGGTCACATATTATAGAACAAATGGCAAAATCAGATTTCTTCATTTAAGAACAGGGAGTAAAAAGGGTATAAATATAATGAAAAATACTTTGAGGGGTTTATTAACCTCTCATTCACTTTGGCCTAAAATAGGTTTCCTTTGCTCTCTGGTTATTTTGATTTTCAGATGATTTGCATATAACTTTGTGGCAGCAAGACACTTAATACATCGCTTTTGTTGTTAAACTGTGTAACCGTCTTATTTTTTTCTATTTGGTTCTCCAAAAATACTTTAAAATTTTGCCCTTTTCAACTTGTCACTCTATCTAATCCATGCAAATTTCCTCAAGGCGAGAGAACACCTGGAAGCAGACGAAAGAATGCCAGCTTGTCCTGTGACTCATGAAGGCCATCAGAGGCAGCCAGGTTTTCCCCTAACCGTTGTTCACTTACACACAGTTCAACATCTGATTAAGGCAGTGCGTTGCTCTGTGCCCTCTGATTCTCTCAGTGGCTCATGGTGAGAGAGAGTGATATTGGATAATAACTATGGGAAATACAAGTGTCTAGCTTGAATATATCTTTTATTTTTTAAAAATATTTTATTTATTTATTTTTAGAGAAAGGAGAAGGGAGGGAGAAAGAGAGGGAGCAAATCATAGATCTCACAGGAAACATAGATCAGAATCATTCACGTCCCAAATAGAAAAATACCCTGCAACTCAGGCATGTGCCCTGAGCAGGAATGGAATTTAGAATCTTTCTCTGTCCAGGATGGCACCAAACCAATGAGTCACACCGGTCAGGGCTTGACTACATCTTTTAAATTTTAGCATTACATATATGTTTTAGGTAGTAATCTATCAGTCAATCAAAAAGTAGCTCCTAAGACTGTCCTCTGCTATAACAGTGTATAGATATGTTATACTATTCTTTCTGTGTTAGGCTTGGGAACTTTTCAAAAGAATAAGCCACTACATCCTTTGGAGTCGAAAGTTAAAGAACTTTCAGAAGCAGGTGTTTCAGGTCATCGTATGTAGTTCTGATACCTTTTCTAAGTTCACTGTAAAGGTTTTTTGACACTCTTCAAAGTGAGATAAACAATTATATCTCTGAGCCATTAAGGTAAAAAAACAGGAAGTTGAAATTTGCAAAGGTACTAAAGAGGGGTAACTGGGCGAAAAGGATGGAATTTCACTGCTCCCTGTGGATTAGTGAAAGGACCTTGAATAGTTGTTCAGTTGAGACTCATGCCTAGAAAATATTCTGTCAAGGAAACTCTGCTTTTAAAGATGCAAAATAAAGGAAAATAGCAGTAATACTTTAAAAAATTGTTCTCAAGTTTCTGGTTTTATATGAAAAGTGTTAAGTTTTGACTGGTGTCAAGGAAGAATGCATAGACAGGAAGTGAAAGAAGATGGAATATAATCCCAGGAAGCAAATAGAAGAAGTTATTTTCCTCCTGGGACATAGCTTAGGGAAATAGCCTTTAAATTATAGGTGTCCTGGGTAGGGACTTAATCTAATTCTGTATTTGACATAGTGTGCACTGTATCCTTGGCACTCAATCAATACTTTGAATATAGAGAATGAAAATGTTTCTTTGTCCACAGTGCAACACACAAATTGGGTGCAAAGATAAAACTCTCTCTCTCTTTTTTTCCCCTTTCTTTTCTTTCCTCTCTCTCTCTTTTCTTTTTTTACCAAAGCTGGTCAAAGGGGAACACTGATTTTCGTCTGAAAATATTAAACTATTCCTTAATGTGGCCTCTTAATTCTCCAAGGGCCTTAAAGTTTTATTCTCTTTCTAATGAACCATTTTTCTTTCCTCCAGAGAGACATTTCAGAACAGTCTTAGGAAAAAAAATCTTGTCTCTAAAGCATCCTCTGGAAATTGCCCTGTTTGCAGTCCAAAAATGCAAAGCCAGGATTCTGTGAAGATTACACAGCTACCCAACCACTTCAAAGCTAAATGGGGTTGAATCAATGCCACAACAATAGGTGTTAACTGCTCCAATCAAAGGTTGCTTTACAGGGCCTGCAAACACTGCTTTGTTTTCCCTGCCAATCATCTGAACAATACAATTGCCAGCCACATTAATTTAGACAAATCTTTTCCAGGGGAGCAAGTGGAACAAATCCAGGCAAACAAAATGGGATTAGCCCTCTTCCTTAGAAAATCACCAGAAAGAGCAAAGATGCCATTAAGACAGTGAAGCGTTGGGTTGGCCAAAAAGTCCATTTAGTTTTTTCTGTAAAATAAAAAAATACATTTTTCATTTTCACCAATTATTTTATTGATTTGGATATTTTGAGTATGTGAGCTACCTACCTCATGGTAGAATGCTGATTGTTCTCAATTAATGTCTTGGTTTGATCGCTATCAACTTGAATAGTTCTAGAAATCTTCAGCATAAAGCTTCGCAAAACACTTCTTTTTTTTCCCCAATTTTTTTATTTAATTATTTTTCAAGTACAGTTTTCTGTCTATTACTCCCATCCCATCCCACCCCCCATCCTCCCCCCTCCCTCCCATTTCCACCCTTCTCAGTTGTTGTCCATGTATCCTTTATATATGTTCCTCTAAATCCCTCCCCTATTTCCCCTGAAATTCCCTCCCCTCTCCCCTCTGGTCACTGTCAGCCTGTTCTCTATTTCAGTGTCTTTGGTTATATTTTGCTTGCTTGTTTGTTTTGTTGTTTAGCTTCCTGTTAAAGGTGAGATCATATGGTATTTGTCCTTCAACACCTGGCTTATTTCACTCAGCATAATGCTTTCCAGTTCCATCCATGATGTTGCAAAAGGTAGGAGCTCCTTCTTTCTTTCTGCAGCATAAAATTCCATTGTGTATATGTACCATAGTTTTTTGATCCATTCATTTACTGACGGGCACCTAGGTTGCTTCCAACTCTTGGCTATTGTAAATTGTGCTGCTATGAACATTGGGGTGCATAGGTTCTTTGGGATTGGTGTTTTAGGGTTCTTAGGATACAATCCCAGCAGTGGAATTGCTGGGTCAAAAGGCAAGTCCAATTTTAGTTTTCTGAGAAAATGCTATACTGTTTTTCATAATGGTTGTACCAGTCTGCAAAACACTTCTGACACATTCAAGCAGTCACAGCACCTTCTCCATACACTGCACAAGCCTTTGTGTGTGTGTGCTTCAGTTGTGTTTTCACCTTTCTTGAAATAATAAAGCACACTATGACAAAAATGTTGAGAATTTTCTTCCATCTTCAATGTTAAAATGGCTATGTGAAAATTCACCAATTTTGGTAAGTTTTTTTTAAATGCATGCTGATATGTCAGCCACCATGATATAATCTAACAAAATCATTTTGAATGAAGTTAAAGACAATTAAGCTAGAGCCATCTTATGGAAAAAACCAAAGGAGCTTTTTGGCCAACACAATATCTCAGTGTATTGCTCTGATTTAGTATATTCCAGCACATGGAAATTCTGCCAGACAGAGGTCAGGCATGACTACTCTGAAGCTGGATTCGAGTTGTGCTGAGGGGAAGAATTCAGAACGTGCGATGTTGTTATAGCTTTAGAAGTTATTCTCAGTGAAAGAATCATGTTTTGTACCTTTTTATTCTGGTATTCATTGTTGCCATTATTTCTTTTGGATATTTTTTCTAGTGTTGATAATCAGTGTCTCATTACTTTCTACTCTGTACACAGTCCAGCTGGACATTGTTCTAGAGCACAGTCCACACTCTACTCCCTTTTGCTGTTGGAGTGGTCCCTGCTGTCTGAATGCTTCTCCCAGCAACATGTAGAATCCAATTGAGTCCGCAAGCTCAGTTCAGATGTCTTCCTTCAAACAGAACCTCCCTAATTTCCCTTAGGTGAGCTAGGTTTCCTTTTTCAGTAGATTTGATTGTCTCTTATGTAGTTACAATTAAATGCTTTGCACTTGTGCTATTGGTTTTCATCCCCATCTCCTCCTAAACTCTAAGATCCTCAAGGACATGGAATCTTATTAATTCATCATTTTATCTTCTTCATGTTGTATCACCTTGAATAAAGCACATTTTTAATTGTTGTTAAAGTACAATTGTTTCCATTCCATCCCACCACTCTCCTCCACCCAATCACCTGTACCTCCTACCCTTGATCCTACCTGTCTTTGGGTTTGTCCATATGTCCTTTATACATGTTCCTTGATGACCCTTCCCCTTCTCTCCAGTTATTGCCATTCTCCTCCTCTCTTGTTACTGTCAGTTTGTTCTGTATTTTAATGTCTCTGGTTATATTTTTATTTGCTTGTTTGTTTTGTTGATTAAGTTCTACTTATAGGTGAGATCATATGATATTTGTCTTTCACCACTTAGCTTATTTCACTTAGCATAATACTCTCCAGATCCACCCATGCTGTTGCAAAGGGTAGGAGCTTTGTTCTTTCTGCTGTGTAGTATTCCATTGTATAAATGTACCATAGCTTTTTTGAGCCAGTCATTTACTAATGGGCACCTAGGGTGCTTCCAGCACTTGGTTATTCTAAAGTGTGCTGCTATGAACATTGGGGTGCATAGGTTCTTTTGGATTGGTGCTTCAGGATTCTTAGGATATAATCCAAGTAGTAGAATTGCTGTGTCAAAAGGCAGTTCCACTTTCAGTTTTCTGAGGAAATTCCATACTGTTTTCTACAGTGGCTGCACCAGTCTGCATTTCCACCAATAGTGCACTACAATTCCATTTTCTCCACAACCTCTCCAGCACTTGTTGTTTGTTGATTTGTTTATGATGGCCATTCTGACTTGTATGAAGTGGTATTGTTACCGAACAAGGGTCTGAGGAGGGGGCAATACTTGGCCCACGGAGGGATGCCAAAAACTGCTACAGAAAACAGGGGCCCCTCCCAAGGACGATACTCTAATATCTATAGGGTTCTTCTGTCCGCCGCCAATTGGAAACACATCTCTCAATGCCAGAGATTTGTGAAAAGGAAACAAAATGTTTATTTAATGCTATTTAGGCCTAATGCCTTCCTTAAAATATTAAAGTCTTTAAGGATATACACCTACACATACACACACAGCGCTCCCTTCTCCCACTGTCCCAACTCCGGGTACCGTAAATCAGGAAAAGAGCACACGTCCGTTTTTTCTCCCAGGCCGCTGGCACGTGAGCTGTGTCGCCTGCCTGTCCAGGCAGGATCTCCAATTAATCCAAAGTCATGCGGCACCTTCCACTGGCAAGAGTTCTTTGTACCAAGTTCCAGTCAAAGTCTCTCCTGCTTTCCAGGCTACTCAGCCAAAGGGAGCACGCCAAAGCCATGTGGGCCTCTTCTACCAAAGCCGCGTCTTTCTTCTTCACCTGGCCGCAGGGATCTCCGTTCTGGCAAAGTTGCGTGGTTTTCTCTTCCACCTGGCCAAGAGGGGGTCTGCACTCTGCTGAAACTGCATGGCTCTCCCTCCTAATGGCTACAGGGGTCTACATCTTTCTAAATAGCGTGGCTCTCCCCCTCATCTGGCCAAGAGGGGGTCCTCACTCTGCTAATGCCACATGGCTCTCTCCTAATGGCTACAGAGGGTCCTCTCTCAGAGAAGCAGCCCCAGTTTCAGCCTGGTTAGCCCCGACTCTGCTAAAGCCACATGGCTCTTTCGCAGGCACTCTCTCCGAGAAGCAGCTCCAGTTCCAGCCTGGTTAGCTGCCACTCCCTTCTCCCCGGCCCAGAACTTGGCCACAGCTATTTAACATATCTATGAAACCAGTTAAAGGTTATAGATATGTTAAATGACCATTCCAGAGGTTAGCTGCAAAACTGTTGCTATGCAAAACAGCTCTTAATGGCCCTGCTCCATTCATCCCTTCCCCCAACTGACACCTGGGGGGGGGGGGCGGTGAGGACATCCTAATATTTCCTCCAATATTTCTGTACACTTTGAGTTCTGGACACCATTCCAAATCTTTTCTGGGCCCCCCCCTTGGCTGCACCCTGTATCAGTATCTCATTATGATTTTAATCTGCATCTCTCTAATGGCTAGTGATGCTAAGCATCCATTCATATGTCTCTGGACCCACTATATGGCTTCAGTGGAAATGTGTCTATTCATATCTTTTGTCCATTTTTAATTGTATTGTTTGTCTTCCTGGTGTAGGGTCATGTGAGTTCTTTATATATTTTAGAGATCAAACCCTTGTTAGAGTTATCATTGGAAAATATATTTTTCCATAGAGTTGATTCCCTTTTATTTTGCTGGTGTTTTCTTTGGCTGTGCAAAAGCTTTTAATTTTGATGAAGTCCCATTTGTTTATTCTTCCCTTTATGCCCCTGTTCTAGAGGACATATCAGTGGAAATATTGCTGCACAAAATATCTGAGATTTTCCTGTCTGTGTTCTCCTCTAGGACTTTTACAATATCACAACTTATATTTAAGTCTTTTATCCACCTTGAATTTAATTTTTTGTATGGTGTAAGTTGGTGGATTGTAGGGGATTATTCTGCATGGCATGGGCCCAGCTCCCACTTGGAGATGCACAGGACCCATGCTCATGGATAGGTTCTCCTGTGGGGGAATCAGGCTTGCAATGTACCTAGGCCACTTTGAGACTTGCTTTTGCTAAAACTGATTTGAGACAGAAGTGCTTACTGTATCTTCCTAAAATCCATGCTAAACCTTCTTAGGATGAGTATAACTGGTTCAACCACTTTTGCCTTTTCATTTGCAAATATCCCTTTTCTGTGATGTGATTAGAGGCATTGGCTCCTTTGTTTTTGTAAAAGGTAATCCCCTAAAGCAAACCTGTGCACAGTAAATGAGGACCATCTTGTAATGCGCTGAGAAACCCAATAAAGGCCTGTCATGGTGGATGCCACAGCATTTTCTCCCCTTGAAAGAGAAGCCATGCTCTCCCTTTTCCTCCACAGGACTCGGTAGTTCGTGTGAATGTACCTTGTCTCATCTATAATGCAGTAGACCCTGAGGGCCAGTGTCCACGTCAGTGGTTGAGTTTCATTTTTTTTTTTTGCATGTAGCTCTCCAGATCTCCCAACACCATTTGTTGAAGAGGTATTTTTACTCTATATCATGCTTCTGCCATCTTTGCTGATATTTAATTAACCATGGACACATGGGTTTATTTCTGGGTTCTCTATTCTGTTCCATTGATCTATGTGTCTATTTTTATGCCAGTACCAGACTGTTTTGATTACTGTGGCCTTGTAATATTTAATTTAGGGCCTTGTTCAGTGTCGCAATATCCTTGTTGATATTTTCTTTGGAAGATCTATCTATTGTTGACAGTGAGGTGTTCAAATCCCCTAGTAAAAGTGTGTTGCTCCCTACATCTTTCTTTTTTTCCCTTTTTTAAAATTTATTTACTTATTTTTCAAGTGTAGTTTTCTGTCTATTACTACATCTATCCCTACATCTTTCTTGAAGTCCTCCAAGATTTTCCTTGTATATTTGGGTGCTCCTATGTTAGGTACATATATGTTTCTAATGAGTATGTGTTTTTTGATGGATTTTCCCTTAAGTATTATGAAGTGTTCTTCTGTGTCTTTTTTTATGGCCTTTGTTTTAACGTCTGTTTTATCTGATATAAGTATTTCTACTCAAGCTTTTATTTCGTGTCCATTCGTTTAGAATATTTTTTCTAATCCTTCACCTTCAGTCTATGTGGGTCTTTTGTTCTGAAGTGAATAAAGAAATTTTCAATAAAAGAACACACAGATAGTAGTCATACTAGTTGACACTTAGATGATGTTTAATATCTAACACTCTTTTAATGTATACTAATAGATATAATTATAACAAACAAAGAGCTTGGTTCTATTAGTACCCCTATTTTATAGACAAGAACTCAGCAGCACAGAAAGATTAAAAAATGGCCAGAGCTCATACAGCTAGTACATGGTAGAGCCCATATTCAAACCTAGACTGTCCGATTCCTTTTCACACATTGTTGTCCCCATGCTTTCCTGCACTTTGTTTAAACAAGTGGATGGGTGGATGAAAAACTCATTTCAAATGCTACTTTACTATTTAAATTCTCCTTTCATTCACATCATTATCAAGATCTTTCTTGAAAAAAATTTTAATATGTAGAATTGAAGCTTTAATCCAAGAAAGCTATTGATCTTTTTTCTTGGACTTGAAGTCTATAGAGTGTGGAAAATTTCCTCATTTTTAAACATAATTTCAGACACATAACAAGTGACAAAAATAGTAGAAATGAGATCACACGAAACCATCACCATCCTTCTCCCAATAGTAATTTCTTACATAGTGCAGTGCATTATCCAACCCAGGAAACTGATATTAGCCTAAAAGCAATTTGCTTAATAGTTCTTACTCAGACTTATTTGTTGTTTCATGCACTTATTTCTAAATGGTTTGGCCTACAATTCTAAAATAATTTATCACATATACAGATTTTAATAACTATCACCATGTTCAAGATAGTATAAAAGTATTTCATCAGCACAAAAATTTTTCCACTTGCTATACACTTATAGTCACACTCTCCCTCTTTTTCCCAAACCTCT
Source organism: Sturnira hondurensis (assembly GCF_014824575.4). Lineage (NCBI taxonomy): Eukaryota > Metazoa > Chordata > Mammalia > Chiroptera > Phyllostomidae > Sturnira > Sturnira hondurensis. The sequence goes on along the minus strand of NW_028098001.1, from coordinate 3,681,346 downwards.
AGCAACCACTAAGAAGTTCTCATTTGTGTAATTTTATATTTTTAAAATATATAGAACCATATTGCAGGTAACATTTTGATATTGGCCTTTTTCTCTAAGCCTAAATACCCTTGTCATATTCCACGTTGTTTCACGCATTAATAGTTCACTTCCCTTTTTTGTTTGCTGAGTCATATTCCATGGTATGAAAGAACTTCTATTACTTTAATACTTTACTCAGTGAAGGACACCTGGGTTGTTTCATTTTGGACACTGTGACAAATAAAGCTGTTAAGAACATTCATATACAGGTTTTTTACAAACATAAATGTTCATGTTTCTACAATACATACCCAAGAGTGCAAATGTTAGGTCATATGGTAGATAAACAATTAACTTTTTAAGAAACTACCTGAAAGTTCATAGTGGCTCCAGCATTTTACATTCTCAAATCTCTCCAAATGTTTGCCAATAAATTTTGTATTAGAAGTATTTTTTTTATTTTAGCCATTCTAATACATGTGTAATGTATTCTCACTGTGTTTGTAACCTGCATTTTCCTAATGACTAGTGATGCTGAACATTTTTTCATGTGTTTATTTTTCATCTGCATATCTTCTTTGTTGAAGTTTTAATCTTTCATTCATTTTCTAATTGAATTGTTTTATCTCCTTACTGTTCAGATTAGAGAGTTTGATGGCTCACCTTTTGTCCTCTGACCAGAATCTTTTTCAGAACAAGAGTATTAAATTTTTGTAAAATCCAATTTATCAACACTTTATTTTGTAGTTCACGATTTGGGTGTTATATATAAGAACACATTGCTTAACTTCAGGTCATACAATTTTCTCCTATGTTATCTCCTAAAAGTATTATAATTTTACAGTTTATATTTAGATCTATGATCTCTATAGTTAACATTTACATATGTTGAGGTTCACTTTTTATAGCTATTGATGTCCAATTATTTTAGTATTAGATATTGAACCAACTATTTTTATTCCTTCACAAGTTTTTGCATCTCTGTCAAAAATAAGTTTGGTGTATTCATATGAGTCTATTCCTATTATCCACTTTTTAAAATCAAGTGTATTGAAACAAAAGGCTGCGTGGGCATTGGAGCTACTCTAGCACAAATACTTGAACCAGTTGGTGTGGTTCTTCTAAAGGTAGTGCAAATACAGGAAAATAATAATAATAATAATAATAATAATAATAACAATAGTAGTAATGACAAGTCCTTTTCAGGGAGACCATTATCCCATTCCTGTCAACACACCAAGCAGTTGACAATTTTATGTATCTTAGAAAAACTGCCTGGACACAACCTTTTGCCCTTTGCAAGAACACACACGACCAAAAATAACAAAGCAAAACAGCAACTCATAAGCCCATACAAAAGCCAAACAAATGAGTGTGAATCTAGAAGTTTCAAAGTCACTCCTTCTCATTGTAGTCTATATCACTGGAATCTTATAAGATCAGCCACTCTGTCTATATAATTGGAATATAATCAGCTGCTCTGTCCCTTACCTGACAGCTCTGAGGTTCCAAGGAGATCATGTGAATGAAGGTATGTGGGGCCCTACACAGAAATAGGGCACATTTTTTATGAGGCATTGACTCCCATACTCCACTTTGAAGTAGAGCTGACAGACAACTAACTACCAAGTCGATGTTTTGTGTTTTGGGTCTTGGATTGTAGAAACATCATCTTCAATAAAACTGCGTTTGATCAATGCCAGTGGAATTCCATCCTAGCCCAACATGTTTCCTCTGAAAGAAATGTTTATCTGTTCATCTAAATATTTGTTTACCTGTTTATCTAAATATTTATCATTCTTGAATTATTCATTTTTCATCAACTTTTCCACCATAGAAAATTACTTTCAAATTACAAAAAAAATTGTAATGATGATTTGGGTCATTAACAACCTCTCTGTGACTATTACATTCTTCCTATTAATTAACTGATACATGTGATATGGATCTTCTTTGAACCAGAATCTTAACATGGAAAAAAAGAAAAAGGAACACGCTTTTGAAATCTCACTATTTCGGATGGATCAGCCCTTTGGAGATGAGCCAGACCCACCCCAAGCAGGGTGAAGGAAGGAAAGGCCTTTGCAAACTAAACTGTTTAACCAGCCACTACGGGTTCACTGATAGAAAGCTCCAAATTTCAAAATCATTAAATATCAAGTAAAAACTTTGTAACTGTCACATTATGTTTACAATTTTACTAAAAGCATAAAATCTGCCATTCACTCATTCAGCAATCAGTCATTGAGTACCAGCCCTGTGCCAGTCTCTGATCTAAGATCTTGGAACAAAAAGAAGTACAAGATTCAAGTCTTTGTTTTTTAAAGGGTCAGAGTTTAACTCTTTCATAAAAAAAGAACTAGTAATGAGATAATAAATGGGAATGCCTGTTTTTCAAAAAGTGTACATTACTGGGTAAATAACAGGTATTGTTATCATTAGATAATTGAATTATGCAGAAGTTTTTACTCTTAGAATTTGTTATAATCAGATTAGCAAAAATACACTTATTGAAAGAAATGAAACCAGACATTATGATAGCATTTATTGAAATATATGCTTTTTTGTTTTGTTTAGCTTTATATCTTACTTATGATTAAACAGACTGTTAAAATCATCCAAAATACTTTAATTTTGAGAGCAAGGAAGACTCAGGCTAACCTGATAAACTTGGTCAGATTAATTACAATGAAAGTAAACCCAGAAATCAATCATTTTGTTAAAAATAAATCAAATTCATTTAGAAAGGCTTTATTGGCAGTCTCAGCTACAAACCACTTTAGTTCTAAAGATGTTTACTGACAAATTACTTTCTCACCTACCTTTAAGCTTTTAAAAAGCAAAAGACTCTATTATACTGTCATTCAGTGTGATTCAGTGATCTGTGTTTCCTACTCTAAGTAATCAACATTTTCTTCTTTTTTTTGGCTGGGTTGTTTTCCTTTCTGGGTGAATTTAAATTCAAACTCTGCATTTATTTTTTATTATTCTGTACGTGCTCATAGACTCAGCAATAGAAACACTTGCTATCCAGATGCACAGGAAATGCATACTTAGTGCTCTGGGTCTTCCTAGACACTGCTGAAGTTCAGCATTTGATTCTGCCTATGAAGGATAATTAACTTTTGGTTACCTCCTGATGCCTCATCATTGTCACTGATAACCTGCACATCAGATGCATGCCTCCCATGGCTGCATAATCCTTCTCATATCCCATCACCCTGGGCAACTTCTTGTAACTGTTCCAGAGTTCTAATAAGCCTAAAATGCTCATCATCAAGTGGGCTAAAACCCTGCCTGAAAGTGACATTCAGTCTCTGGGAAAGCCTCCTCTGAGTAGTGGTCTAAATTCCCAGAGCGGCCTTCTCCTGGTCTCGTTAGAAGACAGCTCTGTGGAAACACCGATGGTGCAGCAGCAGAGAAGCTGTCATCACCTGCTCAGGGTCCTCACCTGAGATGCCACTAGTTCAGACCCAATTCCTCCTGGATGTTTCCTGCTTTCAGACATGGCAAAGGAATTCTTAGGGACAGTCAGGCCTAGACAGGCTCAATATGCTGAAGCCTTCTGCTAACACTTTTTCTTCACTTCCTGGTGTGTGAGGTTCAGAATTTTTATAACTGCAGTTTTGTAAAACGTATCTTCTCATACCTATTTAAAACCTGAAGCTGCAGTGTCATGGGTATTAAGTATAAATTAGTGAAATAATGAATCAAGAGAAATCTTAACATAGTGCATTTATTTATTTATTTACTTACTCACTTACTTACTTATAGAGAGAGAGGGAGAAAAGCATTAAAGTGTGGTTGCCTCTTACGCACCTCCGACTTGGGACCTGGCCTGCAACCCAGGCCTGTGCTCTGACTGGGAATCAGCCAAGGACCCTTTGCTTTGCAGTCCGGTGAGCAATCCACTGAGTCACAGAGCCAGGGCTAACATGTTGCATTTTAAATGACATAACTGGATGCTTGATTATAAGCACCAGCGATGTACCTTTATAAGTGCAGTTTATTATTTTGCAAATGCCATTTAAATTTAGTAATAGGACTAGTGGATTCCAATCTCTAATGTAGATGCTGGCATGTTGATGACAATATGTCTTAAATGTAATTTAGGACAAGACTAGCCAGTTCTTTAAGCTACTCATAAGGGCAGAAAGGTAGGTCAAGGTAGGTCTTGACATAGGTCAAGAACACAAAAACAAGGTAAATCATACATACCAAACGAAGAGCAAAATTTACAATGCACAAAGAACAGTGCATATTGTCACAAGTTATGTGTGATAAAACATCTTATTCAAGTACTTCATGTAAGCTGTTAATAATCTGTAACAAACAGATCTATTATTGTATATAACCATAAAAACTCTCATGTGCACAAAGTTTTAAGATTGTAGGTGAAGCAGACACAGTAAACATATTTGGTTTCGGGTATTCGATAGAGAGGAGAATGCTGGTGATGGACTGCTAAGGGCTGCCTTCGGAGGAAACTGGGACACTGGTAATCTTGTGATAAGAAGAGGAAGAGCTGAATAATAATACATAATTTGAAAAGTATATGGAGAATGAAAAAATGAAAAAAAGATTTTTTGTAACCAAAATGAAAGGGGAAATTTCATTTATGTCAACTAGTTTAAGGTAAGAATAGAGCTTCTAGAATTTCTCCAGATTTTGAATTATGGCTTCTTACTGCTAATTTTATTTACAAATCTAATATTTGGCAGATAAACAAGAATAGGATAGGGTGCAGGCTGAGGAAATCCTGGAAGCAAAAATTAGTTAGCAAAAAAAAAGGTAATTTTTGAGAAGCTTATGATGCAACAAAAAACAAGAACTAAGTTCAACCTAGGGTAGGTCTGTGAAAACGCTCCGTCAAAATTTCAGACTAAGGAAATGAGAAGACTAGTGGCCAGTGGCTGCCCTGGAAATTGGGTGTTTTGGACCAACTGTGATGGACAGAACTATGTTCTTAGTAACCATAAGGTACAAAAAATATTCTATGAAAATAATTTTATTTGTACCCAACTTCTTATCAAGGGAAACAGTCATATTAATATTTGTAAAATTCGATATCACCATACTGAAATCAATCTTCTTATGAATTTCCACATGATGACTCTTTCTCATCTGCCACATAAAAGTGTGGGGAAATATTCACTGCATTAAAGTCAATGAATCTGCAGATGGCTTTACTTTTTCTTCCATGAACTAAAAGATGCTCTAGACTCTTGCATTTTATTAAAGACAGCACAATATTTGCAATTAGCAGATATCTATGACATGTTTACAGTTAAGGGCATTGCAAAATCGGCCAGAACCAAGGTAGTCTACTGTAACAGGATTTTATTACCTAAATACATTTTTGTGCTTTGGTGCTTTAGAGAGTGATGTCACCCCAGGAGGCCCTTTGCTTAGGCAATTGGAACTGGATGAAAATAATAGCAACTGTGAAGTAACTCAGGAAGCTGGGTTAATTTTCATATGACTCTATGTAATATTGGTATGTCAATCAAATAATTGCTGAGTTTAGATTTTCTCAACTGAATTCTAGAGTTGCATGTCTATGATTGATTCCTGAAGAAAAGAAAACATGCTCACCTGTATAGAGTTTTGATGCAGATTGACACATGGAACACAGGTACAGATCTTCACAGAGCTTCGCATCTGTGAAGAGCTTCGCATCCTCCCTGAACTTCTGTTAGCGAGAGGAGAGCATCTCCAGTGGTAAAAATAAAACAAAATGCAAATTCATCATGGGCACAGCAGTTTTATATACAAATCAAACTGATTTTAAGCAAGAACATCTGTGCAAACAAGATTGTAAAAGGTAATTTCAAGGTTATAAAGTAGAGGTGTGTTGATTGGATGTTAACATAGACATGTTAAAAGTGCACACCTACTGTAATGTGAGGTGCATGACATAATGTAATGAGTTTACTTAATGAAAATTTGCAGAAAATCTTAACTAGAAAAAATATCTTTTTTCCTCATTTTTCAATATTGATGTTAAGAAATATGTGACGAGAGAAGGCATAAAAAGGAAAAAATAAAGTCTAATTGTTAATTCATTTATTTGAGAGCCCACTATGTGACATGCTCTTAAGAGACAATACATTTAACTATGGCTTGAATCCTGTACTCCAGAAACTTGCACTATAATAAAGGGATATATGAGCCCCTTATTGTGTTGGGGGGAAAGAGGAAGTCACGGGTTTCCCAAGAACACCAAATAGGGACGTTTAAGTCACCCTACCCAAATCTAGAAAGTCCCTGAGCTTAAATACTGGAACTGGATTTTGAAAGAGGAGCTGAAATTTATTATATAAAAAAAGTACAGGAAGAATTAGTGTGTGCAAAGACAGAAATTTGCAATAGCATAAATACCTGCCGATGCCAACACCGGAAGCTGGCAACTGCGAGTGGTTGGGCTGTCTCCCTCTTCATTAATGTTCTTCCTTCAGATGGTGTAGAGCAAACATAAAGATGGAAATATACAGAGCGGAGGGTAGAGGAGAGTAAGATTTTAAAAAGTTGGAGGGCTCTGCTTCCTCACCTGCCACTGAAGGCCACATAGGTAGGAATCGATGATCATAGGTGGATGTCAGGGTCAGAGAACAGGGCAGTCTTGGTAGACTGGGTTAGACTGAGGATGTAGACGAGTGACTAGTTAAGTGAGACATTAGTCTTAAGTTTGGTAGCTAATGGGATGGGTCAGTAGCTGTATAAGATGAGAGGGATTTGGAGATGTTGATAAAACGTTGAACACAGCCAGAGAGAGGAAAAAATGTAAAATACAAAAGAAAGAGAAGACTATTAATGTGTTTAGTTCCTTCTTGCTGCAGGAGAGGATGGCAGACAATTTCCAACTAGAAGAGTCAGCAATGGCTTTGGAGAAGAGACGGTTTCTTCATTTATACGAGGGAACGAGGTGAAAGGCAGAGGAGGGATGGAAAACGACTGTTGAGAACAGGGATAAAGTTGTTCTTCCAAACTTTAAATTTTAAATTCAATACATCAAACGCACACACATACAACAGAAAAATCTTGCAATCAGACTAGAAAAATCTGGGAGTTTTAATCGTATTCTTTCCTGTGCCCTTAATTGTTTGCTAGTTTGAATAAATGATACCATCAGCTGATGTGTACCTTGTAAGCTTTCTCTTCTTTTAAACAATAGTTTACTTTCATTTAATCTTTGAAATACTAGTCTTTGGTTGGAGAGCTTGCAGTTTTTCCTGTTTGTTCACAGACTCATATGGTCAAACATAAAAATAGCACAATAGCCCTGTCATGATGAAAAATAAGGACCTGAGTTAAATTTTACCTCCTCGGTATAAAAAGTAGAGCCACACTAAATCTCCCAGGACTGTGTAAACTGGATACACATGTAACCTGACAGTCCTCAATCCGTCTGCGTATTCCTGGAGCACCACTGCTTGTAACATTTATTTCTAGCAACTTTTCTGCTGGAAATGACCAAATGGCAGTTCATTAATGACCTAAAATAAACAAATCAGCATAATTCAACACATAATTCGAAATGCATTTATATTTAATGCATGCCAATAACACAGTATAACATAATTATTGTAGACTAATGAAAATAAAATGAATTTCCATCAGTATTTACCAATTAAGATTTTTTATAAGAATGCATAAAATTTTATATAAATAAAGAAGGCCATGCAATACAGAGCACTGTAAAACATAAAATGAGTAAAATTATTAAAAACTAGGTAAACATCTCACCCAGCGAGACTATAATAATCTATTCTATAGTAAGTAATGTTATCCATAAAATATTTGAAAGTGGTGAAGACATCTTTGTTAACAATACATCTACTTGCATCTCAAAATTTTTGTTTTATCAACATAACCTCTATGTAGAAGTTTTTAAAATACATTTCTATTTACCACCTTTAATATCATAGCATTATTTTTATTGAGGCATAATCGACATACAACATATTAGTTTCAAGTGTATAATATGATGATTGTATATTTGTATACAGAGTGGGGGAAGAAGATTTACAGTTGTCCATGTGGAAAATAATACAATAATTAATAACAACAGTACAAGGGTAAACTCTGAGTTTCCCATATTCTCTCTGCAAATCTACTTTGACCCCAACCTACATATTGTGAAATGGTCACCACACTAAGTCCAATTACTATCTGTCACCACATAAAGCTAAACCAAATACTGTGATAAGATTTATTCTCATAATGACTTTTAAATATGCAATACAGTATTGTTGTTTATAGTCAACATTTTATACATCATATCCCTAAGACTTATTTATTTTATAACTGAAAGTTTGTACTTCTTACCCTTTTTATCCATTTCATCCTCCTCCAAAACTCTCTTTCCTCTGTTTTCTATATCTGTGAACTGTGTTTTATTCTTCAGATTCCACATGCAAGTGAAGTCATATGGTATTTGTCTTTCTCTGTCTGACTTATTTCACTTAGCATAATGCTCTCAAGGGCCACTCAAGTTGTTGCAATGGCAACATCTTCTTTTTATGGTTGAGTAGTATTTCATTATATCACAATTTCTAAATCTATTCACCTCTCCATAGTTTCCAAATCCTGGCTATTATAAATAATTCCACAATGAACATAGAAGAACATATATCTTTTCAAGTTAGTATTTTATTTTTCTCTTAATACTTAGAAGTGAGATTGCTAGATCACATGGTAGTTCTATTTTTAAGTTTTTTTAGGAAACTCCATACTGTTTTTTGTAGAGGCAGCACCAGCTCACGTTTTCACCGACAGTGCACAAGTCTTCCCTTTACTCCATTTACTTCCCTTTACTTCCTTTACTCCTTGCCAGCACTTGTTATTTGTCTTTTTTATAATAGTCACCTGAACAGGTGTGAGGTGGTATCACATTTTAGTTCTGTGTGGCATTTCCCCGATGGTTAGTGATATGGAGCATCTTTTCATGTGCCTCTCGCCTATCTGTATATGGTCTTCGGAAAAATGTCCATTAAGATCCTCTGTCCTTCAGCCCAAGTGTCCATCAGTAGATAAGTAGATAGAACAACGATGGGAAATTTGCACAATGAAATACTACTTGGCCATGAAAAAGAAGGAAATTTTGCTCTTTTTGACAGCATGGATGGACCTGGAAAACATTATGCTGAGTAAAATAAGTCAGACAGAGAAAACCAGATACCATATGATTTCACTAATGTGGAATCTAACAAACAAACTAAACTAACAAGCACAACAGAGACAGACTCATATCTGATGACAGCTCTGAAGGGCTGTGGTTAGAGGGGGAAGGAATCAAACAAAAAAGAAAGGGACTCATGAACATGGGCAACAATGTGGTGATTGTTGGGGGAAGTGGGTATAACAGGGATAAATGGTAATGGAAAGAACCTAATAAAAACAGATCCTCTGCCCTTTTATTAATGAAATTATTTTTTGCTATTGAGTTGTTTATGTATTAACCATTTATTAGAGTTTTATTTGCAAGTGTTTTCTCCCAATTAATAAATTGTCTTCTCATTTTGTTGATGGATTTTTTTGCTTTGCAGATGTTTTTTATTCGATGTGGTCCTACTAGATTACTTTTGCTTTTATTACCTTTGCTTTTAGAGTAAGATCCAAAAGATCATTGCCAAGTCTAATGTCAAAGAGCTTAACACCTATGTTTTTTTTCTTCCAGTTTTATGGTTTGGGGACTTACATTTAAGTGTTTAATTAATTTTGATTTAATTTTTGTGAATAGTGTAAGATATTGGTCCAGCACTGTTCTTTTGCATGTGGCTGTTAAGTTTTCCCAATATATTTATTGAAAAAATGTTATTTATCTATTGTATATTCTTGCCTCCTTTGTTGTAAATGAATTGACAATGAACTTGTAGATGTATTTCTGGCTTTATATTCTGTTCCACTGATCTATTTTTTTGTTAATGCCATATTGTTTTTACAATATAACTTTAAAATATAGTTTGAAATCAGGGAATGTGATATGTCAGCTTTGTTTTTCTTTCTCAAGATTGAGGGTCTTTTGTAGTTTCATACAATTTTATTATTGTTTGTTCTATTTCTGTGAAAAATGCCATTGGAATTTTAGGAGGAATTACATTGAATGTGCACATTACTTTATATAATATAAACATTTTAACAATATTAATTCTTCCAATCATGACCACAAAACATATTTTTATTTTTTTGTGTCTTCAATTTCTTTCATCAGCATCTTCTAGATTTCAGTACACAGGTGATTCACATTATTGGTTAAATTTATTTCTAGGCATTTTAGCATTTTTGATGCAGTTAGAAATGAATTGGTTTTTAAGATTTTTTTTCTGCCTGATAGTTTTTTGTTAGTAGATAAAAACACAACTGAATTTTGCATATTGATCTTGTAACTTACAACATTACTGAATTGGTTCATTAGTTCTAACAGTGTTTCACTGAGTCTTTAAAGTTTCCTAGATATAAAATCATGTTGGCCATAAATAGTGAGAGTTTTACTACTTTCTTTCCAATTTGGATATGTTTTATTGTCTCGATAATTGCTGTAGCCCAGAATTTCAATATTATGTTGAATAAAATTGGCGAGAGTGAATATTCGTATTTTGTTTCTGATCTTGGAGGAAAAGCTTTCAGCTTTCCACTGCTGGGTATGATGTTAGCTGTAGGCTCGTCATCTATGGCCTTTATTACATTGAAATATGTTTCCTCATTTCTTTGTTTAGAGTTTTTATCATAAATGGATATTGAATTTTGTCAAATGTGTTGCATCTGTCTATTGAGATGAACATAACGTTTTTATTCTTTGTTTTCTTAATGTGGTATATGTTGATTGGTGTATGTTGAACCATTCTACATCCCTGGAATAAATCCCACTTGATCATGATTATTTTAATATATTGTTGAATTCAGTTTGTTAATATTTTATTGATAATTTTTGTATCTATGTTCAACAGGTAAATTGACCTATAATTTTTAGGGTGTTCTTTTCTAGTTTTGACCCTGTAAAATGATTTTGGAAATGTTTCTTACTTTCCAGTATTTTGAAAGAGTTTGAAAAGAATTGGTATTAAATTTCCTTTGAATGTTTGGTAGAAATCACCAGTGAAGCCATCTGGTTCTGGACTTTCATTTATTGGGAGGTTATTGATTACTGATGAAGTTTCTTTACCAGTGATCACTTTATTCAGATTTTGTATGTCTTCATGGTTTAGTCTTGTAAGATTGTACATTTCTAAGAGTTTGCCTTTGCTCCTAGTTTGTCCAATTTGTTGATGTATAATTGTTCATAGTATTCTCCTTTGTATCGTAGACCCTTTTTGTTTCTGATATACTAGTTTTAATGTTGCCTCTTTTATTCCTGATTTTATTTATTTGAACCCTCTTTTTCTTAGTGGGTATAGCCAAATATTTGTCAAATTTGTTTGTCTTTTCAATGAACCAGCTCTTCATTTCAACAAACATGTTTTAGTTATTCTGAGTCAGTTTTAAGGCAAACATGTATGTGTGTGTGTGTGTGTGTGTGTGTGTGTAACTGATTAAAACCTCTCCCAAATGCTTCCAAGAAAAACATTTTTGAATTGCTTTGACTCTCTTGAGGATAATTATGCTCTACATGAACAAATAACAAGTAGTAAGACATATCCCACTATTTTCAATGGGTGTATTGTTAGTTCTTCTTTAAAAGTATTTGCCTTGAACAAGTGCCTTAGACTAAATTCTTAATATGTCCTGTGAGTAACTGAATGGATATCTTCATGGAAACTTCTTCTCTGAAGTTAAATGGACCTATAGAATGCAAAATATTTGTAATTCTTGGTAAGGCAATTTTCCTAAAATGCAAGATTCCTGCATAACTATGAAGAAGGAATCTTGATCAATGCACGATTAACTTGTTCCCACTGTGGACGGTTCTTAGCTATCATTGTCCAGAGTTACCAATAGATAGGCAGTTACACAAATTTTATGGTTTAAATTGTTTTTCATGGAGTCCCAAGCATTCTCAGAGTGCCGAAATACTAGTGAGTTGAATAAAATCATCTATCTAGCTCTACAAAGCCATATGTGATTGGGAGTCTAGTCAGTTAGGTGTGAAGAAAGTGGAGGAAATGAGGTTAGAAAAGTAAATAAGGTGTAGATTACCCATATGTGTGGCCTCTAATTTTAGAGAAATACTATTCTAATAGGTTTTATAAATTTTTAAAAGATATCTAACCATTTCTAATTCAAGATAGCACACTGAGCAAATAAATTGACTTCCTTTTCTTCTAAAATCTCACTGAATAATACTGCAAGCATAAACAAAAAGTAATGAAATCATAACAACACTAAAACAAGGAAAGAAGATAATAGCAGAGTGGGCATTTAATATCTGATGAGCAGAGAGCAGATGTGATTATATTTATAGAAAAACCAGGGTGGTAACTGGGCAGGGGCATTCTCAGCTTAATAAACTAGCTGCTCACAGAATAGCTGGATCTGCTGGTTTCCATGTCCTAACTAAAGCCTTGAAAAAGTGATTTTAAAACAAAGTTAAATAACAGCCTTCAGGAAGCCCCTGATGGGTTATTTCGTCTAAATTATTAAAGACATCCACTAAAACTTGTCTTGAACCTTTACCATGAAATGAGTAAAGAACAATTAAGTATTACCTTAGACAGTAATACTTAAATACTCCATCTCTAGATAAAACTTCTGTTTAATTTGTATTTGTGGATGATCTGAATATGGCTGGCTATTCTCAACCATGATTGCTAAAGGGAAAACTTTCCAGTTACAAGACCCAGTAAGTTGCAGGTTATCCAGAGTGAGTTTTCTCATGGAAGAAAAAGGACTTCTGAGTTCCTTAATAAAGAAAAATATAATCATGATAATTAGAAATAAATGAATAAACCTTATACACTAGCTATCTAAACTAATTCTGACATTTGCATAAGATAAAGTGTTAATTACATATACTCTACTATTTGAGGGGAAAAAAGCAAGTAAGAGACCAACTGAACATGAACAAGTCACATTCAAAATAACCGATAATAACGATAATTAATAATAATATAAGAATCAGAAGAAACATTAAAACACAATTCTAGTGAGTATCTATAGAGATACTTAAGACACTCTTACTTTTATGCAATAAAAATAACAATGAAAAACATTATATGAATCAGAGAAAAAGAAAGAGTTTGGGGAAATTATCAGAATAGTAAAATAAAAGAAATGATTAATAAAATCAGTTGAATACCAAATTAATAATTTCAAAATAGAGTGATAAATAAATTGATTGCTATTGATTAATAAATCATTAATCAATGATTAATAGATTATTGATTAGAGTGATTAATAAATCACTCTAGAGTGATTAATCACTCTAGAGTGATTAATAAATCATTGCTATTACATTTCAAAGTAATAAAGAGATGAAGAATGACCAAAGTATGAAGAGATATAAAGAGTAAAAATCTAAAATGTATTAACAGGAAACATTAAATGAGGAAACAAGAAAAATGTGAGGAGAAATGATCATAGTAATATTAGAAGAAAAAGATCCTAAATGAATAAAAGTCATAAATATAAAGATTGATAAAAATCAATATGCTGAGCATGGTGGGCTAAAAAAATACATGCCTAGATACATCCTCATATTTTAGAACTCCAACTACAATCCAGAAATTAAAAAAGCTTCCAGGGTATCAAATGAGGTTGACACCAAGCTCTCTACTGAGGATTGGGATTGTGTGATGGCAATAAAGCAAAATTTAAAGTGGTAAAAGAGAAGTCCTCACCTAGAATTCTCTTCCCAACTGTGTTATGTACATGGTGTGAACCTCCTTAGATTCCTCTGAAACACTTGTAGCCATGGAGCTGTGACAGGTATCATGGGCACCCACAGTAGTTTATATCTGAGACAGCCCAGCCGGACATGCCAAAGTATCACCCTATCCACTACTTTCTTTCATACACAAATAAAGGCACAGGATGCGCTTTCTTCAGCAGCTCCCTAAAGAACTAAGTGATGGAACCCATAAGTGCAGGTGAGCTATCTTTCCTCAAGGCAGAGTCTGACTAATAGAAGAAAAGAACAAGGAGGAAGTCACTAAAGATAGATAATATTGTCCCTCTTCTTTCCTCCAACAATCTGTTTTGAGTCACAGTTTTATGCACATGCAGAGCTTTTGCTGATAGTTATGATACATATGGATTTACTTTCCATTCTTCCTTGTCTAATTCTTACTTCCTGGGATTGCAATTGCACTTAAGTCTTGCCTCAGGCTCTATTTTCTGGGAATCCTGGTCTAAGACCCAAAGTTATTAATCAAGTATGACATCAAATAATTTCACATAAGAAAACAACCAGAGTTTTATGTTTTGCAATTCCTTGTTTTAGAAAATGCTCTTGAGAAATAATTATGACAGAACATCAACAGAAGCAAAAAAAATATTAAAAACTAAATTCAGGAGACAATAGAAATAGCTCTGAAGTACAATGCAGAGAAATACTAGTGAGTGAATTGTACAACATACATAGAGTGCATTTGATATCAATTATATCAGGAAGTCAGAAGAGTCCATGAAAAATATCTTCAAGAATAAAATATGTTTAGTTATGCAAACAGTATAATTATTAATCTGGAAGATTTTAGTAAGAAGAAGAAAGACAATTTAAACTCAGAGATTAATGCAAATCTGTACATGATTCTAGCATTATGCAACATAAAGGTGACATGATTTTGAATAATGAGTGAGGAAGACTTTAAAAGAATACATTAGAAACTGATGTTTACACATTCTTTTCCAGTAGCACAACTTTAGGGTCATGATACTACATTTGCTTCACTTTATGTCAAAGTACTACTTGGGATAGTGTGTATGATAACTCATTACATGCTGTGTAGTATCTGTTATTTTAGAAAGAACCAAGAGAAAAAGCACAAAATAATGGATGATAGCTATAGAGAAGAAAAAAATATGAAGAGTTCTGAGAATGTTAAAAAGATGCTTAAAAACCCACGGGAAAAGCTGAAGAGAGTGCAGACGAGCCAATTTTCCTATGACTCACCAGCATCAGGAACTGTAAGCCCAGGTCTACGAGTTAATGCCACTAAAAGTTCATTAATAAATTAATAAGTTGAAGCAATGCATATAATTTACATGTTTAGATACACCATTTAGAAGAATTAAAGATAATATAACATAAACATCATGAGATGAATGTGGAAAAAGGAATTGATAAGTGTGTAATTAAAATAAGTTTTTCATTTAGAAACATAGAGACTATGTACATCTAAAAATGTATAACTCAGTAACAGATATGTAAACTTTTTGTTTACGTTTATGATGATAATCAGAAGAATAATAAAATGACAGTTGTTTAAAAATTATTAAAAATAATCCTACCTAAAGTGTGGGACTGTAGTAAGCAGGAGGGAAATTTAAACTTTTAATTCTATGTTCTTTTGCATTGTTTGAAGTTATTTTTTTACTATACCCTTGATCACTTTCCTAATTAAAGCGACTTTTCTTTCCATGAAATAAGAAGAAATCTTAACTCTCTTGGTCACGTGCAGAATAAATTGGGGGAAAGCATTCAAAAGACAGTGATGACATTGGCAGTCATTTTAATAATGTGAGAGACACAAAAGCTGAAAGAAAAAAGTAGTTAATTATCAAATACATAGGGCATTTAATGGATAATAAAAGATGACATATTTAATAATTAGTCTGGAGTTGGGAATGTAAATGGAGTACTAAAGAATACTTTTCATGGGAAGTATTCCAGTGCCATCATCCCAGGCAAGTAAAGGACTCAAAAGGAAGCACATATCCTGATGCAATGGTATTGTTATATTGTTATATAACTATATTGTTATAGCTGTAAGAGGCACAGGATCAGCAGAGTTCCATTTTACCTTAGTAAGTTTTGCCATTTGAAGCTTCAAGTGAAAAAGCAATAGGAATTACGAACCAGGAGCTTAGATCTAAGTTTAAGAGAGAGGCTTGATTTTTAAGAATATTAATGGAAATTAAAAAACCATACAATTGAGGAGATCACTTTTAGTAAAGATATGGTGGAGTCAAGAGAGTCAAGCCCAGAATATTTTGAATACATAGAAATACGAAGAGAATTCTAAGGACAAATAAATTATGCAGTAGTAACCATAGAACAAAACAGGGAGTCAGAAATGACTGCTTCCAAAACTCAGAGGGAGGAAATAACTTTAAATAGGAAAAAGTAGATAAAGTTACAGTATGTTAACTAAAAAACATATAAAATAAGTGAGAAATGTTCATTGATTTGGGCTTGTCATTGATGATTTCATCACGAGGAGTGCTATTGGAATGACCAGTCACTTGTGAGTACAAGACAAATGTGTTGAAAAACTAAATGGCAGGGTACTCAGGTGAAGGGCTTGATTTTAAAAATCAGAAATTAATGGCAATAATAGAATTGCTTATATATTTATACACTGAAAGAGAAGGAGCTAATACTAACTAAAATATGCAATTAGAATTAAATAAGTGAAAATGATAAAATAAGGCCTACAGGAGACCAAGAAGGTGACATTTGACCCGCACATCTAAGAATCACCCTAAAACAGTGATTTTTCAACCAGTGTGCCACAAGGATTTTTAAAACATTCAGTGCCTGACTATTTAGTCAGGGGCACTGAACTCTTTTCCCCTAGATTGTCAAATAAAAAAATGACAAACGCCAACACAACAATAACTATTTGGTGTGAATGCCCTTTCTTGAGTCACAAATATATAGGTCATATAATAGAGTTGAATCTCATTGGTCATATCACATAATAATGTTCATCTTGATACTAAAAATCCTTATATACAGGTATAGGCACCTGATTTTTAAGGTCATTTTGGTACAAAAAGTATAGGTAATTAGTAGTATTTTGTAAACCAATCAAAATTGTACCTATTGTTTTGTCAGATCAGGAAGAAAATGCATTCTTTGGAGTGCAACATGATTTTAGTAATTAGTTTGTGTGTGCCATGAGATGAAAAATGTTGAAAATCGCTGTACTAGGCCATAACTTGCAGGACCAGTGTGGAAGGAACCTGGGGGAAGAGGAGTTAAAGATACTGGCAGGAAAGTGGTTATGCAAATGCATCACAGGTTCTAGTTTAAAGATGGGTGAAAGCCAAATGAGAAATATTGGTAGCTTGAGAGAAAGGAAAAAAGTTCAAAGAGTGAAGATCTTCTTTAGGTGCAGTGATAATAAGGATTTAATGATAAAAAAAATACTGTCCCGGTTGGTGTAGCTCAGTGGGTTGAGTGCAGGCCTGCATGCAAACCAAAGGGTTGCTGGTTTAGTAGCCAGTCAGGGCACATGCCTGGGTTGTGGGCCAAGACTCCCAAAAGGGGGCGTGCAACAGGCAATCACACATTGATGTTTCTCTCCTTCTCTTTCTCCCTCATTTTCCCAACTCTCTAAAAATAAATAAATAAAATATTGAAAGACAAAAAATTCTGGCAAAAGAATGGAAGACATAATGTTTAATATTTCAGAGAAAAAAGATTTCCAGACAGAGATTATATTGAGAAAATCATCATGAAAATGGATAATGGGAGTTAAATGGAGATAAACTGAGCCAACATTTGAAAGTGAAAGATTTGGAGATGGCTGTGTTAGATGTGTTTTCTCCCAAGATGTTTAAATCTCCCCAGATCTAAATAAAAATATAAATGTAAACTTTCTTGATACACAATAGGTATGAAACAACTTTTTTTAAATATATGACAGAAAGTCTTTTAAGTATTAAATTAGTACAGATATCAAGTGTTATTAAAATGTACATTAGTTGCTACAGATTGAATATTTCTATACCCCAGATTTACACGTTAAAAGCCTGATGCTAGATGGTATTAGGTGGGGAGGCTTTGAAGAGGTGGTTAGCTCATGAAGGTCCAGCCCTCATGAATGCAGGATGTATTATGTGAGGCCACAGCAAGAATTCTGCAATTCACCACCTGAAGGAGGGCCGACACAAGAATCCGACTCTGCTGGCACCCTGACTCTGATCTTTCCCCCTCCCTACAGAACTGTGAGACATAACTTGCTGCTGTTGTTTATGAGACGCCCAGAGTGTGGTGTTTAGTTATAACTACCTAAGTGGACTAAGATATTAATCTTAAGTATTCTAATATCAATTGAAAAGAAAAGTATAAAAATCAGAGGAAACATCTGTGTCCACCCTTTCAAGTTGGTGTGGAGAGAACAAACATTTCAAAATTTGTGCCAGATACGTTGCTCCAGAACTTTACCTCTTTATAAAAATGTTTACTGTGAGGTTAATAGAAGGTATAGCAGTAAGACTCAATACTCCTAACACATATTTATTAAGTACCTACAATATGAATGCTACCACTGAGGAGA
This sequence comes from Sturnira hondurensis, assembly GCF_014824575.4. Lineage (NCBI taxonomy): Eukaryota > Metazoa > Chordata > Mammalia > Chiroptera > Phyllostomidae > Sturnira > Sturnira hondurensis. The sequence continues at coordinate 3,662,942 of NW_028098001.1, read as the reverse complement.
AAGTTGTGTTATTGGGCCTCTTACTCCCGAGACACTTAAAAATACACTTTTACCATTTCATTTCACATCTTCAATCTAGTATCAAGCATTGCTTAACGAAAAGTGCAGGCGGACTATCTTAGAGCTATCATTTCCCACATGTGCCATGGTGGAGAGAGCGGTTGGGTAACTGCTCTCTCACTGAACTTTCATAAGCAGTGATGGTTTATGTTGTTCTTTTGTTCACTAGTAGCTTTAGAGGGGAACTCAAAGATGAAGTTAATCATGAAAGCATCTGGTAGAGTGGCAGAGTAACTCCCAGGCAGGCTTTTAAACTCTCAAGGGCCCCAATGCTGGGAAACTATGCATTGTGGGGTAATTCCTTTTAAAAATAATCTATAAAATGCTCTGGGGCAGAATGAAGACTTTAACATTTTGGAAAATAGAGAAAAAGAAACTATGTATTTAACTGAATAATCTTTCTCTGTACTATAATTTTGTGGCACAGATATACCATTTTTTTTCTTTTCAAATTTAGATTTTTCTACAAATTTGTATCTTAATAATTTTCTGATTTTTTAAAAGGAGGTATATGTACAATCCCTGCTTGCCTGTGTGTGTTTGTCAGTGTTGTTCACTCTCCTTTTGCACTAACACATATTTTAATTTCTTCCAAACTCATATTAATAAACAAATAAACCCTGTGGTAGAATATAAAGAGCTCCAAAACTGAAGATTAAAATCCTGGGTTAAAATCTCACCTGCACAGTTGGGAAAACCCTCTTTAGCCTTCTTCCACCATGAACACACTCTGCTCGCCAGGCGCTCGTCAGCACGCTCAGTCTTTTCTCTTCTCCTAGTTTCCCCCTTAAGGTCATCACACTTGCAAACCCAGCATCCTGAGTGTCCCTGGGTGGGCTGTGCCATCTGGTGTCACACGGAACAAGGAAGCCTTGTTCATCCGTGAGTGCAACGACACTTGATGTTACTGCAGCTGTCATCCCAGCACCATGGGTCCCTGCCATCACGGCTGCAGGGGCTACCTGTGGCTCGGGGAGGTCTGACATTCCTGGAAGAGGACTGCACCCTGCACACCCAGCCCCTTCATCTTGCCCTGGACAGCTGGTTCCAGCACTTGGCAGATAGATAACAGATCCCATTGAAGTCTAAGCAGTTGACATTATTTCCCTGTTTGAAGGATTATGGTTCTTTAAACTTTGGAAACCTTACCAAAAACTCTTTGATTGTCTTGTTCCTAACATAGCTCAGCCATTGATGAGTCACACAGTTCCTAATGTTCATGGTGTGTGCTGGCCATATATACATAATGTCAAAACTTCAGTTTCCCACTACCCCCTTGGACCCAGACTCCAAAGTCTGCTTGAGCTTTGGGGAGACTGCTGTCCAGGGAGGGCCTGGGGGTTTGTAAGACTCATAATCCCTCGATTTCAGGGTTTCCACCCTGAAATCAAGCATGGAAGTATGCTCGGGGAGAATATGTATACTTAAAATTCCCAGCATCTGGGCAGCTGTGACACAGCCTGGGTCCAAATGTGCAGCAGAGTGAGTGGTGGCTTCCTTCCACAATGGGTGTCTTCTCGCTATATGATACATTGTTTAGAAAATATCTGGGTTCTTTGTCAAAACAACTTAATGGCTATAACTTTTGCAGAGGTTTTTGCTTATTGATAAAAAAAGTTCTAGCCTCTACTTTATGACCTCACTTTAAAATACAACATGCAAGTGCTGGATCGCCCTACAATTTCAGAATCCCTTTGGAGTAACGGTACTTGTTCAGAGCCTCTCAAGCCATGTACTGCCCTTGCCTAAGCCAAGGCCCCCCCTTTTCATACAATGATACCACATTATTCTAGACTCAATACGGATGACCTACACATGGAGCTGTTCCAAGAGGCAGTGATTGCAAGTGAGGCCACGGTCCCGTGATAACACAGACATGGCCTGTTAGATCCATATACGGCCTGAACAGATCATCCATGAAGCTGTTCCAAGAGGCAGTGATCCTCTGGAGCACCGAGCAGGTTCCAGAAGTACAGATCACTGACCTGGAGAAATAAGAAATACGTATGTGAGCATGATTGCCTGTTTATGTGTAATGCTGTAATGTCTCATCACTATCAGTTGTTTTATGTGATTTTTAATGTACAGCTGACTGAGGGGTAACCTGAATAATATTAAAAATATCAAATTGCTTTATCTATTAGGCAAACATGTAAATTTTACCAATTAGCTATACTATAAAGTAGGTAATATTTCACTGCTTTGGTCTACTTAAATAAAACTCAGTTTATGTGATAGGTAAGACAGTTGATATTTCTGAAGGCAGTTGAATAAAAGTAAGAAAAGGTGGTAATTTTTTATACAATTAATTTCTGGCTGTGTGATCTAAGGAAGCAGTATAATTTTCCTTAAACATCACAGATTAAGTAATTGGAGACAGATTTCGATTTTTTATATTAAAACTAGGCAGGCACTGAAAGAAATAAAAAGAAATGAAAGCATTTTGGAATTCAAAGCGTTTTTGCAAAACCCCATGCCTCACTGTGGACACTGGGGCTCTTCGGAAACGATGACTGCTCAGTCTCACGGCAGGTCTTCCCCTCACTTTTAAGTCTAAAGACTGGCTTGTTAGCCAGACCAAATTATGTTAACATGTAGGTACTCTTCAACCAAAAACCAGAGAATCTGAACTTTCTAATTCATTCAAATATTCTGTCCTGTGATGGTTAAAAAATGTTAACTATGACTATAAACAACACTTTTATGTAAAACAAGAGGCTTTTATTTTTTTCTAGTTATTTTTACTTCTCATGAAAATCAGAAAAGGTCCTTTCTCTGTTGCTCAACCTTCTGTATGAGTGGATAGGGCAGAAGATCTCCTAGTAATTTTTTTCGGGTGACAAAGAATATATTTCATTCTTTCAGTTTTCTATACAGCAGAGTGTATAGCATGCTAGCAATCAGATTATTTTAATTTAATAATTAAAGTATGATTGGTTAAAAGAAGATTTGCTCAGTGGAGACTGGTGTTCGTTTGGATTCACAAATACTAATTAAAATTTTCAAGTAATGAAAACCCATCTGCAATAGCTAAGGCAAGACAAACCTGTGAATTAGATTTAACTCATGCAATTTTTAAAAATGGTAAGGCTATATGTGTGTCTCCTAGAACCAAAGCATGGAAATGCAGCCCCGATTCTTAGCAGAAGTGGGAAAATATCATCAGAAGGATAGGGAATATACTGCTTCTTATTTTTCATCTGCTTTATTTCCCTTTCTTTCTATTAAAAAATTCCTCTGCTCCTCATTTCCCATGACAGACAGAAGATAATCCCTCCACTGTTTTCAATTTGCTTCTCCTTTTAAGAAGCCAGTCAGAATAAACTTGAATACCTTATCTGAGTTTAAAATTCCCAAGAGCAAAGAACTGGGTGGCCTGCTTGGCCCAGGGATCCGACCCAGGTGGCTGAACGGAAGGTGTACCCAGGGCACATTAGCACACCTGAGTCCCTGAAAGCAAAAGGGGGCCGGGCAGCCTCTTCCACCCTCCCACCTCCGTGTTTCCTTCACGTAAAAGCCAAACACCCTTTCACTAGGTACAATCTATTTTATCACATAGAAAGCTGGTTAATTCATGACTTAAATTCATGTAAATCCACTAATACTGACTTGACTTTCTCTATTTGATCTAAATAGACTGGCAAGCAAACTGCAGTGGAAGTAGAAGTCAGCATTCTGGTCAGCTTCTCATCTGTTTTTAAACACATGGACCCAGGAGTGAAAGCTTCTAATATTAAATATTTCATGCATCATTTCTTTAAAAATCAAGATATTAGTCTCATTTAAATTTAATTAGCTTAAATTAAGATGTAGACTTTTTTCAGTTTAATATCTATTAAGTTAATGGCAAAAATAGTATATTGAGATGCATAATAGTAGTTCTTACACTAATTTGTGTTTGTGAAATTTAAACAATTGTTTCTTTGTGACTGCATTATAAGTTCATATATTCTTTTGATAAATAATTCATTGTATCTCAAACATGTGCCAGACACAGTTTGGGGCATTCAATATTTAAAAACAAAAAAGTAAAACTTCATCTACATAAATTTTACATTGCAGTGGAGGGCAATGATAATAAAGATAAAAACATGTAAATAAATGGACCGCATTCGTTGATGGTAAGTACTACAAGGCAGCATGTAGCAGGCCAGGGATTTAGGGTAACAACATGGGTGAGGTGCTACTGATAAAGGATGGTCAGGAACAATGTCTCTGAAGAGGAGACATCTGAGAGTCAAACGGCAAAGGCCCTGACACAGGACAGTTGTTTTTGTTGGTGGTGAGAGGAACTGAGACCAGTGTGTTCGATAGTACATTGGGTGAAGGAAGGGAAAAGCTATAGGGGGTGAGGTTTAAGGATGAAAACAGAAAGGAAGGTAGGATGGGGGCTTTTTAAAAAATTTTTATTTACTTATTTTTAGAGAGAGGGGAAGGGAGGATGAAAGAGAGGGAGAGAAACATCAGTGTGAGAGAGAAACATCCATCCCTTGCTTCCCCCAAGAGATTCTAGACAGTCTTTCAGAAACAATGCACCACAATGGTCCCCATAATGGCAACTGAACAGTTGTACAGGATGGGGCAAAAGTAAGTTTACAGCTGTTCGTATGGAAAATAATACAAAAATTAATAATAGAAGAATAAACTGTTTCACATACTCACAACTGATAAATCTACTTTTGCCCACCCCTGTACACCTGAAAGTTTTAACCAGCCACATGCAAATTCACAACTTATTTATTTAAAACAGTTATGCCAGACAAATTATACGTCTTATATAAAGCACCTTACCATTGGCTTTTAATTTATTCTCATTACTGAAAGAGACTTTCATTGAGCATAGAATCCTGGGCTGACATTATTTTCAATCAGTATATTTAAGAAGGTATTTCACTGTTTTAGTTATTTTCAAATTATTATGTAATGTAATGATGTTTTTCATGGTACATTTTTATTTAGGTGTTTTTTAAAGATAGTTTCTTTTTTGTCCGATGTTGTACATTTTTGTTAACATGTGCAGAGTGTTCATTAATTTTTATTTATACTGATTGAAGTTTGTAGGTTTTCTAATTTTGAATTTGCTGTAAAAATTCTAAAAATCTCTTTGCCAATTACTTTAACTATTATTTTTGAGATTTTATGACCAAATTCTAGAACTTAAATTATTCATGCAGTAGAATTCATTAATCTATCTTCATGTTTCCTAACCTTTAGCTTACTTGGCTTCAAGATCAAGGTCTGAAGTTAGCGGAAGCAAACTTGGCAGCTCAGGTGCGAAATTTAAGAACAGAAAGGACTATAAGACTGATTGCCTCCTTGAGAGAGGAGTGCTGTCTGAATACACACATCTCCCAAGATACACAAATGACCAATGGATGTATGAAAAGATGTTCAACTTCACTAGCTATTAAGGAAGTGGAAATCAAAACTACCACCCCATGCCTGTCAGAATGGCCAGTATCAACAAGTAATAAGTGTTGGAGAGGATGTGGAGCAAAAGGACCCCTCATTCACTGCTGGAAGCTGGTACAGCTACTATGAAAAACAGTATGGAGGTTCCCCAAAATATGAAGAATCGAGTTACCATATGACCCAGCAACCCCTCTTCTAGATAACGATCTCCCAAATTTTAAACATTTAATTGTAAAGATATATGTACCCCCTATGTTCACTGCTGCATTATTCACAATGGATAAACCAAGGAAACAACCCAAGCGTTCTCTGATGAATGATTGGATATGGAATATGTGGTGCATATACACAGTGGAATACTACTCAGCCATACAAAAATATAAAATGCTGCCTGATGGGACAACATGGATGGATCCTGAGCATCTAAGCATTCAGAAAAAGACAAGAATGGTATGTTTTCACTCATATGTGAAATACAGAACTGAAAGAAACAAATGAACAAATAAGGCAAACAAAAACTCAGACACAGACTCCAGTATGATGGTTACTAGAGAGAGGGGTAACCACCTAGGGGAGGGGTAAAAGAGAAAGGGGGTCTAATGTATGGTGACAGAAGGATATTTAACTTTGGGTAATAACACGCAATGTGATATACAGATGATATGTTATAGAATTGTACACTTGAAACCCATGTAATTTTATTAATCAACATCACCCCAATAAATTTATTTTTAACAACAGGAGAGAGAGGTGTGTTGCTTGTCTGGTCCCAACCTTGACCAAATTGATGCAGGCAAATGACTCTAAAGTCCCTTCTGTGTACCACAAGTGAGGCTTAGGCTTCACCTTCCGTTCTTTGTGCCTATATAGTTACTAAAACTAAGGTTTGAAAGTCTCCAGCATCACCTAGAGCCCTCTAGATACAAGCCTGCTTTTCTAATTGTACCTTGTTTAAGGTTACTTACTTACATTTTCACTTTACTGTTTTGAAAATATTGTCTTTAAAATAACATTTTAACTGGCATTTTAATTTTCTCATTCAGAATTGTTATTCAAGCTATCCAGTACGCCATGTAACCAGCAATGAAAATCACATTTTCCCCTACAAAAGTAGCTTGATAACTACATTATGAAGTTATTTTAAAAAATAAAACATTAGAGAGAAATATTACCATATGCTTATCACATATTAGAGAAAAATGTGAATTTTTTATTTTACAAGAAATGCACTGAACAATGTATCTTTATTTTTGTTATGGTTAACAAACAAAATCAATGTGTATATTAGTGACTGAATCCATTTTTAAAAAATATTCTTAGAAGTAACAAGGTGGCTAAGAAATACCAGTATGCTCTGTGATTAATGAAAATCATTCTCCACTTACCCTTTCAGGGGGATTTAAATGCATTTAAAATGAACTTGTTAACCATAATGAATATTTACTTGGAAAAATGTGTAGAAGGGGTTATGCATGAACCTGGACCAATTCCAAGTGCCCTAAATTGGTAGACTAGGCCTTCTGCATTCTGTGATATTATGATGTATAATAAGAAATACATATTTCATCTTTGTTCTGTTTCAGGCGCAGAGCTCCTAAAACCCTTGGAATTGTTTCCATAAGAGCTACAAAGGTGTCTTTTGTGATGTTAATGAGGTGACTTTAGGAAAACACCTAGGTAACCTAAGGATGGGAGTTCCTGCCAATAAACCGTTGTGTGATGAGGGTTGGAACTTTATCTCGCCCCTGACCTCCTGGGAGGGAAGGGCTTGGAGGTTACCGGTTGTCAATAATTTAATCAGTTATGCCTATGTAACAAATTATCCGTAAAACCCCAGAAGAATGCGGTCTAAGGTCTGCATAGTTTCCATGTAGGTGACTGCAAAGGTACTATGGAAGTGGTGAGCTCAGAGCGCATGGAGCTCCATGCCTTTCTCTCATCTCTTATATCTGTCTATTCCGGAGCTACATCCTTTCCTAGTAATAAACTAGGAGTCTCATAAGTAAAACGTTTCTCTGAGTTCTGTGAGTAACTCTAGCAAATTAATGTCAAGAAAGGAATGAGTTGTTACAATATCCAGTCGGTTAGCCAGAAACACAGGTGGCAACCTCAACTTATGATTGGCTACTGAAGGGAGTGGGTAGCCTTGTAGGACTGAACTTTTGACCTGCAGAATGTAATGCTATCTCCAGGCAGATAATGCCTGAATTGAGTTAAATTGTTCAACACTGACTAATTTCCAACAATTATTTGTTGATGTGGTGAAAAACCTCCGTGTAAGAGTTGCAGTTGGTGATCAGATAATAGTTATTTTTATGACTATTTTCTTATCCTTGTTTTAAATTATTCTTGCTGAAATGCCTGATTGAATAATGAAGATTTTATAAAGTAAAAAAATGTCCTCTGTTCTTTGTATGAGTATAATTTTGCCTACAAGAAGCAGTGTTCTGAGTATCTGGCTACAAACAAAACAATCTTATTCCACGAAGTGAATCTTGAAATACAAATATGTTGATGTTTAAGAAGAGCTAATATTTCAGACACGGAAAGTCAGTAACTTTGTTTGCCTAATTAAAAAGGAGCATACTGTACAAACTAATGATTTATTATTTAAGGCTACCATGGTGACTGTTTATAAGATCTAAGCAGTTCCCTTGGGACCAGTAAGTATTAACATATCTTCAAAAGTTTACTAAGCCACCAAACAACGTTGGGCTCAGAAAAAATGTTTCTTAATTTCTCCCATACAAAATATGCAAGCACCTTCCATTTTTCATGTGTTGTATATAAACTTCTACTTTCTCCTTTAAAGAGAGAATTGCAATCTATATAACCATTAAAAGGCTGTCTCAACCACTACCGAAAGCACAAGCCAATCAAAAGCCCTTTAGTCCCCAGATTGTCAAGAAGTTAGATTTAGCCCTAATGAAGAATCAGCAAGGCTCATCCCCGGACCTGTCTGACTAAGGGCAAAGAGCAGGTGCAAGGCCCACGTTTCCAACTGCTTGGTGCCTTGTTATTGTCCTTATGAATAGTCAGTGCATCAGGAAATCTACAGGGAGCTAAGCCTTTCCCTGAGCCCAATCAAAGGATTAGTGTGGTTCTGGCAGAGATGAATCTGTGTGGAAAATTGTCCACGCTGACTTTCATGAGAAGGTGCTGCTGAATGAGATTTATTACTAATCACAAGGCAAAATTACAGTCTCTTGAAATAAGAAACCAATAAACAAAATAATAAAAGTCATTTTAATTATTAAATGACAGTGTTACAAATTGTATGCCATTTATCAGTGCTATAAGGAAATACAGTAAATAAAAAGTTCATATACTCCATTCACTATAACTCAATTTTATTAATGTGCTTTAGTGATTTTAAAATCAGTATGGTGATTACCAGAGGGAAAGGGGGTGTGAGGGGGGTAAAAGAAGGCATAGGGGAGGTAAATGTTGTTGGAAGGAGACTTGACTTGGGGTGATGAGCACATAATACAATTTACAGATGATGTATTATATAATTAATTGTATCTCTGAAACCTATATAATTTTATTAACCAATGTCACCCCCACAAATTCAATAAAAAAGTAAAATAAAGTAATTAATGAACAAATTGCTAACTCCCTGAGCAACGCACAGCTATACTTGAGCACAGAGGTTCCTTTTTTAGCTGGTGCTGTGTGTTTACTGGAGATCACTGAAAACTGCAAGTTTTCTTTCCACCCGCCAAGTTATCAGTGCCTAATGATGCTAGGTGATGAATTGCTCCAATTTTAATAGAACAATCAGAGTCTAGTGTTTCCATTATCGTCTCAAAACACTTCCTGCCCACGCTATTGTTGTGCTGATGAGGCAGCAGTATTTGTAAAGGGTTCGTAAATTGTAAGTCAGAGATAACGGGTGATTCTTTCTTGTTATTTGAAAACCCAACATGTTTGATAATGCTTCAAATTTGCAGAAACTGCTGAAATGTCAGTCATTTTACTGAAAGAAGGATGAGCTGCTATAAGCAGTATAATTGGACATAAAAATGTCCTCTTTTTCTAATACTCTTAAAAACTGACCAAGTACTACCTAGCACCAATTGCTCCTGGTTAAATCTGTTTATATTTAAAATTTAACGTATCTGCCTGTCTGTATCTACCTACCTGTCCATCTATCTATTATCTCTCTCTCTCTCCTATCTGTCTTGCTAAACATCTGGAATAAACTTTTAACCATGTATGCTATCAATCCTATTCTCTTACTAGTATTCCAGTCAACATATATTGAATGTCCACTGCAGGCTGAACTGAGATGATTTTTACAAGATGAAAATGCTCAATACCCAGAGGAATACTCCAAAAAATCTGATTATTGAGAAAACAAAAATATATATTTATATATTTTTAGAGAGAGAGGACAGGAGGGAGAAGGGAAGGGAGAGAAACATCGATTGGTCACTTTTTGCATGATGTGACCAGAAAGGAACCCGCAACCTACGCACGTGCCCTGAGGGGCAGTTGAACTGGCGAACTTGCAAATTGTGGGATGTATCCAACCAACTGAGCCATCTCGGTTAGGGCAATCTGAGTTTTCATTACAACTAGAAGATTCACTATCTGAAGAAAAATAAATGTAGCAGAAAGGAAATACTCTAACATTATAGCATTATAGTAGATAATCTTAGAGATTAATTCAGTACACTCTCATTGCAGTATATCTTAGGATAGATACTCAGTGAAAAGTAGAGTGTCAACTGATAACTTGCAGTCTTTCGAATCCCACTAAAATACAATTACTTCATTGTTAACCTGCGACATCTATTCTTGGCAGGGATAATGTGGCAGTTGTTTCGCTTCGTGTTTAAAGCAGGCTGACAAGTAGATTTTTTTCCTTTTGTATTTCTACAACCTAAGGNGCCCTGAGGGGCAGTTGAACTGGCGAACTTGCACATTGTGGGATGTATCCAACCAACTGAGCCATCTCGGTCAGGGCAATCCGAGTTTTCATTACAACGAGAAGATTCACTATCTGAAGAAAAATAAATGTAGCAGAAAGGAAATACTCTAACATTATAGCATCATAGTAGATAATCTTAGAGATTAATTCAGTACACTCTCATTGCAGTATATCTTAGGATAGATACTCAGTGAAAAGTAGAGTGTCAACTGATAACTTGCAGTCTTTCGAATCCCACTAAAATACAATTACTTCATTGTTAACCTGCGACATCTATTCTTGGCAGGGATAATGTGGCAGTTGTTTCGCTTCGTGTTTAAAGCAGGCTGACAAGTAGATTTTTTTCCTTTTGTATTTCTACAACCTAAGGAGAAAACTTACGATTTGCTCAATCCTCTTAAAAACTCTTAAGGAAGAGTTTAAGAGTTGAAACTCTTTAGCGAAACTGTTTTGGCTAAAGGGAGTACTGAGTAGAATTAAGTAATGGCAAGATCATAAGAAAAAAATGATTTTACTGCCCCATTATTTAGAATGTTCAAAGCGCAATTTGGATTTTCTCAGTCTCCTTCTAGCTGAGGAACATAATGGAGTTAATACTATTCATTCACTAAATAAGGACCATTTTTTTTAACACAAGGAAGAAAAAATGCTATCGACCAGAGAAGTGATGCCTAAGATAACACAGAGAAAATACGATGGCGAATAAAAGGCTGACTGCAGAGGGCAAAAGAAGAGGAAAGATAACAGGCTCATTGCAGTTACGTATAACTTGGAACATTACATTTTTGCAAATTGAGACTTTAGAAATAATGTACAAATTAAATACACTAGCAGTGAAAAACTGACAAGACCTAGAAATATTGGCTTTTAATAGGCTATAATAAAGGACTTCTCTTAGATTATTTTTTATTTGTTTCCGCTTAACTTGAGTTGAGAATAGTTTGTTTGTAATTCTATGCCTGAAAATATGCACATGAGATTTCAGTGAAAGTTTGGACTGTTTTATTTATTTACTTAAAAAACAACATTATCGCTGGTTCTTTTACTTTTTAGATAAAGTAGTTGATAACAGAATTCATAAAAATTAATGTCTTAAATTATTATGGTAGAGACAATTTAAATTTATTAGCTTATACTTTGCCTTTTAAAATTTGTGTCCAAACTACAGAACTTTAAACTTATTTATTGTATTTATATTTATATATAAATATAACATATATGTTTGTATATAACTACATGTCTGTTTTTTTCTTCAAGAAGGCTTTGCTTTTTCTGAGTCTCTGTCTTTTGCAAAATTTATTTTTCATTCTCCTTAAAACAGTTAAAAGAATATTCTATAGGCAGTGTGCTGTCAATTGCTTTAGTAGAGTGCAACGCAGATAATGATAACAGACACTGGGACGGCCCATAGTGTTCTACACACTGTATGGGAATTGCCCAGTAGGTTGCTGCTGTAACCACCCTGGCTTTGCAGACACCGAGAGGCTAGGCAACCTGTCCAGGGGCACACTGCAAGTAACTAGGAAAGCCATCTTGCTCCTGAGTAGATGTTTGTTGGTTTTTTCACTCTTTTGAAGTATAACTGATATACAAAAAACGAATCATTTTTAAAGGGGAAAATCTGATACATGTTGATATATGAATGTATCTGTGAAATCAACACCACATTTAAGATAATGCAAGTATCTATCATTCTCTAAAACTTCCACGCTTCCTGAGTGTCATCCCTTCCTTCCACTCTCACCAGCCCTCCCCTTGCCTGCGAGCCCAGATACTCTCATTTGTTGTCTGTGACAATACACTTGTTTTGATTTTCAAATATTTTATACAAAATATCCTGATGAAAGTTGATCATCAGAATATTAGTCCTTTTGTGCTACTAGGTACCTCTTAGACATAACTAGAATTCAATATTAGACCATAGTCAAGGCTTTCATATTCACGTAGGTGATAGGACACTTGAAAACTATTTTATACTCTATGAAAATAATGTTTTATAAATATATTAAATTTAATTTCATTAAATAGGACTTATTTTTTCCAACAGAAAGTACCACTCTGCTGGATGCCAGCAAAGTCACCACTGCAAGCAAGCAAATCACAAAATGTCAAAATATTAAAAACATAGTTATTTTTAGTTATATTTTGCTGTTTGACTATTCTTTTTTTTTTAATGAAGAAAGGGAATAGCATTGTTTAATAATAAAGAAAGTGCGATGAGTTGGGTCATCCTAACAGAGAAAGCATGAGGGAACAGCATAGTTTTACAACAACAAAAAAAGCATGATAATTGACTACCCACATCCCTGATGAAACACAAACCTGGGTGTTTCCGTGTCACTGTTTTGGGATGAGAGTCACAACTAAATGGGTAGACTGAGTAAAGCAGAGTCTCCTCCATAGTGTGAGTGGGTCTCATCCACCACTTTAAGGCCTGAGTGAAAGAAAAAAAGTCTGACCTTTCTATGAGTATAAAATAAATTTTTCCCAACAGCTTTTGAACAGAAGCGTCGAGTTTTCCTGGGTCTTAAGACTAAAACTACACTATCAACTACTCTGGTAATTCAAAGTATCTCTATTACTAGAAAGGGTTCAAACCAGAGACACCAATAAAAATGCAAGCACTGCATTTAGTTAATTTATTTTCTTTCTGATATTCATTCAAGGTACAGATTTATAAGTATTAGGTGATAAATTACTATCATATCAGTAGACAGCTTCAGCTTTTCTATCAATACCACAAGCTGCAAACACTTAAAGCTTAGAAGTAATTCTTATATCTATAGGGATTCCAATTACTTGCAATCTTACCCCATTATCTAAACAGCTTCTGTGTGCCGAATATCCATGGCATTGTCCTTGGAATGAACATTGAAAATCATAAAGTTTCTTAGGATGCTTATTCCACTAATAGGCGTGGTTCTACTAATAAGCATTGACTCAGGGTGCTTGGAACACTTGAATGCTCTACTATGTTTACCCATAGGATTCTGGAACTTACACACATGTCCTTGCAGAATCTGCTCTTCCAAGGAGAAATATTTACCTTCATGAAGCTCTCGCTATGACCCATGATCCATTCTACCCATCATTTCAACCATCACTCCTACTTTTCTGCTTTGCCATTGTAGGATAGGAGGCATCTTCTTTTAACTAACTTGTTTTATTTTGTTTTGTCCCTTCTTAACTTAAGGGAAAAATACATAGCTTTTTTGGAAAATAACACTTAAATTAATATCAGCTCAGAATTAAAACATATAAACAATTGTTCAGCTAATACAAATAGCAAGTTTCTGATGGAAAAATAAATGTGGAAAACTGTACACTCGATTTTCTCCCACTGATGATTTAAATTAATGGTGTTCAGGTTTGCCAGCCCTTTTCATTTCTAAATCATTCTTCAAGAAATCCACCAATGGGGTTACAGCATCTTCACAGAAGCCCAGCAGAGCCAGCACGCTGTCTGAAGTAATGTTCTCACCTCTAGAGAAGGGAGTGGGCTTTTTGAAATTAGCAACGATGGCTTTGATATATTCTCCTGCCTGTCATGAAAGACCCCACTTCATCTGCCTTGTGTTCTTCTTGCCTGCCTCTGATCGATTTCATGTAATCCTGATGTGCTCTTTGTCGTTGCCTTTCACGAAGCCAATTTCCTGCAGGTGGTAGTTCATTGCTACATCATAATACAATGATACCTTGTGGTATCCTTCTTTTTTTCTCCAGTCAAGCTGAGATATTATCTGCAGAGATAATGAAAATATTTTCCCCTAGATAACGTTTTAGGTATGTCACTTCATTAAACCTCTCTAAGCTCTTTTGAGAGGTTGTAACTGTTACCTTGTCCACTTGAAAAAATTGAGAAATTAAGATTTTATAAGTTATACAATTTGCCTTTAAATTGCAGAAAAAGTGTCAGGGATTGAAATGGTATCCTGGAATTGAATTCCAACGTTATTTCCCTTTCCCATTTGGTGGAGGCTAGATAAATTTGTTCAGAAAATCAGTCATTTTTAAATGACAGAAGACATTGAATGTGTGCGCATTTTTCTACTTATTCACTAAATCAGCTAAATTTACTAAATTCTGCTAACCTGTACAGACTGCTGCTAACCCCATCATACCATTTTTCACAGTAGCTTGTTTGGGACACTTGCTTGGTGAGAATGCAGGGTTAACATGCCCATTTACACAAATTGCATTATAATTCACATTATTATGCTACCCTTGTAAAAATGAACACAAATAATGTACCGTCAGCAGTCACATTAGACTCATGCATTTGAATAAAATATGTTTTAGTTAGAAATTCTCCAGGTACTATGGTTAATAGCTTGAAATTCTCCTTCAAATTTTCCAATACATGAGAGAACTATTACTAGTTTTATAAAATGTGTAACTGGTCTATGCTAAGCCTCTGAAATCACTACTGGGACAACTAGTTTACTTCGATGTAAACTTAGCTTCAGTTCTTCTATTAAAACTATAGAGTTCCTTCTTTTTTCTACTAATTGAGACAATGCTATTAGAAAAGTGATACCTTTTTCTTTTTATCAAAAGCAAAATACTTGTTCTTTTAGCTGGAATTTATAGGACTTAAATGGCTTTTTTCTTCAATATTTCATAGCTTTCCCCCCTAGAGCTCCAATTTTTGAATGATATTATTTTAAGCATTTACCTATAAATATTTAGAAACACATTTTATATAATGTGGCTTATAATCTAAACAATTAATTAATAGCAACCACGAAAGAATAGTACTTATTTTATATTTTTAGTTCTACTCCATTTTATTGAATAATAAAAATTTTTATTCCTTTTTATTTTTAATATAATTTATGAGGGTGACATTGGTTAATAAAATCATATAGGTTTCAGGTGTACAACCGTACAACACAAATCATCTGTGTATTGTGCTGTGTATTTTGTCATACTACTCAGAACAGTGTGCAATTTAAAACTGAAGAATTATTTACTGAACTTTTTAATTCTGGGACTTTTCACTTAATATTTTCAGAGTGTGGTTGACCATGTGAAACTGCAGAAAGTGAAATGGTGGGTAAGAAAGGTCTTCTGTACCTTTAAGTTTTGAACTTTAAAAAAAATTGCTGAAAAGGTCTTCTTCTATATATAAGTACCAATTAACAGTCATTTCATTGTGGGTATTTTCAAATTCTAAATTTTTTTAATGATATAGATTTTCCTCTATTATCAATAGCTACTATGAGTCATGAAACTAAATCTTCAACTTCATGAAAAATTTGATTTGTCTCTAAAATATTGGTTATTGACATAAAATATACAAGTTAATATTGTTACTTCTCTTTTTTTCATGTGTTGTTTGGTTGGTTGTGTGTTTTCTACGAGGTTTGGTTTGATCTGTTTTATTGTTTCTTATAATTATAAATAGTCTCACATATTATAAAAAATCAATTAATCAATCAGTCAATGTAACATCACCTGGCCCAGTAGTATATCTGGACACATTGTTTTTTTAAAGGATACATTTTTGGAGTTACTATTATGTATCTATTATTGTTATGAATTGACCCAAATACATCACTATGAAGTGAAGGACCTTGATATTTCAAATGTTAAAACTCCTTTAGATTAGGTTGATTGTTCTATTGTGGGAATATCTACTTTCAAAGGCTCTGGCAATGTACTAATTCCCATTTTTAAATATGAATAAAAAGAATATCACCTTAGATTATAAAAGGGTATTTTTAAAAGAAAAATTGGCAGGGAGAAGGAATCATGACTAAAGAGAGAGAAGGAGAAAAAGGAGAAGGAAGACAGAGCGCTCCCCCAGAAGATGAGCCTTTTCGGGGGAGGCGAAAGTACCAGCTTTGGTGGACAGAAAGGCCTCACAGACGGTGCCAACCTGAAACAGCTGTGCATTATTTCTGTTGAATGAGAAAAGACTGTTCAAGGTCATTTAAGAATTGGAGAAGAAGGAAGAATAAATTGTAACAAGTTCAAGATTTTTATTGTCAACATTTGGATCACCTGAAGGAGACAAAATAGTGACGAGAAGAATGATGGAGAGAGTTGCAAAAGGTCAAATAGAAAATGCTTGGTGTCTTCACTGTGTATAATAATGACCAATATGACCTAGATTCTCTGTGGTGTGATGTTAGAAGGTAGAGGTGAAGCATACTTACTTACTACAGGTGGTAAAATAGCAAAGGTCATGATAAAATGAAATATTGGTAGACCAAATATGAAATTTCTTTTTTTGGTTTTGTCTGTTTTGTTTGGAATATTTATTATTGAACAACTGCTAATTAGACTCAGCAGCTGATACCCATCTGCAAACATTTTCTCTACTATCCCAACAGTACGTAGACCTGGAAGTGAAGAGAGAGAGCAGACATGAAATATTCCAGGGGGATAAATCTTTTCCAGTCCCTCCAGTCAAAATATCTATAAATTTGAAAGCATCAGGATTGATTGCCCCTGATCTTCCGCCATTCTTCAACATAAAGAATACCACATTGAATTTCAAAGCCTCTTGAAGATTATGGAGCCACAGTATTCCCTTCACAGCATTTCAATGACTTGTATTTATGAGAGTCTATTATCAAAAGCAAGCAGGCCTTCAGACAGCACGGAGAAAAGATACCCAAGTGGGCAGCCAGTTCCCTGTCTTTCTCTCTCCGTGTGTGACACGTTAGCTCCAGGCTGAAGAAAACTGCTGTACTTTGTGAGAACCAAACTTCTGTATATATCTTCATTTCTTTTCTATGCTAGCTTAAGTAGATTCACTACAAGCAACTTAACCCATTTAAAAAATACAATATTTACTTGATTTAAATGTTTTCACAAAAATCCAAAAATTTGCATAGATTCTAAACTATCCACTACTTCCCTGTGATGTTTGGCCAGAAAGAATGTCAGTTGCTAACCGTTTAGTTATTATTGGCAAGGCTTGCAACCCATTTTTGCTGCTTGAAAATGGATAAAAAGAGCAGGACCAAATGAAAATAACCATACGGAGCAGACCTTAGACCCATGCAATGTGTCAGCGGCAGGGAAGCGCCTTGGGAGGCCCTGATCTCCAACGGCCGCTGAACTCGTTTTGAATCTCCTTATGTGTCTAAATGATGCCACTTCCTGAATATTAAGTTACATCAATTTACATTTATCCAAAAATACTAGTTTGTTTCAATTGTGCCTTCAAATGCTCCTAAGTCCCTTTGGTTCTTAAATTCTATGGTTCTGAAAGATTTTTTCATCTTAAAGATATGTAACCTAGTTCTAGGGATTAAACTGCTATGAGAATTTTTAACTTCTCTTAATAGTTTTATAGCATATTTTTATTGATTTTGTGTTCTAGTATTTATCGTCTATAATTATCTTCTCCACCTGTCCCTCATTTAACACAACAGTTTGATTTAACACAATGGTACTAATATTCTTAAGAAAAAATTACCAAACCTGTGTATAGAATTTCCTATGTTGAAGCATTAATTTTGTATATAAAGACAGAATAATGGTGTTCAATTGAGTTTCTTCTAAACAGTTTGAGGAATTCTGATACTTGTCAGAAAAATGTCACTGAAAATGACCTATTTTATAATTAATTACTTCACTGAGATACCAATGATTAGCTATTTTCTAAGTTCTAGATAAAAAATGTTCCAATTTGGTCATCATGTTTTCTATTTTGAAAGATGATGTGTAATGTATTTGTTAATTCTAACATCTGTTGCTTCAAAGAACCATATGAGATTAAGAATGTCTTTTTTTTTTTTTCTGTAACGGTATTGATTTTTCCCCCTGAGGTAAATAAGAGACTTTTTTTGGGGAAAGAACCTGTATTTTAAAGGAAAAGAGACTAAGGTTTATAAGCCTGCAACTGAAGACCTTGTAAATTGACCTCTGATGAGACACAATACACTTCTACTCTAAAAACAATTGTCATGAAAGAAATTCTGTTTTCATTAATTTTTTTCCGAAAAAAACTATTGTCTCTACTTTTCACATCAAGAACACAATCCATTGTTTTTTTTTTTATCTCGGAGTTTTCTTTTCATCTCCGGTCAGTGCAGCATCATTTGTGGGTTTACATTATAATGCTGAGTGTTCTGATTTTATCTGTTAAGAATATGAAAAACATGTAGGAAAGATTTAGAATTATTTTTCTTCTTAAAAATTCAGCAAGAGCTTAATTAAAATCAATAGAAAAATTTTAAAAATGTCGAATGCAAACTTTTATTTCTCTAAAACACATTTATTTCTTCACACCGTTCTTTTACTCAACATGTGTTCATTTAGGATATGCGATGTGACTGTCACAAGACTAAGCGTGGATTTACATTATTGAACAAGCAAAAATATCAATCCAAAAGTGACCTACAAACGAAGCAAATGTGACTTGGTTTCTCAAGAGAAATGCCTATCAAACGGCCCAAGATGGTGAGGATCTTCTGGGGCTGACTGACTGGAATCACGAGAGTTTGTGACTGTGTTATTCCTTGTAAGTTACAAATTTGCTTCCCTACGTTTCCATGTGGTTCTTTATCTGCAATTTAGGGTTTATTTGATTACATCCATATTTGTTTTTTTAAAAAAGCAGATGTTTTCAATACCATTATTGGATACATTCTGGCTGAACAAAGCCAAAACAAATCCTGATATTGATCTCTTTTGAACTTCTGAGCAAGGGTCACAAGTGCTCTGGGCTGATCTTCCCGGTATGAGGGTATGAGCTCATCCTTAAGAGAGTGTTCCCTCCTTTGAGGGCGCTGAATACCATATGGCACACAGAGGAAGTGCTGAAGGAGTGACAGCTGTGAATCAGTATTTCTAAACCTTGTCTGATTTTACGAGTTACTCGGGGAGACTTAATGCAGGTTCCTAGTTCTCCTCAAATTGCCACATCATGATCTCACAGGATGTGTCTATAAATTTGAATTTTTTACAAGCTCTTTAGTTATTGATCAGGCATGTTTGTGAAACATTGTTGTACACATAAATCTGGGAAATTCTCTTAACTACTTCTGGGGGAAAGAGCAGTTTATAAATAAAAATTTAACAGGTAAATGAAAAATTTGTTAGCAGTGACACACCTCAGTTCTGAAGGATTAGATAAGGCTTAGTGATCTCAGCAGAACTTTAGCAGCTTGAAAGTCAGGGAGAGTTTGTATCTCTCAAGTGTTCTATGAAGTAGGTAAATAACAACCATTGTACTTTCAGAGAAATCGAGCTATGGAACCACCCACGGTCTATGTCCACTAAGGAGGGGAGTGTGTGGTTGGGAGGGTTGGTCTCTTATAAATGAAAAGAAAAGGGATTTAATTCAAATCTGATGAGAACTAAAAACTTCTCACCTCTGTTGCTGTGGGCTAGGTGAAATAATCTTTGGTAAATGTGGTGCTATCTTATTTTAGTAAAACAAAAGTAATTTATAGAGATTAAAAAGTGATTTTTGCAACATGCATGGAGAAAGCCCTGGCTTACCACATACCCAAATCATGCCAGGAAGAACATTTATTCCAATAAATAAAGTTCAGATACTCTCCCTTTTAATGAAAATTATTTGACCCCTTCCAGATAGAAAAGTAAAGTCAAACCCTCCAGTCTACTCTCTGGACAGAAAACTCAATATGTTTGTCCATCTGAATATTTGTTGCCTCTAGAATATGTAATTCTCATCAAACTCTCTTGAGATGGAAAATATCATTTTTAATAATTCCTTCTTTGAAAATACTAATACTTGTCTACACATAGTAGTTTAAGGTTTAGAATTATGATGTCATAGTTGGTTATGCCCACATGCAGCAGGTAAAGTTACTATTTTTCATATATACTTTGCAACATATTTATGACTCGCCCTGGCTAGTGTAGCTCAGTGGATTGAGCGCGGGCCTGCGAACCAGAGGATCGCGGTTCGATTCCCAGCCAGGGCACATGCCTGGGTTGCAGGCTGGTTCCCTGCAGGCCAACTCCCAGCAGGAGACACATGAAAGGCAACCATACATTGATATTTCTCTCCCTCTCTCCTTCCTCTCTGAAGATAAATAAATAAAATCTTTAAAAAAATATTTATGACTCTCTATATATACTTTATATTTCTCAATGTATGAGATTGTATAATTTTAATAACTTTGTTCCTATTTGTACTATCATAGACTATACATATATTCTTTTTAGCTTTTTTATTTTCTAAGACTATATTAAATCTGCTAGAGTCTTCATTTCAATTCAAGAATTGTTTATTGAAATGCATTAAGTGTCAGACACTATGCTAAGGCCCTGAGATACCATGATAAGTAAAACAAATCCTCAAAATACTTTCTGGAGAATGCTTCAAACTGAGAAAAATATTCTATGTTTACAAGTTCTTGCTATTATGCACCTAAAAAAACCTAGACGTAGCATTAAAAAGAAACCTTTAAAGTCAACAAATAAAATCCACAACTACCCTAAGTATTCATTCAGTCTGGACTTAAAAAATTTCCATTAGTAGGGAGTTTTCATTTTAGAAAATCTCAAATGTCAAAAAATTTATTCCTAATGATGAGCCACCATTGATGTCCCTAGACGTTTTGACCATTAGCAATAGTTGCTTATTTCAGCTACCACGGGACAAATCAATCCTCGGCCTTTGATGGCCTGTAACACTGCACAGGTGTGTTCCACAAGCACCCCCTACCATCCTTTAGTTCATTAATCCATTGTGATTGTAATATTATTGTATTATTAATATTATTGTTAATTATTAATATTATTGTTAATATTATTATATTTTGCTTTCTTTGTTATTTCTCATTTTCCATTTGTTGGAATGAATAATCATATTTTTATTGCTCATTTTTCTCTTTACTTTTTTAAACTTTTTTCTTTAAGATTTTATTTATCTATCTTTAGAGAGGAAGGGAAGGAGAGAAGGAGAGAAATATCAATGTATGGTTGCTTCTTGTGAGTCCCCTGCTGGGAACTGGCCTGAAACCCAGGCATGTGCCTTGACTGGGAATTGAACTGTGATCATGTGATTCACAGTCCCACGCTCAATCCACTGAGCTACACCAGCCAGGGCTAAAAGTTTTTTTATTTTTATTTTTTCAGTAGTTTTATCTCTGTCATATATGAACTACATATGAGCCTTAGAATGTTACCTCTAAAATCATGATCCATCCTTCATTTCCATTAGGGTTTCTTTATAGCTTATTTTGAAACTTTTCGATCAAACTAAAAAAGCATTTTCATGGCAAAGAAAACAATCCACAGAGTGAATGACAAGCTAGGAAATTGGATAGAATATTTGCAAACCATATATCTAATAAGAGATTAATATCCAAAATATGTAAAGGACTTTTATAATTCAAGCCAACCTCCTTCCAAAGAACTCAATTTTAAAACTGGACAAAATATTTGAGTACACATTTCTGCAAAGAAGACATACAAAAGTAGCCTACAAGGAAATGCAAATGAAAACCACCGCGAGATACCACAACCCACCTATGACAATGGCTATTATAAAAATAAAATGTTTGTGTTGCTGAGGTTGTAGGGAAATTGGTACACTGTCCACTGTTGCAAGGAACGTAAAACAGTGCCACTGCTATGGAAACAATACAGAGGTTCCTCAAAAGTTAAAAGTAAACTGACTTATGACCCAGCAGTCCCACTTCTGGTATATACACAAAAGAATTGAAAGGAGGGTCTTGAAGAGGTATTTGTACCCCATGTGCATAGCAGCACTCTTGGCTATAGTCAGGAAATGAAAGCAATCCAGGTGTTTACCACTAGAGGAATGGATAAAGAAAATATGGTATAGATAATATGTGCAATGAAATATCATTCAGCCTAAAAAAATTTAAAAAAGAAATCCAGTTAAGTGTTGCAACATGGATAAACCTCGAAGGCATTATGCTGAGTAAATAAGCCTATCACTGTACAACAACTGTTTGCATGATTACGCTTATACAAGGTATCTGAAGCAGCCGAAGTCATGAAACGGAGTAGAGTGGTAGCCTCCAGCACCTGGGTGCGGGGTGCTATTTTGCAGGGTGCAGCTGTACGAGATAAATAAATTTCAGAGACCTTCTGTATAATATTGTAGCTATAGTTAACAATAAAGTTTTGTTCATTTAAACATTTTTAAAGGATAGGACCTCATGTAAAGTGTTCTTACCACAATATTTTCTTAAGTGCAGATTGTGCAGTTTTTATACTTGGTAACTTATTTCACTTAGAAATATATTTATCTGTTTGTTCAATATTGTTTCAGGTATTTGATTTCTTTTCTCTGGTTTTTATTTTATTCTTGTTCATTACTTCCTTCTTTTGCTGTTCTTCCCAAGAGAATATGTGCTTAGTAAAATAGCTTTTCTTTTATGTTTTAAAATTAATCTATTTTATCTTTGTTACACTTTATCTGAGCTTAGGGTTGAGGTTTGTCTTTAGTACTTCAAAATATTAAAGATATTTCCATTGTCTTCTGAAACTTTATTGTTGTTTAAAAGTACACTATTGTTCTACATGTTATATCTGTGTAGCTGATGTGGCGTTCCTTTAGTGACCTCAGATAGTCTTTCTTTGTCTGTGTTCTCTAACTTCACAAGAGGTCTTTAGGTGTGGACTTGTTGGTATTTACACTCTCAGACTAAGTTTTCTCCTTTAAATTTTCAGTCTTACTTTTCAGCAATCACTACTAGAATATTCTCAGCTATTTTCTTATTGAATATCAACTTTTCTCTGTTCTTTCCCTCTATACATTCTCTCAGACTTGTATTATATTTTCTCATTTCTTCTATCCTACATTTGTCTTGATTCACCTTTTATATTTTATATTATTTTATATTTATGGTGCTTTGTTCTTAGTGATTTCATCAGAACTATTTTCCAGTTTACTAACTTGTTTCTCAGTTGGGTAGTTGCTTTAGCATTTTGCCTTGACTATTTCCGTATACATTGTTTTGGAAGAATATTGACAATACAGTATGCCACTGGTATTTCTCATATTTGTAGGACATTTTATTCACATCATTTCATAATTTGTCTTTGACATCTTTTTCAGATAATTAAGAAAGTTGGTAATATTCAAGAGAGGAACAAGCATTGACCCAGAAATCATTGAAAGTTTTATTTATAGTCTATACATGTTGGTGATATTTTTTAATTAATTATGGAAGTATAGGGGATTTATTTGGGGTTAATGCCAGATATACTTTCCTTGCCAGTCATTAACCTTCAGTCAATATCTCACTTCTAGGTTGCTACTATAATTATAAGGAAAACATTTTAAAACAATATAGGAGTCCCAGCATAGATATTGCTTGTTCTTTGGTGGCATTTAACATAATTGGTGTGCACAGGAGATTTCTGGGAATTTGCAATTAATTCATTACTTATAAGAATCAATTGATTAAAATATCTTTCTTTTTTTCTTTCTTTTTAAAAATTTAATTCTTGTTCAAGTACAGTTTTCTGTCTTATATTCCCAGCCCTGCCCCCCCCCCAGTGCTCCCCACCTCCTTCCCATTTCCGCTCCCCACCTTAGTTATTGTCCATGTGTCCTTTATACTTGTTCATGTGAGTCCATCCCCTTTTCCCCTATGATTCTCTCCCCTCTCCCCTCTGGACCCTGTCAGCCTGTTCCATATTTGAGTGTCATTGGTCGTATTTTGCTTGCTTGTTTGTTTTGTTGTTTAGATTCCTGTTAATGGTGATATTATATGGTATTTGTCTTTCACCACCTGGCTTATTTCGCTCAGCATCATGCTTTCCAGTTCCATCCATGCTGTTGCAAAGGGTAGGAGCTCCTTCTTCCTTTCTGCAGCATAGAAGTCCATTGTGTAAATGTACCATAGTTTTTTGATCCAGTCATTTACCGATGGGCATTTAGGTTGCTTTCTACTCTTGGCTATTGTAAATTGTGCTGCTATGAACATCAGGGGTGCAAGGCCACTGTAATCAAAACAGCCTGGTACTGGCATAAAAACATAGACCAATGGAATAGAACACAGAGCCCAAAAATAAACCCAAATCTCTATAGTCAATTAATATTCAAGAAAGGGGGCAGTAACATAAAATGGAGTAAAAAAAGCCTCTTCAACAAATGGTGCTGGGAGAACTGGACAGCTACATGCAAAAAAAAAATGAAACTGGAGCACCAACTTACACCATACACCAAAATAAATTCAAGGTGGATAAAAGACTTAAATATAAGCTGTGAAATGATTAGAATATCTTTCATTTTCAATTACCACGATTGTAATTTACTTGTAAGTATAGTTAGAGTAATATTAGAATATCANAATGCAAAACCTATTAAAGTGCCAATGGCATATTCCGTAGACATAGAACAAACGCGTCAAAAATTTATATGGAACCAGAAAAGACCCTTAATAGCAGCCACAATTTTGAGAAAGAAGAACAAAGTAGAAGGGATCACAATACCTGATATCAAACTGTATTACAAGGCCATTGTAATCAAAACAGCCTGGTACGGGCTCAAAAACAGGCACATAGACCAATGGAATAGAACAGAGAGCCCAGAAATAATCCCAAATCTCTATAGTCAATTAATATTCAAGAAAGGGGCAGTAACATAAAATGTAGTAAAGACAGTTTTTTCAACAAATGGTGTTGGGAGAACTGGACAGCTATGTGCAAAAAAATGAAACTCGAGCACCAACTTACACCATACACCAAAATAAATTCAAGGTGGATAAAAGACTTAAATATAAGCTGTGAAATGATTAGAATATCTTTCATTTTCAATTACCACGATTGTAATTTACTTGTAAGTATAGTTAGAGTAATATTAGAATATCAGAAGCTGCTTTCAACTATCAACATCAATTTGTAGTTAAATAGATTGGAAGTTTACTATTAAATTAAAAAATGCATCTTATTAGGAACATCTAATTCTGATGAAGAAATGTGCCATTTATACTAACCATGTGGAAGTACAGATGTTGAAGACAAAAGGGTTCATTCTTATAGAGTATTTCATTCCATGTGTCCCAGTATGACTATCAGATCTTGGGCTTGCTTTGGATGTTGTAACAGCTGCTGGGTCTCTGATTGGGTTCGGAGTGCTTGCTCTGGCTCCTGCTATGGTAGTTCAAGCAGAATGAAGCCAGCAGAGCTACCATACAGGGCTTTCTGTTAAATTGCTTCACAAGTCTGAGAGCTGAATGATTGCTATATATATTGTTATCATTTCTTCCCACTAAATTACCCCACCACAACCTGCCTCTTACCATTCAGTCTGTGCTTCTGATGCCTCCTGATAGATAAGTTTTAGCTTTTCTCTGGCATTCAGCCTAGTGTTTACTGTGGGCATGTTTGTACATAAGTATGCATTCAGCATTTATTTTATATCTTCTTTAATATTAGCAGCAACAACTTTTAGTCAGAATTTTATTAAAAATAATAAATGTTTATTATTTTATCAAATGGCAGACATAGTAGAAATAGGTCTCAATGACCAACCTGACCACCAAAAGCCTTGAACCTAACACAATATTCTGGAAATGAGCCATATGTTTAGAGCCCAACCTGCTCGGATTTTATTTGAACCATATCTGCCTTAGGATTCTACAGTCATAAGAGATCTGAAAACAAAAACAAAAACAAAAAGCACAGTGCGGCAATTGCTGGTGGGAGGAGGGTAGAAGGGGACTAAATGGTAAAGGAAAATATAATAAAAAGTACATACTAAAAAAATAAATGGTGGCAATGCTGCCTTAAAAAAAGAAAGTTACAAATGACCAAGAAATTAGATCTATTGGACAAGAAATTAGACCCAGGGGATTATTAACCTAACACAGGAAGCATAACGGACAGGTAAGAGCTCAACCACTGAACTTGTATATTTGCAGCAAATAGAGGCAGAGAGCATGGATTGAGTGACTAAAGGGAGAATCAGGTGTGTTGCAAATTGGCTCTGTTGCAGGAGATTTAGGAACTTTCCTACTTATTCCTGCATTTGTGTCTTAAATAATGGGTGGTGGATGCTTCTGATTTTGGCAGGCTAAGTTCCTGCGTCTGCCTTTCTATTTAATGTAAACCCAAGCCCCATGATCATTGAAGTCATACTATAAATTGTGATCTCTTTCCACAGAGAAGCAGGGAAAGTTTATTATAGAAAAGACCATGGAATTTCTGAAACGAGGATCTCAACTGGACTCCTGCTCTTCCCTTTAATACCCATGGGATTGTGGAAAAATCACTGAACCTTCTTACTTTTACATTTAAAATGGGAATAATGATAAATAATGTGTAGAATCCAGCAAATTAATAACTGAGTAATGGTGCCTTATGTACTATAAAATACACTTATGGCTGTAAATGTTATGAAACGGAAGGACAATCTATGGAATGAAGTGTTTAGAATTGTGCAAAGGGAGGAAGGAAGAGGGTTGTAGCACATTATACAGATGAGCCTGGAGAAGCTTTAAAACACTTTCTCTAGAGGTAGTGGAACATATGCTATATCAGCACCTGTTGGGAATGACTTTATTTTTTTAAAATTAGGTTTTATTGACTATGCTGTTACAGTTGTCCCGATTTTACCTCCCTTGCCTCCCTCCACTCAGTACCCCCAGTCCCTCAGTCAATCCCATACCTTGTTCATGTCCACAGGTCATGCACATAAGTTTTTTGTTTACTATATTTCCTATATTGTACTTTACATCCCCATTGCTATTCTGCAACTGCTTATTTGTACTTCTTAATCTCCTCACTTCTTCACCGATTTCCCCACTGCTCCTCCCATCTGGCAACCATCAAACACTCTCTATGTTCATGATTCTGTCTCTTTTCCTCTTGTTTGCTTAGTTCGTTTTTTAGATTCAGTTGGTAGATATGTGTTTTTGCCATTTAATTGTTCATAGTTTTGATCTTCTTTTTTCTTATATAAGTCCCTTTAACATTTCATATAATAATGATTGGGTGGTGATGAACTCCTTTAGATTTTTATTGTCTGGGAAGTTCTTTATCTGCCCTTCAATTCTAAATGATAGCTTTTCTGGGTAGAGCAATCCTGTCTGTAAATTCCTGCTTTTCATTACTTTGAACATTTCTTGCCAAACCCTTCTAACCTGCAAAGTTTCTTCTGAGAAATCAGCTGACAGTCTTATGGGAACTCCCTGGTAGGTAGCTAGCTGCTTTTAAGATTCTCTCTTTATCTTTAAACTTTGGCATTTTAATTATGATGTGTCGTGGGGTGGGCCTCTTTGCATCCATCTTACTTGGGACACTCTGTATTTCCTGAACTTGCATGTCTATTTCCTTCACAAATTGAAGAAGTATTTTTCATTGTTTTTTGGTTCCATGTTTTGTTAGTGTTGCCTAATGTAGTAGGTATCCTGTAGGATCCACGGCACAGCCTCCCCTATCACCCAATCTGAGTACTCAATGTGCACCTTTCGTGTGGGCTGTGTGCACCCTCCTCTTGCAGTTGAGGCTTTGTTGCTGTTGGCAGATCAATGGGAGGGATTTACCCAGGCCACTCAGCTGCAAGGATTGGCTGTGACCACTGACCACCAACCTCTGCCCTCCATGGAGGATCAGCTGTTCAGGAGCAGGGTGGTGGTGCTTTGACACATTCTGTAGCGGACCATGGGGTGTGCTGGCCTTGGAGTTTCTCAGGTGATGCAGGCCAAGGTCAGCCCCCATCTGTGTTTTGCCTAGATCCACCCTGCTTGAGCTATAAAGCAATCTGAGACGGGTGCTACTTGTGTTGGGCTTGGCAATTCCTGGGTGAAACCAAGCTGTGAATCTAAGCTGGCTGCTGCTGGTGCTGGGCCTGGGGCTCACTGAGGCCAGCTATTTGTTTGAGAGGATTTAGGAAGTTGTGCAGTATGAGCCAAAACCAGCTAGCCAATCATTTGGGAAAAGCTTGGGTTGGCCCATAAGTTGGGTGGGGTGGAGTCACTGGGGATCTTCAAGGTGGGTCAAACAGTGTGAGCCAGGTTGATGGAGTCCCAGATATGGCAGCAGCTTATGGTGTCTGTGGCTCTCTCTGAGGAGGGTTAAGAAAAGGGACAATGACCTCTGCTCACCTCAATGCCAGACACTTCAGTTTCTCCCTATATGCCACTGTTGCCTTTCAAGCTGGTACCCCAGTGCTAAAGCTCAGAGTAAGTGGGTGAGTCCATGTGTGGGTTCTTTAAGAGGAACTGCTTGGGGTTCCAGCCATTTCTTCCACTGACTCAATCCCTGCTGGTTTTTCCAGCCAGAAGTTGTGGGGACTTAAATTTCTGGCCTTGGAATCCTGGGCTGGGGTCCTGATGTTGGGCTGGGACTCCTCATTCCCAAGATATTGCTCCTGAATTTTTACCCACCATGTAGGAGTGTGGGACCAGCCTGTTCAATGCCTGTTCCCTTCTTACCAGTCTGGATGGATGTGGTTTCTTTAATTTTGTAGTTGTCAGACTTGCATTCAACATGATTTCTGACAGTTCTTAGTGATAGTTGGCCTATGTTTCAGTTAAATTTTGATGTGGTTGTTCAAAGAGTTGAGCTATGTCTGCCTACACTGCCAT
Source organism: Sturnira hondurensis (assembly GCF_014824575.4). Taxonomy (NCBI): domain Eukaryota; kingdom Metazoa; phylum Chordata; class Mammalia; order Chiroptera; family Phyllostomidae; genus Sturnira; species Sturnira hondurensis. The sequence goes on along the minus strand of NW_028098001.1, from coordinate 3,634,031 downwards.
CTTGATCAGAAGCTCACTGGGGATGCTTTTAATGTGGCAAAGCTAGAAGAAAAACTAAATAATTTTTTAGACTTCATTCTAGCATTGTATGTCTTCTACATATTTAATATCATAAAGGTATTTTAATTTTTCCTCTTTGAAGGTAGTCATCATTAGTGGCTATGAATTCATAAACACCTTAGTATGGATGTCTTGGTAGAAATAATTTTGAGAATTCTATTTTTTCCTTATAAGTTGTTTTCAGTGTGTAATTTTACATAAATACAAGCAGAAACTTTATTTCTAAAATACTAAATTGTATAGATTACTGGATAAGAGACAAAATGAAAGAAATACACCTTTGTTTCCAACAACTGAGTGTAGATAGATTCAATATTTGGAATTCCAAGCCAGACATACACATTGGCCAAAGGATTTCCTTGGCCATCTCATTGGATATAGATCTTCTGTAAGATTTAGGCAACACAATGATGGGAACAAACCTGACCAAGTACCTGTCAGGGTTATGATGAAATCTAATGCCTCAAGGTGTAAACCACAACTGTACACAGTTCTTTGTTTTCCCAGAAGGATACCAGCTTAAGTAACTGGGGTGAGGTGGTGGTAGAGAAGTGGACACCCACATTTTATCCAATACCAGTTATTATTTACCAGTATGGTTACCAAATGTGTCCAAATGCCCTGAGCTTGAGTCTCAGGGACCAGTTCTCTGACAGATACTCTTTCTGTTCCGTCATAGGCTGCTGCCTACCCACAGCCTGAGGACACTGTTTCACCAGTTTGGTTACCACGCTGCTGTTGCCATATACACCTCTCTTTCCAAACTCTGTTCATACACCTTATCTGAGGGTGGACAAGGTCCTTCTGCTCACCTTCCCAGAGTCCTGTACTATGGTTGGTGCTTTCCTGGATTCTAAATGCCCTTCCATCTGGGACTGTGCATGAAACTCTCTTCTGTTTTTATATAACCTCTCATTCCAACAAGGTAAAATGCCTTTGGGGAAACCACCCCCAAATTTTAAACTTCTTTTCCATATCTTTTCATCACCTTTTCCTCTGAGGGGTATTGGTGGGGTTCACTTCCTTTTTAAGTCCCCAGCATTGATTAAAACCTGCTGTCAAAACTTTCCTGTCTATTCCAGATTTTCTTCCCTGGATCTTCATATTTGACTCTCTCTACCTCAAATTACCTCACTGCCTCTTGTGTTCAGGGTCACCCTCCTTGCTTATGTTCCTATTCTCTCTGAAAATGTATTGATTTGGGATTCTACATTTGCTGTATGCTGAGATACTTTGCTTACCATCAACACATAATTCAGGGCATGGCACAAAAAATGTCCCTTTCTATTACAAAATCATAAGCATGTAACTTTGTAACATAAAATATCACACCCAAGCATGCCACATATGTTTGGTGAAGTGCTCAAATTAAGACTCTGAATTATTGCAATCATATCATTAGTCTACCAACCACACTCAAGCATGACTTATTTCTGTGGACCCTGTCTTTACTCTGTTATATCTCAGATCTCCCAGGAAAATGTCTGTAAGATCTTCTGAGGGAAGATACTCCTTACTGAATTATGAATTACAGTTCTTGTACTTGTTTATGTATCATTTAAAAAGAATACAATTAAAAACTATTCAATTGCAGTGATTAATTTACTAACATAACAGATATTAATTTAATATCTACCATGTGTCAGGTCCTCATTCAGGAATATAAAATGAACAATGGACCTTGTTATTTTTCCATAATGTAACTTTATAAAAAATACGAGTCTCAGTGTTCTGAATAACACCTTTCGTCAGTGGGTCAACAGGATTATTGTTCACAGCAGGTGCTCATCCCTCTGCCCCCAGGGCACGCCTGCTGAGTCATAACTGGGGTTTTCAGGCCTCTACTGACACAGCCAATGATTAAATGCCCCTCATCTGACATTTGCAATTACAATCTGATGAAGTTCTGGATTTCACCAAATATTTTTACCAGAATTGCTACCAAATGATTGACCAAATTTTTCCAACCCTCCTCCTTGTCCCCAGACCTACCGCCCAGAAGAGTAGCAAGTGAAAAAATAGGGTAAGGGACAGAAAGAAGCTCAGAGTCTGGGTAATCCACAGGTGCACAATCAATCTCCGTGTGGTGTCAGACTGGCATGTGCAATGCAATTTTGTTGATTTCCCAGTTCTGTAGTTCCAATCACTGAAAGAACAGCACCAATTATTGGAATTGACAGTTCTCTTTTTCTCCTTTCTAGCCAAAATACACACAGAATTTCAAGGAAGGAAAATCTTGAGTAACGTTGATCTTAGCATACAAAGCTCACTTAGATTTTATTTTTATTTTCTGAGTTGCTTTTAAAAGTAACAACTATTTCCTGTGCCTAGTCATTCTACGTTACTGTATTAGCATTTCCCATTACAGTCTAAACATTTTGGTCTTGCCCTGACAGTTATGGCTATTCCAAATAGTACCATTTGCTTAGGATTACAGCTCTATAAATGAAGTTGTATGTTTTTTCCTCTGACACTAAAAACATTTCTCTATCAAGTCAGTATATGATATTTAAAAATTCTGAAAATTAGATTGTATAGAATAACTTTTATTATTATGCCTTCTCTCTCCTCTATTTAGGGTTAAAAAATCATAAAAGTTTCAGTATGTTTGTTCTGATACCATGCTACTGTATAATGTTCAATGAACAAAAGGATCTATACTAAGCAAATCAGTTACATTTATTTTAAAAAATGAATCAATTATTGACCTTTATACAAAAATATAAGCTAAAGTTTTGCTAATAAGTTAATAACTAGGTAAGACATATAAACATAGAAAAATATGCCCACACATACACCAAAAAAGGTCACCTAAGTTTTTAGCTGAATACAGGAAGGATTCATCCCAATTTTTGAAAACAAAGGAGCTCATTGTGAACTCCATTACAAAGTCACATTATTCTAACATATAATAGAATTTGACATTTGACCTAATTATACTTTTCAAGTCTTTATATTCTGCTCATCATTATGGGTATTTAAATTAAAAAAAAACTACTCTGATACCTTTTGCCCTTTTTATGTTTCATAGTCTTCTTTGAATTAAAAAGAACATTAAAGTTTTTTCAACTGTAAGTTTTAATAGATGGATGATATATAAAAATAAATAATGCTAAAATTTTGTGTCTAATATTTTAGAACAAGGAAATTCTATATATTAAGAAAAGCATCTATTACTCTTTCTCAAATGTCTTTTAGGGAGGTTAGAGTCCTAAATAAGTTGTGATTCTATGAAACATTGAACTTTGACTTAATCCCAATTATCTATAAAAATTCTAAGGTTTTCTTTATGCTTTTTCTAAATACAGTTTAGTATTACTTTAATGAATTCACACAAATCAGAGAGTAGAGTGCTTTCCGATGATTCATCTCATTGAACTTGGTTAAGTGCACAGGGAAATAGTACATTTCAGACTGCCAATGTGACTTACATAAGAGAACACAGAGTTAGTTGCTTAGGTGTTACATTAACTAGACAGCCAACTGAGATCAAAAGATTTTGGCGTTGTAGAATTCTATGTTTCTAAATCTCCATAATTTTTCTGAGAGTTATTGAAACAAGATTTCTTTTCATTTTTTCAAGGCTTCAGTTTTAAATTATTTACCATATGGTTATAGTATATACCAGGGCACTGTTCTATAATATTTACAATCTGAATACTTTTTATAAAAAATTTATATAGAAAAATTAATTAAAGAATGCTTTAGGTGATTGAACCTTAACACATTTTCTTTAAAGAAGAAGAATTATTAAGGTGAGTAAAAATTATTAAATATGAACTCAACTAAGGTAAAAATAAGAAGTGATTTTATTTCATGGAGGTAAACTAAATATAATAATTTTTAAAAGATTATTCATTTATTTCTCTTTAGAGGGGAAGGGAAAGAGAGAGGGAGAGAAATATCAATGTATGGTTGCTTCTGGTGTGTCCCCTGCAGGGAACTGGCCTGCAACCGAGGCATGTGCCCTGACTGGGAATTGAACTGCAATTGTCTGGTTCTCAGGCCCACCCTCACTCCACTGAGCTACACCAGCCAGGGCTAAATATAATAATTTTAATTCACACTCTATAATTGAGCATTTATTGGTTTTAATAGATGGAAATGATAGATTGAGTCTGATGTATTTTTTACTTCATTCTGTTTAATGATAAATACATAATTTTTGTCTTCAGGAACTCATTCTTTATCACAGTTTCACTATCTAGTTATATATTACAGGTCCCCATACCAATGATTAATTATTGGTTATAATTTGATTATTTCTAATTCACAGTTTCTTATGAACATTGGACCTTGAACTTGGACCCTCCACAATTAAACTTATTCCCCTCTACTATACCTGAAGCAATCCCTTCTGCCTGTATTGCATACTTGGTACACTTTTGTGTTCCCATTTTTCTTTGGCTTGAAACCGTAGAATCAACACTCTTTATTTTTTCTGCACACCTAAAGAATTGCTAAGATTTAGAACAGTGTTTTCCAACCAGTTTGTTGCAAGAATTTTTGAAACATGCAATACCTATTTAGTAAGGTGCACTGACCTCTTTTCCCTTATATTATAAAATAAAAAAATAACAACAGCCAACATAACAATAGCCATCTGGTATGAATGATTTGAAATTATACCTATTTTTGTCAGATTGGCAAAAAATAAGGCACAGATTTTAGTAATTAGTTTATATGTGCCATGAGATGAGAAAGGTTGAAATCGCTGATTTAGAAAATCAGTCTCTAATCCAACTGTCAAATGTATTTCCTCCACCCGCTACTCTCCATTTTCAATGCTGTTTCTCTAGCCTCTCTTCTATAATTAGAACAATGGCTTTTGAACTTGGTATCCTCAACACTGGTTTCCTTTCTTTATGTCAATCTTATATTCTACTGACAATTAATACTTTTATTATAGTTCTGGTGAGTAAATATCTGGTTGAGTGTATTACTAGTTCTAAATTTATATACCTTTATGTCACTTATATAACTTATAGGTCTTACACTTAGTAGGCTGATCAATAAATGTGGCTCAGATGAATCAATGGATGAGTGAATGAATGATGAAATGTAATATCTCTCCACATTAATACTTTCTATCATATCAATAAACATATTATCAATAAAATTATATAAGTGCAAAATTATAGATCCCCAAATGTCTTGTTCTTTTGACACTTGATCTCTGTTATATGTCCATATAGCAAATGTTGGATATTACATTTTTCATATCTTCTAAAGCTCAGTTTAAATATTTACCTTCATGTTTATGGTTTCTATGATTGCTGTAGGCTAAGTCAAACTCTACATCCTTGTATTTTTTTAACCATGTATGCTTTACAGTCTTCTTTGAATAGTCAAGTATATAACCTGAGTATTTCACTTCTACTGCTTCTATATATAATCATATTAACAATACTTTTTAGACTCTACTTCTGAGCTGCTACCTCACCACCATAAAAACAGGAATCTTCCTACAAAATCATGCCTCCTACAAACATATTCCTGGATGTCCTCAAAGATGTGCGTCCTAAACTTACTGTATCTAAATCATTCCCATTCATGGGCTGTTTACCATGATCTTCCTTTACTGCTTTAGCTCACACATATGACCATTCAAGGAATCCCCACTATGCCTACCTATTTTGAGAATTACACTGAGCACACCTTGAAGGTTCTCAGGGCTCTCAGAGTTTGTGATCCTCGGGGGTCAAACTATCAATGGATCTTTAGCCCAAAGAGGAAAAAATGGGCTCTCCTTAATACTGGGCCTTGCTTGCACTTGGGTTCTAACACTACCATACTGCTCAAGTTCATAGCTTCTTCTGCAGATAGCATATTTATATTCTAGCCCTAACTCACATACACCAACAGAAAATACCCCGACAGAGGCAAGATCAGCTCCATTTTTCTTACACCAGATTATTTTCTATGACAGACATCCCCTAGTTTGCAACATATCAGGGGTCCACATCATCCTCAAATTCAGCTGCCACCTAATTTGTCTCCAGAAGATAAGGCCCTCATCTCCACCTTCTGTAGTGTCAGCTTGTTCCAAGATATTTGTCACATTGGCTTCACCATTCAAGTTTATCTAGATAGAATGATCCTTAACTTACTAGCTTGTTTCTCTTCTCCCTTTATTTCAACCCATTTTTTTACTAAAACTGTGCATAGAGGACCAACATTTCTAGTTAGACCTATTTTTCTTTGCTCTATATTATTCAACCCAGTCATAGACCCTATTTATTGCTTCATTCACCATTCAACCAATAAGCTTTTGTCTCTCCTTAATCCTGAGTAGAAATATATCAATGGGTAAAAAAGCAAGCATCTCTGTCTTCTCTCCCCAACATTTCAGAGCTTTCATGAATGTCCTTTCTGTTGCCAGAAATGCACTTCTTCCTCTACCCAACTCAGAAATTATTAATCCTGCCTGCATCAGGCACCATCTCCTTCATGTTGACTCTACTAAAGTCTCTGAGTGCTTTTAATTTCTATTTCTCACCTTCATGACTACATTTTTATTCAAAATAAACTGTGGCAGGGTCGATACTGTATGCTTCTTTGACATTGATTGTGACTTATCATGTGATGACAAGTTCTTATAAAATGAGTGGAGTCGATGCATGATAAACTAATACATAAAGTAGGAATAGGCCAACTCTTGGTTCTCTTCCAGTGCTTTTCCACATGACTGTTCATCCATGTTAGACATACTTTCCTTATACTCTACTCTAGCTAATTAATTTTTACCTTTTCCTTTCAAGCTGCTGTAGAAATTTCTTTCTTCTCTGCCTCTATCTAAGATACCTTTGCATCCATCTTATTGACTTGCCAACTTGCTTTGTAACTGCTTAACCGTCCTTCCCTAAGGTGTGATCTCCTGACTGTAGGGATTTTCCCTTAGAGTACCTGGTAAATAACAAAACATTTGGTACATAATTATCACGGAATATGCACCATCATTTGTTGTTCTAAATGATAATAATGTATAGTTTTTTATTGCATAATTGGATTGGCTTATATGTATTATATTACTCTTTTGTACATATATTGCACTGCATTCATTATTGAAGAGATAAATTTTCTACCATCTCTAAGTAACTGAGGGGTAGAAATTAGTAAGTAAAGTGTTATGACAGTAGAGGAGGAGAAGTGGAACATAGAACATGCAGAAAATAGTTCTAGGTGATTATTTTCTTGAAATATCCCTCTAGATGACTGTCTTTGCAAAGAATCTTCATTTTCTAATAATTATGCAATAAAGTTCTAAAAAACATAAGCTTTTGCCTAGCACCAGCTAAACAGAATGCTGATATGTCCCATTTGGGCACCTATGCTAGAATGGAGGTGCCTACACGTGTGGAGATATTACGCTTTTGTCTCCCTGCACACTTTCTGCAAGACAGAACTGAAAGAATGGAGCTGAGGCCTGGGGAAATGAGTGGAAGGGAGTATTCCTGGCAGAAGAAGCTGAATTGCAATTGTATTGAAGATCCGATCATCCACAGTTTTGGCCAATGATTAGTGGTAGGAAGTCTAGAATTACACTTGGGTGTCCCAACGTGCAGGAAGGAAGAGAAATTGTCAAAGCCCTGGCAGACAATTCTCAGAAGCTGGAAAGGAGGGGATTCAGCATCTGATGCATTCTCTTGAAAATGATAGGATACTCCTACTCTACAGGCATGAAAATCCAGTTAAATCAGGGGATTGAAGAGAAGAATCATTTGAATTTTTACTTTCCTCACAGGTCCTACCATCATACAGGATACATAGTAGAAAGATGTTGTTTTTTTTTTTTTTAGACAGAAAGGCCATAATTTTAAGATTTAAGCTCCTGACAAAAACTGCTTATTTATTTTAAGCAATCTAATGAAATCAGATTAGAGGTCTCAGTATAATTACTGGAAATCAAGTATACAACCTGAGCTTGCATATACATTTCATTTATATCCAATTTTTCCCTCAGGAGTTTGGACAGTTTTTCAGTTTAGAAAAGGTAATAACCTATTACCTTTTAAAATTATGTTTAATTTTTGGAATTAATGTTCTGGAATCACCTTTAGCTTCTAGGGTTGATTTTGATTTCAAATGTTATAGGTGATTTTGATTTTGTTAATAAGGTAGAAATCTTGTAGGACCAAAATTAAGGAAGCAAATAAAATGATGAATCCTAGTAACAATCAAATTGTAGATTTAATTACTGTATTCATTTCCTTGGGCTTCACCATCAAAGTACCCCAAACTAGGTGGCTTTAAACAATTGAGGTGTATTGTTCCATCGCTCAGGAAGTATGAAGTATGAGATCAAGGTTCTGACAGAGCACGCTGTCTCCGAATCTGTAGGGAAACTCTCCCTGGCCTCTTTCTGACTTCTGGTGAGTTGCTGGCAATCCTTAGCATTCCTGGGCTGGTACGTCAATCACTCCAATCCTGCATTTCCACAGGGCATTTTCCTGGGGTTACTCTTTCTTCTATAGCCCTCTTCTCATAGGGACACTAGTCATCTTGGATTAGGGCTCTAATCTATGGTATTGCCTCACCTTACTTAAACTAATTGCATCTGCAGCAAACCAGTTTCCAAATAAGGCTACATTCTGAGGTACTGGGAGTTTGGATTTCAACATATCTTTTTTTTTGGGGGGGGCACAGTTAAATTTATAACAATTATAAAACCATGGGACTGATTTCTCATACAATTTATAAAGCACTAAAGCTAATTGCAATAAAAGAGTTCCAGAAATATTCAGCACTTTCAGCAGCAATTGGAATCCTGCAAAGGGGGTCACCTTGATGAAAACAGGAGTCTTTGGAATAAACAAGTTCTCCTACTACAGAAACTTTTGGAAAAGTGAAAGGCTTGTTCTATACTTTAGCTAGCTCAGTGTTCGAGAGAGAATGCATATGCTGTAAATAGTTATTTAAACAATATTTATTCAGACTGATGTTGACCATCTCTCTTACATTTCCTTCAGGGTTTCAGAAAAAAAAAGGTCATGTTGAAACTATGAGATCTTCTGTCAGAAATAGCTTCACATAATGTCTATATGACACCAAGAAAGGGGTTACCAATAATAAGATTCTCATGCTAAGAATAAATAAGTAACGTCCATGCTGCTTTCATTTTTTTTGGTCCTTGTGACAAAGATAAAGTTAATTATTCAGAGATAGCAAAGAAATCTGTTTATTGAATGCACCATGCTGGATGCAATTCTGGACAGCAGTGTATTGAAATAATAAAGATCAAGCAACTTTTAATCAGAATCAAATGCACTTTTTAATTGAGCCCATTTATTGCACACGTGAGCTGTATTGAAAACTCTCTCAAATCAAACAACCAATAAAGGTTATTACAATTAAAAAGTGAATCTAATAAGCTGACTCCTTTTTATGCTTAATTCTCTCTGTTCCATTTTAAATCAACCAATTAGAAATTACTTTTGCTAAAAGCTAAAATTGATTTAATGTAAACTGTGCACTTTTTGTATTTTCCCTCTTCCTTTTTGACCTCTAACTGGTTTCACATTCTTCATCTTCCCTAAAAGGTTTATTGATACTACATCTGTATGATACCCTGATGTCTGAATGAAAGACTTGGTATTCGTCATCCGCATGCTTTGCTTTCTTGATGCCATCTGGATGTTTGGCCTTGTATTTACAAACCATCTGGTTTGTTACTATACTTTCCACTTTTCATCCAGATGTTTTGGAATTGTGTGGACAAAGCATGTGGCATTGTCTATAAAAGGTAATTACATAAAAGTAAATAATACTGTGTAAGCAATTAAAGGAGCAACATTTTCTCATCATTTACAAATCTCAACAATTTTTTCTTAGTAATGTAGTCATGGCACGACTGATTTTCTTTGCTATATTTTAAAACTTTAAATTTCATTGCTGAACAGTGAAATTCGTGCACACCTACATATTTTTACTAATTACCTGCAGAGATCTGTAACACAGCTATTTGTTTTTGTAATTCTAGTACCTGTGTACCTGCATGTCTTGTAGCACGACACTAAAAAAGAAGAAAACATATATTACTCCAGATCACCATGGCAACTAGTATCCCTGATTAGATTTCCTTTGGAATCTTAATATTATTTAATATGTGGAGAGTGTATATTATACAATAAGCAAACATTTCAAAAGAAAAAAACAACAAGATGAAAGAACTAATTGAAATGTGATAAATAGATCCCAGAATGTTCCTGGGGCCATTTTTAAATTCTTTGAAAGTGAGAGTATATAATTTTATGAGTCCACAGTGCGTTTTGGACAAAGCTCCCTAAGCATGTGGTATGACAGTCTCAACTGGTTCAACTTATTGCGGGTGTAATAGATTTAACTCTGGCCCCAGAATTTAAGGTCAGGGTGATGAGAAACTATCAGGGAGACACTGATCAAGATGGAAATAGAAAAAGCCTAATATATACATAAACTATTCCTTAGAGAATATATTTAGCAGGTCAATATTGACAATATTTTAGGGTCAAGGGAGAAGAGAGAAGAAATAATAAGGAATATAAAACAAGAAGACATTAAAAATCATTCACACCTCCAAAGGAAGGAATAGAATCCAGACAGAACAAACGCTATGCTTCAATACAATGGGAGAACTTCATGATGTGGAAGGGAGCTCCCATCCCTAGAAGATTCATGCAGGCAATTCCATTGTAACTTAGAAAGTTTATTAGATGATAGCCAAAACTCCTAAAATGTTTAATATCTCCAGTGTTCAGGTCACTGTCCGACAAATAATTAATGGTTAACACCTGCACGATAAATAAAAATGAATTCTAGAATGATATTTCAGATATCACTGGCCTAATTGAGACAAGGAGATTCATGATGCCCACAATAAAGCCTTTTGCATCCTCCAGGGCACTCTTTTGGATCGAATACAACATGAAAAATACTTTCTGGACTTACACCACCAGTGGGCCCTGTAAGAACCTAATTATCTAAGGAAGTCCAACTATCAATAGTATCATTTTAGGTGATGGTAAAATTTTGAAGTTGGTGTGTAAGAGAAAATAAAGTAGATCCACAATTAACTAAGAAGATTCGCCATATTACACATCAAGTGTTGTCTCTCAACATGTCCAACAAGGAAACCAGGCAGGTTTCTGCTCTGGCACTGAAATAATCTGTTCAGTTGAGTAACAGATGAAGTAGCTGGCTTACATTTAGGAAATATTCTGAAATACAGATACACGCATTTTAAACTTTACAGCAGTACTCAGTTCAGTAAGTTGTTCCCAGACAAGGGTGGCCTTGAGCACAGAAATGGGTGGGAGGTGGCTGAGTGCCACATGCCCCCATCGTGTTCACTCGGGACAGGTGCACAAAAAGCGGACTTCACTGCATGGCAGAAATATAAATTGTTATTTTTCCTCTGCCTCCTGAACTTACAGAGTTGATTTTGTGTAAGCTAAAAATATTCATGATTAATTCCACTCTACTTGATCAACTTTCAAAAATATAATTGCCTCATAGTTACCCTCAGTAACTGTGCATACGGCTCCCAGGATCAGACACAAATAATTCCCAACCTCACACAGTCATATTGCTTTCCTGGGCCCTCCAAGCTCCTGTAATAAAGATAGAGGAGTCTAATTTGCAGAAGTTTTATTGACCTCATGACCCTTAATGCATACTTGCAGCAGAGAGAAAGTTCTTCTAAATCTCCAGCATATCAATAAACATTTTCAAAGGATTATTATTTCCCCAAACCCTCTCCCATTAAAATATTACCTAATCCTTTCCACACACACAGACCCGCACAATTATAAAGACTCATATCCCAATTAATCACTACAACTATTATGGAGGCACATACACACAGGGTAGGGCAAACATAGACTTTAAATCATTTGTATGGAGAATCGTACAATGATTAATAAATAATAATACAAGAATAAATTCCGTGTTTTGTGTACTTGTAAGAGGAAAGCTACTTGTGTGCCACCTTGTGTTTATTTGTGAGGTCTCATCATGTGCATTTGTTATTATTTTTTGATATATTAAGATAGTCAGCACCAGCCGATCATCCCTTAAAAGGTTTCCATCTGAATCAGTACTCTCCCCGCACCGTGTGCCGGGATTTGTTTGTAAGAGTGGTGTAAGTCTTTTCCACATGCACCATCAAAAAGCATCAGAGGAAAGTCGAGCATTAATCTTAAATAAGTCTTACATCACATGGAGAAGTAAACACTTTCATTCTAATTAAATAGTTTCCAATCACAAGAGAGGACTACAAAATGTTCTAAGATGAAAGGCAATGCATTGGGAAGTAGTAGAAATAAGACAAGGCTCTATCCACATGGGCAAATCTCCCTATTCAAAGACAAGAAATTCACTTGTTTCACTGAGGCAGTAGTGAAACTTCCACAGTGCAACTTTGCCCTCCAAACAGGATGGCAGACAGTAAAACAACCCACTCTCTTTATAGTACTTAATGATTGAAATTGAATAGTATTAATGTATTCAAATAATACTTACAAAGCCCCCACTACATGCCATGCACTGTGCAATCACAGAAAACACAGCAACAGGTAGAGAAACTTAGTCTTCATTTGCAACAGTCTAGAATGGCTCTAAAACCTGATTGGGTTTGAAGTGCCTTGGAGGAGACAGTGGCCCGCCCCAGGAAACAAAGGCCACATCCCGCCGAGTGAGCAGATTCAGCCTACAAGGAGAAATATTGCTGTTGCTTGGAGATGAGCACTTTTTTCTGCTAAGGAAGACTTGGATAACTGAAAGAAGTATGCCAAGAGTAAGCTCAGGTTGACATACAAAAATGGCTATCAGTGAAGGGTCTCATACGGATTCTCTGAGTTTATTTAGAGATTGAACAACAACCGCTATATGTAGATCCCATTTACCTATAATTCTCAAATTGCAAGTTGCTACCTCTGACTGAGGAGAAAATTCTCAAATAAGTTCTCATCAATGTATATCAAACTCGTCAATTTTACTGCAACTGAACGTGCTTTTTTGATTTAGCAGTTAAAAAATTATGCTCACAAGTCTGCCACATGACGTAAGGCATGGTGCCCTCTCAAGGGAGGTGCCTGAGTTCACATTAGCAGGGCCACTGAGACTGATAAAACTCACCTAGTCGGAGGCCATCCAAAGTATTGGTTGTTAGTGCAGAACTCTGTGTGCTATACTCTCTAGCCTTGATCCAAGTTTGGTTTCAGTTTAAAGCAAAGAGAGTCCTTAGGCCGCCCAGGTACCATGGAAGTTTATAGTTGACAGGGAATTGTGAGCATTTTGATGCAGCATTTTGAGGGACGTGGGAACCTCCTCACCTGGAGAACTATGATCGAACGTTCGGCACTCAGGCAGTGATGGTGAAAACAGAGGATGTGCTCAGTTGTCCCCACCGTCTAATAGTGGGGAACCGCTGGGAAGAAATAAAAGTCTCCAGAGTTATTGGGACTCTGTGGAGAACAAAGTATTATCACAATACTGCAGGCCTGCAGAAAGAAAGTGGACGGAATGTTGTCGGGATCTTTACAGCTGAAGTTCCTTGGCTTTAAAAGGCATACTTTTCTGGTGAAGGAGACGAAATGATTGGCTTCAAAGTAAAGGCTAATTGCCACCAGAGATTTGCTCCCACATTCCGGGTCCCCTTTCCTTGACATTTTCTTTAGGTGCTGCAGAGAGCTCTGAAATGGTGCCTGGATCTGTGCATGACCCATGCAACTTTATTGGGTTGTTTATTTAACACATGTGTGTCCAGTTAATGTCAATCACAGAAGTTTTAAACAAAGAAGAAAGCCCGGTGGTGTGCTGAGTAACTGCTCCAAACTGACTTCTTGATGGAATGCTCTCTGAGTCTAATCTTCCTCCTCCGTAACTTAAAGATTTCAATGGCCCCCATGCAGTGTTGCTTTTTTCAGTCTTTTCCTCCCCGCATTCGAGGAGTGCTTGCCTAGTCATCTCATGCTATTTTAACAACACTGTGAGAGATGGTTTTAATTTTTAAAGTCGATTTCCCTTTATTTTTATGCTTTTTCCCAGAAGGAGGACCAAAAAGTTATGCAACAGAAAAAATAATCCTAGGGAAGGAACCAAAGAGAAAGGTTTTTTGTATCGTTACATCCGGAAGAGGTCACTTTATATTTATGAGGCCTAATTCATTGACCCATCTGTAAAATGAAGATGTTGATAGCTATCATGGTTACCAACTACAACAGGTATAAGAGAATGTAGGGGCAAATGCATCACAAACTTGGGAATTTATAAAGCATTATAGAAAACTACAATATTATCAGTCATTTAAAGTGCTGCTGGAACAGACCAGGCTGCTGCGTCTCAGTGGATTGAGTCAGGGCACCTACCGGGTTGCAGACCAGGTCGCCAGTAGGGGGCGTGTGGGAGGCAACCACACATTGACATTTCTCTCTCTCCCTCCCTTCCCTCTCTAAAAATAAATCAGTAAAATCTTAAAAAAAAATAAAATAAAATGCTGCAGGAACATTCGCATACACGTCAGAGAGTGACAAGCATCATCAAGTTTTGTTACTTTACTGCTTTCATTTCGGACTCATCCTGTTTCTCCTATTTCACATTCCTACCGTCTGTTTAAATCCACACTCATCCCTCAGGTCTCAGCTGTGGGGTCCCCTCCCCCAGGAAGCTTCTCTCTGGACTACCTGTCCTTGATCAGGAATTACCTTCACTTGCACTACCCAGAGAACAAGGTCTAGCTCTACTGCGGCACGTAAACCGGGAGCACATTGCCACTTACCCTTCTGTTTGCCCCTAGAATGATGCCAAGTGCATCTTCACCCTTCTGGCGCGTTGCAGTTACTTGCAATGAGTACTCAGTATGTTGTTCATAGTATACCCAATATGTATTATGCTGCTCTTATTGTTTCTAAATATCCTTTCTTTGGCTTGTTATGGAACATTTTCCTTGTGAATTTGAATAAAATCCAGAGATTTGGCAGGCAGGGGGACATAAGAATGGAGTGTCTTTTACCTTTAGCATTTCTCAGTGGAGAAAGCCATCATTATCATCACTGATAATAAGCATGCTTATTGATCACTTATTACAGTGTTTAGGGCATATGTCAAAGTTCAATACCTTTCAAATTTTTCTGTTTTCTACAAAGAAATTTATCAAGAGAAAAGAATGCAGCAACTCACCCTTAGGTTTTTTACTCTCTCCTCATAGTCTTTTAAATGCTGAGAAAGCAAGAAAACTCATGTTAATTATTTAGCTAAAATTATAATTCACTATTTTACATGCTCTATTTTATTCTACGCCTTGTGTCTTATAAATTAGTAATATAATACTTTGAACCTATAACCTAGATGTAGAAACATAGTTTTATTATACAGATCATTAACCTGTATAACATATAGCTTATTAATGAATTTTATAATTATTTTTAGCCTGTGATTATTTGAAAGGTAAGTTCCTGATCAGAAAAGCAAATCCCCCCAAATTGCATTGGCTATCGCTAGAAAAAGATGTGTTTTATTTCAAATGCATTCATCTTTCCCAAGAAGGCACTACAGCAGCAATGAATACTATAAAAGTTAGTTTCTTTCACTGAATCATTTTTGTTTTTCTGACAGACTGATGGAAGGGAACTGACATTTACTAAAAGGATATTGTAAAAGCAGATAGGTTAGGACTGGATCATAAAGGAATTTGTGCCATGTTTAGGAGTTTGGATAGTGTTTCTTTCAAAACTGATGTCTACCCAGACCCTCAGAATATGACCTTATTTGGAAACAAGATCTTTGCAGATGATTAATTAGTTTAAGGTCATACGAGATCAGGGTGCACCATAATGAGAAGGTGCAGGCAGAGACTAGAGTCAGGCTGCTAGAAGCCAAGGAAACCCTGGGGACACCAAAACCTGGAACAAGCAGGAAGGATTCCTGCCTAGAGCTTTCCAAGGGAGGACGCCACTGCCAGTGAGTTGATTTCAGGCCTCTAAGCCCCGGAGCTGTGAGAGAAGAAATGTCTTTTGTTTAAGCCACCTAGTTTGCTTTCAGGCACACGTCTGTTATGGAAGCCTGAAGAGGCTACTGTGCCATGCTAAAGAGTTGGGGCAGGGCTGGGAACATAAGACAGAAAACTGTACTTGAACAAGAATTCAATAAAAAAAAGTTGGGCAACCTTGATGATGTGATCATCTGAAGCAGTAGTTGGTGTACTGGCTGAACAAAATAAATAATTAATAAAAACAGTATTTTTTTTTTAGAGAATGTCTCAAATACCTGATTGACCGAATGAAGATTGTCCTTCTGACATTTGCAAAACAGAGCAGTGGTGAGGCATTAGAGAGAGCCAGCAGGAAACACAC
Source organism: Sturnira hondurensis (assembly GCF_014824575.4). Taxonomy (NCBI): domain Eukaryota; kingdom Metazoa; phylum Chordata; class Mammalia; order Chiroptera; family Phyllostomidae; genus Sturnira; species Sturnira hondurensis. The sequence goes on along the minus strand of NW_028098001.1, from coordinate 3,617,643 downwards.
CTGAAGTCCGGAAAGCAAAGTTCAGCCGAGGACCAAACAGGAACCATGTATGCAGAGGGAGGAAATTGCAATAAACAGAGAACACAGACTGACTCTGAATTTTGTGTTTGTGGGGGATTCTACAGCCCCTCACGGCTCCAGCAACTCGTGCAGGACAATGCAAGTCCTTCTTCACTTCCTTCTCGGGTCTCTCACCTCCGTGGTGGAAATTATTTCTAGGCATTTTAATTTTTTTGATGTAGTTATAAACAGTATTGTTTCTTAATTTCTCCTTCTGATGGGGTATTATCAGTGTATAGAAATGGAACCAGTTTTTGTACATTGACTATGTAGCCTGCAGATTTATTGAATTAATTTATTCATTTTTAAAATGACATATTTTTCTTCCTTTCATTTTATCCATTTTATTATGCTTTATGTTTTGAATAACTTATTAGTTTTTTAAATGACACTTTCCCTTCCTTTTACTTTTTTATTCTATCTACTTGTATTATAAGTTAAATTTTGAATGACTTATTTCCTCATATTCATCACTTTCCCTTTATATGTTCAACTTAACATGAACACTTTATGGGGTAGTTAATAAGTGAACACATCAGGGCATTGCTTCCATTCCAGGGCGCCCTAACCACTCTCTGACCAACAGTGAGCCTGGGACCTTGTTTGGTGGTACACAGAGTAACTCGGAATATGTTTTCAGCTCACCTATGTGAATCATAACAATGAAATGGGTGGGGGGACAGTGTGAAATGTCCCATCATTCACCTTGATGACCTTGCTACAAGAATGGCTCATGAGTCATATCTTAGTGATGTTTTTTGTTATATCCTCAATAACTAACACATTTGGCCTATTACCTATCAGGGTCTCAATAAAAGAATGAGATATAATTTAAGGGAAAAGATGGTTGGGTTGACCTTTAGTTATAGAGCTTTTGGAAATTTTACATACAGGGAAGGGGGTTTGAGTTGCTCATCACCACCAAACTGTGGCAGAACTCAGCAGCCATGTGCTTATACCTGTTGCTTCGTAGGTGAACTCAAAGGTTCTGTTCAGGGACTTGACTGAGGCAGTCAGTTTGGTCATCTGATTTTACACTGATAAATAAAACGTAGTAATTCAGCATCTATGAGAAGAATTCAGAAAGAGGAAAATGAATTAAATGAGTTGAAATTATCTGGCACTGCAGATGTTATCTGCTTTTATTAATCTTTCAACCAACATAATTTCAGGGCTTGCTCTGAAGCACAGATGACACTAGGCAATGGGAGTCAGAGCCTTCAAAGACTCATTAAAGGCAGTGCCTTGTGACAGAACTGTAAACAGCAAGTTACAGCAATGAGATCATTCACCCTCTCATTCTATGCCACAGTTGCTCATTGACATTTTCTTTGGGTCAAGCGTGTGGACTGGTTGTGAGATTAGAGGGATAAAAAGACATGGCCCATCCTCTCATGGAATTTATAGATGGTAAACAAATAATTAGAAGAGCTCTAAACAACTAAAAACAAATGCAGCATGCCATAAAAAATTTAACAAACCTCATTTTCATGGCTGGGTAAAGTTACCTTAGAGGAGAGACACCTACACTGAGAGAGGAGAATAAAAAGAAATAAAAAAATTGGGGAGAAAGTTGCAGGCATAGGAGAGGGGAGGGAATTTCAGGGGAGAAGGGGAAGAAGGGTTTATAGAAACAAGTATAAAGGACACAAGGACAAAAACTAGGGGGGTGGAAATGGGAGGGAGGTGGGGAGCACTGGGAGGGTGAACTGGGATGGGAGTAAAAGACAGAAAACTGTACTTGAACAATAATTAATTTTTTTTAAAAAAGAAGTTTTGGGTAGGTGGCAATCATACTTTTAATTTTCAGAGAAAAAATATCTTGGGTACGTGAGAGCAGTCGGTCTGGAAGGTGTGAGGTGGGTAAGAGGTAACATGACAATACCAAACTTCTTTTTTCTGAAACTGGTATTTGAAGGGCAGAACGTAGCTTCCTATACAGTTTTCTCTTGACGCAAATAAAACCTTAGCATTTCTGTGTTGTTGTTTTTTTAAAAGAATATCATGTAAAAGACCTAACCTCATAGACTGGAAACACATTGTATCTGAGTTAAGAACATGAGTATATTATTAAAAGGAGAATAGTAAGAAATGAGGCTAAGTAAGTGGGCAGCTTCCAATTCACACAACTTGAGAACTAGTTAAGAATAAAACATTAATCTTTAATTGTTAACAGCCTTAACCCTTACCAGCCATAGAAAAGCCCTGACCCAGTGGGGAGTAAAATGGTCAGATATGCATCTATAAAACATCACTCAAGGTCCGTGCACAGTCGGAGTCACAGGTAGTCAGGAGCGGAAGCTGGACAACCAGTATCACACTGTTGCAGTGTCCAGCAAAGAGATAATGATCTGGACGAGGATGGTGGAGATGGGAAAGCAGCAGATGGTTTCAAGAGATGTTTAGGAATTAGAATTTAGAAGCGTGGTGATTCAGTACGTGGGGCAGATGAAAGAGAGGAAGCTGGCAGAATGAGTCTCAAGTGTCTGGCGTGAACAGGGGTACCCGGTGGGCCACTTTACTAAAAAGGCATCTTGAAGGAGAGGAGGTTAAGGCATGTTGAAGTGTCTGGAAAACACCAGAGTTATGATCCGAACAGGCTGCCCTGGCCAACTGATGCCGCATCAATCTAAATTGCCTATGAGAACAGAAGTAAACCCTAATTTTCTGCTTGTTGTGGAAACTGTTCTTCAATTGTTGAACTTCCATCCCTTTCTTATATTGAAGCATCTTTCTCCAATTTAGAAAACATTGCCTCATCACTTGAAAAGCAGCAATATTTTTACTGACCTCACTTCTCTGGTCTAATAAAAAACATCTGGGATTTTCAAATGTAGGACTAGTAGGTATCTTCAGCTGCAGTCAGTCACAGATGTGAGCGCTGGGACCATCGGTTGCCATCGCCCTGGGCAAAGAGGGACAGGGCTGGTGTGAAAGAGAGGTGCAACGGGCAGGTTGCTACTCTCAGCAGCTATTAGAAATGTTTAACATATTTAAGTGAAGGTTGTGTATGTGTTAGGAAGAATATTAAAACCAAGAAACTGCTTATGGTTTGAAGTGAATGATATACCAAATGTTCCTAGGCACATTTCCAAACAAAAGAAACAAAGGCGAAACTGTTGATCACTCTGATCTGCGGTCCGTGCTGTCTGCTTTTGGATGTCTCTGACGCATCAGAAAAGAGGGAACCCTGCTTCTGTTCTCCGCTAATCAAGGAACCTTTTCTCACCCTGAAACACGGTTTCATGCCGTTTCTCATTGTGGCGGGAACCTGATCCATAACTGGAATATAGAAGTGAATATGTACAGTGTAGTTTACTGGAAAGACCTCAAGTTCTACTCCAATGTCCATAATTTTGGAGAAAGTGAAACCTGCTTAAAATACTTACTCAAATGGGAGAGAGAACTACAGGGTGGCATTGCTGTTTTCAAGTCCTGCTGAATACACAAAAGCCCCACAACTGGCAATTATCACCACTGACCATCTTTCCCAAGTTTCAACCTAGCCCAGAAAAAGTGCTCAACTTTTCCCCACAGAAACATTTTATTTGTTACCAATGTTTCATAGTCTGAGGCTACCCCCAGGCTGCAAGCCTTGCTGGGAATGTTCTGCCATGGAAAATTAGTCATTATTGAACCCAGCCTGAATCTCATCTGCCCTAACCCAAAAATATCGTAATAAAATCACTAGTTTTACTTATCATTAGTATTTATTTAGGCAGCAATGTAGCTCATTGAAAATGAGGTGTGCTGTAAGTTTAAAATAGACCAGATACCAGGGATTTACAATGAAAAAAAGTAATGTAAAGTATCACAAGTTTACTAATACATAAACTTGTAATAGTATTTCTAATGTATTGGGTTAACTAAAATATATTGTTAATACTACATTTTTGTTCTTCTGTTCTAAACGTAACTACTAGGCAGTTTAAAATTACCTGTGTGTCTTAAATTTATGTATCATGTTACATTTCTGTTGGCCTGTGTAGTCTGGTGGCTTCTGACAATGAATTAGGTGAAGTCAAAGGATCTACAGATTTTAGGCCTATGTTGTGGAAAGGGGGTCATGGTAATAGTTGTCTTTTAGAAATTTAGTGAAGTGAAAACATACTTTATATTAAGAAGAGAACAGAGACAAAGAAACCAGTTACCACAGTTTTTCAAGAGTCCAAGCACAAGATGACAGAACTGAGCTGCATTTGGGGCCTGCAAGGAGGATAATGAGTTTACGACGTCTCTTCAGTCTAGAACTGGGAGCACTTGGGGGTCCAGTCAAATGTTTAAATTAAAAGAATTGGAAGAATTGGAAATACTATCTTCAGTGTGTCGGTAGGCATGATGATAAGATAGTATCTTTAGCTGAGAGAAAAAAGACAAAGAACAAATATCTTGAGTCCCCAAGTGAACATAAGAACCGACTTGGGGGTATTAATAGCAATTAGTCAACTGAAAACCAACTGTCCTACGTGGCTTCAAACAGTCACCATGATTTAAAATCCTAAACGGAGTGAAAAGATTTAGCAAGCTATCTAATGAGTATCTTCTTCCCAGAAAAGGCTTCTGGGAAGAAATTTGTAAAGCAGATAATTTCCCCCTAAAGTGAAATTTTTTCTTTCTTTGATAAAGAAATAATGTAAGAGCCATATGCAAACAGAGCAAATTATATTTTTTAATCTCACCGGAGAATGTATTTATTAATTTTAGAGAGAGAAGAAGGGAGGAAAATATATATAGAGAAATATCAATGTCAGAGAGGAACACTGATCTGTGGCCTCTCATATGTGACCTGAATGGGGACCAAACCCATAACCTTTTGAGGGATGTGACAACATTCAACCAACTAAGCAATGTGGCCCAGGTATAACCCAATTTAATTGTATTGTAAGAGTTGTAACATTATTATAACTGTGTCGTGCAGATCTGTAATGTAAACAAATTCAACTGTTACAATAGTGTGTTAGGAAGGAGAAATAAATAATATGTTCAAAAGTATCTACTTCCATAATTCAAATATTTAAATAATTGCAATTATCCTCAGTGGAATCATTATTTACATAGTTTATTGTTATGCTGATTGGTTGGAGCAAATACTATGTTGAAACCCAAAGTGTAATATTAAAGGAAATATTTATAGCATCTTTCATGTATTCAATCAATATTTGTTAAGAACATACTATATGTGGCAAGTCCTTGGGTTACTGTGGTGAATTGGACAGACTTATTTTTTCTCATGCAATTTGTAGGTTAAGCTTGAGAAGAAAGTAGTTACTTATAGTATGTTTTGTAACTGCAATAATAAATTTAACTTGCTATAGGGGCGCTTAGAAGGAACATATAATCCAGACTTGGAAAGTATCTAGAAAGTCAGAAAAGTTTTATTAGAAAAAAATAATGTATGAGGGAGGAACCCCCACAAAATGAAATTATCTTCTGGAGGGTGAGCCTCTTGTAGTACAGGCTTCTCCTGCTAGGTGAGTGTTCTAGGAACCCATCTGTATCAGTATACCAGCTGGCATTGCTGTGAGAGGCTGCGTTCAGCTTCAGTGACTTGTTTTTGAAGATGCTTTCATTGTGTTTCATGATGGGTGATCATGCCCATTTCTGTGAGCAGCTGCCCACACTGTGCTGAGTGTTCAGCAGTTTTTGACTGAAAACAGCATGAACCGCCATGCTCCACCCTCCCTATCCACTGGATTTTGCCCCAGTGGCTTTTTTTTTCTTTGTTTGTTTCCCTGAATGAAAAAACTCTTCAAAAGAAAGTGTTTTGCCAAAGAAAATGTTTGTGGAAGAGGTGAAACAAAAACAGCAGATGCACAAAAAGGCACCAAAACTGATAAGTTCGAAACTTGATTTGAGCAGTGGGAAAAGTGTCTTAATAGGTGTATTGCATCAAAATGGGGGGTAGTTTAAACATGACTGAACTTCAAGCACGTTAGAATAAATATACAATTTTTTACAAATAAATTCTGGGTTTTGGGGCATCCCTACTCACATACACTGAAAATCAAAGGAGTAAGTTTAAGCTAGTTAAACTAGGTAGTTAGAGATGGAAAAATGAGGACAATAAGCAAGGCCATGAGACAAGAGAAAATGTGATAGATCCTAAGTCCAGCAAGTAAGTAGGTTATTTGGCTAGATAAATTGAGCTAGAATTTTCTATTGTCATTCACTTTGGCTCTACAAATAAATGAAAATCACATTTTAAAGTGCTTCCTAAAACACACTGAGAGTGTGCCTTCCTGCTGAGGTCCTACTATCGTTTTATACCTTCAGTACTGTTTATTTTGGGTACATGTTATCATTTTAATATTAAAAAATCTAGTAAAAAATGCAACTTCCAAACAATGGAATATTATGCAGCTACTTAAAAACAATAAGATAAGCCCTAGCTGGTGTAGCTCAGTGGATTGAGCGCGGGCCTGCGAACCCGAGGATCACGGTTCGATTCCCAGGCAAGGCACATGCCTGGGTTGTAGGCCAGTTCCTGGTAGGGGACTCACAAGAGGCAACCATACATTGATATTTCTCTCTCTCTCCTTCCTTTCCCCTCTAAAAATAAATAAATAAAAAATCTTAAAAAAACAATAAGATAAATCTTCATGCATTAGCTTGGACAAATGTTTAAATTTATTTTTAAAGAAAAGAACTGGCTGTGCAACAAGTTGTATAAAATGTTTATGTGTGCTTAGAAACGTTCAGGAAAACGTTGAGAAAGTGTCTCTCTCTGGGGTGTATGATGGCTACCTCTAAGGAGTACGATAGGGTGATTTTGGTGAAGAAAATACATGTAATCCATAATGTTTAAGAGATGAGACAAAAATAAATATTCATCAATTCTATAATAAGAAATGATTTAAAAAGAACGATACTAAATAATAGTAAATATGGTGTTAACATTCTAAATATTGTTAGTGAAAATAATAATGGACAAAAGAAACTTATTAAATGTTAAATTTCAAAAAAATCAGAGTAGATTAAAAAATTCAGCTAGCTGCTTTCTACAGGTGCTATAAGTTAGATATCTAAAAACAAAAGGGCAAAAGAAAGAATAAGAAATTCAAATTCTGAATAAACTTCTATGAAAATTGAATTAATAATTTACAAGCTTTCTACAATGAATAAGTCATTGTTGAAACCTAAAAACATTTAAATTAAATGCCAGTCCTTCACAAATTCTTCCAAAAACCAGAGGAGGAAATAGTCTCTAGTTCATTCTATGGGGCTAGTATTATCTTTTGTCAAAACCTGAAGAGACATCACATGGCAACTTTACAGCTATATTCCTTATGAACACATATTTCTTGAAAATATACAAGCAGTCTGAATCGAACAACATACAAAAGTAATTATACACCATCACTCAGTAAGATTTATCCCAGGAATGCAAGCTTTATTTAATAGCCAAAAGAGTGATCAATGTAATATACCACATCAATGGAGTAAAGAACTAAAATCACACAATCATTTCAATAGACACAGAAAAGACATTTGAAAAAAATCTAAAACCTTTTCATGAAAAAAAAAACCCTAAGAGAACTAGAAATGTAAAGGAACTTGATCAATGTGATAAAGGGAATCTTTGAAACACCTACTGCTAATATCAGAATCAATAGTGAAAGAATAAATGCTTTACCCATACAATCAGAAGAAAGCAAACAACGAAACAAAATAACACAATGTCTGAGATTACTGCTTGCATTCAATATTGTGCTGGAGGTTTTAGCCAAGACAGTTAGGAAAAAAAGTAATAAAAAATTTACAAGATTTCAGTATACAAGATCAGTATAAAAATAATCACAAAATTAGAGAAAATATTTGAAAATAATATTTGTATCCAGATTAGATAACACCCCCAAAACTCAATGTAAATGCAAATAACCCAACTAAAAGTGGGCAAAGTATTGAATAGACATTTCTCAAAAAAGGTATACAAAAGGCCCATAAGTACATAAAAAGATAATTAACATTTTGAATAGTTTAAATGATGAAAATCAAAACTACAATGAGATACCACTGCTCACCCACTAAGATGACTATAATAAAAAAAGCAAACAATATGAACCATTAATAAGGATATGGACAAACTGAAGCCCCTACACTTGGCTTGTAGGAATGTTAAATGAAGCAATTGCTTTGGAAAACAATTTGGCAGTTCCTCAAATTTTTAAACATAGAATTACCATGTGACTTAGCAATTCTATTTCCAGATATATTACTAAAAGAAATGAAAGTGTGTGAAATATACCACACTATTTTATGTAACACAAAATATAACACAAAAATGTATACATGAATGTTCATAGAAACATTATTAATAACAGCCAAAATATGAAAACAATTTAAATGTACATCAACTCATAAATGAATAAACAAATATGGCATAACTATGTGATGGACTATTACTTGGCAATAAAAAGAAATGAAGTACTGATACCTGCTAAAACACAGACAAACCTTGAACCTTCAGATCATTTGCCTCAGAGATTTGCTCTGGATTACTAAGCAGCCATTAGAATTTGGGAAGGAAAAATGGGATGCTGTGGAGGTAGAACATGCACAGAGCCTAAGGAGAGACATGGAGAAAGAGCCAATAATAGTCTGTGCACAAGCTAAAAAAAAAGTCATCTCCGATTGTTAGTGAATATAGCAGAAAATTTTAACATTTTCAATTTTTTAATATTCTGGTCAATATTTTTAAAATTCCATTTGAAAAATTCAGTTTCTAAATGGCTGTGAAGATCAAACATTCACCCCATAGTTAGAAGAAGAAATGGGCACCTTGAATGAAAAAGAGTGTTTAGTGGAAGAGAGGCCAACACCTAAATACCTCCCCCAAAGTAGAACGGTCAATTGCAATGCATGTAGAGGTTAGGGAAACCACCGTAAATCAGTTCCAGTGGCCACTCAAAACTGTATCCTGTAATATAGCAAAGTGCTTGGCAAACTGGGTACAGGAGGAAGGCTGGTACCTTTGGTCTCTTTTTATAACCTTCAACCGAGAAGCATAGACCTTCCCATCTGCACTCGAATGATGTTCTGTTTTCAATGGGCCAGTGTCTGAGGAAGCTCTCTTTCTGTCTAATTTTTAATATTACTGCCACTTGGAATGTCAGTTGCTAACCATTTTAAATTCATATGTACCTTTAAGAATTTGATAAAAACCAATGAATCATTTTTGCAGGGAAGAATGCTTATAAACATTCATAGTTATATTACACTTGTAGGGAAATATGAAACTTTCAAAAGACATTTATGTAGTAAAAATAACAAGTACTATTTTAGTGTTCTTAAAATTTTTCCAAGTATTATATAATTAATCTTTATGAAAAATCTAAATGAAGTACTATTATCCAGTTTGCAGATGGGAAAGGTCTAAAAGGTTATAGGTTATAAATTAAGTAACTAGACGAGTATTTCACAAAACAGTACCTCTGGCAATGGATTCAAGACATCTGTAGGAAAGCCCACATTTGTAAATAATATGATACACTCTGTAACTGTGCCAAGTATTATGGTGAATACTCGGATGATCAAAATTTGGTCTCCAAAATCTAGGGGTTTCTTTATTGTTTAGTGGCAAAGATAGAATGTACAAAAAGAACTATAGTGAGAAGAAGAATGGGAAACGTGATAAAATAAAATTAAGAAATGTTAAGGATGAACAAAGCAAGGACTCATTATTTGTCAATTATGACAATTTGAATGTTTTTGAGTTATTCAGGGCCCACTGCTGACTTGGGGATATCTACTTGAGAATTGTGAAAATTGAACTAAACCATCAAGGAATGATTTTTCACAGGAATACAGTGAGGAAGAGGGAAGCATTCCAGGATAAACACAGTGTAGAAAAGAGAGCCGAGACGGTGTGGTGGGCCAGACCTCACACTATTGCTCTGGCCTCAGGGAGATGTAGCCCCTCCCTACACCAGCTAACAAAGGTGCAGGAACTCAGCTCTTGTATCCTGGAAGTGGGGAGATGTGTGCTTGATGACTTTGGGTGCCTGAATTGTGAGGCTTTATTGACTAATTTGAATGAACAATTTAATAAAGGCAAGATACATTTATAATAATTTACTAAACACTGAGAAGAATAGAAAGATGAAGGATGTATGTTAAGTGTGTTAGGAATTTACAGTAAGTTGGACAAAGAGTTATAACTTTGAGAAGAAATAAAAGTATGAGGATGGATATGAAAAGAGATGGATTGATAGATAAAGTAAATATGAAGTGAGTTATTTATATATTGCTCTATGAACAAGAAGTGACTCTGTTCATAGATTCATCAATACCATAACCTGTATAGTTGTTGCTATGATTGCTTTCTAAGAAGGAGGCATTAAAAAAAAACCCCAAAGAGCGTGCTCTAGGCAACATAGAAAAATGTAAAGCATTTTATGATTAAGTTACTTAATATTTTCTACCTAGTTGTAGAATTCTAATGGGGCCATGAAACATATATTTAAAAGGTGTGCGAGGGACGCTATTCATTAAAAACCAGGAAAGGGTAGTTGAAACTTTATTAAAAATTGACTAATAGGCACTCTAGATAATTGAAATGACAGCTTGTTTTGACAGCTGCAAGCAAAAATGTACTTGCTCAAAACAGTGAGTGTAAATCTTTTTAATTTTCAGAAAGAAAAATGATGTACAGGTTTAACTTAATTCAGTCAGCTCATAAAGTATAATAATAAAAGGTAACTCTATCTGACTAGTGAAATTCAGGTAATTGGAGGTCCTGCCAATCACTGCACACTGGACCAAGATGGGCAGACCTTTGAAGGCTCTCATGTGGAAGAGGTAATTTCCTCCAAGATCCTTGAGGAAACGGAAGTCAACACAGGAGCAACCAAATATCCCCAGAATAACCTTTATAAATACCACTTAGTGTCAAATTTGGAGATCATGAAACAGTTCCAGGAGTATTTTGTCACCCGAATCTCTTAAGTAGAATTAAGTGGGAACACATCTATTATCCAATGCCATGGCCCCTACGGGTATTTTATAATCATTCTGTAAATGCTAAAAGAGTGAGATTAAGCGAAAAATAACAGGTGAATTTCCTAATCAACAAAACAAGTGAAATCTCAGGTCAGGCATAACCCATGTGACATTTAAGTGTATCAGTTTTCCCTTATTAGTACATGGTTGCTTGATTTTATTGCATTTACACCTATAAAGGAAATAAAAAAGACAACCAAAGCAGTGGATGAACCAAACCGTGGTTTTCAAACTCACTCTATATCCCATCAAGAAAGGAAAAACAAATCTGAGTGTTAGCGTGAGCTCCTGATCTATTTTGTTTTATTTGTTTTATTACCTTGTTCCAGATCTAAGTAGTCATTTTACCTGAGAACCGAGCAGCAGAAAATTTAAATTTCGTTTTTATCAGTTTTGATTATTGTTTTGCTGAGAGTACACAATTGAACCCACTGAAAACTAAAACCAGTTCATGAACAGACATAATTACATATTTATTTATAGATTTACCTATACTCTACGGAAGAGTTTGGTATAAACTACTTTTGTTTAAAATGTTACAGAGTATAGAATTGCCAAGAATAATTTAAGGTCCATAATGTTTCTTCTAAATTGAATCAAAGAAGGCAGAGAATGCTATAATACTGTGTAGAAATCCAATATTAATTTTTCAGTGAAACAATGTTAAAAGTTGAAGCCCACCGTGGTTACAGCCATAAGGATCATGGTCACACTACAGGCCTGGAGTTGTGATTTGTCTTCATTCCCAGCTAATTCCCACTGAAACGTTAACTTCCAATCCACACAGTGAGACAGAAGGCTGAGGAAATCTAGGTTTTAGATCATCTGAGTAAATGGTCTTTTCTGTTCACAGGTAAATCTATTCTTACTTAAGCCATATAACCTTTTGACCTTAAAAGTGAAAATGTTTCATTAGTTAAATTTCTCAGGTATGTTTTAATTACTAGGTATTCATTTCTTCATTCATAGTTAAAGATTTATATTGCATATGTTTAATATCTTATGTGTAAACAAGAGCCATAAATTATTGATTGGTTAATATAGTCCATGAATGAATATATTGTTCTCAAAATAGACTAATTTTATTTTTAACAGAGAAAGAACCACTCCAAATCCTTAATGTCTGTGAGGTGTTATATAGGTAAAAGTGCTTTTAAAAATTAATAACAGCAAATGGGAATGTATATGGTTAGATTGTCCCTGGTGAAAGTGCGTTTTATTTAAAACTTTTATTAACATAAATAATTGTGTTAATAAATTGAATGGTAGTAAAATGTACAGCCACACATATAGACATTAAAATACACATTTAACTAGCACTCAATTTAATAATGTACATTAATTTAAAAATATTTGAAGTAGTATTGTTTTAAAATATAAAAATACAAACTGTAAACATTCAAGAAACTAAGGGCAAAGATTAGATGTAGATAAGTCTATCTACAATACACAAAAATGAATGAAGAAGCTTAATTGAAGGCAAGCCAACCTGGAGGTCCCAGGATGAAAATTGCTGCTTCTAATTCAAGACGACAGCAGAGATTAGATCAGAGACCAACGAAGCCGTGGAAAGGGGAAGCAATGGTATCTCTCACTGAACTGTATACCTAGTCTAACATGTGAAAAGAGGGAAGGAAGTGGCTTTTCACTGATGGATAAAGTACACTGTTGTCTAAAAATGAAATCCAGGAAAAGAATGTAGCCAAGGGGAAGAACATTTTTTAGCCTAATCTCTGGAAATACTCCAAATTCAGGGAAGGGGAACTCAAATTCTGAACTCCAAGTTCAACGAGAGTGTGGGCGGACCTTCATGATCATCAGGGATGGTGTTGCACATACATGCTTGTCATTGTTCTTGACAGAAACAGTCAGCCCTGCTTTCTTTTCTCTTCTTTCTCACTTTTTAGAAGCATTACTAAGAGAAAGACAACAGTAGCATGAAAGCTAAATCTAGAGAGTAACTTTCTAAAGACAATGGGCTTGGACTAGGGAAATGTAAACACACATGCGCCTTTAAGGGAAATTCTCGCAGGGGTGACCCACCTTTCAGCATCTTGGGCTACACTGGAAGGAAAATAGTTCCCTTGGGCCACACATTAAAAACACAGGGACACATCATCACCAAAAAAGCTTATCATGTTTTAAGTAATTTTAAGCTTTTGTGCTGGGCTGCACTCATAGTCATCCTGGACTACAGGCAGCCTATGGGCCACAGGTTGGACACCCCTGCAAGGGACTCAGGTAATTGGAGAACTCTGTAACAGACTAGAACAAAATAGCTCTTAGTGTAGTCTTCATGAGCAGAAATAATACTACATTTTTATAGGCTGTTGTTTAGAAGAGCTGTATTTCCAACAGCTAAAATCTAGTAACCGGTCAACTGTGAATCAACAAGCAAATGGATAGACAGAGTGTATACATCGAGTGTATACATCCGTACAATGGAATACCATTCAGTAATATGAGCCATTGCTACCCACTACAGCAGGGATGAATCTCAAAACCTATCATCCTGAGGAGAAGAAACTAGACACATAAGACTCTTTACTGTACAATTCAATGTATGTAAAATCTAAACTAACCTTGTAGGAACAAAAGGCAGATCTCTGGTTGCCAGGATTGGAGTAAGGGGCACCCTGCAGTGGGGTGTGAGGGAGCTGAGGTATCTTTAGTGTAGCTAGTGGTTTCATGGGCTTACACAATTGTCAAAAACCACGGAAATATTGGGGGAACACTCCATAAAGTGTATGATTGTTTAATAACTGTCCTGTACACCTGAAACCAATACAAATAATATTGAAAACTTAAAAATATATTATTAAACTGTCCAATGTCTGTAGACTGAGAAAGGTGGGCACAAGCAGCTCTCATGGGCTCCCACCAGCCCTCCTTGATTACTCTGTCTTCTAGAATATCTGGTTTAAATCAGTCACACACTGGGCTATCATCCCTGGTTTTTATTTTCCTCTTGATGAACATTATACTAAAATAAAGTCCTTCGTTATGTTTTTATTTCCAAGCTAAAAATTATTAAGTGTTCACTATGTACTAGATATTGGTCTAAATGTTTTATGTCTAGCTTACAATAACCTTATGTTGACAATCTTATTGTTTATATTTAGCAGATAAGAGATACAAAGAGATGAAGTAAATTGTGCCAACTTGAACTTATCAGTGGCAGAGCCAGGGTTTGAGCCAGAAAGACTTGGTTCCAAAGCCAATGCGCTTAGCTTCTGTTCTGCACTGCTGCTTACTTGTGCTGCTGGAGGAGGGGCAGATGCAAGCCTGCCTCTTTACCTCCTGCTCTCCTTGGCTTCATTTTCTAAAAGTGAATCGTGCACGGAACTGTCCCTTCCCAGGCTCTCATATCACTTTTAATCCCCTTTCACAGGGAAGAAAACTTAAGAAAATACAGCACTTTGCAGAACCTTCTTCTCCAACTAGCCCAGTCCATTTTTTTAAAGATATGAATGACCCAGAAAGTATTATTAACTATTTAGTGAAAAACAACAGAAAAGAAAACAATGAAGAGAAATATGTCTAATGACTGACCGCACTCCCCCAGAAAGTGGTTATTTAATATAAGAAAAAAATCATGATGACAGTAAACTGTTATTTACACAATCAAAAGACTATTTTATCCACAGATTAAATAGATGCACCTATGGGAAATGGGCAAACGACGGAACGAACATGAAAGCATCAATGCAAATGTAAAATGTGACCGCTAAAACGATTTTTCAGTAGGAAGCTGAAAAGTAAAATAGTAACTTCAGAGGGCCTAGTAAGTAATCTGAAAGATCAAAATGAGAAGATTTCTTAAAATAAGGGAAATGACAAATTTATAATATTATTTTAAACATTAATAAATGAGAAAAATTATGAATCAGGGAGAAACAATTATAGATGTCCAATATCCACCGATTACTAATTTCAATAAAGATAATCGACCCCATGCAACCAAAAAAGAAAGAAAATCTAGTCATTACTACTCAAAGAGATACCCTCCTGTTATTATTTAAAGGTTCAATACTTAATAAGTGGCATAAATGAATAAAAAGCACACACATACTTACAAGCTGTTAAAATTTAAAAAATTCAAGAATGAAGTAAAAGTCTACCAAAAAATACAAAACAAAACAAACTAGTAAATATGCATACACAAACAGATCACCTAAAATAAAGAAAAACCACTGGCTTTAAATTAGCATTAAGAATGCCAGATGCAAAAACATATTGGAGCAATGCATTCAAAGGTGAAAGAAAATTATCTTGAAAGTGGATTTCGAGACTAAACTATTCATTAATAAAAAATGAGCACAAATTTATACGACTTAATATATACAGAAACAAAGTCTTGACCTATATACGTAGATACACAACCTAAGAAAACATACTCATATATAAACCACAGCATACTCAACAAATATCCTAAAAAAAGAGATATGAAATATATAAAAGAATTGATGTTAACTCATTCCAATGAAAAGACATCCAAAGAGAGCAGCTGCACGTGGTCCCAGAGAACAATCCTGTTTCAACTAAAACAAGAAGTTAAAAGCTTCATGAATAATAAATACCTTTAATAAGAAAGTGGAGTACCTGTAACATATTTTATTAAGAAGCCAGCTCTTCTTGAATTCTTCCTGTTAACAACTAAAAGGCAAAATTGCAAATTAAAACTAAGGAAAACAAAACAAAAAAGATAATCATGATCTTAATAGAAAAAAAAACTAGAATGTGGTATGGTTCTGAGCAGTTGAAAGAACAGTGCCTCTACCATTGATGCTTTGAACATTCTCCTTTGAACAGCAAAGTTTATGGATACAGTTTATAGATCATTTTTAAGAATCCAACTATACTACATGTCATTCAATGAAAATATTTGCATACTTATAAATGTTTGATAGCTTTCCAATTCAATCCATTAAAGGCAAAGTATATTGAAAATTTAATTGTAGAAAAAAACAAAACAAAATCCAAAAACTAGATATAATAGCCCTGAATGCACAAATTTGATGACACAGATAAGCATAAGAAAATGAAATGAAACGAGGAGAAGGAAAATACGTCTATGGTAATTTCTTTGTCTTAAATATGTGCTTTGAAGTTAATTGTAAATATCTACAAGGAATGGATTGAAGACATAGAAGCCTAAAACTAATGATTCAAAGTTATAGATTTACCACTAAATAATTTAAAATAGGGAATTAGAGATGTTCTTCAATATTGTAAAATTTAAGAAACATGACATAGCATTAAATAGAGAAGCTATTATAATCATAAAATAATTAAGTTAGAAACTATAAAGGAACAGTGCTAATAGTTTTGATGGGCTTTGGTGTGAATGTGTCTTCTCATTTTATACTCGGTTTTACTACTTGAAATTATAACTCCATAGATGTTCCCACACAAACATTCTTGTATACATACTATATATTTTATTATTATCTATATAATTATTTGGGTAATGAAATTCAGAATATTATTCAGTATAATTTCAAGAGAAAGAACTCTGTCTTAAGCAAAAAGAGAATTCATTGGCACAAATAAATGAGAAGTCTCGAGATAAATGAGCTGGACCTCCTTTCTCACAGAATCTGATTCACCAGCTCCTGATTCAAATTATCTTGGGCTAAATTTAATTCTAAAACAGTATGTGTCTATATAGTGACAAAATGGCCACTAAAACTCTAACATGTGTTCAGTCAAGTCACCCTAAATTCCAGAAATCCATGATAATCCAGTAGTTCCACTAGTAATTCCAACACTGACTGTTCTTGACTAGTTTAACAGAAAGCATAGCTAATGTACTAATTATTTACTAGTATTTGATACTGTTCTAAACCTCAGACAAAAAATAGCTAGCAGTGGTTTTATTTTGTTTTGTTTTTTTCCTTCTGTTAGTGAGTGTTGATGGTGGGATTTGAACTAACATAGCTGAAGACCAAATCTAGTTATTTTAATCAATATTTCACTGACTCATTTCAGAACCAATTACTATAATCTATTGACCAGGCCTGGCCTGGGTCACTTCTCCACCTGAAGAGTAGAGTGAGGTAGGTACAGTTGAACTGTAAGAACAGTTCAACTATAAGAACTAAGATTGGGGAAGATAGTTCCTTTAAAATTGCTCAGAAGATTAAAAAATACTTCAAACCAAATGCAAACAAAGAAAAGACAATAAAAATGTGAAGCTGAAAAAAAAAGAGAGACTAATGAAAGAGTGAGAGAGAGACACAGAGAGAAGATTCTGGACATTCTGAATATGTCAAGGTAAAGTCCCCTTCCTTTATTAAAAAATTAACTTTTTTTCTGGTTAAATGCAAATTCAACCTTTAGTTCTGTCAATGCAAAAGAGAATGCTAAATGTTCTCTAATCTATTCACTTTATTCTTTCTCTTTTTTGATGCTGTTTGTGCGGTCCATCATATTTTATCACTGTGTTGTTTCATTATTTCTTCTACACATCTCTCTGTATCTACTCAATCCTTCTAAATCTTTTTCCAAATCTGCAGTGATTTCCAAATGGGAATGTGATCACCATATCTCTTGCTCCAAATCCATTGCATTAAATATAAAGAACATTGTCATTAAAATGTCTTTGCAGTATCTGATTGCTGCTCTTCTCTCTTTCCCCCATTTTTTATGCTCAGAAAAAACAAACTGTATTAGAATGTTCTACTATACGTTTGAATATTTATGAGAGTCTAACACTAATGACACTGTCTATTTACCGTACTGTTAGCTAGGACGCTGAATACAGAAAAAGTTTCCCAAGAAAATGCTACAAATTTGTTCCTTTATCCCTTTTGAGAGACAGACACTATATGTACCTTCTAGCCTCAAGGATTTTGTACTCCAGATAGACATACTTGTTTCTGAACTCACATTTAGTTAGAACAATTCAGTCACACTTCCTTTTGATAACTTTTTCCAAGAAGTCATACAGTCTCCGCAGACCCTCAGATCACCTCTGGTTTCTCGTTCATATCTCTGCAGTACGGCGGTCTATTAGACAAACTAAGCACGTGAAACAGAACTAGCAAGAACCCATCAGTTTGACCAAGGGTTCAGTCTGACCCACAAAGTCATCCACTATTGAACTTCCTCCATCTTGAGATATGAGATAAAAAGTGAAAACTTCAGGAAAAAGTTTTAGTTTTATTATAATTCCAACCTAATGACTGGACATAGAAGATAAAGTGATACTATTGGTAGGGTGAGGGAAAGTACAAGCATGATAGAACATCCATAAGTGAGATGAATTAAAGTGGGTGGCAACCTGACTNATTAGACAAACTAAGCACATGAAACAGAACTAGCAAGATCCCATCAGTTTGACCAAGGGTTCAGTCTGACCCACAAAGTCACCCACTATTGAACTTCCTCCATCTTGAGATATGAGATAAAAAGTGAAAACTTCAGGAAAAAAGTTTTAGTTTTATTATAATTCCAACCTAATGACTGGACATAGAAGATAAAGTGATACTATTGGTAGGGTGAGGGAAAGTACAAGCATGATAGAACATCCATAAGTGAGATGAATTAAAGTGGGTGGCAACCTGACTATACATCTGGTGAAGGTGGAATTTTGAAAGAAATGGAGTTTACACAGCGTTGGATCATTATGTATGTCAGGGCATAATACCTCAAAAGCAAATTTTAAATAACTCAGATATGTAGCCAAAACTGAAATAAGCATTTTTCTCTTTGAAAGGCACAGCTGTGGTATTTAAAGATGAGTTATAGAACTCGTGTTCCAAAGTATACGAGAATTACAGCCAACAGAGCTTCAAAACATAAATGGATATAAATAAGAAAAAAGAACCAAGCATCTATGCTGCATTTCCTATATGAACTATAGAACTGAGTAACTGAAGAGTTGATGAAAGAAAGTATCTCTCCATAAAAAAATATTTCAACGGACACATGAAGAAAGACCGACAGAATCGCATTAACATTTTGCAAAATCTAACAAAGTAAATCCCTGATCCAGGGATTGAGCACTGAAGGCTTCTAATTTTATCAAAAGAAACAATTGGCCATTAGCTACATGATCCCCTGTGATTCTTCGTGAGGAACACAACGATGGCTATAAAATAAATTTGCCTTAAAAAAAACACTTAACAACAACAAAAAGCTAGGCTGTTTGTTTACACATTTAGGTTCAAATTCAAATTTTCAGGAAAAGCAGAGAAGCATTTAACTACAAGGGAACATAATTCTCCAGCCTGTGCAAAACGGAAAAATGACCAAAGTTCTTTATCAAAAAATATCTTAGAAAAGTCATAGAAGGGGATCCTACAGATTGAAAAAAATTTTACCTGAAAAACAACAGACAAAATTAAACGTTAGTGTCTATGGAAGCACAATTGGATGACTAAGGAGGTAGTTCTGTAAATCAGGGGGAGTAATTCACGGTGGAGGGGAAGGAGGCTGGAACTGGGCCACCACACAGGGAACTCCAGGGATGGCTGGGAAGGTTTTATGTGCTGACAGGCATGGTATTTACAATACTCGCCTTCTGAAAACTTAGTAAACGACACATTTGTGTTATGAAGTTTTCTGAATTTCTTATTTCACAATAAGAATTACTTTAAAAATGGAAACTAAAACCAAAGTTAGGCAGCGGAAATAATTTAATATACTCTGGAATTTGTGGAAATTGGGATCAAATCATAGAGTTAACTTTTCTAATTAGCAAAATACTGACATATTGAGGTAACTATCCCTAATCTACTTTGTCCTAAGAGTCTAGGTTGGTGCTTATAAGATGTAGGATAGCTGTAATAATGGTTACAATGTCAAACTTCATTGTGCTATTTCCTTTATTTTTTTTCAATTTTTTTATTTAATTATTTTTCAAGTACAGTTTTCTGTCTATTACTCCCATCCCATCCCACCCCCCATCCTCCCCCCTCCCTCCCATTTCCACCCTTCTCATTTGTTGTCCATGTATCCTTTATATAGGTTCCTCTAAATCCCTCCCTTATTTCCCCTGAAATTCCCTCCCCTCTCCCCTCTGGTCACTGTCAGCCTGTTCTCTATTTCAGTGTCTTTGGTTATATTTTGCTTGCTTGTTTGCTTTGTTGTTTAGCTTCCTGTTAGAGGTGAGATCATATGGTATTTGTCCTTCAACACCTGACTTATTTCACTCAGCATAATGCTTTCCAGTTCCATCCATGTTGTTGCAAAAGGTAGGAGCTCCTTCTTTCTTTCTGCAGCATAAAATTCTATTGTGTATATGTACCATAGTTTTTTGATCCATTCATTTACTGACGGGCATACACCACATAAACAAAAGCAAGGACAAAAACCACATGGTCATATCAATAGACGTGGAAAAAGCTTTTGATAAGGTACAACACCCATTTATGATAAAGGTACTCAGCAAAGTGGAAATAGAGGGAGCATTCCTCAATATAATAAAGGCCATATATGAAAGACCTACAGCCAACATCATACTGAATGGGCAAAAACTGAAAGCTTTTCCATTAAGATCAGGAACAAGACAAGGTTGTCCACTTTCACCACTTCTATTTAATATAGTATTGGAAGTTCTAGCCACAGCAATCAGACAAGAAAAGGAAATAAAAGGCATCCAAATCAGAAAGGAGGAAACAAAACTGTCATTGTTTGCAGATGACATGATAGTGTACATGGAAGATCCTATAGACTCTACCAAAAAACTGCTGGAACTAATAAATGAATTTCCTTTATTTTTTTAATTAATCTGAGTATCAGTTGAATTTTTAGAATTTGGAGAGCTCACTGGAATAGTTACTGACGAAAGGGATTAAAATGGACTACATATACAGATTGGTTGGCTATCAAGATTTTTAATGCATTTAATCTATCTGAAATAAGTGTTATAAGAACTATATCTAGAATTAATAAAGTAAATTAAGCTCTTTCCAGGAAAGCGCGATAAAATGCATCACTAGCAGTAACAATAAAAATCATTACATATTCTTGTAAAAAATTATTTTATTGTTTCAAGTACAATTGTCTGCATTTCCCTCCCACCCCAGCCATCCCTCCCTCCCTCCCTTGCTTCACCCCCTTGATTTGGTCCATGTGTCCTTTATAGTTGTTCCTGAAAACCCTTCCCCCCTTGCCCCTGTTATCCCCTCATTATATATTTTTGTGCCCAAATAAAACCATGGTCAGGTGGCTAAGACTAGTGAATGTGTTTACTTTGGAAAACTGAAATAAATGGAAACCTAAGGAGAACAGTATAAATGAGAGAAAATTTACCATCTTAAATACAATAATAGTGAAGGAATGCATGAAAAAGATGTATGTTAAACATTACTAATATTTACCTAAATGGTTTCCACCTAGCACCTGCATCGCCTAAGACATGAATGATTTCAAACATAGTTCAAATTACTTGATTTAATGATATGTTTACATAATAGCTTAAACTTAATATTTTATACCAAAATTAAAAATAAAATCTGAGTACTTACTAAGCAGTTCTGATTAATAAAAACTTCCTTTGAGGGGAAAATGTTACATATTTAAATTTTTTTCTATAGAACCTAATCAATTATTATTTTCCCTTTACATTTCCTCTGGAAAACTGGTCAACCCCTTTCCCAAGTGTGTGTTCACGATACGGTCTTTCCTATAGGCCAGCCTTTGGTCCTTGCATGGATCATCTGATCTGGGCCTTAAGGACCAAAAGTTCAGTCACCTGTGCAACCACCAGTCCTACAGCTGACACCACCGGCACTGAAAAATAGCAGAGAGCCAACACAGGTGACTATGCCGTTCACTTAGACTTTTTAAATGCAGCTTCACTCAGCTTTTATTAATAAAGTTATAATCCAAATTCATACTAATCTAATAATGATACCAATCACTCAGACACAATCAGTAATAATACAACCTGAGAGAATTGGGGGATAATGAACATGAGTCCTTTTTTAATTTTTTTAATTTTAATTTTTATTTAATTCTTGTTCAAGTACAGTTTTCTGTTTTATATTCCCAGCCCTGCCCTCCCCACTGCTCCCCATCTCCCTCCCATTTCTGCCCCCCACCTTAGTTATTGTCCATGTGTCCTTTATACTTGTTCATGTGAGTCCATCCCCTTTTCCCTCTTCCCTCTGGACTCTGTCAGCTTGTTCTGTATTTGAGTGTCATTGGTCATATTTTGCTTGCTTGTTTGTTTTGTGTGTTGATGAACCTGAGTCCTAAAGTCTCAGTCTGCAGGTCCTGGAGACAGCACAGTGGGCAAGGGAGCCATCAGCATCTTGCAAGAAGAATCTCCAGAGCCAGGGGCGCAACAGGACAGATGAAGTCAGTCAGGGGCGCAGCAGGACAGTTTAGGGCAGAGCCTTTGGCCGCTGATGCCAAGGGAGATCAGTGTGGCCTGGAGCAGCATTCTGGTGTGTGTGGAGCTCAGCTATCTCAGCAGGGGTCTGGAGCCTGCCTCAGTTATACCCTTGAAGGTGGTGCCCTCCACCCTTCTGGGTCTCTTGATAAGTGTCTTGGCAGCACTGATGGCAAGTGTGGAATTTCCCCAGGAGTCTATCTGTGGGTGGTCCTGCCCTACAGACAAGGCTGCTCTGATCATGTGTGCAGATGTCATAGGTGAGTTTCCTTGCCAGTAGTTTCAAGTATGACTTAGGTAGTTTCCCTCTTGAACTAAAGTGTCATGGCTGACTGGCAGTCATATTGGTTCACACGAATGACTCCCTGTTTGTTTATAACTTTATGCTGTCTTGACTGGATCAATGCCATTTTATTGGCCCTGCTCTGCACAACCCTGTAAGATGTGTATGTAGCTATACACGGACAAATGATTCTATAGACAATTTGTTAAACATAAACCCAGTGCCTCTTAAGCCAGATTAATGTATTTGATGAAAGGAGATTCTTAGAATAAGAGCAGGGGAAGAGAGGAAGCAGTCAGTTTATCACACTCCTGAACTGCAAGCCCAGGAAGCTGGATCTGTGAAAAGATTGGAACTCACAGGACCCATCAAACAGCCTCAGCGTCGGTAGATCTTCGGGGCCAGTCTCTGCTGTGCCCAATAAGTGGCCTCTGGTTTGGAATCAGAGGGCCTCCCTGACCTTCAGAAGTGACCTCGTTTTTCCTTTTTAGTCTGGTTCTGGGAAGGTCTTCCCTAGGCAACGTTTCAAAGAAAGCATTTCTGGCTCCTTTGGCGGGCGTATCCCTGCTCTTCTCTGCTCTCCCCCATCTGTGGAAACCCCCTGCTCCCTGTGCTCCTGTTGTTGCAAAACTCATGCTGACGTGTTTTAGACTAAGAAAAAAATTTAGAAGAGAGGAAAACACACCGGTAACCATAGCAAATGAATCCTCACATATGTTGAAGAAAAGGTCCTTGAAACCATAGCATTAACGACCAGATTATAATTAAAGTGTCTTAAGGGAGAGAAAATTTAAAGAGAAAATTTAATCAAAATTCTAGTCATGAATAGTTTTGTAGGTTGTCTTGATGATTTTATTTAAAAGTAATAAGTAATATATTATTCATTACTCATATTAATAAAACAAAATTATTAATATCAGTAACACTGATACTGAAATAGGTAACTATTGTATCTAGAAATGTTTTGTGGGCTGACAGAGTTGTAGAGTCCCTATTCATTACAGCTGCTCATTAACTGGATTTGTAGCTCGCACAATGGAAAGGAGTTTAATAGCTATGGATGTTTTGGGATAAGTGTGACTTTCATTTGCACTGTTCTCCACTCCCCACCCCTTATGCACTGCTTGGCACTTCAGTAAAATGTTTTTTCAAGTTCTTTTGATAGCTGATGCTTTACGAGGTTTATAACGGGAGCACGGGGAGAAGACTGGAGTCAGGAGGAAGTGCTTTCTCTTTATTGCTCAGCCTCACAACCAAAATGAACCACATCTTCTCCATGGTTCAGATCCCACTGGACTGCCCGGCCATTCGGCTTGCTTTCCAGATTCTGGCTACCCCTTGGCCTCCATTTTTTTTTTTACCCATTGGTGTGTTTTTTTCCAGCTGCCTACTGCTGCTGGTCTGAGTTGCCTAATTGCTTTAAATAACCAAATTGATTCCTCAGTGTTTTCTTCACTTGCATGTCTAGTTTATCCAAACTTTGCCTAAATTAAATTCTCTCTACTTAGAAAAACCTGTTATGCTCCGTTTCCTCATCTATAAAATAGAAACAGTTACAGTAATATCAATATTGTAGGGATGTTCTAATATTTAGTACTTACATCAAATTTATCAGCAATGTGGTAATTGTTTCCACTGTAGAAAAGAGGCACCGTGTTTTGTCAGTGGGCAGGTAGTCACTTCCAAGGACTGACAACATTTCTGTGAGAACAGAGTTGATAGTGGAGCAGGTGTGTGAGGTTTTGGATATGCAAATCAGCGTCAGTGGAGGTATGGAGTTAAAGAGACATGACAGGAGGACCTCATGTACTGGGAGAACAGCAACGGCGGGGAACTGGCTACAGGTACTTGGGCTCAATCCTACACACATGTCTAATTTTAGAAAAAGTTAAAGAAAGGGGACTAAAACTTACAGCAAAACTGACTGTGACAACTTAAGATTTTCCCTTCCCTGGACATTTATAGGACTGCAGTCTGCCTTGATGGTGGATTAATTCCAGTTTATTTAACTCTCAATGAAAACGGGATCTCAGCAGATAAATGGACAAAATGATATATGAGAAGACACATGCAAACATTGAAGCACTAGACAAATCTTATTTATTGTTTTTAATGTTCCTCTTATTTAACATGCAAATACTTTTTTCAGAGTAAAAATGCTTTTCTTTGTGCAAATCTTGCTTTAGATAAGTACTTTTATTTTAATCAGTAACCATCAGCTTCTGTCCTGTGCAGATATTTCAACACATAGAAAATTACAGAACTAAACAATTCCCACGTAATTGGTTCTTAGACACCAATTAATAAAGGCACCTGTGGAACATGGATGGTGCAATGTTACATTCTAAGTGTCAGTTGCTAGCACTGCAATTGCCTGTCTTCTTAGCTGGATAAGAGCGGCTCAAATAAGATCATTCAGATGTCATTTTCAAAGCAGATCCTGTATTCATTTTCAGACTTTGTATATTGGTTAGGGGTTGTTCTGCAAGCAGTGTGCTTGGTTCTATACCCCAGTGCAACTCTGTCCCGGCAACTGCTTCATTAATGGAAGATTGCTAGATATTGGATATATTTATGTAGCTTTAAAAGTCTCTTAAAACCAATAAGTTCCTTCGTGATATCAGATTTTACCATCATTGCACCTGAAATAGAAAACACATGTAAGAAACAGTGCTGGTGCTATCTCTATATTGGGAAGGCTTGTCTTAATTAATATGCATTATTTTGAACAAACACACTGGTTATTACAGAGTTTGTTAAAATAAATGTGCATTGCATAGAGATTAGTGTAACTCCATGAAACTGATGCTTTGACTACAATGAACACTACTGGAATTTAAATGAGGAAAAAACCTCTTATGAGTTTCTTTTCTTAAATACACACAAATATACAATGCATTATCATATATTCTCCAAGTAACTTTATCTGATAACATTTTTTGAGGAAACTCAAGAAGCAAAACATAGGTTGTCGTTACTGCATTTTCTATATTTCATGATTCACTTTTGAATCATGACTAATGTAAAAACATGGTGATTTTCCCCGCCTAGTAAAAGAGATATATATCTTCTAAGTATAGTGAAATTTTCCACTTGAATATTTCTTATCAGCAATGCCATACTATCAAGTAAGCCTAGTTAATTTTAAAACTGCTTTATGTTTAGTATCAGCAGATCATGGGTGTTATTTATTCTTCTGTTTATCTTGTAATGAGTGGGTGACAGGCATATTCTTTTTTGAAGTAATGCTTATTCAGCAAGGTTGACTATCAAATGGAATCTACCATGTGAATCTGGCCTTTAAACTTTCATTTAGAAGATACTGTCTATGAGAAAAACTTCATTGAATAGATTGAAATATATCTACATTTTATTTTGGAAGGGGTTAAGCCAGAGGTATGCTCAGGACAAGTATACTGGAAACAACGCATTCAACATGCTTGATTAGAATGACACTTCGTAATTTATTAGCAGTATTCTATCTTTTCTACTGCTATCATCCCCTTCTTATTCTTCATGCCAGGATTTATTTTTCATGCCTTTATGAGGTTACGCCACTCAAAATGTGTAACCATTCGCGCTTCTCTTATGATTATCAAAGTATACAATGCACATTTGTGGAGCAGCAATTAGCAAGGTACATGACTGTCTGTTAAGAAGCACAGGCATATTTGAAAAATAAAGCCAAGCAGCATGCCACACATCTGCAATGGAATCTGTCTCCTGGAGGAACAGCTCCCTAGACTTAGAGTATCACAGCAAATTTTGGAATTGGAATGCACACCACTTGTCACTATGATTCCATCTCTAAAATCTAGTTAAATATGAATACCCTCACATATTTGAAACTAATATCTTACATATATAGTCATTAAAAATGTTCTGTCAGACAGAAAATTATAATCTTAATTTCATTTTAGTATAAGAATTAAAACATTCAGTAACTCTACACATTACATCAGATAATTTATATTCGAACTGTGGCTCTTCCTTTTTATTAAAATGACTTATCCTACAGATATTCAACTGTTTTTGCATGGTAGTTTATTAAAAAGCTGACATCACAGTTAAGAGTGGAAAACACCTCAATTTCTTAAGACGTATTTAAAATTTCAGGTTTTTCTGAAGTCCATACCTCACATCAGCTACTTTGTGCCGGGCGAATTTCAATTCATATCTTGAATATAAGATTTATCGAAAGTCGCATTTCTACTAGTCACATATTGGTTTAAACTACATGTTAAAGCTAAAGGAATCAGTGGTATATTTGAAGTTCTTTTCTTGTTTTTTTGTTTACTTCTTAAAATTCACTTATTTTATTAGAAAATCAATGTCCCCAAAATTATTGCAGACAAAGTAAAGCACATAGTGAAAAAACTGAAATAGCAAGAAGAAAAAGAATTTAAGAAGCACAGGGGATGAAAAACATAGAATGCATTTGGTCAATATTTGAAATGGGAGAATCAATGAGGCAGAGAGACTCAGAAAAGTATTTCTAAAATAAGTAGAAAAAAAGTTTCCACTCTGTCACTCATAAGATTATGTCAAGGGACCAAGACGAAGTTCCTGCACATGTTCAAGCAAATGTCTGAAATGTTTTTTAATTAATCATGACAATTTTGAACACAGCCTTGCACCATTCACAGACATATGGAAAGGAGGGTCTTTTATTTGCAGACTAGGTTTATACCACTTGAGATGGATGTGAGGGAGTTAAAGAGAGAGAGAAAAAAAGAGAGAGAAGGCTTTCTTCTTGGACCTGCAGTATTTTTGGAGAACAAAATGAATAAACCCAGTTTGTATTGTTTACTCACTACATCTCTGTAACTGAACTTGATATAGTTTTCTTGGCATAGACTTTATCTCTCAGAGGAAGCTCATTGGATGGCCATGTGTCTTTATTATACAGACCACTCTTGCCAAATTGAAGAATGGAGTTGGTTATTTTTACAAACAATCTCCTTGAGCATGATCAAGGTCTTGTGCGTTCATCACAGATATGTAGACCAATCTGTGTTTCCTCACAGGAGAAAACAGGTGCTCTAAATTAGCCCTGTGACTGAATTGGAATTTGTGTTCATTATGAAGTGAAAAAGTAGATAACTAATTCATTAGAACTTATAGAACATTGGTGAATAAGGGAGTATTTAGATATAATTTACAAGGTAAGTGATATTTCTTGTTCTCAGATACATTCCTGTTTCCATATTTATAGATATAGTCTGTTTTTATTTTTGATTATTATTTTTTATCCTTACCCAAGGACATTTTATTTTTCATTGCTTTTAGAGAGAGAGGAAGGGAGAGAGAGAAACATTGATCGGTTGCCCATTGTCCTCGCAGGGACTGGGAACTGTGCACACATGGACATGGAATGGGACTGGCAACCTATGCGTGTGCCTTGACTGGAGTCAAACCTGCAACCCTTTGGTTACAGGACAGTGCTCCAACCAACTGAGCCACACAGGCCAGGACCATAGTTATAATTTCAAAAACAGTCTGTCCTAGGTTGGATTCTTTCAATGTAACATATCTTTAAATATTAGAAGTATTTATTTTAAAGAATATGCATTTAAATGTGATAACTTCTTCTAATAAAGAGCATAGACAGTAAAGAACCTCGGTTTCACATGCATCTTAAAATCAATCTATCAGTTCCTGACATGAAGTGAAAATAGATACATGCCCTTAAAATGTCAAAAGCTTATATTCCTACCATCTTCTAAGTTTCCTCTCTCTCTCCACCTTCTTCTCCCCACTTTTCTTGTCAGGGTGTGTTTTCCATAGCACTATAAATGTCATCTCTTTCATCGTTTTCCTCTTGCTTCATGACACACTATCACTCTGTAGATCAAATGTATCCTCATCTGCATGAATTGTTCTTCCTTAAATTTAGTATGTCCATCACAAGTATAGCCTATCTATGGTCAATAAGGGAAATGAATGTCTATTACCTCCTCTAACAGTTTGTACATTATAGAGAAGTAGATTAGTTTAATTTTATATCATTCTCTCATTGTAATATTTTATTTTATCATAATCATTTATAGTTTGGACTTCAAATGACTTGGCTTTTTTGTATTATCACTATGCCTGGTCATTAATTTAATAGTAAAGATTACATGGTAAATTGTGGTATTCTAATTGAGTAGAAAATACTACATATCATCAATGTCTTCCTTACATGATTTTTTAAAAATTTACTTAATTATTGTTCAAGTACAGTTTTCTGTCTTTTACTCCCATACCAGCCCACCTCCCACCAGTGCTTCCTACCTCTCTCCCATTTCTCCCCCCGACCTTAGTTTTTGTCCATGTGTCCTTTATATTTGTTCCTGTAAATCCTTCCCCTATCCCTTGAAATTCTCTCCCCTCTGGTCCTTGTCAGCCTGTTCTCTATTTCAGTGTCTTTGGTTATTCACCTTTAATAGGAAGCTAAATAACAAAACAAACAAGCAAGCAAAATATAACCTTACATAATTTTTAAAGCACTTGTACAAAGACTCTAAATTAACAACCAGTCTTTTGCATCTAGTTTATTTCCATAGAATTATATCTTTGAGGTTTATCCATGTTGAATCTACGTCCATATTTCACTCTTTTTATTGCTGTAGTATTCCACACCATGGACATACTACATTTACATAATTAATATACTAGTTGATGGACATTTTCCACTTTTGTCATTTCTACTTTTCAGCTGCTATCGATAATATCGCTGTGAGTAGCCCTCTACACATCTTTCTATGGGCCTACATTTTTTTTTTCTGGGCAGATTTCAAAGAGTGGAGTTGCTTGGTTGAATGCTAAGTTTATGCCTAACTTTTTAAGAAATTGGGAATTATTTTCCAAAATACTGTACAATTTTATATTTCCACCAGTAATCTATGTTCCAGTTTCTCTAGATTTTCTCCAGCACTGGAGAGTGGAAGCGTGGATGTCTTGTTGACTCAAGATGTTTGAGTACAACCTCTGACATATCATTGAACAAAGCTAGGCAGACATGAATATTATTCTTAAGAACCTGGGCATAAAACTAAAAATCAAGAGAAAAAAAACCAAAACAAACCTAGAGCAGAAGTAGCAATGACCACATGCTATAGAGGAGATATACTTTGAAAGTTCTGAGTGTTTTTTTAGAGTCTGTATCACTTTTCTTTACTGCTGGGCCATCTGCCCACATGCGGAGGCACCTTCAGCCAAAGAAGTATGGGTAGCTTTGGTTTACTCTGATCTCTGTAGTATTTTAGAGTATGATCATCATGAGAGAGATAGGAATTTTATCAAGCTAGAGTGATTATCCCACCTTCTGGGACACCTGGTAAATCACTCCCTGGTTTGCAGGTCTACTGTTTGCACCTCAGAGCAGTTGAACCTAGGGTTAGCCGAGCTCCTGGCTCTCCTTGTTTGCTTTCCATTTTAAATGGCAAGTTTACATTTAAGTGAGTGGCCCATCAACTCGGTAGGTTTGATGCTGTTGGTTTTCATTTATAAATTCTCCTTAGTTTGTGGTATGCTTTTAATTTTCAGAGTGCTCCAATGATTGGTTTGATGGTTTGGCCACTTTTATATTGTTCTTTGAAGAAAGAATTTGTTTGTCTCCTCACGTCATCATGACAAAAGGGAATCTTTTTTTCCCCTGAAATACAACTGCATAAATTATCTAGGAAGACTAGATCCAGGTAAATAACATTAAAGTGTGGTGGCAAAAATATGTGTTTGCCTCTGTATTCTATTTCCTCACCAATAACATAAAGGAGTTAAAATGATCAAAAAGACTATGTACAAAGAGGATGGAAGAGGCGTTAACAGCAATGAAGTGTTTTGAAGGGGATGTTGGGAGATGGCAGGTGAACTCAGAAGGTAACAAAAACTGGCACACCAGACTCCAGTGGAGGGTGTGATCAAGCAGCAGCTGACTCCCATTGCATAACCCATTGTAAAAGAAGCTCAGGAATTTGAGGTGCTGGGGACCTGAAACCCGACTGCCCATCAAGAAGGGAATAGATGAATGGACTCTGATATGGTTTCATAAATGAAATAAGCAGCAAATAAAATGAAGTACCTATAACAATAGATAAATATAAATATGTTTTTATAATATATAAATGGTAGAAAGGAAGTATGATAAGATATAAAGATTTTGGCACTTGTATGACATGAAATAAACGTAAGTAGTATATATGTGACTCTATGTATCCCATATGTTAATAAATCATGACCTGAGGACCAAATCTACCTGTTACAAATGGTAATTTCTTGAGCTAATAATGGTTTCTAAATCCTTAAATGGNGATAAATATAAATATGTTTTTATAATATATAAATGATAGAAAGGGAATATGATAAGATATAAAGATTTTGGCACTTGTATGACATGAAATAAACGCAAGTAGTATATATGTGACTCTATGTATCCCATATGTTAATAAATCATGACCTGAGGACCAAATCTACCTGTTACAAATGGTAATTTCTTGAGCTAATAATGGTTTCTAAATCCTTAAATGGTTGAAAAACACACTTCAGGGTCCACAATACAAATTTATTGAAACATGGCCAAGCTCATTAGTTTATGTTTTATCTATGGCTGCTTTTGCACTGCAATAGCAGATTGAGTAGTGGGACAGAAATCATATGTCCCACAAAGCTGTATCAGCCTTTTATAGAAAAAGCTAGTAAATTCTGATACCTATATATATATATATCCACAAATATATACATATATATATATATGTTCATATATATACACATATACAAAAACTAAAATTTTGACTGAAATAATAAATATGAACATATTTAAAATTACATATACATGTATTTCAATGCTAAATGTAAATGTTTTATAAGCAAATAGACATATGTGTATATTCACATGTATTATAAATATATTTGTATTTATGATAATAAATTATAATATAATTTATTATAATATAAATTATATTATATTAAATTATAATATAATTTATTATCATTATAAACATACGAATCAGTGAAGTAGTTGCCTCAGGTGGGGGAACTCTAGGATATCAATTAGGCTCATACAGTTAGGTGTATTTGTCAAAGGTTTCATTTTTATGATGGTTTGCTTATTAAAAATAGGTAGATGATAGAGAGAAGAAAAGAAGAACGGAAGGATGGAAGGAAGAAAGGTAGGGCCAAAGACGGAAGTGTTTCATAAATGAAGGAATATGATTAATCCAATTATGCATACCCAGATGCAAAAAAAGACTGAAGTTTTACTCTTTTGAGAAATGGAATAAGAAGTACCAGTTATAACTAAAAGGAGGGAGAGGAGAGGAACCAAACTGAAATAGGGAGAAACAAAGAAATAAGACTCTCTTTTTTTGCCTTCAGATTTTACAATTTTTGTTCTCTATTTAAAGAAAGATTGAATAATTAATTATATGCTGGTAAAAACTGACTAGCACCCTCACTCAACAACAATAAAGACCATGTAGACACTGACACTAGGTGGGGAGGACAGTGTATTTTTTTTCTTCCCTTGTGTAAAAAACTACCACAAATTTAGTGTGTTAAAACATATCTAAGTTTGATAAAATGGTGCAGTCACTGTGCAGAACAGTAAGATGGTTTCTCCAGAAAAATCTAAACATAGCATGACTGTAAGACCCTGCAAGTCCACTTTTGAGTGTACACTCAAAATAGTCGAAGCAGGAGCTCCTACAGGTAGGTGCACACCCATGTTCATAGTAGTATTATTCGCAATAGAACTTAAGTTCCTTTCTCTCACTGTCAATTTGGAGACTGCTGTCAAGATCTGGAAGCCGCTCTCAGGTCCTTCCTACAGGGTACAGCCCATCCCAGAACATCTCTCTGGCCTCTTTCTTCTGCCCCCTAAAAGGTCCTGATTCTGAAGGGCTCTTAGGATCAGTTAGGTTCATCTAGATAGTCTCCCCATTTTAAAGTAATGTGTTTTAGTGACATCTGCAAATCCCTTTAGTTATGATGTAATATACTGTAAGCATAGGAGTAAGACTAGGGAGTAGAGTTCATGAAGTCCACTTTTGCAATTCTGCCAAGAGCCAGGTTGAATCCTACAAAAAAAGGCTATTTCTGCCTCACTGCTTTACCCAAGCTTATCAGTGGACAAGGCCTGCAGTGTGCATAGTACTTCTAATCAAAGTTTTGATCCTCATGGAAAGTTCCATTGAAGAGTTGAGAAAACCAAAAAGAAGAAAGGGGAAAACAATTCTTTAACATACTTTAGAACACAGTGAGCAACACAGAAGAAAAAAGTTATCTCATAAAAGTAGAAAGATAAAATTATTTGAGAGAGAGAAACTTCTTAGAATAACAACTGGAACATTATTAAATGTTCCAATTTTGGCTGCTATTATGATTATTATCCTGTTAGATCTATGAAATAAGAATATTATGTCATGAAAAAAATACATTCATAGACCAACAATAGATTCTTAAGAACATATACACACACACACATACATATGTACATACACACAGGGACAGGGTCTGGCACAAATAACACTCTTTTATTACAAAATCATAACCATGTAATTCTGTAATGTAACAATATTATACTCAAGCACATTGTGTGACATTGTAGTTGAATTATTCACGTTAAAACTATATGTTATTATACCTATATTACTCCCCACCAGCCATACTCAAGCAGGTGTTACTTCTACATACACACATTTCTAAGAATGGACACATACAAGTGAAATACATATATCTAACTTAGAAATAGTTATATATGCATATATTTATACACATATGTACATATGAAATAAAACATTTAAAGAAGTCTTGAAATAAAAGAAAAGCTAAGGAAAATAAACTAAAAGTATAATAAAAGAAAACTGAAATGGAGACAAAACCAGAAGTTTAAAGATATTGACTTTCAAGGAATTATCCAGGAAGTACAAACTTTAACACAAATTCCAGAAATAGAGAATAGAGAAAAATATAGTGGGAAATTATCAAAGAAATAATATATGGATATTATACATTTCAATGGGGCATTGGTTTGCACATGGAAAGATAAAACTACATTATAATCAACATAATAGAATTTTAAAAGGCCCACTAATATATCCTAATTCATTAAAATTTAACATTTTGGGAATACAGAGAAGATGACAAAATTTGCCAGAGAGGAGAAAAAATGGAGCCAGAAAAGTATTTGGGAATCAGAACAGAGTTAGATTTAAGTTATATACTACTGAACTCTGAAAGAAAATGGAATTATGCTTTTATGTTTCCGAAAAACACTTTCTAACTTCAAATTCTATAGTATGCTAAAATATGAAGGAAGAGTAGCCCTGGCTGGCATAGTTTAGTGGATTGAGCACTGGTCTGCAACCAAAGGGTTTCTGGTTCGATTCCTAGTTTGGGTTATGTACCTGGGATGCAGGCTGGGTCCCCAGATGGGGTCACATGAGCAACAACCAACACTGATGTTTCTCTCCCTCTCTTTCTCCTTTTCTTCCCCTCTCTAAAAATAAATAAATAAAATATTTAAAAAATATACACGAAGGAAGAGTGATGGCAGAAAAACATTTGTATGCATGCAAATACTTAAATTTTAATATGTCACGCATCCTTTTTCAGGGGGTTACAAAATATTTGTTTTATCACCATGAAGGAAAAGTTAAAACAAAGAGGATGCCCAGGAATCAAGGGAGATCATCAGTACAGGCAGAAACGGAAGCCCTTTGGAAGGCGCTTTTCCGGTGACCGCCGGGCTGGTTACTGCATAGCAGAAGGCTGCAGATTTCATAGGAGGTCAGGATAGTGGGTGAAGGAGAAACATTTTTGATGTGATGATATAGAATGGGGTTTTAAAAATTTGTGTAATATTATTTAATATGAATCCAAATTAAATAAGTGAATATATCTACTCATCGTTCCATTTTTACCACAAACACCACAGTTGTTTCACATTTTATATGTCCCGAGAAATTTCATCTCATCTGTATTTACTGACTATTATCGTCCTTTGATACTTTGGGTACAGTAGTGGTTGGAATATCACTATTAATTTTAAAAAAAGTATCACAGGTGCAGAAGAAACTTCAATTAGCAATTTCTGTTACCAGGTTTAAACAACTACTAACCTTTCAAGTGTCTAAGAAAAAATTGAATATTATTTCAATTAGTAAAAAAATGTGATTTACATTACTTCAAGTTTTCAGTGCTAGTTAGAATAATATTTCTTCCCTTCTGTGAGCAGTATTGTCTCTAAGTTTTGCATCTTTTGGATAATCTCAATAATGATTCTTATTTTAGCTTTTATAAATGATTATACATGCACAAATACAGACACACACCCTTTAATAACATGTTTTTATTGAAATTCAAAGGCAAGGAGTTGGCACATAAAATTTAGTGTGAGGGTCCAGTTGACAATCTGGAAATCTCATCAGGTATTCTACAAGAGTGTTATCCACACAGTCAAATCTGCTTTCTACTTGTTTCCAAGTTGCTGGCATTTCTCATCCTCCTCCAATAAACCTAAATCCCTTTTCCATTCATCTGGCTTGGTATTGCCTCACCACATTTTCTGTCCAGCTGCAAGAAATGTTGCCTTCTCCTTGATGCCAATTATTTTCTCAGCCAGCATATATTCTTCCATTGCCTCTTTACAATACTTTGCACTTATGTAATACTTTCTTAAGTAGGTTCTCAAAGTTCTTCCAAATATATTACTTCATTAGTCTTCTTGATAATCCTATAATGAATACAGGTATAAGCAACCCAAAATTTGTTAATAGGTTAGATTCTCAAGTCATTTGGAGGTTGGTAGTTTGGAACCCAGAGGAAAAATATGAAGTTTGGGTTTCTAATCAATCTAAATATGCCCATGTGCATGTAACTAAAGTGTAGTTCTGTATGAATGACACCTCATGGATCATCTGGTATGAGTGTACATCATGATATTTTTGCAGGATTATGAATCAGAAAGTCCAAATATGAATTCTTGGAAAATATTTTCTTCTGCTTGTTTCTTCCTGACAGTTTGAGAATCCTTCATTCAACACTATTAAGTTCTCATCTTTAAACCCCATAACAGGGGAATTTGGAAGACTGGTCCAGCTCCCATCCATATGATGTGTGGTAGCTCCATCTGGGAGGCTGCTGGCAGAATATAGAAAAGGGATGTGGAAGAAAAGCATAGCAGTGAGGCACAGAAGCTATGGGGCTGGGTTTCTAGCTTCTGAGTTCATTCTTTTCTGTTTAAATTCTGGTTTCCCAGGTTTGGCCTATACGTACTAAAATATTTTCCCCATCAGCTATTCCACACTTTTCTTCAAGGTTTCTTACTGTCTTTATACATTGTGAACTAGAAAACAGTTATGCAATTTTTTTCCTCTTTGCATTTTTCTTTGCAAAATAACAGTTTGGAGGCAGTGTACAATTTTCTAGTAAATATTTGAAGCTCTTAGAAGGTAAAAAATATTATGAAGGGAAATATACAGCTGTAAGCTATGTATTGGTAGTGATGGGAGTATGATATACACAGAAGACTGGGTAGTATTGATCTATTTTTTAGAGGAATGCCTTGTCTAATATTTCTTTAAATATTTTAGAGAAAAACTCAGCTTATTTGGCACATTAGCACAGTAGAGATACAAATCGCAGAAGAATAAGGAAGGGAGAGATTAGTATACACAGTGAGGACAAGATGAAACCATTCACTCAAGGACGTGAGCTAAGAGTTGGATAGTGCCAATGAATCGCTCCTATGTGGTTATGAAAGGAGGGAGGGGCTGATAAGAGAGAGGGGAAATTTACATATGTAAATTACTAGGTAAACCTGTGTTAGAGAAGGGGCTGAAGGTGAGAGGGAAACAATGGTGACTGAGGATTGTGACAGGGGGTTTAAGAATATCTAGGATAAATGCTAAAGGGACTTATATAAGAAAAAGAAGATGAAAAATATTAACAGTAAAAGGACAGCAAACACACAGTTATTAACAACCACACCTAAAACAAAAGCAAACCAAGAGGACAGCTAGATCAGGAGTGGAACCATAGAAATGAAGAACACATGGAGGGTTAGAAATAGGGGGTGGGAGGGGGGAGAAGGGGGGAGAAGGCACAGAAAATAGCATAGAGGGTAGGTAGAAAATAGATGGGGGGAGGGCGAGAATAGTGGGGGAAATATAGAATCTAAAGAACTTGAGACATGTGGTTATAAACTAAGGGGGGGGGAGAATGGTGGGGGAGGGAGGGTGCGGGTGGAGGGGAATGAAGGGGGGGAATAGAACAACTGTAATGGTATAATCAATAAAATATATTTTTAAAAAAAGAATATCTAGGAGTGCACATATTGATATGAAAAAGAGCTTCCTTATATTTCCCTCTGGTTGTTAATTTCCTGATTGTTCTCATTGTCACAGAAAAAATAGAATTCATGTTTTATGCTAGGATGATACTCTGTCTTACAATCTACATAGCTGATTTTATTATGTTCTATCAGGTTTCAAGTTCTGAAAGCTCTAATTATTTTTGTTTGACTTTATTTCTCCTTATGAAACATTGTTTTATAGGCTGAGAATTTGAGAGATTATGTGCAGACTTGAGTGAAACAAGAAGGTGAAACATCATGGTGATCGTAGTATTTACTTACCACCTCTTCCCCTGATGCTATATCACTTAGGGGGAAGATTACCCACCTAACCTCTTCATTTTTTTTCTTATAGCCATTGCTCTTACCAAATGAGTCACTCTGTTATCTGAGACTGAGTGAGAAACTATCCCTGGGTGTTTGTCAGTGTTTGTAATAACAAAGATCAGAGAAGAGGAGACAGAGAAAGTGGGAGGCCACACCATGAGAGTTTGAGGAGGAACTGTGTACCACTGATCTTCACTCATTGTCCCAGGCTGTGGATTAAATGTTTTGAACTAGGTAGGTCTCAGCAGTCAGCAATCTTGTTCTCTTCTCTAAGGGGTGAAGATAGAGCAGTTGTAAGCACACTGGAACTGTTTAGATGTGGTTCCTAGAAACAAATTCTGAAGGACATGCTTTAAATCTTACCTAAAAAAAAAGAAGTAAATTTGAAATACAAAATCCTCTACAGAGAATGTTCTTTTTCTAAATTCCATAAATTTAAGGTGACTAAAACTTTCAGAAGTTGTCAAGGCTTACGCAATAGTAGGCAGAGGTATCTTTAATAATTACATACTAATACTCCAGTTGGTATATAAACACCCAATTCCTGGTCACTAAGTATAAATGAGGCATAAACAGGCACATCTGGAAGGTTTTGGATATATCGTGAGTTGATTGATTGATGACACGTAAAAGATCACATTTAGCCATTTGAATTAATTTGGAAGAGAAGTCAGCTGTAAATAAATTATAAGGAGAATGCTGAAACATTAAAAGTAATTAATAATTTCAATTTCAACAAAGTTTTAACAATGGTCTGGAGACTTTGTAAGCAGGCACTCAGGAAAGCTGATTCTACATACAGATGTGGATATTCTGGTGAATTAACTTTTTATGTATATACAACTATAGTAGAAATATCAAGTAAACTATAAAAATAAAAATGATATTACACACATCTGTTTTTTATACGTTCATTTTGTAATAGTGCTTAAAATACTTTCAGTCTAATCACATGGCTTAAAGTTAAACAATTAAAATCCTGTCTTCTATGGTGCTTTTGATGCTTTTCAAGGATAAAAAATTATGCATGAATTTTTTAAATTGAAAAGATATACTAAATAAAAAGTTATAAATAGAATCCATCTTGTCTTCTTTTTCAATATAATTTTTCAGTTACAGATGGTTATAATGCATGTTTTTGTTCAGTGTTTTAGAAAGTTATTTAGACAATAGTACAGTCTATGATTATAATATGAACTATAAACTGATGATGTGTTGGCTGTCGTAGAACTGCTATGAGTTTGGTTTGCCGTGACTGGGTCACTGTTCGATGTTAGCACTGAATTTCGATTCACATCTATCCCACTTCAGGGTTTTTAGAGCATGGGGCTAAAGTGTTGGGAGTATATAATTTCTAAATATTCTAAAATAGAGAGGCAAAAGATAGGGTATATCACCTAATCCATTCATCTGCCCGTCTAATAATGTATCTCATAACTTGTTTGTCTGTAGATTATGTAACAGTTTGACGTATCTGTAAGACAGGTATTATTATTTTTTTCTGAGTGTTCCAATAGTATCCTCGATGAACCATTAAATGGTGACTCTGTAGTTTGTGACACCTGGAATGGGTTGCAATACCCTTGTGATGTTTTGTTGCCTGGTGATCTCCTTCAGGGTACCAGAGAGATTGCCCTCGAGCTCTCTTCACTTTGCAATCTCTGCCAGCACAACATACAAACTTTTAACATAAACCTATATTATTTCTTTTATACCAATTAACATATTATCATCACAATAATTTTGTAGACTAAATACTATTAGTCCAACTTGGCAGATGCAGAAACTTCAGCTTCAGAGATTACCTAAACTGCTTCGATTAGTTACTTAAACCTGGATCTTCTGACTCTACAGAACATCTTATTGTCAAAATCCCATAGAGATTAATATGATATTTTGATTTGCATGTGAAGATGTGCTGCTACTATCTGTATTTTGACTTATCCATAGTTATTTCTTATCTTTCGTACTTTTCTGCCATGATGGAGTGAAAAATTTTGATACATTGAAACAGAGAATTAGCAGGGCCATCTAAGGTTGTATCAATAAAATTCTTATGCAAAATCAGCGCAGAGCAGAGAAAAGACATTGTTATTATTATTTTCTAGTTGCTATTTCTATGATACATGATTTTTATAAAAGATTCTTTTCCCTGACTCTACAGTGATTATAAAGTATATATTTTATATAATATGTGTGCCACAATTAAATGATAAGTTAAGTCTTAAAGTATCACAGTACTTTTAGATGCACATACTCACTTGTCAGAAATACTAAATGTGATTTCTAGATGGGAGGTTGTATTTGGAATTCTCTGCATCTTCTATTCTTCCACTGTCAAGTGGATCATTACATTTTCAACACTTAATTATCTTTTCGCCTAAAGTATATCTTATTTAACTCCATCATTTAAACTGCTAATGTGACTTTTTTATGTTCATCTCATCTTTATATAAATGAACTGCTATTCTCTAACCTGATTTTTGCTCACCATGTGAAATATGAAATTTATAAAGGAAAAAGTGGGAACTTTTTTTTTATTTGCAAATAAGAGTGGTTCTCAGTAACTTAACTGCTAGACGTTGGCATACTCCTTGGAC
Organism: Sturnira hondurensis; assembly: GCF_014824575.4. NCBI lineage: Eukaryota > Metazoa > Chordata > Mammalia > Chiroptera > Phyllostomidae > Sturnira > Sturnira hondurensis. Next base: position 3,577,696 of record NW_028098001.1, on the reverse strand, counting down.
TAGGCATTGGGTCACTCCCGTTTTTCATAGCTTGTCACACAATTAACTAAATCATTAAAATGGAACTAGTCCATTGTGACAAACTGAAATGACTAAAAGCCTGCCTAAGGCACTGCACTGTGCAGCTGTTTAAGAAAATTCCATCTCTTCTAAGTTAGTGATGGATAACGTGACAAAAATATTCCGATTAAATTCTAACTTTGGAATACTTAATAAATTAGTAACAGCATTAGAAGTGCCACTTACATTCACCTGTCAAGGAGGAGGACGGCGGTGCTGATCTTTGTGCCCTTTGTCTGCCTTCCTGAGAGCTATTTGCAGCTGAGGGGGTCATATCACATGAAGGTATGAGATGACAGCAAGGTAAGAGATGGGGTTTTTTGTAACGCCTCTGTACTTACTCATTTCTTTCCTTCAAACTCAGAGTAATTGAAGAACACAATGCTTTCCTTTGACAGATCGAAGCCTGACATCTTTCTTCATCATCACTTTCTGTTCGTTTTTTTTCTTGTTTCGTAGAAAAATATTTGCTTTTAATATTTTAGGGTATTTCTCAAAGAATTTCTCTGCATGAAAGAAATGTGTAGCTTGGAGGAATATTTTGGATGGCATTAAGTCAAATTATACTTCTGAACAGGTCATTGAGTATAAGCTGACATCTTTGCATGCGTACTTCCCAATAGCGTCTTGTTGCACGTGGAAGTATGAAATGATGAGATGACACATTTATGTTTTTATATGAATTAATGAAAATAATTGTAATCATTTTATACCTATTTTTCGCTACAGAATTATTTGTGTATTACTGTAGGCATTGTATTTCTGTTAACAACCATACCCGTGTACAGAGTGATGGCTACTCTGGGGAAAGACATCCTGCTAGGGTAGAATGCCAAAGTTTTAATCTTGGTTTCAACACTAACTGCATGTATGACTACATGTCACTTAAATTATCTGGATCTAAATTATAGCATTAGTAAAATAAAGAAATGAGGCTGAATTTTTAAGGTCTCTCCCAGTTTTAATCTCTCAAATGTCTACCGTAGTGCTGGGTAATCGAAATATTGAATTACTAACACACAGGCAACTATCTACATATGTAATACATATTTTATTGTTTATATGTCTGAAAATTGAAAATTTGTATAGTTACATCAAGCTATTTATAAAGTAATGGGACTAGCAATATTTTTTAAGATTTTATTTATTTATCTTTAGAGGGGAAGGGAAGGAGAGAAGGAGAGAAATATCAATGTATGGTTGCCTCTTGTGGGTCCCCTTCTGGGAACTGGCCTGCAACCCAGGCATGTGCCCTGACTGGGAATCGAACCATGATCATGTGGTTCACAGGCCCGTGCTCAATCCACTGAGTTACACCAGCCAGGGCACAATTTTTTTCATTTGTTGTCAGAACAATATTTGTTGTGACCTAATGAGGAGGGGAATGGCTTTTGTGCAGCATCTGGAATAATTTGTGTTTCTCATTTGAATCTACGATTTGGATCTAGAGTGACTTCCCCAGCACTCTCAGCACTGGTCTTGAGTATTCTCAGCTTAGCTTGGACAACCTTAATTTACTTCACCCTGGGCCCAACATTGACCTAACATCCAGATCCACTTACATTGGTTTCTGTTTTTCTTTTTTAGTTTGCTTTCTTGATATTTTTTTCTGTCACAAAATGACTTCCATATTCCTGACCATAATGATAATTTGACAACTACTTCCCTTTTTTGACAGATTCCTTTACAGTGGTTTAGGATAGTGACTAAAGTTTTCCTTAAATAATTCTAATTCTGCATAATACAAATGATATTACTAATCATAGTAATGGCCATAGAAAGAATTTACAACAGGTGAAATTGGTATCTATTTTCTGACCCATCACACCACTTGCAATGACATTTTCTTCAATTGACTCAACAACTAACTAGAGGCTTCTAGGAACACTGTATATCTAACTTAAATGATTAGGTTGAGAATAGAAAAACAGTTATTTGTGAAGAGTACTGTGCTATTATTTCAGAGAGGAAGCATCACCTGAAAAACTTCACAATTTCCTAGGAGAAAATCATTCTTTACCATGAAGGTCATTCTATCACAGTGTAGTTAACATACAAGTTTCTTTAATTTATTTTTTACTGCATTGTTTCTCTGTGCTATAATATAGTATGCATTGCATTGTATTAATCTTTCTATTCTAGTCCCAACACAGGATTAGTCACATAATGATTACAATGGTTGTTCAATGGATGAGTCCATAATGTGGTTGGAAAGGAAGTCCAAACCAATTTGCAGACACCTCCATGGAGCATCTAAAAATAGCACAGGATACGAATAGGCAATTGTCTTATCTTAAAGCCAGTTCAGCCATCCTTGTAAAACAGAGCCTCAAACAATTGTTAAAAATTATGTTGAGGAATCCTTGTAATTTGTGTCAATATATAAATTCCTTATTATAATGCAATTTACAAGTAGGCATATAATAAATAAATGTTGAATGCATGCATAAATTAATGAATGCATCCATAAAACATCCACAAAATTATAACTACTAAAAGAATTTCAGCTACTTTAAAAATTAAGAAAAAAAAGATACTGATAGCATAAGGAAGGAAAATGGTGGAAAGAATGAGTGGGGTGAGGAAGACAGAGATGGAAGGCAGAGAGAGGGGTCAAGGGTGTTGAACCATAGGCTTGGTAGTGGGTTTCAAAATTATCAAAATAGAATTTTACCAATAATTATTTACATGTTTCCAAAACAAGTCATGAAGTCATCAATAGCTTTTAAAATAAAAGATGCATCTAGTTATAATACCTTATAATAATAAACAAGGAAATAAGAATGTCAAAAATGACTTCAGGGTTCTGGCTTGTTGAATTAAGTAACGGGCTATACCTTTCATGGAAATAGTAGCACTAAACAAGAAAAGTTAGTTTAGGCAGAAAGGTCATTTGTTTGATATTAGATAAAGTCTGAAGTACTTTTGAGACAGGCAAGTGAAAGCACTGAATAGCCAAAGGAGAGATGAAGAATGGCGAAAGCGGGTATGAGAGTTGGTGGTAATCGCACAGTAGTTAGAGCCATAAGTAGGGATGTACTGGAGTGAGCAGCAAAGGAGGGGGGCACATGTTGAGAAGTCTTTATTCTCTTCACTGTAAACTATTTTGTTCTACACATATAAAACTATAAATTCATTATGCCACTTAAAAAGTTTCTGAATATTCAGTGATATTTTATACACAATGTTTTTCTCTCTGCTTTTTACTTCCTATCATTTACACTTTACGTTATATGAATAACTGCACTGTTTTGTTATCGCTTTGTGCACTTCAGAATATTGGGCATTTGTTTTTAAATGTTAAATGTATTTATTTCTGTATTCACATAGTTTTTTCTTGTGTAAGTCCATGTATTACATACATTAATACCAGCTATGGGAGGGAAATTATGGCATCACAACCAACTTGTTCTTAAAAATTCAAAATTTTAAAGATATTAAAAATTTATTGCTCTAACTTAGTTGATACATTGTAAGAAATTAAATTGAAAAACAATTAAGGCATTTGAGCCAAAAAGTATTACTTAAGGTAACATAATAACATTGTTTACCAAGACTGAATTTCATATTTAAAAAATTGAATGGAAAATAGCACCTTGATGTTTATCCAGGGTGAGAGTTCATTCACTATTTACACTTGGAGCAGGCCTTTCCACACGGGTTGAGCTTTGTCCTTACATTCACGTTTTTAGATAGTCCTTTGAGAAGGTAAGTTTTCTGATACAGAAAAAAAGCATTAAAGGGAGGCAAAACAACGTCGTTGAAAGTAATGATGGGATTTTTTCCTTTCCTGTAAGGATTTATTTCTGAAACTTCCTTTCAAATTTTTAGATTTGAAGGCAGTTTCTCTATAAATTGTAATGTGTGAGAGCTAGGCTACCCATAATTATTTTCAGAGAAAGAAATAAAATGGAGCATTACCTAAGAAGTAAACTGAAATGTGCCAATATTTCAGTTTTTATGGTAAATTAACAGTGTGAGTTTTCTTCAGTTGCACTCTTGCACTCATGGAGGAGTGCAAGAGATGTCCTCATTACCAAACATCTAATCCACCAAGTCAGATAAGTCCTTCATCTCACTCCCCATATTTCCTCATATAGTAGGTCCTGCCAGCTCACCAGATATACATAACTGATTATTTCAGCCAAGCTCCACACATACACTTACTACCTAGTTCAGGGCTTATTATTTTTCCCACATTAATTTTTCCAATAACCCCTTATAGGAACCCTTGCTGGAAATACTGAGTTTTAATACCCATGAAGTTTCATATCCTCTTAGCACACATAAAATTTTTATCTCCTTCTTCATATGATGCAAAGGTAAAATAGTTTATTTCATAAATTATTAAAAATAATTTGACATTAATTCAAATGTTATTCACTTCACTGTTCAAAAAGAGTAAATTTTCTTTAAAAATCATGCCTGATAAATTTGAAAAATTTATGCACTTTTGTAACACTGAACATCTATCTGGAAATTTTCTACTTATATTTTATGTGTTTTTATTTTCCATCACACCACGTGAAACACAGAGCCGGGCCCAAATAATGCCCCTATTTTTTTACAAAAATCATAAGCATGTGATTCTGTCACATGACAATATCACACTCAAGCACACCATATGACATTTTAGGTGAAATGCTCAAATTAAAACTATAAATTATTACACCCATATTAATATCCTATCAACCTCACTCAAGTAGGCATTAACTTCTGCTGGACCCTGAATATCCATTTTCTTTTTCCCTATAATTAATATATTGTTACCATATTTTAAGTCCTTAGTAAAATATTTATGAACTCATGTATTACAATTAAATGCATATTATTAAATAAAGACATTAGTTTCCATGTCTTAGAGTATCATACTTATTTGACAACATTGTGTTGAGTTATTCAATATAAATCTCTGCTCTTATATGATGTGATGTGTTTGTGGTATGCAAAACTACTATTTTACATTTTTCCTATAAATAGAGACAATATGTCAGGCCACGTTAGACTAAGGGTTAAAGCAAAAATTCAATATTCTGATACATATTTGTTCATATCACATAAGGGCAGAGCACTAATACCCTTTGAAGTGATTACTGCTGTGGTAAAACACTAAAAAAATATAATTCAATGTGACATGAGAGAGTGAAAATCTAAATGAAAGCAGAGCATGCATATTGTTTTTATATTGTACCTGCCAGTCAAGCTAAAATTTTATGAAGAACTGAGAAGCAATTTTCACTCATGTACATTATATCATGTAGGTCATATTCTTTTATGTAAATCTCTTTCACTTGGATGTTTAAATTTCAATATAAATGTAGTTCTAAAAAGTATGGCTTTTATTTCTTTCTCTATTTAATTAATTCTGAGTTTTGAGAGCAAATGTGTTATTGAGCGTGACCTCGACAAGGGGCACGACTGGAGGAGGTGTTGGAACATGAGCTGCATCTGGGTTGGGTAACAGCGGTGTTGCGGGAGTGCCCCCTGCCCCCACCACACTGCACTGCACAAAGGGGGAGGAGGGTGATGCTCCGAAGGTGAATATTTAAAGAGATAAAGGCTATACTTTGTCTCTTGGGGAGTCTAAACATCCATTAGCTTTAATCATGATGTTTGTCTTCTTCATTTTCATAGAGCTAATTGACAAATTCCACATTTTTTATTTGGTTTCTCAGAATATACAATGGTGCATGTTATGAATATCTCTGTTAGCTAATAATATGGTTAGACATAGTCTTGTATACATTAGCTTTTCCCTCTTTATAGCAATGTGGTTAATAGCATTTCTAAATTTTGCCAGGATATGTCATTGCCGACTCTCAGATTGGGAGAGAAACAAAGCAAAGCAAAGCAGAACAACACAAAACAAATTTACACATAGTTTGTTCATAGCTGTTCCCATAGCAGTAGATCGTGACATATGAATTAATGTGAAATCCAGGTCATCTGTTAACTGCTTTCTTATTTACTTTTTATGAAAGTTTCTTTAAAGTAACATATAATATTTACATTATTTGGAATTTTGTTGAGACAAATCCATGTAGTATTCCAGCAATTTAATCTAGTGAACTTGTCTTTTAGTTTTGAAGATCACTTTATGAAAAATATACACTTGAAAAGATTCTGATTAAGGACCCGCATGGTTAGAAGAGTTTGTATTACATTTATTAATTATTCATTTTATAATTGTATCATTTATAGTTGTAGCAGGAAACAGAAATCTCAACGTAATTGAACATAGTTAATGAAGGACTTATTAACAAATAAGGGCAAGGTTAATTGATACCATAAAAACGGGTTGAAGAATCTCAGTTCTAGCAACTTTTTTCTACATTCAAACATCCTTTTATCAAACATAACATCTTTAAAACGAATTGGTCACTGGTCTTTATTCCCCAAATGACCTTCACTTGCAGCCTCTCCATCACAGTTGAAACCAATTTCTTCAAGCCCCACAAGCCAGAAATGATTAAATGCTCTTTGATCCCTTTTCAAAAAGATTTTATTTAGTTTTAGAGAGAGAATGAGGGAGGAAGAGAAGGAGAGAAACATCAATTGGTTGCTTCTCACACACGTCTCAACAAGAGAGTGGGCCCACACCCCAGGTGTGTGCACTGGCCAGGAATCCAAAGCAAAACCTTCTGCTTTGTGGGATGATGGACCCTCAACCAACTGAACCACACCAGGCAGGGGTGGTTTCTCATTTTGCCACTCTGTCGCTAGTTAGTTTGGAAATCTTGTTGGCCGTACCTTCAAAACTGTCCCAGAATCAGACCACATCTTATCACTTCCACTGTTGCAATACCCAGGTCCAAACCTGGATTCCTGTAACAGCTCTTAGCTGGTCTTCCTAATCATACCCTTGCTCCCTAACAGACCCTTTTCAGAACTCTCGATGTAATCACTTTTAAAGTGTGTATCAGATCATGTCACTTGGCTGTTCAAAAACGTGCAATGGCTTAAATGTCACCAAAGGTGATGTAAAAGTTGTTACTGTGCCTCTAACGTGGCCCTGTTTCTTCACTGATTCATATACTCCTTCTGTCTCTTTTCTCATTCTATCCCATTCTATATCCCATTCTATCTCTGTATGATGAATTCTGTGAAACTGTTTACTGTTCACGACATTTGTGTTTAACTATGTCTAATCTGCTCTTTTATTCAATTGTTAAGTGTTTCATTTCAAAGATTATATTTTTAAATCTTCAAAGATTCATTGGACTTTGTTTTTAAGCTGACTGGCTTATACTGTTTGAAAGTTCTATTAAACTAGGGTTTTATTATGTTATGGTAGTTGTTTTTATTGACTTGCTCAAGGTAAATATCTCATGTTTTTCTACATTCATAACTCAGACCTGAAAAATATGTAAAAATGGCAGTATATAGTTAATGGACACTGGATAAAAACAAAAGAGAAACACTTTTGGTCTAAACACAAAAGTATTTTACCAAAAATTTCTAAACAGGTTGGAGGGTAGATAGGATTAACGGTGAACAAACTCAAGAGAGACAGATTTTATTCTGTTGCAAGATATCACTTTTCCCTCTTCCCTACTCTACCAGTTTCTGGAGAAGTTGCCCTCAGTTGCTCTTCGCTTTCCCGTGGATCTTAGATCTAATTCACCCTGCTGGTCCCAGGACTCATCTCATCGGTCTGCTTCTGTGACAGCAACTCCAGTCCTGTGTTAATAACGCTAACAATTCTTTACCCACCTCTTCCACAATTTTATCTCAGTGTTTGTCTCCTGGGGACTTCTCTAACATGTTTTCAAACTCAACGGTGCATTTTCATTATATATTTTCAGTGTTTATAGGCTATATGGTCTGTCATATTAAGGTATTATGATGTGCTAGACAGTATATCATGTTCTTGGATTATAAAAATGAATAATAATTTAGAGGCTAATTTATTTCTATGTGTTTTAAGTTTTCCATCCACTAAGATTATTTGCCTTATTCTAAAATTAAATGATATTTCTTCAATAAAACTATATTTTAAATAGCAGACTCACTCTTATTTTCCTGTCTTATTGTGACAGTTAAGTTCAAATATACCTGGAACTCTGTTTTTCTTCAACATACTAGGTATGATCATGAACTCCTAATTTTATAATTTGTTCAGTTGGTGTAGACAATAAGTTTGTAAAATGTTATGTTTCAAAATATGATCTATAAAGATGCCATATAAACAATTATATTTTTTCATCGACTCCAAATACAAAAGTAGTTTTCCATATGCCTCAGCATCATCAAATAACAAGGGTGAAAATTGAAAGTACTTCAGACTTGACAGAAAGAAGCAACCCAGTGTTCTTGTCCTTGCATGTGACAGTGCACATGTCAGGGTGTGATGTCAATCTCACATCAAGGTTTAAGCCAAATGAAAGGTCTACAAAGGGTGGAGTAGCAATCCTTTTATTCTTTATGGCTCTGAGAAATAGACTTACAGCAATGCTTATATTCTCAGCTGCCTCTAAAGCACCACTTAAGAACATCACCTTTGGGCCTTATCTACAAATACTGGATCCCAGCAGAGTCCAGAACTAGGCCTGATTACGTACCTGCCCCAGAGGGTTTCTCAGTGTCCCCTTCATGTGAAGCAGCTGTGTTGTAGTAGATTACCTAAATAGCTGTTCAAATTATAGGTTGACATTGGCTACATCTAAGGAGTATAAATAAGACAAGCCAACCTCCTAACAACTTGACAAGTGAAAAAACAACAGGGCCGTCTCATAGGATAACATCCTTAAAAATGACTCTCTTGTCACAGCAGGTTCTTTGAATGTTTTCCCAGATGGTGGTAGTGTGTCACTGCAACTCCCCTGTCCCTAAGGGGCAGGAGTCAGAAGACAGCCTCAGGACTTCCAGGGGAGAGGTGTTCTGGACAAAGCCAACTGGCCTAATTAAACCACCTCCCTGTGCCTTTAGATTATTGAGCACTTTGTTCTAATCAGATAAACTGACACTGTAATGGTGCCTTAGGTAATGCTACATAGCTGAGCATTTCCAAGGAATAAAGAGTGCTAGTGTGTATGTAAAAAGTGTCAGCCAGCAGGTAAAATGTGGGCTAAATTAGGTAGCAGACAAGGCAAAGCTGAGCCAGAAACATAAAGAACATTTATTCGCAAACCAACGCTATTCTTCTCTAGAGGCATTGTAGACAAGACTGCTGTTCTCATGCTGATTTTTTTCTGTTATCCTTTTACATTTTGACAACAACACTGTCAGCAGAATCCCCATCCAACGCGGGCACTTCTGTGTATCTACCCCTTGCCTTGTTTTTCTAACCCTGAACTCTAACTGCTTCCCATTCCATCCTCCCATTCCTTTCTCCTAAACAAATACATGCAAAGGGAAGCCACCAGGCAAATGTCTGGGCATATAAAAGAGCTGTATTTCATAATGGAGTTTCAATATTTTTCTAAGGCTTTAGTGTCTTTTGTACTTTTTTTCCATTTTATTTGCTAACTGTAATAAAGATTCAAAAGTTCAGTAAGGCCACATTTTTTGGCATTTTGCCTTTATTGACTTACAATGGCATGGATGTTGTCATCCATACATTTCAGAATATTAACAGGTTTGTGTATCATTCTCATTTTTGTTACATGATGAAACGAGCCACTATTTTATAGCAACAGTATTCAGCTAATTCCAGTGAATAGAAGAAATTATTTTATATGCCTCAGTTCTGCCTTTCCAAAAATTACTGTGGTTTCCTCTTATTCATGGGTGATACATGTTAAGACTCCCAGAGGAGGCCTGAAACAGTAGATATTACTGAACACGATATACACTGTGTTTCCTTATGCATACACACTTAAAGGAAGCACTTTGTAGAGCTTCTGTTTGCATATAAGAATTGTCAGGATCACCACTCTTTTGGCTTAGTTCATTACTAAGTGAAAGAAGGCTTACTAAATCACAAGCCTATGATATGGGAACAGTGGATCTGATGTCCAAGAAGGCAACTGAATAACTAAGGGGCAGGTAGAATATGCAGAATGGACACACTGGGCAAAGGGATCGTCCAGGAGAGATGCTGCAGGAGTGTTACCGAACAAAGGGTCCGAGGGGGGGGCAATACTTGGCCCACCGAGGGATGCCAAAAACTGCTACAGAAAACAGGGGCCCCTCCCAAGGACGATACTCTAATATCTATAGGGTTCTTCTGTCCGCCGCCAATTGGAAACACATCTCTCAATGCCAGAGATTTGTGAAAAGGAAACAAAATGTTTATTTAATGCTATTTAGGCCTAATGCCTTCCTTAAAATATTAAAGTCTTTAAGGATATACACCTACACACACACACACAGCGCTCCCTTCTCCCACTGTCCCAACTCCGGGTACCGTAAATCAGGAAAAGAGCACACGTCCGTTTTTCTCCCAGGCCGCTGGCACGTGAGCTGTGTCGCCTGCCTGTCCAGGCAGGATCTCCAATTAATCCAAAGTCATGCGGCACCTTCCACCAGCAAGAGTTCTTTGTACCAAGTCCTAGTCAAAGTCTCTCCTGGTTTCCAGGCCACTCGGCCAAAGGGCGCACGCCAAAGCTGCATGGGCCTCTTCTACCAAAGCCGCACTCCACCCAAAGCGCGTCTTTCTTCTTCACCTGGCCGCAGGGATCTCCATTCTGGCAAGGCTACGTAGTTTTCCCTTTTCACCTGGCCAAGAGGGGGTCTGCACTCTGCTGAAACCGCGTGGCTCTCCCTCCTAATGGCTACAGGGGTCTACATCTTTCCAAAACAGCGTGGCTCTCCCCCTCACCTGGCCAAGAGGGGGTCCTCACTCTGCTAAAGCCACATGGCTCTCTCGCAGGCACTCTCTCAGAGAAGCAGCTCCCAATTCTCGACTGGGTAGCAGCCACTCCCTTCTCCCTGGCCCAAAACTTGGCCACAGCTATTTAACATATCTATGAAACCAGTTAAAGGTTATAGATATGTTAAATGACCATTCCAGAGGTTAGCTACAAAACTGTTGCTATGCAAAACAGCTCTCAATGGCCCTGCTCCATTCGTCCCTTCCCCCAACTGACACCTGGGGGGGGGGTGAGGACATCCTAATATTTCCTCCAATATTTCTGTACACTTTGAGTTCTGGACACCATTCCAAATCTTTTCTGGGCCCCCCCTTGGCTGCACACTGTATTAGGAGGGCATGAGGTTCCATCATGCTACCCAGAAAGGTGTGCAATTTAAAACTTGTGAATTGTTTTTTTCTGGAATTTTCCATTTACTGTTTTTGGACTTCAGTTGACCATGGGTAACTGAAACTGTGGAAGGAGAAACCACAGAGAGGAGAGAAGGCCTACTCTGTAAGCTTCTTCAGGGCAGAGATCACAATCCTTCTATATTTTCTCTATAGCATACCCATTCTTTGTGTGCTGGTATTTTTGCTTATGCACTCTCCTCTGCATACACAGTTCTTTCTGTAATCTACTGAAAATTTATCCTTCCCAAATACCACTTTTACCATTAATTTCTCTGTTTTAAAACCTTCAAGGGATCCTTGAAACCTATAAGATAAAGTGTACAATTCATAATCACAATTGTCATTCAGTCTGGTTACCTTACTGCTCCCCACTGAAGCACCAACAGGAGTGGGTATGCATTCTGTTGTCTCCAATACTAGGAGTGAGTGGCAGGGCAGGAGAAGGCTTGGATCGAGTGCAGGTGCAGTAAAGCTCAGAAGGGTGTCTAGCCACTGTGCATCCTGCCCTGCAATGGAGTAGAAGTGGAGGCTGGGGTGGTGGCTGTGAGGCTGGAAGTTTACACTTGTCCTTAAGAATGTCCTTGAGCCTGGGACTATTCTGAAGACAGGTTGCTTCTGTTTCCTGAAAGATGAGAGTAGAATGTGGAAAAATGGAGAAAAAGAACAGGGAACAGTGGATCTTCTGAAATAGTGTAGGGAAAACAGTTATGAATCCTATTTTATAAATTTCACAGCAGTCTTGTACCTCTGCTCCTGACTGGTCCTCGAATAGAGTCTATGTGCTTTCATTGGACTTGTAGGCAGGTGTGTACTCTTCTGAACAACGGCAGCAAAATCAAGTAATTATCTAACATCTAGGTTTTGGGATGTTAGAGTCAAATAATACATTTGGCACAACTTTAAGATACAATGAATATAGAAAAATGTTAGCAAAAATAATAAATACTTAATCCACAAATACTTTTTGAAAAAAATGGATATTTTAATATTAAAATAAAATTTCAGGAAATCATCTTGGGTAATTTTAAATAAATAGATTTTTTTAGTTTTACAATAAGAGAGTCAACATCACATCATAGAAAGATATAAGTTATAAGGCAAGATATACAGATGACCTTTAGAGGCTAACAAACATCTTCTTAATTTAGAATCTAAAAATTTAATGTCACATTTGCCTCTTAAGAAGATACCTAGGTTTATTCTGATATAGTTTGAGAAATGCACAAATCACAATACCCCTTTTTAATTAACTTCTGCTTTCAGATCTTCAGATTCTATTGAATATATCACACTAGCACGTCTTACATTCAGTTAATTCCTCTGCACCGGCCCTGGCTGCTGCTCTGTGATTCCATGAAGAAGCCCCCATGATTAGTGCTCCCTCACCATTCGTCTGTCACTTGGGAACTCAAGATTTGCGCATCATGAAGGAATGATCATAAAAAGACAGTTTCAAATAGAACAGGGTCCTACAAACATTAAACTGCTAAACGTATGTCCCATTTTCTTCATTCTCAGGAGACAGGGCACTTTCCCATAAACATTGCTGTGTTTGGTGCTAGGTTTGACACAGACAAAAACAGACCACATAAGCTATTTTCTCCTGAGTGTATGATTAATGAATTATCCCCTTATCCCCTAATTGCCATATCAGGAATGGAGTTGCATGTGGAAGATTAATAAAAAAAATCCTTGAGTGAACAGTTAGTACTGGCTGTCTAATTACTGTGTGAGTTAGTTTTCAAACATGCAATGACCAGCCATGGAACACTGCTGCACAGAACTAGAAAAAGGAGATACACTCAGGGGGTAGTTTCCTTATCTGGTCTGCAAGCGATTGTGTGTGTGTGTGTGTGTGTGTGTGTGTGTGTGTAAAATAACAATTTGATGTTGTTTGAATGTATTTCTTTTTCATGCAACACAAATCAGAACACAATTAAGCAAAGAAATATATAATAAGCCAACAGATAAATGAGTATCTTCTCCATGTCCTAAAACAAAGAAAAAAGAAAAAATCACAATTGCTGGTGACAAGAAGAAAAAATAATGGAGAAAAAGTTGGACCAAAAGTCAGAACATAATGCTTTGTTAACTGACATTTCACTGAAATTGCATTAAGCATAGAGTCTTCTAAGTTAGAATGTCACGTAGAAGTCATTTAGTTCAACTTTTATTTAATGTAGGGATTCTTTAAAACATTTCTGAAGGGAATCCCTTAATGTGGCTCATATTTCAGAAACTGACCACCCTACAAGGTAGCACTTTTCATTGAGACAGGTAAAAATCTATTCCCCCTTTACTTTCACTTATATCTCTTGGTTCTGTCCCTTTAGATTCACATAAAGCAAATCAGAACTCTTTAGCAATTGATGACCCTTCAAATATTTACAAATAGCTCACACAGTAATTCTCTTCTAAATGTTACACCAGTAACTTCAGAATTCCATCCAAGTCTTGAAATGTGGTCTTTCTTATGGCTGTTAATTTCTTTGTTTTGATAGTACACTTAATTACTTTGAAACTAATGGATGTTTTATTATTGACTAATTTGGTAAATTCTTTTCCACATGAATCCCATTGAATCTAGGGCTGCTACATTGTTGTTGAGAATGTGCACACCAACATTGACATGTTTGCTTAGAAAAGTGACCCAAATTATGATATTGCAGTCAGTGAGACTTTTAGGAGAATTTACCACAGTTTGAGATCTTTCATTTTCAGTTGACATTTTGAGAAACAGAATATGTTCAGTGGCACAGAGTCAGCTGTGCTCATGTAGTTATTAAATGCCAAAGATTGATACAGCATATGAAAGCCACTTTCCTCATGCACAGTAAATAATACACATTTTGGAAGAAATTTAGAAGATTAGGCTATGTCTGGTTTGTAATGAAATCACCCACTTTCCTGGTATTTTGATGTCAAGAACACTGGATTAGATATCAGAAAGTAAGTTCATGAACTGAGATTCAAAGGACAGATTAGAAGAAAATCTTGACAGCTATTTTATCCAAGTCAAGAAGTCTAATGAGGAATCCCTGCTCAGTAACAGACAAAATCTCCCGGGGTAATACAATTATTTTATGCTCTAGATTCAGTTTTTCTCTTCTTTATGAAGTAGTGAGTACATGTCACCAAGTTTTGGCTCTCTGAATCCTGTTAATGTTATCATTCTATTTTCATAGTTTAGGTTTATTTTACTAATTGAATTAGGTTATTTTTGTTTTGGAAAAATGTTAGCTTTTACTGTAACATTGATGTTATTGGTCAAACTCTAAGAGTTCTTGGAGTGATAAGTTCTTCCTGCCATTCCTGTTTATATCTGTGCCAGTTATTTGTTTTAACTAAAACACAAGATTTAGCATTTGTTGTATTTATTTACATCTTCTTATTTTACTGTTAGGTCCATTATTGATGGTTTAATTATCCAGTAAAATAGTGATCAGACTTCTGTTCTATTCATAATTTATAACCACATCCTCTGAAACCCAGGTGATTGCAATCTCTGAATGGCACGAGTTGCCCCGTTTCTGTTTTCCTCTTCGCTGTGATCACGGTGCGCCCACCACTTGCCATATGAGGAGTTCCACTCTCAGATGTGTCCAGGTAGCACTGCAACATGAGTGACTTTAACCATCTTTCTATATCTTGGAGGCTTTTCCTGTTTGGACCCATGGGCAGTTGCACTGGGAACAGTGAGAGAACAGGGTGTGTCCTGCTCACCAGGCAGCTTTGCTCTAATTGAAGAAGTAAGGGGGGACAGCAGCAGACCCACAGCCTGGGCAGGCTTTCCAGACAAGTCACCAGATAAAAAGCCCCTAAAGAAAAGGGAAAACTCAGGTATTGAGACAAGGTTACAAATACCAGAGAAATCAGAGCAGAGACAGTGACCACTGAGTGGAGAGAGGGTGTGAACCTGCTGCCATTTTCTGAGTAGCCCTTTAAGTGACTCTTTAGCCACAGATGGGCTATACTCTGAGGGCTTTCTGTGACCATCTTGGACTTGACACTAAATTCTTTTCCAGGGTCTCTCATCTGTGAAAATTAACTTTTTCCTCACTCTGCTTCTCTTAAGATAAATTGATAGATTAAGTCTATCTTGGTTGTAAGGTAGAGTCTTACATTTTGATATAATCTGTGTGTGCCGATCAGTAAAGCAGACACCAGAGATGGAGAAAGTACTGCTTAATTCAACTATTTCACTTTCTATACTTCTCATTTTCCAATCTTGAAAAGATTTACATGTTTTCAGTGGCCCAGACATAGCACAGAGAGTGTATGATGGAGGAAAGTTGAAGGCATAACGCCATCCAGCTAGTATCTTCTGCAGTTAAAGATCGGTGAGGTTCTCTGCCTTTCATTATGCATGAACTCTTTAGAGGAATGTGCAGCAGAGCCAGGAAATGTTGATCAATACATTCTACTGGTTGGCCTTTGGCGATCTGAGATGTGTCTTGAAGCTCCTGCTGGGTAGCTAGCAGTTTCCTCAGGTACCGTTTCCCTGCTGGGTTTTGTTTTCTGAGAAAAGTAACGAAGATAGAAATCAAGGTTGTGGTGAAAGTGAAGAAATGTAAATTCTTCTTGGTATGAGATCGATCAGTTCCGTCTATCTTATGGATTATCACTACAGAACTGGTTAATATATATTCCATGATCGTCCATTTATCTTGTGTAAGGGTTACAGACAAGTATAAAAAACTGACAGAAATTTGAAAAAAATACCAACTAGTCTGAGAAACAAAAGGGAGATTTTGATGGAACGTTATATCATTTGAAATCTGAGCAGGTAAAAAGTTCAAAATTAAGGATGATGCTTGTAAGTGACAGGAAAAACCTGAAACCAGGATGCAAGGTTCATGGCGTGTGAAGGAAGTAGACTGGGGATGTTACTCGAAGTGAAGATACAAGTCAAGTGATCTGTGAATTTTGAATAATGCAACATTTCCTCTCTAACAGTAACAGCAATAGATGCTACTATTTTGAGGCTTACTAAATTCTGTCATATTAATGCTACATCAACCAAGTTCTCATCTATTCTGTTTTACAGCGTGAGTAGGTTGGTGTGGCACCTGGGACAACCTATTGGCACAGACAAAACTCATGGACCTGATCTTACAATCCCCAGTTTCAATGACAGAATGGGAACACGTTCTGTGCCTCTGGAGGCCTGCCCCTCCCAGAGATTTCCCTGACCAGTCCTTGGGCTGGGTAATTTCTCCTGTTCATAGTTGTGTCTGGGACTGGGAAATGTCCTAGGGCTGAGCTACTCACGCGTACAAAGAAATTGCCTAGGATGATGTTAAGAGTTAGCGGCAAGATGAACACAGCCATCTGGGCGCTGATATTGTCAGTGATGACGGAGGGATCTGGAAATTAGTGGCTTATAACTACTCAGCGGAGAAAGGGGGGATGACAATTGTATATGAAAAGGGAAGAAAGCTTAGGATAATTCTTATTGTTAGTGTGGCAGAAAATTATTTCAAAATATTATCTGATTCCCTCATGTTATTCCCTTTTCCCCAATTCTAGTAGATAGTTCTGTGGTTATTTATCAGAGAAATAGTCTGAAGGGCAATAGGAGGAAACTCTGATTTTTGTCTGGTTTTGATTTGACACTCTAATGAGGGGAGGAGGAAGAGTGTAATGAGGGAAGGAGCGTGTCTAACAGTCTTTAGAGACAGGCCTAGAGGTGATGAGTCATCTAGACAACACTTTGGTAAGTGATCTCTTTGAAGAGCCTTGTTCCAGTTGTCAGAGCCATTTGGAAACTGAAACATCATTTGCTGCTGCTCTCTCTGTGCCCAGGCCTGTATTACTGCTCCTATTGTAGGTATCTGATGAAATCTTCCTTTCTTCAGGAGTTAGCACTCAGATTAATATCCCCCCCGCAGGTGTGAGGCCCATCCATATCTCTTCATTAAATGAAGTTGCTTTTGTCCTTGTCTAGTTTATCTCTTGTGGAGTTTTCCCACAATCTTAACAGCACAAGGCATCCAAGAGCCTCAAGAAAAGGCTCATATCTGTAGTCCTCTGGTGGGATTGCCAGAAAGAGGAGGTGGCACAGCTGTATCTAAAGAGCATAAGTACCTAAAACAGCATAAGTAATAATGTCATTTACTGAGACAGGGAGAAGAATCCATTGAGGGAGTAAATATGCTGTCTATTTTAAGAAGTGATTTGAGTGTCCTGAACTGCCAAGTGGAGGCCTTATTAAGCTATTGCATAAATACCTTGAAATTTTTACAGTGGAGGCCATGGTTTGGAGATCTGTATTTGAGATCTGATAACTCTTCAGATGTTTCTGAAGAAATTTGTATATAGGTATTTTTCTAGAATATACAGTGAATAGAGGAGATTATAGAGAAAATCTATAGAATGCAGAATATTTCATAGGGAAGACCACACAGGAGTTACCTGTGTGGTAGAGGAGAAACTAATGTCATACAAGCAGAGGATGTCATGTCAAGACTGTCAAGTATGGTGGCCCTGAGACACGAGAAACTCCTCTAAGTTTTCAGTGAATTTTAAATCTGCCCTTTACTAACATGCAATATTTTTGGAGCAATGTGGTAAAGATGTTAGACTGCTTTCAGCCGAAGAATAAGTAAGAAAGTGGAGATCATTTTGTCTTAAAAAGAAAGCATAAACATAATTATACATTTAGTATCCAGAAAGAAATGCAAAATAAATGGAAAGTTACATTTTTATAATTAACATTTTCAATATGAGCAAATCTTAGAGGTGTTCATGTGTTGAAATAGAAAAAATAGTAAAGAAGAGTTTGAAAGTATGTGTGAGATAGCATAAACCATGTTACCTAAACCAGGTTATCTTGGGAGGTAAATTTATGTCTCTGTCTCTGGGCTTGAACTGAGCATTTTGTTTGTCTGTTTTTCTTCTGCAAAGAGAAGGGGTTTTTACAAGCATCAGGCCTATGTTGACAGCATCCTGGCAGGTGTACTAATTGCTCAGCTGACTCGTGCTTTTAAAGGTGCCCTGACCACTGATGCCACTGGAGTACCACAAGCTCTGCAATGGACCCTATGGGGCTATAGTGATTCCTCGGTAGTTTATGTGAGTCCTCGAATGCCAAATCTTGGGAGAATCTTATCCACCTGTCAGGTTATTGACCATTATTCAGTAATCTTTCAAAACAGAGCTGCAAATAAGCTTTGCAATAGCTACTCCATTTTAAAATCATCTTCCCTAAAGACCTCATGGGTAGCAATAGCCTTGTGTAACTGCAGATATCCTCAACTATTTTCTATTTTATTGAGTCAGTTTATAGTGGCCAGGGATGTTATATACAAGTAAAAATAAAATGCCTAATTTTCTTTGCTGCCAAGTCTCGATTACAATTTAGCCTGACAAATGGGTAAAGGTTTCCAAACACCACATGGCTGGTATCTGTGTATTGGAGTATGATGAACCCATATTGTTTCTAAATCCATGGAGGAGCTAGACAAAGGTACCTCTGTGGATTTTACAATGAAAGCCTGGGAATCGGAGGTGGTATTACTCAGTTCATTTATGAACAAATGTGGGATTGCAAACTGCAGATTCTAGAGAAGGTATTAATGAATCATCCCCCGATGATCTTCCTACAACCCACAGGACTTCAAAATGAATCATATGATCTATTTTTTAATTAAAAAATGCATTTTAAATGAATTATTTATGAACAAGTACAGCTGTAACCTTGATAATATTAAACTGTTCAGGGCTGTTGAAAGGTATCTCATAGCAGTGACTGTTCATGGTTAAACATGCAGATTATATTAATATAGTCGGTGAAAAATAATAAACTGGTCTCTGAAGAAGAAGAGATAAATGAGTCCATCAACTCGTATTGCCTTCTTGCCATAGCAGGTCACAAAAGATTTGTGCAGAAATATTTTATTTTCAGGGTTATTTGTAGCCTGCAAATATCTATGATTCTGTCCCCCAGATTTTATAATGTGACTCTTTAACACACTATAAGTAGTCAATGAAAGGAATATTGGTTATGCATCATAATTCCATTCCAGATAGAATTAAAAACATAGCATTTTCTGTAAGGTCATTTTGGCTGTCTCTCCATCTGAGATGAACTGAAAGTGACTTTGACACCGTGAAAACAAAGGGAGGACTTTCTCAGTCTAGCAGAAGCTCTGTTGTTTTTCAGACACAAGTGCTGAAACACGCAGAATGTTCCAGTCAGGAGCTCAGGGAGTTTGACCTTCTAGATAACTTTTCCTAAATTTATTTTTTTGTTGTCTAATTTTAACCTTTTATTTCTAAAGGGAGAAGTTAAAGGTACTAAATTATTGTCTAATTTTAAAAGATTTCTTTAATCAGAAGGCACGTTATGTACAGAGGCAAGTGAGGAAGAAAATTTTAGAGTGGAAAAAACGGAATGAGAGAAACAAAAGGAATAAGAGTGATTAGGTAAATTAACACTGGTGGAGTCCAGAGACTTTTCTCATTTCTGCTCCTGTAAGAATTCAGAAATCTTGGAAGATAGAAAGAAGATGAGATAAAAACACAATGCAGACAGCTTAATTAAAATCGGATATGTATATTAAATTCATTTTTTAAAATAACGGAAACTAATGAAGTAAATGTGTTAATTGATCATATGTTATTACTTAGCACAGTAAGTTACTTTATTTACACTGTCTCCTTCGTACTTTGTAACAAGCACGGAGGGTAAGACTATTATTCCACGTTGCACACTAGTAAGCTAAGCCTCTGAGAAGGTGCTTAACAACAAGAAACATGTAGACCAGTGCTACCTCAGATCGGGAAGTGAATGGGGTCTGCACGAAGACACTATTCTCTTCTCACCGCGCTGCACCGCTTAGTAAGGTTGTGAGGCACGTATGTCATAAGGACAAACATGTATTTCTTTTGGAAAATAATATTTACACTTCTGTGAGCAAATTC
Organism: Sturnira hondurensis; assembly: GCF_014824575.4. Taxonomy (NCBI): domain Eukaryota; kingdom Metazoa; phylum Chordata; class Mammalia; order Chiroptera; family Phyllostomidae; genus Sturnira; species Sturnira hondurensis. The sequence goes on along the minus strand of NW_028098001.1, from coordinate 3,557,505 downwards.
ATCCTTCATTGAAATGTATATATGCACATACCGTTGGAGGTCCACAGGCATGTGTGTGTATGTGTGTATTTACAATTTTGTGGTGTTAAATTTACGGGCTAAAAGGATATGAAAGTTTCTTACAGCCACATTTTAATATTTAATTTTCTGGTGGTGTCTGTCTATTTTTTGAAATCTTAATTTTGCACAGCACATGATCACATATATTTGACATGATAAAGATTTAAAGAAGTTGTTTTTTTTAGGATCTTTTCATCACATGACCAGAGCATTAAGGCAACACATTTAGATTTGTCAAACTCTTTAAAAATGATAAGATTACCTTAATTTGAGTTAACTAATAATATTTATTTGAAACAGATGTTATTGCAATTTATATGGCCATACAATGGTCATCAGCAATTTTATATACTTCATCCATGTAATAGTTCATGTAATTTTTAGTTAAACTCTATCCAATATAATAATAATTATCAAATATTATTTAAGTTTTAGACAATTGACATAAACTCTACATATTTGGAAACATAAAAATGACATAAATATTGTCATTATTATGAGGCATCTTACAGCATATAGGTATAACTAGATAATTAAATATAAAAATAAAGAATTTTATTCTTTATAAAAATAAAGAATAGCCCTAAATACGTAGTTTGTATGCTTGGGGTTTCTAAAATAGCAGTAGATGGTTTAAATAGTTAAATTCTCCTTATTCTTTTTCTATTTTCTTCTTCCTCACTAAAAAAGACTAAGACTTAAGGAATTCCTTCAGCAGACAATGGACAACACAAAACCTCTTCTCTCAAAGTCTCTATTTATGATACAGTCAATAATTATTGATCTTCCAGTAAGACACATTGATTTTAATTTATCCCTTATCAATAATTACATTTGTGGAGAGAGAAAAATATAAAATGAATTTACTGTTAACAAACTGTATGAATGCCTCAATAACTACTATAGACAGGTTTATTGGTCAATGACAGTTATTTTACATACAATGTTTTGAAATACTTTGTATACATAGGCTAACGTGTTAATGGTGTAGATTATTTTAGTGTTTCAAATATATAAAACCCCATACTGAAGACAGACATCTTTTAAAGGCTATGAAAAGATCACACGTAATTACACATAAGTGCATAAAGTCTGATTAAATAAAGGCAAAATATAAAGAAAACCACCCTGTTTTATTTGCTACCCTGTTGAATACTCTTCAAGCCTTTAACCCCTTATACTCTGCTCCTTTAGCTTCTGCTGTTAGTGCTGCTGAGGCTGCACTTTTGCCATTTTTCCTTCTTTTTCTCAGATGACTTGCATTATTATTACATTATTGCAATGTCAGTTTGCAAAAATGACACCAGTTCTTCTTTTCATCAGGAGATGGATCTTATTTTTTTACCCCTTGAAATAGGGTAAGCTATCTTAGCTTTTTTGGCTCATGGGACATTAACAAATGTAACCCACCAAAATGATCAGATTTTCTATACCTCAGCACTGTTCACATTTGGGATTGGATAATTCTTTGTTGAAGGTGGTTGTACTAATCATTCTAAGGTGGTTAGCAACATCTTTGGTCTCTACTCACTCGTGCCAGTAACAACCCTCCAACTATTCCAATCAAAAACTGTATGGGTTGCCAAAAAACTTCATTTAGTTTTTTTCCACATGATGGCTTTAGTAGTGCTTAGTTGTCTTTAACTCTATTTCAAACAATTTTGTTAAATAGTATTTTGACAGTTGTCATATTGGTGTATATTTTAAAAAAACTTATCAAAATTGGTGAATTTTTGTGCAGCCATTTTAATGTTGAAGATGGAAGAAAATATGCAACATTTTCTGCATATTGTGCTTTATTGTTTCAAGGAAGGTAAAAATGCAACTGAAATGAAAAAAATTTATTTGTGCAGTATATGGAGAAGGTGCTGTGACTGGTCAAACCTGTCAAAAGCAGTTTGCGAAGTGTCTTGGCACTGTTGACCTTTTGATCAAATCTTTGCTGTGGGGCTGTCTTATGTACTGGAAGGTGTTGAGCAGCACCTCTGGCCTCTACCCACTAGAAGTCAATAGCAGGAGATAGCCAACATACTCAAAATATCCTAGTCAATAAAGTTACTGGTGAAAACAAAAAAAAATGTGCTTTATTTTACATAAAAACTACATGGACTTTTTGGCAAACCCAGTATCTCTGGACATTGTCAAACATCTCTTGGGGTTAGGGGATAGTGCTTCTGCTTGGCAACAGCTAATATAAAGCCTTGAAAACAGGTCTCACATTGGGACTTGACTACTCATGTTACAATCCTGGATTCACGCAGGAATCCTCCAAATTACCACGTGAGTAAACATAACCTAGCCTGTTGGAAGATCACACCTTATGGAAAGGAATGAAGGCACTCTGGCCAAAAGCTGGTCAGATTCCACACATGTCAGTGAGGCTATTGTAAGCACCCAGCTGAGTGTAGCTCACAGAGATCAGCTGAGCCAATCCAGACATGAAGAACCACTCTGCTGACTCAGAGAATTGTGAGATCAGTAAACAATTGCTGTTTTATGTCTCTAAGTTTTGAAGTGGCTTATTGTGCAGAAAATCTAAAATTGTACATCTGTATTTTTATTTGGCTTTCAATGGTATCTTTTTTCAATGGACAGTACTCAATTACTTATTAGCAAATAATCAGCCAAGAAATAATGGTGATTAAAAACATAGAGTCTTAGAACCAAACTTACTGAGTTCAAATTCTGACTATAACACTTTATCAGTATGACCTGTCCTGAGTTATTTTAACTTGCTTTACTCCATTTCCACATCTGTAAAGGAGAGTTAATAAAAGTATGTGGAACATAGTAAAGGTTTTGTTAAACAAATTGATCTAAATCTTCTTAATGGGGGTATGCATCTTTCTTCATTTCCACCACTGATCTTGTTTAGAAGCTTAGAATGCTTTTCCCCTCTTTTTGTAGACTTTCTTTACAGTGTTTGAGAATACATGTTCCTATTCACTCTATTTAGAGAATGTTGTTATACTGGAAATCTCTGTTATAAATTAAAATATTATTTACCAACTCCAAACTATTAACAACCCTTGGAATACCGAGTTCATATTTAATATTTAAAATTACATAAGAGCCTGGATTGTAAACCTTTCTTTTCTCTAGTCCAAACATTGTTCCAAGGGTGATATTATTTATTCCAATTTCATTAGTCTGTAGATTCTACCTTTTCTGGGCATGAAAGCAGATATATCTTCTAAGTAGAAAAACTCAAAAGGTGCCCATATTCATATATTAGGGGCTTGGGACCAGCTGAATCTCACTGCCGGTTTTCAAATTCTGTTATATCTTCATAGTCCTTGAGTTCTGCCTTGGCCATTCTATTTGCTGAGATTGGGTGTCATCTGCTGTATGAAACTTCTTATCTCAATTATTTCTCCTCTGCATCATTTCTTTCTGCTGATAAACTCCCTAGACCTATTTCTTTTTTATTGAATTTATTGGGTTGACCCCAGTTAACAAAATTTTACAGTTTACAGGCGCACAATTCTACAACACATCTCTGCATTGTGTGTTCACCACCCCAAGTCAAGTCTCTGTCCATGACTACCTGTCCCCTCTACGCCCTTCTCCATCTTCCCCCACCCCTTCTCTCTGGCAGTCACCACACTGCTGTCTGTGTCCATGAGTTCTTTCTTTCTCTCTTTTTTTTTCTTTTGAGTTCAAGCCCTCCACCCTCTCCATTCAGCCCTGATAATATATACTTGTTTCTTACAGGACATCTACCTAATACCAGTCCCCTGGCTTTCTTATTTTCCTCCTATTCCCTTCTGTTAATCTTTTCTGATGTCCTGTTTACCTCCCAAATGCCTTCTCCTGGTGTACTTCTGGATCTCCTGGTCTCTTCTGGAATATTTGTCTGAAATTATTATGTTTGTGCTGTCAGAACTTGCCAACTTAGCCAAGTCCAGTTTTGTTTATTTCTACAAATACTGCAACATCTATTATATTATCTCTCATTGTGATTTTCTCTAATTACAACCATCCTTTATAGAAACTTTCAAAACACATGATTGCTTAGTTGATGAAAGCAAAATTGGAAAATATTAAGTAGCTGACATAAAGTCATATAAAAATGACTGGAACTACGATTTAAATCCAGAAGGTGCTGGTTACTTCAAATCAACACTCTCCTTGTTCCCTTTCCCTCATAGCTTATTCAACCCTATTCTGGTTCATCTGCCAACACAATTTGAGTGATGCAGAATTATCATTATTTTGTAATTATTGGTATTATTTGGTAGTAATGGGTATCACTAAAAGTAGTTAAGCAGAGAAGTTTTAAGGTAAAAACTGTGTTCTAGAAAGATTAATTCAGAGTAGATTAAGGGGGAGGAGAGGCTGAGTGTAGCAGGATATTATAGAAGTCCACATAGGGGTAAAAAAAGTGCTGACACAAAGCAGAGAAGTATTAGGGAGTCAAAATTATAAAACAACTAATGCTGAATGTTGGTGAAATAAGATAAGATATGCCAATAGTAATTACAGGCGAACCCTAAATGATTCTTCCCAAATTATTATATTATTGAAACCTATTAAAATATGCTGAGTTTTTATTTAATATATAATACAATGCAATATCCTTTCAAATTATATTAGGTACAGGGAATGAATCTTTGGTAAATGAATTAAACAGTTCAAAGTATGGCTGAATAATTAAAGATTCTGGGTAAGCATTTATTGAGCTTACTGGTTGCCTTACAGAATGCATTCTATGGTAGCCTAATTAGTTGAATGTAAGACTCTGTGGTGGTGAATTGTTGCCATATATGTTTAATTTTTTATATTTTTGCACAAATGGTTCTGGTTATTTTGAACACACTTGACAAACCTTTATTACACTGGCTACCTTATTTTATTGCAAGAGACAGCTCAAATGCCAGCTTATCTAATGAAATCCTCCCTGAACATCCTATAAGTAAATACTTTGGTGATTTCATTGTTTATAGGACATTGGCTTCTGTTTTGTAGGGAGGAAAATTATTTTCCTTTATTGTTCTGAATTCCTAGCTGAGACCCCTGTGATCAAAGATAGATTAACAACAGAAAAACAAACAGAAGCCTATTAACATATACACCTTTTACACGCATGGGGAACACAAAGAGAAAGATGAGTCAATCAAAGAAGTATCTTTAAAATTTAGGACTAATTACTATCTTAATAGGAAAAGGGGCAAAGGACTGTAGGTCTCTTAGGGGAGAGTAAATAATTTTTAAGAAAGATAAATGGAGCCTTAGAAGAATAGGTGGAAAGTATGGTAGTTTGCGACAAAGTTTTTCTGAGTGTAACATTGATTTTTAGTCTCTTGTTCTGCGGTAAGAGTGAGTCTTCACTGATTAATGAGACTCCCATCCGAGTTCTGAGTTCCTTTTGGAAAATCTGCCTTTAGGTAGATAAGAGTTCAGAAAAAGCTGCTCCCTGAATCTGCTGTTTTCCAAGGACCTACAGCTCAAAGCAATCAACATGTGAAACTGACATATTTTTGGATGGATTGTCCCAAACTCCTACCATCGGATTTTGGAGTGGCATATTCTGCCACTCTTCAAGTCCCATTATTGCCCTTGCCTGGTTATGTTTTACATGCTACATGTCCTCCCACGAGTTTCAGTGATCTTTCAGGACACAGAAAAAGCTTTAGTCATCTTTATTTTTCACTTTGATGACCACTCATATGCCTGGGGTTACAAATTTGTAAGGATAGTAGGTAGAAGAAAAAACAGAAGTGAAAGAGAATAACATTCTTAACATCCTGCATACTAAATATTCTTCTAAGTTACAAGTAAATACTGGCTAGATTTGCTCCCTTAATGTTTTGCATGGGTGATGAAATTTGTATTGGAATATCTTTATCTGCTGCATATTTCAAAAGTCCTTCAAATTCCTAATCACTTACATCTGTCTTGATTTACTAATAATGTAAGTGACTAGCCTTATTTGTGGGGGCAATTTAGTTAGTAACCCTTGCTATGATTTTAAACCCTCTTTACTAGTCCAGTCTTGTAGAAGGAGAAACTGAGGCTCATAGAGAATAAGTAATTTTCCCAATATGGTTTTATTAATCTGTTAAGTAGAGTAAACCTTTTAAAATAAAATCATTAATTTTAGAAGCCATTAACCAAAAGCTGAAGATTAAGTGGAGAAATGGAAGCTATTACCATAATAAATTTTATTCTGCTGGTTGACATACACAATTACATTTGAGCTGTCAGCTCCAACTGAGACCACTGAGCTACAGGAAACCATGACCAGTATCGAGCTATGGGGACATGGCTTAGTATGTGCCTAAACTTTACGGAAACATGATTAGGCGTGGTTCCATAAAGGTAGTCTACACACCACAGGTGGTTTATCGGCCGTCACTGCCTCACAGCATCCTGTCTAAGGTGTGAATAGTGTCAGCTATGGCAGCAACAGTCAGGTGTTCATGGAAGATACCCTGGGGCACAACAGAAGAACTGAAACAAGAAGAGGGGTATCGTTTAAAAGCAGATTATTTGTGTCTTCATCTCAAGAAAATGAGCTGGCTTCCAGAATCTGCAGTTTATCCCACAGCATTTGTTTGAACTTTGAAACACCACGGGCATCAGTCCCCCTCCAGGGAGGGATGCGGGTTTGCTGTTCTCACAGGCGGGGTGCTGATATTGGCGCTGTAGTTGTACTTTTACTGCAACTGCACGTTAGCTCAGGGACGATGCCGGGAATGAAAGCTATCACTGTCCTTCAGACTGAAAGCCAAAGGGAGGTAAAAAAGAAAACATAAGCTGTTGTTGGTTTTTTTAGGCCTAACTTCAACCAAAGCTGACCTAAATGCAAAGTCTCAGGTGACAGGTACATACAGCTATAGCCACGTATTGGTAATCAGGGTCTTTGACCATATGCAGTAAAGTGTGGTGAATGTTTATTTTTTAAATCTCTTCATAGTTAACAAAGGCAACATTTGTTACCTTTCTAAGGATGGAAGTATTCTTATTTAAGAAAATAAGTTGTTGTTCATGAACGGTAATGATAATAACCATTTGGGATAGTAGTTGAGACCTCTGGTAATGGGTAAGCTGGAGCTAGAATAATGATCCATAAATGTTTCAGTATTAAAAATAAATAGTAGTTGGGAGATAGGTCAGAGTCATGGGAAGTCTGGGAAAGGTGAGGGAATTAATTTCAGACAAGTACTGGGCCATGGATGTAGTAGTTTTAAAACATGGTGTATTTCCTGACCCAGTGGCCCAGCTGGCCGGGCATCGTCCTGAAAACTGGAGGGTCACTGTTTAATTCCCATTAGGCACTTGCCTGGGTTGCATGTTTGGTCAGTGGGCAGCCAACTGATGTTTCTCTCCTCTTTCTCCCTCTCGCCTCCTCTCCCTAAAAATAAATAAGTGAAATCTATAAAAACAAACAACCAAGAAAACAAGATGTCTAAGACTATGATGCTATTAGCATCATGCTATATTAGGTGTTCTAAATCTCATCTCTCAATCTCAATCTCCAAAGCCTTCAGTAAATGTAGTGCTTTCACACAAATGTCATGTGGGAGGGAAATGTTTGTGGAGGCTTGAATGCTACATTTCCAGCGATACCTTAAAAAATGGGAGCATCATGTACTGGACAGCAATAAGGTCCATGATCTAAAATGATTAAGCAGAAACAGCAGATCAAAGAGGGAGGATCACAAGCTGGCTGGTGTGGCTTGATTAATTGGAGCGTTGTCCCATGCACTGAAAGGTCCTGGGTTTGATTCCGGATCAGGGCATGTAAATATGTTGTGGGTTCAGTCCCCAGTTGGGGTGGTTACAGGAGGCAACCAAACAATGTTTTTCTCACACATCATTTCTCTCTCTCTCCCCCTCCCCAATCCTCTCTATCTAAAATTAATAAATGTATCATTGGGTAAAGATTTTTTAAAAAAGAGAAAAATCTTGCCCTGGGAATTTGCAGAAAAAAAACCAAGAAGTCATTGAAATGCTACAATGGGAGGTAGCATTTTAATCTATATTATGTAGAAACACAGGGATTCTGTGAAAAAAAGAAAAACAAAACTATTTCTTAAACATTTTTTGAGAGACATTAATGGATAGACTATGTTTGGATGAGAATAAGATGCAGATTTCTTATTTACTTACTTTCTAAAGGATATAAAAACACATTAATTTATTTCAGTACGTATTCTGAGATCTTCAGTTAGGGTTCTTAATTAAATTGGAGTACAAACTGAATGATTATAAGTCACTAAAATAAGACAAATTATTATTTTAAATTTGAAAATGTTTTGCTGTAATCAGCAAAAAGATGTATCAATGAGTTAATTGACACTCTTAATCAGAATTTAAATTGAACTTTGAGATGAGAGAGGTCAAAATATAGATGAACAGACTAAAATACTGACCTCAAAATCCACCAATACATAAAAATAGAAAGTGTTTTATCTCATCTGCTTCTTTTAATAACAAGAATCAGATCAAGCAAACGGCTTCCTTTGCTCTTCGGCTCCTTAAATCAGGCACTTCAAAGAATTAAGTCTCTGCTCACATCATTAAGTGATACAAGAGAATATAAGTGGGCTTCAGCTTCAGAGGCAGAGTGTCCCTTCGTCCTTGATCAGCTGGTGAGTTGTGCAACTATTTGTCTATGTCAGATCTGCACATCTCAGCACCTGCATTCCAGAGTCCCTGCTTGGTCCGTGTTTCTGGGCTGAAGGGATGCTCTTCAGAGTATCGACTACTGTGAGCTTGACAAGTTTGCCCTTTTGACAAGGTGAAAGAGGTCATTATAGCCACCAGTGGGATCCACAAAACAATTCTTAAGGAAGTTTAAACCAATATTTTTACAGTTGCACATCAGTGATACTGTGAACATAGAGAAACCTTGTCAACCGTGCAGAATTTAAAAAATAATGTTTTTGAAATATAGCTATCAATAATGTTTGTCTTTTTTTTAATGTTTGCCTTTCTAATTGCTCATGGCACTATGTTGGTAACACAAGATATGCATTTTACTAATTTATATGAAAATAACAAAAATAATTACTGCATCTAAATGAAGTTCTCAAGAAATATTCAGCTGAGAAATAGCATATATTAACAAAATGACTATTCACTGATTAACTCCTAAAACAGTTAAGAAACATAAGCAAGACAAGAGCTAGATATCTTTTTTAGACGCATTCTCAAAATGTTTAAAATTAATTTCCTCAGTAATTATTAGAAAATGTTTAATCTTTTAAGTCAAGAATTGAATCACTGGCCTTGACTCTGACTAGGAGATTCATAGTGTAATGAAAGAAAGCAAAAGAGATAGAGCAAAATGAAAACCATTTTAGAATTCATTTTTAAATTCTTAAAGATATTTTGTCTCTCTGTTGTCTCAATAGTTAAAAGAACATTTTACTTATCTTTTGTAATAAATAAAGACCTGTGCCACTAAAGTGAATTTAATCAATTTGGTCTGTTAAAATGTTTTGCCATGATCTCCAGTGACTTGCAGAATGCTGACATTTTGTTACTATATGCATTTTAATAATACACACAACATCCAGTATATCATTGGAGTCTTTACAAGTTCCAGTGTTTCTTAAACCCATTTTACCTGATGTTGTTGTGTGGGGACTTCACGTTTTTCAAAGCACAGCTGCAGAATCATCAGTATTCCACAAAACTTGTGAAAAGTAACCAGGGCACCCGTGCCATTTTTTTTTATCCCAACAAGTTTGTAAATCTCTAGGACACTTGGATTTGCCATGGAATATTGTAACAGTGACCACCCCTAAAGTAATTCAACTGGATATCCAAGAGAAATCTTCTTTCCTGCAGTAGTTTGGGAAGACCTGAAGGACTATAATTTACTGACATTTATGTAGAAGGAAAAGAGAGAACTTATAATATGTTTGCTGAATATATCTTAAACAGTGGAAAAGACTTCAAGATAAGTCTCAGATGAATAAGTATGATAACCCTTTTCAAGCTTTTCTTAAGAACATGGCAGTGTTTCTTTGTTTTTCTTCCTCTCCCTCCTGCTCCTTTTCCTCTTGAGCCCCTCCTTTTCCTGCTATTCTTTTTCTCCTCCTGCCCTAATTTGCTATGTAGCATCACCCTTAAGCTACCAAAGTATTGACTGTACACATTATATGTTCACCTGGAAATTCAAATTGGCCCCACTTTCTGAAGGATAGATCATAACTTTAAATATATATATATTTAAAGTTATGATATATGATATATTTTAAGTTATGATATATATTAAGTTATGCTTTATATATGACTATATAAATATGTATATATATGGGAGCTTCATGTACTGGACAGCAATAAGGTCCATGATCTAAAATGATTAAGCAGAAACAGCAGATCAAAGAGGGAGGATCACAAGCTGGCTGGTGTGGCTTGATTAATTGGAGCGTTGTCCCATGCACTGAAAGGTCCTGGGTTTGATTCCAGGTCAGGGCATGTAAATATGTTGTGGGTTCAGTCCCCAGTTGGGGTGGTTACAGGAGGCAACCAAATAATGTTTTTCTCACACTATATAATGTTTTTCTCACATTATATATATATATATAATATATATTATATTCATATATAATATATATATATACGCTCCCATATATATATATATACATATATATATATAGAGAGAGAGAGAGAGAAGGGAAAGGAGAGAGAAAGAGAGGGAGAGAAACTTCAATGTGTGGTTGCCTCTTGCACACCCCCTGCCCACAATTCAGGCCTGTGCCCTGACTGGGAATCTAACCAGCAACTTTTTGGTTTGAAGGCCAGCACTTAATCCACTGAGCCACACCAGCCAGGACAGGACAGCTCATAAATAATCTAGAAGATCATACAAGAAAATTTTAAACTCAAGTCCCTGATCTCTTACCTTCTGGAGTCATAATAGGCCATCTCATAAAATTTATGTGAATAAGATAATATACTTAATTAAAGAGAATAATGAATTATGAAGACCTGCATCTCAGAAAGGAGAACTTTATGCTGTCATTGGATTACTAGAAAGCACAATAATACTTTATGACATACATTCGTAAGTCAATGAAAGAAGTTTTAGGATATCCAACCCTGAATTTTATGGAAATAGAAGCAGGCAGAGAACAATGACAATATGCTATATATATATTTTAAACATACCCTTAACATTAAGTACTTACTGTCTGACTCATAATGTTAGACAGAGCTTAGAGCTAGGGAAAAGACAGCTCAAAAGTTTAAAAAAAAAATTATTCCAAGCTTTGCTGTAGTCTGCTCTCCAGTAGCCTGAAGTTGAGAAGAGGAGAAAAACTATCCACATTTGGCCAAGTTAGGTAGTGGACAGTCAACTACACATGGTTCAATGCCAGACTGAGTGAAATAAAGGAGGCATACTGAGTGAACTCAGGAAGCAAGAATATAATTATGAACTTTGCCTGTGTAAATCTGGGGATTTTTCTGGGATCAGTAAATTTGTATTAACTAATTTTCCTAAAAGAAAGCAACTTTGGAAATTTGTCTCATATGCAGAATCCAGCATTATAGAAACCACACATTATACCAGATTTTGTTATCACAAAATGTGTAACATTTTGGGGGGGAAACAGATCTTATAAATCTTTAATTTTTGAAAAGTGTGATCATACAGTACATGTAATTTTTAAATATTAACATATTTTAATTATTTTAAACTTGTGAAAAGTATAAAATGTTTCCTCCAACCAATATTTTTATAATCGGCTTATGTGCTGAATATTGTATTATTAGAATTTTTACTGCATTAAATATTTGTATAAAACATAACTTTGAGTAACTGCATTAAAATATTACTCATTCCACCCTGGCTGGTGTAGCTCAGTGGATTGAGCACTGGTTTGCGAACCAAAGGATTGGGGTTTGATTCCCAGTCAGGGCACACGCCTGGGTTGCAGGCCAGTTCCCAGCAGGGGACACACGAGAGGCAACCATACATTGATATTTCTCTCCCTCTCTTCTTCCCTTCCCCTCTAAAGATAAATAAATAAAATCTTTAAAAAATCACTCATTCCTCAGTCATAGATAATGAGTTGTTAGTGATTTTTCTCTATAATAATCAATTCTTCAATAAACATCTTTGTACATAAGTCTCTAATTTTTCTTAACATTACATGAAACTAAATTTCTAAAAGTTTTAGCACTTTACAGATCATCACAGTGCCTCACAAAACCATGCTCTTCAGTGAGTATGACTTTAAAAGGTATAAAGCTCATAAACCTCAGGCATACAAGTTTTGAATTTAACAAAGCAAAGTTTTAACAATTTTTCTATACTTATAATCAATGGAACTCATAAAACCATTTCTACACTGATAGGGAAAAAATCATATAATGTAAGGCCAGTCATTCATTTCTGCTTTAGAAATAAGGTCTGGTTTTTTTTATAAATATTGATTCAGATGTAGGCTTCTTATTTCTCTTCCTCCTTGGAGGTAGTTTGAGTTCTTTGGGCAACAGGAGAGCCCCCCACCCCCCCAGCCTCAGCTGATGGGTGTTTGAACCAATGGCTCTTCCATTCCCAGGGTCTCTGCTCAGGGTGTGGACCGTTTTGTGGGTCTGTACTCCCTACTCTGCCTTTAGTCACAGGATCGGGAAACCTAACCCCCTTAGAGCTGAACCCTCTCCAGAGTCTTAACCACTAGTTCCTTTCTGAACAATGAGTTAAACTTATCCCTTTCTCCTAAAGTCTTTGGAGGTTTGGAAAATCCCAGAACCACATTCAGATAAGCAGGTTCTCCACGCTGCCTTCAGCCCATCTGCAGAGACATGCCCCCCTTGGACATGACCCACAACCATGCAGATTAAAAGTCTGCTCTTAACGGCAGGAAACCCACTGCAGGCCACCTCAGGGGTAACAAAGTACAAATTATTCTCAAAGATACCTGAAATTGCCATAGGGTTTCTACCAGGATATCTTCCATAATGCTGGAATCACCCTCTGAGGACCAGTGAGGACAAGGCTCAAAACCCTAACCCAGGGGGCTCAGATGATTTCTAAACATGGGACGCAGACCCCAGATCTCTTCATTTCTCTCACCATCCAGTTGAACATTTAGCATATTTCCCAGTGAAGGGAAAAGTCTGCTTATTACTTACTTTGTTTTTTTTCCTGATGCTTTATGGTTGATCTTATATGCCTTCGGAATTTAGCATAGGATCTTCCAGAAACTCTGCTGAAAAAAGTAACACTAACTTTTTGACCCAGCAATTCCACTGCTGGGATTGTATCCTAAGAACCCTAAAACACCAATCCCAAAGAACCTATGTACCCCAGTGTTCATAGCAGCACAATTTACAATAGCTAAGGGTTGGAAGCAACCTAAGTGCCCGTCAGTAAATGAATGGATCAAAAAACTATTGTACATTTACACAATGGAATTCTATGTAGCAGAAAGAAAGAAGGAGCTCCTACCTTTTGCAACAACATGGATGGAACTGGGAAGCATTATGCTGAGTGAAATAAGCCAGGTGTTGAAGGACAAATACCATATGATCTCACCTCTAACAGGAAGCTAAACAACAAAACAAACAAGCAAGCAAAATATAACCAAAGACACTGAAATAGAGAACAGGCTGACAGTGACCAGAGGGGAGAGGGGAGGGAATTTCAAGGGAAATAGGGGAGGGATTTAGAGGAACAAATATAAAGAATACATGGACAACAACTAAGAAGGGTGGAAATGGGAGGGAGAGGGGAGCACAGGAGGGTGGGTGGGGATGGGAGTAATAGACAGAAAACTATACTTGAAAAATAAATATTTTGGAGATTAAACCTTTGTCTGAGGTATCATTGGCAAATATGTTTTCCCGTACAGTTGGTTGTCTTTTTATTTTAATGCTGTTTTCTTTAGCTGCGCAGAAGCTTTTTATTTTGATGAGATACCATTCGTTTATTCTTTCCTTTATATTCCTTGCTCTAGGGGACATATCAGTAAAAATGTTGCTGTATGAAATATCTGAGATTTTCCTGCCAAGGTTCTCCTCTAGGACTTTAATGGTGTCACGACTTATATTGAAGTCTTTTATCCACCTTGAATTTATTTTTGTGTATGGTGTAAGTTGGTACTTGAGTTTCATTTTATTGCATGTAGCTGTCCAGTTCTCCCAACACTGTTTGTTGAAGAGGCTATTTTTACTCCATTTTATGTTACTGCCCCCTTTCTTGAATATTAATTGACTGTAGAGAGTTGGGTTCATTTCTGGATTCTCTATTCTGTTCCATTGGTCTACGTGCCTATTTTTATGCCAGTACCACGCTGTTTTGATTACAGTGGCCTTGTAATACAGACAGAAAACTGTACTTGCAAAAGAATTAAATAAAAAAATTGGAAAAAGAAAAATAAATACATTTTTAAAAAGACTGTTAGTTTGGAGGAGGGTAAATTTAGACACTTTTTGCAGCAACTCAGTTGACTTTCTTTACTCCAGGATGAGTCATTACACATGAAAAGCTAAGGCTGATACTTAGATGGTAGAAGAAAGGTGATAGACTCAAAGAATGGAGTGGGGAAAGAACCTTAAATAAGCTTACATTGGAATGTTTTTAAAGATGACCCCTGCTTGATTAAGATGGTTGACTATTTCTAGGAATCATTTACTTTACTTCACTTATATAACAGTTAAGATTTTTCTCATCTATATTCAATATAAAATAATATACTTATTGCCTCTATATGTCTGTTTACCAAAATTAAGTATTGATAATGTGTTTGTTTTGTTTTTAATAATGAAGACAACATCTGACAATTGAGAAAGTGGGTATGTTTTCAGAGATCCTCCCCATATCACCACTTCCCTGGATACTTCAAGTCTTCTTTCAAATATTAAGCAAGAAGATAAATGAATGGCCACAGCTCAAAGTTACAGTAAGGTACAGTTAATATCCAGTAAGCATTTACCTTATGAGTGTCTTCAGGATTTAGCCTTGCCGCCATTGCTTAAATCCCTATCCTAAGATATCAAATATTTTCCCAGAAATTTTGATAATGTTTTAAGGGGAGCCTAAAGTCATCCTGAACATCTGTGGTTCTCAGAGGGATCGGCTCTGATATCACAGTTCAAGGCGGAAGGCTGCAGTTCTCTGCTTTTTACCCCCAGGCTTTTTCCTGGGAGGGGTGGTAACCCAGGTGGAAACATGAAGAGGCAGCAGAGGGTAGTCACTGAGGGAGGGAGAACACCCTGAAGCTGCACATGGAGGTCTGAGAGTGAGAATGTCCAAACACTTCTTTGTTCAAACCATGCAATTACAGAAGTCATTGAATTAATGTTGAAAGTAATTAAAATTGCACAAATTTGAAACATTTACATATTGAATATCTTGTGAAATAGTTCTAAAAATATTTCAAAATTAAAATTCTGAAAATACATATCTGAGTATACAAAAGCAATTTTTAAAAATATGTTAACTATTAAATATCAATAATTAAGATAAGCAAAATACTTTCAGTAAATATTCCTCATACTCTAGCCAACTTTTTAAACCATTTCTGTCATAGCATGTCATTGCTATATACCAGCAAAAAATAGTGTTTTTTTAAGCGCTTTTTCTATATAAAACCTTGAAACTTTTTAAAAAACTGTCTTTTCTTAATAATAATTTTAAAATTCTTGACATCTCTAATTGAATTTTCTTCATGGATCATAACATTTTTTAAATAAGAAATACTCAATAGATTTTAAATGCTTTACATATGCTCAGAGAAAATAATGCTAAATAGAAGATATCTTAATTTTCTTATTTCTATTTAGAAATATGTGACTTTTATATCAAATATAGATATTTTCATAGGTACTGTATTTTTTAGTGTGTTCAAAATATTTTCTTTAACAAATATTTTTACAGGACAAAAACTCATCAAGTGAGTTGTTTCTATTTTGTGATTCATTTAAAAGTATTACCAAATCCAGTTGCAGCAAAATTGTAGACCCCATCAATTTTGTTTTCATTTCAATATTGAGTATAAATTCATCTATTTAAACATAGACCTCATCACAAAATTTTTCTTAAAAGTCAGGATTCCCGGAGTAAAATTATAAAATTTAAAAATTGAAACACTGTTTAATTTACAATTTGTGCATCTATCTTCACTTTTCCCGCTTTATTAAGATACATGTAACATATAACAATTTGTAAATTTAAGGTATGCACTATCTTGATCTGATGTGCTCATACATTGCGAGATGATTACCACGATATCATTAGCTGATACCTCTATCAATGTCACATAATTACACTTTCAGTTTTGTGCTGAGAACATTTAATACCTACTCTTTTAGCAACTTTCAAGTACATAATACAGTACTACTAACTCTAGACTCTAGTAACCGTGCTGCACATTAGATTCCCACACTCACTCTTCTTACACCTGGAAGCTGGTACCCCGTGAACAGCTCCTCCCCATTCTCCCTCCTTCAGCCCCTGGTAACTCATCCTAGTGTCTCTTTCCATGAGTTTCTCTCTCTTAGACTCCCTACTTTCCCTACTTTTGAGTGATGTCAGACAACTCCAAGGGGCCTAATAAACATGTAATTGGAATCCCTTAAGGAGAGGTTGCTGAGAGAAAAAATATTTAAAGAATATTTAAAATATTAAAACACTTAAAGTCACCAGATATTTTCCAAATTTGATAAAACAGGCATTTTGTTCATCGTGTTTCTTTAAAAATGGAGATTCAATATCCAAGATGGTTGTGAAATGATACAATTAAAAGCATAAGCATTAATAAATAAATAAATGAATATGATATTTTAAAGATTTCATTTACTTATCTTTAGAGGGGAAGGGGAGGAGAGAAGAAGAGAAATATCAATGTATGGTTGCCTCTCATGTGTCCCCTGCTGGGAACTGGCCTGCAACTCAGGCATGTGCCCTGACTGGGAATCGAAACACAATCCTTTGGTTCGCAGGCCCGCACTCAATCCACTGAGCTACACCAGCCAGTGCAAATATGAATTTTAAAATATACAATATGTGATAAGAAATTGCTCTTACAGTGAAAGGGTTAACACAGAACTTCTACCTCTCAGCCTCTATTTTTCCTCATACATATCTCACGTACTTGAACCTACCACTTGTCACTTTCCCCTCTGACTGGACTAACTGGCACTCTGCCAGCACCTTTGCTCTTTCCTCACCAGTGGCACCCACCAAGGGACATGTGGTTGGCTCACCCTATAGCCAGCGTCTCTCATCTCTCCCACTTTCAGCAGAGATCAGTATGAGTGTGTCCCTAGACACACTTTAATGGATGGACATACTTTATTTTATCAGCAAGCATATGGCATCACCTCGTTGCACCAGAGGAGAGTAAGAAGAGAAGAGGTAGTAAAATGAGGAGGCCTTTGTTCACTGTGCATGTGTCTCACACACTAGTAGGTGAGATTTTGTATTATAAGAAGATCTGTTTTGGCAATGATTAAGAACAACAGTAGCAGCAGTAGCAGCAACAACAATACTTCAGTGAAATGTGAAAAATCTAGAATGAAGTTTAAAAACTCTTAGCAAGGGTGGCTACAGCCACTCGGTTAGTATGATGACCTCATATCAAAGATATAAGTTTGCAGTAAAAATCTTTATAGTTGAGACGCTTCTGCATCTACATATATTGAAAATATTGAATCAAAACCCCTTTCTTCTGTTTTTGCGTTATTTTTAAGAGGTCTAGGCAGATACAACTTTGCTTCACATTCCAGGATATCCAAGGTGGCACTATTAGGCTTTTTGTCTTTTAGATACTGATACATTTTTTATTTAATTCTTGTTCAAGTACAGTTTTCTGTCTTATATTCCCAGCCCTGCCCCCCCCAGTGCTCCCCACCTCCCTCCCATTTCCTCCCCCCACCTTAGTTATTGTCCATGTGTCCTTCATACTTGTTCACGTGAGTCCTTCCCCTTTTCCCCTGTGATTCTCTCCCCTCTCCCCTCTGGACCCTGTCAGCCTGTTCCATATTTGAGTGTCATTGGTCATATTTTGCTTGCTTGTTTGTTTTGTTGTTTAGATTTCTGTAAATTTTTATTAAAGTTTTTATTTTCTTGTGGCCTTGCATCTTGATTTGTTAAAGTGAATTGATTCCTCTGTGACATAGTACTGTGTGTATTTCTTTCTGATGGAGAGAAAATCCCAAAAGTCACTAGTTTTGGTCTATACACATTTAATCACACTTTTTACAAAGACTTAATTGTGAATAAAACATTGTACATTAAATGCTAAAAATAATTTTATAAAACTAAGTATGGAATATTCTTGTTGCTAAAAATATATCTATACCTATATCCATGCTTTTATAGCTACAAATACAGATGATAGAGTCAGAGCATTTCAGCAGGATAATTAAAATAAGTTGGGACATTTGTATTATATTGTCTTCCATAGGCTCTTTTTATCTGCAAATGGGAGAAAACAATGTTATAAAATTCATAAAACTAAGTGCACCCTAGAATTACAAGCAAAACTGTTTTCCCATTTTTATTCAGCATCTATCAAGAAAAATAATGTAGACAAGGTACTCTAGAAATAAATAAAAAATATAAAATATAAGACACTCCTCCTTAATCATTCAATAGTAAATGAGGAGACAGAAAACACATATACAGACTCACAGGCATACTCACACAGATGAAGACTACATTTGCAAAGCAACACCATGCACAATGACAATTCAAACATTAAACATAAGTTATATAGCTTGAGATTGTGACGTAAGAGGTGGCAGATGAGGTTAATCACAAAAAACTTTCTTGATAAGGTGAGATTTGTGTTTAAATAAAATACTTCTGAAACTTAGAGAGCATATCCATGAACTAATTTTGTGTCTGTTTATATAACAGTAACTGATATCCTTACTCAGTCTTTAGGTATCAGGCTGAAGAGAATTATACTGATGGTCCCTACTGCTGGTGTTCAGCAATGCTAATACAGGGGGCATATTTCATCCCAGTGACTGACAGTATATGGGCCATGGGCCATGGCTCATACTTATTTAGCTAACACCAGCTGACAGCTACACTTTGGAGGTCAGCCAAAGAAATTAAGGGAAGGGGGCATTACATGGACTGTCTTTCCCTTAAAAATAATCAAATAGAATGGATACATTGAGAAGGGGCTATTTTTACAACTTTTATGTGAATACCTCTCACATCGAGTTGGGAAGTGTTTCTAAGATTAAAAAGTGACTCTGGAAAAAGGAGAACCCTGTTGTGATAACAGAAGATGCATTAATTTATGGGGACTGGTTGACATACTTATAATAAAGTTAGATAGGTTTGGTGTTATTTCTCTTTGGATGTTAAAGTCTCTAAGCTGGATGGGAGGCAAACGTAGTACAGGAATGAGTAAAAATAGCATACTCCACTTGTTTTAAATATCTACATTATTCATACCATTGGGTTGGGGTATAACATTCGATGTGTCATCTGTAGGAAATACTGCATGCTAACAGCATTCACAGCAGGGATGTGTAGCTAGAGATCTTAAAAAGATTCAAAGCTTAATATCTGTTAAGAATCTCTTTTACAAATCCAAGGGTGTGTATTGGAAAGCATAATGAAAGAAATTATTTTTTCACAGGAATTATTCTGAAATAAATATCTTTCCATGTCTTTTGATGTCTTTGCAATTGTGAGCATCTTGAAGACTACAGCTAAGCTAGCTCCTCCCTTTCCTCCCTGGGCCTTTATTTCAGCCAGCATTTTCTCTGTTATCTGTTCATTTCCCTTCTACTCTGTGACATAGTATATACTTCTTCCAAAAAAAGTATTCTACCTTTGGATTCAATTAGGCCAGTCCTTTAAACATTACCATTTCTAGGTCACTTGGTAATTTCTCCAGCACATTCGTTCTTTCATTCATTGCACAATATTTTATTGGGTCCATTTCTGTGTCAGGCACTCTACCGAAGGCAGGGGATAAATAGGAACCACAGATTGCATGCCCTGCTCTTGAGCCTGCAGGCTGGGGGCAGAAACATGAGTAGATAATTCCAATTCCATGTGATGAGCACCATGAGAGAGAGTGGCTCAGTGTGCAGCAGGGCAGCTCCTGACTATGGAAGGAAGAGTCGAAAAAGCCCCCAGTGAAGAGGCTGTAAAGTGATCCCATAGAGATCTCCTGAAGCTCAGATCACCTCTGAGAGGGAAGTTAGTTAAGGAGCAAGTATTGCTCGGTAAAAGATCAACTTATACTTGGAGAGAGGATCTATGCTAAGTGAGCATGGATAATTGGTAGAACAAGAAATCATCACAAGTAACAGAGAAGTAGTAAATGTGTTAACATAATAAGCGGCAAAAATTCCAGTTAAGGAAGTAGAGACAATGAGATTTTTATTTTTAGCTCAAGTTATCATTACAAAACTGAGGGGCAACAACTAGCATTTCAATAGGTTAGGAATTCATCTTAGGGATATATGTCATCCATCTAGTTTATGCAAAATTGTGATCATGGCAAATTTGTGTTTTAGCAGATTAATATGGTTATGAAATAGAGAATGGTTTGAGGAGAGCAAGGTTGGGGACAGAAAGAAGAGTCTCCTAAGGATGGGACTTGAACTAAAGTTATCAAAGATATCAGAATAGTCATATTTAGGAGTTAATAAGTAGGCAAAGTAAGTGGTGTCATTTTGTGGATTTGGAGTAGGTTCTGAAGGAGTGATTCAAGGATGCTTCTTGAGTTTCCTATTTGATCAGCAGTACTCAAAAAAGTGAGTGACACGAGAGTCAAACGCCAAGAGAATAGCAGTAACATACGACGTGAAAAGCCTGCAATGGCTTTAGAATCAACGAGATTCCCCTTGACAACCACAATTTTCATGAAGATGTAGGAATGGAAAAGAGATTCTGTGTTGAGTCACTGATTAGAGAGTGGGGAGTGAAGAATGCCTTTGTAGAGGACTCGACGTTCTTAAATAGGAGGAAAAGAATACGAAAATAGATGGGAGTCATGTCATTTCTCTCCACGTCTGTTATCCTACCCATCTCTTGTGTTGTCAGGGGGGAGGGGCAGAAGAGGGGACTTGTGACGTGAGTGGATTCACAGACTACTTGTTTTGATGCCAAAACCAAAAAAGAAAAAAGAAAAAGAAAAGAAAACACAGTTCTACAATTCTTAGTTAATAACAGCACCTACCTCTATAGCAATAAGTAATACATCAAAGCACTAAATGTTAGTTTTTAACTTTATTGTAGTCCTTATTATTTAATGTCTATAAAACCTGAAATGGTTATAGAGATATTTGGTATAGAGTTGATCGATCTTATTCTCTCCTCCCTAAGGGAATATAAGAAACTTTAGTAATTTATTCAATAAATGTTTATGCAACTTCTTCCATGTACTGATGTTGGTAGTAAATTATTTTTGGGCCACAGTATTTATGAAGCTCAGAAAGCTTAATTTTGTCCTGGAATCACACAGATAGTACATGACAGACCTAGGGACTAAACATGAATTTTTCTGACAGCAAAGCTCGTGGAGTGCATGCTGTGTGTCACTTCTAAAACAAGAGGTAGCTATCACTCTCTTCTCAATATTATATGAATAATTCAGTCTGTAACATGATAGAATATATCATTAGCATGCTGTCTTGGTTGAGCAGGGTCACTAACATCAAGGAAGCCTGTGTAATCTTGAGTCCAAATCACCTTTGGCTTCACTTTCCTCATATTTAAAGGGGAGATAATAATAGTAGCTATTATTTGTATATAGTATAAAGACTAAAATAAATAATCTATATAAAATGCTTCACAACGTAAAAACTCTAGACATGTTAGTGGTAATAACAGCAGTAATGCTAATATTAGTTTTATCTTGTGACATTCTTAATTTGCTAAAGAAATTACTAACAATACAAGGAAATTATATCTGCTCTTTTGCCAAATTTGGGTAATGGAGTCAGTCATCCAGTAAATTCATCCACAGATAGAATTTGACATGCAACTTTCTCTGTTAATTGAGTTGAATTATTTGAGAAAGTTGATTTTTCTTCTCACAGATATTCAGAACATCATCCACCTAAATTAATTTTGTTCCTTAATCTGCAGCATTTTTTTTCAAAAATCACATTATAAACATCTTGTTTGTACCTAAAGGGGAATTGAAAATAATATATAAAATGTCTCTCTATTTCTTTTGTGTGTGTGTGTGCCACTTTTGAAGTATTCACTCTGGGTTTCATGTACTCTCCACTGACAAAGCTCTTCATTTTTTCCTAAGTGTTTAATATTCATTTCACTTCGCACATGTCGAATCCTCTTCAGTCAGTTCTATTAAAAAAGGATTAAACTTTACTAAACACAGAAACACATATTTTTAAAAATTGTTTTCAATTTCACTTAAAGTATAAGCGTCATAGAATAACTCTCTTAGAGTTTAAGAGAAATGTGAATAGAACAGTGGAAAATTATCTAATTATAACATTGAAATCGTATTTATAGTGATTGCCAACTGCAGTCACATAGACAGGAGACATGGGGAGGGAAGAAAGCTCAGATGGTTTATTCGAGGATGTAGAGAATATATTTACACATTTCCATATAACTGCTTGACCTAGGGTTATTTTTCAATATTTGCTGCAAGATGAACAGGTGGGACTTACAACACAAAAATGAACAAACAAATTTCTTCCATTAGGGGCCACCTTAGCTCAAATACCACTGTTTCTTATTTGTTTACTTTGCAAATGAAAACCCCTGGCTAGGTAAATGAGAAATATTTGTTTAACTTCACTGTGTTTGTTCCTTCACCTTTAAAATTAGTATGCTGCCTATCTATTTCAAGTAGCTGTATTGATAACTCTTGGTTACAGTGTCTGCTTCATGAACTGCACCTCAATTTAATTTTTTAAAATTATTTATTTAATAGGTTATAAAAATTATAATAATATTGAATCCTCTGAAATGTTACTGTTTATATAGAGATAATAATCATTCCTATACCTTTAAATGCCACCCAAAAGCTTGACCTTGAATGAAAGTACCCAGTGATGATTAGGGTTTAGATCTAGACCTCATGAGGTAATATCTGTGCCTTCTAATTTGATGGTGTCAAAAGTCCCTTTCAAAGACTGTAAATAAATATCAGATTTGTGAGAAGTCAAGTCTCTTTTCTGGTGTCCACTTTGACTGTGTGTCACATGTCCTAGCCACACAGCTGTGGAGCAAAGTTTCTACAAACCAACAGCAAGCTTGTAAAGACCAACATGGAGACCAACAGTCCTATACAATATGCTTGGTTCCTAAAAAATAGTAAAACAAAAACACTTTTATTTTTATTTATTTGTACATTCCTTATGGTCAGAGGTACTAAAAACTGAAAGAGAGTGAAAAGTAAACTGTGGCCCTTTCCTTTGTGGTCCGCATGTGAGCTGTTCCTTGGCTGCAAGCTTGACCAGCACCTCTCATGATCTATTGCCTTTTCTGGGTCTAATGCCACAACTTTATAGATTTTATGGCATTTAACAGAAAATTCTCCTGATGCTTCTTCTGAAGACCACCTGAAATGAAAATGTCTTATTTTCTCTTTTGAAATCTTCTTTTATTTTTGTTTGTTATTATGTTCATTTATTTAGAAGTAACATGTCATAAATATTACTATTGGATAAAAAGATACTTCCATGTATTGTTCATATAAACACTCCACAATTGGTTAATTATAGGCAAACACCTGGAGATCCTACTGCTCCTAATTGTCACTGTACCACGGTAGCTGAGAGTTACACACACAAACAAGAAGTGCCCATAATTTTGAATGAGATTAACTGTGGAATCCTAATGGAAAGGCTTTCATTAGCCATCTGTCCAGGCTGAGCTATGGCCAACTCCTTTCTAATATGAATAAAACCTATATAGGTAACTTCATTTATTATTCTTCAAAATTTGCTCTTCTAAATATATAGAAATATGAGCTGAATAGATTTTACTTCTGAAATGTCTAATTACATTAAACGTCTTTTTTATTATTTTATCAAGTTGAAAATTTAAGAGCAATGGAAATTTAAATACTTGAAGAAATTTTTAAAAATTACATTTTAGGTATGAGAAATTTATTCTATCTTTCCTAGAAAAAAGATGGCTGTGTCATTTAGGATTTAAAAACATACCAGTTAAAATTCAAACTAGAAGGTAAAATTGTTGGTCAAATATATTATTTAAAGGATTATAAAGAGATGTTAAACCATAATCTGCCTAGTACATGCACACACATGGGGCAAACTGGCCAATGTAATAACTCTTTGTTCCGTATACTTATTCCATTTTTAAAATCTCATATTAACTAGCAAGCACCTTTCATTATATTTAGCCTTATATGAATTTCAAGTTCAGAGAAAAATCTTGAATGTATTATTTGAACGACCTAAATGGCTATTTACTATGCAGGGAAGTATTCTTTTGAATTTCATAAAAAATGAAAGTTACAACTTACCCAGTAATCATAAATATAATATTTTAAGTAAATATTAAGAATTAAGAAGTTTTTAAGACCAAGAGATTTATGTTTAAAATAAATTAGCATTTAATATTGTCAAATTACTAAATATTAAAAGTAATATTTTGTTCTATGTAAGCTAGAAACTGCAGTTTAGTCAGGACATTTCATTTAGTCTGAAACACCATTGGAGATAAGATGCACTACCATGATATGTACCTCTAACAAATTAAAAAATATACTTCTAATAAATCTAGATGCAATGTTTTCATATCCCTTATTTTTTTAATATTGGGGATATGTTTATATTTAATATATTCTTAAAATAATTCATTTTTAAATATATAAAACAATGTAGCTGTCACTGTGGCTGGTGTGGCACAGTGGATTGAGCACCGGCTGGTGAGCCAAAGGGTCACTGGTTCAATTCTCAGTCAGGGCACATGCCTGGGTTGCAGACTAGGTCCCCAGTAGGGGGCATGAGAGAGGCAAACACACATTGATGTTTCTCCATTCCCCTCTTTAAAAATAAATAAATAAAACTTTAAAAAATACAATAAAATAGCGTGACTGTTAAATATATGGCTTGCATGATAGTAATAAAATATTCTAATTTTCAGAGATTCTAAAATGTGGAAAAACATGCATCTTAGACAATAAAAGAGTGTAGGACATCTAATTTATTATTAAAGTAGAGTAGGTCAAAACAGTGAACAATTAACTGTATGGAAAAATAAACATAAGAAATCACTTTGTATTTTGTGTATACACACTTATCAACTGAAATAATCCACAGTTAACAAAAAGTGCATTTATTCTCAGTCATCTAGACTTATGAATCTAAAACTCGACCCGCTGCATTCTTGAGAGATGTACTTAGCACCCACAACGAATTGTTGTTTAATGGAAACGACTTAACCTTATCAGAACCTGGAATTTACTTTATAACTTTTCTATTTTATTTGCTGAAAACATCTTGTAAAGCCTATTTGTTAGTAATGATTATGAGAGTTCACATTAGTGTACAGGTTATCTGTATCTCCATATATATCTAGATGAAAAATATTTAATAAAGAAGTTAAACAAAAATTACAGAAAAACCTAAAAAGCTGTAAGTGGTTTGTAAGTTTTGAGTTTTCCATAGTTACCACATCTGTTTATGTATTAACTTTTTAACCTAACTTTAACTCTCAAGGCTGAATACACACACACACACACACACACACACTGTAGTTCCCCTACTCCCTATCTATGGTTTCTCTTTGTGTGGTTTCAGTTACCTGCAGTCAATAGTAGTTACAAATATTAAGTGGAAAATTCCAGAAATAAGCGATTTATAATATTTAGGTTGCAAGCCAATCTGGGTATTGTGATGAAGACCTGTGCTGTCCTGCTCTGTGAAGCCTGAAACATGAACCCGTCATTTTGTCCTGCATTTCCATGCTGTCCATGCTACCTCTTACCTGCCCAGAAGTCACTTAGTAGCTGTGTGGGTTTTATCACATTGACTGTCATGACACTGCAGGGCTTGTGCTCAAGTAACCCTTATTTTACCAATAACCGCTTCCAAAGCACAAAAATGGGATGCCAGCAATTTAGATGTGCCAAAGAGAAGCCATAAAGTACTTTCTTCAAGTGAAAAGTTAAAAGTTCTTAATTTAATGAGGAAAAAAATTGCATGCAGAGGTTGCTAAGATCCACAGTAAGAATGACTCCTCTATTCATGAAATTTTGAAGGAAAAATAAATAAATTTCTGCTACTTTTGCTGTTGCACCTTAAATTACAAAAGTTGCCTGATCAGTGCTTAGTTACGATGGACAAGATTGGGTTTGTGGGTGAGAGATGTGAACAGAAAATGTCTTCCAGTTGACAGCAATGTGTTGTGCCAGAAAATATTGAGTTTATACAAAATCTGCATGTATATCTTTAAATACATGTAACAGACACAGTGATTTGGGGGTAGACTTGATTCTTTTGTTCTACAAAGTGTTCAAATTAAATGTTTCTTGTGAGTGAGACATTATGTTGCTTTCTTTTTTCTTTTTGTCCTAAGTTACTCACATGAAACAAACCCTCTCTTTAGTTCCAAATTTAAGTTCTCTGACAGTTAGACATTGTCATTCATTTGCTTAAAAGAAAAAAAAAATGTCTAAATTTGAGCCCTTTCAAAGCTCACACTTTATACCTTCATAAATTATAGCACATAATCATAAGAGCTGGCGTCCTGGGTTTGGAAATATATTTGTTTAAAATATATTAAGATATATTAAAATATATTAAGATACATTTGTTTTAAAACACTTTGAAACTGTCAAAATTTGACCATCCAGTGAAGCCAGCAGAGCAGAGGGACAAATAAGGTGTCTGTGATTGGAAATTCATTGTTGAGATGTGAGATGTAGTGATAAAGCAAAATTATGATACAAAAATTTTAATGGAAAAGAGAAACTAGGAAACAAAATAAATGTAAGTTGAGAACAGGAAGAAGGCAAAACCTCACCATAAGTTTAGAGAAGAGAAAATGCATAGTCATGACCTGAGAAATCCTGAAAGGAAACAGATACTGCCAGAAAATGAGGGAAATTTCCTCTTCCCCACCTCTTTCATGTGAGCACTGACAGCTAATGTTATTTCTGCAAAGACACTGATAAAAAAAAATTGCAGAGGGAGCAGCGTCCTGCAGAGAGCAGAAGATGTATACTAACAGCCCATGTGTGTGAGGACTCTGGAAACAAAGAAAAATAGCATCATCACTCCTCACGCCTTTAGATAAAGTGAAAAACTTGAAGATCACACCCAAGAAACAAGTCAAAGTATACAGAAGACTAACAAGTCTTCTAGATCTACAGTGGCATCTAGAAAATCTGTGCATGTGGAAAAGCATTGCATTTAGCAGTGCTGTCTGTGCAATAAGTCCTGGCCAGACCTCTAGATATTAGTAGCAATGTGATCGCCAGCACAAAGGGACTCTAGAAAATTCAGATGTATATTCTAATTTATATATACTAGTTCTAATATGTGATCTGAAGAAAATAGTATTGTTAAGTATGTCGCCTGATATCCTGATTCAAGTTGGCTCATAGAAGCATGCATACCTTGTTTGTTTTGTTGTTTAGGTTCCTGTTAAAGGGGAGATTATATGGCATTTGTCTTTCACCGCCTGGCTTATTTCACTCAGTGAACCTAAACAACAAAACAAGCAAGCAAGCAAAATATAACCAAAGAAACTGAAATTGAGAACAGGCTGACAGTGACCAGAGGGGAGAGGGGAGGGAATTTCAGGGGGAAAGGGGAAGGGTTTACAGGAACAAGTATGAAGGACACATGGATAAAAACTAAGGGGGGTGGAAATGGGAGGGAGGTGGGGAGTGCTGAGGGGATGGGCTGGGATGGCAGTTAAAGACAGAAAATTGCACTTGAAAAACAATTAAAATAAAAAAAGAACAACATAAACAGACAAACAAACAAAAAAGAAGCATACATGCCAAGGCCTCTCCAGAAATTATCCAGCCAAGCATTATGAAAAACAGAAACATTTATTGAAGAAGATACAAGACACAAGAAACATTGTACATAGGACAACGATGCATCAGCCCCTTTCAAAGTAGGCACCTTGGGACCTCACACAGTTCTCCCAATCACCATCAATTGCCCCATTGTATTTTCCTGAATTTCATTGATAGTCTAAAATCTCTTCCCCCTTCAGAGGCATTTAGTTTTGGGAAAAGCCAGAAGTCACAGGGCATCAGATCTGGGCTATACAGAGAAGCTGAGTCACCTGGGTGATTTGATGTTTTGCCAAAAGCCTCTGCATAAGACAGAATGCATGAGCAGGCATGTTTTGTGATAAGACTGCCAATCACCAGTTTCCCATAGCTGTGGCCTTCCGAATCATCCAAATAGTCTCTGAGGAGGAATTTCAAGCTTAACACAAAATTTGATGCAGATTCATTTCTTTATTTGCTCAGTCATTTTGAATGTGACAGCCACACAGTACACATACTCACTCAATGGCATCTACTGCTCCCACTGACTAGTATAGTGAAGTCATCATTGTTCACACATACACATTCCAGTCCACTCTCCTTGGCTGACAGGTTACATCAACGTCTTGCAAACCATTCTTGTTTTATTAACAGTGGTGGCACTTTTCCCAGACAGACCTTGTATATCAGCTTCAGAGAAATCCAGGCTCAGCACACAGAATTGAAAGTGAGTGGATATGTGATTGTGACTAAAATGGATATTTGACAACATCATGAGATTTGTTTTTTAATGAAAAATATATCAAATATAGAATATATAAATATAAAATGATATAAGGCAAGATTGTTTATCTTTTTTCCTGCAATTTATCTTTCCATTTTGCATGTTTGCTTATTTTCTTCTTACATATCTATGTCTGTACTAAACATCTTAGTTCCCCCCAATTTTTTTCTTTTTTTTAAATTTAATTCCTGTTCAAGTACTCATAATCAATAATCAAATTTTTCTTTTTAACATAGCAAAGGCTTTTAGTATTTCTTTTCTTAATAGGAATTTACAAAATGAACTTTACTATAAAAACATTAGTCATTTCAGGGATTTTTTTTTAGGTCTCTAGTGAATCTCTTGAGAGAAGCAGATTTCATCAAGGATGCTGTGAGTGTGCATTTGTGAGTGATATTTTGTAACTTGCAACATTTTAAAGTACAAAAGAATTTCTGTGAGAAGTCATTGCATTCAAAGTTCGGCATCAAGTAAACTTCATATAAATAACACTACATTGGAGGCATTATAGTGGTTTACCATTGAAACATGTAAATTATGATAATAGTTCTTATATGAATCTAATGTTCACCAATTTCAAAGAGAAAAATTTACCATTGGTGATAGAATAATCAGACACACCGTGAAGCAGGTGTGTATGGTTCAGTGTTGGTTTGTAGCAAACCTAGTGAGTATGGATTTTTGAGAGCCAAGCTTAGTGGGGTGCTACTCATCTTTGTTACTACTATTTTCAAGTTATTTGTTAGCCGTCCCTTGTCTCTTGAAGAAGCTTTACATTGTTAGAAAGTCACAGGCAGTTGATTAAACAAATGCATTAGGCAAGAAGCATCAAAAAGTAAGGTGGATTATTATCCCAATCCAAAACTTAGGTGTGAAATCTTCATTCAACAATTATTTTCCCAAACGTTTTGAGTTTATTCCTCAAAATGTGACTAACTTGAGGGTGTGTTGGCAGTGTCACAGAAAACAAACATCTCTACAGAATGCAACAATAAAAGTACTTGTTTCAATCTAAATGCAAAAAAAGAGTTTAATAATGTTCAGCATCTTTACAAATACTTACATATATTGCACTTATAGAAAATAGCTAGTGCAGTTGTTTACTATTCACCATATTTTTTGTAATTTTTTGAAAACTGCAATTAGTAATCATTAAGATCAGAAAAGTCCCTAATACAGCATATGAAAATATTACATACACACAGAAAAAACAATTTCACATACACTCACTTTTGATTTAATCACAACTGTTAGCAGGCTATTTACCTTATTAATTAAAATAAGCTCACCAGGAAAGGGTTTGAAAGAAACTAAAATTGCAGATAATGAATAAAGCTAGAGATTGTCTTTTAAGAGATCACACTGGTTCTCTGGTTACCTCATTGTCATAATTCTAGAAAGTTTGGGGGGAAAACTATGTGAAACTTTCACATAACAAATAATTTAGAGGTTTTTTGGTTGTGTTGATATAGATTTTCTAAAGATCTCATCTCTCCCTAGAATATCCAAGAGGAAGGTCAGTATAATTATCTCATGTCTTCAGATATCAGTATGAAGTTGCTGAAATGCTTTACTTTTTTGTGGTTAGTCCATATATTGCTCTTCTGTGCTACCCGAGAAATTAATACAGGCTGTCAGTACACTTGGACCAAGACAATAAAGGGCTGTTAAAAAGAGTCCCATGTTGTCAAATTTGTTAGGAAACTCTGGGGCATGGAGTGCAAGTGGAGAAGCATTAAATGTATTGACTTCCAAAGTTTTTGCTGTCGGTAACTTTGTGGGGACTGGCAGTCTCGGGTCAGTGACTGTGGTTGCCTGCAGACTGCGGTTGCCTGCAGACTGCTAGTCTTTCCTCTTCGGTTAATATTCTCTTCGCTCCCACGGACCGCAAGTCCTGTGTTACTAAGGAAGCGCCTGCTATGCTCTCTTGTATTGCTATTTGGACTTCCCCTGCTAATCTTATCTGTGTGTAGCGTGTTTGCTCTCCACACACATCTACATTCAAGAGGTACTGTTGGCTTTACTTTGAACTAGCACGAACAGGAAAATTTAGTTAGCATTAGGGAGTGGAACCTCAGCCTCCTTTCAGAGCACTTTAATTCTGTGGGACCAGTTTACATTTTGTTTGTGTCAAATACAAAGCACTGTAGTACCTGTTGTGAGTTTATAAACACAATGGGAACTTGAGGAAAAGATGAATGTGCTCTTTACCTCTGATGATAGTACTCTTCATACACAACAGCTCGATGGAGGACAGAGGAAAGAAGAGAGGCACAGGTTACTCAGATGTGTGGAGATGATGGAGATGGCATTGTCCCTCTTCGGTTGAAGACTTTTTGGTTCAGCATCTCAGTAGGATTACTCGTTATAAAGATTATAAAGTGTGGTAGCGCCAAGACTGAAACCGAAATGTTTATGTGATATTATCCAATGTAATGGTTTCCTGAGGCTGTAACAGCTTCCTGCCACTACAAAATGCCAAGAACTGGATGACTGACAAATGTAAAAGTGTATTCTCTCACAGTTCTGGAGGCTCGAGGTCTGAAGTGAAGGCATCAGCAGGGCCACGCTCCCACTGAAGCTTTGTCTCCTCCAGCTCTAGGAGTCCCAGGCATTCTTTGGGTTGTGGCAACATAACTCAGATCGCTGCTTCTGTCTTCACCTGGGAGTCTGTCTGTCCTTGTGACTACATCTCATTTGCTTATAAGGGCACACCTATTAGGTTAAGAGCCCACCCCACTGCACTGTGACCTCATCTTAACTAATTACATTTATAATGACTTCATTGTTAAAATAATTATTCTGGAGGTAGGACTTTTTTGAGGACACAGTTAACCCTATAACATATCATAAAAAATAAAACCTACAATTGTATTTCTGGCAATAAGCAAAGGCAGTATAAAATTAATGGCCCAGAGAAGCATCTGTATATATTGTGGCAAAAAAAATTGTCTTAGGATAAGCTTGGTTGCAAGTGTATCTAACATCTACTGGACTGAATAATTTATTGCCTATGAATAAGTGACCCCAAACATGTAGTTAATGGGATTTCTGGTAGAACTTTAGGCAGAATATCATTCATTACTCACAAGCCTACTTTCATTCTTGTTTGTTTTCCTGTTAATATATTCCACTTATATGATTATCTTTTGAATATGTGAATCTACTTATCACATAATATTAATATAAGCATAATGTTTCAAAATGAGCAGAGGTATTAAATTAAATACTCATTTGTTATTCTAAGAATACCCTTTATTTGTCCTATCTGAGAATCCTTCAGAGGACAAAGAATCCAGTTTTTTTTCCAGTCATTTTTTTTGGTGGGTCCTTCCCTACTATTTGACATCCGTGATGTGCACACTAACTATTTGAAAATATAGTGGATCATGTTCTGTATATTTGGTGCATAGCTTTAAATTTTCTACTTGCCATATACACTTTATCAGTACAGTATTTAATATGTGTGTTGTCAAAGAAGCCAACTGTACCCACATGATTTTCCTTTTTCATACAATAAAATCTAACCTATTCACTAAAAAGGGGAGTAATAAATTATTAATCTGAGACTAGCATATCTACATGCGAACACAGCAACATATAAAAACATAAATCCTGACAGGGCTGTTCGTAACTACTTAAAGTGATCCAGTCATCCACCAGACAGATATTTACTGAAATTTACTATGTGAAAAACATTATTCTGGATGATCTTGATAAATCAGTTAGTAAAACAGACAAGAATTCTCATTCCAGGAATTTATATTCTAGTGAAGAAAGAATGAAAGTTTATATTAAGCTAGAAATATATACTTACACATACATGTTTTTATAGAAACAAAGTAAGCAAAATAAGTTTAAAATAAACAAATTCATGTTGACATCTTCTAAATAAAAAAAACTCAGAAACTTTGATGAGAACATTTCTTTAATTTTTTAAAACTCTGAGCATTAACTTTTATAGTTCCCAATGGAATGTTACATTAATATTTTATAAACATCTAACCATAAATAAAATTTGTCCTATCAACCCACCAGTTTATATCAATCTATGCCTTATTCTGATCTCCTTTTCATATCTTATGAAAAATATATATCTTTTTCATAGGTTCAATTATAGTGGCTATAAAACGATAATTCTTAATTGTTTTACTTAAAATTTTCATAAAATGCCTATTTTTATAGGGTCATTATTTATCACGTTCATGGGAGCTTAATCTATCATACAACTATGGCTTAATGTGTACTTTTTTGTTTAATTTAAAAGATCATTACTACAAAACAATGTGAAAGTAACTTTTACACAAATTACTTTAATTTATTCTACTGAATTTTCCCCTTATGACTAAAATGAAAGGTTTCTCACAATAAGAGCTGGAATAATTTATGATTTTTTACAATGTATTGATAAATTGCCATTCAAAAAATTACTTCATAATCTTCAACATTATCACTCTTACCTATCACAGCACCTATCACTCCATCAGCACGTTACCATCTGTGTGACACTCTGGTGACTGCTTTCTTCATTAGAGGAATTGATGCATTAACCTTATAAATTGTGAACTGAGCTTGGCCAAATAATAGCCTGAGTTTTGTCTTTTCAGTTCTCATGATTTTACAGTTTTATTCTTTAAAAAATATTTGTTATGAAAATAGTGCCTAATAATAATGAGTATTTTCTTTCTTAAATATTTTATTTATTTTTAGAAAGAGGGGAAGGGAGGGAGCAAGAGAGGCAAAGAAGCATCAGTGTGGGGTTGCCTCTTGTACACCCCCTACTGGGGACCTGGCCTGCAAGCCAAGCATGTGCCCTAAACTAGGAATTGAACAGGCGACTCTTTGGTTTGCAGGACGGTGCTCAATCCACTGATCCACATCAGCCAGGGCAACAATGAGTATTTTCTTACCACAAGTAATTCCCCCGCAGGTAGCCAAAGTTAAGTGAGCATATTGCCCTTTTTATTGTGACAAAACAGATGTCATAACAACCAAAGGGGCAGGGCAGGGCTGATCATTATGGCTCCAAGAGGCAAACTTTAAGCTGCAAGATTTTCCAGGAAATGCTGTTGCCTGTTGCCTTCCATTTCTTTCTCAGTTAAATTTAATATTGCTTAACGTTGTTCATTAACCAATTATCAATGTGTAATGTCAGATGAAGCATAGAATTGGGAAGGAAATACAGAATAGAAGATATCCTTCACACATTGGAAAAATAAAGTGTGTTTCATAAAATCATACCATTTCAATGCCTCTTGTAAGACTAATTTGGCCATAGTTATGGTGAGGCTATATTTTAATGTTTTATAAGTATAAAAATGAGTTAATGAAGTTTAAAAAATCTTTTGCTTTCAAAAATAACTGATTAAAAAAAATTAAAGTGCGGCAAATGAAATCTAGAATTTCACCTAGTTAGAAAGGCTAAATTTTTATTTGAAATGACATTGTGCATTGTACTTCATTTACATCATAAGTAAAGTTATATCTACTGTATTTGGAAAAGAAAGACACATAGAAACAAATGAGTTTCTTATTTTTATTTTTAAATGGTAAATTTCTAAGAAACTACAAAAACATTTGCTTGTAGACACTTCTAAATGTTAACATGCAATGATTGAGTCATTGACCTGATCCACCGATTAACTAGGAATCTTAGAACCTAGATGCCTATTTTGTAAAGACAAAAATAATACCTTTAAAATTAATATTTTTGCTGTCATTTTTTCCTTTATCAATGGTATTACTTACAACTGCAAATCCTTGAGGTCTCTGAGTTTCTATTTTTCCTCCGCATACCAGTAATTTGAGGTATTAGTGCAGATTATTGTTTCTATACCGCTGAGCTCTCTGGATTATAGCAGACAAAGGAGTCTTGGGGTGTGTCTTAAAAACACCCTTTACTTTCAAAATTCACATTGCAAAAATGACATTCCTAGCTTTATAACTGTGTAGCTTGTGCTTGGCTGCTTAAAATGTTCTCCCCATGGACAAGGTCACTTGCTTTTGAGACTAATTCTCATTCTTTGTGTTTAATTTGGATTGAAAATATTATTGCATATCTTTGCAGTCTGGGTCTTGCAACCATTATTAGGTGATAGATGAGATTATATTTTGAAGTGAAAACTTGTGTATTTTCTGATGAAGTAAATATGCCAGGCATTTAGCAGTTCATGCTTCAAAATTTAAGCATTGTAATGCTAATGATGTTATTATCAGAGAAATTTGCTATGAGATAATTTATGCTACTGTATAATCTCCAATATTTTCAAGCAAGCATTATATAATTTAGGAATGCTGAAGACTTAAACTTTATATCTGAAAGAGTTGGAAGTGAAAAATAATTAATTCAGTCAGTATAGAGATCATTATCTGATACATACAAAACTGACAAAGATAACACTACACTACTGAATGAAAATTCATGAAATTACAGAATTTTGCAAGTTCAGCTTTCTCTTCCTGAAAGGTTCTTTCCCACTTCCCACTTTCTTCCTGCTTTTCTTTGTCTTTGTTTTTTAAAGATTAACTTAAAAAAACTTAGTTCCCTACCAGAGTTCTCGCATCAAACACATCTTCACTGCAGTTAGTTGTTAAGCGCAATGTCTTTCCCATTAACTCTGTGAAGGAAAGTGTCATGTCTGTCCTGCTGATTACAATAGCTTCCGAAGCTGCTAGAGCTGTGGTTTGAGTTGGTTCCATTGTACACTCTGGATTTAGACCACCGGGTTTTAAATACTGCCTCAGCCACATAACAAATTGGTGACCCTGGTCAGATGGCATAGGAAATGTGTGCCATAGTTTCCTCATCCTTAAACCAGGGTTTAAATGGTGCCTACTTCATAGACTGGTTGTGAACATTACATTATTTAATATGTGCACAGTGCAAGTACCTGTGTGACACACTATAAAACTATTAGCAAAATGATAGCTATTTATATTGCTATTCTTTTATGAATAGTCATTAATTATTGAATGTATATGTATCAAGCATTTTTTAAGCAGAGGACATGGTTTATTGATATAAATAAAATATTTTAGTAAACAAGTGGACAACACCAAAATCATCCCTTTGATAAATACTATTGAAATCATTTGGCAAGTTAACTCATAAAACAGGGTGATGTTCTAAACTCTCTTTGTTATCTGAAAAGTTTTGTTATCTTCACCACTGAATTATTTGATATATTTATTAAGATTTTACTGTGGTTATAAGTAATCTTTGTAATGCTCACTTTACATTTATTCCAAGTTACGAATATTATGTTTATGCTTATAGGTATAAAATTACAAAGCCTTAATTACCTACTTTTCTCTGTGCTGGAGAAAATCTTACATTTTAGGGGGAAAGTATTGACCATGACCATGAGTATTTCTTTTATCTACCTTTTTAAATAGAGGTTTGGAATCCAGATCAGTAGTCTCAATTTGCACAATGTAACTTTTCATCCACTTGCCACTCAGCTTGCTTTCAAATCACTTTGGATTGTCCTGGAATTTGACCCCAAGTGTAATCTCAAACTCTTCAATGCCCAGTAGTTACCAAAAGTGCAAGAAGAACTAGTGATCATGGAATACCGGGAGGATGCACAGTTAAAAATAATTTTTTGGAGACAATCTAATTTTATTCTTTCATTAAACTAATTCATTGGAAAATTTCTGACTAGAACAAATCTCATTTTCTTCTTGAACCTTAGCATTATATAATTAGTGTGCACTGAAAATGCATAACAACTGTATGAAACACATCACTGTGTCTATCACAGAAATATTTCATTAGATTGAACCATATCATATAGAGGACAGAATGCTGGGAGGAAATATGTTCCTGATCTCACCATTACCATCAACTACCAAGGACTACCAATGATTTTTCAAATTATAAATGTTTGCAATGATTTTTCAAATTATAAATGACACTCCGAATCATGCAATTCACAATCCCTTTTAGGTTGGCTACTACAAAGCTCAAAAGCAAATTCATAGCCATCTTGCTGTTTTATAAGAGTTTACGGCATGGATTTTTTGCATTTTTTAATCCTACTTCATCACATGCTTTTTCTACTTTGTCCTTTTCACAAATACTCTCATTTTCCAATTATAATTATTTTTGTTTTTCATTCCACTGTTTTTATTGCCTCAAAAAAATCTGAAATAAAGCGTGGTGGAAAAAAAACACAATTTAGGATAATGCCTAAAAATGTGGTCAAGGGTAGATTTAGAGCACTCCAAATGATAGTGGACTAAATAAAACTTTCCATTCAGTTCTTTGAAGTTATTTGTCAAACATCTTGAATATTACCATAAAGTTATACAATTATCATTATATAGTGTGGTTGCTGAAAGTATTGCTATTAAATCAAAACTCATTTACTAAACATATAATCTAAATATGCTCAATTTGAGATCCTTTTTATATTCAATATTCATTACTGCATTTCATTAAGTTAGGAGAATTTGACACATATCTCCTTCTTTAGCTCTCCGGGACAGAGGTCATTCTCTCTGATGCAGGTCCACTGATTTAACATATGCTATTAATCACGTCCCTTGTGGGCTGTTTAAAATTTTTCTAAAAGAAGCTGAGTTGTTTGCCAAGCCCATTTCCTAATTAAAGTTATTTTAAACCCTTGGCATTTTAACTTTATTTTTAGAATGACATTTCAAGGAATAACATAGGAACACAACAAAAACCAAATAGTAATAGTAACAAATACTACTAAACAAAATCACTTTTCACTTGAAGCAAAGAGACCACTAAAGGGACACAGAATTCTGCTACTTTCTCTGATGGCTTCCATGTTCCACCTAGTTGAAAGTTATCTTTCATTTTTACACTTCCTTTTAATATCTTCAGCTTTTCAGTTTTAAGCATGAAAAGAGAGATGGCCGTATTTTATTTCATCTTTCTATTCTCTACATATTCATTTGCACAATGAATAAATGAGTACAAATAGTGTTTTTCTTCCTAAAGGCCATGCTAATTCATAACAACATTCTATCTTTTTAAAAGGATTTCAGTGTAAGGTTTGTTACAATTTTATAGAAACACATATTAAGATAACTTCTTAAAAACTGAATTTAGCCCTGGCTGGTGTAGCTCAGTGGATTGAGCACAGGCCTGTGAACCAGAGGATTGAGGTTTGATCCCCTGTCAGGGCACATGCCTGGGTTGCTGGCCAGTTCACAGGAGGGGATGCATGAGAGGCAACCATACACTGATATTTCTCTCCCTCTCTCTTTCCATTCCCCTCTAAAAATAAATAAATAAAATCTTTTTTAAAAAGCCCTGAATTTACTACTCTTAACACATAATATGAAATTGCCAGGTAATTTATTTTGCACCTTATTTCATACTTTCTTTCCTGTAAGTTTTAATGGATAGTCATAATAAAAATAAATAATAGAAAAATGAGAAATATTTAGTTTAAAATATTTCCTATTTATAATAATGATATTTTATTTATAAAATTTTCTGTTATCACTAATATGTACAACTATAATGTATGCTTGCTCACTAAAAAATGTTTATTGAGCACTTACCTGTATTTAAGAGTGGGGATACAAAAGTATATATGATATACTTCTTAGAGTGCATAATCTGCTAGGAAAAACAGTAGAATTATTATAAATAAATCATCTTAGCATGATAAGGAAGAAGAATTATGAATTATTTACAAATCATTCAGTAGGTACAAGTGAGTTTCAGATGTGTTATCCTTTTCTTCTACCAGAAAAATATTTCCCTGACTGAGAAATAGATATGTACTGTAAGCATGAATAAAGAATGTTTAAATTCACTATGAAGGAATGACCTACAGAGAAGCTCCGCATATGGCCTCTGGGAAATGCAAACTGAAATAATAATGAAGTAGCACCACTAGAAGTCCAGGACACTCACACCAAATACCGGCAGAGATGTGAGCAGCAGGGCCTCTCACTCATTGCGGGTAAATGAAAAATGGTACACCCACTTTGGAGGAGAGTTTCATGGTTTTTTACAAAACTAAATTTACTCTGACTCTACACTCCAGGCATTGTGCTTCTTGGTATTTGCCCAAAGGAATGGACACTTATATCCACACAAAAACCTGGACACTGATCTTTATGGCAGCTTCATTCATAATGGTTTAAACTTGAGAGTTACCAAAATATTCTTCAGTAGGTGACAGGGTAAATAATCTGGTATATACAGACAATGGAATATTACTCAGCACTAAGAAGTGAGGAGCTAGCAAGCCATGGAAGGACCTGGACAAACTTAAATTAACATTACTAAGTGAAAAAATCCAATCTGAAAAGACTACTTGCTATATGACTTCAACTATCTGGCATTCTAGAAAAAGCCAAACTATGGGGACAGTAAAAAGATCAGTGATTGCCAAGAGTTATGAAGGAGGGATGGATGAAAAGGTATAATACAGAGGATTTTTGAGGCAGCGACACTACTCATTATGAAACTATTAATATATTGCTGGGAACATGTCATTACACATTTCTCTAAACCAATAGATTCTACAACAGTGAGAGCGAACTCCAATGTAAACTATGGACTTAGGGTAGCAATGATACATCAACGTAGGTTCATCAGTTGTCACAAAGGTACCACTCTGGTTGGGAATGTTGATAGTTGGGGAGACTCAGCATGTATGGGGACAGAGAGTACATGGAAACTCTAGTTTTTGCTTAATTTGCTGTGAACCTAAAACCTCTCTCTAAAATGGTTTTAAAAATAAATGCCTTCTAGTTATTTTATTATAAAGAAAGTTTATTACATTTTTAAACAAGAATAAATGTTTATAAACTGCTTAGTAGATGTAGACAACTAAAGGAGGAGACAAAAACTTGAATAAGCCATCATCCAACATTCACTAGCATGAGGCCCTCGGAAGCTGGGAATTTTCAGGCAAAACCTTTCCTCTGAACTGTAGAATTGAGAATAACAATAGATTACTACTAAATCTTTTGTCTTCGTGTTTATGGAAAATTTTTTTTTCACTGTATGACTTAAGCAAATACCTTTAACCAAGAAACATGTTTTTAAAAAATTAATGTGAGAAAGAGTGAGGCTACCTACCAGTCAGAACTAATGACTGTCATTTAATTCATTTCTTAAATCCACACTATTGAGTCTTGGAGTTGGCAGTCTAATTATATATTAGAAGTAATGGCAAAATTCCCTATGTTTAACTTCGATCTGCCTTTGTTCTGCTGATGCCTTTCTAAGATTAAATTCCTGAATAGACAGGTGAGTTGAACTATGGAGGTTGATTAGACCTAAATAAATTAGCCTTAAAGTTCTGCTTTCATGGGGTGTTGTATATTGAGGCACATTGATGAGTTTACTTTCCACTTGATCTTGCTGGAAATCCCACATCCTGTGAAAACGCATACCTACAGATGAAACCTGTGTAGACCCAGATGGGAATTGAAGGTTTACTGGAAATTTTAGTCACATCTGATTCCCAACTATGGAATATTGATCAGAGATACTGAGTGTGTGCAGAAAAAACCTATTTTAGAACTGAATGCCATATGGGAAAGAAGGAGAGGAAAAGCATTCTTAGAAGGGTGATGCAGCATTCTGT
Source organism: Sturnira hondurensis (assembly GCF_014824575.4). Classification (NCBI taxonomy): domain Eukaryota; kingdom Metazoa; phylum Chordata; class Mammalia; order Chiroptera; family Phyllostomidae; genus Sturnira; species Sturnira hondurensis. Next base: position 3,517,174 of record NW_028098001.1, on the reverse strand, counting down.
AGCACGGTTTACAGTGGTGAGAAAGGAGTACCCACCATATGCCATATGCCAACTGTTAACCATTCATTAGCTAATGTATAACAAGAAAATAAGTCATCTTTCTCACTCAATGAGCATGAAATTTGTGCAGTGTTACATTTATTAGGTGACCAAATTAATTTTTGTAAATGAAAAGTAGGGTTGATCATTCTACCAAAACTAAGTCTTTCAATTAGCATATTCTTCATTGTGATCTTCCTTTTCTGGCTATTTTCAGAAATAAAAACATGTGAGCTCAATGAGCCAATGGCTAGAATTTGGTATATATATTTTTGTTTAGTTAAGCTTTCTCAGGTTGGTGTTTGATGGGTTTCTTTTTTCTTTCTTTCTTTTCTTTTTCTTTCTCTCAATGAGCTGACATTGGACCTAAAGCCTGGTGACAAACTGTCTGAAACTCTCATCAACTGGGCCGTCTGCTCCAGCAGACACCATGCGTGTCTGCATCCCATCGACCTCATGGAGTGCCTTTGTCTCGTTTTTGTATATCAGAGAGGCATAATACTATATTCTCCCAGTTTTTAGTTATTGCTAATTTTTCTTGAGGGAAAAGACTATAGAATGCCATAGAAATATCAATGTGTAGTACATAAAATCTTCCCATAATTAAATTTATCAGACTTCTAGCTAATAGGTAACATTAATTTCTTACCCTTAGTTAAATTTTAGTTTTACTTCAACATATATATATGTTTATATATATATACATAAATTATGTATATATATATATATACACAATTTTCTAATTAAGTGAACTTTCAGATAAAATCTAGTCAAGTCTAAAATTTCTGTGTCAATCTTAGCAGTGTTGATTCAGCCCATTCATATTATTTAATTTGCATAGCATATTTTGGGATTTTAAATTTTGTTAAAATTGAAAATCATTATTAGATACTCATTCTTTCCTGAACTATTTTTCAGTAATGTAATTTTCTTTCTGTGCAAAAGTATTTTGGAGCAAGAGAACACTTTCTATGTTCTGTAATAGAAAGGTTTACCTCATGCTAGTTAATCACTTTTATTTTTGTCTATACTTTCTGTATTTAGCATAGATTATCTTACATCTTTGCTTCAAACCTCTTCAAGGTTGTTCACACAGCTTTCTGTCTGAAATTTTCCTTTCTGTTTACCAAGTTGTGGTTTTTTCCTATAAAAGTTAAAATTATGGCTTTATTGTCTGAGTTGAGAAAGTTGATATTTTCTTGCTTTCTCCACCCCTGAGGACAACAATTGATCAGAGAAGCACAAAATAATGTTCTAGCTTTTCTTTTGGCCTGCCTGTCCAAATACGCAATTTCTGTAATCTTGGACCTTTGGCTCTCTATACTATTGATTGTTTCAAAATGACTGTTGGATAGGACTTGCAACATAGGTCAATGCAGAACTATTTCTTAACCTGAGTTTAGCAATCTCATTTTGAGTTTGGCAGTGGAATTGAAAGACGTTCCTGTCCTCCCTGGGAAGGCATGGCTTACAAATGGTTAGTCTGCTCTAAAAAAGGGAGATAACATTTTTATGAACTTGCAATAGAGCAAAGTTAAATGTGTTAAATGGGAAATGATTCTAGTATCACTATACTGTGTAATGCTAAGCTGTATTACTGAAAAGAAACCAGCAGACCAAAATTGCTTATCTTTTTTATATTTATAAATTCTTTTGTGCCACTGATTTACTGTGGTTTTCGCTGTTTATGCTTGTTCAGTTTCTAAGCGCCTGTAACTTGGAATGAAGCTGATGAGTCACATTAAGCATTCTCACACTCAGGGGCAGCAGAGACGCAACGGCTCACTTAATTGCACTCATTTAACCACTAAGCCTCGTTTCCAAGGGCTCTGCCAGTTGTCAGGTGCACTGTATCACAGTCCCACATGGCATGTGACATCTTTGCTACTTGCTGCATCTGGTTAGAACCCTCTAATAAATGCTGGTATCTAAGCTAGTGAAAGAGTCCAGGTGTAGGACAATGAAACTCAAGCTAATGGTGGTGGGAAGTGAAAACTAACTCTAGAGAAATTTTCCCATCTGATGGAATAGGACAACACTTTTTCATATTCAAATGAACACAGTCATATTCCATAGGTGCATTAATTAATTTATTTTAATTTGTGAGCATTGGTCATTATTTCAAAAGATTAGTTTTAAAATAATTACTAGACATAAAAGATTCTGTTAATTTCACAAATTTTCAATGTGAATATTTTTGGTCAGATTTAGAAAGAGCTGAATTATTGAATGAATGGACTTAAATTACTGGCATTTTACTAGGATGTATGTACAGATTTCTCAATTCATACTTCCTTCTTCTTTTCACCAATGAGAGGATGCTTAAGTACATAAAAGTGATTGCTAAAAAAATTTCACGGTGGTTGCTTTTCGGCTTTTCCTCAAATTAAAACTACAGCTCCAGTTATTGTAAATAAAATAAAACACAATGAAAATCAAGTATAAATACATGCCTATTTGTTGTTTTCCTTCATAACATTATGTGTATCAATTTATATCATACAATATACTTTCAACTATTAAACTAGTTAATGAAAAGAAATACATATAATTGGTAGACTGAGTATAAGGCCATACAATTTTAGGTATTATATTTACGTCTTTAATTCATTTTGAATTTATTTTGGTGTACAGTATAGAAAAGTGGTCCAGTTTTATTTCTTGCATTGTCTTTTCAGTTTTACCAACACCATTTATTGAAGAAACTAGCATTTCCCCATTGTATGTTCTTGCCTCTTTTGTCATAGATTAATTACTTTATCATCTAAGCATGGCTTTATTTCTGAGCTCCTATTCTGTTCCACTCATCTATGCACCTGTTTTGCACCAGTACCGTAATGTTCTGATCATTAAAACTTTGTAGTATATTTTGAAATAAGGAAGGATGTTACCTCTAGCTTTGTTCTTCTTTCTCACGGCTGCTTTAGCTATCTGGATCACTTATGGGTCCGTAAAAAAAATTAGATTTGCTTGTTTTACTTCTTTGAAAGTACCTTTGGAATTCTGATAGGGAATACATTAAGTGTGCAGATTGCATTAGTAGTTTGGACACATAAAATATATTAATCCTTTCAATCCATTAGCACAGAATATCTTTCCATTTATTTATGTCATCTCCAATTTCTTTCATCAGCCTTATTATAATTTTTATAAATATTTTATTTATTTATTTTTACCAAGAAGGAAAGGGAGGGAGAAAGAGTGAAACCCCAATGTAATATTGGGCAGTTGCCTCTCACATGCCCCCAACTGGGAACTTGGCCTGCACCCCAGGCACGTGCCCTGACCGGGAGTTGAACCTTTGAGTCTGTGGGACAATGCCCAACCCACTGTGCCATACCAGTCAGGGCCAATGTTTTGTTATTTCAGAGAACTAGTCTTTAATTATCTTGGTTAAAGTTATTCACAGGTATGCTATTGTTTTTGATGCAGTGTAAATGAAAGTATATTTATTGATTTCTCTTTTTGATAGCTTGTTATTAATGTGTAAGATGTAGCCTACATATTCATTTTGTATCTTATAACTTTTTTGAATTAACTTACTATTTCTAATAGCTTTTGGAAAGTCTTCAGGGTTTTCTATATACAGTATCAAGTCATTTGCAAATAGTGACAGTTTTACTTCTTTCCAATTTGGATGCCTTTTATTTATTATTTTTGGTTTGATTGCTGTGTTTAGGACTTCCGAAATCATGTTGAATAAAAGGTATGAGAGTAGGTATCCTTTTCTCATTCCTGATTTTAAAGAAAAAGCTTTTAGCATTTTGCCATTGATATGCTGTTAGCTGTGGGCTTATGTATATAGTTTTTATTATGCTGAGGCATGTTCCCTGTATACTCACTTTGAAGAGAATTTTTATCATAAATGGGTGTGAATTTTTTCAAACCTTTGAATGCATCTATTGAGGTGATCATGATTGTTATGCTTGGTTATGTTAATGTGTATCACATTGTTTGGTTGGTAGATATTGAGACATCCTTGCAATCTATGGAATAAATCTCGCTTGATCATGGTGTATATTCTTTAAATGTATTATTGAATTTGGCTTGCTAATATTTTGTAAAGAATTTCTGTATCTGTGTTGAAGATATTAACCTGTAGTTTTTTTTCTTTCTTTTTTTGTAGTATCTTTGGTTTGGTCTGAGAGTAATGCTGGCCTGGAGACCTGAACCATAGACCTCCTAGAAGAAAACACTGGAAGCAAATTATTTGACATCATCTTAACAGTATATTTTTGATGTATCTCCCTGAGCAATGCAAACAAAAGCAAAAGTAAACAAATGGTATTTTAAAAAATGAACTATTGAAAATAAATAAACAAATGGGACTTCATCAAAATGAAGAGTTTTGCACAGCAAAGGGAACCATCAACAAGACAAAAAGAAAAACTGCTGAATTGGAGAAGATATTTGCAAAAGACATATTCTATAAGGAATAATATCCAAAGTACATCAAAAATCATAAAACTCAATATAAAAATATCCCATTGAAAATAGGAGTGAATCAGAAAAAATATTTTTCCAAAGAAGACACAAAATTCTAACAAACACATGAAGAGATGCTCAACATTACTAATCCTCAAAAAATGCAAATTGAAACCACGATAAGGTATCACCTCACACCTGTCATAATGACTATGGTCAAAGTGTCAGCAAACAGCAAGCGTCAGTGAGGATATGAGAAAAAAAGCACTTGTGTTCTGTTGATGAACATGTAAATGCATGCAGCCACTGTGGAAAACAATATGGAGGGTTCCCAAAAAATTAAAAGTAGAACTACAATAACAACCCAACAACTCCACTTTTGGGTGTTTATGCTAAGAAAAGGAACATACTAACTTGAAAAGATATACACACTCCTATGCTCATAGCAACATTATTCACAATAGCCAAGATAGAGTAGCAATCTGGATATAGAGCAATACATTAATGGATAAAGAAGATGTGGTATATGTACAATGGAATATTACTAAGCAGTAAAAACAAAAAAAACAGAATAAAATAACCATTTGTGAAAACATGAATGAACCTAGAGGAACTTTTGCTAAATGAAATAAGTCAGACAGAAAAAGACAATATTATGTGCTATCACTTATATGAGAAATCTAAAAAACACCTAAATGAACAAAAACAAACAAATGAAACAAAAGAGAAACCGATTTACAACTAAAAAAAAAAAAAAAAAAACTAGGGTCACCAGAGCACAGGGGTTTGGGAAAACAGGTGAAAAAAGTGAATGGGGATGAGAGGATAGGAGGTATAAACTTCCTCTTATAAATAAATAAGACCCAGGGTGCAATGTACAGTACTTGGAACAAATCAGTCATAACTCTGAACAGTGAAGATGGTTATGGACTTATTATGGTGTCTACACTGAGGTATATGAATATTGAAGCACCATGCTCTACTCTTTAAATGTCATATTCTATTATCAACTACACTTAAGAAGAATGTATATCTTGTCTTGCATTTTTTTCTACTGCATTTTCTAACAACTTGGGAAAACAATCAAATCAGGTGGACATGAGAAATATTGAGATTTGTATTGTTTTGAAGAGAGATCGAGGGTAAGTAAAGAGTGCTGGCAGCTGACTGATTTACATCTTCATCGAGGAGAGAACTAAATGAAAAGGCTTAAGTTGCAGTGGTAAGAATTAAAGCTAAATATCATAAAACTGCAAAAGTAGTAAAATAAGCAGGAAAATAAAGGAAACAACTTGAACGAATATCTTATTTCATTATTTTATTTTATAAAAACCATTCTCTTTCTCTCCCTTCCACCCTCCCTTTGTTTTGTTTCAATATTCAATATCAATACAGTCCACCAGATACCAAACATATTAATATAACATTTAACTAATTGAACATGAAATTGATGGCAACTCAATAATTTATTAATGATATAGAGAGACTACTCTTTTTTAATGTGCCACCTTGTACCATGTGGTCAGAAAATTGATTTTCTGTGAAAGTTATTTTCAACTTCCACTAAAGGTCAATATTTTTAAGAAGTTTAGCCGGTGTGGCTGGTGTGGCTCAGTGGATTGAATGCCAGCCTATGAACCAAAGACTCGCCCGTTCGGTTCCCAGTTGGAGCACATGCCTGGGTTGTGGGCCAGGTCCCCAGTAGGAGGGGGCTCATTAGAGACGACCATGTACTGATGTATCTCTTCCTCTTCCTCTCTCCTTTCCCCTCTCTCTAAAAAAAATAAATAAATTTTAAAAAAGAAAATAATTTAAAAATTTTAAAGTTTAGAATATAAAAATATAGTTCATGTTAATTATTATTAAAACCTATGTAGGGGCGACTTTTCCCGCAAGTCCCCCTGTCTGCCACAGATGAAAGTAAACAAGACAAGACATGATCTACTTGGGGAGGAGAGGTGGCCAATCCCTCAAAAGGGAAGGGCCTTGAGCAAGTGGCCAGTTTCTCAAGGGAAAAAGGCATTCAGCCCCTTCCTCCAGGGGCTTTTGTTGGGTTGTAACACACAGGAATACAAAGCGGCAAGGATCAAACAGTAGATAACATTTCAAAGAAATCTGAGGGCTTAGTCTGAGTCAGTGTCTGTCAGGAAGGGGGTTTTGCAGAAACTTTAGGGTTTCCTGCTTGGACCCTTAACATATGAATGAAAGCACTCTTAGCAGAGCAGATTTCACAGGTTTTTCAGGAATTCTTTGTGATGCCAGATTTTCCCCCAGGACACACTCTAGCAAGGCAAGAAGCTGCACTCCTTCCCATCAGTGATTCAGGCTTAAGGGGATTAGAGCCAGGAAGCGCTTCTTCCAGAGAACCTGTCACATAGCCCCGGGGGGCAAGGGTCCACTGCTCTCTCTTTGTTGCAGCCCCCCAAGTCTTTCTAGGATGGCTTCCCAAGTGATCACGTCTGGCTTAGGTTGCCCCTCCTCTGAGGGGACTTACCTGTTAACAACATAGGCCATGCTTTGGGGGCAGGGAGAGGAAACTGAGGCAGGATTAGCTACCAGAGACAAGCTTTGTCTCCTGTGGCTTGCATTCCGGAGGTCACTCACTCATCCTTAGTCATGGGAGGTAGTTACAATTCCTGAAACCAGGCAGAGCGGTCCACAACAAACCTAGATTTAAATTTAAGCCATTTAGCACACCTAAATGTACAGGTAGGTCTCATTTCAAGGCCTATGTTATATACGAATGTTTTGCAATATAGCTATGGGTTTGTCACAAATTTATTACTGTAAGTTGGTATAATGTTTGTGTATTTTTAAATGTTACAATGCTCTTAGGCTGGATTTAATTAAACTATAAAGTAATCTATAACTATAAATGTAACAATGCTTATGTTCTTTATTCCCACTTCTTCCCTCCCTTTCTTCCTGTTTTTCTTTCAAATTAAACAAATAATTGATTTAGTCTGGGTTATTCACTGTAGTATGGTGAGAATCATAAATAATAAAAATTAGCATAACCTTCACATAGTCTGGTGGAAGGAAACAGACAAATATACTAGTAGAATGTATGCAGTAATACAGTGTCTGTGTCGTAAAGTTCAGTCTAGGATGTCTTAGATTATGCACAATGGGTAAGTAGTACGAATTAGAGACATTTGTGAAGCAGAGACCATCATTTATTTTATTTTTTTTAAATTTAATTATTTTTCAAGTACAGTTTTCTGTCTTTCTTTTACTCCCATAATTGGTACCTATATTGTGAGTACTGATTTAGTGGCAAAGAAACATCACCCGTGGCTAAGTAGAAGCTGCCGTCACAGGCTTCCCCTAGTACCAAGTTCCTAAACAACAGGTGGAAACCCCATGGAACAGGCTAGAGAGATGAAGGCTCAGATGTGAAGTCTGTAGGTCTCTCAGGGAAGGTAGCTATGGGAACTCCCACTTTTCACTCTAAAAACCTTCAAAAGTAGTATTTTTTTTACATGCAATACAAATGCTTTATTAACAGTCAGATGTCACCCCCAGGGGTCATCTCTTCCACCTAGACATCCAGGACCCAGACGCCAACTCAACGCAGCGTCCGAGCCTCTCGCTCTGACTCCAGTAGGGTGAGCACGTCGCCCTCGCGCACGGGGCCTTTCACGTTGCGGATGATAGAGCGACTCGTGTCGTCCATGAATTCCATGCGCACCTGCGTGCACTGGCCCTGCGAACCGGCCCTGCCCAGCACTTTGGTGACCCTGGCTAGTTTGATAGGTTGCACACGACTCGTGTCCATGATGGCGTCAGCGGTTCGGCGGAGAGCAAAAGTAGTAATTTTTAATATGGCAAAAATTAATATACTTTCTCTTCTACTTCCCTTATTGTTATATAAACCGTGCGTGTTCATTACAAAAAAATTAACAATCAGATTAAAGCAAAGGGTGGAATAAAGTCCAATTTGCCACACCTCTGTAGTTCATCTTAATTTAAACATAAGAAAGCATTCCATTTTTGCTTTCCCAAGATTCTATATTTGTCTTAATGGTTTTGTACAGGGTGTTGCTTATCCTTGGGCCACTGCTAGACAGAAGGTTGCTTTATAGCCTCTCTCTGTCCTCTTGTACCTGAGAAAAGCAAACAACCCTCATAAGGCTTTCTAAGAGATTTAGCTGCTAGCAAAAATAGGCAAAGAAACATTGAATGCAAAGGGAAAGTTTAAAATTGTCAAGAAATCTAACTCTGCAAAAGTGGTCTCTGCTCTTCTAATTTGCTTTATGACTCTGGGCGTAGTATTTATTTAAGCATGTGTTTTAAAAAATGATTTGGCTAGATAATATAAGAAAGTATTTCCAAGCCCATAATTCTATTCACTGAAATATGAATAAACTTAGTACCAAAATTTCTGTTATTATTTTGTAAAAGCAACTTTCACTGAGGCCCTACCCTGGTTTCTCCGAGAAGCTTTTACTACCAGGATTTACTGCCCTTTACTGCGCTCTTCTCCAGAGTTCTTGCCAGAACTCTGCGATATTTGTCATTCCATTTGCTGACAAGTTTATGTAGTTTCACTCACTGTCTGGACGAGTACCTGTATTGCCTTTTTGTGTGTACAGACCTAAGATATGTTCTGAGGAAGATGTTCATTTTAAACGTGGAAGCCCATTTTTCTGGTTACTCATCTAGGAACATCTTTACTCCCCAAAGCCATCAAATATCCTCTGTGACACAAGAAGTTTGGCTCTTCTTTGGCCTCTGGCACCTTCCTTCTCTCCCTTGGAAACCTTCCTGGGAAAAGAATGAGACAAAGTTCTGCAAAAGGGTTAATGATGTGTCATTAAACATGAAAGAGACCAAAGTCAGGGACAGAAAAAGGAAAAGAAGAAAAGCTCAACTTCCAGCCATGGAGAAAAAGAAAAAGGTTTCTATCTGTGGTCACAGTAAATCATTTATAAATGAAGTTGAGAATGCGAAAGTTTAGAACTGTCTGAACCTTGTAATCATATACCATTTAGAATTGTCATTTTCAAAACTTTTATAAGGAAAATAAAATCACGACGAAGGAATGATATTTTATCAGTTTCATAAACCTTGTATTCTACTTTGAAATCCTAAAAAGATAAAATGTGTTTTACAGATGAGGACTCTGAGATCAACCCTCAGAGACTTGCTCTCCCTGTTGAGACACACCCTTGCCTTACCACGACTCATACGTGATGGAGCCCACTGCCTTCCTTTTGAGAGACACTTTGTTCTATTTGCAGAATCAGTGACTTCTGTGCATGGAGGTCACCACATGACTAACCTTTTATCATGGACTTGTCTTAAATATCAACCTATATACTATTTTATTTTAAGTAGAAGTACAACATGCTCTAATAAAATCATGAGAGACTTAAATCCCAAATTTTACTACTTACTGTCTCTGAGATGGTAGAAAGGGTGCACTCACTACGCGTCTGAGCTTCAGTCACCTCACAATAAAACAGAAATAATGAAACACCTATTGTAAAAAGATTATTTTGAAGATTGTATTTAACATAAGTAAAGACCTTAATATAGCATAACATCGGCAATAAATATTATGTGGTTTTCTTCGTCTATTTGCAAGTATGTTGCATCATTTAAGTTTACATATAAAAATTTAAAAGTTAACTGTATGATAATGTTAAAAATAATTATTATGCCCTTTTTATACTGAATATGTCCTAGAAATTACTTCTTTAAAGGCCTTTATCTAATCTAAATGACCTGCAATTATAGGACACCTGAATTTTAACCCGTGATGTAGAGAATGATGCTAGAAATAGTGCAAGAAACATCAGTCATTAAATCTAGGTCTGGTGACATTCACAAGAGAAGAAATACTGAGGGGCTGATTCAGAAATGTTGGGTTTATGAGAAACAAAATACTAGAGATGGGAAGCAACAGAGTTCCAGATTCCCTCACGTTCTGTTTGACTTAAATCTCACCATGTAAAATGACCTCAGAGTTTTCTTAATGACTACAACAGTGAGCAAGAAAACATCTTCCCTGAGAATAAAGAGCTAATGTAACAACTTTCATCTTTTTTTGAAAGAGACAAAAGCAAGAGGGCAAAACTGATGAAAGAACCAAAGTGAACCAGGACTAGCCTTAAAAACACCATAAGCACACTTATGAAGTAAAAATTCAGTAAAACAAATCTTGTATTTTAAAGTTATGAGTGTTGCTGGCAGCAAAATCACTCAGAAAGTGTCATGCAGGTTGTGAGCTTTCCTCGGGTATAAGGGGAAAGAGAGAGAGGCTATGAAACAACTTTCTGTCTAACAATGGCCCAAGGAAGAAAGGACCCTGGAGAAAACCATCAGCACAAATCTATAGGAACTGAGGAAGACAGCGATCGGACACCACACCCTCACACAGTCTCACATTCTGTGGTGTCTGAGCACAGAGGACGAGAGAGATCTTCGGTTTCCGTTTCTTTTCCTTTAAGAATACTCATTCTGTTGGACTGGGCCCTACCCTTATGACTTCATTTAACCTGAATTAACTTCCCTGGAAACCCCATTTCCAAATACAACCACACTGGGGGTTAGGACTTTAATTTAAATTTGAGGTAGACACAAACATCACACACATCAGTCCATGACATTAGCTCTTAAGTAACCATGTCCATCTGGCCTCCTGCGAAAAGAGTGCCAGAGACCAAGACTGGGGAGATTCCTAATGAGACCAAGATCTGTGAGATCAGCTCAGAAGCAGGAGTAAGGGAATGTGGGGAATGGAGCAGGAAAAGTCAATGAGTGAACTAGGGTGCTACCCAGACAATGATCTTCTTTCAGCTAGGATATATAGAAATGTCATGAAATGATTCAGAATTTTTAATTTGAAACTTAGGAGACTGGAATATCTGTTCATTCTCAGCTGCTCCATTGGTTGAAGGATCAACCTAGGAAAGTTAAAAACGTGCTTTTGCAATAGCCAAGCAAGATCTCTCTAAGCAGAGAAGATTAGGCCCTGAATGAGGAAAGACATACGATCTGAGCTTGGGATAGGATGCTGAGCAACAACACAAGGTAAGCTGGAACTGCCACTTGTGCTGCAGCTGATGTCAGGGGTGGGCCCAGAGACCCATAGCATGAGCACCACAGGTATCTGTATAATGCTAATCTTTGTTCAAATGCAAACAAGCAAAAATAGATAGGCTTGTAAAAAGCTTTGTGTTAGCTTCACATAATGACTGTGGGTAATCATTATATCACCCTTTAAAGTTGGAGGATAGTTTCCCATGTGAGGTGGCGGCAGGCAGTAAAGAATGGATGTGGGTTTCAGTTGCCTATCGGTGCATACTGGCATAAAAGGACAACAGTTTTACTACCTCTCATATTTCTGCATGAATGGACTCAGCTAGATGGTCTTCTGTCCCTCCTGATGTTTGCTAGGACTGCAGTCTTCTGAGGGCTTGATCCAACAGCCATGGTTCAAGATGGCACTTGCACTTGGCAGGCAGCTGGTGCTGGCTGTCCGTGGGGAGCTCATTTGGAGCTGTCGACCAGAGGACACATGCATAGCCCCTCCCTGTGGCCTGGGCTTCTCATTGCATGGCATCTGGGTTTCAAGACTAGCCTAAAAGAGAAGACAGTGAAGTGGCCAGACGGTCATAATGCTTGCTTACACTCAGAAGCCTTTAAATGTTACTTCCTTTGCATTGTGTCATTCAAAACAGTCACAAGACCAGCTTGGATTTATAGAGAAGAATATAATGCTTCTCCTTTTGGTGGGAAATGCAGCATTGTATGCATGCACAACAGAAGATATAATTATTGACAAAGAGCTTTGTGCTCTGTCTACTAAAATAAGATAACGGGGCTTATTGATATATCAAAAGAATTATTCAACAATTCTTTCCCAAGATTCTACTTTGGTTAAAGTTATACTTAATCATCTATTAATAGTAAGAGTTTTAAAGGAGGACCAAAATTTTCTCCTACTATAATTAAGGGCAATTGGAGGACATTCCAAATGTATTAAAACCTATATTTGAGTTCCCTGAAATGCTTTTTAGATAATATGCATTCTTGGACATAATGTGACCTAATGAGTAATGACCTGCAGTACTGTTTAAAACTGGCATTTTAAATAATGCACACTAGGGTTCTATAATCAATACTGGAAAGATGCATTGCTATGTTTTTCTCTGGAATAAGAGAAGATTGCTGGGGAATGATAGCTGCTCTGTACATTAAACTCATGGATAGATGTTTGAGGTAGCATGTATTGCAGAGTATGCACGCAGTTCTAGAAACTAGGTAGAGAACAGTGTTTTCCTGGAAGCCAGTTCATTAGTCTAGAGGTCAATTGGGGGAAATGGAAATATGGCAAGACTAGATGAACCAATCTGAAGTGTATAAGGGGACCGACTAGGAGGAAGTTGAAGATGTTAACTAGCGAACTTCATCTTAAAAGTAAAGGTAGTCATTGCAAGGTTTGAACAGGAAGTGCCATATTCAGATATACATGATTAGGCAATGGATCAGAGACACACAGATGTGGTAAGAGGGAAAAACAGTAATGAGGATGAGAACTGATAATGGTGTGAACTGTGGTAATGACCCATGTGGTTAATGATAGCGAAGTCACTGGAGTTGTTCGCAGGGGAATAAATAGATCACCTTCCTTATAGAATAATTTGAACTCCCACTAATGATTCTATTGTACAAAGGTATCTGTCCAGTCAGGAAACACAAGTGAATATATGTAACACTAAACTCATCTGCAAACTACAAAAACATACTTTCTGTGTTGCCAGATTTTATGGAAACCTGTACAACTGGGTACATATACTTCTCTATAAAAGTCAACTATTTTTCTTTTGATTGCATATCCAAAGGACATTCATCTATTTAAAATTCTGGGTAGGATACAAAGGTCATCTTTTTAGCTGGTTTTATGTGTCACAAAAGCCACACCCCATTTGTTTCATTTTGTTGTTCCTATTCCCCTTGTGGAAGTTTAGGAGGTATAACCACAAAGTAATGATTTTCTAATGTGATTCATAAGCTAACTCTGAAGGCAATTCCAAGAACATCAGCACAGTTTTGAGCTGCAGCAGCACTGCTGAAATAGAGGAGAGCGTCCCCAGGTAATGACTTTGAACAGGGCAATACTCATTAGAATGTGTTTCCCTGGAATGTTGGTTTTAAAAACACCTTTATTTTTTTTATCATGGCCCTCATATACCACTGGTCTGCTAAACATTCTATGAGAATTTTTTACTAATTTATGGATCTGCCTTATTTTAAAGGAAAAGTTAGAGTTATATTATGGCATTTATTTTTTCCCTTTCAGCAAAACCAAATAGGTTTCTGTCTGGAGGGCTTTTGACAACCTCTGCATTCCTGATGGACACAGGCAGGCCTGTGGCTCATTTGCACACCCAGGAGAAAACAATGGAGGGAAAGCAACTGTACTGGGCCTAGAAATGCTAAGGGCAAAAAGCAAGATCCAACCAAATCTTGAACAGTCTCAGACACATGAGATGTATGCTGCCTCCAAATTTGTATTACCATTCTTTAAAAATGAAGCAGCCCGCATCCCTTGAAGAAGAAAGCTGAAGAAATCAGACTATTTTTATTGAGTTTGAAAGAGGCTATCCACAAAGGTAGTAAAGTTGAACCCTCACTCCCCCTTCCCATGCAAAGCAACACTTGACCTGGAAATGCTTATTTCTCCTCCTAGCCTAAGAAACCCCTAGTCACTCACTAAATGTTTGTTTCCCCACATACCCAAGAGAGAGTGCAAGCATTACCAGCATCATTATTCTATTTCCTTCCAAATGCCTTATGGTTTTGTTTTCATCCAAGAAAGTCCTAACTCCTGTTGAGGACAGTAGCTTCCCAACCAAACTACAAGATACACAAGCGACCTTGGTGTTCTGAAATGATCACAACCAAATTCTTCTCTCTAAAGATATCGGCTATAAAAATAATCAAATTCTAGTCCTCATTGCAAACTCCAATGCAAGCTTCTGAATTTTTCCATTCAATTCTGGTCTTAAAATAATTCCTGCATTGGTACATAGGAGTGCGGCATCTGTGCCCTGTAAAGCTATTCTGTTCTGCCGGTCTGTGGCCATTCACTGCAACTAATGTATGAACCTTCTCATGACAATTCCATGTGTCTAAAGCATCCAAACATCTACAACCCCTTCCTGTGCTCCTGGGAAAATTGAGTGTGGGACTAGAAAGTCACTGATAGTAATTATAATAAATTATCTATAGATTGAGACAAGTGCTGTCAAAAATCCAAGTTTTTAAAAGCAAAGGCAGGTATACTTCAGCGCACACCCATTGGGTGGAAGTAAGAAAGCATAGAAATGTAAATGAATGAAGGATGGTTTAAGACTTTCCATTAGAGAGGTGGAAATGGGAGGGAGGTAGGGAGCACTGGGGTAGGCTGGGATGGGAGTAAAAGGCAGAAAACTTTACTTGAACAACAATTAATAAATAAATTAATTTAAAGAAGACTTTCCAGTAATTGACACTCTAGTCCAAAACACTCCTTTACTTTCTCATGATAAAGTGATATAGTTGTATAATAAATTAAGATATTCTATTCAGGAAAGATATGGGAAGTAGGCAACAGTTTGTAATGGAGTAGTTTAAATGTTGCATCTCAATCATATATCCTAATTTTTATGAATCTGTATTTATTTCTTAGCACAAAACTATCTTTTGCACACTTCATAACTTTAAGTTTAGATTCACTAAGAGCATACAATATAAACATAACACAGATGCATATACCAACATTCACTTCTTCTTTCCCAATTTCCCTGATACCAAATCTACAGCAAAGGGATAATGAAGAATACTTTGAAATGCAAGCACTATGTAAGTGCAAGGCAGATTTTTTTCTTTCAAGGATTGGAAGAGGTCAGATTTGAAAAATCAGAAGGCTTGTAAAACAAGCAAGGCACATGGCTCCAAGGCACGTTCTTAGGACAAAACACACCAGTTTGAATGTTTTCAAAATGGTAATGCCACTACTAAAAAAAGGGTGTTTCAGTGATACCTTTTGTTATCAAAATCTTCATACTCGAGGAGCCAGCACCAGAAATGTGTTCTGTGATTGAGGTGGGGACTGTTCCTTCTTCACCTCACTTTGGGGCATAAGCTAGAGCCTCTTAGAGAGTCAAATATCAGCCAGAGGGAGTTAACACACTTCAAGAGGTTCTCTGGCTGGAGTTTGAGAGCTTGGACGCCGATGTTAGGCTGCTTGTGTCTTAATTTGACCCCGTCATTTATTAGTTCTAGAGAAAGAGAAGCTACTTAACCTTTCTGTGCCTCAGTTTCCTCAACTCAGGGTAACAATAGAATCTGTCTTGTAAGGATATTTTAAAACCATGAGTAACACTTAGGAAAGTATTTATACACCTGTATACACATATTCACATACACTGGCACATACGCATACACACATGGAAGTGTGTGAGATGGTGTGATGTTCCTAGTAGAGAAGTGTCTGTATTCATGGAAAATTTTTCATGTATCTGAAAACTGAAAAAATGACCTAACAAAAAATAATGTGTTTTGAGAATATCTGAAAAATAAAGACTATTTTTAAGTGAGTAATGTCCCCCCTTGTTTGCTCTTAGTTACTGACATACTGATCCAGAGTCAAGAGCCAAACTTTCCTATCCCAGGTGGAAGCTGTCCCAAGCAGCTTTGTTCCCTAGGACTAAGGCACCTGGGTTTCACTGAACTAGATACTAATCGGAGAAGCATAGGAAGCATTTCACATGATCAGTGCCGTTTTGCCATTTTGTGGGTTGCTTTCAGAATCTTTAGATATTCAGAGCAAAGATGATAATATTTTATCAGACAAAAATTGATCATTTTCTTGTATTTATAGATTTTTGTGAAAACCAATCTTAATACTTTCTAGCACACTTGGTTTAGAAATGTTCAACAAATATTTACTGAAGCCCAATTAAGGTCCAATCACTCTGATAGATGATGAAAGTACACAGGTGAAAAATCCTGTCTTTAACCTCTTGGAGCTGTAAATGCAGTAATAATATGATGGGGTGATTCCTCAAAGGTGTCACTGTGTTTCTTAGAATACCAATCCCATGATGCCTAAAATGTAAAAGTCCTGTTTTCACATGATGTAACAGTAGAAGGTATCCAAGTTGAATGCTGGTCAACTCTACATCTTTTAAACTAGAGTGATTATTAATAATTGACTGCATTGACTATATAATCCTAATCAAAGTACTGATGATAAGAATAAGTTGTCAAATTCTTTGTGTAGAGGATTTTTTATTATTTATTCACATAAATTAACAATTATTAACTAAGTTACATTTTTATTAGTCTCCTATTTCATGTGATGAGTGGCAACTTATCTTTTTCACACTTACACCTTTGATTTTCAAGAAACCATGATTACAAATACATCTTCACTCCCTTGTCATATACGATTCTAGATAGGAGGAAAATATTTGATCCTGTGATGTTCCTGATTTGTTTTAGCTTATGTATTACACAATCTCTTATTTTGCAATTTTAAAATGTAAGTTTGCTATAGTTCTTGTATACTTCTTGAAAATCTACTATATGAACTTTGAAAAGCTACTATAGGTATTTTGGACAAAATTTAAAGTACATAAGTGAAAAATTACTAAATTTTACTACCTTCTTTCCCTACCAACTCTATAGAAGGGATCACTATAACCAGTTTCTTATTCATCCTTTTAGGAATTGTTTATGAATTTAAACACATACACATATAATTTTTAAATATAGTTGATTATATGTTATATGCATGGTTCTGCACCTTAGTTTGCACTGCATGTAATGTGGAAATTTGTCCATAAATTAGAATAAGTACCTCATTCATCTCAAAGTTTTTCCAGAGTGGAAGACTCTCCAAGGGTAACCCTCAGTAAATTATGCCCTCGTGTGATCCATGATGCTTGAGTGCAGGCAGAACTTACTCATAACCAATAGAATATGCAAAGGTGATAAGATACCACTGCCTTAATTAGGTTACATTATATGGCAGAGATGAAGGTTTGTCATTTTCATGATTACTTTTCTTCCCAGAAGACTCTGTCTNTTACGTTTTTATTAGTCTCCTATTTCATGTGATGAGTGGCAACTTATCTTTTTCACACTTACACCTTTGATTTTCAAGCAACCGTGATTACAAATACATCTTCACTCCCTTGTCATATACGATTCTAGATAGGAGGAAAATATTTGATCCTGTGATGTTCCTGATTTATTTTAGCTTATATATGACGCAATCTCTTATTTTGCAATTTTTAAAATGTAAGTTTGCTATAGGAGTTCTTATATGCTTCTTGAAAATCTACTATGTGAACTTTGAAAAGCTACTATAGGTGTTTTGGACAAAATTTAAAGTACATAAGTGAAAAATTACTAAATTTCACTACCTTCTTTGCCCTACTAACTCTGTAGAAAGGATCACTATAACCAGTTTCTTATTCATCCTTTTAGGGATTGTTTATGAATTTAAACACATACACATATAATTTTTAAATATAGCTGATTATATGTTATATGCATGGTTCTGCACCTTATTTTGCACTGCATGTAATGTGGAAATTTGTCCATAAATTAGAATAAGTACCTCATTCATCTCAAAGTTTTTCCAGAGTGGAAGACACTCCAAGGGTAACCCTGGGTAAATTATGCCCTTGTGTGATCCATGATGCTTGAGTGCAGGCAGAACTTACTCATAACCAATAGAATATGCAAAGGTGATAAGATACCACTGCCTTAATTAGGTTACAGTATATGGCAGAGATGAAGGTTTGTCATTTTCATGATTACTTTTCTTCCCAGAAGACTCTGTCTTGGCAGGCTGAAGAGAGAAGAAGTAAGGGATGACGTTGTGAAAGGCCTATGGGAGGGGGCAAGTGGTGTAGCCTCAGGCAGTCCTAGGGGTTCCTCCCAACAGATGGTGAGAAACAGGAGGCCTCAGCCACAGTTGCAGGGAAATTACTCCAGTCCACGACCCAAAGGAGCTTGGGAGGAGGTTTCTTCTCCATCAGGCCTCCTGACGAGAACACAGTTTGACTCACACCTGATAGCAGCCTGGGGAGATGTTGAGCAGCAAATTCAGCAAAAACCATGCCTGAACTAGAAAACTAGTCGATGGAAGCCATAATATAAAAAAATGTGCATTGTTTTAAGCCACTAAGTTGGCTTAACTTTTTAAAATTAAATTTATTGGGGATCACATTGGTTAATAACATTAATAACGTCAATTTTCAAGTGGAAAATTCTATAATATATCAACTGTATATCGCTCATGACCCAAAGTGTAGTCTCCTGTCACCATATATTTGACTTCCTTTACCCTCTTCATCTTCCTCTCCGTACCTCTCCTCCTCTGGTAACCAGCATAGTGATTGCTTTGTTCTGTGTCTTGTTTTTCATATACGCACACACAGAACAATGGCTTTAATGCACTTGGTGTATCATTGCATGGATATGTCACTATTGATTGACTGACGTCATTTTCTGTCTTTTTGAACATTGAGGCTTGAGGGCAGACAAAAACTTAAATTAATACAACTCTTTATTTTGTGAAATGCTATAAGCATTAGTTTAAGAAACTCTTCTTTTTGTACTTACTTGGTTATATATTTTAACCACAATTCTCACTCACATGTTCCTCTTCCTCCCACCTATGGGCAACCGTTTAAATGAGTTCAATGTATATTTATTTTTGTTAGGTTATTTTTCTTTTGATTGTGGACATGCATTTCAAATTTCGCCAGGTGCTACTGAAGTATAGATCTAACTTTCCCCCTGTTATCCAGCATTATATTTTTGATGGGCCTATAGTGTTATATCAACATTTATTTATTTGTTTCTAATATCTGATAGCATTATATTGCTTTCTTTTCTGTTTCCTCAGTGATAGATATCTAGAGTGCTTCCTACTAGTTCTCATTAGTGCAAATGATTTTATAGATAAACATTTATGTTCCCAGGTGAGAATTTCTGTAGGTACATACCAGGAACAGAATGTTAGGGCCGTAGGATCTTTCAGTGTTTTATTTATTTAATCTTTATAGATTGACCTTCAGAATGAGAATGGTGCTATACCTACTACACATCTGATCAGCAACGCACAGGAATTCACATTTTCCCAAACTTCTGTCATAATCCAGCTTATGAATTTTGACAATCTAATGGGTCTAAAATGGGATCCCGCTGTTGTTTGAAATTCTGCATTTTTGTTTGCCAGTGAGTTTCAGTACAACTCTACATCCTATTTACGGTTTGCACTTATCCACTTTTGAATTGTCTGTCTTTAACATTTGCCCAATTTTTGTTGTTTCATTTTCTTAATGTACATAAATTCTATATGCATATGGCTGATGTTGGTCGAGAAAAAGTATAATGCATTTCTTAACTTACTGTCGCCCAGACAGAAAACTTAATTAGGAAGAATTGTTATAAACTTATGAGACTGGAAAGTGGTGGCAATCAATTGACACCATTCATTGAAGATTTTTCTTATTCATATATGTACAGCATTTTCTTGCTTTACACAGCTTTATAGTGAGAGTTGATGCCTTATTTGTCTTCTTCAAGTTTGTTTTAGTTATGGAAAATCTTCTATTTTCCATGAAATTCAACTCAATTTTCAGAAAAAAACTATCCACTTTAAGGAGAATTATGTTGAATTTGTAGATTAATCAGGGGAAACTTGGCACCTTACAAATATATAAACAAGATATATAGTTCCATTTATTTAAAGCTACTTTAATTTTCATTAGTGATACTTTGTAATTTTAATGAAGAGGTTTCACACATTTCTGTACATTCATTCTTAGGTATTTGATAATATTTGATATTATTTTTTATTTGCAAAGTAGTTTACCACATGAAGAAACATATTCAAATTAACATATTTGATATTATTTTAAACTGTGTTATTTCTTAAGTATATTTTTAATTTCTTGCGAATATATAGAAATATAATATTTTCCATGTTGACATGACATCCGGTGTAGGGGATTGGTTTGTCTTGGCCTGGCAAATGTGACTCAGCTCCGTATGGAAACCTACAGATGCAAACTGGTGGGCAGAACCCAGACTTGTATATTGAGTTTTCCTGTGAGAATCAGGCCTAGAAAATGTTTACAGATTGTATGGTTTGCTCTTGCTAAAACTCTCTCACCCTGATCTAAAGGAACAAATGTGTATCGTCTATCTTCAAGGTAATTTCCAAAGCCTGTGTGAGCTCTCCCAAGGACAGAGCTAATCAGCTCATTGCCATCCCTCTCCACGTGTTATTTTTATTTCCTTGATTGTACCTAGAATGTAGACAATAATATTCTACGTGATAGATAATAAATCTTTATTTGATGTAAGACCTCAGGAAAATAATTAAAACCTGTCTAGGCAAGGGTCCAGGCACTCCCCTCTTGAGGGAGTGGCCGAGGCATCCACAGGCACGCCCCTTGTGAGGGCAGCCTGCAGTCCCCTTTTTCCACACAGGATTGTTGTCGCCTGTGCATTGATTCTCATCCTAAGCCACAACAGGCGGACTCTGCTGGCCAGGGTCCGCCACAATCCAGTACGCCACAATCCAGTAACCCTTTTAAATTTACTTATTATTGTTAATTATTTATAGATTCTGAATTTCTTATGTACATAATTATACCATTTGCAAAAACTGAAATTTTACTTCTTTTTCAATTTTTATGTTTTATTTTTTTGATTGTCTTATTGTACTACCTAGGATCACCAGTACAGTCATAATTTAAAAATTATTCTGGACATTCTTGCTTATTCTTGGCTTAGAGGGGAAACATTCACTACTTCACTATTAAATATAATACTAGATACTGGTTTTCAGTAGATAATCTATAAAATATTAAGAAAAAATTTCCTTTTACAATCAGTTTTTTGATATTTTTAAATCAAAAGTTGATGTTAAGTTATACTAAATATATATTCTCCAACTGCTGATATGATTATTTGTTATCCTTTTTATTTTCATTTTTGATAGCATAAATTGCATTAAGTTTGAATGTTAAACTAAATTTTAATTGCTGGAATAAATTTAATTTATCCATGATAAATTATTCCTATTCATAGATTTCTTAGTTCAATTTGCAAATATTGTATTTTACACTTTCAGGTCTATGTTCATGAGACATGGCCTGTCGAATTTCTGTGTTGTTATAAGGCTTTAATTTCTAAGCTATCATAGTTTAATAAAATTAATTGGAAATTGTTTCCTCTATCTTCATTTTCTGATAAAGTCACAAATAGTTAGGATAATTTTTTATTCTTTAAATATTTTTTTAAAAAATTACCAGTGGTACCACATAGGTCTAAGGTTTTCTTGGTATAAAGATTTTTAACTACAGTTTTAATTTTCTTACTAGGTACCAGAAAATTTAGATTTTACATTTCTCATGTCAAACTTAAAAATTTGTGTTTTCAAGTAATTTATTTTGCCTAGATTATCAAAGCTATTTGAATAAAGATGTTCAAGACATTTAGCTTCTTAATAGCATGCAAGATTTGTAGCGATATCTCTTGTGAAACATGATATCTATTAGTCATTACCAGATATGTGAAAATTCAAGCATTTATTAAAAAATATTTATTGAAAACTTAATATGGGACCAGTGTTATTTCAGATTTTGAGAATTCAATAGTCAAGAAATCAGACAATAATCCCACCCATAGGGCACTTACAGTTTAGTGGGCTTCTGTTATAATCCAGATGCTAAATGTGCCTTATTTACATAAATGTGTCATCTTTTTTAATGGAACTGGGTAAGTTGCTGATGTTGTATTTCTTCCAGCTCCTCTCTCTTATCAACGCTTTGTATGATGCATCACATAGCGTGAACTTCCCAGGACTTACACTTGCTTTGCTTTGAGGCTTAACAGCACATAAGCGCAACACAACACACTGTGAGACACCTCTTTGTATGCCAGGCATTCAGGTTTTCCAGGTGAGAAGTGTTCCCTGGTCCTAAAAAAAACTACCAAACTTCAAAGAACATTTTTAGGAGAACAATTTTCTCCTAAAACAAAGAACAATTTTCATCCACATTGGGAGACATATTTATCAAAACTCTTCTTCACAAGCAGGTTTTGAAAAAGGGAAATATTTCTAACTGCATTTAATCTTTGAGACAACTTCTTTCTCCGAAGGCTCCCTGCACAGAGTTTGCTTTATATATGTACTACAGGAAAGACAGACTTACACTCATCTTGTTTACTTAAATGATTATGTCCTGCACCAGATTCTAGCTTAGGAGGGCTTATTTTAGTGTAACTTAGTCTCTCATCTTAAAAGTCAGAGTAAGGGATGGACAAGAAAAAAAACAAACAAACCAGGACGTTCAGTTTAAGGTCTCAAGTCATTGTTGCAAATAAGTATGTTTTATACCATTCCATTTCAGATAGTTAAGAGTTAATATGAATGGAGCATGTTCAAAAAATAGAATCCAGGGCCAGGGTTAGGTTAAGAGGCAGAAGGCAGCAAGAGAGTGAGACTGTGAGCTGGGGAGTCCACAGGCTTCAAACATCTGCTGTCCAAAGGGCTTCAGTGTGGTGCTGGGACACAGGTCAACCTGCCTTCGAATGGGGAGCAGTCCTTTTAAAATATGAAAGCTGTTATTTCCTCAGTGGCTAAAAGATTTCAAGAATTGTCAGCGTGGACCAACTTTGGATGCTGGTAAATTGAGAGCTACACCGTAAACACCATGCAAAAAAGAGGGGCCTGAAATAAGCGTGCATTGGGTGGCTACAGGGAAATAGCCCCAATATAAAGTTTTCCTCTTTGTACCTAGAAGGTGGGCACAGTCGGTACAAAGGGAAGAGGATGGAACAGAAGACACGAGATCAACTCCCAACTGCCCTATAAAAGGCCATGCTTATTTCAGGCATGTAATTTGATCTCTCTAAACTTCATTTTCCACAGAGGTAAAAATACAGATAACAAAAACACACTTTTTAAAAAAAGATTGTATTTATTTTTAGAGAGAGAGCAGGGAAGGGAGGGAGAAAAAGAGGGAGAGAAACATCAGTGTGTGGTTGCCTCTCACAGACCCCCTACTGGGTGGGACCTGGCCTGCAACTTAGGCAAGTGCCCTGACTAGGAATCGAACTGGCAACCTTTTGATTCACAGGCTGGCACTCAATCTACTGAGCCACACCAGCCAGGGCTTTAGGAGGGTCTTTTTAAAGTTCATTCCAAAATTTCTTGATACTATTGTAAAAAAAAGTGTTTCATTCTTTTCTCCATTCAGTTATATATTCAATTGTAAGCTCATGTTTTTCTCAGACCTCCCAGGCTGTGAATTCAAAATAAGGTCACCTTAGCCATTATCTGCCCCATCTCCTGGGCTGTGGAAAGCTGTCTTCTACTAGTTTCTCTCTCCCACGTAAGTTTAGGAAAACCCAAGGGAACACTTATGTTTTCCACAAATCTACGTGGGTGGGTGGTTTACAATGTTGCAAGATAGTCTAACAATAGTTCTAGAAATTTTTAAAATGTTACTTTCAGTTTTATCATGGACTCTTCCACAGTTTTTTCTTACTAATATGTTCCAAACAAATCATACTTATTTTCCCAAGTGTAACTACGTTTGGGGTGTATTATTTTTGAATTTACCAATTGACTTGAAAATTATAAAAAATACATCCCACAATAGCGGTCTTAAATCTGCTCTCACATATGGCCAAATTAGAGTTCAGAGTCACAGAGCTCACTCCTGGTCTGGCCCCCAGCCCTCCTCCACGCTGCAAGTCTGATACCTTTCAGTCCAGATGGGAGTGGGGTTTTTTGTTGTTTTTTTATTTTTTGTCTTGACCAAATTTTTAAAAAAAATTTTGTAAACCAGTATCTTTTTCTAAAGAAGTATAAACATTTTCCCTAAGATAAAACAGAAAACCACTTTGTCTTCAAAGTAGGTGCTTTTCTAGCCATCAAATATTTAGAAATGTTAGGGTCCATCCTTAGAATGTCATAGCACAAAAATCAGTTGTGAGAATTTATTGTTAGATCCCATGTTAATCATGCTCTCAAATTACCAGCATTAAAGAGTCTGATTCATCCCTCTTGCTCTTTAGAGGCTCACATTTTAGTTAAAAAAATGGACATTAACAAAAATGAGAGCAGGGCAGCATGTGATTCTGCCGCAACCCTGGAGCAGAGACCTAACTCAAAGGTGGTTGGTGCTCAGAGCAAAGAGCAGTCGTCCCTGAGTTCTTAGGGGTAAAATCTACACCTACCCCCCAAAATGTTGTGTCTCTTGAAAGATGTTGGGTTATTTTGTCCAAGGCAAAAGGGAACAAGGCACCTCAACTCATGGAAACTTCTTGTATGAAATGACAAAGTATATATTGTAATTTTGTGATTTGAGGGCAACGATGATTTGATGCAGCATTAGGTCAGTGGAGAGAGTGTCTGCAGTCAGATAAGGGCTAAAAAGCAAATGATCATCTACATTACACTTAAGAGTTATGATTCTGGGCAGTAGCTAATGGGAAGATTGGCCACAGTCTACTTGAGTTCATATATTACATTCTTGCTATTTTGTCTATCCTACAATCAATTACATTTGATGAGAATGAGCCATAAAACTTATATTTTCTATCTTGATGACTACGGGTAAGAAAGAAAAAGACCACTTTGTAGCTATAAGAAATTATATTCATTATTAAGTGATTTTTAAAAAACTATTGTGAAATATATTAGAATTTTTAGGAATATGAAAATAATATGGCTTGAAAATATCAGAAATATGATATTACAAATAAAACTTAAACCCCTGCTTTATTCCTTCTTCGTAGCATTACCTTCACTCCTCACACCGAGGTATTAATGAATTTCACTAATTTAAAATTTGAACTAAGCTGAATTTGATATTTTTCTTTCAACAGTCATTGAATCTTCATATATATGCATATATATACACAGAAATGTGTACATAATAGATGCACAAATAGTTATATTTACATATACATAAGTATGCGTAGTTTTCCACGTTTTTAGTTTTAAACTATACATATTCTTCTAAAACCTGTTGTTTGACTTTCCTCAATATTTTAATATACAAGGTCTGTCCAGAAAATATCTAGCCATGTGATATGAAAAATAGAGACATTTATTTTTTAAGGATTTTATTTATTTATCTTTAGAGGGGAAGGGAAGGAGAGAAGGAGAGAAATATCAATGTATGGTTGCCTCTTGTGGGTCCTCCGCTAGAAACTAGCCTGCAACCCAGGCATGTGCCCTGACTGGGAATCGAACCCTGATCCCTTAGCTCGCAAGCCCGTGCTCAATCTACTGAACTACACCAGCCAGGATGAGACATTTATTGATGAAGATAAGAGATATAAGATAGGACAATAAAGCCTCAGACTCCTTCAAAATCTCCTTGGAACCTCACACAGTTTTCCCCACTGAGCATGGTGTTCCTCCTGTTCAGATAGCAGAAACTGTGGAATGAATTTTGCCACAAGCAAAATTCTTCACACCAATCTTCTTCACACCAAGATCCTGCATCAAAATCTCAGACACAGTAGTTTGTGGAATCCTCAAGTGAGCTTCTAATTCTCACAATGTCAGGGGATAATCTTTGTTGACTGTAGCACATACACATTCAACATTATCAAGTGTTCTGCTTGTTGCAGGCTTTCCAGAATGTGGATCACTTTCAACGGAATCCTGATTGTCTTTGAAGCATTTGTGTCACACTTGTATTTGCACTGCACTCATTGAATTATCCCCGAATACCTCTTGAATCATCCCAATAGTTTCAGCAGAGGAATGTTCAAGCATAACACAAAATTTGATGCAGACTTGTTGGTCTACTTATTTAGTCACTTTGAATGCCATGGCCACACAGTACACATGCTCACTTAGTGGCATCTACTGCCCCCCACTAACCAGTACAGTGAAGTTGTCATTGCTCACACATGTGCATTCCAGTCCATTCTCCTTGGCTGACAGTTTACATCCATGTCATGCAAACTGTTCCTGTTATACTAACAACAGCTGGACTTTTTCTGGAAAGACCTTGTATGTGATTCATCTATTTAGATGAATGGATACATGTAACATTGTTTTACTGATTTTCATTATTGTATAATATTCCATGGAATGATTATTACAGGTAATAATATTATATATTCATGCTTCTATTGATAAAAATTTAAGTTTTTTCCAACAACTCTGCTGTGAGTATTCTTGACCATATTTCTTGACACATATATGTTCTTTGCAACATTTTGTAAAATCTGTGGATAATATATAGTGGGCGATTATGTTTATATCAAGTGGAGGCCATTTTTAAAAAACTGTGTAGATATCTACTTCTATGAGCAAAAAGCCTAAACCAACACTGACCAGTATGGCTCAGTTGCTTGAACATTGTCCCACAAACCAAAGAGTCGCAGGTTCAATTTTCAGTCAGAGCACATGCCTGTACTGCAGGTTCGGTCCTTGGTTGGGGTACCTATGGGAGGCAACTGAAAGACATTTCTATCTTACACTGATGTTTCTCTCCCTGTCTTTATCCATAAATAAATAAATAAATAAATGACATCTTTTTTATAAGCCTACACCAAGGAATTTAATAAATTCACAATTGCTTTTAAGCCTTTCAAGGGGTTAGAATTAAACTTCTTTTTTTCACTTCACTGAATAAAACAAGTCACATTACCTTTTTATTAGGGTTTTCTTTATTTTTGAGATTATTACTTATAATATTCTCAATCAGTTGTTTCCTCATTCTGCATTTAATGATGTCTAAAGACGTAAACTTTTTTTTTCAGAGGTGATTTTTGGATTTCCGAGACAAACTCTCATCGTCCACAACAAAACCATGCTACTGAGATTGTAAATTATGCATTTTAAGGTCTCTGCAACCTGACACGATCCAATTTACAGGCATGTAGTGTTAAAATATTTTCACCATACATTTCTGGATACAACAAGCTTTTAACTGTTATAATGACCACCCGAAATATCTCCCCTGAAGAACAACAGTTGAATGCTGACATTTTTCTAAGTACATTTTATGAGAACAGGATAAAATATCACCAGCATTTTCATCAACTATCTTCCATAGGAGATAATTTGACACATGCCACATTTTGGGAAGCATTAATCTTCTCTTTTATATCCCAGAGGGAAAAAAGCTAAGGAAAATATTGTGACTAACCTCATCCAAAATGCTCTAGTTTAATTTTCATGTACCCACAGCTAAACCACAGATGATGAAGCATAAAATGCAGAGTTAACTAATTCAAATTTAATAAATATTTACTGATCGACTTCTTTCTCTTTAATCCTCACCCAAGGATATATTTATTGGTTGAGAGAGAGAGAGAGAGACCCATGTGAGAGAAAAACATCAACTGGTTGCCTCCACTAAGCACCCTGACAGGGGTGGGAGGATTGAACCTGCATCCCAGGGTATGCTCTGACTGGGATTCAAACCTGCAACCTTTATAATGTGTAGCATGACACTCTAACCAACTGACCCACCCCAGTAGTGCTGCTGAGCAACTCCTTTGTGCAACATTGTATTGTAGAATCCAAGATACAGGGAATAGTAAATGAAATCCAGGCACACAGAATTTATATTGCCTTTCACAGCACCAGCTATTGTTGGAAAATATTTTAGAATTCTGTTTCTTATAGCACCAGACAGTTTTAGAGAACATATTTCTTAACATAAATAATGGCATATGTGAGGGCAAATATTTTTCAGAAATGTCTTTGCAAAATTTATCTTCTGCCATTACATCGAAAGTATAATAATGATTGATAAAAGAGAAAACGCAGACAATGTGTAAAATAATAGGTAGCCCAGAAGCTACAAATAGACCTTGTAATAGATATCATTACACAAAGATTTACAGTCCTAAAACCATATACACTATATAAGTCAGACAGAAAGTATGCACACCAGAACTGTGTTGCAAAATGGTATAGTTGCTATAAAAAACAGCATGATGGTTCCTAAGAAAATTACACATAGAATTACCATATGATCTGGCATTTATACTTCTAGGAATATACTTGAAATAAATAATAGCAGGTACTCAGACAGATCTTTGTACATTCATGTTCATAGAAGAATTATCTACAACAGTAAAAAGATAGAAGGAACCAAAATATTCATCGATGGGTAAATGAGGTAAAAATGTTGTACATATATATAATGGAACATTAGTGAGCATTCATTAAGAATGAAGTTCTAACACATGCTGCAACATGGGCACACCTCGAAGACATTATAAAATATGAAATAAGTCAGGTGTAAAAGAACAAATGACATATGATTGCACTCATACAAGTTACCTAGAATTGTCCAATTCATAGATCCGGAGTATTGAATGGTGGTTGCCAGAGGCTAACAGGAGGGGAGGTTAGGGAGTTACTGTTTAAATGGTAGAGGAAGAGGTTCCGAAGATGGTCAGAGATGATGATTACCCAACAATGTCAACACAATGCTACCTGACTGTACACTTGAAATTGATTAAGAACGTATGTTTTATGTTACATATAGTTTATCACAATAAAAGTAAAGCCAATAGAAGGTGAGAAACTGCATAAAGAAAGCTTAATAAATGGGGAGAAGTGAAAAATGTTGAAGACAATGGAGAACCAAAGGAAGTTTCTTTTGTTTAAAGTAAGAGAATCAGTGCATGTTTGGAGTACTGGAGTACAAGAAGACATTGGAAGTGAAGAGTAAAGGAAATTGCAGTGACTGTAGGAGCAATTGCAGTGACTACTAGAGTCTTTGGGTGTGTGTTGAGTGTGGGGAAGGGCCAAATGAACAAAACTATCTTCTACTGGGAAGCAGAAATAGATGGTAAAACTACAAAGAAAAGAAAAGCAATTCATATGATGGTGATTGATGTGAGGGTCAAGATGGTGTGCCCTACGTCGGGTGAAAGAGGAGTGTGGTCAGATAGGGACGCGGAAGGGAAATTAAAGAAACTTTAGGGGTGACTGCCCTGTTTCTTGATCTCAGTGACTATGGTTTCTACAATATGATGGATGTATAATTTATAATTATTCGTTAAATTTTGTTTTTACATATGTGTGTTCCGTTCTGCAATATCAAAAGTGGAAAAAAGGAAATATTGACACAAATACAAAAGAGGACTAATATCACAAATATATATAGAATACTTAAAGATCACTAAAGAAAAAAGCTCTGGCTGGTGTGGTTCAGTGCATTGAGTGCTGGCCTGCAAACTGAAGCATAGCTGGTTTGATTCCCAGTCAGGGCACATGCCTGGGTTACAGGTCAGGTCCCCAGTAGGGGGTGCTCAAGAGGCACCCACACATTGCTGTTTCTCTCCCTCTCTTTCTCCCTCCCTCCTCTAACAACAAATAAATAAAATCTTTATAAAATAAGAAATTAAGAGGTCAAATTCTTTTTTTTAGTAAGTTAATTGTATAAAGAGCTAAATCATAAAAGAATGATATCAGG
Source organism: Sturnira hondurensis (assembly GCF_014824575.4). Lineage (NCBI taxonomy): Eukaryota > Metazoa > Chordata > Mammalia > Chiroptera > Phyllostomidae > Sturnira > Sturnira hondurensis. The sequence continues at coordinate 3,487,217 of NW_028098001.1, read as the reverse complement.
TAGTGTGATTCCTCCAACATTGTTCTTCTTTCTCAGGATCATTGTTGGTATGTGGGGCCATTTGTGGTTCCATATAAAACTCTGAAATATTTGTTCTATTTCTGTAAAATATGTCATTGGAATTTTGATAGGAATTGAATTGAATCTATTGATTGCTTTGGATAGTATGAACATTTTTATGATTTTAATTCTTTCTACCCATGAGCACAGTATGTGGTTCCACTTAGTTGTATCTTCTTCATTGATACCTAATATCAAACTATGCTATAAGGACATAGTAATCAAAACAGTGAGGTACTTGCATAAAAACAAATACACAGATCAATGGAACAGAATAGAGAGCCCAGAAATAAACCCATACCTTTGTAGTCAATTAATATTTGACAGAAGAAGCAAGCACATGCAATGGGCTAAAGACAGTTTATTCAATAAGTGATGTTTGGAAAATTGGACAGGTACAATCATAAAAATGAAACTAAACCACCTTTTTATACCACACATGAGAATAACTTCAAAATGGATCAAAGACTTAAATGTTACATCCAAAATCATAGAAATCGCAGAGGAAAACCTAGCCAAGGAAATCTCGGACATTGCCCTGCAGTATTTTTACAGACATATTTCCCCCCAGGTAAAGGAAACAAAAATAAATGAATAAACAAATCGGACTACATGAAACTACAAAGTTTTTGCACAGCAAAGAACTCATCAACAAAATAAAAACACAACCCACAGAATGGGAAAACATATCCATTGATGCATCCGATAAATAGATGCTCAAACAATCCAATTCAAAAATGGGCAAAGGGCCTCAATAGACACTTCTCCTAAGAAGACATACAGATGGCCAATAGACATATGAAACGGTGATCAACATCAGTAATCATCAGAGAAATGCAAATTAAAACCACAATAAGATGCCATTTCACACCTGTCATAATGGCTGTAATTAATCAATCAACAAGCAAAAAGTGCTGTTGAAGACGTGGAGAAAGGGGAACGCTTTTGCACTATTGGTAGGAATGCAGATTGGTGCAGCCACTGTGGAAAGCAGTATGGAGGTAACTCAAAAAATTAAAAATAAATTTGCCTTTCAATCAAGAAAACAACTTCTAGAAATATATCTGAAGAAACACAAGACACTAATTTGAAAGAACATAAGCACCCCTATGCTCATTGCAGCCTTTTTAACAATCACCAAAATATGCAAGCAGCCCAAGTGTTGGATAAAACAACTATGGGACATTTACACAATGGAATACTACTCTGCCATAAAAAGAAGAAAATTTTGCCCTTCATGTTAGTATGGATGGAGAACATTATATAAGTTAAGTAAGTTAAATAAGCCAGTCACAAAAAGTTAAATAAGCCAGTCACAAAAAGACAAGTACCCTATGATTTCACTCATATGTGGAATTGAATGAACAAGCTGAACTGACAAGCAAAACAGAAAGACAGACTCACAAATAGAAAACAGAAATGCAGCTGGAGGGAAGTGTTGGTGGGGAGGGGTTCATTGAAAAGGAAAAAGGACTCATGGACATGGACAAAAGTGTGGTGATCACTGTGGGGAAGAGACTATACGGGGACTAAATGGTAAGGGAAAAATACAATAAGGATTAAAAATAAAAATAGAAACTGATGTGATACCTTTAAAAATTATTGTTAATTGAGATGAGTTTAGAAATACTCCTAATTTCTCAAAAAATAAATAATAAAAGAATGAATACAATTGGCTACTACACATGCAGTAAGATGATTAACTTCACTAATCATTTCAGATCCTAATTACTCTTTTCAAAAATAAAGTTAGTGTAAAGTTTAATAATGGATCTTTTCNTGCAGCTGGAGGGGAGTATTGGGGGGGAAGGGGTTCATTGAAAAGGAAAAAGGACTCATGGACACAGACAAAAGTGTGGTGATCACTGTGGGGAGGAGACTATACGGGGACTAAATGGTAAGGGAAAAATACAATAAAGATTAAAAATAAAAATAGAAACTGATGTGATACCTTTAAAAATTATTCTTAATTGAGATGAGTTTAGAAATACTCCTAATTTCTCAAAAAATAAATAATAAAAGAATGAATACAATTGGCTACTACACATGCAGTAAGATGATTAACTTCACTAATCATTTCAGATCCTAATTACTCTTTTCAAAAATAAAGTTAGTGTAAAGTTTAATAATGGATACTTTTCAAGGATGTTGAAAATGTTTGGACAGAGACACTTTCATTAAACTGTAAGTGGGAACCCTGGATAAAAAACGGGCATAACATGTGATCATTTAACCCTCCTACTGAATTTATTCTGTAGTAATTAAGCAATTATCTTACAAATTTTCTTACAATGGCCCTGGAAAGGTAGCCCAGTTGGTTGGAGTGTTGTCCCCCCTCCCTCCAACGTATCAAAAAGGTTTTGATTCCCATTCAGGGCACATAGCTAGGCTGTGGGTTTGGTCCCCGTTGGCACTTACTGGAGACAACTGATTGATGTTTTGTTTCTCTTTCTCCCTCTCTCATCAATAAACATATCCTCAAGTGAAGATTATATATAAAAAAAAAACCTTTACAAGTTTTTTTCCCCGGTAGAATTTTCTACAACAAAACACACAACAAAAAAAGGAAACAACTTAAATATTCCAAATTAGGAAACTGGTTCTGTGAATTATGGTGTGTGCTCATGTAATGCAATTCTACAGAAGCATCAGAAAGAAAAGTAATATGCCTTATGTGCTGATTAGGAAAAGTACCCATGGAATATTAAGAGAAAAACTTTTGTAAATCTTAATCTCATTTTAGTTTAAAAATGTGTATGTGTATGCTCCTTTGTGCAGGCAATTGAACAGACAGACCAGGGTAGGTAAAGCAGATCCTGAAGATTCAGCAAGTTACTGACATTTACTACTCCTAAGAGATGTAATTGAGGTGTTGGAGATTAATACCCACTTCAACTCTATCTATCTATCCGCCATCTACCATCTGTCTATCATCTATCTATCTATCTATCTATCTATCTATCTATCTATCTATTTTCTATCTATATCTATCTATCTATCAAGTCATCTATCCATGTGTCTAACACCCTCTTTAACTACCCACCTACTTATCAATAAATTTTTATTATTTAGATGACTTACTGATAAATTTTGTTTTCTTCTTTGTATTTTTAATGCATCTGAAATATTTTCAAATCAAAAACAAACCAAGAAGTGACTATGTATTTAAACACTGCATCCTTTGTTCACATTCCTTTGAGTTTGGTTTGAAAAACTAGCACCACAATTTTTATACTGGGACTAAATGGTAAGGAGTTTTCCTAGTTCTTTTTATGTTGCTTTAATTTTCTTCCAACATTAAACATAAGAATCCAAAGTTCTTTCTCTATTCTTTTTCTAACTATGGGGGTGATTTTAATGTTTCTAAAGTGGCTGAGAGGATTGTGGGTCTAATTCTAATATAGAAGTAAATAACCTATTTCTAAATACTCTTCTTGAGATTAGTTTGGAAAATGCTACTTTTCATGGATGTTTGGATGCTGATGGTGAATGTAATTTTTAAAAAAACACGATAAACAATAACCAAGTAAAACACTGTAATCAGAACGATAGGCTATTTACCTTTGTGAATATTGTGAGGTCAAAAATTCTAGAAGTGCTATGCCTCGAGTGCTTCCTTGAGTTATAGAAATGAAATAGGTTTGAAAACCGGCTTTTTAAACCACCTGCTAATTACTTATCTGAGGGTATGCAATTAAAATTGAACTAAAAATTTAAAATCTCCTTTAAGCTTGCTTATATTAATAATTAAATCACCCATTCTGCTAATGAATCCAGTAGAAAAATGAAAATGATTTGATTATTAAATCAAATTAACCATTTTGATGGTTGTTCTTATCTGCTAGTTTACTTTCCAGGTTATGGGACTGTTAGTAACCTCAGATGTGTAATGAGCCTGATTTTATTAATGCAGCTTAAAGTATGTCTGCATATATCAGAAAATTGCAGTAGAAAAAAATAGAATTGTGTGATGACTTTGTAATGTATAAATTGGCTAGTCTGAATATAATTTTCCACAATTTCTTTCACTGTGCCTTTCCAATTATGGTGGACCATAAAAAAGGATTCTTGTAAGAAATTTATAGAGATGAGGTAAAGCAGTAGTCATATTATAGCTTACATTTTATGGCTACTTTGTTGACTAATCTCATTAGCAGTGGCCAGGCCTGCAGTTGTTCAACCTTGCTCTTCCGGCTTTGTTGACACTTGAGCCAGGTGTGCGTACATAGCTCAGGTATAAATGACCTGAGCTCCTGAAGGACACCAGTACCACCAAGGTCAGTGGCAGTGAACATTAAAATGATGTTAGTCTGTGTTAGTGGGCTTCAGAGCATTCTGAAGTTCCAGGACTACCCACCCTGGGACATCCACCTCCACTGTCCAACACTAAGACAGCAGATTTGCAGAGACTGCTTATCCAGTTCCTCCAACTTTGTGAGGTCAAATACCTCCTACAAATAATAGATAGATAGATAGATAGACAGATAGATAGATAGATAGATAATTCAATAGATAAGTGATAGATCCCATGGTGGTTCTGCTTCTCTGAATGAACCTTGACTAATAAGGTATAAACTTTAGTAATTTCATTTCATTTCAGTCTCACCAGAAAATATATTTTAATACCACTTAATAAATTAGAGTGAAAATTTAATTTTAAACTAGGCAAATCAATGAATACCTGTCTTATTAAGTAATAAATAAATGCTGATTAGCATCAAAAGTGTGTTGAAGTAAAGGTTATTAAAAAACAGTAATGAAAAAATCCACAATGTCATTTTTCTCTGTTTTGAAGACATCTTCTCAATTGACAGGGAAGAACAGGATGGTTCAATACTTCCCTACAGTTCTTTCTTAGATCAGAGAGTCTGAAAGACAAGAGCACTGTGTCTGGAAGCTCCATGTTAGTATTGCTTAGTAGTAGCTGAGTTCATCACAATTCACAATATCAAAATGCTGACACTAAGAGTTTAGAGGACATGGTATATATTTCATTGGACCAGGATCATCATGCAAGCAACAGACCCCAGATAGTAGAAGCCAATGTGTGGGCTCTGGGTGGGGAAGAACAGGTTGCTAGTAATGGCTTCACTACGGGGGTACATGGCAACAGAGATTGTGAGAGGTGGGGGTGAGTGTCACAAACAAACAAATCTCAAAATATTTGATGGTTATCTGAAAGTACTTGGTTACAAAGATTATTAAAATCCAAAAGTTCAGGACATGAAAAACTAAGGTTTAAGGCTGTGTTATGCCATTAATAATTTTATAGGCATATTTTATTCATTATATCTTTATTTTGCTTATAACATTTATAATTTGTGTTTGTTTTATTAAGTATATGGCAGTATCACTGAGATTTAACATATACATTTATTCTAAATAAAATGTATATATCAATATGCACATGATTTTGAAAGTCAATTTCATTTTTTTTTTACTACAGATTTAAGATGCACTGTTTTTGAACTTCTGATGAGGCCTCTTATTTTTTTCATGATCTCCACAGCCTCCTAAAAAATACTGTACAGTGAAGTATGTGGATAGGCAGAAAACATTGCTAATTAATAAACATGTAAAATGGGTAGATTTTATATTAATGTCATTAAAACACTGGCATATTATCACTACTTTACTGTCACAGAAAGTGTATTAGGGAAAGGCTAGAAAATACATTGGAATGACTTCAGGAGGAGGAGGACTTTTTTTCTGTTTTGCTCAGTAATGCATCCTAATGCATAGGGCAGTGTCTGACATACTGTAGGTGACAGTCATTTGTTGAATGTTGCTACATCAGTCGAAATTTACAACATATTGCACTTCAACAGTAAAATCACTTTGATTTTCTCCCTGTCTTCCTCTAAGCATCTCCAGTTACACCTTCACAAAGTGAAAGCTAGAAAAACACTGGCAATGGCACTGGATTTAACACAGCTGAGTTAGCACACGGGACAGATTCTGCCCATCACCAGATGCTGAGAATAATAGAAAACTTTTTTCAGAAAGGTAATACAAGACCAGTGTCACACAGAAGTGAAAGTTTGATGGACTAAGAACTCTAAAATTCAATATTGGGCTGGAGAAATGCCCCAAAATAGCTGGCACAAAGGATGAAGCAACAGGAAGCCTAAGAGAAAAATGGATACATGAAGATAAAAGTCAAAGCATCTTATATTTTGAATAGAAATGTGGGGAGAGGAAGAGAGAAAATATATGTAATAGTTGAGAAAATGATAGCAAAACATTAACACGGTTCAGTAGAAATATAATAAATTTCTAAGACAAAAATATAGAGTGAAATCTCAGACAATAACACTGTCCAAGAAAAATAAAACTGGTCACCTCCAAAGGAAAAAAGCTCACTAACCACGGACTTAATAGCAATGTTCAATGTAGAAAGATAAAGGAACAAAATTGTCAAAAGGCTGATCCAAGAATTCTCAACCTGGTCAAAGAGTATTCAAAAGTCGGAGTGAAAGAATATTCAGACAAAGGAGGTTGCAGGGAATTGACCTCACTAAAATCTTCCCTCAAAAAATCAGTAAAGCAAAGAAATTATTAATGCACTTTCATCAAATAAATATTGATTGCAAAAATCATATCTCAAAATGAGAATACGCAGTTCAATTCCAGATGTTCTGAACATGACAGGTGGGAAGAATTCCAAAGAATACAGAGAAATAAAATCTAAATTAAATGTCACACAATTACTAGGAAACTATAACTTTAAGTATGTTAGTATTTTAGGAAGAACCGCTAGAGTAGAAATAGAATGCATACGTTTCAAAATACTAGGACTGATAGAGAAAACGGAAAATCAAAAAATCTTATGCAATTTTACATTTTATAGAAAAACACTTTTCTGATTAATTCTCTGATCAACCTCTCTCCATTAGTGTTTGAGATTTCACTTTTTGTGGTCAGAAAAATTACAGAATTGGCATTTGCCCGTTGGACACATTCTGCAGCATCAACTATATTCCGGTCCTCTTCCCATGATGAGGGAGACCAAATAGGATGCCTTATGCCCTGGATACGCAGGAAAAATATTCCACGAAAGACTAAAAGGTGCATATTTGGGATTTAATATAAAAGAATGAAGATAACTTTTAAGTACATTTAAATTGCCTCTGATAGTAGCATTTAAACTTAAAACACAAACTCCAAACTCCACCCCTCAAATTCACTCAACTCAGATGTCGATTGTCACCCTTTCTTGAGTCACTGCGCTAAAGTCATTCCTGCCTGACTCTTTAATAGAGAAATAGAAATACAAAACTAAAAATCTGAGATTTGCAACAATCTAAAAAAGATGATAGCAAATTTTTGAGAAATGAGATACATATGTTCATATTTTCTCACTATTTCTTGTATTATCATAAATCTATAGTGTAACAATTCTAATAAGTGAAACACTTCCAATAGTAACCTAAATATTTATGTCAGTAGCCTTGAGCAAAATGGCATACGAGCTACCATTTTAAATGCCACAGGGAAAGGTGACTTTGAGAATTTTGATAATTGTGTCAGAACCAGGTATCTATTTCTAAGCCTGTTTCCAGTTGGGCATTTTTCCACCTATATTAATTTGCCCTTTCTCAATGTCAAGGAATGAAAGGAAGATTAGTCTAAATAAGAGAGTATGGCATTAAAATCAGTGTTTCAGATGCATATGTAAAGTTTATTTGAGTCTGGTAATAATGTCAGAAAAGGTCTCAATGAGTTATTTAAAATGGGACATGGGTAATATGAAACATTGGATTGTTAAAACTTGATCAACAGAAAATGCTGACATAAACAAAATCATTTATACTTCGAATAAGAAGGATCAAGAAACTTCCTTAATTTTTTATTATTTATGCTGCATGTTTTTCTGTTTATCTTTTTTTAAAAGATTTTATTTATTTATCTTTAGAGGGGAAGGGAAGGAGAGAAGTATCAATGTTTGGTTGCTTCTTGTGAGTCCCCTGCTGGGAACTGGCCTGCAACCCAGGCATGTGCCCTGACTGGGAATTGAACCTCGATCGTGTGGTTCGCAGGCCCGCGCTCAATCCACTGAGCTATGCCAGCCAGGGCTCTGTTTATCTTTTTAATGTGTGTAGCAATGAGAGTCAAAACATTATCATGATAGCAATTTTTTTGACCACTTACCATGGGCTAGGTAAGGATTTTCTTTTTATTAATGCATACAGACTGCTATTATTTGTTTGATTTCTCGTAAGAGAGAGCAGTCACTCCACCGCCTTTCTACATCACGAGGAAGGCAGTTTATACTGGCACGAAGTGTGGGTTTGGGCATTCTCACGTCACTGGTGACCACTGGTGGGAAGGTGGACGCTGCCACCAACCCCAGTGAAAGACAGCGTATCTGGGCCTAACTACAGGTCTCAGGAAAATTCTCACAAAGCTTCATAGCAGGGCCTGTGTGAAGGCACTTATCATGACATTACCTGGAGTGCCAGGTTGTGGAAGTGACCTTGATTCCAACACAAGGAAACTTTGTGGACAGAAGGGGATGGAATTTCACTATGGAGCACAGCAGTTAGATAAACAGACAATAAAAAACATGCACCAACAATCATAGGTCTTAATAAGAGAACAGAAACAGAATATATAGTAAAAGAGCATGCACGCAAAAATATCCAAAATTACAGAAAAAATAAAACGAATACAAACATTAGAAACGTAAGTGGATGTAAAGATGGGGAAGGGGAGTATAAATAATTTAAATTTAATATTAAAAGAAGGTAATGAAGAAATAAATTTTCATGAACTAAGAGAGTCCCGTATACCAAAAATATGATTAACTCAATGTTTTGCACCTGAATTCTAACATATAAGATCGATTGATCAATTGATAGATAATAGATATACATACACATATATAGAGAAAGATGGATAGATAGATAGATAGATAGATATTTTACTTCAAGGTTTTTGAAGAACTTTGCTTTTCAGTGCAGACGAAAAAACAAGAGTAATACCCAGCGATGGCTATGGAGTGAAGTGATAGGACTAATATTTAGTGTAATTAAATTTGCGAAATCTTGAGGATTTTTATAAACATACATTCCCTTTGGTCTAGCATTTTTTCTTCAAGGAGCTTGTTGTAAACAAATTATTTTAAAAAGTAGCTAAAAACATATGTGCATGATGAAACTGAAGAAAATCAGATACATGAATGTCACATTACAGATTTACATGTTACATGAAGGGAGGCAATTCCCAGAAAGTGAAATATAGTTAAATATAGTTGCAAAAATCAAAAATTACATCTCCACTTATACATAAAATTTTCATGTTTGTTTTTTGAAACAGACCAACATTATGAAAATTACTGGTTATTTGGTTAATTGAGGTTACATGGATTCCTTTTGCACCATGTATAATTTCCATCTTCAAATCTCTCCCAGTTTTGTATTTTCTCTGTTATTCATTAAGAAAAAAATTGTGAAATGCAACAAATTGATAGTCATTTTATAAATGTGTAAACACACAGAATATAGACAAGTGCACTTCAAAGTGGGAAAAATTATAGTCTCTAGTGAGATTCTATTTTCCTTTATTTTTACTTCTTTATATTTTTAAATTTTAATAAAAACAGTATAAATGATTTATCTAATACAACAGGAGGTGTTAATTTTTATTTTTTACAAAAATGTAGCCTCTTTGTAGATGAGTGGTGGAGATAATAGGGATGAAGAAAAGTTTTTTTTTTAAGAAAATGAAATAATTTACCGAGTTCACAATTTTGCTTCTGAATTAAGCTGTAGAGCTTCTAAGTTACAGCCTTATAGTCCTGCCACTTCATAGGCACCACTACTTATTAAACCCCTTTTCTAACAGTGGTCAAATCTCAACCTTTGTTGCTGATGGTAGAGAAAAGTGGACAGCTTACCTTTTCTTCCCAAGTAACAGACAAGTCAAATCCAATTGACTGTACTTGTTCATCTGTTAATCAATCATTGTATAAGACTATTGATGGGAAAAATCTAAAGCCTCTTTAGTTCTTTTTATTTACTGCTTTTCTCTTACTTTTAGAAAAAATGAATTTAGAGAATCATTAGATTTGCCAAATTACAGAGATGGAGTTAAATCAATCCAGTGATAGTCACTGGAGCAAAGTAAGAAGTGTGTATCTAGGCATAAAAAAGTACAGAAATTTTATTGATAAATATAATCAGTACTACAAATTTCTGTCCAAATAAGTCTCTCTATTTCTTTTAGAATGAAGATTTGCTTTATTTTTTAATGTTTTACCAGGAAGCATTTCAAACATGGAAAAGAATAAAGAACTTTATGAAGAACAGCCATATTCCCACCATCTAGGTTTTGTAACTAACATTATACTACCTTTGCTTTACTACTTGTCTGTCTTTTGAGGACTTCAATCTCTATCAATCTATCTTATTTTTTTCTGCATTTCAAGGTCAAAGACACTGTTATAATTCCTTCTAAAAATCTATTGATATGCATATAATTAACTAAAATTCAATATTTTTTACAAGGCTCTAATTTTGTTTTTCTTTTTGGGGTAAAATTCCTTGCTTTAAAAATTGACTTCTATGAACAGCACAATTTACAATAGCCAAGAGTTGGAAGCAACCTAGGTGCCCGTCAGTAAAGGAATGGATCAAAAAACTATGGTACATACACACAATGGAATTCTATGCAGCAGAAAGAAAGAAGGAGCTACTACCCTTTGCAACAGCATGGATGGAACTGGAAAGCATTATGCTGAGTGAAATAAGCCAGGTGTTGAAGGACAAATACCATATGATCTCACCTTTAACAGGAAGCTAAACAACAAAACAAACAAGCAAGCAAACTATAAACAAAGGCACTGAAATAGAGAACAGGCTGACAGTGACCAGAGGGGAGAGGGGAGGGAATTTTAGGGGAAATAGGGGAGGGATTTAGAGGAACATATATAAAGGATACATGGACAACAACTGAGAAGGGTGGAAATGGGAGGGAGGGGGGAGCATGGGGGGTGGGATGGGATGGGAGTAATAGACAGAAAACTGTACTTTAAAAATAATTAAATAAAAAAAAGCAAAAAAAAATTTACTTCTTCCTGAAATAATCAAGTCTCTGAAATTTTGGGATTAAAGTAGATAAATTTTGACCCCCAACAATTTTGAAATTAATGTTTCTAAAAACTATTAAGGGCACTCTGTGACATAAATTTTTGTCTTATAATCAAAGCAGGACAATTGAGAAATCATCATGAGAAGAAACCATCTCCATATTTTCTTCAATAAATCTACAAACCCAACTTTATCTGTACTTGTATTCTCTATTTCTCTTGTTATAACACATCTCACTAGAGTTTTGCTGAATGTGGGTATCTATTTTGCAAGATACAGTCTATTAAACTTGCGAAGAGTAAGGCATCTTATGAAATACCCAAAAAATTTAAGAGACGAGGAGAGAGTAAAACTTTTTATGTTTAGAAACCTCCGATAGTCTGGGATGAGATTTTAATGCATCCCCAAATCCAAGATGATAAATTGTATTGCCAAAAGAGATATTTGTTAGACTGCGTATGCCCATTGCAAAGGGGGAATAATAAACTGCACAACTTATTACTTCCCAAAGTACAACATCAGGATTATGTGGCAAATTATGCAGCACCATATCTCACTGGCCAATGTCTGGCCCAAAGGTTTTTTGAAAGTTTTCACAGACAAGGTCAATGTAGGTCAAAAGGAACAACCAGAGATGAAAATAGTGTGGAAGCTCTGATGCTCATTGTGAGGCCTTCACGTGCTATTTAGATTCAGGGCTTGCCCAAATTACACCAGAAAATAAGCATTTGGGCTCTGTAGTCTTTTCTCTTTCTCACAGTATCAAACAATTCCCTAATTATGACTTACAATACAAAGTGAAGAACTCAAAATAGAATTATCTTGGAAGCACTTGTAGGTAACTATGTTGCAAATTATGTTTTTTTTTAACTGAAAAAGATAAATCTCTTTTTGAGAATCAATTTATACTATAAATAAAGGCTGACAGGGTCCAGAGGGGAGAGGGGAGAGAATCATAGGGGAAAAGGGAATGGACTCACATGAACAAGTATAAAGGCCACATGGACAATAACTAGGGGTGGGGGGTGGAAAGGGGAGGGAGGCGGGGAGCATGGGGTGGGGGGCGGGCAGGGTTGGGAATATAAGACAGAAACCTGTACGTGAACAAGAATTAAATAAAAATTATATTAAAAAAAAAGAACAATATAACTATGGCTAGGATGTGGTTGATGAGTAAGGAAGCTAATGCTGCAACCTGTAGGTATATGTTCTGTCTCTAACAAGCAAGGACCCTAGGAAAGAAGTATGAAAGAAGGATTACTTTAAAAAATCATACCCAGAATAATGGTTAGGTAGCTTAATAGTAAGCAAGCTACCTCAGAGTTCAGGAGCCGGATGTGACAACTTAACCAAACCATCATAGCTTTCTACGAAGACTTTCCAGATTAAAAAAATGTATTGATTAAAAAAAAAAAACTTATTTTCAAAGGCCACTCTCTGCTAATGTGCTAGTAATCTTTTCTTCTATAATCTTCTCAAGACATGTAATTTCCCACATATTTCTTCCTTTTTCTACATCGCCAATCTCTTCCACTCTCCTGGATTCCTTTTAACATTTAATTAAACACTTCCTTCTTTATTCCATCCTAACTTCTATCACTCCTAAGTTATGCTCTCATTTTTTCATTCCCTATAAAAACAGATCTCCCCAAAATTCATATAAGTGTTTTTCCTCTACTCTCCCCTTGCATTAATGTTCAATGCATTTTTCTTTTACCATTCCAATTACCATTTCAATAAAATTGCACTTACTACAGTCCCATGATTGTTGCCAAATTCCATATGTGTTTGTCTACCTTCATATTACTCCTCTTCTTAGATGGACGTGATTTAGGGAGTGCTTGTTGTATCCGTTTGATTTCCATGACGTCCACGGCATTCATGCTTGAGGTAAATACTACCAGAAGACGGAATTGGGGGAAGGCCAAGGGAACGCACAAGCAAAGGGAGAGGCTGAGATTTAAGCAGTCCCTGGTCATGGTAATAGATGTGATGGGGGAACATCGGGTTGACTCCATGTTTAACATCTCCCTTACATCTTGATATAATCATGAAGAGAAGACCCGAATTGTTCATTAGACTTAAGGGGCATTTCATATTTAACCTTTCCTAATTTGTTTATTTTTTCACTCAGTAAAATTTATTGGCAAAGCAGTGCCCCATTGCACATACTGGATAACATTAAAGTTAAGTAAACACTTTATGTAGAACTACAGAACTACAAAAAAAATATTAAATGTTTTTAAATGCTTTTTTTTCTCTTTAGCATCCTAATGTTATAAATATCTGTAACACATTGATTCAAAAATGCAAAAAAGTTCTACTTTTGACTTTCTCACAGAGACCATTTCTAACCCATATCTAGTATATTATGCTTGTATTAACAACTTGTGATATACTAGTAAGTTGCTATAGTGACATATTTTAATCCTTCAAGAATCATTTTTACAATTTACTATTGGTTTTAAACATAGTGACACACAGATGACTATTTTGGGTCAACATTTTTACTAAAATTAATATTCTATCAATCTCAAATTTATTTTTCCCAGAAGGATAAAATGAAATCAATAATATTTACCTTTATACACTTTAAGTATTTTTCCACATTGCTTCTATTCAAAATGATGTTGTAACAGTAGGTGATCCAAACCCACATAGAAAACTCACCATCTGGTAGGGTCAGAAATGATACATCAGAAAATGATCAGCTCTCTACCACTTAGTGGTCCTAGCCTTCATTGTACAGGTGTTTTTTCCCTTTTATTTGGCTATAATATATTTCACTTATAATTTGTTAATCTGTTCAAAAATAAATTAAGAATGTTGTAACTATGGACTTACAAGTATTATTCTTTCTTAGGTCCCTGAATAAAAACTGGAGATTTGATCTTCTTTTATTGAAAATTTTCAATTAATATTTTATTTAATATGAGGCTAAAATGATCTTTTCTAAGAATTTCAAAACTATAGCAATATAGAAAAAATATCTTTTGAAATTTCAGCTTCCCAAGATTATCACAGTTGACATTTGGGTGTGGACACATATAAGAGTAGGTTTACACTGTACCTAATGTGGGGTAACCTGTTGTCTTAAAAGCAAATCACATGTGGGTCTCTATATCCTTAGCTATTATATTATGAAATAACATTTAATATTTCCATAGTATTTTATTTCAAAGGTGCGTGTTTCTTTTTAACCATTTTATTTTGTGGCTTATCCAATTTGTTTTTAATTATTTGCTCCTTCAAATAATATCCCACCACCATTTTTATACATTAATGGTCATACATTTTTCTATTTGCTCAAAGAAATCTGAAGTCAAACTAGTACTTTTTTGCTTTAATATATATCTGAAGCAGTTTTAATTAAATGTTAAGCCTCTGAGCGTTAGAGTCAGGACACTTGAATTAAAATTGGATGTGACACAATAGTTTATAATCTAAGATAAGGGAGTTAACCAACCTAAGCCTCCACCTGCTCATCTATAAGACAGGGCGAAGTACATTTCCTATCTCATACTGTTTCTTGGATAATAGAATTATTTAGTTCATAAGAATAATCTATATCCATCTGGCAAAGAATATATACTTTAAAATATTTGTTACCATATTGCAAATATACTGTGAGAATTAATGCACTAATTTATGCTCCTATGATCTTACTCTTATATAATTTTATAAGTAATAGTCAAATGTTACTGGCTTTTTGAGGATCTCTAAAGTGACTTTGTATTTTGAAAGTTTTAAGCAATGTTTCACAATTATTTTGAAAGTTAGATATCAAAGCAGTATTTTAATTATTTTAGCCTTCACTCCATAGCACATCACAACTTAATTTATGGCTAAACATTACAACATTTTCTTTTCTTAAAATTTTTATTGAATGTATTGGGGTGACTCTGGTTCATGGACTTATATAGGTTTCAGGTGTACAATTCTATAATACATCATCTGTGTATCATATTGTGTTATTGTGTGTTCACCACCCAAAGTCAAGTTTCTTTCTGTTACCATTTATAGTAGATGATTTAAATTTTTCTTTTGTTTATCTGAAGAATAATGATAACATTGACAATGTTTAGCAGTGAAAGGCATATTGATTTCATTTAGATTATTTTCCTAATAGGCTACGGATCAAAGAGTTTAGTAGACGTATCTAAGTAAACACGACTGATTAAAGTAAGAATGAAATAGCATCGACTTTCATAAACTTCCTGGACACACTCTCTACTAAAGCACAATAATTACACTAAAAAGAAAGTCAACAAACATCTACTTAGCCTTACAAGTAAGCAAGGTATCGCAATATCTGTAATGGTGTGTTGAAGCAAGATGTTAGTAAATTAAGAAAGATATGTCAGCACAAAGCTAGAAAAGTTCTAGAAATTAATATTAAAATGGTCAAGAGAACAGCTTTTAAATGGAAAATTTAAATAAAAGTCTAATTTTAATATGAAGGTAAGAAGAAAGTCAATTAATGTTTTTTGATTCTTGAAAGATATGTATATGATGAAAATAAACTCAACCAGCAAATAACCAACTAACATAAACCCTGGAGTCCTCCCTTAGTCTTAATCATAAAATATATATAAAAATATACTACTTGGCATAAAAAATAATAAGCTTATAAAATTAATGACACCAAATGATTATAGACAGTCTGAAAATATAAGTTCAAGTAAATATTAAATAGACAAATGTGTAGTAAATCCTTACCAGGTTAAAAAATATATATATTGGGGAAATGTTCTTTTTTTGGAAGGCAAACACACACTTCTAACAACCTAGCTACTCTTCATGTATTATGGACTAAACGTCTTGTTCTCCCAAAAGCCGTATGTTGAAGCTGTGACTTGTCAACGTTTGGAGATGGGACATGTAGAAGATAAATGAGATCACAAGGACTGGGCCCAAATCTAATACTATTAGTATCCCTCCAACAACAGAGAATGCAGAGCTCGCCTCCTCTGTCTGAATACAGGCACTGAGGCAAGACCTTGTTAGATCGCTGCAAACGGCAGTTGTCTGAACGCCAGAAAGAAAGCTCTCACTAGAAAGCCAGTCAGTTGGAACCATAATCTTGGACTTCCCAGGCTGTAAAACCGTGAGAAAGTAAATTTCTTCATTTAAGGCTATGGCATTTTATTACTTATTTTTTAAATCATTTTTAAAGAGGCATCAATGTGTGGTTGCCTCTCATGTGCTCCTCCTACTGGCGACCTGGTCCATAACCCAGGTATGTGCCCTAGCTGGGAACCAGCCAGTGACCTTTTAGTTTCCAGAGCGGCACTCAGTCCACACTAGCCAGAGCTAAGTGTATGGTATTTTATTATAGCAACCACAGCAGAATATATGGCAGAAATCAAATAATGAGGAAGAAATCACTGGTCCATTCTAGCACACATTCCTAGTGTTTCTATGCCTCCCAGTTGCTATACGTTGAATGTACCCAAATTTTCCATGTTGAAATCCTAACCCCCAATGCAGTGGTATTTAGATGTAGGGCCTTTTGGGGGTACTTAGGTCATGAGGGAGGAGCCCTCATGCATAGAATTAGTGTGTTTATAAAGGAGGCCTCAGAGAACTCTCCCACCCTTCCATACCAGCAATGCAGACTGAAGACAAAACTTGTAAATCTGAACTTTTATAATAATAACGACCGTCCTGGAGAAAGTCTGCACTGATATTGGGAGGATGGTTACTGCAGACTTTCTGATCATTAGATTTGGCTTTCTGTAAATTGTTTGGATAATCCTGACCAAACTGTAAGCCTTAACCTCAAATGACGTAAAAAAAGGCCAACCTTTCAGAGATAAGTCAGATAGGAGGATTAAGATAATAGGAAAAAAGGAGGTGAAGAATCTTCCCTGATAGAGAATATACACATTTATGGTAAGTTTGCAAAGCATTATGTATAAGTTTAGAATTAGGAAAATGTTTGCAAATTCTTCTATCTCTAACATTTGACAAATTTATTAATTTTCAAAGGTTGTTTTCCCAGATAGTATTGTTTCTTACCCAATCTCTTTTCAAACTATGAAGATATATACATATGAATATACTTTCAAGTAAATCAGTTAAAAATTCATTAGCAAATCTGAGGGGGAAAGCTTATTTAAAATGATAAACTATCAGACCATATTTATAATTCAGGTCGTTTCTATTTTTCATATACTAATTTAATGTAATTATTTGACAATTTGAGGTAGGTGTGTAAAATGACAATTTTTAAGCATCTTTTAAGTACATGTTGGCCATTCTGGTAGTTAAAGTTAAATACAGTAAGGAAATGGGAAGTGTTCTTCATCAATGTGCCTTCGGGGAGCAGAGGATTTTATGACTTGGTTTTTAATGACCCTCATGATTTCTAAAGGGAGCCATAATTTTTTAATCAGGAACAGCTGCCATTTAATAAAAGCCAACTTTGCTAGGGTAGGTCAGTGACAGTATGGTTAACGGCTTCTTTGATAGTTCTGTACATGTTTTATTTTAAGCTTATCCACATTTCTAGACATAATTTTTTTATTTTTAGCTAACCTAATTAAACAAGGGAATAGAGTCCACAGGTCATAGCAAGGATTTTGGTAATTGATACTTTTAGACTTCTGTCTCCAAACAAGTATAAAACTTTCCTATTAACTTTGTTATTCTATATATTTTTTAAAAAGCCCTTACATTAAGGGCATGAGTGGAAAAAATAAGAGTGTGAGTATGACAGTGACAGGACCTGTCTGTCCCTTTTCCTCCACTTCCAACAGCTGTTTACATAGTAGGATTCTAAAATGTTACCTCAAATCTAATGTTGACAGTTTTTATCCTGAAAGTTTATCATTCTTGTTCCCTTACTTTGACTATTTTCTTAGATTTGGTCTGTGTGCTGTAGTATGATGATACCTTTAGAAAGACATTTTTGAAGACTTTTAAGAATAAGTGATAAAATTTCAAAAATATTGTTATAATGCCCTGGATTGGGCGATGTTTTGTTTTTCCTCTGTGATAATGTAGTTATGAATAACTAATAATATTTCAGGTTCTATTTCCCTCCAGGAACATAGAAGAATCCCACTTCCCCACCGCTATAAAGTTAGGTGTGGCCAGTTCCTGGTTTTGCTATTAGAAGGTGACCGGAAGAGGTGTGTGGAGGGCGTCACTTCTGAGCTGTAGTGTTTCATTGCTAGTGCAAGGCTCTCAAACTCTCATTTCCTCCCACTGACAGCCATGATTGTCATAAGCTTCTGTCTGGATCTTGGGTGTCATTAATAGGAATCTCTTCAATAACTAGAGAGGAGGTGGGGTGGGGATAATGGAGGGAAGGGGGAAGGGTTTTCAGGAACAACTATAAAGGACACATGGACAAAACCAAGGGGGTGGAATCAGGGGAGGGAGGTCAGGGGTAAATGCAGACATCTGTACTTGGACAACAATTGAAAAAAAAAAAGAATCTCTCCAGTAAACCTGCCTTTTATATCTAGTTTAATAAAAAATAAACATTTTTGTTATAAGCCACTGAGATTTGAGGTTGGTTGCTATCTGACTTTTCATACTTATCCATACTCTAATTTTAATTTATTCCTAGTGATCAAGCTAATTGTATGAGTTCTGCTCATGAAATGAATGGTTGGACAAAGCTGTTATTAAATTTGTATAAGTACATAGATTGCATATTTCAATTTTACCCACTATTCTAACCTGTATTTTCATTTTAACAGTAAATAATGCAACTATTTCCTTTATACTGGTATGCTAAATTATGAAAACCTGATAGCAAGCACCAAACTTAATACTCATCAGAATGATGTTTTCCATGTCACTCTAGATGGCAGTACTGATAAGGAATTCAGGCTGGGAACTTAATCTAATATTACTGAATTTACTGTTGAGAGAATGATATAGCTCTAACCTTTCCACCCCTGTTCCTGTGTCCCGTTGTACCATCTGCAGCACCATGAAAGAAGAGTCTTGCTGGACAGCATCCATCTGCAAACTAACTCCTCTCTTCAAAGGGCGGCCGGATTCAAGTACTGTCATGTCTTCTGATGTGCAGTAAATTTTAGTATTTGCTTTTATTGATAAATAATCCTCAGATTTCTCCTTTGCACATCAGTAAAGACTTTACATAACAGATGTCAAAATGACTTGCTTTTTATCCTTATTGAATTTCCAGAAATGTTAAGCTCTGCTTCCACAGTGTACTTTATGTAAAATAATGTAATTCAATCGTGCTTCTTCCATAGACAGCAATGTCCCATGTGTGATAAAAATTCTTAATGCACTATCCAAAAATTAGCTTTGATATTTGTGTTACTATACTTTACTACTTAAAGATAAACAAAAATTCATGCCACATATGCTAATGCCCTGATTCTTACTGTACCTGCTGTGCATAACAAATATACATTAGCAGAAGAGCACAAACACTGGTAATGGTACAAAGATTCCTTCTTTCAACATTTACCTTTTTTGGGCAAACTTTGAACTTTTTCCTTTAATGAGAATTAAAAATAAGCTGGCTTCACTATGGTAATACAAATGTTAAAATTATCATATATGCTATGCCATATGGTTCTTAGATAATAGTAGAAATAGATTGTTGATCAGTAGATATGTTCTCATTAGAGGCTCACCATTTTTAGCATAGAACAGACACATTTTTTTTTGCAACAGTTTGTTCTAAGGATGATTTTATTGGCTACATAGGAAAATTTAGAGTTTTATGAATTGTTTCCATAGCACCATGCATAAATTGAAAATATGTTAACTGTGTTTTCTAGGTATGTGCTTCTTAATCTTTACAGACATTGCAATATTTATATAGTCTATATCACAAATAATACTAACAGTAAAGATATGGCAGACTTTTTGAAGACTTTCTATTCACATACTCATACTAATATCTTTTATGGAGGGGTTAGCCCCCAAATTCTCAGGTAATAATAAAAATAAATGGCTGTCATCAATGGTAACCAAGAAAAATGCTAGTCAGTGCCTCATCTGGAGAGAGAACACTATAATGACTTACAGGTGCATGTTGACTATTAGACCTTAGAAGTAAGATTGATATGAGGAAGATAACCTAAGGTAAAGTGAAATGTCTTTTACAGATACCTGACGAGAGCTCTATGGAAAACAGCAGTAAATAATGGAGCCATCTTTGCTTGTATTTTTTTTATTGCTTAACATGTTAATGTTACATTTATTTAAATATTTGATTTCTATACATATTCTACAAGATTAGATGGAATATTTGTATTACTTTGTATTTTTGCTAACAGTGAATTTTCTAAAGTAAATAAATAGAATTAATTATAATATAGCTTTTATTGCACTAAATAATTATTTAAATAAATAAAGGAGAAAAGTTTAAATAGCTGTGCCAAGAGAATAGATAACCCTCACTATCAAACATTTGATATTGATAGAAAAACCCAAATGCTTAGGTTTGAATTCTGTGTTTATATTCAGTGACTTCCAATTTAAGATAATTCCACTGAATACCATGTTTAAATGTGTTGAAATGTAAATGTGTTATTTTATTCCATTAGATTAAAGTTCAACCTAGTGAAAAAAAAGCTTTGAATATGGTATGTCTTAATCAAATTCTGATTATATCACTCACAAATTATGTAACCTTTAAATTCCTCTGTTTCTTCAACTGTCAAGCCATGATTGTAATAATATCTACTTTTGGAAGTTTCCTTGAATATTACTTAAAACACTTTAAATTGTACCTAACATATAACTAGCACTCAGCTTTTGTTCATTGCTATTTTTAATTTTACATTATCATATAGTATCTGAGTATCAGAAGACAATGTGTCATGAAGATATTGTATCACTAATAAATTATTATTACACTATATCATAAGATGGTTTCAGCCTATAAAAGTTATTGAATTTCCTTCAAATTCTCATTTTACTATTAGCGACCTGACAAATCTGTCATTCTCCTACCTCATTCACTTTTTGATTCTCTAGGATAATTTTCTGAAACAACTATCACCTTCTCCTTGCTGGTTAACCCTCCAAACCTCTTTTTCCAGCTTTACTCTCACGTGATGTCATGGCTCCCACCCCACTGAGGAAACAGAGAGGACCAGAAGAGGGCTTCCTCAAGCTCATCTACCCACGGACCACGTGTCTGCCGAGGTCCCTCCCTCTTTTGTACCATCAAATTCTTTCCTTTTGCCCTGGCTGGCATAGCTCAGTGGATTGAGCGCGGGTCTGCGAACCAGTCGATCGCTGTTCAATTCCCAGTCAGGGCACATGCCTGGGTTGCAGGCTGGTTCCTTGCAGGCTAACTACCAGCAGGGGATGCACAAAAGGCAACCATACATTGATGTTTCTCTCCCTCTCTCCTTCCCATCTAAAGATAAATAAATAAATAAAGTCTTTAAAAAAATTTTAAAAAAATTCTTTCCTGTTAACGGAAACAGTTCCATTAGCACCACATAACTAAATCAGCTGTTGTCATTGTCAATGATGACATAAACAATGCTGAATCTTAGGTTTATTTGTGGTCCATTGTTTAAAATATCAGCAGGATTCAAATAGCTAATAAGTGCTCTTAGAATGCTTCTTAAGTTCCTTGCCCTTGATAACTCCTCCTTTGTATTTCTTGCTCATTTCAAAATGCTAAATATTATATATGCCCCAGTCTTTTATTTTTCTTTTCCATCTACACAAACTACTTGGGTTATTTATCCAATGTCTTGGTTTAAAATTTTAATATATAGTAAATTTTTAAGTTTATATCTCTAGTCTTGACTTCTGCATGCAACTGCCTATTTAATAGCATCACTTGATAACTATAGGTAATCTCAATCTTCTATTGGTCTTCCATCATACAGTCTTCTAGTTCCAAATATTCTACATATTAGTCAATTAAATTTGCATATATTTAAAGATGTTTCATCTAATATAAAAGATGATATGAAGTGGTTGGTTAGCTAATTCAGGTATACATATTTTTGAAGATTTTAGCAATAGGACCTTCCTCCTCAAAAACTTACAAGGAATTAAGTTACATTTCAAAAACTGAAATACTTAGTTTTATTTTAAAAAACTATATTTTATAACCCTCTATAATTTGGGTTCCCTAACTAATTCAGCAATTACACTTCAGACCTTAATCTAACCAAAGAACAGCAAAACCATTTAACCTACCTACACATCAACCAAATTAAATACCTCTATTATAAAAAAAATCCCTTTGCCGCTAATTCTGAATTTCTATTCAAATTTATTTTCCCCTGTGGAAGGCTCTCTTTAACCAATGAACTGTGGTTTTTATGCCCTCTATAGTTCTTTCTTCTTGAATTTTAGCTAGCATTTGACTCAATTTTGGACAAAAATATCATATATGGGAGAAATAATACTCACTCATAAGAACTCTTACAGTTTCCAACTGATCTCTTGAAGCACACACATTCGGAGTCCTTCCCTTCAGCAGTGAGCTTCCATGTTGTAAGAAGTCTAAACTGTGTGGTGGATGACATGTAGTTACTCCAGTTAGTAGTCTGATTTGAGCTTCAGCAAACAACCAGTACCAACTACTAACATGAATGATCCATCTTGGATATGCAACCAAATTGATTCTTCACACACCAGTTTCAGCTATCCTCACACCTTGACTTAAGACCCTTTGCAAGAATCCAGTGGAATTTAGTCAACCACAAAACCACTAGAGATAATAAGTTGTAAACCACTAAGTACCACCACCACTGTAGGGTGGTTAGATATCAAGAGTATTATCCATGACACTGGGGTAATTTAGAGATAATAGATCATCTTAAATTTTTTAAAAATAATTAATTTAAATGCATATTCATTGATTAAAATGCATAGTTATTGATTTATTGTTTAAAAAATTGGTTTATCAGTTGATCTACAAACTATTCAAGTAGCTGATAGAAAGATAGGTAGATGATAGGTAAATAGGTAGATAGATAGATAGATACTTAAACTGCATTTGTATCTAATATTTTTCCACTGGTATTTTTCTCATTAAATAGTATATTTAATAGCTGAATGGATAAAAAACTGTGGTGCATTTACACAAAGGAATACTACATGGTTATAAAAAAAGAAGAAAATCTTACCTTTGAGACAGCATAGATGGACCTGGAGAAAATTATACTAAGTGAAATAAACCATTCAGAAAAAGAAAAATGCTATATGACCTCACTTATATGTTAAATTTAATGAACAAAATAAACTGTCAAATACAATAGAAACAGAAGCATGGACACATAGAACAGACCGACAGCTATCAGGAGGGCAAGGAGTGATCTGAATGAAAGAAAATGAAAAGATTAGCCAAAAAATATATATGCATAACTCATAGACACAGACAACAGCGTGATGAAGGCCAGAGGAAAGGAGGGGCAGAGGATGAATGTAGGCTGTCAGAGGGGCATGAGGAATGGAGAAATCTATAATGGTGTCAACAATACAAAAAATATAGTGTGTTCAATATTGCCATGTTATTTTTTCCATAAATTGCCTGGTACTTAATAAAAATTTTATTCTATATTGAATGCATTTGAACTTGTTAACTCCTTTCATTAACTTGTCTGAGAATCAATTATGCCAAATGAAGGATATTCTTAATTCTATATTTTTACTGAAATGTGTACATATAGCAGTTCAGCTATTTTAAAGTCCACTTTTATTGCTATATTTTAGAGTCATTTTATTTGAGTTATTCATATAGATAAAACTTTACCAAAAAGTTGTATCTCTTTGTGATTCTTTTGACCATCTTAGCAAATTTAAATGCTGCAAAACCTTAGACCTTTTCAATTTTATTAAATATTCAAATAGAATATAATTTTACTCAGTTGTAAAGAGAAGTCCTATCAAGATGTTTGTTCTACACTTATAAATATTTCAAGGCATATGAATACAATTCCAAAATAAACTGTGCATACGGAGTTCTCACCATTTCTTTAGCTTTTTCTGTTTTTGTAGAAATAAATTTCAATATCTTCCTGTTTGTATGCTATTTTTTCAACATCTATGGTGTGCTAAAAGCTTTAAAACCTGAAGATTTGTTGTAATTTCATCCATTCAGTACTTTAAATAAACATTTCCATATTTTTTAACAATCAATCAAGATATTTTAAAAGGGTTTAATAAAAGTATAGGAAATAGTTTGAATTACTAAGTAGTTTTTATAACCTCAAATATATCTAAAATCAAATTGATATTAAGCAACAAAGGGAGAGTTTCATACTACAATGATGAGGTATTATTTTTTCATTCAAAATCACTATCATTGGGAAAATTTTATAGTGACTTCATCTGACTATTATAAAAATAATTTTTGGAAATTAGGGTTTCTAGTTAATTGCTAGAATTGCACAGTTTATTTGAACACACTTTTGAATTATATGTGCCTCACAATCAATTGTAAGAACATTTCTGGTTCATAGGTTTCTTAATGTAATATGTTGTATTTTCACCCCAAATAGTTTTATTCTAAATGTTGAATTTTATCTGATTTTTTAATTCAAAGTGCTATCAGATATTTCAAAGAAAATTACCAAAAGCTCAACATTTATATCATAAATTACATGAAAAATCATATTATTGTGATTAACTTATATTCGGTTTGACGTATCTGAAAACATAATTATCAAATGTGAAAACATGATTATCATTTAACTGATGAAAAGTTCTACAAATGAAGCCAACACAGTTCAAGCTTTGCTTTTATTTAAAATGTAATCTTTATTGTTTTTTTCCATTACTATTGAGTTCCCTTATAACCCCTCCCCCAGCAATCACCACATTGTTGTCCATGTCCACGAGTCCTTTTTCCTCTTTGCTCGATACCTGCATCCCTAACCTACCCCCCACCCACTGTCATCCTGCTCTCCATCTGTGAGTCTGTCTCTGTTTGGCTTGTTACTTCAGTTTGTTCATAAATTCCAAAAATGAGTGAAATTTTATGGTATTTGTCTTTCTCTGGCTGCTTTGTTTCACTTACCATAATGTTCCCCAGGTCCATCCACTGTCACAAAGGGTGGCATTTTCTTCTTTTTATGGCTGAGTAGGATTCCATTGTGTAAATGTCCATAGTTGTTTTATCCACTCATCTACTGATGGGCACTTGGGCTGCTTCTACACCTTGGTGATGGTAAGTAACTGTGCAATGAATATAAGGGTGCTTTTGTTCTCTAACATTGGTGTTCTGGTTTCCTTCCAATATATTTTCAGAAGTTGATTGCTGGGTTGAAAGGCAGATCCATTTTTAATTTCTTTGGTATTTCCATACTACTTTCCATAGTGGCTGCACCCATCTGCATTCCCAACTGTGCAAAAGGGTTCCCTTTTCTCCACATCCTCGCCAACACTTGCTGTTTGTGAATTTCTTGAGGACAGCTATTCTGACAGGCGTGAGATGATACCTCATTGTGGTTTTAATTTGAATTTCTCTGATGATGAGTGATGAGTGCCATTGACCATCTTTTTGTATGTCTACTGGCCATCTGAATGTCCTTTTTGGAGAAGTATCTGTTCAGGTTCTTTTTCCATTTTTTAATTGGGTTGTTTGTTTTGTTTTGTTTTGGTGTTGAGTTTTGTAAGTTCTCTATAACTTTTGGATATTAACCCCTTATCAGACTTATTGGTGAAGATGTCCTCCGATTCTACAAATAAACCTACCCAAGAATGTAAAGGATCTGTCCTCAGAAAATTGTAAGACGCTAAAAAATTGAAGCAGATACAAATAAGTGGAAGCACATCTATGTTAATGGATCAGAAGAATTAACATCATTAAAATAGTCATATTGTGGGAGCCCACCAGGCCGCAGGGGACCAAGGACAGAGTCCCCCACTGTGAAAATGGTGGATGAACTTGGTTTCTGGTCCCTGGAGCCGGCGGGTACCTTGACATTTTCCTAACCTTCTCGTTCCCAGCCTTGAAAGATATAACAAGATTTTGGCACAGGTGTCATGTTCCCAGATGGTTATGAGAACTTCTTGCCCTTTTGATAGCTTAAGGGAGTGCACGAACTTTGAAAAACAACATTGTTTCTAGTTCCCTGCAGTCTTGCTTCAGGCATTAGCAGTTTGTATGTAAGACAGCTGTTCCTTGAATAAAGTTGCCATTTGCCAGCAGAGCTTATGGTCCTCTCCATTCTTTTAAGTCCCTCGCCTCACCTCGCGACCACCCTTGCTGCTGCGGGCAGCGGCATCATACTACCCCAAATAATATATAGATTCAACACAATTCCTATCAAGATTCCAATGACATATTTTATAGAACTAGAACAACTAGTTTGAAACAGGTGGCAAATGCAAGGCCAGCAGGACCTCCACCTTGTTTTATCCAGCCCAGCACCTTGTTTCTACCTGGGGGTAGTATCAAGCTCTCACTTAACTGTTAGGGAGAAGTTACATTTATACAGTCCAAAAATTACATCTGGCCCTTTGAAGGCAACCATGAGGCTGATGTGGCCCTCCATGAAAATGAGTTTGATACCCTTGGTTTAAAAATGTATATGGAACCACAAATGACCCCACATAACAACAGGCCTGAGAAAGAAGAACAAAGTTGAAGGAATCATGCTACTTAAAAGCAAATTATACTATAAGACCATAGTAATCAGAACAGCATGGTACTGGCCTAAAAACAGACTCATATATCAATGGACAGAATAGAAAACCCAGAAACAAACCCACACCTATGTAGTAAATTAATACAGAGGTGCCTCAACAGAGGTAGCAGGCACATACAATGGGCTAAAGACAGTTTATTCAATAATTGGTGTTTGGAAAACTGGGTAGACACATGCAGAAAAATAAAACTAAACTACTTTTTTATACCACACATAAGAATAAATTCAAAATGGATCAAAGACTTAAATGTTGCATCCAAAATCATAGAAATCATAGAAGAAAACCTGGCCAGCAAAACTTCGTACATTGTCCTGCAGTATTTTTACAGATATATCTCCCCAGGTAAAAGAAACAAAAAAGTAAATAAATAAACAAATGGGACTACATCGAACTAAAAAGGTTTTGCACAGCAAAGGAAATCATCATGATAATTAGCTTTGCTTTTTAAACCCACAAGAACACAGAATTGAAAATTAGTGAAATTAATTGCAAATAACAGTTATTTGCTCTAAAAGAGTTGTTCCAAGCAGATTCTTCTTAAAGTAGTTAATCACATTTGAAGTTGAGGCTGATGATTTTCAACAGATTAAATCTTCTAGTTTTACCTGACCGATGGTAAAAGTATGGACTCATGATACATAGGTGTCAGCAGACGTTTGTGAAAATTGCATATGCATGTTACTTTCCTAGGATACAGAAATACAGAATATAATTTTAATACAGTTCTGGCATTCGCTAAGATAGAGTGACTTGGAATTGGTGGTTATATCTAATACATTGTAAAGAACGTTTCAGTCGAGAGGAGCTCCATGGTCATTGGTGATACCTCCTCTGGGTAGAGACAGGCCTGCTAAGCAGGGCAGACTCCAACCTGGACCTGTTCTCTCCTTAACCATTCAGATCTGAGAATTGATTTGTAGACCTTGCTTATGTAGAACTTAAAAAAAAATTAAAAGAAGAGGAGAAAAATGAAAGACAAAAGAAATAAAACCCGCAAAAAGAAAAACACAAACAAATTTAAAATAAGAAATGTTTATACTAACTTAAAAAGTGAATTTCTCATAAGCTATTTAGCTCATTACTGCTAATGATTTTATCAGAAAATAAAAATGGATTTCAAAAAATAAGTAATTGTGACTTTTATGTTGCATCATAAACAACACTTCAACAAGAGCCTCAGAAACGTCTGTAGCTAAATGACCTCCATTTTTACTACATGCTTCAAACATATCTAACCTGTATTTGACCATATTCCCCACGGACCGAGTGGACATGTGGCCCGGAGGCTTGGGGGCTCTCTCAGGCAGTGAACACAATGAAACTTGGAGGTACTTTTAGTGGCCAGCAAAGGCATTGTGTCCAATGCTGCTTTTACATCCTTGCACTTGGCACCCAGAAGAAGCACTTTATCTCAGCATCCTTGTTTTATCAGCTTGTGCAATGCGTGTCATCATCCCGAATAAGAGGAAAGCTACTGTGTATCTGGAAAGATTAGAAAACAACTGGCAGGTCCTTACCAGGTGGCCTTTCATCTTTATCCTCATTAGAATGAAAACTATGTCCACGGTTCACATGTCTCATTCACTGCCGGAAGAAGCTAATGCAGAAGTTGGAAATACAAAGCAGAGCTTGAACTACCTCATATTTTCTTAGAGCAACATTAGTAATAAATTTCAGAAAATATTAGGAAAGCAATATCTAAGACAAGACAGAACTAAGTCAGGACGCCAAGATGGTCAGCACCAAGCGGGACTGTTTCAGGAACTGAAATGAATGTGGTCTGATTCTCAGCCAGAAGCCTGCTGCCCTCTTCAATAAATGAGTAAAATACCGACATCACTTATAAATCCTTTATTGTCTGCTTCCATTTGGCTTCAATTATTCCATTTTCTTAGATTTCATTAAGCTTGTATGCACTATGTTCTTTATAGGTGGACAGTTCGGCTTTTACTTTGTGTAGTTTTCCATTATATATTCTTAGTTATATTTTTTCCATTTGTATTTGTTCTGTTACCTCCACTGGATTATTTATCTGCACTCTTGAGGACTACGGTCATTGTTTACTTAATTTTTATTCTTGATTCCTTTATTTTCCTTATTCTCCCCATATTCAACTTATTATCAAGTCTTGTCATCTTGATAAGATATAGCCATATTTTGTAAATTTTTACATAGAAATATTGTTAATGTACTAAATACATGACTTGTAATGTTTATTTGAAATTAATTTACATTCAGTAAATGTAACATTTAATGTTAAACAGTTGATGAACTAAAAATCCACTTTTTTCCCTTAACATCCTGATGTCAGAATGTTACCAGACAGGGCACCTGGCCCTTGAGTGGGTCTGCCTAGGGCCACCACCATTGGTGTGTGGGCCCTTGACTTTGTGTTGGAAAGAGTTCACAGCATGAGTCCAGGAGACTATGAGGGTATGTTTACTAAAGCTGGGACAGTGAAATAAGGGAGGGCCTAGCACAGAAGCAACAGGAAAGCCTAGGCTGGGCTGCCTTACCTCACTGGGAAGCCAGAGGAAAGGGGCTTTAGGGACAGGTTCAGGGGATTAGCCTGGGACAAGCTGCTGCTGCCCATTTTCACCCTGGTTGTAAATCTCTTGCTTCCTTAGAGATTAGGAGATGTGTACCTGTAGGAGCAGAAGAAGGGGGAAGAAATGACTCAGGGGCTCCTCAGGGGCTGGTAGCGTCCTTTGTCTTGAAGTTTTTATCTCTCTCTCGAAGGCAGGGATTTTAGGGGAGTTCTCAGGGGAGGCTTTCTGTAGAATACTCATCAGTTTTCCAGGTGTGCCCTTTCAGGGTCCCGGTCTCTGCTGATTGGTCAGTGCCAGGCCAGAAGTTGTCAGTCATCGCAGCTGGTCCTGGCATCACCCACCTGGTTTTGTGCTTTTCTGGGCCTGGAGCTGAAACAGAAGTAAGTCCTGGATGTTATCTCTAGAGAGGTGACCTGCATCTGGCTGTGAATTGCACGGCTATTTTGTTCAGCTATCTGTCTCAGTTTCTCCGTTTCACTTGTCCTGGCTTACTGGCCTATTTCAAGAATTAAAGATAAAAAGAAATTCAGCCTTCTTTGGGGGGCGGGGGTGCATTATTGTCTAAGATTGTTATGCTTCAGATTGTCAAATCTATTATTTAAGGTACTTGAGTTTACTCATCCAAAGTGACAGCTACCATAAATACTTTCCTAATTTTTTCTGATATTCTCAGGTTCAGTTAATTAAAGCTATTAAGAACTCTCAGTAGTTTTCCTTCAAACACAAAGGTCATATTAACAGGAAAACAAAGACTGAGGCACACAAGCCATTGGCTACTTTTAATCCATTTTGAAATGATTTTTATTCATTTATTGATGATTTATTTTTATTAACCTTCTAAAATGACTCATTAGAAACCTTAACATTAAATCATTCTTTTACAAATATCCTTAAGGTTACGTATGTATGCTCACAATTATAAAAAGTTTTTGATAACCCTAAATTACCAGAAATGAAATCCACAATGAGTACATACTGCCAATGTAGACACATTTATTTCCTATACAACATACACATGAAGTGCTCTACTAATAGGTTCGAGGTGCAGAAACCTGTTTGCCTGACAGATATACCTCGTTTCTTCCTTGTTAACAGAACATCCATTTTACTGGGGTAGTGATTTGTGCAGTCCTTGGGGATTAATCATTCCTAGGCTCAGGGGATCATGACAATGTCTTTCCTATTGTCAGTGGTTTGATGTGGAAGTAATCATGAGAATCATTTGGGGCCGGTGAAATACAAAAGGATGTCTGCAAGAGATTTCCGGGAAAGATTTTCTTCTCTGAAAAGAAAAGTGTCTTGCTACAAAGGAGAGCCATCTTTTCGTGCTGACTCCTTGGTGCTGAGTTTGGAGGAAATTGCTAACTAAGGACATGGTGCCTACAGTCCTGCGCAGGTCACGGAGGTCACAGCTGTAATACACAATGAGAGCTTCGGAGTGGCACAATAGAAGATTCCTGAAAAAATTACTGAGCTGCTGAACAAAATCTAACACTGACTGACTACAGAGTTTGTGTATAATTAATGCATGTATTTCTTTCTTCACCCATTGTCAAGTCTGTCTCTTTTAGTGTATAAAATCCTAGCTGAAATAACTGTGCATTATTAAAGATTCTTTAAAAATTTAGTTAATGGAAACTATAATAATTAAACTTTTCACAAGTATTTTTCTTATATATACCTATAAACAATCTAAAAGCATTTTATTCTCCCTAAAACATATTTAGTGAGCGCAGTTATTGAATATGCTGTCTTATTTTTGAAAATTTGGTCTACTGTTTGTGGTATAACTCTGGTGGTGTAATTCTAAGTTCCATTTATTTGAAGCCTTGTTTTAATGACCATAATAGGAAATAAAAGATTTATGGCTAAAATATATAGAACCAAATCAAAGAAATATATTGTTAACTATCACTTCTAAATTCAATTACTTACTGGTTAGTTCCAACTACCTATTACACAATGTAAAAGGTTGTTAGGAAATGTCCATGTAATTGTTCTTGTAAACTAATTGTAAATAATTGCATGTCCGTATTTTTAACAAATGTATCCAAACCCTACCACAGTTCTTCACTGTGAACATTTAAAACAGATTACAAAATTCTGTCTTGAATTTTAATCATATGCATGAAAATTCTTTATGGGTGATGTGTTTTGGTAAAAATAAAACCACTTTATTATGGAAACATTTTAAATATTCATTTAAAAATGTGTTCTGTAGTGTGTCACTCTTTCTGTTTTTATTTTCTAGCAAAAACGGTTAATTTCCTATTCTCAGCTAAACTATCAGCTTTGTCTACAAACATTAGATTAAATATTTATGTATTCATTTATTTAGACATTCCTTTTATTTTATTTTTATTGTATTTTTATTGCCATTTAGTCCTCTTACACTCTGCTCCCCCCTGCAATCTTACACTGTTGTCCATGTCCATGAGTCCTTTTTCTTTTTTGCTCAATCCCTCCACCCCTTAAACTATCTGCTTCTTAGCTGTCATCTGTCATTTGCTTTCTATCTATGAATCTGTCTCTGTTTTGCTGGTTAGTTCAGATTGTCCATTAGACTCCACATATGATTTAAGTCAAATGGTATTTGTCTTTCTTTGACTGGTTTAGTTCACCTTGCATAATGTTCTCCAGGTCTATCCATACAGTCACAAAGGGTAATTTTTTAATGGCTGAGTAGTATTCTTTTATGTAAATGTTCCAGATTTGTTTTATCCACTCATGGGCATTTGGGCTGCTTCCATATTCTTATGATTATAAATAACACTGAAATGAACACGGGGGTGCATATGTTCTTTCAAATTAGTGTTTTGGGTTCCTTAAGATTTATTTCCAAAAGTTGTCTCACTGGGTTGAAAAGAAGATCCATTTAAAATTTTTTTTACTTTTTTAAAAATATATTTTATTGATTATGACAACTATTGACAACTATTGACAACTATTGATTATAGTTGTCCCATTCCCCCCTTCACTCCCCTCCACTCTGCACACCCCTCCCCCACCACTCCCCCCTTTTGTTCATGTCCCTGTGTCACAAGTTCTTTAGATTCTGTATTTCCCATAATATTCCTGCCCTCCTCCCTGTCTATTTTCTACCTACCATCTATGCTACTTATTCTCTGTACCTTCTCCCCCCTTCTCCTCCTCCCACTCCCCTGTTGCTAACCCTCCATGTGATCTCCATTTCTATGGTTCTGCTCCCGATCTAGCTGTCCTCTTAGTTTGCTTTTGTTTTAGGTGTGATTGTTAATAACTATGAGTTTGCTGTCCTTTCACTGTTCATATTTTTTATTTTCTTTTTCTCAGATAAGTCACTTTAACATTTCATATAATAAGGGCTTGGTGATGATGAACTCCTTGAATGTGACCTTATCTGAGAAGCACTTTATCTGCCCTTCCATTCTAAATGAAAGCTTTGCTGGATAGAGTAATCTTGGTTGTAGGTCTTTGGATTTCATGACTTGGAATACTTCTTTCCAGCCCCTTCTTGCCTGGAAGGTCTCTTTTGTGAAATCAGCTGACCTTCTGATGGGCACTCCTTTGTAGGTGACTGTCCCCTTATCTCTTGCTGCTTCTAGAGTTCTCTTCTTCATTTTAATCTTGGCTAATGCAATTATGATGTGCCTTGGTGTGTTCTTTCTTAGGCCCAACTTCTTTTGAACTCTCTGAGCTTCCTGGATTTCCTGGAAGTCTATTTCCTTTGCCAGATTGGGGAAGTTCTCCTTTATTATTTGTTTAAAATAAGTTTTCCACTCATGGCTGTTCCCATGACCAAGAAATAGCCAGCCTTTCAGATGCACAGTTCAAAATACTGGTGATCAGGATGCTCANTTCTTCATTTTAATCTTGGCTAATGCAATTATGATGTGCCTTGGTGTGTTCTTTCTTAGGCCCAACTTCTTTGGAACTCTCTGAGCTTCCTGGATTTCCTGGAAGTCGATTTCCTTTGCCAGATTGGGGAAGTTCTCCTTTATTATTTGTTTAAAATAAGTTTTCCACTCATGGCTGTTCCCATGACCAAGAAATAGCCAGCCTTTCAGATGCACAGTTCAAAATACTGGTGATCAGGATGCTCATAGAATTGGTTGATTTTAGCCACAAATTAGAGGAACATATAAAGTCTAAACTGATTGAAATGAAGGGAAATGCACAGGAAACCAATAGTGATGGAAAGGAAACTGGGACTCAAATCAGGAGAGTGTACCAGAAAGAAGAAAGAAATAACCAAACAGGAAAGAAGGAAGAAACAAGAATTCAAAAAAATGAGGAGAGGCTTAGGAACCTCCAGGACATCTTTCAACGTTCCAACATCCGAATTATAGGGGTACCAGAAGGGGGAAAGAAACAGCCATTTTAAATTTTTTGAGGTATCTCCATAGTGCTGTCCAAAGTGGTTGCACCAGTCTGCATTCCCATCAATAGTGTAAAAGAGTTCCCCTTTCTCCACATCCTTACCAGCACTTGTTTGTTGATTTATTGAGGACAGCCTTTCTGACAGGTGTGAGATAATATATGTCATTGTGGTTTTACTTTTCATTTCTCTGATGATTAATCATGTTGAACATCTTTTCATATGTCTACTGACCATCTACATGTTCTCTTTATCTGCAGAAGTTTCTGTTCAGGTTTTTTGTTCATTTTTTAATTGGACTGTTTTTTTGTTTTGTTTTGTTTTGAGTTTTGTAGGTTCTTTATAAATTTTGTTAATTAACCCCTGATCATATGTACTGGCAAATATGTTCTCCCATTCTGTGGGTTTTCTTTTTATTTTGTTGATGAATTCCTTTACTATGCAAAACTTTTTAGTTTGATGTAGTCCCATTCGTTTGTTTGTTTATTTATTTATTTATTTTTAGAGAGAGGGGAAGGGAGGGAGAAAGAGAGAGAAAAACATCAATGTGTGGTTGCCTCTCACGTGGCCCCCACCGGGGACCTGGCCCACAACCCAGGCATGTGCCCTGACTGAGAATTGAACTGGTGACCCTTTGGTTCCCAGCCCACACTCAATCCACTGAGCTACACCAGCCAGGGCCCATTTGTTCTTTTAATCTTTTGTTTTCCTTGCCTCGGGTGATACATGTGTTACAAAAATTGCTACATGCAGTATCCAAGATTTTGCTACCTATGTCTTCTTCTTTGACTTTTATGGTTTCAGGTCTAATATTTAAGTCTTCGATCCACTTTAAATTTATTCTGTATGTGGTGTAAGAAGGTGTCTAGTTTCATTTTTATGCATGTATCTTTCCAATTTTCCCAACAGCATTTACTAATAAATTATCTTTAGCACATTGTATGTGCTTGCTTCCGCTGCTAAATATTAATTGACTATAAAGGGGTGCATTTATTTCTGGGTCCTTTATTCTGTTTCATTGACATATGAGTCTGTTTTTATGCCAGATCATGCTGTTCTGATTACTATGGCCTCACAGTATAATTTGATATTAGGTGTGTGATTCCTCCAACTTTGTCCTTGTTTTTCAGAATCACTGTTGCTATGTGGGGTGTTATCTGGTTCCACATAAACTTTTAAAGTATTTGTTCCAATTTTGTGAAAGACATCATTGGAATCTTGATAGAGATTGTGTTGAATCTATAGATTTCTTTGGATACTATGGTTATTTTAATGATGTTAATTCTTCTTATCCATCAGCACAGTATGTGCTTCTACTTTTTGTATTTTTTCAATTTTTTTCTTCAGTATCTTATATTTCTGACTATAAGTCTTTTATGTCCTTGCTTAGATTTATTCCTTAGTATTTTATTCTTTTTGAAGCAATTTTGAGTGGGATTGTTTTCTTAATTTCACTTTATTAGTTCATTCCTGTCATATAAAAATGCAACTTATTTCTGAATATTATTTTTTATCCTGTTACTTTAATACATTCATTTATCAGTTCTAGTAGTTTCTTGGTAGATCTTTGGGATTTTCTGTGTATAGTATCATATCATCTGCAAATAAAGTTTGAGTTCTTCTTATCCAATTTGCATGCCTTTTATTTCTTTTTCTTCTCTGATTGCTATGGCTAGGGCTTCCATTACTATGTTGAATAAGAAAGGTGAAGGGAGACATCTCTGTATTGTGCCCGATCTTAAGGTGAGCACTTGTAGTTTTCACCCGTTGAGTATGATGCTGGCAGTGAGTTTGTCTTATCTGGCCTTCATTATGTTTAGGTGTGGAGTTAGTTGTTACTTCTCCTCTTTCATTTCTAATTTTATTTATTTGGGTTATTTTCTTTTGTTCTTGATGAGTCTTGTTAAAGATCTGTCCATCTTATTTATCTTTACAAAGAGTCAGCTTTTGGATTCATTTATCTTTTGCATAATTCTAGACACTATTTTGTTTATTTCTGCTTTGATCTTCATTATTTTCTTCCTTTTACTCGCTTTGGACTTTATTTGTTGATCCTTTTCAAGTTCCTTTAAGCGTAAAGTTAGATTGTTTATCTGAGCTTTTATTTGTTTGGTTTTTGTTTGTTTGTTTGTTTTTGAGATAGGTCTGTAATGCTGTGGATTTCTCCCTTAGGATTGCTTTTCCAGTGTCCCACAGATTTTGGATTGTTGTGTCCTCATTTTTATTTGTATCAATGTATCTTTTGATTTCTTTTTTTTATCTGGTTGTTGGCCCATTTATTATTTAATAACATGTTATTTAGCTTCCATGTCTTTGGATGTTTTTTCAGTATTCTTGTGATATCCAATTTCTTAGCATTGTAGTCAGAGAAGATGCTTGTTATGATTTCAATCTTCTTAAATTTATTGAGGTTTATTTTGTGCCCTAGCATGTTGTCTATCCTAGAAAACATTATATTTATACTTGAACATTATGCATATTCTGCTGCTTTGGGGTGAAATTCTCTGAAGTCATCATTTAAGTCCATTTGATCTAGTATGTCATTTAAGGCTGCTGTTTCTTTTTTGATATTCTGCCGGGAAGATAATGTCCATTGAAGTCTGTGGCATGTTAAAATCCCTGACTATGACTGTATTTCCATCGATCTCTCCCTGTATGCCCATCAAGAATTACTTCATGTATTTAGGTGCTCCTTTGTTAGGTGTGTGAATGTTTACTAGAGAAGCAGTGACAACCAAGGAACAACTACAGCAGCAAGACCCTTTTCCTTTCCAGTTCCTGAGGCCTCACTGCAGCTAAAAGAAGAAGATATGTGCTAGAGGGTGGGGAGAAGTGAAAGGCCAACACCCAGCATGGCCTGAGTGAGGGAAGGGGCTGAGCAATCAGTTGAACATGCAAGCAAATTTTCATTCTACACAGAATTTTTGTATATAAAAGTAACCAGAGAGCCCTGGCTGGTGTAGCTCAGTGGATTGAGCACAGGCCTATGAACCAAAGGATCGCAGTTCTTTCCCCAGTCAGGGTACATGCCTGGGTTGTAGGCCAGTTCCTAGCAGGGGACACATGAGAGGCAACCATACATTGATATTTCCCTCCCTCTCACCTTCTCTTCCCCTCTAAA
Organism: Sturnira hondurensis; assembly: GCF_014824575.4. Classification (NCBI taxonomy): domain Eukaryota; kingdom Metazoa; phylum Chordata; class Mammalia; order Chiroptera; family Phyllostomidae; genus Sturnira; species Sturnira hondurensis. The sequence goes on along the minus strand of NW_028098001.1, from coordinate 3,450,413 downwards.
AGAAACAAATAAAATATTTTTAAAAAGTAACTAGAGAATTTAAAAAATCATTTCATGCTTAGATTATTCAATGAACTAATTACACATGCAATATTTTTCTATTTTTGGTAATTGTAGAGGTAAAGTGTGTGTGTATTATTTTTGGAGAGGAAGGGGGTAGTTTTCTCCAAACTTGCAGATCATAGACAAAGAGATCTGATGGAGATTAGACATAATCTGGTCCAAATACTCATTTACATGAAGGAAGTGGAAAACAAGTCTATGTAACATGGCTTGTTAAGGCCACATAGCCTTTTGAAAATCATGGGTGATCCTTCCCTAAAGAGTTAGTACTCACAGCACTACTTTGCATTTTCTGTTGTTATCTTTTTTTTTTCTGAATCATTGCCTGACTGAGAAACCTCTCACAAAACTGTAAAATAGCATCTCTTTCAGTTTTACCATGAATCCTAATTTGTCTCTTGTCCTATGCCCAGCTAGCCAAATGACTGGGTAATCAATGGCTGCTATTCTCACCACTAGCAAATCTTTATAGTTTCTATTATTGAGCAGGTATGCTTTGAATGTTACCACTTCCATGTGAACTGGGATTGACTTTTGCCTGCAGTGCCCTGATTAAATATCTTACTTTGCAAGCATATGATTGATATTTTTCATGGACTGGACTGTCAAACCTTCTTTAGGCACTTGTTCAGGACTGGCCCTGTGATCACCTGCTGGCATCCAAGAAAATTCTTGGGTAGTGATGGGGATGGGATTCAAGGGGAGATTTAAAGGAGACAATGTGGTTCTAAGCAGGCCATCCTGCATTTTTATTACTTGTAAGTGTAAAAGAGCTATTGAACAAAATATTTGTGATGTTCAAATGGATATCTAAACTTTTAATTGTTCACATAGTTTTTAGATACTTTTAAAATAATGATATTTTAAAAGTATCTAAAGTACAGGATATTTTTGTCATTTTTAAATACTGCCTTTAAACTGCATTCTCTTATAAAAGGCCACATTTTAAAATATGAGGGCAGCATTTTTATTACCACACTGTACAATATATAATTAACTCATAAATGAGTCAGCTTAGGTAGCATAAAGAAGAATTATAGCACAAGTCTTTGTAAGTATGTGTTAAAGTCATCGTCACTGCTACTGCAGGCTCTGTGATACTCGAATAATTTTGAGGGCCTTCCTGGCTTTAACTCTGAGATGTTATTTATTTGTTTCTCAAACAGTGGGTGTGTATTTCTTAAAATCCCACTATGGTTATTCTTTAAAAATTAACAAGGCAAAATAGAGCACATGATTTAGGCAAGTCATCTGTACTCAGCCCTCAGAATTTTCAGGTCATAGATGATAGTAGTCAATGAAGGCCAAGAAAAAGGGTAAAAGGTTCATGTAGGAGGAAGTTATATGGAGAAAGTAAAGCAGAGAGGAGAAAAAGGAGAAAGAAACGGATAGTGGGGAGAGGAGGAGAAGAGAACAGGGGGAACAAATTCAGGACAAAGTGAATGGAGTGGAAGAGAGGAAGAAGGGGCACAGGAAGAGGACAGTAGAATTGTGTGTGGGCATCAGCATAGAGGAGTCTGCTAAACATATCTGAGGACTACTGAACAGGGCTCATAGCTTCCAAAGCTCATTCTTCTTATGGAGAGCAAGATTTTATCTTATTTTATTTTACCTTTTTATTGAACTTATTGGGTTGATACTAGTTAACAGAATTAACAAATATCAGGTACATGATTCTACAACACATCATCTATATTGTGGAATCATGTACCTGGTGACACCCAATCATGACATGACGCCCAATACAGTGTATTGGGTGTCACCACATCAAGTCAAGTCTTTTTCCACCCCCATTTATCTCCCTTATACCCTCTTCCATCTCCCTCTGGCACTCACTACACTATTGTCCATGTGAGGTTTTCTTTCTCTCTCTCTCTTTTTTCCCCCTCAGTCCCCACCTTCAGACGCCCCCCTAACAGCTGTCATCCTGCCCTCCAATTGTACGTCACAATCTTGCTTGTTAGTTCAGTTTGCTTATTATATTCCACATATGGGTGAAAACATATATTTGTCTGTTTCTGACTGGCTTATTTTAATTAGCATAAGGCACTCCAGGTTCATTCATGCTTTCACAAAGGGTAGAATTCTATCTTTTTTATGGTGAGTAATATTCTACTGTGTAAATACGCCACAGCTTTTGTACTCACTCTTCTGTTGATGAACACTTTGGCTGCTTCCAAATCTTGGCTATTGTAAATAATGCTGCAATGAACATAGGGATGCAATAGTATTTTTATTTTATGTTTTGTTTTTTTTCAGATAAATTATCAGAATTGGAATCATTGGGTCCTAAGGCAATTCTATTCTTAATTATTTGAGGTAACTCCATACTACTTTCCACAGTGGCTGTACCCACCAACAGTGCATTCTCATCAACATTACTTGAGAGTTCCTTTTTCTCAACATACTCGCCAACACTTGTTTTCTAATTTCTTGATGATAGCCATTCTGACATGCATGAGGTGATATCTCACTGTTATTTTAATTTACATTTATCTGAAGACTAGTGACACTGAGCAGTTGAGCATCTTTTTATGTGTTTATTGGTCATCTGATACTCTTCTTGGAAAAGGGTTTGTTTATTCAGGTCCTTTGTCTATTTTTTAATTGGATTGTTTGTTTTTTGGTGTTGAGTTTTATATGTTCATTACAAATTTTTGCCATTAACCCCTTATTAGATGTATCAGAAAATACTTTCTACTCATTGAGTTGTCTTTTCATTTTGTTGATGGTTTCCATTGCTGTGCAAAAAACATTTTTGTTTGATGTAGTCCTGTTTGTTAATTTTATTTTTTTATTTCTCTTGCCTGAAGAGATATGTAAGAAAAATTATTTGATATGGAAATACTAGAGATATTATTGCCCATGTTTTTTCTAGGATATTTATGGTTTTGATTCTAACATTTAAGTCTTTATTCCAATTTGAATTTATTCTTATGTAATAAGATGGTTTAGTTTCTTTTTATTTTTATGCATATATCCAATTTTTCCAACAGCATTTATTAATAGACTATCACATGTTATGCCTTTGCATTCTTTCATCAAATGTTAATTGACTATAAAGATGTGGATTTATTTCTGGACTTTCTTTACTGTTTCATCGATTTATATATCTGTTTGTATGTCAGTACCATGTTGTTTTGATTGCTATGGCCTTGTAGTATAGTTAATATGAGGTAGCATGATTACTCAAAAATTGTTCTTTTCAAGATTAATGTGTCTTTTGGGGGTGTTTTGTGTTTCTATATAGATTTTTGAAATACTTTTTCTAGTTCTGTGAAATAAGCCATTAATATCTTGATAGTAATTGGGTTGACTCTATAGATTTTCTTGGCTAATATGGACATTCTAATGATGTTAATTCTTCCTACCCATGAACATAGTGTATGCTTTTACATATTTTACCTTCCTCAATCTCAGAAATCAACAAGGAAATGGTAGTCTTAAATGACACACTAGATCAAAGGGATTTAATTGATATTTCTAGAGCGTTTCATCCCAAAGAAGCAGAGTATACATTCTTTTCAAGTGCTCATGGAGCATTTTTTAGGATAGAGCACATATTAAGACATTAAACAAGTCTCAATAAATTTAAGAAGATTGAAACCATATTAAGCATCTACTCTGACCATAATGTTATAAAACTAGAAAACAATTAAAGAGAAAAAACTAGAAAATGCAAAAAGACATGGAGACTAAATAACACATTACTAACTATATTTAACTAAATAACACATTACTAAATATATTTAATGAATGGGTTAACAATAAGATCAAGGAAGAAATCAAAAGATACTTTGAAACAAGTGAAAATGAAAGCACAGCAACAAAAAAGCTGTGCGATACAGGATAATTCAGAACACTGTAGGCCTATCTCAAAAAATAAACAAAAAAACCCATAAATAAACCATCTAACTTTACACTTAAAAGAACTAGAAAAAGAACAACAAACAAAGCCCAAAGAGACTAGACAGAAATAAATAATAAAGATTAGAACAGAAATAAACAAAATTGAGTAAAAAATAATACAAAGATTAGTGAAATCAAGAGCTGGTCCTTTGTGTGTGTGTGTGTGTTTTTTTTGTCTTGATTTTTTTTATTTTTAATATATTTTATTGATTATGCCATTACAGCTGTCCCATTCCCCCCTTCACTCCCCTCCACTCTGCACATCCCTCCCCCACCATTCCCCCCCTTTCGTTCATGTCCATGTGTCACAAGTTATTTAGATTCTGTATTTCCCATAGTCCTTTGAAGGCATAAACAAGATCGACAAACCTTGAACCAGACTCATCAGGAAAAAAAAGAGAGAAGACCCACATAAATAAAATTAGAATTGAAAGAGGAGAAGTAACAAATGACTCCATAGAAATACAAGGGATTGTTAAAAATATTGCAATCAACTATATGCCAACAAATTTGACAACTAGGGCATAAAGGACACTTTCTTAGAAACATGCAGTTTTTCAAAATGGGATCAGAAAGAATCAGAGAAACTGAATAGGCATATTACAACTGGTGAAATTGAAGCAGTAATTAAAAGATTTCAACAAACAAAAGTCCTGGATAAAATGGCTTCACAGGTGAGTTTTACAAAACAGTAGAAGAAGAGCTAATACCTATCCTTTTCAAACTACCCCCCAAAATTCAAGAGGACAGAAGACCTTCTCACCAGTTTATTTTATGAAGCCATCATTATCCTAATTCCAAAACCCAATAATCTACCATGAAATGAAATTATAGGTCATTGTCTCTAATGAACATAGGTGCTAAAGTCCTCAATAATATATTAGCAAACTGAGCATAGCAATACTTTAAAAAGTTAGTACAGCATGATCAACTGGCACTTATTCTGGGGATTCAAGGCTGGCTCAATATCCACATATCAATGAATGTGATACACCACATAAACAAAATGCAGTATCAAAGCCACATGATCATATCAATTAGATGCAGAAAAAGCATTTAACAATACCCAGCACCTATTTATGATAAAAACTCTCAGCAAAGTGGTAATCAAAGAAATATACCTCAATGGAATAAAGATGATCTGTGACAAACCCACAGCCAACGTAATACTCAGTGGTCAAAAATTACAAATGTTTCTCTTACAATTGCAAACAAGACAGGGATGTCCCAATTTCACTAATTTTATTCAACATTGTACTTGAAGTTCTAGCCACAGCAATCAGACAAGAAGGAGAAATATGATCCTTCCAAACTACATAGGAAGAAAGAAACCTGTCATATTCTTTTGCAGGTGACATGATACTGTGTACGCAGAATCATAAATATTCCACCAAAACCTACTAAAACTGATAAATGAATTCAATCAGGTAGCAAGATGCAAAGTGAGTATCCAGAAACCAGTTGCATTTTTATATACCCATAATGAACTATCATAAAGGGAAACTTTAGGCAGATCTACTTTAAATTTTTTGAGGTGTCTCCATACTGTTTTTCACAATGGCTCCTATACCAATCTGCATTCCTACCAACAGTGCAAAAGGGTTCTCACATTTTCCATATCCTTGGCAGCACTTGTTTGTTGATTTATTGATGGTAGCCATTCTGACAAATGTGAGATGGTATCTCATTGTGGTTTCGATTTGCATTGCTCTGGTGATTAGTGATGCTGAGCCTCTTTTTATATGTCTACTGGCTATCTGTGAGTCCTCCTCAGAGAAGTGTCTATATCGGGTCCTTTGCCCATTTTGTTTTCTTTTTTTTGTTCATTGTTGTTCAAGTATAGTTGTCTCCATTACCCCCCCCCACACCACTTACCCATTTTTAACTTAAATTGTTTGAGTTTTTTTGGTGTTGAGTTTTCTAAGTTCTTTATGAATTCTGGATATTAACCCTTTATCAGATATATCAGCAGATATATTCTCCCATTCTGTGGGTTTTCTTTTTTTTTAAGCTTAATAATCTTATTGGTTTTAAATAATTCTACTATAGAAGATGCAGCTTTTTACATTTAATTTAACTTGATCCATAGGAAGTAATTATATTGTTTCATTGAAATTAAACATTTTAAATTTGATTTCTTAGTTGTACTATCAATAGTATATTTTAAACAAAACAGCAAAAACTCTCTCTCATGTGGATGGTGTTAATGTATACTCTGCCCACATGTTCAAAAAATATATGTTTTGTAGCGAATTACTGCTAAACTATATTCTTTTTTAAAATTTATTTAATTATTCTTCAAGTACAGTTTTCTGTCCATTACTCCCATCCCATCCCACCCCACCCATGCTCCCCACTCCCTCCCATTTCCACCCTTCTTAGTTGTTGTCCATGTATCCTTTATATTTGTTCCTCTAAATCCCTCCCCTATTTCCCCTGAAATTCCCTCCCCTCTCTCCTCTGGTCACTGTCAGCCTGTTCTCTATTTCAGTGTCTTTGGTTATAGTTTGCTTGCTTGTTTGTTTTGTTGTTTAGCTTCCTGTTAAAGGTGAGATCATATGGTATTTGTCCTTCAACACCTGGCTTATTTCATTCAGCATAATGCTTTCCAGTTCCATCCATGATGTTGCAAAAGGTAGGCGCTCCTTCTTTCTTTCTCCTTCATAGAATTCCATTGTGTATATGTACCATAGTTTTTTGATCCATTCATTTACTGACGGGCACCTAGGATGCTTCCAACTCTTGGCTGTTGTAAATTGTGCTGCTATGAACATTGGGGTGCATAGGTTCTTTGGGATTGGTGTTTTAGGGTTCTTAGGATACAATCCTAGCAGTGGAATTGCTGGGTCAAAAGGCATGTCCAATTTTAGTTTTCTGAGAAAATTCCATACTGTTTTCCATAATGATTGTACCAAACTGCAATCCCACCAACAGTGGACCAGAGTCCCTTTTTTCCCACACCCTCTCCAACATTTGTTGTTTATTGCTTTGTTTATGATAGCCATTCTCACCGGTATAGCAATACAGGCCTATCTAAAAAAGATAGAAATATTTCAAACAAACAATCTAACCCTATGCCTGCAAGAACTCAAGAAACAACAACAAAGACATCCCAGAGCAAGTAGAAGGAAGGAAATAACCAAGACCAGAGCAGAATTAAATGACATAGAGACTATAAGCACAATTCTAAGGATCAAGGAATGCAGAAGTTGTTTTTTTTAAAGATAAACAAAATAGACAAGCCTTTAATTAGGCTCATTAAGAAAAGAAGAGAGAGGACACAGATAAACACAATAAGAAATGAAAGAGGAGAGATTACAACTGATACCACAGAAATAGAAGGGATTGTAAGAAATTACTATGAAGAACTATATGCCAAGAAATTTGAAAACCTAGGCGAAATGGACAAATTTCTAGAAAAATATAATCTTCCAAAACTCAATGAAGAAGTAGAAAGCTTTAACAGACCAATAACAGCAGATGAAATTGAAGCAGTAATCAAAAAACTCCCATCACACAAGAGCCCTGGACCAGATGGTTTCACAGGAGAATTCTACAAAGCATTTAAGGAAGAGCTAACCTCAATTCTTCACAGACTATTCCAAAAAATCCAAAATGATGGCAAACTCCCAAACTCTTTTATGAAGCCAGTATCATCTTAATTCCAAAACTAGATAGAGACACAACAGAGAAAGAAAACTCAAGCCAATATCGCTGATGAACATAGATGCTAAAATCCTCAACAAAATACTGGCAAATCACATCTGACAATACATCAAAAAGATCATAGACCACGACCAAATATGCAAGGATGGTTCAGTACTCACAAATCAGTAAATGTAATACATCACATAAACAAAAGGAAAGACAAAAACCACATGATCATATCAATAGATGCAGAAAAAGCTTTTGATAAGGTACAAGGCCCATTTATGATAAAGGCACTCAGCAAAGTGGGAATAGAGGGAGCATTTCTCAATATAATAAAGGCCATATATGAAAGACCTACAGCCAACATCATACTCAACAGGAAAAAACTAAAAGCTTTTCCACTAAGATCAGGAACAAGACAAGGTTGTTCACTTTCACCACTCCTATTCAATATAGTATTGGAAGTTCTAGCCACAGCAATCAGACAAGAAAAGGAAATAAAAGGCATTCAAATCGGAAAGGAGGAAACAAAACTGTCATTGTTTGCAGATGACATGTTAGTGTACATGGAAAATCCTATAGCCTCTACCAAAAAACTGCTCAAACTAATAAATGAATTTGGCAAAACAGCAGGTTACAAAGTCAATATCCAGAAATCAAAAGCATTTTTGTATACTAACAATGAATTAGCAGAAGCAGAAATCAAGAAAAAAATCCCATTCAATATAGCAAAAACAAAAATAAAATATGTGGGTTTTATTTTTTAATTTGGTGATGGTTTCATTTGCTATGTAAAACTTTTTAGTTTGATGTAGTCTCATTTGTTTGTCTTTTTTCTTATTTCCCTTGCTTAGGGAGATATATCTGATAAAAAAAATTGCTTTCAGCAATGTCCAAGATTTTGCTGCCTATGCTGTCTTCTAAAATTTTTATGGTTTGGGGTCTAACATTTAAGTCATAGATCCATTTTGAATTTGTTCTTATATGTGGTATAAGAAGGTGTCCAGTTTCATTTTTCTGTATGCATCTGTCCAATTTTTTCAACACCATTTATTGAATAAACTATGTTTAACCCATTCTGTGTGCTTGCTTCCTCTGTCAAATATCAGGATACCACTTCCAGGAATATATACAATGAAGCCTAAAACACTAATTTGAAAGAACATAAGCACTTCTACATTCATTGCAGCACTCTTTACAATCACCAAGATATGGAACCAGCCCAGTATATGAGTGGTTAAAACAATGATGGGGAATTTACTCAATAGAATATTACTAGACTGTGAAAAATAAGATAATTTTATTCTTTGTGACAGTATAAATGGACCCGGAGAACATTATTCTAAGTGAAATAAACCAGTCAGAGAAGGACAAACACCTTTTGATTTCACTCATATGTGGAATCCAATGAACAAACTGAACTAACAAGCAAAATAGAGACAGACTCATGTATGGAGACCAAGATGACAGCCAAGGGAGGAGGAAGCTGAGCAGGTGGATGGATGGAGAAAAAGGGAAAAATGACTCATGAACATGGGCAACAGTGTGGTGACTGCTGAGGGGAACAGGGTGTAAAGGGACTAAAGAGTAATGGAAAATTTTTGATAAAAAAGAAAAAATAAAGTGAAACTTAAAAAAAAGTCCCATTCACAAAAAACCACAATATCTAGGAACAAATATAACCAAGAATGTAAAAGACCTGCATTGTCAAAATTATAAGACACTGAAGGTGATCAAGATTATAAATGAGAGGGTAATAGTTAAGGTTTCTAAATTGTTTTCTGTACATGCACTTTGGTTTAAGAAATGAATAGATTTTATTGTCTATTATTACATAACCACACTGGCAAATCATTTGAAATTTTTTACATTTAAAATTTTGGAATATACCACACATTTTAGAACTATTTTCTCTAAAACAGACAAAATGATATCATAGAAAATAGAATAAGATTAAAGCAACTCTTTTTTTCTGTGTCAAGTATTTTATTTTTCCTTTCATTTCAGTACGTATCCCTCTAATGTCATTTTAACTAATGTAAATATTTCTGTGTGCTGGAATTCAGTTTGTCATTGTTCATTTATTCTATTGTTACAAGGAGATTTCTAAGGGTCACTTGGTGTTTCCGATCCTTTTCCCGTATGATAAAACAAAATGATATTGAATAGCTGTTATTCACATTTCTGTGTTCATAATACTTTTTATTGTTTTAACATCAATTATTCGAAGTGAATATGAGTTGAGTTTGTGAATTTTAAGTCTTTTTAGACTCAATCTAAATGATGTGCAAAAAACTGTCAAAAATTAAAGGCTACTATAATAACCTAAATGAGGTCAAAGAATACAAACTTTTCTCTGTGAGTAATTTTCTCTAAATTTCCTAGATAATGTTCTAAAAGAACCATAATTATTTGGATAAGGAGAACTGAGTATTAGTACCAAAAGAAGGTTTAAAAATTAAAAAATCAGCTGATACTTGATTAAATGACTTGTTTTTTCTGCTTTGTTTTAATCTTTGCACATTACAAACAAATTACTTGATCAGCTCTTTGATATACCTTCCTGTATATTTTGTGAAAGCCAGTTTCAGCACACATAAGTGTATTTTAAGCTCTTTTCAGTGCAAAAGACTTTACTTGTATTTTACATGTAACTCCTAAGTTATTCTTATATACTTACTGCACAGTAAATACTAACATAATGGGTAGTTAAATATCAGAATAATTAAATCGTAGTTATGCTAAATGCAATTTTAGGGTTGTAAACTTGTAACTAAATATAATGATTCCAATTATATTTCAATTTGGACTTATATAATTGACAAAATAAGAATGACCACTTAAATATGTAGTTTACTTGTCATTTGTTTCTAAAATAAATTCTAAAATCTTCTGAGAGTTAAAAATAAATATGTTTTTAATAGTTTTAACTTTGGGCAACCTGAAAAACATAATGAAATAGTTCTGATAGAAATTTTAATATCTTATGCAGCTTTACTTTGCTCTCTAAGACTTTTCTCAGTCCATCCCTCCTACCTATTTCTCAATATATGTATTTTTTCTGGTAGCTTAAATTTAAACCTCCAATTATCACTTTACCTAGAATAAATCATATCCCAAAGTGAAAACACCTCTTTATTTACTTTTTTAATTTTTTAATATTCTGTTATTTACTTATTTATTTATTGACAGAGGGAAAGGGAGGGAGAAAAGAGGGAGAGAAACATCAATGTGTGGCTGCCTCTCATACGCCCTCTACTGGGGACCTGGACAGTAGCCCAGGAATGTGCTCTGACTGGGAATCAAACAGGCGACCCTTTGGTTCACAGGCCGGCACCCATTCCACTGAGCCACACCAGCCAGGGCCAAAAAAGAAAAAAATTTAACAAACTTCAGATTTGAGGAAACACACACTTTAAAAAGGGAAGAAATGAAAGACCTAAATTGAAGATGAGGATGGTTTTACAATCAGATAGCCAAATTAGAAGAACTGTCTGACTGAAAATGGTATACTTTTTTTCTACTGAAGAATTTTAGAAGCTGACAAAAAGTTTTAGGTAAAATGATTTAAGATAATTGCAGCAGCCAAATTTAATGTAAAGAAAAGACAGAAGCCAAAAGTGGGAAGAAATTTCCGGTTATGTATGATTGGGGAATAAGACAAATTGAAATCATCTGTGTGCTCACCAAGATTCTTCTCCCTTCATTGTTTAGGCATGTAGTTTTCATCTGTAATATTTAAAAAAGCATTTCAGTAATATTTAACTACTATTACTTGTAATCATGCTGTGTTTTCATGAATGGCTGGACTTTTACTGTTAGTTTATAAGAACTAAATTTCAATTATATCAGAAAATGTTACATCTTTACTTCTAAGGCATTTTCACAGAAAGAAATAAGTTTTTCCTGATCTATATCTAGGTATAGATTTTTCTGTTTGTGCATAGATAGGACTCTCTGAGGCGCTCATTAATATTTTGGTGGCTCCCATGGGGGTCTGACATTTCAGTATTTCCTGCCATGCTTGGGGAGGAAGCGTTTCAAAAAATTAAAGGCACTGATAAGAAAACCCTTCATTAATAAAACAGACTATTAAGTTTGCAGCCCAGTGATTAAAATTTCCCTATGATATCTAAAATTAATGTGCAGGTACTATGAGCTTTTGAAGTCTGAAAAAAAATTGAGGGTGAGATTTAAACAAAAATGTCTTCATCTACATCTCTGCTATATAGATTTTCTCTTTTGTTTAATAATTAATGTCAACCACACCAGCATGTTTAAATCCTTAACAGATAAGAAATAATTAAGTTAACACCACTCAAAATGATATGTAACATCTCAATCAGTGAGAATTTCTAAGTGGTAACAAGGAGAGTGAGAATTATTGGAAGCTGCGCTGCAGGATGTATCTTTTTTTTCTAGTGAAAGTCAAAGGCACATTCATACAGATGCAAGAAACACCACACTTCAGTGAACTTGTGGAATTGTCTGCTACAGTAAGTGATATAGCTGCCAGCAACCTAAGGAATACTCAGTGGCACACAGATGGTACTCTCCCGGCAGGTACAGTCGGCTGTCTGCAAACCCCAGTAAAATATATTTCAAATTTTAAAAGTGGGCTTTACCCTTGATATTAAGCCTTCGGTCATTTTCTGACTTTTCTAATTTTACAAATACTAGGGTTTTTTTGGTGCAACTAAGCAATTTTAAGTCTCCAGCCTTCCCTTTAAGCTCAAAGAAACATATATGAACAAAAGAACAAAATAAAAGGACAAAATGTCTCATGTTTGCTCTCCCTCTTTCCCTCTCATTTCCCCTTCCCTCTCCCCCCCTTTTCTTCGTTTGCTGAAGCAGTCATGTGCCGCTCTAGACTCCTGGAAAACCATCCATGTGCTTTTGCCCATGAATGCCATATGTGCCATAGGTGCCATAGGAATAAGCAAACAAAACACACCGTGAAATGTAATCTTCCTGAAAGCACACTCCTCGCATTCTTTTTGACAACTATCTAACACTGGGTTGACCCCGAAAAAATTGCACACTTCACATGGCTCCCCTTCATTTCATGTGCTTATCTGAGAAATGTGGAAAATGACATGGGACACAAAAGTCCACTAAAAGCTATAACAGAGAAAAATCACTTTTTCTTTCAGCTGCAATTGTCTTCATCACACAGCACTCATCATTAACATCACCAGCCTGATTACATTTCATGAAAGCTTATGTCATGTCAGGCACATTGTTAAATCATTTCCAAAGAATTATGGCTCTTTGGTTTTCTATTAAAGAAAGCATAGAAATTCCACCCAGCATTTGAATTTGTGCAATGCCATGGAGTGTGGTTACTCCCTTCTGTGCCTAGAGAAAAACCTAAAAATACACATTAACCCAAAGTCACTGCACTGCAGTATAATCATTGTCTAGAGCCATGGAAACTATTTCCGAGCCAAATTCCCAGTCTAAATTGAGTGACCCAAGAAATACCTTGGGCAATTGCAGAGAGCAGGCTGAGAGGTGAGTGGCAGCAGATCTCTGCTGTCTCAGTTTGAGGGCACTGAGGAGGTGAAGGGACTGAGGCCTTTACAAGTGACTAACAGCAGGGCTGGCCGATGTGCTTACCCAGTGGATGTGTCCTGATGTGGTCAGGTCAGTCAAAGCAGCGGGGGCAGTGGGTTGCAGAGGAGGTAGGAACAGCTCTGTTGCCTCCCCTCACTGCTTCATGCAGGAGTCCAGTCCTTCAACTTACAACTTAACAACGCTACCCAAGGCAAGTCAAACTGAGGGTGGATTCTGTAATAGAGCTATTACTCATTTGTTCAACTTCTTTTCTTCCTCATGATCAAATCCTCAGAGACATTTAATCAACATTTAATTCAGGTAGTTTTCCATAATGGTTCATGGTTTATTTTTCCAAAATAGTCATAGAACACTCTACTCCATGAAAAGCCTGTGTACCATACTGTGATAATTATGAAGAAGTGCTTTTTTTGGTAAGATTTTATTTATTTTTAGACAGAGGGGAAGGGAGCGAGAAAGAGAGGGAGAGAAACATCAACGTGTGGTTGTCTCTTGTGCACCCCAAGTCAGGGACCTGGCCCACAACCCAGACATGTGCCCTGACTGGGAATTGAACCAGTGACCCTTTGGATCTCACCAGCCGGGGTGAGAAGTGCTTCTTTATTCATCTCTGTAGGATATTGACTGTGGCTCATGGGAACCCCAGACTCACCTGTCTTTGCAGTTATCACATAATATTGAGTGTGCTCTCTCCTTAGAGTAGAGACTCTGTCTCATTTACCTTCTCTTCCCCAGCTCCTAGCACTAAGTCTGGCACAGAGCAGGTGCTCATGAACTATGTTTTGAAATAAATTGAATGAGGGCAATGTATCTCATTCATGTATTCATACACATAAAACATTTTTTCCATTTGTAGTAATTTTAATCTATTAATTACGGCATCTAAAATCAAGGATAGATCTGCTCTTCTGAGGGACTAAACAATAATATAAAACAATTACCTAAGAAGTGCTCAAAACTCCTCCCAAAATGTTGCAGGGTTTTTGAAACACTGGCAGTCCTATGCAAATAAATGGGCTTGTAGAATTAGTGGAAATAAAATACATTTGTCAGGATTCTAAAGGGAAATATAACCAATAGGGGGTATGTGTGTGAATCTATATTTGTACAGAGATTTTGAGGGATTGGTTCATGCAATCCTGCAGCCTGGAGAACCAGAGAAGTGGTGATGTAACAGTTCAAGTCTGAAGACGAAGAGGCAAAATTCTCTCTTCCTTGGTCAGTTTGTTTTCTCTTAATATCTTCAACTAATTGGAGGCTTATTATGGAGAGGGATCTGCTTAACTCAAAGTCTAATTAATGATTTAAGTGTTGCTCTTATTTAGAAAACACCCTCACAGCAACATTCAGACTGGTGTTTGATCAAATATCTGGGTATTCTGGCCTCACAAGGTTAACACAAGAAAATTAACCATCATACTCAATATTACAATGATACAAAAATTTCTGGAAAAAGAAAACATCTTATGAATAATCCCAGTGTTCTGGAGAAAAAGACTTGAAACATTGATTAAAAACCCAGAGTTAAAGATTTAGCTGAACAACTTGCATTAACTGAAGGTTTGCCAACCTGTGTCAACTTTTTCGCGTTAACCCTGGGTGCGTTTCAAACTTGTAAATTTAGGAAAGGTTGGCATTTGCATGTTTTGCAGGAAACTCCAAATGTTATTTTCACTTTTCTAATTCCTGTTGTTTCTAATTCCTGTTGTTTCTGCGAGCATCCTAAGCAACCCAAAACTAATGATCTGCAAGAAAGCTTTTAACTTATGTGACTCTCTAATTTTGCAGAATATCAAGAGTCTGATCAAATGTCATTTTTTGGAAGTCCTTCATGAAATAGCACGTGGAATAACCAGCTTTCTGCCTTCATCAAGTTGTCTTGACATATGGTATGTACTTTTATTAAAACTAATCAATTTTATTCAAATTATTTACATATAATTTATCTTCCTCGATAGTGGTGAGCTCTTCTCTTAATATTCTATGAGTTACCCTTAGACTTGAAAGTCTGTGTGGTCCCCAGATAAGTAGAATCAGCATCACAGGGAAGCTTGTCAGGAATGTGGACTTTTGGGTCCATTTTTCACTTTCTAAGAAACTATGTGTATTTTAATAGGATTATTAGATGACTTTGACATTAAAATTTTAAGTACTGTTCTAAGTGGTAGTATTAATAAGCATGACTAAGGAAAAATATCTACATTAAAAGAACCCATGTTCTAGTAAGGAGATCATTACTGAGTTCTAGAATAGATCATGTTCCCTCTCACCTTGAGAGTCTGTAATAACTATTCCATGTGCCATGAATATTTGACACACCTAGGTCTTCCCATCTCTCTGTTCTTGAATGCCTCATGTTATTAAGTCATCTTATATCAATTCTGTGTATAATTAAAATTATTAAGTATAAGGAAACCCAATAAATCTTGTGCACCCCTAATCATAAAAGTTTGTTTATGCTGCTATTGTTTTGTTTTGTTTTGTTTGTAGTGTCTGTGGCTAGTGCCTAATCACAGGCTAGGTCTAGTCTCATCTAGTTGATTGGAAATATCACCATTTCCTATAAAACAAGATTGGTTAAGGTGACCTTTTCATATACTGCCAAAGAAACTTAAATAATGGCACACAGCACTGCCATTTTCTCTTTGCTTCTCCTGTTAACCTGAGGTTTTCTTGAAAGGAGAAATTACTGTCTGCTACACAATTTGACTCATATCTTACTCATATCTTACTCATATCTTACTCCATATCTTACTCATGTCTTACTCATATCCTTCTGCTTCATGGGTCCTCAATAAATATTTGTTGACTTGTGGGGAGAAAAAAATTTCTTTCTATTCTTCTAGTTTGTCTGTCTAGCAATAAAAATAATGTAAAACATTTGCAGGAATTAAACAAATTTAATTATGTACACACAGAAGTCCATAAAGACCTGAAACTCAAAGGCAGTCAGGCAATTGAGTTTATGTGCTATCCTGAGCCAAAGAATAAAATAAGGGCCTGGAGATTCAGAAGAAGGAGGGAAATTTACAGGACAATAGGAGGAGTAGATGTTTGGTAGTCAGATGCTTGCCCTGCCATGCAAGCAACTCTTTTAAGAAAAAATATGATAAATTATATATGTATATATTATATATAAATATATACAACTATATATGAGTATAATATAAATGATATATGATATATGATATTATTTTATGTCATAAATAATACATGATATATACACAGTATGTATATAATTTCATATACATACATACACATATACATAATATAGAACATATACATAATATATAACATGTATACATAATATATAACATGAATAATATATGATATGTAAGTATATTATATAATATATAAAATATAAGTAATGGATCATATATTGTGTGATATTAAGTGCACTATACTCTTAGTAACTATTATATATACTGATAGCTTTCTCTCTGGGTCAGGCTCCCTCTCTGTATTCCTTTAGGCAGTTAAGGGTGTCACATTCTGCTCCTCTTCAATTTTGTGAGTGCCTGGTGATGCAATGAGATAAATAACAGCCCCACATTTAGAAACAGGCAGATTCTAAAGACAAATTATTTCAGCAATTTATATAAATTTGAATGATCAAAGTAGGAGTTCTTTGACACAAGTGCATTCCCCCCCCCCAAATGATAACAAGCATGAGGGAGAGTTTGTTTAATATTTTTTATTATGGAGATCACAAATTTAAACTTGATCTTTTAATTAAATTCCTCATTCTTTTTCCAATCCCCAGACTGTAATTATCTGAAAGTAGCTATTGAGCAGAAGTGAGGACCGTTAGAAACATGATTTGTTGCCGAGCCAGTCAGTGGAAGGCCACTGGGTTGTTCTTCAGGTTTTTTCTCGTACTCAGCCAGTCAACTAAAATCAAGAATTGAAATCCCCAATTCCATCTCTGTTGAAAGAAATTCTTGGCCAAGTTTGAAAAAATGCCTCTGTGAATTTTATCAAGTATTTCCCTTTTAACTTTAAGAAACATTTGCAGAGTTTGGTGGTTCTCTCCGGTACTTACAGGGGCTTCGTTTTAATATCATTTCTCTTCATGTGTTAGCTATTGTTTCTACATAAATTGTTTAGCAGCAGGCTATATATTAAACCCTTAAGTGCACTGTATTCTTAGCATTTCTAAAAATAAATAAAAGCATACAGAAGAAATATTTATGAAAAATGACACACTTATATGTTCAGCTGGAAAAGCAGAGGTTTATTAAAGAAAATAAGAGATGCTTTCTTGTGGCGGAAGGTAATGCTCCAAGTAAACATGGATAAGAAAAGCTCCTTGAGAAATCTCTGGATCCTGATAGGGTCCATTTCAGGGGCTTATGGTGACAACTTTAATAATGGATTTATTATAGCTTAGGCCATGTTTGTACAATGTCTTTAAAAGTAAGCACCCGTGCACAAGCTTTTACTGAGAGGACATTGATATGACAACTGGCATTGGGGAATGAGTGAGAAATGGCCACAAATCTGCAGACTTGTAGGACACAACCAGTTTTATTAAACCACTTGAGTCAGCTCTGTTCAGTGTCTCTCGGTACGCACTTTGGAGGTGCCCATCACCACACTCCTTAGTGCTCAGAGAAAGATACTAGAAAGGTTGCCAAATTATCTTGACCTAATTAACTAGAATTCAAACTGGGGAAGTATTTTTTAAAGATTTTATTTATTTATTGTTAGAGGGGAAGGGAAGGAGAGAAGGAGAGAAATATCAATGTGTGGTTGCCCCTCGTGAGTCCCCTGCTGAGAACTGGGCTGCAACCCAGGCATGTGCCCTGACTGGGAATTGAACTGCGATACTGGGAAGTATTTTATATAGTCTAAATTGTTGTGTACTTGGGTCTGGCTATTTTTGGCCTGTAGTTACATTATTTTGAACATACATTGTACTCTTACATTTGTAAATTACTAAAACATATTTGAATCAACCTTCCCTATTAGAGTTTAATAATTTGTAATATTCCCACGTTAAAGATAAAAAGCTGAGTCATAAAGAAATTAAGCTACCTGTGATGGTTAATTTAATCCTGCCTAATATAATACCTAAGCCTAATGTACTCAATTATGTTAACAATAAAGGATCATGAGCTCCCTCATGATTAGCACTTCCTGATATATTTTCTCGTTTTTGGCAGTGACTCACTTGTTGATAATTCACACAGAGATAGGAGGACCATCCTCCAGTGTAGCATATTAGAATTTGTATTTATTTGCCTCTGTGTGGTTTAATTCACAAAAGTGTCATGCAGGTAATTTCGAAACCCTCCCTCCTCATCCCCAGTGAGAATTGCTGACCTGAAAGAATGCCATTTTTAAATTCCAAAAGGGCCTGAAATTATATCTTCTGATTATTTAGACTAAAAATTATTATACTGTGTTTAACATGGATATACTGGCATTTTCATAATTGAATACTTTTTGTGTTTTATTTTATTTATTTTAACTTTACTTTTATTGTTTACACTAATTCAGACGTCCCCATTTTCCCCCCTTTGCCCAGTTCTCACCCCTTCTTCCGTCACCACACTGTTGTTTGTGTCTATGGGTTATGCGTATATGGTCCTTGGCTGGCTCAATTTTTCTTAGCACCTATTACATAAAAATCACAGTGCAATTTTTTACCCTGTAGACAAGGCCTATAAATTCACACGAGTTTACCAGACTATAATCTCATAGACCTTTATATCTCTCTATCTTGAATAATACTCTCTCAATTTTTTAAGTCACAGATACTCTGTCATAGCCAAGAAAATATATGGAAAGTACTTTATACAGATTGCACTTTGTTTTAAGGTTTTGAAAGGACATAATTGTGCTATAGCAGACAATTAAATGTGTCTGAAACAAACCTATTCATTTATATGCCAGTTATGAACCTCATGATCTGCAGAAGCTAGATCTAAAGTCAATCTTCTCAGAATGCCTTTCCTCTATCGGTAAAATAGGTCCAATTACTCTGCTCATGCCTTAAACTGGTAGCCTTTAGACAGATAAATTAAAACATGTGTTTATAGTTATATAGTTCTTATTCTATTCGAGGCACTGCCCCTGTTTAATCCTTGTAAAATCCCACTAAGGTCGTACTATACCTTTGCCACTTAGCAAATGAGAATGCTGAGACCCAGAGAAACTAAGTACCTTGACAATGATCACATAAGTGGGTGAGAGGGTAGGGGCCGAGTTTGAATCTGGGCCAGGAGATTGCAGTGGCCATGCTCTTAACCACTATGTAGTACTATCTATGTCCAAGGAAGATAAATATTTGTGATTCCTTTTTCCCTAGAAATTGAGATATTCTTTCCTAGTAAAATTGATAAATCCGTTCAAATCTGCCATTCATGCAGGCCTGCAGAACTGTATTATCATGTATTTTCTGCAAGATTTTATAATTTGATTCTCATAACTTCTGAAACTCGTTAATTCTCAAGGTCATACTACATTTTAATTCTGTCCTTCAAGGTGCTAAATATTTCTTCCCAGTCTGATGTTATTAGCTAAGTAAATGAGCATGTTTTGAGATGATTGATGGAATTATTAAATAGCACTCATCCCAGGACTAACCCCATTAGTCATGTTTCCCAACTTTGATATTAAACTATTTGGACTACAACTGTGAAAAAAATTATATACCTATTTAGTAGTAATAGGGTAAGTCCCTAAGCTTTCTCATGTCCTTTCTGGAAATAAAGAAAGTACAAGAAAAAACATATTTCAAAATTCAGAAATGCTTGAAATCTTTTTTCTTTATTGATGAGATTGTCAGGTTAATCAAACACTTTCCTAAAGTTCAGATAATTATTATTTATATACTTAACTACTGCAATTATTTTTCAATCCTTCATAACTTTAATTTTAATACAACAAAAAGATTGATCTGATCACATTTGTTTCTCATGAAATTATTCTCATTATTTTTATAGTGAATTATTTTATGGAAGTTACAGAGGTTTATGTACTTAAAAACAAAACCAGACATGAGCTCCGCAAATGTCCATTTTTTTAATTAAAATTAAAAAACACAAATATATCTGGAATTGGACAATTTCCTTTGACTTTTCTTTTTCCTAAGATTTAAACTATAAACACCATAAAGTTTGTAAAATATATCTTTGAGAAATCCACAGACATATCTAGTTAAGAGCACAGTATTATTTTCATAAAATACTTTATCTTTTTGTGTGGTGGTATCAAACTTTTACAGTGAAATAATCTCTGTAATACAACATCTTTTAACAAATTATGTTTCTCTTATTTATGAAGATATTTGCAGTTTTGAATTTTCTAGAGAAGTTCTGACTGTGCTATTGGTATGTTTCTCTTTTTATTTATTTGGTTTTTTTCCTTGATTTAATTTGCTTCTACTTCTTTTTTATAATTAGGATTTGTTGGCACATTCTCCTCCAAAATTCACTGTATCCTAGTATGGTTGGTAATTGTGCCGCCAAATTAAATAAATAAAAAGGCTGTTTTACGCCCTACATTTCCTTGCAACTTTGTGATCCGATGGTCAGGGTTTGTCTGAAGTGAATGCTTTCTTGACCAACACGTACTAGTTAGTCCTTCCCCCACATTAAGAAAATTGTATCTGAATCCCACTTGGTTATCCACAACTACAATTAATTTAGTTTTCCATGCATTCTGGGACTTCTGTTTTTGTTTTCTAGATGATACAGAACAAAGGTTGAATTGGGAGCTCTACACTACACCTAATTTAGAACTTAATTAACCACAAAAGTTAAAAGTGAGCACAGTCCCCAATAAGCTGACAATGAAAGTCGTGGCTGCCCTCAACCTGATAAGAAAGAAACTGAGAGTTTTAAATTGAGATCACTAGCAGCATAGCCGTGGGTTTCGGCAGTGACAAACTGTAGTTACAGATTCCAACAGCCCCTGATGAAAAGCCATTCTCATTCCCTAATGCTTTATGGGAGAGCTGCAGCTGCTTGGAATATTTTTCAAGCAGAAAGCTATCATCATGACAACACCAGAGTAAAAGAGGGCAAAAAAAATTCTTTCTGGTAGGGAAATAAAGACATCTTAAGCTTGACTTCAAAAGCTCTCTACAGCAAACAGTAGCTGTGGAAATACTGTTTCATCTTTGCCTCTGGGATATTATTAAGCTTTTCTAGTAGCTCTAACTGCAGGAGAAGGGATTACAGAAGTTGCTGCTGTGTAGCTGCCTGCCATACAAATATCTGGAAAAACTGAGATCACGGATTTATATTTGGGCCAGTGATTAGCCAACCCCAAGATACTGACCCGGTAATAAATACCGCAACACACATCTTTTCACACACCATACAAATATACACATGCAATTCTGTTTCTTGCTGAAATGTTAAAGACTTCTCCCTGGTTAAAGTTTGCAGAACACCACCAGGCCAGTTTCAGCTACAAGGACTAGTAGCATGCACCGTGCTGCAGTGCCGTTCACACTGCCTCAGTTATGGCGGTGCCAGCATTCCGGTGATGAATCCCTGTTTGTAAAGGTTGGAGTTCAATTGTTTAAAAATCCACTGGCGGCGGCAATGACCTATGCAGTCCCAGTGTAGAAACTGCACCCTATCATTTTAGCACACAGGGTAGGGACTCAATAAAATTAGTAATCAAAGCTACTTTATTATTATTTGATTCAGCTGTTCATTGCGTTTTCGCAAAATCTCTTTCCAGCAGACTCTAATGACTGTCCAGTTGATGTAGATGAACTACTTGCTGTTTTGAAAAGGAGAAAACAACCCAGTGTTATTTTTTAAATGAATAAGTACATGCAGAGTGCATTTAAACATGTCATCAAAGATTTGTAACTGAGATTGAATGAAATTGGACTTCTCTTAGTAAATAAGAGCCATGATGTGACAAAACCTCTTAATAAAATAAAATTAATGGTAGTTACTAAGTAATTACTAGAAGTCTTTACAGTTGGCATTTTGTTCTTGCAGTTTAGAATGGGAAAATGAATCGAAAGTGTAAGGTGCATTCAAATATATTATATTAGTTGTGAAATATACAATACACTTAGAATCTGAAATTTATTTACTCAGGACTAAAATGCCGGAACACAGCATGACACACTAAAAGCGCTTAATTCAGATCGAGCCACAGGTATTGTGAAACCTAACGTTTATTTTTAATGAACTTTAACATTAATTTAGTTTGATTTTTGTCAAATCTGGTACATGTGACAGCACTTCCATAAGAAAAACTGATTAAAATGTACTGCTGTTTCTAAAAAGCTTCTAATAATTAGGTCTCTACAATAGTGGTTTACATTCTGTATTTTTCTATGAAATTAAAATTTCAAGAAATAGTTCTATGATTATTCTCTGCCTTGGGTAGATTATCCGTGAGGTATGTGAATGTAGCCTCACCATTATTATTTTTTCAGTATTTTAAAGATACATTTATTAATTTTAGAGAGAGCGGGTTGGAGAAGAAGGGAGAGAGAAAGACAGAGAGACAAACTGATTTTGTTGTTCCATTTACTGATGCGTTCAGTGGTTGATTCTCGTATGCACCCTGATAGGAGAGGTCAAAGTCACAGTGTTCTAGTATCAGGACAATGCTCTAACGAGCTGAGCTGCCCTACAGGGGCTAACTTCACCATTATTATTTACCTCAATTTTATTTTTATCTTTTATTATTTTAATTGTATTTACATCTATGATCAGTTTTGAATAATGGAGATTTATAGTAGAAAACAATACAGTTAAACTGCCTCTCCAAAATTTGTGCTGAATATTCATTACTTTAAATGAAGGTGTTATAAGTGCTTAGTTTATTATTTTAAATGAAGGCATGATAAATATTTATTTTATTATTTATTTACTTGTTTGAGGCTGTCCTTCATGTATAATATAATGAGATCTGATCTTGCATATCAGTACATTTTAATAAGCAGGTAATAAAGAAGCAACAACTTAAAATGTATTTATTCCATCAATCTGAATAAATGTTGGTATAATCAAATTATCATTTATTTTTGGTGAGACTAAAATTACATTAGAATTTATAAGATAGTTTAAAGTTCTAGGGTTCCTTTCTAAGAAGTAACTATTTACATCTCATCTCTTGACATGAACCTTTAAATATCAAAGTGCTTTGATGAATAATAAATTCAAATATAAATGAATAAGCAAACTGATGCCAGGAAAGAGGCAGATAAATATTCAAAGGAGGTGACTTTTGTTTCGTTATTTTATAATGTATTTTGCCTTTGGCCTCGTCAACAAATACATGAAAACAGAAAAATAAAAATAAATTTTTACTGTACTGACAAGCCACTCTCATAGGGACTGTATTTCCTGATGAGTCTAAGGTGTGTAGATCCAATATTCTGTTAAATGGAATAATCAGTCTGCCTTGACATTTTGTTTTCCATAGTATGGGTGGTGACCTATACATTGTGGGTAATTCCAGAGTCGTTTTAAAAATCAGTACTTGTGGTAAAAGAACAGTATTTGATTCCTTGTGGCTGTTTCTGCTCAGTCAAATTTATTGCCAGCTTTTGGGCTCAGCAGGGAGGAGAATCCTTCACTACCGATCTGCCTCACTGCTCCAGGAGCACGGGACACAGGCAGCCCGATTCCAGGGAGTCCCGTCCAGGAATCGTGGCACGGCGACAACTATTCTGTGGCTGGGAACTAGACAACTTCGAAAAAAGGTATTTGTTCTATATGACATACTAGGAAAGTTGGGATGCATAATCAAAACGCACTCCATTACTGGTTCCCTGTTTGGCTGGGAAGGTCGTGAGTCAGGCTGATGAAATGGAAAAGGCAGAGAGTTAAAGTTTTCCTCCTGCTGTGATCAGACGTTGTGAAGATTCCAGGGGAGGTAATCTTTAAAGGAAACATGGCAGAGCTTTGGAGGGCTTCCTGATTCCGACCCACCAGCAGCCCATGGACTCATTGGAGGGGCCGGTGTGAGCTAACCCCTAGTCAATTTTTATCCTGCTATTCTTAGATGCTCTAAAATTACAGACCTTAATCTCTGAGGTAGGGCTTTAACTCCCTCCTGCCATGCAGTTCCCCAAAATAAGGCACTGCACAAATGATTTCCTCTTAAAATAAGGTAGAAACATTCTGCACATACATGTATGTCTTCTATGATGTTCCAAACTCAATAATAACTTACATATTGTGGTTATGTATTATTTACAAAGTTTACAAACATATTGATCAATTCTCAGGACAACCTTTAGAATTGACAAAATAACATTATAAGTTGTCTCTTTACTTTTTCTTATTTCCTTCTCTTTTTTTAAGCAGAAAATAAGAGTGTCTAAGGAAGGAAAAAGTGACTTTCTCTGGCAAATGAGCAAGAAATAAACATCAGCTTCCCAGCACTGGTTTCACAACAGTGGCAGACATCAGTATACGTGGTTTAGCAGAATATCTACTAAAACTAGACTTTATTTGTGCAGATCTTCTCAATGCAGTGTTCACAACATACCCCAAGAGCAGAGTGGTTCACAAAGGAAGAAACAAGTTTACCAAGACAACAAAGATCAGTGAACACAATGTCATTGTGCACATGTTCCAGGTAATCAGATTTAAGGAGACCTGTATCCAAACCATAAGAAAATGCAATATCAAATGAATTTTGGTGCACAGTATTCCCATGCATGTGACTATTATAGATATTCATGAAATAAAATAAAAAAACATAAAATTTTTTAAAAGCTGGGTATAAACAGAAACAAAAGAACTGCTATATTATGTATGAATAACATAGCCACACTGAAGGAGGAAAAAACAAAGCCAAACAAACAAAAAAAATGTGAAGGAAATGAATTTATGTAATATTTGTACATGGCATTATGACTATATACTCTCAGTGTAAGGGAAGTAAAGAACTGCAAGTAAATCTTGAACTTTCTTATAGGCTGTGTTTTCATAGCATTGAGGACCTAACTATTGTGAGGCTCTTTTATATGCATTGTCAGATTGAGTAAGTGACAGTGTGCTTGGAGCCAAGGTTCTCAATATGGGCGAGGGGGGATACAAAGACACCTGGGGAAAGGCAAGCAAAAACCCAGGGGCTGGCCTGAAGTCAGAGGCATCTGCACATAGACACTATGTGTGTGCGCACACGTACATTCACAGACAGCTCAGGGCTGTGAGATGAATAGGACTTAGTGCAATGATGTCCCCATAGCAATAAATACACCTAGATCTTGATTGGTGAATATGATTTCCCACTGAAAGAGACCAGGGCTTCTTAGGTAATTGTCTGGTTTCATTTCAGAATTGGAAATTAGATTAGAATATAATAATAACAGTAATAATAATGATGACATAGCAAAAAAGATTAAAGAGTTAGTTGAAAAGAGTTACTACTGAAAAAATCTGGGACAATTTAAGCATAAAATAAATAAGGATAGATGTAGAAGATAATCAACTCAATACATAGAAATTTGTGAGTCCACATTGACAAGAGAAAAAGTATGGATAATAGAGGATAGATAGATAGATGATAAATAGATAGATGATAGATAGATAGATAGATAGATAGATAGATAGATAGATAATACATAGATAGACACACATAATTGGGAAAAAGTGAGAGCTTTTTGTTCCAGTAGAATATAGAAGACATAGTGATAATAAAAAATCACCATTTTTGTACCATCACAGTAAAAATTATTTCTGGCAAGAATCATAAATGGATGCTAAATCTTTTCATGAAAGATCACGAGGAATGTGTCTCATCAGAGATTGGTTACACTTTGTAAGTGTAAGGGGTAAAAGTTAATAAATTAACATTTTATTTACATTTTTACTTTGTAAGGGGTAAAAGTTAATAAATTACAAATTTCACCTTCATAAATTAGCTCAGTATATACGTGTTCAATAAATTGAGAGTTTCCTAGTACACACATCTTGCTGGCTGTTAGAGAAACCAATTTCTATTGCTCTCTTCTGGTCTCCCTACCTTAGCTCATTTTGAATGACACAAAACTCTCCCAGATAGTGACAACCTCTGGGGTTTAACCACACAGAAGATTTTTGTTTGAGAACCCTGAATTAATCTGTCCCCAACTCTTTGAGAACACCTTGAGTCCTGGCACGTGTGGCTCAGTTGGTTGGAGTATCATTCTCCACACCAAAATGTTGAGGCTTTGATTCCCAGTCAGGGCGTATGTCTAGGTGGAAGGTTTGGTGCCTTGTCAGGGCATGTGTGAGGGGCAGCCAATTGTAGTTTCTCTCTCACATCAATGTTTCTCGCCCTCCCTTCCTGTCTCTCTAAAATCAACGAGCCTGTACTCAGGTGAGGATTACAAATAAGAAGTTCACCTTGAGTAGAATCACATGATACAAATATATACCCAGGTTTAGAAGTGAAACCACTGTATTTAAAGATTGTAGAAGTATCATTATCATCGGCACATACATTTGCAACTCTCACTGTGTGATAATGACTTCCTATATATTATTTAACTTAACATTAACCCAAATAACCTGCTACAATTTGAAAAGCCCATTTTAAGAACATGTATATGTAGGTCTGTTGCTCAAATTATTGCCCCTCGAATCTGTTCTCATGGGTTTTCATGCATAAATATACCTTTGAAGAAGTTATATCCATTATAAAACTAAATACCATGAGTGACCTAACAATAATTCAGTCAACCACAGCATATACAATCGCCCCATAAGATTGCAATGGAGCTGAAAAATTCCTATCACCTAGTGATGTCATAGCCATCGTCATATCTCACGTTGCCCACGTGTTTGTGGCAATGCTGGTAGAAACAAACCTACTTCACTGACAGTCATATAAACGTCTAGGACATACAGTTATGTACATACCATGCTAACTGATAATAATAAGTGACTGTGTAACTGGTGTATGTTTTTACTATACTATACCATGCATCATTATTTTAGAGTATATTCTTTCCTCCCATAAAAAAATCTTAGTGTAAGGTAATGTGTTGTATTGTGCCAGTAGCAGCCTCATACATCTCATGTCTATCATGTGTCCTGATTACATCATTTTTCTTGTGTTGCATTTCAGTTAAATCTTGTTTTAAATAAACTTAGTGTAGCCTAAGTGTTCAGTGTTTATAAAATCTACAGTAGGGGGTACAGTAACATCTTAGGCCTTCACATTCACTCACCACGTACTCACTGACTCACCCAGAGCAACTTCTAGTCCTACAAACCCTGTTCACAGTAAGTACTCTACACAGCTGTACCATTTTTTCTTGTATGCCAGTTTTACAATACCTTTTTTCTGTGTAGATATACTTAGGTAAACAAGAAAGTTACCACTGTATTACAATTGCCTACAGTATTCAGTCTGGTGACATGTTATACAGGTTTGCAGCCTACAAGCACTAGGCTACATTACGCAGCCTGGGTGTGTAGTGGGAATACCATCTAGGTGTGTACAAGGGCACTCTATAGTGTTCATACAAGATCTCCTAATGATGCAATTTGCAGAAAATATTTCCATCATTAAGGAATGCAGGAATGTATACTTGCGAAATCATCCGTCAAATATGTTTCTTAGTATGTGCCCAAAAGATTGGAAAACTTACATATACACAAAACACCAAGACATGATATTTTTAGCAACATTATTATAATTACAAAAATTTGGAGCTGATCAAGATATCTTCCAGTATGTGAGTGGATGAATAAACAGTGATACAGCCAGGTAATAGAATATAATTCAGCACTAAAGAGAAATCAGCTCAAGACATGGAAGAAACTTAAATGTGCAAATTACTAAGCAAAAGAAGCTAGTCTGAAAAGGTTACATACTGCATGATTCCAACTACATGACGTTCTAGAAAAGACAAAACTATGAAGACAGTAAAACTGTAAGTGACCACTAGTGGTTGGGGGAGGATAAACAGGCCCAGCACAGACTTTCAGGACAGTGGAAACACTCTGAATCCATAAAGATCAGTATATGACGTTAAACATATGTCCAAACCCATAGAATGGACACCACCAACAGTGAACCCTAAAGGAAGCAATGAATTTTGGGTGATTGCCATACATAAATAAAAGTTCATTAGTGGTAAGCAATGCATTATTTCAGTAGAGGACTTTGGTAACTGAGGAGACTATGCATTTATAGAGTAGTGTTATGTTGGAACTTTGCACTTGCTGCTCAGTTTTGTGGTAAACCTAAAATTGTTCTAAAAATAAAGTCTTTTTAAAAGTCATATCTATGAAATCATGATGATACCTAAGAATAAGTAATTTGAAAATTTATCTGAAGTTTATTATAGCTGTGTATCTCCAGAGTAGTTATTATCCTATAGTATAGAATGCACCTCATGCCACAATAATTTAAGTTCCATTCAAACGTCCCTTTGTTGACACAATGAAGATTGATAATTGAGAGCTGAGAGGCCATTATGACAGAGAACATGTGATCTGAACTGAGAGGAACAATTTCAAATCTCAGCACTGTCAACATTAACTGTGTGCTATTAGTGACCATTACTCAGCATCTCTGAGCCTGATTTTTCTTGTTAGTAGGGACAGAAAATGGAATAGTCATAAAAGGTCAATTTCACACAGGGCTGCTGCTGTAAGGATTAAATTATAGAGGGAATGCAAGTTCAAGTTCTTTGTAAAATAATGCCCATCATTGCTACTGTTGGGCGATCACTTGAAAAATAACCTAGACAGTCCTGAAATAATTTATTAAATAGCAGAAGAAAGTCATACATACCCAAAATGGATTAAAATAACCTCGGAAAAACATGTGATGAAAGTCATGGTAGTGCAATGAATGACAGTCAGCATGACGACTCTTTCCCACTGTGTAATGCAACTCTGATTCTGGGAATGGGTATTGTATTTCCTTTTCAAGTGTATCAATATTATTATAGCATATCAAACCCTCTGACATGTTAAAGGAATTCTGACAGATTTCGAACACTAACTTACATCAGGTTTAAATTGCCTGAGATATTTAACTGTTAGTCGTACCTTTAACAGTGTTACATGTTATATAATAAATAACTGAGTATAAAACATGTTAAGTTTGGTGTTTATATTGTTAAGTAATGGTAGCAGTGTATTGCAATTTTTTTTTCTAAGATTTTATTCATTTATTTATTTATTTATTACAGGGGAAGGAGAGAGGGAGAGAAACATCAATGTATGGTTGCCTTTTGTGCATCCCCTGCTGGTAGTTAGCCTGCAAGGAACCGGTTTGCAACCCAGGCCTGTGCCCTGACTGGGAATCGAACCGCGATCATCTGGTTCGCAGGCCCGCGCTCAATCCACTGAGCTACGCCAGCCAGGGCCCGCAATTTTTATAATAGGTAATGTATAAATCCATAAAGAAATGGAGGGGGAATGTGTGTCTAATTATCAACTCAGAAAACACTTTCTAATCATAAAAGTTATATCGGGCACTGAGGAGGAAAGTAAAATAGCAAGACATTGGTATATATAATAAAATTCATCAAAAATTTTAAAAGGCACACAATTATGAAATATCTTAAGGGAACAACTAAAAGAATGGATAATCTTAAATACAAACTTTTAATGCAAGTTATAATAACCACCTAAACATCAATATAACAGTATAAAATGACATATCTTAGAAAAAATAAATGCAAATAACATAAACTCATGAAAAATATTTCAACATTTCTATTGGTATTTTTAGATTAATTATTATTATATAGCCATTAATTATTATTATATAGCAATAAACAACAAATGTTGGAGAGGGTGTGGGGGAAAGGGGACTCTGGTCCACTGTTGGTGGGATTGCAGACTGGTACAACCATTATGGAAAACAGTATGGAATTTTCTCAGAAAACTAAAATTGGACTTGCCTTTTGACCCAGCAATTCCACTGCTGGGATTGTATCCTAAGAACCCTAAAACACCAATCCCAAAGAACATATGCACCCCAATGTTCATAGCAGCACAATTTACAATAGCCAAGAGTTGGAAGCAACCTAGGTGCCCATCAGTAAATGAATGGATCAAAAAACTATGGTACATATACACAATGGAATTTTATGCTGCAGAAAGAAAGAAGGAGCTCCTACCTTTTGCAACAACATGGATGGAACTGGAAAGCATTATGCTGAGTGAAATAAGCCAGGTGTTGAAGGACAAATACCATATGATCTCACCTCTAACAGGAAGCTAAACAACAAAACAAACAAGCAAGCAAAATATAACCAAAGACACTGAAATAGAGAACAGGCTGACAGTGACCAGAGGGGAGAGGGGAGGGAATTTCAGGGGAAATAAGGAAGGGATTTAGAGGAACCTATATAAAGGATACATGGACAACAACCGAGAAGGGTGGAAATGGGAGGGAGTGGGGAGCATGGGTGGGGTGGGACGGGATGGGAGTAATAAACAGAAAACTGTACTTGAAAAATAAATAAATAAATAAATTGGAAAAAAAAGAAAAAAAATATAATTATCTAAGAGAATAAATATATGCCATTGGAGAGCATCCCTTCCAAAATAAAAAGCATATATAACCAAAATAAAAAAATTATTATTATATAACCATTCTCAAAGACTTTTAATTATTATATAACCATTAATAATTATTAATGGTTATATAATAATAATTATTATATAAGCCAATAATTTTATTATTATATAACCATTCTTAAAGACTTTTAAAGTCATTTTTAATATATGTACACTTAAGGCTCGTATACCATATATACTTGACATATAAAAAAAGTATATCATGTAAACTAGTACAACCCTTCTGAAAAACAATTTGTCAATACATACCAACGTCTTTAAAAGGTCATACCCTTTAGCTCAGTAATTTCTCTTCTAGAACTCTATCCTATGGAACTAATCAGAAATTCAGACAAATAGTATGAAGATAAAAAGCATGACATTTACAAACAATTAAAACCTATGAACAACTTGAATGTCTAATGTGTGGATAGTAATTAAATATATGTTAGTATAGCTTTAAGATAAAACATGTGGTGTAATTAACTGTAGACTTTTAAATGGTAGTAGATAATGCCATTAGGTAATGCTTACTATTTGCAGTTAAGCTAAAGGTAAGAATAAAATTCTGTATCATGTCTACTGAATCTTAATACTTTGTGCATAAATATTTTTTTAATATTTTATTTATTTATCTTTAGAGGGGAAGGGAAGGAAAGGAGAGAAATATCAATGTGTGGTTGCCTCTTGTGAGTCCCCTGCTGGGAAATGGCCTGCAATCCAGGCATGTGCCCTGACTGGGAATCGAACCGCGATTGTGTGGTTCGCAGGCCCATGCTCAATTCACAGAGCTACACCAGCCAGGGCCATAAATATTTAATTAAGATTTAAAATGCATAAATTTAGAGACTGGCAAAAATGTATCAAAGTGATTACAATAATTTTCTACCTAAGGTGATGTTTGTAACAGTTTTATTTTTCTGTATATTCTAAATGCTCTATGAGTAAGCATTTTTAACATAAAGATATGAATGTATTAATACATAAATTTCAATATATTTCATCACAATTTTAAAACATTTCTTATTAGTCCTTTTATCACTGATATTAAGAGAACTTAAATTTAAGAGATAGTAAGGAAATGACAGATGTGGACTTGTCTCTCAGCCCATGCAACTGGGCTAAGGAAATTAAGTTAATGTTGGATGTGTTGATTTTCCATAAAGCTTAACACTACAGAAATGACCCTGGTTTCCCTCTCTCTGTCCTCCTTCCAACACTGTCAAAACCATTGTCAGAAGGAAATTTTAATCTCTTCTTTGTATTTGCCTAAGATTGGTGTGTCACAAATTATGTATCAATTTGCATTGATGCAATTACGTGGGCTTCAACAGGCAAGCTGCTTTCAGGTCCTCAAACATTAAATCCACCTCAGGGGACCCGCACATGGGGTGAAAGGCTGTGTATAGGTCACCCTGAGCGTTTTTGGTAACACAAAGCTGTGACCATTACGACGAACTATAGTTGAAAGCCCACCCCTTCTGTGTATAAGCTAATCCTTTAAATGACTTATATCCTTCATATGTCCTTTATTTTTATTTAAGGCAATAAAATATTAATGTAATAAAAACATTTTCTAAATATTAAATTTGTCAAATGCAACTCATGAAAAACCATATATGATTATATATATATATATATATATATATATACACTAGACATTAGTTTGTACACAAATACAAACACACACACACGTGTGTGTGTGTGTGTGTGTGTGATTCTATTTATTTATTTATTTTTAGAGAAAGGGGTAGGGATAAAGAGAGGGAGAGAAACATCGATATAAGAGGGAAACATCCATTGACTGTCTCTCCTACGTGCCCCAACGAGGGACCAAACCCAGGCATGTGCCCTGACCAGGAATCAAACTGGCAACATTTTGCTCTGCGGAATAATGACCAACCAACTAAGCTGCACTGGTTGGGGCCACATTATATGTTTTCAATATTTACTGTTTTGCCAAAAACTTATAAGGTATAATTTTTCATAGTGAAAGGAAGGGGCTTTGTTTTTCCCCTGGACTGCCTATNATTTATTTATTTTTAGAGAAAGGGGTAGGGATAAAGAGAGGGAGAGAAACATCGATATAAGAGGGAAACATCCATTGACTGTCTCTCCTACGTGCCCCAGCGAGGGACCAAACCCAGGCATGTGCCCTGACCAGGAATCAAACTGACAACATTTTGCTCTGCGGAATAATGACCAACCAACTAAGCTGCACTGGTTGGGGCCACATTATATGTTTTCAATATTTACTGTTTTGCCAAAAAATTATAAAGTACAATTTTTCATAGTGAAAGGAAGGGGCTTTGTTTTTCCCCTGGACTGCCTATTCTGTGAATGTTGTTTGATGACTATTTGATTATGTCAGTTTTTCCTTTCAATATTTGTTTTTATAGCTATAAGAGTGTCTACTGAGCAGACATCCAAGTTCAAACCCCTTTTGCCGTTTTTCACTTGCAGTTCCCAATTGCAAATTGAAAGTTCCCAATTCCAAGCAGCATAGCAATTGTATTTTCGTCAAGATCTTCCATATAATGCATCTCATATAATAGAAGATGGAACTACAAGACACTTAATAAAAAAGCTTAGCCAATGTTTTCATTTTACACTTGTGAAAACAAGAACAAAATGGGTTTCCTATTTTCCCCTTAGCAAGCCTACTACCTTTACTGATCATTTTATTGCTTTTTTAAATTTTATTTTTATTGTATTTTTCATCACCATTTACCCAACTTATACTCCTTTCTCCCACAACTGCCACTCTGCTGTCCATGTCTGTGAGTCCTTTTTCCTTTTTGCTCCATCCCCCCACCTCCTACCCTCCCCACAACTGGTTGTCATTCAGCTCTCTATTTATGTCTCTATGTTGCTTGTCAGTTCAGTTTGTTCATTTGATTTTATATATAAGTGAAATCATATGGTATTTTTCTTTCTCTGAGTGGCTTATTTCACTTAGCATAATGTTCTCCAGGTCCATCTATGCAGTTGCAAACTATATGGATTTTTATTGCTTTTTTAAATCATGTAACAAATCTACAACTGTGTTACTATTGGTGAGGGACACACTTGAAATGCCTTTAAGACAGTCCTGGTGAATATTCTGTGTTGGTGGGTGTGGGATGAGAAGGGCATTGTTGAACAAATAGATAAGCAGCCATTTCAACTGAGTTACAATCTAGGAGCTCAAGTGCCTTCACTTTAGGAGGAGGAATTCAGTGGGAACTATTGAGTGTGATCTGACCCTGGGCAGTTTCACTTTGAAATGTAAATCCACTGTCACTAATACAGGAGTACAGAAGACTTCAACTTCTTTACTTTTAGCTTTTGTCCTTTAAACAATTATCTGCAGAGCGCAGGAGAAAATTAGATGAGCTATACGTGAAATGATTGTTTCCATTTACTAAGCTGATCACTCCAATACGCCTTTGCCCTACCAGAACTTGTCTCATGCCCTGCAATGATGTAGTATGAGAGGTTGAGAGGTCAAGCAAGAAACTTTTACCATTCACTCTCTGATGTTTTCTTTTTTAAATGAAAGTAATGCAATACCAGGACAAATGAATTCATTAGAAATTTCATTATAGCGTAGGATCCATGGTACTAACTTTCCCTGATTTGTTTTTTTTCACTTGAGGACCCATGTCCAAAGCTTAAGTATTCATTTCCTGTTGCCATATGGTATTTGGAATAATGGCAATGAAAATAACTTTTGTCCTAAAAATAAATAAATTAATAAAGTAAAAAAAAAGAAACTGAAATAGTAGTGAAAGAGTGAGTATAATGTGTTTATGAAATTATGAGCATGAGGAAGAACGTGATTTCTACAAATAACTTATTATTCCAAATACTGATACATAGTGGGGATATGTGTAATTGAATGTAAAGAATGTGAGCAAGCAAAGGAAATTATAAATTATGTGGCAGATGTAAATTGTAAAAACAAGGACTATTGAAAACTCTTTTAGAGATTAGATGATTATGTGGTTGCTATGATGATTTAGGTAGTATCGCTGTAGAGACAATTTTGAAATTATCTAAAAATATTTATTTCAAACAACATAATTCTTTCAAATATATATTTTTTAGAAATAAAGTTTGAACTATTTAGAACATTCAAAATTTCCAAATTATGTTTATATATACAAACAAGTGGATCATCTCTCTATAGAAAATGATATTCCCAATTCTTTTTCTAATAGAAAAAGGTACTGTTGTAAAAAGCAGGAAGAAATGTGATCAAGAACGGTTTCTGTGTTATAAGAACTGTAACATAAATGCCTTTCACCCAAGTGCAGATAAGCTAGCAGTTGGGCTTCCATGCTATGCTACTGGCTATCCCACGCTGTTAAAACCACTGAACAGGGTTTCAGGAAATGTAGTGCCCTGGCTATCGTAGCGCCCTGCTACTCTAGAAGATTCAGCTTGGTAGCTTAATATTGGCTCCTAAACTCTCTCGTCCTTGTCCCTTGATGACTCAGGAGGCTCATTTTCTAACAGCCCCTTTTGTGCTACTAGCTTAACAGAGATCTATCCTGTAGATCTGAGCTAGCCGACTAGAAAGATGGGCTAATACTACAGGGACACTTCTTTGAACCGGAAATCTTCCTTTTTACATAATTGAACAGAAGTTCCTCTCTCTCTCTGCTGTTCCTTCTTCCCCAACCACATACATTTGTATAATATTATGAGGGTAGAGCCACTTTACGGGAACGTTAGACCATCTATGCCTCATTTAAGTCACGGGATAACGAGAGCCCAGGGTCCTGCCTATACTCAAATAAATTTGTGCTTGTAAGCCCCTCCGCAACCCAATATACTTTACTGTATCTGCATCCCATGCACCACTCATGGTGAGTCTGCCACCTATTGCATGACAATCTGAATAAGGCTTAAAGCAGGAAATTAAACACACCCACGCCATTCCAGACAAAACTTAGGAAGCCAACGCAGTAGAGATCTTTTCTGTTTTGGTAGATTGTAATAAAATCACCTTTGATAGCAAAATGATTTGGGAATGCACTGAAATAATTAAACTTAAGTGATTGGTAAGTATGTGTTGAATTGATTTTATCATTTGTTCTTCTTCATGGCTACAATATTGTTTCTGTACTGACCTCGCCATATTTAGTATTTTCAAGTGTGCAGTGCTCAATGCTATAAACATGCAGTTTTCTGTAGAATTTTTAATGTATTTTTTAAGAAAAATGCCATTGAGCCCTGGCTGGTGTAGCTCAGCAGATTGAGTGCGGGCCTACAAACCAGACGATCTTGGTTTGATTCCCAGTCAGGGCACATGCCTGGGTTGCAGGTCAGTTCCGGGCAGGGGATGCACAAGAGGCAACCGTACATTGATATTTCTCTCCCTCTCTCCTTCCCTTCCCCTCTAAAGGTAAATAAATAAAATCTTTAAAAAAAAGAAAAATGCCATTAAAATTTGATTAATACTTAACAAAAACTTGCTAGCAATCAGTCAATTAATCAGCAAGTATATGCCGAGTGGATTATACTATGATAAACAGCTAGTAAGGTAAAGAAATAAATATAAGGTATGGTATTTGGCCTTTAGAAGTTTATAACGAAGTAAAGAAATAAGTCATATCTATCTTAAGTGGGCAGCGTATGCTTGGATATTCACTTATTTAATTGGTAGTGATGAGAGCAGAGTATGTAACATAGAAACACTAAATTGAGAATTATTTAAAACATTTTAATTGTAAATATAAAAGTGCATACATATTTGAATAATCAATAATACTGATGCTAATTATGATTTCTGAATTATTGTCAAAATCAATTTATTTTACATGTTATATATTTTTCTAATCATCTGTCATGACTTGCAATGAAATACAAGGAAAGTCTAAAACCCAATCCAAAATAGTCAAATGTGGTGTGTGCCTTCTACTTTTAGGAATAGCATTTTTTCTTAATCACAAAGCTCAGTGAATTTAATTAAATTTCCACAGCCTCAAAGCAATCCTTTATATTGTACAAAATTGCACTTATTCACATGGCAAAAAAACCATACAAAATGCTACTGTCTTTCAAAATAAGGAATTTTCATATAGGCAATAATTAAAAAGGTCTATAACATGGCCAAGGAATGCTATTTAAGATTTCTGATGGATGTTTTCAAATCAATTCAGATCAGTATATGGTGAATTATATGGAAGCTTTAGAGAGTCTATGTTATTCAAGGACCTGAAATAATAAAAGTCATCTCAACTGTATATATTCTCAATAATAGATTAAAAACACAGTGAATGCCTAGGTAGAGAAAGCTCGGTGGGTATGGAAGTTCAAACTATACTGGTATATTATTTTCCTTCTTTCATATCTACATTGCTTTTGTAGTCCCTTTCCCAATCTCAGTAACACTTAGTTTGACCTCAGTTAAGTCATTATCTCAAAAAGCAATTGCCAAAATAGCATAAATGACCAATACTTTTAAAAACATTGTAGTTATCAGTGTGTGTGTGTGTCCCTTTCCTCCCTCCCTCCCTTCCTTCCTTCCTTCCTTCCTTCCTTCCTTCCTTCCTTCCTTCCATCCATCCATCAAGTATATAGAGAACGTTGCCCTGGCTGGTGTAGCTCAGTGGATTGAGCGCGGGCCTGCGAACAAGAGGATCGCGGTTTGATTCCCAGTCAGGGCACATGCCTGGGTTGCAGGCCGGTTCCCTGCAGGCCAACTCCCAGCAGGGGACGCACGAAAGGCAACCATACATTGATGTTTCTCTCCCTCTCTCCTTCCCCTCTAATGATAAATAAATAAATAAAATCTTTAAAAAAAAAAAAGTATATAGAGAACGTATCTGTTGGAATGCCATAGGCAGGCAGAAAACCTAATAACCTCAGCACTCCCCATTTCATTATCTCTCACAATAAGCATAAAATCTATAACTTTAGAATTAGTTAGCACTTTGCTCTTTTATCCATTTGTAATTCATAACTCGGTGAGATATAAGCTTTTTTTTCTGGAAAAAGTTTTTTCCAAGTTTTTCTAAGTTTTTTTTTTCTGGAAAAAAACTCTGCTTATTAATAAGGAAGTATGTAGTTCTATTCAAATAGATAGGACTAAAAGTTCATGGTGAGCTATCCCAGCAGTAC
Organism: Sturnira hondurensis; assembly: GCF_014824575.4. NCBI lineage: Eukaryota > Metazoa > Chordata > Mammalia > Chiroptera > Phyllostomidae > Sturnira > Sturnira hondurensis. The sequence continues at coordinate 3,412,596 of NW_028098001.1, read as the reverse complement.
TGCTATGATGTAGTTCATTTAGGTCATAGAAACACAGATACAGTAAAATTGTAACATGTAACCTACAGCCAAATAAATCTTATTAAAATAACAATTTCTACAGGGTGATACTTTCTTAATTTTATGCAACTTGGGTAATATAATCTATATTTTAATACCATCAATACTTTATTTAGTATTTTTATGATAATAAGTACCTGCTTATTATTCCAGATAGAAAAATAAAAAAATTGTAAAAGTAAAATCACCCACCAAAGAGAAAACTGTGTGGGGTGTTATAGCCCTCCACAAATGTAAATATATTCATGAGAAATATATTTATGACCACACAAACATACTCCATACCCTTACTACCAGATTGAAATCATAATGGTTCATGATTTATGTTCAGTTTGGGCCTTTTTGATATATTTACTGGCACTGGCTTTTCAAGGACAACAGTTTTATGCTAGTGAAATGTTCAGATTTTCTACTCCATTTACATCAATCATTTTAGTCTTCATTGATCCTCTTTTTCATTTTCTCAGACTCTAATGGGTATTTTAAAGCATTCTTTTCCAAATTATTAATTCAATTTGCCTAAACGATTAATGCCTTTCTTTATCACCGCAATTACAGATTTTAATTTTGCTATTGCTATTTTAGTTTCCTGGCAATATTTCAATGTCTCATCCAAGTCTTTTTTCACCTCTGCTGCTCTTTTTATTTTCCTGTTTTCCTTTTATCATATAATATTCTTCCCATAAGACTTTCAGTTCCTTGTTCTCTGTGGCTATGCAGTCTTATTTTGTATTGATATATTATCTATGATTTTCTTCTGGTTTTTATAGTAAATAATTTATAGCAACATGCTCTTCCTTTAAAACATCAAGATAACGTTCCTGTTTTTCTGTTGTGTATGTGATACACACACAACTACGTGTGTGTATCTTTACTAGTCATTGCTGTCACATTTCACCTTTACTTATCACCAAAGGACAATTCTACCGCTACCAGGCATTCTCCCCTTTAAGGTTTTGTGGTTAAGTACAACAACGAAATTCTAACCTTATAGGATATTAGAAAAATTTACCGCTTTTATGGTTCTTCCTTTATGATATTTCACAGTCCCTTTCTATTTTATTCTGCCTCCCATACAATAACAAACCATAGCCCTTAACCAATGGGAAGACCACGACAAGAAGTGAAGGGAAAATGCAGCCAGCAGTGAGACTTTTCTTCTTGAACTGGAGCAGTTCATTTCTGAGAGTTTCACTAGTGATTTCACATTGTTTTATTGGTGTCCACAATTACTTACTATAAAACTTGAGCGTGTCCACATTTTTTGACTTAGGAGATATCAATTAGACCCATTCCTAAGTTTAAATATTTTCAAAAATGATATTTTGAGTTTATTTTTCAGTTGAAACATTTATGGAATATTGAGACAGACTATAGCAGAGGCTGCTGTTAGAGACAAGACAACAGGCCCAAAGTTGTGGTCCACTGTGTAAACACACCACAGCATTATTATCCTCATCTACTGACAGGCACTCTGCTGCTTCCAAATTTCAATGATTGTAAATAACACTTCAGTGAACATAGGGGTGCATGTACTCTTTTGAATTAGTGCTGTGGATTTTTTATCTAGATTCCCAGAATTGGAATCAGTGGGTCATAGGCAGATCCATTTTTAAACAATCCAATTTGAAAATGGGCAAATAACCAGAACAGAGCTCTGACTGGTGTGACTGGTTGGTTAGAGCCTTGTTCTGTGCACTAAAACATTGGGGGTATGATTCCTGGTCAGGGCACATACCTAGGTTTCAAGTTCCATCCCTCCAACCCAGGTTGAGCACACATGGGAGGCAACCAATCAGTGTATCTCTCTCTCCCTCCGTGCTTTCCTCTCTCTCTAAAATCAATAAACATATTTAAAAATAATTTAAATGAACCTGAATAGACCTTTCTCCAAGGATACCATATAAATGGACAGTAGATATGGGAAAAAGATGCTCAATTCACTAATCCTCAGAAAAATGCAAATTAAAACTAGAATGAGATACCACCTCACATCTATCAGAATGACTATCATTAATAAATTGACATACAACAAGTGTTGGCTGGTGAGCATATGGACAAAAGGGGACCCTTGTGTATTATTGGTGGTAATGCAGATTGGTGCAGCCACTGTGGAAAACATGGATCTTCCTCAAAAAACTAAAAAACAGTTTTATTTTTGACATATTTCAGAGAGGATTCATTCAAGCTGAAGTCTACAATAACTGTACTTTATAAAGAAAACATTATTGTTGAGGAATAACTAAGTATATAAAATAGGAAAAATCATATTTTCACAATACAATACACATATATAATCTATGCCTGTGGTATACTAGGAAAAGCATTTGGTCTTTGTCCTTGGGTCTTGACACAGAGCTCTTAAAACTCTTGGATTGTACTGAGTATCTAGAGTCCTTTGTCATTCAGAAAAAAATGACGCCTTAGCTTATGTTAATGTAGTAATTTTTGGAAAGTTCCTCGGTATCCTAAAGATGGGGACTGGTTGCCAGAGAACCAATCACCATTAGAAAGTTGGATCTTTTAATCCTATCCCAGGCCTCAGGGGAGAGGAAAGAAACTGGAGATAAAGTCTAGTTACCAAAGGCCAGTGATTAATCAACCATGCCTCCAAAAATGAGGTTCTAAGAGTTTTCTGGTTGGTGAATGTATGAAAATGCATAAACAATAGTGAGCTTAAATAGCATAGAAGCTGTGTGCCCTGAATTTTACCTTTTTATAATAAGCAAGAGATCTAGTAAATATTTTCTGAGGTGAAGAGTGGGCTAGGGGAATGTACAAAGTATAACCAGTTGGTCAAAAGCATGTGTCATAACATGGGCTGGTGATTGGTGTCTGCATGTGGGTATGGAGTGATCTGTATGGTATTGGACACTTAACCTGTGCAATATTGAGACTGAGTGCAATCACAAAGCACCCAGCTGGTATCACAGAATTGCCTGATGTGAGAAAAACCACCACACTTTGTGAGCAGAAGTAAAGTGTTTTTGTAGTAAAGTTGAGTGTAGTGTAAAAGACAACACTTTTTCCTTTATAATGCATATACAAACATATTTTATGTATATGCTGATATTTACCACATATTTATTTCTCCCTCTTTAAATAATGTAAATGCTCACAACCTACCTTTATTTTCCGAGTGTTCTGTTTGTGTGAAATTATTTTCTGGCCCAATGAAGTGACTGGACAGAGGATTTAAATTGTGTGTGTGTGTGTGTGTGTGTGTGTATGAAGAATAAAATTGTGCTTGGAGTTTGACGTGAAATGGGGAAAGTATTGCCACAGTGGAATGAGTTTAGGTATTGGGGTCAATGAGACCTGTGTTGGTACCTCAGCACTTCTATTAATTAGATGAGTCATATTCATTTCTCTTAGTTTACCATCCATAAAATTATCACAAAATATGTTTGGAAAGACTAAGTGAGAAAATACTCTGCATGTGGCTTCCTGTGCTCGCTTTTCTCATGAATGTGAGTATCACAGAGTTCCAGTGTAATTTAATTATCTTCTCTGTCTAGACATCTCTAACCTTTTTCATGATGATTGTCCTATAGGGTTAACAAATACACTTAAAAGTTAAATACAAGAACATTTAGGTAATATATTGCTCTATAGATGCTATAGTCAAAACTTTGTCAACACGGAATTGAACAATAATCATTATTTTTCTCTTGTACCAATATTTATTGGCTCTTGGTTATCAATAGTGTATGAACCCTGTCCTGAACATTTAAGAAAATAGATATGACTTCCTCAAAAGCCTGACTTCATTAATACATTCACTCAACAAATATTGAATGTCTCCTGTGTTTAAAAATTGTGTCAGGCTCTGAACTCTGTGCTAGAAGCTAATATATTTTGCAGTTTAGTTATTGTTTAAAATAAATTAACATCCAGTTAATGTAAATTTACATGTGAATAAGAAGAATGGTTTCTTAAGGTAATACATAAAAAGAATAATTGAAGTAAAAAACTTAAGTTATGATTTTGCCATCTTCTTCTGGAAGTATTTAGAACTAGGTAAATCAACATCTGGGCAAATGATGCATTTAGAAGAGCTATAATGCAGTGTCTGCAGACTGTGGATGCAAAGCAGTAAGAAAGCAAGAGGTATTCTCTTCTAGTGGGAATCCTCAGGGTTCTCTTATGCTGTAATCTTGAACAGGACAATTAAATCAAGTCTCAGATATCTAAGAGCACAATGATCCTGTTCTTACCAATGTCACTGAAGTGTTACAAAAATTAAATAATGCCTTTGAAAACATGGGGCCACATGTGAAATATTCCAGAAATAAAATTATTACTAAGACAAAACAAAACTTAAAATATTTAAGAATATAATATTTTATTTGAATTATTCAAAAATTTATGTTATATTTGCTGTCAAAGAAAAACATAGACCAGGCACTTATTGAAAATGGCAAAGATGATTTTATTCAAGGCTAATGCAGTAGGGGTCAAGATTATTGAAATAAGGGGGAGAGATTTAAAACACTGGAGCACGCTAATGGAAATATACTGAAGGGCACTGGAGAGGGGAGGGTGATCAACGTGATTAGACCATCTGTGTTTACTAATTGGTGCTTATGGAACGAGTTAGGCATCTGCCCTTCCACAGAGACTGGGAGACAGGGGTCCTGTCTTTCTCGATTGCATTGTAAAGAGATGGTTTCCAGGTCCTTGAAAAAGACATCCTTGGGTTACACAGAAGATTTACGTCTCAAAGAGTTGAAAAAGAATTTACAAATGGCACATTTGCTAAAGTAAATGCACTAAGAGAATGGTCTTCAGTTGGAAAGAAGCTACACTGAAGTTCAGCCAGGTTGCGAGGAATGTTAATTTAAGGCTTTCTTGGTCAACCTTAAAAACAGGCCATGTGCCTTTTGTTCAATTATGCCAGAGAAAGTGCTCAGGGAGGATCGACTAACTAAATGAGCATGTCTCTATCAACATTTTCAATTAGATTAATGAAACTTTACTTGTTTAATTAGAAAGTTCTTTTGCCAAAATTAGATATTTAAATATCAAAAAGTCTGCAGCATTGCAGTAAACAGATCTACTCAAATTCTAGACTCTGTGTGATTTATGCAGAATAAACTGAATTTTACTTGTAATATAAAATCTTTATATTATGTTTTTAAAGTAAGTTTTTTAAAGTAAGGTTCTTAAAGTAAGGTTCCCCCCCCAAAAAAAAAGAAATAAATTCTAAATGTCAAAACTTTGAAAACTTAGACATATTCACTAAAGTTTATTTTACCCTCCCAAATGCATACAATATTTTATTTTATTTACTACCTTTGCATTGTTAATTTTATTTTCTCAGTTATAACCAAAAGTCATATGAAATTTATTTTGACTCATTTCAGCTACTCCTTATGTTCTTTACTGTTAATGTGTAAGTACTTTTCAACCCCAGTAAAGGCGTTTTTAAGCTAAGAAAGACCATTACAAGGAATGTCTCATTGATCATAACAATTTGATGTGGACTCATTCTCCCTGCAGATCTGAGGAGAACAGTGAATTGGAATGTTTCCGCGGTGATACAGCAACATCGCTCTGCTGCCCTGGAGACCTGTTTTCAAAGGCAGCCCCGAGATTGAGGTTCCCCGCACCAATTTGATTTAGGGGGTCCATTTAGGAGACTTGTTCAATCTCAAAAGAGAATTGACTATCAAAGGTAATGAGACACCTGCGAAATGGTCGATACTTCCGCTAGTAGTGAGTGAGGGTTCAGTGTGATAGAAACAACATGACATGCGGATGCTTTGTGTTGCCTTTCGTGCTCAGGTTTTTCCAGTCGTCTCAGATGTGATTTAACCAACTTGGACAAACACAACCCAGGCTAAAACATGTATAGAAATGCAGATAGAAAGAATGTAAATAAAAGTCTATGAAAGTTCGGGGATTTATTGTGGAACTCGGGATATGTTCACATATTAAAAGAGCAAAGTAAACTGAAATCAGTGGTTTCCTATAAGACAAATACAATTTTAAAACTACCTTGTGTGCAATCTAAATACTTTGTGCCTTTCCTGTCATTTCTATAATCCTAAAGGAAACAAAACTGCATTATTAACCTCATTTTTAGAAAGAAATACTTTAATGTAGTGACTCTTTTCTAAAAGCAAGAAAACATAGAATCAGGAATATATTACACACACACACATCTGGTATCTATATATATGGTGTGTATATCTGTGTATATATATACATATATATGTATACATATATACATATATGTACACACACACACATATACACATCCTCCCCAGATGTGGACTTTCTTCTGTTTCTGAGGTGGTTTGTGCAAGTTTTTCCTGGAAATCTAGAGGAGAAACTCTGGCTTCCTTGCTCCTTAATTCTGCGCTCAGAGTGGTTAAGGTCGCTGGTGGGAGGGTTTGGGTCTGTGCTGCTGCTGCCCTTTTTTAAGCAACATTTTCAAGATATTTTGCACTTAACTTGCATAAAAATTTTCTAGTAAATATTCCATAATTTTAAACAAACATCAACTTATGCTAACAACTTCAACTCTTGAACAACTCTTAAATTTCAACAACCATATTCATGTAGCAAGACTATAACTGAAATTCTAAAGAAGACTTTCATTAATATGTTCACTCTAGCTAACTGATATATGCCTATATAATATAGCCTACAAAAGTAATTTTCTTGAATTGCATGGAATGCATTTATATAATATACCATAGTTTAAAGAGGTAGCTATCAAATCTCTTTCCTCCTTCTTCTGTGTGACCATACTGGAAGCACTCAGACTAAAATGATCAGACCAGTACATACTTTATTTTGTAAATTCAGACATCTGAACAGGGCGATGGATCACATACAAGTTGAATAGAGAAGAGATTGAAAACCTCTTTCAAAACAGTATGACTACACAGCCAGATCCTCAGGTTAAGAGACCTAAGATTCTGTTAGACTCATTTAAAACTGTAATTACCAAGTCACTACATCATGGACTCAATTATTTAATGCCATAGGGAGGCACAAAACCACTATAGTTTCTAATCATTTAAATAAAAACTATGTAATTTGAATGTTGGCAAAATCATGTGTGTTTGTGTCAGTTTGTTATGTATATAAATTGGACATGTAAGTTACAAATACATGTCAGTTATGAAACCACTACAAAAATTCAAAACTAAGAAATTTATTTCCTATATTACAAAGCTATCTATATGTTTTTCTCATATTCCATTTACCTTTTCTTTTCAAAAGTAATTAATACTCTGAATTTTATGATTGTCAATATTATTTCTAATATTTTTTAAATTTACATATTTATAAATAATATAAATAATAATAAATAATATTTGTTTTATCTGTTTATGATCTTTATAAATATGCTTTTCACTCATTTTAGACTTTTAAAATCTGTTTTGAAAAGCCTAAGAATGTCTGTGATTTCTCCACTTTGATTAATGAATTAATAGTTTGTTCACTTTCGTTGCTGTATAATGTATCATTGTGTGACTATTGAAGTATTTATTTGTTCATTTATTTCTCAATACAAGGCCTCTGCTGAATGGTATTTCTGTCTCTCTAGACTTTAGTGTTTTATCTTTTACATTTTAAATAATGATGCAACTATGAATGCAACTGTATTGTATATTATTGTAGATGATATTATATGTGTATATGATGTACATATTTTCCTGTGAAATTGTTTAGTCACAGGATAAAACATGCTTGAAATTATACAATTATGTTCAATTGTTTTTCAGAGCAGTGTTATATAATTTGTTCATACTCAAAGCTATAAGAGCTTCTACTAAAATTCCATTTTCAGCAATATGACAAGACACACTATCTGAGAATTGTTCCCACAAAACCAACTGGAAATACTAAACAAGAATGTTTAAATTATTTTAAGAGAATTAGATAACTGACAAAATAATGATAAATTACCAAGATAAATATTAAGAGAATGTTGAAAATCAGAGAGAAAATAATTTCTTAAAGACTTTTATACATTGCATAATTGCCAATTCTAAAAAACTTTAAATTTTGATATTTATATTTGAGTCTCTGAAACAAGGAAAAGAAACTGAAGCCAGGAGCCCAAACAAGGAGGGGATTGTTGAAAGCAGCAGTAAAAATAAAATTAAGAGGCAGCTACTGAATGGATTTGGAGTCCAAATATCAGACTTTGAATTAAAATAATCATAGACAGATACTAGTACCTCACACCTAGAAGAAATAATCACACCTTCTACACAGAAAGTCATTCTCTTTACCATCACAAATAATTTCTTAAGGACATTGAGAAGGACATCAAATAAAAATAACCAAACGCTGCAGGAAACAAAGTGCCGGGGGCATGCAAAGAAAAACATCTGCAGTGGAAACACGCCGTGAAGAAATCATACAAGAATTATAAGGCACAGATACATGCATACACTTACAATTTTTTTAATTTGAAAATATATTCAGGGATGTGGAAGCCAAACAAAAGTGAAAGGGGATCAAGAGGTAGTTCTGAAAACAAAAATTTAATAAAAATAAAAATTCAATGGGTAAGTTAAATAGCTAATAAACATTAGACTTAACCAAAGAAATAATTGGAAAGCCTAAAGATAAACCAGAAAAATTATTCAAGATATAGCACATATTTCCTTAGAATGCTTGGCTTAAGCTACATCACCAAATTTGTGGACTCCAGTCTTTAGTATTCAAATTGCTGTGACTGATTCACTGTGCTCCAAATCCCCGGCCTCCTAGAAACATCTCGTGAGCCTGCATTATATTCAAGTACTTCTTTGTGCTTGACCAAGGGGTGCGTTGTGCTGAGATGTGGAAAAGACACCTAGGAATAATTAATACAAAACACTGTTTACTACAAATCTCTTCAAAGGAGTTTTGTTGTTGTTGCTGTTGTTTAGCATAAGTTTTTCTGAAAGCTTTTGGAAGAATTTGTGTTTTCCATCAACTTTTCCAATAATCATGGGCTAATCATTTAAACTTTCTGTGTCTTGATTTTGTGATTTGTAAGAAAAGGGGATTGTGTTTAGATTATTTTAAGTATGTTTCTAAATCTAATACTTTACTACTGATTTAAAATTATTTTCAAAATGAGAAGAAAATAGCAAATAGAAAACTAAAATATCTTTCCAATATTTAATTAAATTTCCTAAGAAAGCTAAAAGAGATGTGTAACTATGTCCAAGTGAAGAAAACAAAGATAAAAAGGGAAAAGAGTTTTATGAAAAAGAAATATATTAGTTTTTAAAAAGAAGAAAATAACTTTTAAAAATATTTGTATTTATTTATTTAAAATTTTATTTTTCAATTACAGTATACATTCAATATTATTTTGTATTAGGTTCAGGTACATAGCCTAGTGATTAGACAGTCATACTTTACAAAGTACTCACCCCAATATTTACAGTACTAACCTGGCATACATAGTTTTTACAATATTGTTGATTATGTTCCTTATGTTGCCTTATGATCAAGGATTCCCCTTCTGGGAATATACCCAAAGAAACACAAAACACTAATTCAAAAGACTATATGCACCCCTTTGTTCATCGCAAAGTTATTTGCAATCATTAAGATATAAGAGCAACCAGTGTCCATCAGTAGATAAGTAGATAAAAAATTAGTGGTATATATACATATATATATTCATATATATATACGAATATTACTCAGCCATAAAAAATGAAATGTCACCATTTGTAACTACATGAATGGACCTAAAGGTATTATGCTATGCAAAATAAGACAGTCAGAAAAAAAGACACATACCATTGATTTTAGTACTATGTGGAATGTTAAGTACAAAATGAATGAACAAAAAATATTGAAAGGACTTACAGACATGGAATGCAGACTGATGATGGCTGGAGGAAAGGAGGACTGGGGACTGGGTGCAAAAGTGAAGACATTAAGAAAATAACTTCAGTTCTGACATAAAAATATATGGCTTAAAAATAGATGTTGTAAATTATTAAAAGTTCATGAGCTCTGATTGGTGTGGCTCAGTGGATTGAGAACCACGGCCTGTGAACCAAAGGGTAGCCAGTTTGATTTCAGTCAGGGCACATGCCTGGGTTGCAGGCCAGGTCCCCAGTGGGGGGCGTGCAAGAGGCAACCACACATTGATGTTTCTCTCCCTCCCTGTCTCTTTCCCTTCCCCTATCTAAAAATAAGTAAATGAAATCTCTAAAAATTAAAAAAATAAAAGTTTATGATTATAGAAGTGAAGTGCAAACTGTCCCAAAATAATATAAAACAACTATTGTAGTGCAGTTTCGAAATTAGTAGTTGGTCACATTGTTAGCACTCACAAAGTAAGAAAACATTACATGCAAATGGAGCAGTAAAAGGCACATAATGCAATAATAGAATTAGAATTATTAGAATGTGTCTACTCTCACAATTACTTATAGCTCAGATACTACTACTTATCATTTACAACTTTTTTTTTTATTTCAGGGAAGTAGAAGGAAAGCTGTGCATATATTTTTTTTAGGAAAAAGATGAATTTTCTGACAAAACAGTCTGTGTCTTGATTTTCTATGTTTCTGCATCTGTTGCATTTACTAGAATTGTCCAAAACTTTAGATAAAGGAAAAATATGTACAATATTTTCTCTAGCTATTAAAGCATTTAATAATTTTTTTAAATTATTGAAGTCACTTTTTTTCCTACTGGTAAAACGATTATGTTTTCTATTTTTCAACACAGGTATTTTGCTAACTCCTTAGTCATTTTACTCCACATACCACTTACTACCACAGCAATAAATTAAATAAAAATGAGGGGAACTCCAAAAAAATTTTATTTTAAAAAATGGATTAATTTTTCCTTGTTGAAACTTGNCAAAATAAGACAGTCAGAAAAAAAGACACATACCATTGATTTTAGTACTATGTGGAATGTTAAGTACAAAATGAATGAACAAAAAATATTGAAAGGACTTACAGACATGGAATGCAGACTGATGATGGCTGGAGGAAAGGAGGACTGGGGACTGGGTGCAAAAGTGAAGACATTAAGAAAATAACTTCAGTTCTGACATAAAAATATATGGTTTAAAAATAGATGTTGTAAATTATTAAAAGTTCATGAGCTCTGATTGGTGTGGCTCGGTGGATTGAGAACCACGGCCTGTGAACCAAAGGGTAGCCAGTTTGATTTCAGTCAGGGCACATGCCTGGGTTGCAGGCCAGGTCCCTGGTAGCGGGTGCGAGAGAGGCAACCACACAGTGATGTTTCCCTCCCTCTCTTTCTCACTCCCTTCCCCTATCTAAAAATAAGTAAATGAAATCTCTAAAAATTAAAAAAATAAAAGTTTATGATTATAGAAGTGAAGTGCAAACTGTCTCAAAATAATATAAAACAACTATTGTAGTGCAGTTTCGAAATTAGTAGTTGGTCACATTGTTAGCACTCACAAAGTAGGAAAACATTACATGCAAATGGAGCAGTAAAAGGCACATAATGCAATAATAGAATTAGAATTATTAGAATGTGTCTACTTTCACAATTACTTATAGCTCAGATACTACTACTTATCATTTACAACTTTTTTTTTTATTTCAGGGAAGTAGAAGGAAAGCTGTGCATATATTTTTTTTAGGAAAAAGATGAATTTTCTGACAAAACAGTCTGTCTTGATTTTCTATGTTTCTGCATCTGTTGCATTTACTAGAATTGTCCAAAACTTTAGATAAAGAAAAAATATGTACAATATTTTCTCTAGCTATTAAAGCATTTAATAATTTTTTAAAATTATTGAAGTCACTTTTTTCCTACTGGTAAAACGATTATGTTTTCTATTTTTCAACACAGGTATTTTGCTAACTCCTTAGTCATTTTACTCCACATACCACTTACCACCACAGCAATAAATTAAATAAAAATGAGGGGAACTCCAAAAAAATTTTATTTTAAAAAATGGATTAATTTTTCCTTGTTGAAACTTCAGTCACCTTCAAAGTACTGTCTATTTGATGCAATACACCTATTGAGACATTTTTCCACTGCTCCAAACAGTTTTTGAACTTGTCATTGTTGATACCTTTTAGCATGTCTACCATTTTTTCATTTCACCTCTTTCACATCAGCAAAACATTTCCCCTTGAGGAATGTTTTCATTTGGGGAAATAAAGAAAAAAGGTGAATAGGGAAGGTGAGGTCCAGAGACCATGCCATTTTTGGTCAAAAACTGCAGTGTGGGCAGGTGTGCTCATAAATCCCCCATTATGAAATGGACAAACGTGTTGAAAGAGTGTTAAAAAAATTCACTGAAGCTGAACACAACCCCTCCCAACAATACCAGCTGGAACACTGATACAGGTGGGTTCCTAGAACACTCACCTAGGGGGGGAAGTCTATGCTACAAGGGGCCTGCTATCTAGAAGATAATTCAGGGTTATGGGGAGTCCTTCATATGAATAATATAAAAGTTTAGATTATCTAAACACTTAAAAAAACTTTGTTAAAATTTGTAGCATATATACCATTTTAAGAACACAATGAAACATTTCTAACAATGACTTGTTAGATGTATGTTTTATTAGATGTATATTTTCACAGTTTATTTCTTTATTTTTAAAATCTTTATTGTATTTTTCCATTACCATTCAGTCCTCTTATATCCCCACCCCCCAGCAATCACCCCAGTGTTATCCATGTCCATGAATCCTTTTAAGTTTTTGCTCAGTCCTTCCATCCCATAACCTCCCCTCCAGTTGGATTCCTGCTCTCCATCTAGGAGTCTATCCCCCTTTTCAGAGTTCATTTTAGAAGAGACTATAAAATTTTCATGATATGTAATAAAAGTAGGTATAAAGTAGTCCAGATTATTTATTCATTTTAAATAAAGAATCATTATATCAACTATCAATATTTTTGAATCACCCCCAAAATATAATTTTATGGAATTACAAAAAAAGCAATGTGTACATTTTTTTAAAAGCATATCTGCTTCCATTCTACAAAGAATTAAGAGTCAACAAAGGACACCTAGGACAATAAAAATTAAATCTTATGAACAAAACAAGGGGCCATTCTACTAATCAACTTTCCATACTAAGGCATTTCTTAAAATGTTGATGCTATAGATTATTCTATCTGCATGGCTGTGACTAGGACACTTCAATAAGAAAAAATAGTAATAAAGAGTTTACCACTTTCTTACCTTCATTCTTTAAATGATAAATTAAATTTTAAAATGAATATGCCACTGTGAATCTGCCATTACAATGAGTTTGACTGTGATCATTTTTTGGTGACAGAGTTTGCTGTGATGAGATTATGTTCACTCCCCCTTTCTTTTTCAACTAAGAACAAGGGTAAGTATTTTAAATTGTCAGTGAAACTAGTACTCAGATTAGAAGAACTAAGATAGAATCCAATCTTTAAAAAAGCATACATGTCACACAATCATTAGTTCTTATTAATCTCTGGTGTTTCCTGGAAGTGACTAGATAGATGAATGAAGCAAATATTATTTATTACCTGAAACAAAATGTAAGATTTATGTCTAATTTAGGAACATTGTAACATTCCAGAAAAAATGTAATAAAAAAGTGGGGAAAAAGAGAGAGTAAAAGGAGAGATTAGAATATGCATTTGAATTTGAAATGATAGCTTCTGTCCTGAAATGCCTGCTTAGCAGGTTTCAGCAAGATCTGGATCCTGGTAGAACCGAGAATCCCCAAATTTAATTAACACCTTCGCCTCTAAAGTGGCACAGTGTTACAAGTAAGTGTATCTGTCTGGGCTATTGTATTTGGACAGTTTGGATGGTACTGACATTCTCAGACGACTACTTTGAGTCAACCTGCATAGTTTGCAAATTGCTTTGTATCTAAAACAGGGACAGTAAAAAAAGAAAAACAAATTTTTTAAACTTAATCTTTATTATATTTATTTCATTACCATTTAGTCCCCTTACACCCCCTTCTACCAGCAATCACCACACTGTTGTCCATGACCGTGAGTCCTTTTTCCTTTTTTCTCAAACCCATTTCTTGGAATGTCACTGAAATATGTTATAAGTACAGAAGTCGATCTTTCCTGTTATCCTTAAAGAAAGTTTAAAGATTCCCAAACTTATAATGGAAACCCAAAGTTATGTTTACCTTCTTTGGGTTTCAGCCAAACAACATAATAGAATTGATATGGTTGCTAATACTATGGCTCATAACTTATTGTAAACAAATGTTATATGCCATTAATAGAATGAAAAATGGGCAGCTTTTAAAGAGCTTTAAAGAGTAACAAAAAGTGTCCTAGCTATTACCTTCTCCCAGGCCTACTTTTCCATTTCTACCTAAATAATCTGCCTTGAGCCAAATTAGAGAAAGAAAACCTCTGGAATTCATAATATTTCAAAGGATATTAGAATCTTCTTTGGATCTTTTTGTATACCCAAAAAGCAAAGTGGATGATATGAATTGCTTCTGTAAATCACTAAATTCCAGGCAACTGTTTCATTATGACTTAGTTGCTTTTATTGGTTTTGCAAGTAAAGACAACTGTTCATTAAATTATTTTTCCCCAATTGATTTTTAAAAATAGCAAAAGTAAATAAATTAACAAAAAATGATATTGACAACTGATATTCTTTAATAAACATATATCTAGACTTAGGGTCTTCTGACATGTATTTACTGCATGATTTAAAATTTAATTTAGGCAATGAGATACTTGCCCCCAAGTGGAACCAGGCTTCTTTTCAGATTTTTCTATTACATTAATAAGAAAAAGTTATAGCTATTGCTATAGAAAGACTTGAAGGTATAAATATATGTGTGTGTGTATTTATATTTGTGGGTAATGATTTTCAAATTCCTCAATGGATTTGATAGTAAATACAATCATCACAAAGGATCTTTAATATCAGGAGGGCAAAAGCTAAGTGCAGTTTTAAATACATATTTTCTTGGCCTGCCTTTTAAAATAATAATTATGGCATTGATATATTATGCCTTGTATTAGTTTAAAAATAATGTGGTTATAATTATACATTGTATACAGATAAAGTACTTTAAATTTCCTTGTAATAACCAAATACTTTACATTGTACAGTATCTCTTATGCAGACCCTCTGTCAGAGACTTAGCTATGATGATCCACATTTTGTTTCTGGGAGCATAGTATTTTAAGGCAATAAAACAATGATAATAAAGTTTTAAAATAATCTAACAACAAAGAATATAATTACAGTGAAAAGGCAATGGAAAGAATGGGAGAAAATATTTTCAAACCACAAATCTGATAGAGAATTAACATCCAAAATTTATAAGGAATTCCTATGTCAACAGAAATAAAACAATTCAATTTAGAAAATGGGCAAAGGATCTGAACAGATATTTCTGAAAAAGGAGATACACAAGTGGCCACCAAGTATGTGACAAAGATGATACTCAGCATTCTTAATCACCAAGTAAATAGATGCAAATCAAAACCACAGAAAGATATCAACTCACACATATTAGGATGGCCATTATTTAAAAAGCGGTTGAGTGTTTGGAGAGAATGCAGGGAAATTTAAAGCCTTTGGAAGATGGCGGCGAAGTAGGACAAAGGATTTCGCTTCTCTCCACGCACCGGAGAAGGACCTGGCTGATCTGCGGAAGAGCACAGCAGATGCCAAACTGGGACCCAGAATATAAGAAGGCAGGACTCCAGAGACTGTAGCGGACACTGAATGACCAGAGGTTGAGGAGAGGAGACGACCGCAGATCAACAAGGTACGAGGGAGCAGCACAGAGGCGGTGGCGGGGCCCCCTGCCAGGCCAAGCCAGGGCCCGGGCCGCCCAGGTCTCTGAGAGCCGAGGGTGGGCAACACCGTCTCTGGGAGAGAACTGGTCACCCGCACCACCCCTGTCTGGCAGGGCGCAGATTGGAAAACACCATAAGAGATCGGTCTTCCAGTAGTGGCAGAGAGAGGAGTGAGCATTCGGAAGCAAGCTCCGATAACCCGTGGAGTCAGGTTGCTGGCTTGGGAGAACTGAGAGTTGCCAGAGCACTCCCTGCTTCAAGGGGCCCGTGCCTGCCTGCGAGCAGTCCCGGGGAATCTCGGGCTGCTGTCAGGGCCTCCAGAAGTGGGTCAGTTGCGAGCTCCATCCCTGCTCAGCTGGCGCAGACTAGGAGACACTGTGTGTCAAGCATTGATCTTCGGCTTGACCAGCTGCAAGTCGCGCGCACCTCCCCGGTCCCCAAGTGGCCCAAGCCATCTCCAGCGCCTGCTCCTTCAGCCACGCCCGCCTCCCGGGCCCCGGTTTCCTCCACCGTGGGTAGCACGCACCTTCCCGGCCCCCCGGGCGACCCGTACCATCGCCGGCGCTTGCTCCATCAGCTGAGCGTGCCTTCCCAGCCCCCCGGCTTCGTTGACCACCGGTCTCGAGGTCTCGAGGTCTCGAGGGCCTTCCAGTCCCCGGTTTCGTCAACCGCTGGTCCCCCGCACCTTCCCGGCCCCCGAGGGACCCGCGCCATTGCTGGCGCCTGCTCCTTCAGCCGCGCACGCCTTCCTGGCCCCCCGGCTTCATAGGCCTCGGGTCTTGCACGCCTTCCTGGCCCCCGAGGGGCCCCCGAGCAGGCCGTCTACTCGGGGAACTGCCAGTCGCCTGTGCTTTTCCCGTGGGGCGGGGTCTGCGCCAACCCTCGGCTTGGGGAATTGAGAGTCGCCCAGGTGATCCCTGTGTCACAGGACCTGCACCGGCTGGCGAATAAATTTGGGGAGTCTCTGGCTGCTGGCTGGGCTCCTGGAAGAGAGCCAGTCACCAGCTTCACCCCTACTCAGTCGGCGCAGACAGGGAAACACAGGGAATCAGGCTGTTTCTGTTGGTTTGGGAGAATTGTGAGTTGCCCTGTGTATTCAGCCACAACACAGGGAAAGGTCCACACCCAAGCCTACGAGAACAAGAAAGCCAGGCTGGGAGCGTGCACCCTCATGTCAGACCAGGGCTGGGAAGCCTGGGAGATGGCTCTCAGTAGGGCGCGGGTGAGAGGCGCCAGTCTGGATCTTGGGGGGTACTGGCAAGACCAGTTGAGTGTACCAAGGCGCGAGAAGAACCACAATAACAGCCCCTCAGGCTGCTGCAGTTAGTGAGACCAGACGGTTTGACTCGCTGGACACCAACCGGAGGAGTAGTGGGAGCAGAGAAGACCAAGATACCTACAGGAGACTGCACCACTGAATTCCACAGGTATCCTCCACAGAAGTTCACGCCATAAACTCAGGGTCCCAGAACAGATCAATCTAAGAAGCTGAGGCCAACGAGAAGAGCAGCACAAACAATGGGGAGACAAAGAAACAATCCCCAAATGAAAGAAAAGGAGGAAGCCTCAGAAAGAATGTTAGATGAAATAGAGGCCAGTCAACTATCAGATGTGGAATTCAAAGCACTGGTTATCAGGAAATTCAAAGAGCTTACAACGAACTACCAGAAACTACAGGGGAG